>NC_073745.1:263384411-264796911 GCF_029784135.1 Toxorhynchites rutilus septentrionalis
AAGAAGAAAAAGAAGGAAAAAAAAGAAAAAAAAACAAAAGGAAGTTGAAAATTGTGGAGAAATAAAATAATAACTCATCAGAATCCCACAAAAATCGCCTGCGTAAAAGCCATCATTCAGCAACATCATCGACAGCACCTAAGGTATGATCCAGCAACATCAACGCCAATGACAAAACCAAAGGTTCTCTTCAGGACTACCAAAATTTGATATAAAGAGTTAATTTTTCCAGTCAACTAGTTAATTTACCGGGTAGGTTACTCCACGCACAAGTCATATTTTCATTCGAAGAAATGGAAATAAAACAATATATGTAATTGTATTGACGTATAAATCTTGTCAGCAACAATCTATGCGTTTGTGGTCAAGGTTATCACGACATCGAGCATGTTGTTTGGTCGTACGTGGTGTATCTTGTAGCAATATCGAATTAAGGAAACTCTCTCCGGGTCCGAGGGAAACAACCCATATGCCGGTGCGGGATGCGTTGGCTCGGTTAGACCTCGATAACATGTGCCAAATCTATCTTTTGCTCAAAACTATCGATCTCCGTGTGTACTCATCAGAGTTGTCCAAATCTCCTTGTATTCCCTCCTCTCCATGATAAAACAAATTGTCACCCTACTAACTTCGAGTCGTCCGCGAGTAATTGATTCCCCATTCTATCAACCGTAGAATAAGCAAAATTGTAAATATGCTTTAGAACTGAAATAAGATATAGAATTTGGCTCCTTTAAACTTACATATGTAACTGAACCTGTACAAATAAACGATTCATAAAAAAATTTAATGGACAGCCCTTGGTGTAGTCATACGTCTGCCCGGTTATTTCCCCGACATTACCCACCCATCTTTTCATGAGCTAGACGTCCACTGTGAACGAAAATATAGGTATGTCTGGGAATTTGTTGACTGGAATTCATCGTAGAATGGGACATTTGGGAAATGGAAATTTGAAGGCCCCGGCTATCATGATAATCGGCATAGCTCATCCAATCATCGGCATAGCATAAATCATCCAATGGTACGCAAATACGCGCAGGAAGCCAATCGGAACTTATCAATTCGAAAGTATGTGGTTCTATTAAGTTTTGATTCGAATTCATTAGAATCCGGAATCACTGTTCATTTTAAAGCAGCGGTCATTAGGCGTATCTGGAATTTTTTGACAGCAAACGGTCTTTCGACGGTAAAAATTTCACGTTGATCCGTTTTATTTTGAAAAAGTTGCGCTGGATGGAAGCCGAGAGAAGGAAGTTGATTTTGGACACTTACATTAAAAATCCGACGTGTTCAGGTACTAAAATTGTGAAATCGCTAGGAGGGGCAGAACCGATCGTGTATGAACTGAAGCGCTTCTGTGAACGTACAACTGTTGTTCGGACGGATTGGAAAACGCGTCGTAGCGGAACTTACGATTGGAAGTTGAGGTTGAAGGTATTGAGAACAGTTAAGGCAAATCCGGAGCTCTCGGACTACGGACTCAGACAGGACGCTGAAGGCCACTGCCAGAGGAGATATCCCCGGCAAATTTAAGTTCGTTTCCGCTGATAAATTTACCAGAAAGTTCTTATTTTGGCAAGAGATTTGCAACTGTGGACCGAAAACCAAGGTTCTCGTCACAAACAAAACAATGGACTCGAAAATGTATAGGGAAGAGTGCCTGCTGGAACGTCTCCTTTCGTTTATTGAGACTCACAAAAGTCTTGATGAAATTTTGGCCAGATTCTGCAAGGTTCCACTACAATCGAGATGTGCTTCAGTAGTACCGTGACAATTGGGTCGATTACATTGAAAAATACCTCAATCTTTCCAATTGATGGAAATTGGAAATTGAAGAAGGGTTGACTCGGAGCGCTGCAGACATTAAGGAATCGCGGAATATAATTTTCGCTTAGGTTAGCCTACAGAGAGTCCAAACTTTGATGGAGGGTATCCGAAGAAAAGTACGAACATTCATCAAAACTGTAAAGAAATTATTTTTTCAATATATTTTTGGAAAATAACAATAAATTATCTGCATTCTGATATAGAGACATTTTTGTACCTTTAACCAATCCCGGGATAAAACTAGTTTTGTGATTCTGGATTCTAAATGTTTGAAGCTTTATGAATAGCGTACATTCGCTACGATAAATCTTGATTAATATTTGCTCCCGTGGGGATCCGCCGCATTACGATTTAAAACAAAACCCTAACTTTGATGATTTTGGCCGATAATTTGATCATTCATGCAATGCGAATTCCCAATTTAAGTTTCATTTTAAAATAATATCCAAATAATAGAAATAAAAATAAATAAAATAATTACGCAGTTTATGTCAACAATGTGGTCGTGCATATTTTATCAAAGAAGATTACTGGCACCACCCAATGAAAAACAACGAATTACTAATTGACGACATGGAATTTGGCTAGGGCTACGTGTTTTTTAAACTGTTTTATTTAGCTTGCTCTGTTTGCATGTCTGTCCCACATTAATAGCAATTTGATCCACTTCGTGTTGATCGATTGATCTATAATTTGGAACACATCTTTGACTCGGTTGTCATTATAAAACTGCAAATTCCATGATCTTGAAAATCCAAGATGGCGACCACTACAAAATGGCTTAGTACATTATCTGTTTCATTAGAATATTTCTCTACAATAAAACAATTGTATTGTATTCTATTAATCAAATCATTTCATTTGATATCAATATTGAGTGGATTGCAAAAATACATAGTGTGTTTTTCAACTCAAGTTCGTTCGTTTGACACACATATCTCAATCAACATTTTTTGAGATAATATGGAATCAGCTATTTTGTAGCGGCGGTCAAATTGCAGTTTTAAAATGACAGCAGAGATAAATGTGTTTTATAACTTTCGGAACATTCGGTCAGTTCCTATTGGACAAATTTCTATTAATGTGGGACAACCCTACAAACATATATACATACATGCAATCAGTTCAAGCTAAATAAAACCGTTTAAAAACTAATTTGCTATTTTGTGATTGCGGCCATCTTGGATGTGTAGTTTTCATGTTATGTGATCTACTATTCAAGCCCTTTATTAGATACCTATAATAACTGGGAAAAAATATATATATCGCCATTTTGTGGTGGTGGCCATTTTAAATTTGTTTTTTTTATAAATGCTCTACTGGTGCTCTACTGGTCAATCCCTTTCATTTGGTACCCATATCGATGGGGTTTTGAAAAACAATATATTTATTGCCATTTAGCTTTCTACTAGTCAATTCCTTTCATTTGATATTCATATTGATGGGGTTTTGGAAAAAATATGCGGCCGCCATCTTGGATTTGCATTTTTCATAAATAACTGTGTTCTACTACACAAGCCCTTTCATTTGATACCCATACTAATGGGGTTTTGAGAAAATGTGTAGTCCGCCAATTTGTAGTGGCAGCCATCTTGGATTTGAAATTTTCATAAATAACTGTGTTCTACTAGTCAAGCCCTTTCATTTGCTACCCATATCGATGGGATTTTGAAAAACAATATATTTATTGCCATTTTGTAAATGTGACCATTTTAAGTTCGTAAATAATTGCTTTCTACTAACCAATGCCTTTCATTTGATACTCATATTGATGGGGTTTTGGAAAAAAATATATTTATCACCATTTTGTAGTGGCCGCCATCTTGGATTTGCATTTTTCATAAATAACTGTGATCTACTAGGCAAGCCCTTTCTTTTGATACACATACTAATGGGGTTTTGAGGAAATATGTAGTCCGCCAATTTGTAGTGGCAGCCATCTTGGATTTGAATTTTTCATAAATAACTGTGTTCTACTAGGCAAGCCCTTTCATCTGATACCCATACTAATGGGGTTTGAGAAAATACGTTGTTACGGCCCATCCCGAACACATAAAAGAAACAATTCTACTTTCAACACTTTATTAAAACAAAACAAAACAAGACATTCAACATAAAAAATATAAGCACTAAAACACTATATAAAATCGACAGCAACAGCATCGCCAGGCCTGGATCCGCTCCTGAAAAACAGTATCGATAAGTATGTTAATAACACAAGATATTTATTTTTACTTACCTCAACACCAGGAACAATTACCTGATCAGAACACTAATTATTTGTGTACACAAGCGACAAAACAACAGAATGACAAAACAACGTTAAAACAATCACAACAAATAAACAATAACAACCCAATTGTCATAGGATGGGAAAGGAAGGAAACGAACCCGCTATTCAACGGGTAATTGTTTAAAGCGAACTTTCGAGAAGGAACCCGACCAAAGAAACAATTGCTATAGACTATTTAAATGACTATGGGTCAATCATATAAATAGGGCACGAAATGTTATGAACAGTTCAGTTACAAATAAACCATCGATCAGTATAGATCAAGCGTCTTGACTATATTCGATCTCATCATCTCTACTCTACTACTCTGAAACTCTGCTCAGATACCTCTCTGGGCGAAGACATATGTAGTCCGCCATTTTGTAGTGGCAGCCATCTTAGATTTGTATTTATAAAAAAACTGTGTTCTACTAGTCAAGCCCTTTCATTTGATACCCATATTGATGGAGTTCTGAGAAAATATGTGATCCGCCATTTTGTAGCGGCTGCCTTCTTGGATTTTCAATATCTTGAAATACACAGTTTTATAGTGACTGCAGACATAAAGGCGTGTTCCAAATTTCAGATCAATCGGTCAACAGAAAAGGGGTCAAATTTCACGATTTCATTTTAGTCTCATCAATGCCCTAGATTATTGACGGAAGGTGTGTGACTACTTCGAACTGTTACTTGGCTAACCATTTTTTAGCTTTTAGTACATTATCAGTAGTATTATTATTATGTTTGATCGCAATGAAATTGTTTTACTTTAAAAAAAGTTATTAATTTTTTCATTATTTGTCAAAATTTGTCCAACACACTCAGTTCTCAATCTAATGAAATTACTGAACCTGAATTTCTAGAAACGAATTCTGGATTTCATACGCATATAACAGATTCCGGGTTGTACGGTTTCAGACTCAAACCTTAAAATCGAATATCTTGCAGACAGGTTCAATTTAAATCTATAATTTATACAATGTGATATTACCTTAAGAATCTAAATATGAAATCTTAAAATTGATATATGATTTTGATTTTCATATTCAGATTCGTAAGTATTTATCACAATTTATAAACTGTACATTTAAAGTTAGCCTTTAGGGCATGATTTGGGAATTGTAGAATCGCATCTGTTATCCGCAGAAGGGATACGATTCAATGATTCAATACACCAGTCTCAGGTACAAGATTCCAAAATTGATGTGTGCTTTTCAAATTCGGATTTTCTTATTTATCTCCAGATCTTTAGTATTAGTTGCAGGCAGGCATATTCCCAATTACGAACGATTTCAGATTCTCAAATTACAATGAAGATTTAGTTTCAAGAATCAGATCTCAGATTACAAATAAAAATTGTAGATTCTCAATTATGCATCGAAAATTTTGGTTTCTTTTCAAAACATGGACTTTGGTCTCTATGAAACAATAATTTTCATATTTCATATAAGCATTTGAAATTCTGCTAACCAATTCCACATGGATTCGTTGTATTTTTGATCAAGTTTAGAAATATTCTTCTGGCGGGAGCCACTAAAATATCTAAATAATGAGATTAAATTCCAAATTTACAACTACAAGTCACATGTCAGATGTAAATTGGATGCGAAATTTGAAGTCTATCATACATCAGTTAATTGTGTACTTCGAATTCGAGTGATTGTTTTGGTTTTGGATTTTCATGATAAAACAGGAATGATTCGTCTTGAAAAAGTGTTGTCAGTGAAATTAGGGAAAAATCTATAGGGACACTACCCTCTTCGCACATGTCTCGCTAAACTTGAAAAATGTTTCCCCAGTAATAGAAATTCGTGCGTTTTCATTATTCGTAAGAAACTAAATTTTTTCATAATGAATTATTATGAAAATTGGAACATGGGATTTTAGAGAATACTTCACAACGTTGTCATATGTAATTTTATATTAGACGATATATTTTTGCTTTTTTTAGTTACTGAGCATACAGTCCTAGCATTTATAAGAACGTGGACCTGGAAGTCGTTAATAACTATTCAAACATGCCATTATGAAGATGTATTGCAGTTCCCAAGTACCATTCAGCGTGTTCTTTTGTGAAATTCAGTCCAGGGGCAACTGACATGCACAGTGGAGAGCCCAATTGGCGCAGCACATGCTTCGCACTTATCGCTACAATGTTGTAAAAGGCATCACCAGTGCGTCAGTAAACAAAGAAGTCAAATTTCTCCATCAATCATTACGTTCTGCCCAATTTGGTCAATCATCAGACGTGCCGTAAAAAAATGCGAGTAATCGCGTACCTTAAAATTAACTCATTATCTACCTGAGTGTCTGCTGTCCAGCGAAACATGCCGCTCTCGAAAGGACTCGTCGGTAAACGATTCGTTCACCGCCGCCGCTTCGAAACCACAAATCAGGGGGGTCGTATTGAGATGCACCGGAGTGCATTTTCTGGTTCCGAACCGTCAACATTCCCGCGTGACAATGACCGAATCGCACGCATCGATCGCTCATGTAGGTAGTAAAAGTAATCGAAATTGAATTAAATTTCATTAATCTTCTGGGAATATGCTCAAAAGTCGATTAATCATCATTTTCTCCGACCGGGGGGGCTACTCTCGACCATCGGGATCGGCCGCTTGGTATATGGTACGAGTTTTAATTTCCTTCGGAAAGTCGGAGGCTGCTCCAGTTTCGCACCGAAAGTAGATTGATATTGGACAACTTGTTTGTCCCGGTCCTCGGGCTCGGTCGCGAGGGAGGAGTAAAAATGTCACAACTTTTTCACGGTGGGACCAACCCAAACGAAGATATTTTGATTAATTCTTGAAGCGTTTGATAGCGTTTATTTGGTGATTGACGACGATAGTTACCGTTTATTCATCGTCTTTCCGTGGAATTATTTAAACTTTTGAACGAATAGGGATTTTCTCAAACCGGGTGGTCGCAGATTAGAAGTAAATTAATTAGAGAGATGATTGACGATTGGGTATAAGGTTTGCGACAGTGAAATTCGACCCCACTTGCAGTCCAGGTAACCCAAATTTGGGTCTATTATTTAATTTTTTAATTTAGTTTTCTATCAAACTTATCACAAAGTATTAGGAAATAGAGTTTCCAAGAGATCAATATTCGGTTTCGTTGTATGTCGTCCATTTAACAATGTCGTCCAATCATTATTGTGGCATTTTGAAATAATGACGATGTAAACAAATGAAGCTATCCTGAAAATAAATGTCTTCTGCGATTCTATACACTCTAAAGCTAATTCTGCGAAATTTAGAGGAATTTTGCTAATGAAATGAATAAAGGAAAGCATTTTTTTGTAAGTTCGAATATTTTCGTGATACTCTCGGAGATTTTCGGAGCGTCATCAATCAGAGAACAGGGACAATATATTCAAGGTTTAAAAACTTAAATAAATTCGAAAAGCCGGGAGCATTACTTGAACGTATCACTTATAAATACCATCGATCTGAGCACCAATCGAAATTACCTATACACATGAGGCATTCCACCAATGACACGAATTTTCGAAAAAAAAATTAATTTCATATTTTTGATTTGACTGAAACTTTCCCAACTTGTGCGAATCTAGGTATGATGCCATTTTGCGGTATTAGTTTTCTAAATACAATCACGACTAAATTTTTGAAAAGGGCTTATGCAGAAATGGTATCATTTCAGAAAATGAATAAAACGCCAAAACGGGCTGTGGGAAATTTTTCGTCATTTCCGATGTAATCACTACATTACAATTGTCGTTAAAACATCCCTAGAATACATAGAAAGATACACATCATTACATTCATTACATCATTAAATTCATGTCACTTAATCATAGGTTGCATAATCGATTTTTACACTCACTAAATACAGATCGGACTCGATTATCCGGAGACTCGATTATCCGGGATTCGATTATCCGGAGTATTTTATTTTTGATTTTCGGAAATTTTGAATAATTTGTATAATAATTCCATATTGAATAGCTGATAAGGGTATGAAATGGAAGGACTTGACTAGTATTTTTTTTATCGCTTTTGTTTATTTTAGGCTCATTAGCATTTTAGCTGTAAACAGAGCAGAATTTTAATCGTGTACATGTCACATGGTTATCACATCTATAATTATAGCACATTACACAGTTGCCTTTTTTTTTGGCGTTAGAGTATTCCCTTCCATACCATTGCATATGGTACATATTTACACAGTAGCCATTTAGGCGTAAGAGATTTCCTTTTGTTCTTCCCATTATCCAGTCAGACCGGACAGCGAAGACAGTTGATTGATCATTGTTGAGTTATTTATAGAACAGCAGCCCGATGTGTCTTGCAGAGCAGAGCAGTTGTATGGATGAATCGGTCTTATTTCGACCGTGGATCGATCTCCATCGCTGATGATTGTTGCGTGGACGTAGTTATTCTTTAACAACACGAAGATGGTCAATGAGGGCCCTGAGTTTTGAACTCACGATCGATCGCTTACTAAGCGAACGCGCAACCAATGTGGCTACGGAGACCCCCATCCTTGACTAGTAGAATGCAGTTAATTATGAAAAATGCAAATCCAAAATGACGGCCACTACAAAATGGCGGATTACATATTCTCTCACAACCCCATCAATATGGGTATCAAATGAAAGGGCTTGACTAAAGGGTATGTCACATCAAATTGCATCACGGAAAAAACGCTGTAGAAATTCGCCCAGTAGTCCGATCCTTTTGAAAATTTTAGACAGTAAAATAAAAACTATTAAACAACTTTTGGCATTTTCCATTTTTCATACTTCGAGCCCAAGCCCGTATGCTCGTACCTTCCTCTTTACCCCGTCCATAAGGTTCTGTACAACGTCAGGTTGTAGTTTTTTTTGAACAGAAATCCATTTTCTATTGAAGTCCGCCTCCGATTTGACAACTTGTGGGTTCTTCCGGAGGCCCTGCTTCATAATCGCCCAATATTTCTCTATTGGGCGAAGCTTCGGCGCGTTGGGCGGGTTCATTTCCTTTGGCACGAAGGTGACCCCGTTGACGCTAAAGGTCACGAGTTCAATTCTCACTCCCGACATTCTTCCAAAAATGGAAGTAAAAAGTGACGAACCAGCCAAATGAGTTGAAAATCACTATAATACAGACAAAAAAAAAAAAAAAACAACAACAGGCCCGGCAGCTGACGAAAGTCCGCTTTGACGTAGGTTTCGTCGTCCATTACCAGGCAATGCGGCTTCGTCAGCATTTCGGTGTACAGCTTCCGTGATCGCGTCTTCCCCACCATGTTTTGCTTTTCGTCGCGGTTAGGAGCCTTCTGAACCTTGTATGTACGCAGGCCCTCCCGCTGCTTGGTCCGCTGGACGAATGAACTTGACAAATTCAGCTTATTGACGACATCCCGGACCGAACTTCTCGGATCACGTCTAAACTGCTTAACTACGCGCTTGTGATCTTTTTCACTGACGGAGCATCCATTTTTGCCGTTCTTCACCTTCCGGTCGATGGTTAGGTTCTCGAAGTATCGTTTTACTACTCTGCTGACCGTGGATTGGACGATTCCCAGCATCTTACCGATGTCCCGATGTGACAACTCCGGATTCTCGAAATGAGTGCACAGGATTAATTCACAACGCTCTTTTTCGTTCGACGATATTTTTCCAAATTTACGAAAAAATGTCAGTGAAGCATGGCCTACGTGATCTATACACTCTTATCTGATTTTAAAGCGAAAGCTGAAGATATAATTCCTAAAAATTAAATTTCTACAGCGTTTTTTCCGTGATGCAATTTGATGTGACACACCCTTTAGTAGAATACAGTTATCTATGAAAAATGCAAATCCAAGATGGCGGCCACTACAAAATGGCGGATTTCATATTTTCTCAGAACCCCATCAATATGGGTATCAAATGAAAGTGCTCGACTGGTAGTAGATCATGAAAAATCCAAATCCAAGATGACAACAGTTCCCAAATAAACAATTACTTTCAAATGGTTCCATTCAGCTTGCCCTGTTTGTATGTATGTTTGAGTGTTTGTAGGGTTGTCCCACATTAATAGAAAATTGACCCCGTTCCTGCTGACTGATTGATCTGAAATTTGGAACACACTTTTAATTCTACTGTCATTATAAAACTGCGTATTCCATGTTCTTGAAAAATTTAAGTCAATTTAGCGGCAGTCAACGCTAAAAAATGGCTGAATGGCTTGACTTGGAGAATACACTACACTATGAACAACATAAATTCGAAAAGGTCACCGCCATAAAATTGTCGACTACCGTCGTGCGTGGCTTCTTTTGACACTTTTTTTTCATTTTCGTCATTTAAAATTTTAAACATTTAACATTTTTTGGAACAAGGAGTTCTGGATGGCTATACATATGTGCATTTGAACGAATTTTTTAACATAAATTTATTACATCAATGTATTTTACAACGAGGTGATTTTGGGCTTTCGTCCCCTTTTACCGGGTGTCTTAGATATGGGTTTCGAATCACGTTTTAGAATGTCATCAAGAGAAACAGTTTTTCCAGGAGAAACCTTTAGTTTTTTCTTCGGTTGAGGCCCAACTTGACAGCCGATCACGTCGTTACAATGTTCCTTTAGAAATTGTTCAAATGAGTCTCCAATCAACTCGGGCTTTAAGCTATCAGATGGCAGCTGGTTAATGAGTTCGTGGGGATTCCATGGTACGATAACGCATTTCCGGAAGCCCGATATTAGAATACGTCTAGTGTGTGGTGCTAGTGCCTTCAAAAGTTCACTGATAAGGCTTCCAAGGCGACCTTTGGGAATAGTTGCGTTCTTAGAACCCTCACAAGAGGCACGCCACCGTCCTAAAATTTTCCGCCATTCACGCTTCATTGGAGAGAAAAATGCTACGTCGAGCGGTTGTGTCAGTTGAGTTGCATTAGGTGGCAAGCAGATAAATTTAATATATTTTTGACGGCAAATTTCAATAACTGTTGGATTCAAATGAGATGAGAGGTTGTCTCCGATCAGTGCAATTGGTTCGTTCAAATGCCTTATAGCTGGAAGAAAAAGTGTCTTGAACCAGTCCTCGAAAATTCTTTCATCGAACCAGCCAGAAGCACTTCGATTGTAGCGTGTTCCTCGAGGGCCATTAAGTGTCCAAGAATCCCATAAATGTTCTGCCTTGAACACCACGTATGGTGGCAACAGTTCTCCAGTTGCACTTCCGCAAAACATAACGGAAGTAGCAGATTTACTGAAGTTCCTCACGTTTTCAAAATACTTTAAGCCAAGCTTACAGATAGCAAGCTTCTTACCCGGATCATCTGACAAATTCGTCTCGTCGTAATTAAAAATATTGGAAGCCGGAACACCTTCCAGAGATTCCTTTAAGTTGGTCATGTACTCTGCGATTGTTTCTCGTGTTATTGCTGCGCGTTTTGACTTTATATTTTGTGCAAAAAGTTTGCTTAGTTGCTGGTGATCGCGTAGGAATCGTGCCACCCAGTCCCGTGAAGGTTTGTTATTTACAAAAGTTGGCACTTTTCTTTCCTGCTTCGTCAAATAAATTCGAACTATTTCCCGCAGATCATCGGTTCCAACGGGGAAGCCCCACTCGGACAAGCAGCTGAGATGGTCTGAAAACGATAATTCTTCCGCCTCAGTAAAAACTTTCTGATGTCCGGGCTGTTTCTGGTGCGACTCGCATAGCTTGTTGTATATTGTTTGTCGGCTGCAATGGAGTTGCCTAGCGGCTTCTGCGTGGGACATTTCTCCGGATTTGACTTTTTCAAGGCACTGCATTGAATCTGCAGTGGAAACTACAGTACATTTCCGAGCATTATTATCCTTCCGATAGTTCCTCACCATTCTTGTACCTACAAAAAAAGTAAACAAACATAACCTTACAATATGGCTAACGGTGGAAAATTTATCGCTCTCAATTTTTTTTTTCAAAAATAACTAATTTCAACGATAAAATAACGTTGCTGCTGCTGATATATGACAAACGAATAGTTCTCTGATAGGTTTACACACTTACCAGTATTTAAAATTGTAAGAACAATGTATACGGAAACAATGGAGCTTCAAATCACTACCGCTCGACGTTTCGAGATTTTTTAATTTTCTGAAAAGGAGTAGTTGCGTTTTAAAAAAACTGTCAACGTGAAATGGTAGAAAGGTATTGTATGAATGAATTATCACAGGTAATACATTTTGAAAAAATGTAATTTTATAAGAAATTTGTGAAAACCTAAATTGTCCAAAGTAGCCCCGCACGACGGTATGTATTTTTTTAAATCCCATCAATATTGGTATCAAATGAAATGGTTTGACTAATAGGATACAGTACATCATCGAAATATTCCGAAGAAAGTTAGATAAGAAACAAAAATTGCAAAAACATAAATTTTCTGCATGGTTTTAATATACAGAAGTATACTAATGATATAGATAACATTCTAAAAAACAAGAAAATAAAATAAGTAAAAAAAACATTTTAAGTTAAACGGTTTAATGTTCTAAGAGCTAGAAAATAATTTGGTAAGTTGCAGTTAGTAGTTATCACATCGGTTCCTTCATTGATCTAGGGCAATGATGAGACTAAAATTAAAACGTGGGGTATATGATGAAACAACTTACTGTGGATAATGGAAATCTAACGTCTGTTTCTTATCTAATTTTATCCGGAATATTGTCATGATGTACTGTATTCTATTAGTCAAATCATTTCATTTGATACCGATATTGAGGGAATTGCAAAAAATACATAGTCGGCCATTTAGTGGCGGCGAGCTTTTTAAATTTAAGTTGTTTAGTATATTTCGTGTTCTCCATGACAAGTCATTCAGCCATTTTTTAGCGATGGCCAAATTGAATTTTTCAAGATCGTGGAATACGTAGTTTGATAATGACAGTAGGATTAAAGGTGTCTTCCAAATTTCAGATCAATCAGTCAACAGGAACGGGCTCAATTTTCTATTAATGTGGGACAACCCTACAAACATTCTAACATACATACAAACAGGGCAAGCTGAATGAAACCATTTAAAACCAGTAATTAGTTGTTTGGCGACTGCGGCCATCTTAGAATTGGATTTATCATAATCTGCTTCCTTTTGATATCCATATTAAAGAGGGTTTGAAAAAAAATATATGGTGCCATTTGTTAATGGGGGCCATTCTGGATTTGCGTTTTTCATAAATAACTGTGTTCTACTAGTCAATACCTTTCATGTGATACCCACATTGAAGCGGTGCTGAGAAAATATGTAATATGTAAAAATATGTAATATATGTAGAATTCACATTTTTCTAAATAACTGTGTTCTACTAGTCAAGCCCTTTCATTTGATACCCATATTGAAGTGGTTCTGAGAAAATGTGTAATCCGCCATTTTGTAGCGGCCGCCATCTTGGATTTTTAAGACCATGGAATACGCAGTTCCATAATGATACCAGAGATAAAGATGTGTTCTAAATTTCAGATCAATCGGTCAACAGGAAGGGGGTTAAATTTATATTAATGTGGTACATCGCTTCATACAAAATTACAAAGTTACAAAGTCACAAACATACAAACGGGTCAACCTAGATAAAACAGATCAATAAATAAGTGCAAATCATAATTGTAATACGTTTACTGGGAGAAAATTGTTTTATTTTTATGACTCGATTATCCGGAGGATTCGATTATCCGGAGTGAAAACAAAATCAATACTCCGGATAATCGAGTCCGACCTGTATTATTATCGTCATTACAATAAAAGGGTATGTCAGAAAAGTTCCAATTTTTTAGGTTCACTACGCCTCAAGTAAATATCAAGTTTTTAGATTCATTATGTCTCAGGTGAGTATCTGGTTTTCTGGTTTTATAATTACGCATCTTTTCGAATAATAATTCTTTTTCAGATTTTTTTGACGTTTGTTTCTTGATATGAAATATAATGAATTACTCATGTTTAGTTGCCTGCTCGAATTTCCTAATCTGTGCGGATTAGGCTTCAAGAGTTTTTTCTACCTAGAAAAACTTTCGTTTGGAAGGTTTTCATAATACATTACTCTATACTTTTTAGCTTATTGGAAGACTAAAATTGGTTCGATTTGTGTTTATTCAGCCATTCCATGCCAAACCGATAGGGTGTTTCTCAGATTTTCCCGAAAAGTGGTAGTTTTGTTGTTTATTGCTAAATATTAGACCCGTTTTTTTATTGGGTTGCCTATTTCCATTTTTAAGTAGTCCAAAAAATCTTTTTCCCCTTTTTTCAAAAATTCATAACTTTTGAACTACTCGACAGATTCAGATAATCAATATACCATATTAAAGCCCATTAACCACTTTCTTGAAAAAATATTGAACTTGCAAAAAAATTTAAATTCATTTTTGTAATTATTGATTGTATTTGGTTTTTGCTGTTTACATGGCTTTGGACGAGAGGCGCTATATTTTTAAATATATATATTTTTTGAAATCTGAGGTTTTTTTTACATAATATATTCAGAAACCAGGGAGGTTTCTCCTTTTGTTTTTAAGTTGTTATTTTTTGAAGTGAAAAAAACCATTGTTAGATCATCGGTTAACTTTGAAAAATCACAACTCGAAAATGAAAGAAAGCGCCTCTCTGATTTTAGGATATACTATTAAAAAATCTCAGCTTTTCAGAAAGAATATAAAAAATAGGGCTCGCTCTATCTTTAAATTCATATTTTTTTTTAAAGAAGACTATCTCATAGGCTTTAATTTGGTATATCAATCATCTAAAACGATTCAATAGTTCAAAAGTTATGAATTTTTGTGGTTGGAAAAAGAGAAAAAAAATAATTTTTGGGACCATCGGTTGACTTTGAAAAATCATAACACAGGAATAAAAAAAAACGCCTCTTTGATTTTTGGATATATTATGTAAAAAGCTTCCTAAGCTTCAAAGAAAAAATGTTCAAAACTATAGCGCCTTCTAGTCCAAAGCCATGTAAACACCGAAAAAAACTAATACAATAAATAATTTCAAAAACAAAATCCAAATTTTTTGCAAGTGTAATATTTTTTCGAGAAGAACTAACTAATTGGCTTTAATTTGATATGTTGATCACCGGTAATGTAGTTCAAAAGTTATCAAGTTAAAGTTAAAAAAATCATTTCTGGAATAAAGGGGAAAAAGTTGATTGTTCGGACCAACCTATGGGCACCTTAATAAAAATATAAAAAATACGGTTCTAATATTTTGTAATAAAGAATATCGGTTTGGCATGGAATGGCTGTATTCTCATCTTTCAATTATCTTTCAACTTGTGTTCACTTGTTGCAAAAACATCGTTTTCGTAAGTTATTGTAACTTACGATGTTTTTGCAATTTTTTTTGTTTTTACCTATGACGAATTCCATGCCAACTAGTTTTAAGAGTTGGCAGCACCATCTTAGATAGCAGCGAAACGTTGAGGGTGTAAACATATGGGTCTTTTAAGCAAATAATTTTAAGGAATATTCAAAGAAGAATTAGACTACTTTTTTGAAAGGACAAAACTTTTTTTCCTTGATTTTTTACAAAAAAAAAATAAATCAATAATACCTACAAAATTTGGGTCAAAAGATAAAATGTAGGAAATTGTTTAAATTTTGATAAAAAAAATACCAAAAAGTTTTTGAAAAAAAAATTCGCTGTAAAATTTTTTGAAAAATTAAAATTCGTTTCTTCTAAAAACGCATTTTTCTCAATTTCTCTAAAAAAAATTATTGAATGACTCTTACAATTTTCAACAGGTCGTCCATACATCGGAGGATGATGATGATGATGATGGTCCCGCCTCCTTCCCCTACAGAGGTTTGAGCAAGACGAGTTATCTAAAAGATAATTTATTAATTTTTTCTTAACATTGAAATCAGCATAGCAAACACAAAAAAACGCACTGATTTTATTCACAGATATATGTTATAAAAAAAATTGCAATGTCAAAATATATAAAAAATTGCAATGTCAAAAGACATGCCAATACTCAGTCATGTCCGCCACAGAGCTGATACGGTCCCGACGAGGCCCTTGCAGCCAAGTGGTTCACCAGAGCACAAGTCCAACCGCCAGCCTTGTTTTGGATTGACTATGAATATCCTCATTCAGAGAAATCGAGAAAATTTCCTTTACGAACAATTCCTAGACCGGCACTTAAAAATCTTTCAATTTAATATCCTTTATATCTGTGCCACGCTCGCGACGCGCAAACTTTTGTAGACTACTTTTTTTTTCAACTAATACAACTATAAAAACAACAAAATAAAAATAAAAATAGTCCATCATCACCAGATCATGACAGACATAATAAAGGGTGTGTCACATCAAATTGCATCACGGAAAAAACGCTGTAGAAATTCGCCCAGTAGACCGATTCTTTTGAAAATTTTAGACAGTAAAATAAAAACTATTAAACAAATTTTGGCATTTTCTTTTTATTCATACTTCGAGTCCAAGCCCGTATGCTCGCACCTTCCTCTTTACCCCGTCCATAAGGTTCTGTACAACGTCAGGTTGTAGTTTTTTTTGAACAGAAATCCATTTTCTCTTGAAGTCCGCCTCCGATTCGACAACTTTTGGGTTCTTCCGGAGGGCCTTCTTCAATAATTCTCTATTGGGCGAAGCTCCGGGGCGTTGGGCGGGTTCATTTCCTTTGGCACGAAGGTGACCCTGTTGGCTTCGTACCACTCCAACACGTCCTTTGAATAGTGGCACGAAGCGAGATCCGGCCAGAAGATGGTCGGGCCCTCGTGCTGCTTCAATAGTGGTAGTAAGCGCTTCTGTAGGCACTCCTTAAGGTAAACCTGCCCGTTTACCGTGCCGCTCATCACGAAGGGGGCGCTCCGCTTTCCGCAAGAGCAGATCGCTTGCCACACCATGTACTTTTTGGCAAACTGGGATAGTTTCTGCTTGCGAATCTCCTCCGGAACGCTGAATTTGTCCTCTGCGGAGAAGAACAACAGGCCCGGCAGCTGACGAAAGTCCGCTTTGACGTAGGTTTCGTCGTCCATTACCAGGCAATGCGGCTTCGTCAGCATTTCGGTGTACAGCTTCCGTGCTCGCGTCTTCCCCACCATGTTTTGCTTTTCGTCGCGGTTAGGAGCCTTCTGAACCTTGTATGTACGCAGGCCCTCCCGCTGCTTGGTCCGCTGGACGAATGAACTTGACAAATTCAGCTTATTGGCGACATCCCGGACCGAACTTCTCGGATCACGTCTAAACTGCTTAACTACGCGCTTGTGATCTTTTTCACTGACGGAGCATCCATTTTTGCCGTTCTTCACCTTCCGGTCGATGGTTAGGTTCTCGAAGTATCGTTTTAGTACTCTGCTGACCGTGGATTGGACGATTCCCAGCATCTTACCGATGTCCCGATGTGACAACTCCGGATTCTCGAAATGAGTGCACAGGATTAATTCACGACGCTCTTTTTCGTTCGACGACATTTTTCCAAATTTACGAAAAATTGACAGTGAAGCATGGCCAACGTGATCTATACACTCTGATCTGATTATAAGCGAAAGCTGAAGATATAATTCCTAAAAATTAAATTTCTACAGCGTTTTTTCCGTGATGCAATTTTATGTGACACACCCTTTAGAGATCAATACAAATTAAAAAAAAAGATAATTTAAAAAAATTAAATAGTCTACATAATATAATCCGTAATCAAATGAAGGCTGATTGATGATAATAATCGGATTTACTATTGACTTGAATAGTAAAACACTGTGTTAATCTACAAAATGTTTAAAAAACAGAAAAAAAATCGATATTTTTCTTTACAATATTGTTATGACAAAAAGGTAGAAACATGCAAGTATCACATCTCAAAACTGAAAATGAAGCTTTAAAATTATGTATATCCTATGCGTCGGTTTTTCACGAACTTATAGCATTTCTAAAATCACTTAAAAATTTCGACTTCGCGCTCCGTTTCCATAATTTTTCGTCGAGTGTAGAATTAACGACATAGTGTTGTGAAGTGAAGTATCATTTGAATGCTGTTAACACTTTTTCTATGTCACACCGACTATTACCATGATAGGTACACTGCGAAACTTCAGGAACACTATTACCATAATGGGTACATGGAAGTGACATTTTCAAACATGCTTTTTACGCAGTTTAGTCGATCAATCATCGAAATATCAGTGAGAATCTTAAAGAACAGATTTCAAACAACTATAAAAAGTATACTTTTGTATACTTTTGAACTAAAATGGAGTATTTATTCGCAAATCTCTATAAGTTGATGACATATCTCCTCCATAATTGGTACACTTACCTTACTTTTTCCAGAACTGCAAAATTATAATCTATAACTTTGCGTTTGCCCATTTTGCACAATTTTTTTCAAAAATTAGTCGTAATAGTATTTAAAAAACTAATACCGTCAAATGGTATTAATCCCAGTGCGAGTTGGAAAAGTTTCAGCTAAATCAAAAAAATTAAAATAAAATGGTTGATTGGTGGATTTTCTCAAATACGTTGATTAGACGAAGTTTAGCTAACATCTCTAAAATACATAAGTATTTTAATCTCAAACACACTCACCTGATTATAAAACATGTATACGCCCTGTACATTCAGTGCATATTTTTGCGAATGAAAAAATAAATAACATTCTTATCAGGTTTCACTGTGTTCAATAAATATGATCGACAGGAATATTAAGCGTTTTTTTCGTTCTTGTATCGTTTCGCTCGGAACCAATAATCAACATCTGTCCAACAGCAGCCTCATATTCCTCGGCAAGCTGCCAAACTCGTTCAAAGCAGGGCTTCCCGCAACATGGAATTCCTCACTGCTAAAATCGACTGAAAATGTATAATTCATGACAGCGTTAGCCCACAAAAAGCTACCGATTCGATAAATTCTGCTTCAATTATTTATACAATCTACAACTGGGTAGAATAATTTCTAGCGATGAAATCTTCGGCACAGGTTCTTGCGATCGACAGGTATAAATAAAGAACAAAAAAAAGAACGATATCAGCATGTGCAAGCACGTGTCCAGCAGGTCATTACAATTGCGTTTAATGTCGATGCAATTGCAGGTATCACTGATGATCGCCCTGCTGAATAATGCATTACCGTTGCTGGGACGGGTAATGGGCAGCATCCCTCATTCGCAGATCGATTTTGAAAGATGTCATCTTCAACGGGTTGATAATGGCACTTAGGACCACGCGGCCCCGAGGCGATAAGAGAAAGATAATGACTGGCCCGATGTGCAAGGTGCATCTGGGCTGCCGGCACGTTGCATGCAGCATCTTTCAGCGGTCGACAATTGCTTGACGAGCTGGACGAGCGCGTGTCACATTCGGACAGGTGGCGAAAAAATTCCGAAGGGCTCATTATATGGTGGTATGGTTTCTGTCCTAGTATCGGCGTTTGGTTCTCTCGGGACAACTTTCTTTTGGAATGCCAACTCGAATTAAATGTGCAAACACTGTTCCGACTAATTAAAGTATAACGATCGATCTTGTAACGTAACTGGGTTTTTCATAGAAAATGCATATAATAAATACTGTATTGAAATTGAAACTGTCTAAATGTGTGTTATTCCGAGGTAGACAGGAAGGCGTTGTTGGTTTCTTTAAAGTGCCAGCACCAAAGAAGACGAACGGAGAACATCTATATTAAACTGGACAGAACAACAGCAGCGAGGGAAAAGTAAGTCAAGAAAAGCACAAAATATGCATTTTATTGTAACTATCATAAATATCATAATGATAATCATAATAAAGTTTATTTTAATGATAATATTAAGCACGGGGAACCCTTTCGGGACGATTCGGCCGCAAGCTATGGAACTTGTGTTGTGCAAACGAAGAATCATCTCAATCTTCTGCTCGCTGTCATGGCTTTGCTGCGGGTGGTCCACTTGGGCAGGTACTCCTTTAACCGTGGCTTGGTAAAGGCAGGACAGACGAAGAAAACCTTCATGATTGTTAGCATATCGTTGATGCACGTCTCGCTCGGCCTGGACCTGCGGTGGTTCCTAATCATAACAAAGTGTTTTCTCACGGCTAGACTGACTAGTGCGAGGAGGGGATTCAAGCTCTAATCCTTTCTGACTCGCTTGCTGCTAAATAGAAAAGTTAGTGGAACCGTCCAGTCGGCGAACACTTCATTTTGCCTCTTCACCAAAATGAATTCATCTAATACGATTCAAGCCGTTATTTTGTTGGTATTGTATTTATTGTGCATTTCACAAATGTTTTAATCAAATGCAATGCAATGAGAAAAAAATGGAATCAAAGTTCAAAATAACTTGCACATGGATATTCAGCTTCAATGATGAGATACTTTTGGAAGAGAAAAATTCCGCCTTCTCGACGCAGTATTGATATTTCCAATCAGTTGGCAAAAAATACACTTGCACTAGTGTGAGTCATAGCAAAGTATTTGACTACTAAATTTTCATCCGGACACTTGAAAAATGCTCATTTATTCTGTGAGTAAAAGTTTTCACTTTTGGATTACGTTAAGAGTGTATAGAATCACGGTAGGGATTTGTTGTTACATCATGATGTCACCGAAACAAGAGCGTGGCGAATCAATCCTGCACGCTCGGAACAAAAATCCTGAACTATTTGCTCATGAGTTGACTTTACTGTTGAATTATACCACATCCACAACACAATTTAGAAAACATGGCAGAAGAGCAACGCAACTGACAAACTCTGCAGGCAAAAATACACTCACGTCACTGTGGCCCCCAAAAAGTGAAACACAGCTAATACTCCGGAGCAAAGGCCGATGGTTTATCGCATGAAGTAAAACTGTTGTGTAAAATAACAAACATAGTCCACAGAAGGGGGAAATCGGGACAAAACCGACACCCTAACAATTTCCACATACACCCAGGTTTTTTTTTTACGCGAGGGATACGTACCTCGTAAAAAAACCGCGTTAATTGGAAAACCCGCGTAAAAAAACCATGTTAATTCCAAAATCCGCGTAAAAAAACCGCGTTATTCGGAAAATCCGCGTAAAAAACCATGTCACCTAATGATAAATATCAAATGGGACTATCCTTACGTAGAACGGAAGTAAAAAGTTGAGTGTTACTCGCTTCCGAAAACCCGTAGTATTTTCCTGCAATTTCGTTGGTTACTGGTAGCTATAGTTCGGTTTTCCACACGAATGAGGTCGTTTGCTGTTGCTAAAAGATTCCCTTGTGATTTGTACACTCTACTGCCCATGCACGTGCAGTACCACTGTTGAACCGTCCAGAGCTAAGTAGTCAGAGAAATCCATTCACGAATCGCTGCCCGTAAAAAGCCCCACCCCGTTGTACAGCCCGGTGAGCTACCCGTCACCCAACACCTAAAATCCACGTAAGAATCGTGATAAGGTGCGGCACTAATTTTCTTCATATACGCTAATCTCCGTTACAAGCACTAATTACCGTAATATGCTCTGAGGGAACATAAGAGAAAAATGTGAGCTGAGGGGGAGATGTGATATTGCAGTGGTCTTTTTTACGCGGGTACCGCGTAAAAATAAACCGCGTTAATTGGAAAATTCGCGTTAATTGGAAAATCCGCGTAAAAAAAACCTCGTCAAAAACCACGCAAAAAAAAACCGCGTAAAAAAACCTGGGTGTATTTCCAAGACCGTCCAAGTTTCTTCGATTCAAATCGTCACAAAACTTCTCTACATGTACTATTCTACAGTATCTCTTGATAACTTTTTGAGTAGAACTCGATGTAGATAGTATACGGAAATTGATGTTTTTAGGTAAAATAAATGGAAGTGCGGATAAGATCGACACCCTAACGGAGTGTAACCGACTCTTTTAGTAAAACGAATGAAAACTTGTTACGAAAAAATTCAAAGCACTAAGAGGCTATCCACATTACTATGTGGACACTTTAACATTTAGAGGATGGCTAGTTAAAAATAATACGTAATTGGATTGCGAAAATTTTGAATGATAAAAATATCCCAGCTTAGGTGGACATTCACCGAAAATATGGCCGATGAGCCATATTTTCATGCCTTTTTCAATGTTGGTTCTGGCTGTTTTCAGCTGAGTACAATCCAGCTCTGTCGTTTTGTCTTCCAAACATAAACAAAAGGCTACAAAAACGCATTTTGCCTGTCAGTGAAATACAAACCAAGTGGCAGTTTTACCCCGAATGTACCTAAAATTGCAAAATCAAGTTTTTGAGCATCGATAAGAAGCAGAACCACCTACCACCTCACAAAATAAACTGAATAATCTATCAATCTGTATGTATGTATGTAGTATGAATAATCTAACTGAATAATCTATAATCAAAATAAACTGAATGAACTAAGATGAATTAGATTAATAAAAACTATCGAATTTTCCAAAATCAGGTCGCTATCTGCTCGTCCGTGTACTCTAGCGACCTAGTTTTCTTTCGACAGAAGGTGTCCTCCTGCTTGAGGGTTCTGTGGGTGTAGGAATAGGAGCAGCGAAATTTTCTGCCGACGTCACGAAAAACTCGTACCGTCCATGTTGTCGAACAGTTTTTTCAGAGATTCCTTCTTCATGATCTTCACCGGACGGCCACTACCGGTCTTCCTAGCGACGTTCCGGGATGCCAAGATCCGGTAAACAGTGCTCACCGGCACATTTTCGTCTCGAAAGTGGTCTACTGTTAACTTTTTTCCTTGACTTTTACGTATTTCGAAGAACCAAAAAACGCGCTCGAGGAGTGCTTGTTGTTTTGAAGCCATATTTTTATAGTAAATAGGCCCTTTTAATATGTTTATCGTGTTATACCGTCATGTTCATGAAATTTTTTGAACTTGTTTGTAATTTCCATCAACTTTTCCAAATACATCATTATGGTAAAAATATATGTTTAGGAGTTACGTTGAAGAACATTTGAAGACATGTTTGTTAATATCTAAATACAAACTTTCAACATATCATTCGTTTTGCATAATCAAAACACGAACAGTTTTCAAAAAAATGATTGAAATCCCAACAACACAAATACACCTAGTTGATTCAACCGGAAGTCATGGATACAAAAATAATTAACTTGTTTATGTTATGCCTACATTGTACCTGATAATCAGGTATCTTTAAGGTATCTCTGTATACAGCCATTCCATGCCAAACCGATATAGTGGCTCTCAGATTGTCGTCAGAAGTTTTAATTTTTTCTTTAGCGCAAAACATTAGACACGTATTTTTTTATTTTCCTATTAGGGAGCCCATTTCCATTTTAGGGTGATCCGAAAAATCAACTTTTTCGTCTTTTTTCCCAAAAATTCCTTTTTTTCAAAAATTCATGATGATCGACATATCAAATTAAAGCCAATCAGTCTGACTTTACCTGCAGAAAATTTGAATTCTGCTCTCGTTATTATTGATTGTATTCGTTTTTTATTGTTTTCATAGTCTCGGAACCAAAGGCGCTATATATTTTTATATTTTTTGTAGAAAGCTGAGATTTTTCACATAACATATGTTAAAACCAGAGAGGCGTGTTTTTTCGTTTTTGAGTTATGATTTTTCAAAATTAACCGATAGTTCGAAAAATCAATTTTTTCCTCTTTTTTCCAACACAAAAATTCATAACTTTTGATCTACTGAACTGATTCTGATGATCAACACATAAAATTAAAGCCAATTAGATAGTCTTTTTTGAAAAATATTAGACATGCGGAAAAAAATGGATTTTGATTTCGTAATTATTTATTGTATTAGTTTTTTTATAGTTTACATGGTTTCGGGACCAAGAATGCTATATTTTTTAATATTTTTTCTTGAAAGCTGAGTTTTTTTTACATAACATATCCAAAAATCAGAGATATGTTATTTTTCGTTTTTAAGTTATAATTTTTCAAATTTAACATGTTTTCAGTCTTCGTTCAATATTTCTATGCGACTAGACTGGATGTATGCGACTAGAATTTAATTAATTCACAAATGTGTCATTTTTTTCAAAACAGGTAACTAGTTTGCTTTAATTTGATATATCGATCATCTGAATCGGTCCAGTAGTTTAAAAGTAATAAAATTTTGAACAGTCATTTTTGCAAAAAAAAAAAGATTTTTTGGACGATCGGTTAACTTTGAAAAAGCATAACTCAAAAACGAAAAAAATGCCCCTCTGGTTTCTTTTCTTTTCACCAGAGAAGTTCTTCTGAAATAGTGACACGCATGGGATTAATATACACATTAGTTTTTGGACTCGCAGCTTTGAAAATGGGATTTTTATGGTTTGGGGAGAATTTTCTCAAAAAGGCCTGGTTCAGATAGCTTACCATCAACACGAATGAACAGTCAGAAGTGCAACGAAGTACTTCAGAATCATTTACTGTTTTTGCATCAAAAACAATTTGATAATCGAGTAAGTTGGCATCAATTTATAAAATCCGGAAGGTTATGGCATGGTTTAATGAATAGGGGCTCCAGATTCTGGGCTGTTCAGCTTGTTTACCAAATCAAAACCCTGTCAGGAACTTATGAGGAGTGATCGGACGAATATTAGATGCTGCTTACAAGCAGTATGAGTGATTTGAAGAACTTAAACAAGCAGTATCCTCTGCGTAGAACGAGATATACACTACGAAATGGCGCAGCTTAGTCGAAACCAAACCGAATGGGTCATTTGAACTGATTGAGAACTAAAGATGACCTACGAATTAGAAACTTGTCGTAATTCGTGTTAAGTTGACGTTAATTTTGTAAAGGAGTAAGAGTTTTTCCATCTGGTTCTATAGTTATAAAACACTGGAATTTTAGTTTTTGAATCTTTCGCGCCTGAACACAACAATAAAGTTCAAATGGCCAGTCTTATAAGTGAAGATAGATATTGTATTCTACACTATATACTTCAATTCAACCGACTTCTTACATATCTCTGGAAACACAGAAAAAATGAGTGGTTCTATAGTTTTGAAACGCAGTGTATGCGTTTGAAAACTGTAGCCATTCCATGCCAAATCGATATACTGGTTCTCAGATTTTTCTGAAAAGTGGTTGTTTTGTTCCTTATTGCAAAATATTGGACCCGTATTTTTTTTTATTAGAGCGCCCATTTCCATTTAAGGATATTACACTTGGAAAAAAGTCGAATTTTGTTTTCGTAATTCTTGATTGTAATTATTTTTCATAACTTGCATGGTTCCGGGACCAAGTGAGCCATATTTTTTTATACTTTTAGTTGAAGGCTTTTCTTTTTTCGTTTTTGAGTTATGATTTTTTTTTAATTCGTCTATTTTTACAGGCTCAGTTACGTAAGTTTAAAGGAGCCGAATTCTTAAATATGTTTTCAAAACTATATATATATATATATACAAACAATTTTCTTAAATCTATGGTTAGTAATGTGGGAAACCGATTACTCGCGGTGGACTCGAGTTTAGAAGGGTGACATAATTTTTCAGGAGAAGGATGGGATATAAGGAAATTATTACAATGTTGGTAATCACACACACTCAATTCTTAAATCTGAGTTATGATTTTTCAAAGTTAATATTTTTTCAGTTTTCGTTCAATATTCCCATGCGACTGGACTACATCTATGCGACTAGAATCCAATTTTCACGCAAGTGTGGCTTCAAATTGGTATATCGATCATTTGAATCAGTCCAGTAGTTTAAAAGTTATAAATTTTTGGAAAAATACATTTTTGTGAAAAAGAGGAAAAATGATATCTCGTACCATCGGTGAATTTTGAAAAATCATAACTCGAGAACAAAAAATAACACCTCTCTAATTTTTGGATATGTTATGTAAAAAATCCTCAGCCTCCAAGAAAAACTATTAAAAAATATAGCGCCCTTGGTCACGAGACCATGTAAACTATAAAAACCACAAATACAATCAATAATTACAAAATCAAAATCCCGAGACCATGTAAACTATAAAAACACAAATACAATCAATAATCACAAAATCAAAGTCCAATTGCAATATTTTTTCCAAAAAAGGAACACCACTTCTCACGAAAATCTGAAAACCACTATATCGGTTTGGCATGGAATGGCTGTATCTAGAAATCAAAAACATAATCCTGTCAGAACTGTTTCTCAAAGAAAAATTAAGCGATTTTGATTTTTAGAATGAATACATTTTGACTTATGAAAATATTGTGTATTTGAACGATAGTTTTTCGTTTGTCGAAAATGTTTGAGGACATTGTACACTATAGATTCAGCCAATTTCAACAATTTTGCGTTTATTGTACAGGACCTAGTCGAATATCAAACATGGCGGACATTAATATTTCCTCTTTTTATCGATTACCTTACGTACTTTTGAAAAACTAAACGGATCACAGCGAAATTGTCACCACTGTTGTAAGTTGTTCTTTTCCAGTGGTGAAAATTTCGTTATTTTTTTTTTATCCCATTTATTTATTTTAGGCTCATTAGCATTTTAGCTGTAACAGAGTCGAATTTTAATCGTGTACATGTCACACGATTAGATTATCACATCTATATCTATAATTATAGCACATTACATTACACAGTTGTCATTCGCCAGTATTCCTTCTATACCATTGCATATGGTACATTTACACAGTAGCCATTTAGGCGTAAGAGTATTCTTTCCGTTCTTCCATTATCCAGTTAGACTACCGGACAGCGGAGACAGTTGATTGATCATTGTTGAGTTATTTATAGAACAGCAGCCCGATGTGTCTTGCAGAGCAGAGCAGTTGTATGGATGAATCGATCTAATTTCGACCGTGGATCGATCTCCATATCGCTGTTGATTGTTGCGTGGACGGGCCCTGAGTTTTGAACTCACGATCGATCGCTTACTAAGCGAACGCGCAACCAATGTGGCTACGGAGACGCCCCAAAATTTCGTTATGATCCGTTTATTTTTTTAAGAAGTGCGTTATAAAGACCTTAAAGACCTAAAGATGAAAATGATATTCAAATTTTACAGAACCAATCATAAAGGCGATTGTTAGAACTGCCGTAACGACGGATCGGCAATACTACGAAATGCGTGTACAAATAGTGAATGAAGCAATAAAGTTACAAATAAACTTTCGAAAGTTATTTGTATCCCAATTATTTATAAGAATTCGATGAGTCTCAATGGCAGATTTTGCAAATCAGAAAACTAGCAAATAAGAGAGAGGAAAAATCAGAAATGATGAGAACTTGGCTCGAATACTAATATGTTTAATCGAAAATAACCTATGATGCTATCCTTATTCGAGATTTAATTCGCATTAATGTGAAGAATGCGGAGAGGGTGGACCGCCCCCGGTAGCGCGGTTCTAGGGGTGCATAATGAACCGAATTTATATGAAGAAATTGGATAAATATGGTTGATTCCTATTGTGGCGGGGAGGTGGCGGTGCAAATCGACTCTTCCGTTCTGGATGCTAATGTTTCTATTTTTCTGGCGGCGGAGAGGTGCAAATCAATTCTTCCGCCCCGGGTACGAAAGCTTCACTCGACGCCACTGTTTATGAGGCTTTGAAGGTTTCGTTATACAATCGTAGACATTATGATCAATATTTTAACCTTCATTCACTGCTTGAACCATCTGTGAGAAAACAGCGGAAGCAATGTCGCACGCTTAATACTCTTACCGGCTCACACTTTTGTGCATGGTAAACTAAATTAATCACACCCGGAATAACAGCTGAAATCGTACCATTGGGAACAACGCCTGGTCAAAACAACAATAACTTTGTGAAGACTACTTGTACTATGTTTTGCTATAACATGGATAAAAGTGAAAAGTTTCACGTTATCTCACCGAAATCTTCCACAAGACATATGTTTAATCACAATTCGTAAAATGATCTACGATGCTGTCGCATCTTCCGGCTGTCGCAAACCGCAAGAATTGTGATGTGGCATTCCCCTCTGCTAAATATATTACAGTTGTACGTAATTATCCAGCATGTGTATGTTTTGAAAGCTACACACATTCCCCAACAATGGTACCGCTTGATGGTGCCCTTAAAATTTGTCTCTGCCCGCTTGGTGTGTTACTTTTCTCAGGGAATTTTTCCCTATTGATATGTCAACAAACGACGAGAAAAGTTAGATATTTTTAGCGCACTTAGGAAACGGCGCCTCGTCGCTTCGAGCAACGATTTGAAAGGGGGCGATCTTCGACCGTCGAGAGACGACGAGAGATGAAACGGTAAATATATGCTGAGTGTGGGGGCAGCAAAATAATCCAGATTCTTTTCCCGCAGTCTAATTTTAATGCTGGCTGGGAACGATTTCCTTCCGCGTTTCGATTGCACTTGGTTCGTGATCTCTCACCGGGGTCGGAAACGGTTTGTGTTGCTATTGCGCGATGGTCGTCGGCCACACCGTATTTACACACACTTAATCTAATTAGGAAATTTTACGCGCTCATCCACGATTTGTGGTTAATGGAAGAGAGAGATTTATGAATGTTTACGTTGGAAATGATCATCCGCGTGTGCTGTGGTAGTGGACGATAAATTCCCATACCGTTCGATTCATTGAATGGAATGATGTGGGTGCTGTTCGTTACTTGCTTCATCTGTCGGTCGGTTTCACCTTTCGAAAGTGGGACTAGCCACGCTTTGTATTACAAATAGTTCGAAAGTAGCAAGAGTTAACTGTAGGCCGAATTATTTGACTTTTTTCAGCACGAAACATCAGGTATGATCAACTTATGATTTATTCATCACAAATCAACTAAAGTAACGTCAATGTTTTAAAAGTTCACAATCAACCAAGACAACATATGTTCAGACATAGTCGCACCAACAATTAATATGTTATCGAAACTCATACTGCACAAACAATAAATCTGCGAATATACCAGCCGTATCCTGTCTTCGGTGACAGCAGATGTCCTTATGTTCCACTGGCCTCTTCCTATCCGACAACATCCTGTGCAGTCGCTGTTAAGATTCCAGCTCGTTCTAATAGCAGTAGAATGCCCTTTGTGTCGCCACTTCCGCTACCCTCGGTGTAGATCAAAACCGTGCCAAACCAAAACACTCTTTATGGAGGGATAAACCGGAATGGGATCGCAAATGTATGAAAACGAATCACAATAAAAAGTGTTTACACCTACACGCACCTTTCATCGAGCAACGAGACGACACGTAGCCGTAACCTGCGCCACCCGCAGCACTCCGAGAAGCGGCTTTTGACAATAATCTCGTTTAACGGTGCCATATGATGATCGGAGACGGAGTTATTCGTTGCCCTCGGGAGGGTGGGTGCGGTAGGAAAGCGGAAAGAGTAACCGAAGGAACGAGGTAATTCATGTGCAGCAGTGTATGAATGGAACAATAAGATATAATGCACTGCTGTAAACGGAAGGCCATTGAGCGTGGTCGGTGAAAAGAGGGCCCTGAAGTAAGTTGGCAAGTTGCTAGTCTCCGAAGTGCGGCACCTCCTAGGTGGTAAATGCAGCTTCGAGCCAATTAATTGGTTAGAGCTTGTTCGCAGTTACGGAGAAATCGGCGTTAAAGGCCCCAGTGATGCTAGTTTATATGCTACACATGTTGTCACTTAACAGCCGTTCCTGCCAACACTGGCCACTGATCTGCGCCAGTGCAATATGCGTTTTTTGACGAAACCTCATTTCCTGTCCTCCGTTCTGCCAGCTGTTGATGGAGAGACGGCGGCACGGCTTCCACATTTAACAGTTCATCGGGCCCAACAATGTAGGGGTAGTCATACATACGGATACAATAATAGCTGTGTGTATACGTGCGGTTTCCGATTACCTTCCAGCCAGGCTTGTTGTGTTCTTATAGATTGCATACAGGAAAAGTCATGTTCTGTCATGTCGCGACCTTTCTCCTCGCCAGAGGAAAAAATCTCCAAACGTTTGAAGTATTCTCATAAGTTTGGAGCACTGTACTATTTGGCAGACGGCGGAACGAGGTCAAAAGTGTGGGGTGTTGTTTTTCTCTGGCGGTGAAAAATCGGTTGTGGTGACAGAAGTATTGGTACGATTTCACGTTTCAAGGTAATTAGGGAAAATTAATGAAATGAAAAACAAATGGCTTTGGGAAAGAAGTACAAAAGACACTTGACAAATCGTTCAGCTAGATCAACATGTGTCGTGTTGGTGTCAGTTTCGAAAAGCGTTTTATAAACATTGTTTTGATAATTTCGGTTCTTGGTTTGTTTTTTTTATCTCGAATACGAAATGTGAAATGAAAAATTAAAGTGATCAATACAGTTTTTTAATTTGGAAGGACATAGTTTTTCTGTCCGTGTGACTCAGTATTGGACGAAACATTTGGAACCGATTATGCTCAGCCATAAGTTGTGTATTTGTTGATTTTGATAAACCATTCAAATAACAAAAAAGCTAAAGTTTCATAACTATAGAACCAGACGTATAATTAAAATAGACGTATATAGAATTTCGTAAAAAATACAACAACTATATTATTCGTTGATCATTCTTGGTTCAGTCCCAGTTCAAAATAATCTATTCGGCCTGATTTGGATCAATCTGTAGCATGTTGATACTTTTATCCCGTTCCATGCAGATAAAACTGATCTCTTCTACACTCCTATAGAGTAGTGCGGGGCAAAGGTGCGCACGGGGCAAAAGTGCGCATTGGTCTTTTTGAAGCAAACGAGCATAAAAATTCAACAACAGTGCATTAGTTTGAAACATTATTACACCTGTAGTTCACACAGATAAATATGATACATTTCTTGAAAGTGGCAGTTATGAGGTAAAAAGAGTTTTGCGATGTTTTGACCTAATTTTTTCAATTTTTGGGATGACGATTTACTTACCTAAAATAATTGGAAAGTTCGAAACTACACTGTCAAGGAAACCTTCATTCTATAGTAGATGATAGTGCGTATTCGTTTTTGTGAAAAAGTTCAAGAGTTACTCTCAAAATAATTATAAAATGTTTTCAACCAAATTTTTAACGGGATCCACAAGAAGGAAACTGATTTGAAGAAATGCACTCCAGAAATGCTCAAATGGCCCGACAGAAACTTCAGGAGAGAGTCTCGAAGCGTCGGATTGCGGCAGACCTCGGTATTTGTGAATCAGCTCTGAGGAAGATGCTCATATCAGTGAGTGATTTATGATTTGAATCTTTTTTATTGACATTTCTACTTCTGCTAGGATGTGCTAGTGAGCACCTAGGGCGGTTCAGACAAGTATTTAGTAAGCAGTCTCTCAAAGACTCTCAAAGATTTACGTCGTCTGGCGTTTGATTTTTCGGAAGCCAACAACCTTTAGCAGGAATTCAATCAAGTTGGCAAACTGGCAGGAAGATATTAGGATTCTAGCTTCATGAGGAACCATCGTCTGTCTCTTCGAACCCCACAACAGCGCTCCTAGGCAAAGCGTCGGAATCCTCAGAACCGAGTCCAAGATGAGAAAGAAAAATAAACAATTGCTTTAAAATAATTAAAAATTAATTTCAAATGGAGAATTTTTCTTTGTTATTTTCACCATGCATTCATTTCAATAACGGTTATGTTTCGTTTATGTTTATGTTTTCACAATGAATATCAAATAAATATTGTTTTTTTCAACAATGAGTTTCAATTAAATCAAGTAAAGGTAACTATGTATTTATAAACTTGATCTATAATAATAAAAATGATTTGGTGTCCGTTCCTCACGATTTTACTCAAGAACGGAGCAACGGATTTAAACAGCCAGTATCAGGATTGATACGTCTTTGTCTGCATCAGGTTTATATGTCAAAAAAAAATTATATACCGCGAGTATAGATTATGTATTATTATTATAGAAACAAATTCTGTGGGAACTTGAGTGTTCGATATGTTTTATATCGATGTGGGTGGGACGAAGTTCTGTTTCAAATGTTGGACATTCTCAGATATCTTATATTGTCAGTCTCCTTCCTTCCAGAAAAATTCCACCTGGTATGTTCGACCATAACACCCACTAATCTCCACTCATAAAACATCATACAGCATCCCCCTCCTCCCCACTGGATGGTGCCTACACACTCTGGTAATGATGCTTCTTCCGCTGGTAAAGATTTTTATTTATTTTTGTTACAGAAGAACAGATTCTAAAAGTGCGCATTTTTGCCCCGTACGGTGCGCACCTTTGCCCCCACTATGGGGCAAACATACGTATTTGCCATTTTGTATTAAAATAGGTTTTTTTCCAACTAAAAACAAATCTCGAGAAATTATTGTACTATATTCCGAAGGTTATATATATATATATATATATATATATATATATATATATATATATATATATATATATATATATATATATATATATATATATATAGTTACAATTTTGTAAGCAAATTGAATTTTATTTGCTTTTATTTATTGGACGACAACAGTAAGGTGCGCACCTTTACCCCGCACTACTCTACTGCTTGTTAGCTACATCCAGTGATGTTCATATCTTCTGTGTAGCTAAGACAAACCTAAATTCACCCATTTTCTCCGTCATCCTCAACGAGAGCGCTCCTCTTTCGTCTGTAATCACCATAGTTCTGGTTGAGTGCGAGCGCAAGATGATGGAAGATATGTTTTTTTTCACTCAACACTCGGTCGCGCTGTAGTGTGGAAAGAGAGCGCACAAACACTCTACAGTGCAGCGGATAAATTCACTGGAAAGTATACTTTGGTGGGCTCTTACCTGTGAACTATGGCTGGCGCTCTTGTGGATGGGCACAGATAAAAGAACAGAAGTGGCTTTTAATTAACATAGCGCTGTGGCTCGCTGAAAAAAGTAAACCGAGGTGAACCATGCGTGTGGATTATATGTCGAATGAGATTGTACTCTTCAGTGCACTCTTCAGTGTACTCCTCAGTGTGGCAGAGTACGGATTGACGCGCTTCAGTGCTGGACACAGGTTTTCGCACAGTCCAGCTCCCATGAGTAAAGATAGGGTAAGAGAGTGTGACTCACTCGCACCAAGATTGCTCCCAGCTAGCGCACACTGGCTTTTTATATATTCACTGGTGAAAGGGAAAAGCGCATGGTTTCTCTTTGGTGAGTGATGACTGTATCCTCAGTTTAGGCATGAAACTCGCGCGTGGTTGTATCATTTCAGTGAAAATGCCATCACTGACTACATCTACTCTTCGAACGACCACTTCTCTTGAGTTCTCAATTGAGTTTTGATCTCATAAACAAGCTGACCAACCCAGAAACTATTGGTCAACATGACATGAAATTGTCGCCGGGATTCTAAAAACTGATGGGTTGTCCTGTTGAAATATCAGTTATATAGGTTTGAGGAAGTAAAACTCTTAACTACAGGGGAACTTCGATATAACTACCCACGTTAAAACGTACGCTCGATATAACGTACATTTTACCCCGATACAACGTATACATTTTCAACGTGTAAAATATCTTTGCGGAATAGGAACTGAGAGTTTCATGTCAATTTCCCAAGTCCAACAAAAATCACTTAGTGGCCTAGGTAAAGGTTCCCGAATTTCAATTCGGGCATTGGAAATCCCACAAAAACAATTTATCTGTGTATTGTGCATTGTGAATAATTGTGCATCTAAAATTGTCCAACAAGGTTTTGACGAAGTACGAAGGATGACAATGCTGACCCCAGACCTGAAATTCTATAAGACCACTGCTAGAGGAGACGTTCCCAGCAATTTTAAGTGCGTTTTGCCAGGAATTGGGCAAGGGATTTGCAGCTGTGGACAGAGAATCAAAGTTCTCGTCACAAACATGACAATAGACTCGAAAATGTATAGGAGAGAGCGCTGGAGTACCGACAGAAAGTCCAAAGTTTAATAGAGGTATCCGAAGAAAAGTACGAAAATTCATCAAAACTGTGACGGAATAATTTTTCCAATATTTTTGAAAGAACAAAAAATTATCTGTATTTTGATATAAATCACTTTTGGTACCTCTAACCAATTCCGAGATACAGTTGATTTTATGATTCCGGACTCAAAATGAATCAAGCTTTAATCAACAGTATGAAGGGAAACATCATGGGAAAGGTTGGTTTCATCTTCTAGTTGAACTATTTCATCATTATTTACCTTACTCAAACAGCAACACAATGAAATGATATAAGCTTTGTTCCTGGGTTCTTTATTATGCTTCGATACAACGTACAATTTTGAAAGTGAAATTTACGTTATATCGAAGTTCCCCTGTATACATTTATAACAATGTTATAAACAATTCTCCTTAATTCTATGGTTGATTAGGTAGGAAATCGATTACTCGCGGTCGACTCGAGAAGAGTGACATATTTACTTCAAGAAAAAGAGGGGATATGAGGAGATTGTAAAAATGTTGATGATTACTCCAAATTCCTAATTCTTTTCTTATACAGTCATTCCATGTCAAACCGAAACAGTAGTTCCCAGATTTTCGTGAAATGTAATAGTTTTTTCCTTTTCGCAAAACATTAAACTTGTATTTTTTGACGTAGAGCTACGTCTTTCAGGAAGGATGCCAAATCAGAAAACAGGTCACGTTTTTATGAAATAAAGTTAACCTTAATAGCTATTTTCACAGCGAACGAATTCTGATGATTTGCATACCAATCGAATTGGAAATTCTCTAAGATTTGATTGATATTCTATACATTACAATTCTCTAATCCCTAAAGATTTGAAACTAATGAAAACTGGAAGCATTCCCATTATTCCATACATTTTTGTTCTGCCGATTTGTGTGCTTCCCGTACCCATACCGTCAATAATTATTAGCAATTAATACATTCGTTTCTGTCCGTTTCCAACTTATTTGATATAAATAAGCCTTCCACAATTTTAACCTACACCACTTTTCGTTTGATGGTCATCGGAGCAACATCGTTGCCTGCGAACATCGAGCGGGAATGGATTCTGGAAAGACAAGGGAAGGATGAGTATGGATTTAAGTTTCTTTCCACTGATGGAATGAATGAAACCACAGTTACGAGCGAGGAGTAAGTAAGGGCAACACAACGAGCGGACGAGCGGTTAGAATAATACTATTCCGTGGTTCTACGTCGATAATGCGGTCGTGTCCTAAATACAACCCCCTACTTTTTTTATTTTTCTATTAGGGTGCCCATTTCGATTTTTGGGTGTTTCGAAAAATCAACTTTTTCCGCTTTTTCCAAAAATGACTTTTCCCAAAAGTTCATTACTTTCTTTTTATCGTGCTTTTCAGCCGTATAAACGGACAGACCCACAACTATTTTGCTTTTGGTTCCAGTCAGCTTCTCAACAGTCCACATTTGGCGGTTTGATTTCCATTTATAGACGCAGGGCATTCCTTAGGAATAGATTAAAAAGACTTTTCACAGTCCATCTCACTCCACTGGCAACTGTCCGATTTACCCCACCAGTATAATTATTTCAATAATTTAAATTTTCCACTCAAAAATGAATTTACTTTTTCGTACATACTTAATATCGCTTCTCTGTTAACTCACAAACCGAAATATAACCATCAACGAATTGAATTTTGATATTAAACCACTCAAAATGATTAATATCGAAGCATTTACTTCCAAACGCGGAATCATGTATGATTTTCCGTTTTTGTTTCCCTTTTCTACTTTTGATCAGTATTCATTGCCATAGGGTGGCTTAAATACTATAGAATAACATGTAGAAGGTGTTCTCATTAACATAAATCTGGAATTCAAAATGTAACTATACAAATCAACCACCTGTCCATGTTAACCCCACTGTCCGTATTACCCGCAATTCCCCTATATCTATTATGTATTTACATTTCAACTTATTCTGCTGTTAGTAAGAAGGGAACTGATCACTCGCGAAAGAAGCAAAGGAGGGTGTAAGGATATAAGGACAATCACACACGAAGATCGATAGCTTTAAGCAAAACTTAGATAAGCGTGGTACATAAATTACGTAACGCTAAAAATGCGGTTTTTGTCCCCCTCCACCTTATATAACAATAAGTAACGCAAGACAAACCTACCTCCCCTTAAGTTACGTAACTCTAACATAATATGTGCAAAAATTTAATGTCGTTTGAAAAATTTCATAATATTTTAGCTTTTAATAAAAAATGGGAATATCAACGTAAAAAATCAGACAGTTGCTCAAGTCCAGGCTCAGGAATCGAATATTCACACGGAAGTTTATTATATGCTTATATGTGACTTCGGAAGAACATTCGACAAGAATTCCGAATAAATAGATACGGAAAGTTAATATTTACATGTATGGTGTCGTGCACAAATTATGTAACGTATGAAAGCGGGGAGTGGTGGGGGGTTTGGTTTGAGATTAGTTAGCCATGATCATAAAGTAACGAAATTCATTTTTTATTCCTAAGATGTTCTGTCCAATGTCTAGGGTAAATGATCTTGGTTTGTCCAGTCGAAAATATGATCATGGTTTGCCCACTTTTTTGAATGCTCTAATTCAGCGCTCCTGTGTCAAATAAGGCCTTCGAATGTTTCGAAACATACAAATGAAATTGCCTTTTACATGATTTATAGTAGTTTGATAGTATATTTTTACGAAATCATATGTTTTAAAGGATTATAAAATACACCTTCTATTTGTGTCAATGCGCCCCTCATTCGAGCTAACTTTTAATCGATCACCAGATGATTATTTGGCACGTATTCAGACCTTTTCTGGATTACAACACTTATAAATATTGTAAACATCATGCTTGCTCACCATTTGTATCGGATTTACATAGCTAAACCATTAAATTAACGCATTTTGATGAACTCAATTCTGATCATGAGTTGTCCAATTCAATAATGTTGTTTTGTCCACATGATTTCTATGGCAACCGCTTGGCGCGCTGCAGTTTGTTTATGTTTGTTTATGGTGTGCTTCGCGCATAGCAGAAGTATGGTTTTTCTGTGTTGATTGTGTTGAGGTGAACACTTCTAAAATGCCCAAGAAAAGGCAAAATTCTGAAGAAAGCCTATATTATGAATGAATCAATATGATGACAGTAAACTCAAGCAATGATAAATGCAACATCTAATTGTGAATTCGAATGTTTTCATTCAAAAATGGAGATTTCTAAAACCGGACAAACCATGATCATTTTTTTTGGGCAAACCATGATCAGAGGTGGTCAAACCATGATCATAATTCTTCTTAAGGAAAATCGTTAAAAAACATAAAAATTCGAATAATTTCAACACCTTATGGTAGTATTAGCAACTAGAGACTTGGGGCTTTTCAACAAACCCAAACTCGTATCGATTATGTGTGATTTTCATGAAGAAAAATCGATTTGCATTTACTAGTTGCGTAAAAACACCCCAAATTGGACAAACCAAGATCATTTACCCTAATTTTTTGCGTTGATATTTTCATCACTTAAAAAAAGCTAGAGCTTATGATTTTTATTCAAACGACTTTGACTTTGACAAATTATGCTAGCGTTACGCAACATAAGGGGGAGGGAGGGCTTATTGTTACTGGTGAGCTCGAGATTAATGAGGTGTTATTTGGCAGCTGATTGAAAACAGAAATTGCAATACTCCAGCACTGAGAAAAGAGTTGTTCGATAAAACATTATAAAATTATATGGATGGACTCCCCACCAGGTGCCGGTAATTGTACGGAGAAAATTTATTCTTTGGCACCTTAAGAGACTTGAAAGACATCGCACGAGTGATCGGTTAACCCTAAAGTTGAAGCTCTGGTTTTGCTGATCTATGCTTCCTAAAAAGACGACCATCTCTGGTTTCTCTGTGGAGAACGCAGTCCCTAGACCGATGTACAATGGTACAGGAAGCGCATTTAAGTGGAACTTAGCATCTAGAGCTCGACAGTTATTATCTAGACAAAAACTGTCTTTGACAATGTTGTTACATATGATAAAGGGCTCATTTTTGTGTTGCCAAGAATGGAGTGACCAAAATTTTCGATGAAATAAAAAAAAATAACTTTCTTATCTTTATAGATATAGTTCGACATTGTTGAAGCATTTGAAAAGGCATATTTGACTCTACATAATGTGAATGTTTCAAAATATGTAATTTTTCGTATTTGAGTAAACAAGATTGGAAATCGTGAGTTTTTGAATAAAAAACATCAGTAACTTTTAGTAGGATTAAGATATTGACAAATGTGTTTGTCTTGATAAGCTCTAAAAGTCGTCCCAAGATAATTTTAATGTAGAATTTGAAATATAAAAGTTAAAGCAAAAAATCCGTTTTTTCATGGTGACCCTAATGCAATTTAGACAGACAGCGCTACAAACAACCAACTTTTTTTTTCTAGATAGAGGTAAATATAGTTCGACATTGTTGTAGTTCCAGTTATTTTAAGCAGCTTTCCAAAACAAAATATTTTTTTCTAATAAGAGTACCGGTAAGTTTCTTCTGGTCAACTGCTGTCAACTGGTCAACTGATGCTGGTCAACTAGGCCATGTTGCATCGATCAAAAAAGATAGTAATCGGACGGAGCAATGTCTGGAGAATACGGCGGGTGGGATAGGACCTCGCATTTCCGTGTTTCCAAGAATGTTTTGACCGGCTTCGCGACATGCGGCCGAGCATTGTCGTGCTGCAAAATAACTTTATCGTGTATTTGCTCGTATTGTGGTCATTTTCCCTTCGGTGTACGGCTCAAACGCATCAATTGTCGTCAGTGTAGGTCCCCCGTAATGGTTTCATTCGGTTTTAGCAGAGCATAGTACACCACACCCAGCTGGTCCCACCAAATAGACATATTCGATGTGGCAAAAAACTATGTTGTTAACGCTTCAACTTTTTGACATATACTGAAAACGACGCGCAATGACAGTTGCTTTCCAACGAATGTCTGGAAATTTGATTCACTGGAATAATAGTCAAGTTACGCCATCTATTGTAAAACTGAAGAAACTCACCGGTACACCTGATATATGTTAATATAATCGATATTGCGCTGTTTTTTCTTAGTTGCATTAGGATAACTTAGAAAAAAAAAAATGTTTTCCGCTCGAACTCTTATAGTTTAAATTCTACATTACAACTGTCTTCGGGCGACTTTTAGAGTCTATCAAGACAAACATTTTACAACGCAGAACTTGTCAATATCTTAATAATAAACAACCCGCAGTTTTTTTTAATTTAAATTTAGTAATTTCAAGTACCGAATTATAACTTCTCAGATCTTTCATTATCCGAATCACATTAAGGCCATTAGGTTAAGAAAGATAACAACCCACGGACCAGTTTCAGGTCTTCTTCTGGACAAACGTGGAGCGGAGATGATAGATGATGCAAGGTGAGATGAGGAATGAAAGGTCGAGAGTTGAGTGAAAACGGGAGGCTTAGGGGGTTGAAAAAAAGAGGTTTGCGGATTTTTCAGAGGGGAACTTTTCAATGTGGGCTGTTTCTTCTTCAGAAGAGCTACCTATGCAAGTGGTAAATACAATAATATTTGGCAATAATAACCTTATAAAATTAATAATAACAGTAATAATTATAATTATACGAAAAATACTTGGTAGTGCACATACACTGATCGGAAAGAAGTAGAAGGGTCTAGAGGCCTAGATAATAGGTACCTAAAGGCACGAAAGGAAACTTAACGTAGGACTTTAAGTTATTTTCCATTTCATACCTTTTCACAATTTGTGAAAAAACGTATAACTCATTTCCATAGAATACATATTCGATACGGAAAAAAATATAAAAATAGTTCTTATTTTAAAAGTGTGTTCACTCCACTTGCAAATCCATCATTCTCATTGTCGTTTCTCATACTCTGTTAACGAAGCTCAATGTCGACAACGCGAATAAAACGGATGAAGCTGAAGCACGTTGAAACATGTCGGACGACAACTGCTCTTACTTTTGGACATGGGAAAACGTATTTCTGAAAAACTCTTTAAAATCCACGCAAAAATAACAACAAACACGTTGCTTAAATTCTCGAAGCAAGCAAGGACTAATATTCGGAGTAGAATAATGTATGTGATCTACTACTCATCCTCACCAGAATCCTATTAAGGTGCCACAGCCTCCAGAATGTTCTGATACTAGCATTCAACTAGAACCGGTAAAGAAAGGACCAGCATTAGTCTAGGACACGCTCCACAAAAATCACAGATCAGATTGTTTTCTACCGAGTTAAGCGCTTAATGATTCCTCTTTCCTAGAACTTATTAGGTATAATACTCCCTCATGATGATTATCGATTTCACCTGGATTTTTAGGCGGAAAATTATGAAGAGTTATTTCCAACACGACATGCCCGCATTGTTGAGGTAGGAGACAAAATATTTTTTGTTTCAATTCGCTTGTTCATCACTACAAAGTTTTGATGACCCTGAAAAGGGCCGACGGATTGCGTGGTTCCGTAGCCTTTGGTAGTGCTTGAAACGACTATAATGTGCGGATGTAAAAATACAGAAGTAACTTTCCACCTGACGGCATGAAAATCGACACAGTTCCTCCACCGAACAAAATTGCATTGCTGCGAAATCTACCATTCACAACACCATCCACTATCCGAAGTGACTTCGCTCTTGGACTTTATATCAATCGAAATAATCAGAAAATGGGTGGAGCTTAAATCACAATATTTTCTCTCTCCACAGCGTCCGCAAAAAAGGACGCTGCATTTGCATTTCAAGCGAGGGTTTTACGCAGGCCTGATTCACAGTGTTATAGAAAAAAAGTAACTCACCACCGCAATAATTAATCTCTATTGAGAGCACGGAAATGTACAGAAGAATTGTATGGAAAAATGGGAATGCTCCCAATTTTCATTAATTAAGTTAGTTACGTTAATTCCGTTTACGAACCAGGTAATCGTAATGTAAAGCATATCGAACAAATTTTAGAGAATTTCCGATCCGATTGGTATGCAAATCATCAAAATCCGTTGGCGAGAAAATAGTCATTAACGTCAAAACTATATCAAAAAAACGTTACAAATAATCACAAAGAATTTCCCAATAATAACCAAAGTCTCACAAATCCGGGTTACTGGGTAATCGCCGGTGCCCCAGAATAGTAGCTTTAAAACGAGGACAAGAGGTGTTAGTGTTAAAAAAACAACTCTGTTTGGACCGATAAATCTACTGAATAATGAAACAAAATAGATATGCATAACAAGAAACAGACAATGTTATCGAACCTTTTTTGTAACTCGGGGTAATACATGTTTGTATAGTTTTTTTTTTCCTGAATTTTGGTTAACTCCTTTTTTTATAAATGTTTCCTAAACAGTATTACCTATTTAACGCAGCAATTGATTTTTTTCAGATTATCGTTCATCAAGTTTAAAGTGAATTCCTCGGACATGTGGTGATTATCGCTAGCTATTTTTCTGTTGACCATTCTAGGATCCGCAAGACGCCATACAGAATTTCTTCAGATTATCAACCCATCCCATGCCAAGCATCAGCCCGAATTCGCATATGGCAAGCGTTCAAATCTCAAGTTAATGAGACCAAAATTTCTCTGTTCCATCCGAACCAACGATCCATCGACTTCAGACTTTTTCAAAATGCTTCCTCTTGACATATTTGGTTTTCATCCGAAAATGTTCACTTCGACTCTCGATTTTTCTCAACTTTTTTTTCGACAGAACGTGAAACGGAACAGATGTTTCCGTTTTTGACGTAGGACTACGTCTAACCGGAAGATATAGGGGGTGAAATGGAAATCTAGGCACTGAACAAGTAGGAAAAAATGCAAGATTTGGAACGCTTATAACTCGAGCATTTCTCAATAGATCGCAAAGGTTTTTGCATCAATTGATAGGAAATATATCTACGCATCTATCATAACGAATAACATTTCATTTTTCTTGAGATAAATAATTGAATAATTGTGAAATATCAACCATTGTCCAAATACACTATGTGCCCATTTTTGATTGGTCCATTTTGTGCTCCTCAAATCGTACCGACCAAAACGGGCAACCAGAGCAGCAGCGAAATAGAATGAAGCACGATTGGAAAGGAAAAAGAAAAAAATGAGGGAAACATTGGTCGCAGTCTCACACATGCGTAATTCTCGAGCCAGCCAGTCAGCTTAAAAATCCCCTCTCCGCTGCCGTAACGATCATTCTCATCCGAACCGTACACCACATCGTTTCGCATCACCTCACATCAACAAACCAACACAAGCAGCCATGGTTGGATATGGCAAAGGAGGAAAAGTGAAGGGAAAGGCAAAATCCCGCTCGAACCTTGATCTGGAGTTCCCCGCAAGGGTAGCTAGGTCGAGCGCGTTAGTACCTGTGTACCAGTCCACCTAGCCGGCGTTATATAGTTTCGGCCGCCGGAGTGATCGAGTTAGCTGGCAAAGCTGCTCGTGACGATAAGAAAACCTGCATTCGGAACATAACACATTCGGTTCGGTGGACATCAAGACAACAGGCAGTTGCAGCGAATAGCGAGTGGCAAACGCAATCGCAAAACGGCATCAGGTAGCAGAAGAAAAAAGTTTGTTTATACAAACTGCTTTGGTGGCAAATCCAGAACAAGGCGGCATCGAGGGCGTTCGAAATGATTTTTTTCAAAACCACAAGTACTAAGTTTTCTAAATTGGAACCATTCCATAAAACAAGGCGCTTTTCAGGGCCATTAAACCTTCCACAAAAGAGTTTAGGAAATAAAGTTCAATGCTTTCTAAAACATTATCCAAAATAATAATAAAACACAAATTGATGTTTTCATAATTTGTTTGCCAGGATTTGATGAGTATGTGAATTTGGCAGTTGTTCTGAGCTTATTGATAGTTGGGGACTTTCCTGATTATTCAATTTTCACCAATTCTTAAATTGTTTCGAGATTGAAACTACAGTAATCTACAATTAGTTCGACATTTAGCTAATTGGACGGACATGTAATGTGACTTATTTAGTTGGACATTTTTGTAAACATAGAGATCCAAATTATGATCCCACATTGAAAGTCGACACTGTACCACTGTCATCGCAAATGTTCAATTACAGGTTAAAATTACCTCCAATCCGACACTGAGTAGTGGTAATGCGACGTGTCATTGAATGTAATTTACTGTAAAATATGTCACAAGCTGGATGGGAAGAAATTTTCCAACTGTGAAAGCTGTGGCGAGTGACAACAAATCGCTAAACAGGAAGGTTTAGCCGAACAAGATGGGGATATCGAGTGATAACAAAACAATAAACTCTTTAGACTTTTTGTGATCCTGAAAAGGACCCTTTTTAGTCTGTATGTGAATCCAACGAGCGAACAAATCGTAATGAATGTATTTTTTTGCCATCGCTCCCTTTTAACGCTCATTCGTTCGTCTCGTTGGACCCGCCCCTTTGGCTGAGTCTGCCGATTTGTCTCTATCCTGTGAGTGTGTACCGCTAGAGTATAAAACACGCGGACCCCAATAAAATATCTTATTTTCCTTTAAACCGTAAACCCGTTGGTTGTACGGCATCGGCATCGTGTACTCAACAAAGAGGAAAAGAGAAGGGAAAGGCAAAATCCCGCTCGAACCGTGGTGGTCTGCAATTTCCCGTAGGTGTATCCGCCAATTGCACCGGAAAAGGTAGCTAGGTCGAGCGCGTTAGTACCTGTGTACCAGTCCACCTAGCCGGCGTTATATAGTTTCGGCCGCCGGAGTGATCGAGTTAGCTGGCAAAGCTGCTCGCGACGATAAGAAAACCTGCATTCGGAACATAACACATTCGGTTCGGTGGACATCAAGACAACAGGCAGTTGCAGCGAATGGCGAGTGGCAAACGCAATCGCAAAACGGCATCAGGTAGCAGAAGAAAAAAGTTTGTTTATACAAACTGCTTTGGTGGCAAATCCAGAAGCAGTTTGTATAAACAAATCCAGAAGCTGGATGGGAAGAAATTTTCCAACTGTGAAAGCTGTGGCGAGTGACAACAAATCGCTAAACAGGAAGGTTTAGCCGAACAAGATGGGAATATCGAGTGATAACAAAAACACAACACCAAAGGTTCTTTTCAGAACCATCAACATATTCATAAAGAGTAAACAGTAAACTAATCCATTTTTCAGGTAGATAGGTAGGTATTCACGTAGGTGAAGAAAATAAAACAATATATTTAAAATATATATTTAACAAAAGCTGTCCCCTTTGTATAGTCCTACGTCACTCCGGTTATGTCCCCGACATTACCCACCCGTCTTTTTTTCTCGCTTCTTCAGCAGGCCCTCTCACTGTCGGTGTTCACCTTTTATCCTTCCGTGTGTTCCGCTCCTCGAGGTTGTGTGTATGTTTATAGGAAATGAGCGAGAATAGTCCCGTCTGTTGTGGTTAAACACTCTCGTTGTCTTCCTCTGTTCCGGGACCCCGTAAATAATAAATTAAAGGACATTAAACGCACGTGTCGGTTCGTTACCCGAGTTTGCTGTTCGGCTTAGCTGCGTTTGCTGCGCACAACACGTGCTGAGGAGACGAACGACGAGACGGACCCAAAAATGCATACAAGTATTTATCAACCACGTTGGCCCGGGACCAATTCTCGAGCATACTCCTCGGTAATTATACCCAATTTTCTGTTGTTACTGGAACTAATAATTATCGCAATCGTTACCTAGGACATCGGCGGTAAGTAACACTTGCTGCCTCGGCGAGAGTGCAGCTTGTAAAATTATTTGATTACGATTCTAAGGTACTAATTACAAAGTATTTATATTAAATGTTCGAAAGTGCTTATCATTATCATATCAAGTGAAATACTTCCCAGCCATATTCGGTAGTCGACTTTTGAACTGAACAAATTACCGAACCTAAGCCAGCAGATCATAAAGATCTTGAGACATGTATATGCCTGTCTAATTGACGTGTTATCCTAGGCCAGTGAACAATGCCAACAATATGACCGTTATCCCAAACAGATCAACCCCTTTGGAAGTGGAATGATGGCACTCATTGAAACGAAACAAAACCTCATTACCGAAAAGTGTAACATGCGCGTCGGTTGTCTGTCTGTCTGTCTGTCTGTCTGTCGCAGTGTTCTCCTGACGGCTGACGAAATGACGACGCGGCTCAAGTGGCAAAACTAAAGCAAATAACCATCCGGCAGAAAGTAATAAAATAATAACCGAAAGCGACGAGGAGCAGAAGCCAAGAGGCACCAAGTTCAAAGAGCGTTAAGGGCTTCCTTCTGCACTGGCGCACAATCATAAGTAATCCATAAACTAATTTATATTGCATTAAATTGCTTATTTACTCTGGAGCCGACGCTCGTCGGGGAGTCGGGAACGGGACGTGGCGTGGCGGCCCGACAGTCGTTACCACGTGCCTTATGGAGGAGGAGGAGAGTATCTTCTCGAGTAACGTACAAAACCTCGGCGAATGGCGAGGCGAGGCGAAACATGACGCAAGATACGGCACTTTTTAGCGGTCCGATGCGCCGGCTGGTTGTGGTTCTTGAGGTTCGCACGATGCTGAATTATTGGTAAAGCACGATTTCTCATTTATCCCAGCATGGTGTACCGGGACTGCATTCATCAATCGTGATCTGTTGAGCAATAAACGGTCAGTGGGCATTTTGCGGTCGCTTTTGCACCTGCGGTCCGGGCGCGTGCTGGAAGCGTATCTGTCCGTAAGTGTTTCCGAAGATAGCTTACAATTTGACTTCTGCATGCCCCCATGTTAAAGTTTTGGGCAGTCATTACAGTGCGCCAACAGGAAAAGCTCATTAACAGACAGGTTCCGTGGCAGCAAGAACACAAAAAACGCCGTTCGTAATTGATCCCGGAGTCAAAGATTTCGCTTTGCAGCAACAGATGAAAAGTGCTTGCACGAATATTGTCGAGAAGTATGGTAATGTATAATGTGGGGAGAGGTTCATCGATGTGACAGTTTAAAATGTGACGGCTAAACGGTAGTCCGCGATCTACCGGTTGCCCGCGAAGGTATTCCTAGGCGCCCGTCAGCTGGTCTAGGAAAGTGTCATCTTCAAGCGCAATATCCCTCCACCTTCTGCCGTGATCATTTTAAAAGGTGTTTATGCTAACCTCAATGAAACATATTAGTTGTAATAATAGATAGTTCTTCGTTAAAGCTTCCGTTTTAATATTTTTTTCAGATAGTTAGTTATATTATATTAACACATCCAGTTGTTCGACCATAACTTGTAATAAAGCTAAAAATTATCACTATGAACAATTTCAATAATGTTTTTTCTATTCATATCATTCGTTATATGGCCAATCGAAAATGCTGGAAACATCTGGCATAAGGTTTTTAAAATCAATAAAAACTATTTTTTGGGAGAGAACTTCGCCTTTGAAGACTGCGAATGCGAGTTGTGATGATCCATTTCCACTTTCGAACGAAGATCAATTTCTTTAGCGCAAACATCAAATGGACTAACAACGCTTGTCAATATGTAATTGTAGAACATATGCGAATTGATTTTTTTCGAATTTTCCCAGTTTCCTTCAAAGTTTTCCGTATATTTTCAATCATCATATTTGGTTGAAATATGTGTATTATTTGGGGGTCTCCGTAGCCACATTGGTTGCGCGTTCGCTTAGTAAGCGATCGATCGTGAGTTCAAAACTCAGGGCCCTCATTGACCATCTTTGTGTTGTTACAGAATAGCTACGTCCACGCAACAATCATCAGCGATGGAGATCGATCCACGGTCGAAATAAGATCGATTCATCCATACAACTGCTCTGCTCTGCAAGTTCTATTAATAACTCAACAATGATCAATCAACTGTCTCCGCTGTCCGGTGGTCCAACTGGATAATGGAAGAACAGAAAGAATACTCTTACGCCTAAATGGCTACTGTGTGAATGTACCATATGTAATGGTATAGAAGAAATACTGGCGAATGGCAACTGTGTAATGGGCTAATTATAGATATGATAACCATGTGACATGTACACGATTAAAATTCGGCTCTGTTACAGCTAAAATGCTAATGAGCCTTAAATAAATAAATGGGATAAAAAAAATGTGTATTATTTTTATGGGACCCCTCTCCATTCCAGAGAAGGGAGGGGTGTCATACCATCATAGAAAAAATTCTCGTACCCAAAAACCCTCACATTCTAAATTTGGTTCAATTTGCTCGATTAGTTCTCGAGTTATGCAAACCCACCACCCCCTCCCTCTGAAACCACCACATGCAACATGCCGTAAAAACATTTATTGCACCCTAAAACCTCCACATGCCAAATTTCGTTTCATTTGCTTGATAAATTCTTGAGATATGCAGAAATTTGTGTATCATTTGTATGGCAGCCCCCCCTTAGAGAGGAGGGAGGGGTCTCGAAGTATCATAAGAACGTTCCCCGACCCGCACAAAAAAAATCGTGCGAAACATCACCAGTAAAAAAACGTGTTCGGTACACGATTTGAAAAAACTTTTTTTTTGTGCGGTAGATAGGGACCACATAAAAAAAGTTTCCCTCAAGATAATAACTCAAATCCACGTCGTTCACCGTTCGATTTCCTTTTGTTCCCCTGCTTTGCGATGGGACAGTTTGCCTTTTCGGTTGCGCGTGGCTGTGTTGTGATTTTAGTTGCATTTCGAAACTTGTTTCTAACAGCAACAACGGATGAGAACGATTTGAGAAGTGGATAATTTAGACGCAAATATGCTTTTTTCGCACTGAAATGCATATAAAGCATCGAAAAAAAAACAAATGAACGATAACTTCCGTCAAATATGTTCTTTTCATATACCGCACAAAAAAACCGTACAAGAATAAAAACAGCACAAAAGAAATCGCACAAAAAAATTGCACAAAAAAACCGCACAAAAACAGGTTTTACTGTATATAGATTGATGTGGATGATAATGATGATGCCCCACCTCATACCCCTACAAAGGTTTGAGCAGGACGATTTATCTTATAGATAACTAGCTGACAAAATTTGTTTTTTGTTATCAATACCTTCAAACATTCACGTTTTTTTACTATGAGCAAGTTCATGGGTCCAATCGCAGAACTGTTCATTGTTTGATCTTCTAATCGACCCCACTGAATTTACCTTTCACTATAAAATTCCTAGTATTTATAACAAAACGCATCATTATAATATCAGATTATTTTCAGACACAATTTTTTTTTATTCCATTTATTTATTTATTAGGCTCATTAGCATTTTAGTTGTAACAGAGCCGGGTTTTAATCGTGTACATGTACATATGTTTTTATGTTTCTATAAATTGTAAATTACACAGTAGTTAGTAGTAGCCATTTAGGCGTTAAGTTTTCTGCTCCATTACATTATGGTAAATTACACAGTAGTAGCCATTTAAGCGCAAGGGTATTCTTTTTGTTCTTCCATTGTTCAGCAGACCGGACAGCGGAGACAGTTGATATTGATCATTGTTGGGTTATTTATAGAACAGCAGCCCGATGTTTCTTGCAGAGCAGAGCAGTTGTATGGATGAATCGATCTTTGTTCCACCGTGGATCGATTTCCATCGCTGATGATTGTTGCGTGGACGTAGTTATTCTATAACAACACAAAGATGGTCAATTGAGGGCCCTGAGTTTGAACTCACGATCGATCGCTTGGTAAGCGAACGCGTAACCAAGTGGCTACGAAGACCCCCTTCAGACACAATTCTCGTTCATGATTTTCCAACCACTTGCAAAAACATGTTTCTCCGTTACATGGAATAAATGTTTTATACAGAAAATATAATAGAATAAAGACAGCCCTAAATCGGACAATTCCTTCCTCGAGTTCTGCTCTTATCAACACATTCGGCGATACTTTTTTATTAGTATAGATAGAAGAAGATATAGGAGTGCGTAGAATATATGGTAATTAAATTTTCCGAATTTTCCCTTTTTCCTTAAGAGTTTTCAGAAAATTTTCAATTGTCATGTTTGGTTGGAATACTTTTGGTTGAAATATGTGTAATATTTTTATGGGACCCCTCTCCATTCCAGAGGAGGGAGGGGTGTCATACCATCATAGAAACATTTCTCATACCCAAAATCCCTCATATCCCAAATTGTGCTTGATTAGCTCTCGAGTTATGCAGAAGTTTGTGTTTGTGTGCCCTCTGTAATTTGTGTTTCATTTGTATGACAGACCGCCCTCCATAGAGAGGGGGTGAAATGTTTAACCACCATAGAAACATTTATTGTACCTTAAAACCTCCATATGCCTAATTTGGTTTCATTTGCTTGATTAGTTCTCAAGTTATGCAGAAATTTGTGTTTCATTTGTATGACAGACCCCCCCCCCTCCTCAGAAAGGTGGGAGGAGTGTTGAACCACTTTAGAAATTTGTCTTGCCCCCTAAAACCTCCACATGCCAAATTTGGTTCAGTTTGCTTGATATGTTCTTGAATTATGCAGAAATGTATGCTTCATTTCTATGGCAGTCCACCTCACCTCAGAGTGAAGGAAAGGAGTGTCTATTCACCATGGAAACGTTTCGTGTCCCCTAAAACATTCGCATGACAAATTTGGCTACATTTGCTTGATTAGTTTTCGAATAATGCAGAAATTTGTGTTTCATTTGTATGGCAGCTCCCTCTTAGAGAGGGGGTGGAGTGTATAACCACCGTGAAAACATTTATTGCACCCTAAAACCTTCACATGCCAAATTTGGTTTCATTTGCTTCATTAATTCTCGAGTTATGCAGAAATTTGTGTTTCATTTTCATGGCAGCCTCACCTAAGAGTGGGGGAGGAGTATCTAACCACCATAGAATCATTTATTGTTCCCTAAAACCTCTACATGCAAAATTTGGTTACATTTGCTTGATTAATTCTCGAGTTATGCAGAAATTTATGTTTCATTTGTATGGCAGAAAAAAAATCAAATGAAATCCGCAAAATCAAACGCCAGGCGCCGTAAATCTTTGAGAGTCATACCAGAGACTTTGTCCAGTGCTCTGCAATGGTAGCAATGTCAATAAAAGAAAATTCAAATCAAAAATCACTTACTGATATGAGTCTCTTCCTGAGAGCTGATTTAGAAATACCTAGGTGTTTGCCGCAATCCGACGCTTCGAGACTCCCTCCCGAAGCCTATGTCGATCCATTTCTAGCATTTCTGGGGTGCATTTCTTCAAATTAGTTTTCATCTTGTGAGTCCCGTTGAAAATTTTGTTGAAAACATTTTATAAATTTTTTTTGAGAGCAAAACGCTGGTGCGAACTTTTGCCCCACAAGCAATTTTTTAACTAATCGAATTTCACAAAAACGAATACGCACTATTATCTACTATAGAATGAAGGTTTCCTTGGCAATGTAGTTTAGAACTTTCCAGTTAGTAACTAAATCGTCATCCCCAAAATTGAAAAAAAATAGATCAAAGCAATGCAAACTTTCTGCCACTTTCATGAAATGTATCATGTTTTATATGTGTGAGCTGCTGGTGTAATATTGTGTCAAACGAATACACTGTTGTCGAATTTCTATGCTCGTGTGTTTTAAAAAGGCCAATGCGCACTTTTGCCCCGCACTACTCTAGGCACCAATGTTTTGACGTAGGACTACGTCTTTCATTTCTATACCGGGGTGTAAAACCAAAGTTTCGAGAACGAAAGCGTTACGCTGGAGACCGAGATTTTGAGCGTTAATAGCTCTTAAACAACTGAACGAAATGGTATGATAAACACTTCATTTGAAAGATAAAATGTCTACGCGTCAGATACTTGTTACTTTTTCATCCAAAAACGTGTTTCAATAGTCTTAAAATTGCTTTCAAAACAGGCTATTGAAATCACCAATCGGTATATAAGCGAGCGCCGCTCGTAAACCCACTAAGTTATGATTGAACAGCGATTGGAGCATGTTGTCGCTGTTGTTGTGAAGCTAATTTCGTTTATCATGAAAGCGCTGATGAACGGTGTCACCAAGAGCCTGTTTGTGCACCTAAGGCCAAAAGGGAATCCATCAGGAGGAGAGTGATGCCACGGTTCCGCTTGAAACATCGGAGCAGCCGCCACACACACACACACACATACACGCGCGGAATTCTCGTTGCTATCATCGTTGCTGAAAAATAATCTGCCAGTTCCCCTGGGAATTGAAAAATACATTCATGCGAAAGAGTTTATTTTAATGTTTTCTATCCATATAACACTGCAACCAAATACATTTGGTTTTGTTATTTTTCAATCAATCGCAATTAACAGGAAAGCTTCTGAATATTTTTTCCCCATCAGTGGAAATTTTCGTATCCAATATTGGATGCATAACATGAAAAACGGAAAATGTTTCACATCGCGAAAATCAAGTCATTTTCGAGCGATTATTTGTTTTCTACTCATATAATGCTTCGACCAAATACATTTCGTTTTGGATTTTTTCAATCAAGTGCGATCAACGTAAGACCACGTCTTTCGGCAATTTATTAGAGGTGCAATGAATCTTTAGGAATTCCCGCTCTACGCGCACTGGCAAACAATGTTTACTCAACAATTTCTCAAACTAGAAATGGGTGTTGTGAGAAAGGATTAGCGAACGCGAAAACGACAAACGGGAGAAAGATACGTTTGGAGGTTGAAGTAAATTGGCAGAAAACTTCTTCATTCTATCATTCAAATAATGTGATTCATACCACATCGTTTTGCCAGAAAGAGATTATTAATGCTCAAAGGAGGAATCGAGTCCTCCGAGGAAATTACCCAGCGCAAATTAGAGTCGACTATCGATTGCGGCATTCGTACACAAATAATTTTATAATGCAGTTTCACCAAAGTGATTTCTTCGGATATATTCACTACATCATGTCATGTATTTCATATTCTTCATAAGGAAATCAATATCCATGGCACCTATCGGTAACGAATTATTATCGAAACCACGATTTTCGCTAAATGCTCCTTTCAGTTCGGCCTGTAAAAAACTTTTCTGTACTCTAATCCATCAAATTTGGAGCCCTGAAAAGGGCCGTTGATTATATGCTAAGCTAATATAGCGCGCTCTCCTTGGATACGATGGGCCAGCTGGATGTCCTTGGGCATGTTGTGACGCGTTTTGCATGGATAGCACACAAATAGGTATCTTCGAATAAGCCTCCTGCAGCGTCATAACCGCGGAACTTTGGAAGCGCAAGTCGGTTTTGAAGTCCTGAGCAATTCCACGAACCAAATGCTGCAAAGGTAGCTTGCGGATCAGCAATTCGGTCGATATCTGATAGCGACGAATTTCATGCGAAGTTCCCGGTCGATAGCGATGTGGCTTCTCCACCTATCCTGCTACTGGTGCGCTTATCCGAGCTGACTTCGTGTGCCTTACCACCGAATGACTAACGAGCTGTCTACGAAAGACTAACGAGCTCGAGTCCTCACGGTGCGAGAGTAGAGTAAGAAATGAACGAAAGCAAAGGAAGCGTCATTTTATAAACCATAAAAGTATAGAATCTAAATCCCACCCTTATTATATTCGTGAGTATACAGTAAGCTTATACAATAAAGAGGGTGGGGTTTACATTCGATTCTTTTATGTTTTATAAAATGACACTTCCCTTGCTTTCGTTCATTCCTTACTCTACTCTCGCACCGTGAGGACTCGTTTCATCGGGACTAAGCAGACAGCTCGTTAGTCTTTCGGTGGTAAGGCACCACGAAAGCAGCTCGGATAAGCGCATCAGCCGCAGGAAGCGTGAAGAAGCCACATCGCTATCGACCGGGAACTTCGCATGCTATCAGTCGCTATCAGAAGTCAGAAGTCGACCGAATTGTTGATCCGCAAGCTACCTTTGCAGCATTTGGTTCATGGAATTGCTCAGGACTTCAAAACCGACTTGCGCTTCCAAAGTTCCGCGGTTATGACGCTGCAGGAGGCTTATTCGAAGATACCAATTTGTGTGCTATCCATGCAAAACGCGTCACATCATGCCCAAGGACATCCAGCTGGCCCATCGTATCCGAGGAGAGCGTGCTATATTAGCTTAGCATATAATCAACAGCCCTTTTCAGGGCTCCAAATTTGATGGATTAGAGTTCAGAAAAGTTTTTTACAGGCCGAACTGAAAGGAGCATTTAGCGAAAATCGTGGTGTCGATGATAATTCGATACCGATAGGTGCCATGGATATGGATTTCATAATGAAAAATATGAAATATATGACATGATGTAGTGAATATATCCCCATATCGAAGAAATCACTTTGATGAAACTGTTTACCGTTTGTCGTTTTTAATTGTTGGGAAAGGGCATTATTTCTGCTGACTAAATTCCAAGAAAAAATCCATTCCTTCTTTAAGCGTGATTCATTCTGCTTCGGATCAACGGAACAGTATGATAATCATTTCATACAAAAGATAAAATGTCCAAGAGTTATATGATTGCTATTTATTGAGTCGAAAAATTGTTTCAATAGCTTAATGATAGCTTCGAAAACAGGTTATTGAAATCATTCGTATCCGTATGTAGCGCGTCCACTTGGAAACCCATTAATCTTATTGGAATGTGAGATGGGGAAGCTCATACTTACGTCTATGCATTATGCTGTACACTACAGACTTTTTTTCTCCGTACTGATTAAGAAGCCGACCGAACTATCGGTCGACAAGTCAGTCTGCAGTCGGCGGGGGCTCTTAATTTCGTTTTTGCAGGCCGAACCGAAAAAATTTCAGTCGAGTTAACTCTTTTTTACAGTAATGCTTTTGAATCCGGACACTTTGCATTACATTCAATATCATACCACAGCCATAACATTTTTTTCATGTTGAATTTATGCGATTAATAGTTGCTAATATAGTTACTGATAGTTTCTTGATAGTTACTTATCAATCGCATTAATTCAACATGCAGAAAATGTTGTGGCTGCGGTATGGTATTAAATGTAACGCAAAGTGTCCGGATTCAAATACATTACTGTATACTTACTTCGATGTTATTCGTTTCTCTCTCAGGGTAAACAACGAATATAATAAGGGTGGGGTTTAGATTCTATACTTTTATGGTTTATAAAATGACGCTTCCTTTGCTTTCGTTCATTTCTTACTCTACTCTCGCACCGTGACGACTCGTTTGTTTGGGACCAAGCAGATAGCTAGTTAGTGTTAAGGCACACGAAAGCAGCTCGGATAAGCGCACCAGCCGCAGGATAGGTGAAGAAGCCACATCGCTATCGACCGGGAACTTTGCGTGAAATTCATCGCTATCGGAAGTCGACCGAATTGCTGATCCGCAAGCTACCTTTGCAGCTTTTGGATCGTGGAATTGCTCAGGACTTCAAAACCGACTTTCGCTTCCAAAGTTCCGTGGTTATGATGCTGCAGGAGGCTTATTCGAAGATACAAATTTGTGTGCTATCCACACAAAACGCGTCACATCATGCCCAAGGACATTCAGCTGGCCCATCGAATCCAAGGAGAGGGTGCTATATTAGCTTAGCATATAATCATCGGCCCTTTTCAGGGCTCCAAATTTGATGGATTAAAAAAATTTGAAAGTTTTTTGCAGGCCAAACTGAAACGAGAATTTTCGTTTGGATGCCATACAGCATCGAGAAAATTCCGGAAAGATCTAATCGTTGCTGAAAAATAATCTGCCAGTTCCCTGGGAATTGAAGAATACATCCATGCGAAAGAGTTTATTTTAATGTTTTCTAATTATATTGCGAAAACAGCGACCAACTACATTTGATTTCGTAATTTTTCAATCAAGTGTAATTAGCTGGAAAGCTTCTGAAGATTATTCTTTCCCATCAGTAGGATATTTTCGTATCCAATATTGGATGCATAACATGAAAAACGGAAAATGTTTCGTATCGCGAAAATTATATAATTTTCAATCGATTATTGCTCAGTCGCCGAAATTTTCATACTCAGAGAGTTCATTCTCCTCTAGTTTGCCTTCCAAATTGCCATCGTAAACCACACCTTCTCTCGATTCAATCACGCACGAAAAGCATACTGAAATGATATTCTGGTGGTGAAACCGATTCATTTTTCGTGAGGCGTCGTGCACAAATTACGTAACGCGATAAGGGGGGAGGGGTAGATGTTGCGTTACTTTCTGTTTATTAGAGATAGGAAATTGCGTTACGAAAGGGGGGGGAGGAGAGGTGGTTCAAAATTCGGATTTTTAGCGTTACGTAATTTGTGCACGACGCCTGAGGACATCGACAAGACAGCATCGTTACTGAACGAGCTGAACGGCGAGGGATCGAGGGATTCGTTACCTGGCCTGACCTGACCTGAAATGCAATCAGTTTGTTTTAACTGTGAGGGAGCGCAGAAAAGCCGATGCTGATACTCTCGTGACCAAGAGAGTATCAGCATCGAAATACGGTTCCTCGGGAAGACATAGAAGCAGCCGCCACACACACACATACACGCGCGCAACTCTTTTCGTTTGCTGGTTATCGAGAGGAAACCTGGAAAGAAATGATCGTTGCTGAAAAATAATCTGCCAGTTCCCCTTGGAATTGAAAATTACATTCAAGCGAGTTTATTTTAATGTTTTCTATCCATATAATACTGCGACCACATACATTTGGTTTTGTGATTTGTCAATCAAGTGCAGTTAGCAGGAAAGCTTCTGAAGATTATTCTTCAGAACAAGGTTTTTTGTATCCAATATTGGATGCATAAAACCTTGAGTCTCCAACGTAACACTCTCGTGTTTGAAGTCACCCAAATATTCATTTATTCATTCATTCAGGATGGATTTAGATTCAACTTCAAACAAATGATCTCTAAATCAACGATAGTCCTACGTCACCCTTGCGGTTATACCATAGATATAACCCACTTCCTGTTTTTAGGATAACTTCACCTTCTGAACGTAGTGTTGCTTGTGTCATTTGTGAGTGATTAAGATTAATTGAGATTTCTATACTAAAACTTGAAGCAACTAATATCTTGATGCAAAAACGGATCTACCTCAGAACCATGTTAATGAAATAAAAATGTTGAGTGTCCAGAATGATAGTCATTCATTGCACAAACTTCGAATATCACACATCATATTTTGAACACTTTGTTGACTAGCCTAGCCAACAATTTTGTTCCACCATCGCTTCATCTCAATCGCATCCCGAGTCACTTTTTCACACTTCCTCAACTTCTGTTTGACAATTGTTTCTCAATTGGGCGTTGTTGTCTCGATACCACTGTAGTACTTCTCCGCTTTAGTGGCAGCTTGCGAAATCTGGCCAAAACTTTACAGGCCCATTGTGAGCCTTAATGTATGCAGCAATTCCAAATGAAATCGTCCTCAAAATGCAGATTTGAAAAACTTGTATTTTTGATTCCAATGAAAGTGTGTATTCCGTTTGGGTTGGAGGAAATATGAGTTTTTCACAGCAATTGGGTATTTTTTGACTCAAGCGTAACTTTTGAAAAGGGCGTATCGAATTTAGTAAGAGAAATCTTTGATAATTTATATCTCAAAAACTATGAGTCGTACCGAAATAGTGTCTTAGAAAGAGTTATAGAGTATTGATGGTTGAATATGAAAAAAAATGTACACTGAGAAAAAAAATTAGTACTCTTTTTTTTATCTACAAAATAAAAATTCAAATTGCAATATCCAAAATACATATTTTTTTCATTTATTTTTTATTTTTTCATACAAGATAGAAGTCATGCAGAAAATTTTAAAAATGGGCCCAAGATGGTAAAACAATGTTTGACGAACTTTGTGGAACATCGAATTTTTAGGAATTTTCGAAACTTCGAATATTTGTATGTTAGCAATCATTCTTAGCCACAAATTATGAATTCTGATGTGATTTAAAACAAAAAAGGTTATTATCAATCTCCTTCTAAATGCAACCATTCTCGAGATATTTAAAAAAATATTTCTAATTTATTCTCTTTTTCATAGTAAATAGGCCCTTTAAATATATATATATATATATATATATATATATATATATATATATATATATATCTTCTTCTTCTTATATGGCACTAACGTTCCTAGAGGAACTCCGCCGTCTCAACGTAGCATTACTTGCGTCATTTTCATTAGTACTTAGTTGAGATTTCTATGCCAAATAACACGCCTTGAATGCATTCTGAGTGGCAAGCTCTAGAATACGCGTGACCATAGTGCAAGTCAGAGGAAATTTCTTTGAAGAAAAATTTCCCCCACCAGAACGGGAATCGAACCCGAACCCCCGACATGTTAGGTTTCACGCTAACCACTCGGCCACGGGAGCACCTAGCCATATATATATATATATATATATATATATATATATATATATATATATATATATATATATATATATATATATATATATAAATATATATATATATATATATATATATATATATATATATTTATATATATATATTTAAATAATAAATATAATAAATATATATATATACATAAAATTCCCTATTGATGTGGAAAACTCATATTTCCTCAAACGGAGTACACACTTTCATTCGAATCAAAAATACTCATGTTTTGTCTTTTGTCGAATTCATCTGGAATTACTCTATGGTAGAACACGTTTCCGGCCCTCCTGCACATTTTGAATTCAATATTCTTGTTTGTCACAAAAAATTGGATTTTTTGTTCGCAGCTGCAAATATAATGCCAGATCATAAGCTTTCTTGCGAATTTATCCACAAAAAAGATTTTGAACATGCTATAGACATCACCTCAACCAGTAGCTTTGTGGAACATTTGTCCGGGTAGCTGCCCATAATATATCTATCTGTTAGGAATGGTTTCTAAACAAATATTTGAGTTGAACATTTTTTTCTTGAAAATCAATCTTAACTTTTCGTAATTCGAGATGTTGCATTGTTGTGTGTTCCATCGAATATATTGAAATCATAAGCAGAAAATACAAAAATATCGTCACATCGTCATTACACATTGCAAGTGGCGCTAACAGTTAATCCTCCTCGTTCCTATTTATTTCTCCTTTTTGCTTCGATCCGTAAAAAGTTTTCGAAAAACGAGGGTGGTTGTTCCTTAGATAAGCTAACAAGCATAGGCTAAGTGTTTCCTACAAAGGGAAAAAAAACCTCACAAGTTTTTTTTCCCTTCACCGTTTATCTCACATTTTTGTTTTATTTTGTTCGGGGGAAATTTTGACAGCACTTAATGTTTTTATTTTACCACTTTTTTCCTCCCGCAGCTTTTCGAGCCGAAGTCAATCTCGTGACAACAACAACAACTACAAAAAATGACATACATGTTCGATGTTAGATGGCAGTAAATCATTTAACGGTGGCCTCTCGGTAACGCTTTTTTTTAACCTGTCTTTTCGATCCTTCGGGCGTTGGAGGAGTTCGTTGGTGGTTTGGGAGAATTGAGAAATTTTTCAGATGTCATCTCGTTTTTTTCGGTATGTTTTTTTTCGCTCTACGCATGAGTCATTAGGAAACAATTTGAGGAATTTTATGGGCAATGTTTTATTTTTAGCGTGGAATTTAATGGCATGAAAACTTGCTTCAACTCCACACGGAAGCACAACCAATCAAAAGTCAATTTTGCGGGAATCATTTGAACGAACAAACAAACAGTGCACCATATGCTCTAGTTATTACAAGTAGCATAAAGTTCTCACGGTCTGTTTTAATTGCTGTATGCTTTCTACGTTCACGCTGCCAGCACCCCTTCTAGCAGGCAGGCACTTTGCGCCAGAGGCGCCAGGATAATCTAATAATTGCCCGCCCAAACATTTCAATTGGCCTATCGATCGGCCGACACGTACATCCGATTCGACACAAACATCCGAATTGGTTTGTTGTGGCATGGACAGCTAAAATCAGCTTCTGAGCCGAAATAGTGGAATCCAATTAAACCCGGGCTATTATTCTTAATGCATTAAGTTATAATGATGATTTTACAGTTTCCGCGACGGTTCGTTTGCTTTGATACGGAAATACCTCCCGGTTGCGGTGTGCATGATGTATGTGGAGTAGCAACTTTATCTGTCGGAATAATTATTTTTGAAAAATAAATGAGTTTTCACTTGTTATAAATTATTGTAAATAATTATCAATTCATTGCAGCCCAGTTTTATAGTTCATTTATATTTATCCATTACAAGACCAACACAACTGCAGCTGTGTTGCGAGTAAATTAATAACTGTTTATTGACAAAAAAATCTAGTTATTCTTTGGAATTGAATTAATATAAAATACAAAAAGTATTCAGCAAGTTTTCCGTTAGATTGAATTTCAAATACGCGTGATTCAGAGTCTTTACCTCCTCATGTTTATTCACGCAGAACACCAAAAAAATAACAGAATTCGCGAGAATCTCCCGGAATTTCATGAATGAAATTGTGCACAAGACAACAGTTATCTGTTTTTCCACCTCGCTGTATCTTTATTTTTAATCTTACAAAAATAGAATATCGATCAAAATAATCAACGATAGGATCAGGAGTAAACATCGGATGGAATATATGTACAATTTTATTATTGCTACTCGCCCTAGATCGATACACCTCCGAGATGGGGGCGAACCGCGGATACAAACTTCATTCACTTCCCAATCATATGATCTTGTTTATTTTCACCTCGCAAATATTTATACACAATATATATATATATATAAAGTCATGCAACGAGAAGTAAACAATCGAACTGCGAAGGCTGCGAATAAAAAAAAACAAACAACATACAAATTCCCACTGGAAGTATGTAAAACGCGCGCGAGTTCGCTATTTATAACCTCCGCGTGGTTAGGGAATAAACAATAGTGGGTAATGCATATTACATGCCACAGGTTAATGCATGTGGCGTTTAGCTGGCGCTTTTTCGCGATCGACAATTCCGCTTCCTGACGTCATGGAGTCGACACCCGGCCAACCGCCCGCGTCTTCTGCTGGTGAATCAATGCTCGCAAACTACTTTCCTAGTTCGTTTGCCGATTCATATCAGACTAATATTATATCATTCGCTAACCTTTGATGGAAAAATTAAAAGCACCATGACTGAGTTTGGATGCTATCAACTATTGGTATCACCTTCGTTGACCTAACAATCCTAGCGATGCGATGTGACTCACACATCGCGAAAGAGTGCTACCCGAAGAAGCTATTGAACGCGGTTTCCGGTGAGCGGCAGTGCGGTTCTTGGAAGAAATTCTCGCCGGGTTCGGACAATAAATTATAGCTCCGTCGAAATCACTTCCGTTTCCTAACTAACCAGGCGAAAACGAGTTGCGGGTGGAGAAAAGCTGCGCGCACTTGGCATGCGCAACTCGCGATAGGCTCTCTGCGCGGAGGCATTCTGTCCGGACTCTGTTGGTCTTTTGGTCTCGCGGACAGGTCGAAGAATGCGTTAAACAAACATTACAGCAAGCCAAAATGAACCGGCTGTGGAGATATGTTTAGAGAATATTAAATAGTTTCCAGCGCTGGGACATAGCAGTGTCGTTTATGAACCACTCATCATGTGATACAATATGTTTTATTATCTTGACGTATGCTTTCTGTCAAAGCCCTGCCGCCTTGCAAGAGTGTGGTGGTTTTGGGCAGTCAAAATATGTATAAACTTTGATCTGAAAGTAATGAGAATTTTGGATTTGTTGTGGATGTCAAAAATTGATTGCCAAATTATGTTGTGTAATAGTTATTTTAGATGATTTTTTTACTTGAAGGAAAATGGATAACTTAAATTGCATGATATCTTGCTAAAAATGAAATGAAGTGTGGCACTCTATTTGAAACACATATTTGTGGCATATGGAGGGTCTACAATGAACAATTTAAGGGTTTAAAGGTTAAATACTAACAAAATTCGGTTGTATTTATTAATTTGGGTAACACATTGGGCCTGATTCTCGAATACACTACGAATACACTTCACGGTGGAAACAGAATGAAACGTATTCGCGATGACAACGGTACAGTGTTGTCATCGTGACATCTGGATACGAGATAAGTTTTTCACTAAACTTATCATTATAATATCAAATTATCTTCAGATGAAATTTTTGTATGAGATTATTACATCACATGAAGAAAACAAAGTTTTCCACTCACATTGAATACCAGTTTGATACAAAGAAGTTAATTTTCATTGATGATTTTTTATTTGAAAAGTGCTCATTCTGCCCGAAAACTCATTATTACCTTCGACACTTCACTAACTCGTAAAACGTATTTCAATGGCGTGCCGTTTATTTCGTTTCCACCGTGAAGTGTATTCGAGAATCAGGCCCATTTTCAAAATTTCCCTTAATTAAGTTTTCCAACAGAGGTTTCAAAACCAAGGAACCTAGGGATATCGACATTGCAAATATATGCAAGTCGGGGGCATTGTTATTTTGCAAGTAAGATGAGTGAAACGATTGATTCTATCAAATAAAATTTAAATTTGGAACTTTAATGTTGATTGCTTCGTGAAATTTCATATCAGGTACCGATAATTGTGCAACTGTGACTGTTGCTCACCATCAATGGTTGTTGTAACCATCGTAGGGCTGTACTTGAGTCCGTCCAGAAATATACCTCTGTGGATAATTTGATTGATCTGGCCTCGCCTTCAAAAATATCGACTGGGCAATACTGCACCGCACAATTCCAATCGTGGGATGAATTGGGTTTTCAGCCGCGCTACTCGCGATTTCGAGGACATCGAAGCTACCTTTACTGCCCCATTGGCATCTTCAGTTCTGAGATATGCACACGATCCGAAGGCTTTCTCAGAGGCATCGGAGAAGCCCTTGGATGACTTATAATTCGCCCCACGCGTAAATTTAGCAGTGGATTTAACCACTCTTTAACCGCCAGAGAAGCCGCATATTTTTTTTGGCCCGATCACCGCTCTTTTTAGACCGAGAGGGTCGAAAATGGTGTCAATTATTGGTAGAATTTTACGTTTTGTGTATTTATCAGATGGAGATGAATTTACTTCAAATCGGTATTGAAAAAATTGTAAGGGGTTCTATCTAGGACACGACCGCATATTTTCGTCGTAGAAATACGCAATTATATTATGCAATCCACTTGTTTACCACTTCGAATATTATTTTAGAATGCAATTTTAGTAATGGATTATGTTCTTCGTTACAAAGAAATTTGATGAACGTCCTTTTACGTTAGATATAATGCCTAGCACTATCAAAATATGTGAACGGAAAAATTGTCAAACGATCATTGTATTTTACATTTCCCTCTGTAATCATTGCACATCTCATGGTTACGTTCATTTACTCTAGTATCTGCAATGACGATTTTCCCATGCTTCTCAGTTCAAAAGTACGTTTTAGGGAAACATATTTCGATCTGCACAACGACAAGCGAGTACTAAAGTACTCAACGCCAAAAAGTACCCCCGAATTGCATGTATTTGCAAAATGGATTCCCCCAGGCACATTAATTTTGAAGTCCGTATTAGAGAAACACAGCTCAGTGGGGAAAAAATACCCCCGACTTGCATGTTTTGACAAAGCCGATTCCGCCAGGTACATTGATTTTGAAGTCCGTGTTAGGAAAACACAGCTTGGTGGGAACAAAAATACCCCCGACTTGCATGTATATTTGAAAAGCGGATTTCCACAGATACATCGATTTTGAAGTCTGTGTTGGGGAAACCGTAAATCGGGCCAATCAAAACTTGACAATTAGGGCTTTTAGATAATGCTTAACATTTTACAGTTATTCAAATGTTCATCTCATGAAAAATAACATTTTATTAATTGTGATAAACGCGTAGAGTTATTTCCTATTAATTGATACAAACATCTTTCCGATCTGTTGAGGAAAGGTTCGAATTATAAGCATTCGAAATACAGGTAGGGTTAGCACACAAATCGTCTGAACAAATGTATGGGAAAAATGGAAGTTCTTCCAGCTTTCATGAATTTAAACCGTTTGGAGATAAGTGAATAGTAATGTATAATATATCAAACAAATCTTAGAGAATTTCCGATTCGATTGGTATGCAAATCACGAGAATTTGTTCACAGTGGAAATAGTTATTAACGTTAACTTTATTTCATAAAAACGTGACCTGTTTTCTGTTTAATTTTGTGCGCCACACAATTACCACAGATTCTACCTTTCTTCACGAAATGTTGAAGAGCGAACTTCATGCGCTTTTTTCCAACATCAGGATAGTTTTCAATAACTACGGGATCGATACAAGAAATACATCGTGTCACGGGATACGACAAAGGATCGTTCCTTAATTTTTCGAAGAAATGCTCTTTACCGTTCTGTCGAAAAATGAAGACATTTTTCTCAGAGACTTTATTGTTCTCATCAACAACAATTTATCCTCAACAGCCCCAATTATCCTGAGAATCGTCCATGCTGAGTTGACCCGCTTCCTTCATAATACACCGCGTTTCACAGCTATGGGCGGCATTGGGGCAAGTTTGTTGGGTTACGATCTTTCGGCACGAACGGTATCTTTTTCTCCTCAAGATACGCCAGCGTCTTCTTGACGTAATGGGAAGACGCCTTGTCCGGCCAGAAGACGTACTTCCCATCCGCGTGATGCTCGTTCAGGAACGGCAGCAGGATTTTATCGAGGCACTCTTCTCGATAGATTTGTTGGTTGATTGCCAGAGCGCTCGGCTTAAACCAAGGCTTTGAAATGCCCCGGTCGGAAATGGCGATGTACAACACAACCTTTTTTTCAAACTTGTGCTTGAACTTGTATTTCACTTCAAGTGGATGACTTGTCGCTGGAGTAGTAATTATCATTTCCTGGAATATTTCGTCTTCTTCCTGCAGACGACTCCTTCCATCTTGAGGGTCCGATGGATCAATACGTTAGAGCAGCCATATTTCCGACAGGCGTCACGCAGGCTGGTTGCGTCCTAGTTGTCAAACAGCTTCTTTAACGATGTCTTCCTCTGCTTCGTCATTATCGTCACCGGACGACCACTTCCGACTTTCCGCTCTACGTTCAGGGAACCCAGGATACGATATACCGTACTGACAGGTACATTTTCTTCCTTAAAATGTGCCACCGTGAACTTTTTTCCTTGCTGGAAATGCGTTTCGTAGAACCGTACAATGCGTTCGCGGAGCACGTGCTGTTTCGACGCCATCTTTGCTTTGACTAAATTCAAACTAGCAAAACCAAACACGCCTACTGTTTCTAGGGAACCCAAAGAGCAATTTACTTGGAGAAAGAAAATTTTACTCTTTATTTGAGTTACTGAAAGGTATTGAAAAAACCCTCTTTTTTTATTAAGGGGGTATTCTAGTCTAGAAATCTGAAAAAATTGAAATTTTTTTTTTACCATATTTCTGTAGTTTAGGCATTCAAGAATATACTCTAGAAAGGACTTATCGAAAATCCTATTATTTACCTAGTTAGAGCCATCTTATTGATGTGGTATATAACCTGTTACGGCCATCACAATGAACTTCAAACGCGTTTCTCTCGGAACTAGTTTTTTTCTAACTGGCGTACACGATATCTCAAGTTCTACTGAACCGATTTATGTCAAATTTATATGAATATAATCTGCATACATCTCTCTATCGCATGAACCAATAAAACATTATAACTTTTTAATTTTACTATTTTTAAAAAATCGGTAAACGCAAAAAAAAACGTTTTAAACAGCATTTTTGTTTTCAAACGGCCGCCATTTTGTTAAAACCCATGTTTTTGACTTGTCCGAGGTTCATGCCATAGCGACATCTTTACTGATTCAGAATCTGTTCGATTTTTTTGTTTCAGATAACCAGAAGGACTGGAATCGTGTACGCCATGGCACAACTTTTTTTTGAACACCCTCACTTCACCAGCATGTAACTATTCTAATTATGAATATTTTTTTTCTGTCCTATTTTTGTTTTATTGTTGAAAGATAGATAAACGAATAATTATATAATGGATAGTAAAAATATTCTTTGTTTTATTTTTACGGAGTTCGAAAAAACGTCCGAAATTCGTGTCTCTACACTAGAATACACTCTTAACACCCGTTATAGAACCAGATGAAAAAACTCTCCTTCCTTTACTAAATTAATGTCGATTTCACATGAATTACAATAATTATCTAATTCGTAGGTCAGCTTTAGTTCTCAATCAGTTCAAATAACCAATTGGGGGTGGTTTCGACCAAGCTGGGCCATGTTGTAGTGTGTATCTAGTTCTACGCAGAGGATACTGTTCGTTTAAGATGTTCAAATCACTCATACTGCTTGCAAGCTGCATCTACTATTCGTACGATCACTCCTCATAAGTTCTTGATAGGGTTTTGATCTGTTATACAAGCTTACCAGTCCAGAATCTGAAGCTCTTATTCATTAAACCATGCCATGACTATAGTTGTGTGTGTTCCATACCATGTGTGTTCTATAGTTGTGAAACGCAGTGTACTAGGTTTAGCTTCAAAACATTTGGGGAATAGCGCTTAGAACTAGAGCTTCCGGAGCGGCCAAAACTATGTGATGACACAGTGTTCAGTACTCTGGATTCTTTTATTACGCGATTTTTTTTGTGATTTTATTTTGCGCGAGAGCGTTTGCGAGAATCGTTGTGATGAGCGCGTTCTATGATGGGGCAATCTTTTTTTACGCGATTCTCTCAAAGCAACGCGATTTGCTCGAAATTACGCGATCTTCCTTTTTGCGCACACGTATCAGTCGCGTAAAAAAATAACTCAGTGTACCCATATTAGCTCTGTCTTCGTCACATTTTCTCCCAGAATATATCGTTAAAAGGATCAGGTCTACCACTTGCTGAGGAAGATTACCCAAATGACCCTGTAACCTGACTCGACTCTGTATTCTGCGTTTCGGTGGAAATGGATACATTAAAGTTGTTTTCAAATGTACCCACGACCATGTGTGGATTGGTGCATGGCTAGGCCGACCAAACGTACCGTTTCTAACGGGACAGTACCGTTTTTGCGACCAATTTCGATTGTCCCGTCTTTTTATCAATCTGTACCGTATTTTGAGTATAAAGTATAGAACAAAATGTTTTTTCTTCCAATGCAATTATTTTCAACACATTCATTCGAATGAACGTATGATTGGAATTTAGATTTAAAATTATGCTCAGTGTTTTTGTATTCATGTAGAACAATTGAAATCTTTTAGTAAAACGATTCTTTTCTCTTTGACTTTCTAGGGGCTTAGTATTTTTGACGGATTGCATTTCATTTTTTCTTTCACAATATAAATGTAATGTTGTACTACGCGATCTATTTGAAAACCCGTGCCTCAAAGTATGGTGTTTTTTTTTTAACACGAAACCGATCAGTTACCTTTCGAACATTTATTGGCCTTGTTGGGAGACAAATAAACAAATTGTTGTGTATTTAATTTTTTACATTCGAATTCTGTTACTTTCTCTGGCAACACTGCCGTTCAGTTTTTTTTAGTAGACTTTAGACTATCGAAAAGAATACCACTTTTTGTCGGTATATGACAATCTGAATTAAGTCTGTTTAGTTATTTGTAATGCAAATAAAAGTTATAAATCGCATCCGTCGTCGTCTCTTCTACCTCTAAAATCCCGAAGATATAAAATTTTGGTGTCAGAAGTGGGATTTAGAGGCAAGTTTTTCGGTCGAAAGTAAGACGCGTACGTTTTGATCCAGTGACAAAATACAATGGCGGACCCAGAGCTAATGCAGTCACTGACGCAGATGCTAGCGGATGCCTTGAAATCCTCCTTTGCGCATTTGGCGCACCCGAGTCCCGTCCAAGCCGCGACTGCGCCAACCACCAAAACACCATCGTTTTCTGTCTCGGAGTATCGATCCTCGGACACCACTTCGGTAGCGGACTACTTCAACCGCTTTGAGTGGGCTCTTCAATTGAGTAATATCCCGGAAGCACAATACGCTCATTATGCTCGAGTGCATATGGGTGCGGAACTGAACAATGCCGTCAAGTTCCTTGTGAGTCCAAATAACCCGGCAGATGTCCCGTATGATGAGCTCCGAAAGACGTTAGTCGACCACTTTGACCAAGCTAAGGATAAGTACGTAGAAAGCATCAAATTCCGGGAAATCGTACAGCAAAGAGGCGAGTCGATTTCCAGCTTCGTTCTACGACTCAAACAAGGTGCTGCTAATTGCGAGTATGGCGAATTTCTCGATAGGATGCTCATCGAACAGCTGTTGCACGGTCTAGAATCGCGAGAAATGTGTGACGAGATTATTGCCAAGAAACCAGTGACGTTCAAAGACGCTTTTGGAGTTGCACATACCCTTGAAGCTACTCGCAACACAACCAAAGAAGTGCAAATAGCCAGATCATTGTTGACACCAGAAGCAACCAACAAACTTGGCTACGAGCGGCCAAAGACACGGAGAGTACATCCTAGCAGCTCATCCTCGTCGTATCTACAAATGTCACACAAACCGAATTACAACGAAAAAACATCATTCGACCAGAGTGTGTGTGGTGGATGTGGCGGTAACCATCCACGCAACAAGTGTAAGTTCCAGAGTGCGACGTGCTTCAACTGTGGGAAGACAGGCCATATCTCTAAAGTCTGCAGAGCACCAAAGCGGAATTTCCACGATCAATCCACCTCACAGGTACAATCGGAGGAACCTGCCATGCAAGTAGACGTCGTGCAGTCTCTGGACAAAATTCATTCCATCGCCACGTCTGGAAAGCGAGTCATTAACGTCATCATCGACGGACGGATGCTAGAAATGGAAGTGGATACCGGAGCTCCTTGCGGAATCATCAGTGAAGCGAAACTACGGACGCTCAAACCCTCCTTTACATTGTTACGGACAGATCGTCAGTTCTCCAGTTACACTGGTCACCGTATTCAGTGTTTGGGTCGACTACCAGTAAACGTCAGCATCGGGAAAACGACACGAAAGCTGGATTTGTACGTCGTGTCCGGTGACTATGATACGCTGTGTGGAAGAGAGTGGATTGCCAAATTTTCGGGTGAACTGGACCTGAATGAGCTATTCGCCCAAAACGACGCGGTGCATTCACTTGTACCTACCGCTCCTGTGTTACTGAAAAAACAACAACAAGCTCTATCGCAGTTGCTCGCAACTTATGAAGATGTCTTCAGCGAAACTCCCGGTAAGCTAATAGGACCTTCCGCATCAGTGCATCTGAAACCGGGGACAGTTCCAGTCTTTGCCAAAGCTCGTGACGTTCCGCTGGCATTGAGAAGCCAGTATGCCCAAGAAATCGACAAAAAGCTAGCTGCTGGTGTATACGAGAGAGTCGACTATTCTGAATGGGCGTCCCCCACCCACATCGTAGTGAAGAAAAACGGGAAACTACGCATCACCGGTAACTACAAGCCAACAGTAAACCCTCGGATGATCATCGACGAACACCCGATTCCCAAGATAGAATCAATCTTCCACCGAATGAAGGGAGCGAATCTATTCTGTCATCTAGACGTGACGGATGCGTACACTCATCTAACCATCGACGCGGAGTTTCGACATATCCTCACACTGAACACACCAACACATGGGTTGGTCCGTCCGACACGAGCAGTATACGGAGCAGCGAACATCCCAGCGATCTGGCAACGTCGCATGGAAGCTGTGCTTCAAGGTTTGTCCAATGTGATTAATTTCTTTGACGACGTTATAGTCTTTGCAGACAACTTCGAGAACCTGCTAATTGCACTCACAGCAGTTTTCGACAGAATGAGGCACCACGGTTTACGCTTGAACCGATCTAAATGTGTGTTCGGCACCCCAGTCCTTGAGTGTCTGGGTCACAAAATCGACATAAACGGTTTACACAAATCGGACCAACACATCGAAGCCATTCGCAATGCACCCCGCCCGACCAACGCAGATGAGCTACAGCTGTTTTTGGGAAAAGCCACATATTACAACGCTTTCATTCCCAATCTCTCCACCCGATCTCGTTGTTTGCGAGACATGCTGCAAGAGGAATCATTCGTGTGGGAGTCAGAGCGAATTGCCGCTTACGAAGACATCAAAACAGCGCTCATCTCACCGCAGGTCCTAATGCAATATGATCCGGACCTTCCCTTGATATTGGCCACGGACGCCAGTAAAACTGGTTTAGGCGCAGTTCTCTCCCACCGACTGGGAAGTGGCCTGGAACGACCGATCGCTTACGCAAGCTGTGCTATGTCTCACACTGAACAGCGCTACCCACAGATAGATAAAGAGGCTCTAGCCATCGTATGGGCAGTCAAAAAGTTTTTCAATTACCTATACGCTCGCAGATTTACATTGGTCACCGATAACAAACCACTGAGTCAAATTCTACATCCGACGAAGTCGCTTCCAATTATGTGTATAAGCAGAATGGCCAATTATGCGGACTATTTGGCGCACTTCAATTTTGATGTTGTGTTCAAATCTACGAAACAGAACGTTAATGCAGATTACTGCTCTCGAATACCTCAACTACTTCCAAGATGCGAGGTTAACAAAATGTTTTGCTGTGAGGCTAGAGATATTGGCGAAGACGAACTCGATGTTTTTGCTATTCATCAGGTCGAACAACTACCAATTCGCGCCGAGCACATCGCTCGTGAAACGCGCAAGGATCCTAGCCTTGGTAAGATCGTACAGCTGTTGGAAGCCGGCACCGATCTAACCCGATCTGGCTACAAATCACCAGAGTCGAAGTACACACTTGCAGCTAACTGTCTTTTGTTTGAGCACCGAGTAGTTGTACCGTCTGTTCTACGTTCGACAGTGTTAAACGATCTTCACGTCGCACACATTGGTATGGTTAAAATGAAAGGAATCGCTCGTTCTTTTGTTTACTGGCCGGGTATCGATGTGGACATAGAAACAACAGTGAAATCTTGTTTCGTGTGTGCCCGACAAGCGCACGCTCCTCCGAAGTTCAGCGAACACCATTGGCAATATCCCAAAGGCGCATGGGAACGGATTCATATCGACTACGCTGGTCCGGTGGCAGGCTCAATGCTGCTGATTGTAGTCGACGCCTACAGTAAGTGGTTGGAGGTCAAGGTCACCACCTCTACCACTGCAGAAACAACTATTGGAATTATGGACGAGCTGTTTTCCCGATACGGAGCACCAATCACAGTTGTATCTGATAACGGTCCTCAATTTACGGCCGGCGAATTCAAGCTGTTTTTGCAAAAAAGTGGAGTGAAGTTTCATAAGCTGTCGGCCCCGTACCATCCAGCAACAAATGGTCAGGCCGAACGATATGTTCAAACGACGAAAGATGCACTCAAGGCCATGGGAACAACTGCATCTAATTTGCAATCGAACCTGAATAACTTCCTGCAGCAGTATCGTTTGGCTCCACACGCAACCACCGGAGAATCGCCTGCCAAGTTGTTTCTTGGTCGAACCCTCCGCACACGATTAGATCTTCTGAAGCCAGACGGCGTTCACCAGAAAGTTACGATAAAACAACAAGCCAATTTCGAGCGTACTTTTCGGCAATTCTGTGTGGGTCAATCAGTTTACTTTCTGTCTGGAAACTCTCGAATGGACAAATGGATCCGTGGTGTAATTGGGGAACGAATAGGTGATCTGCACTACGAAATCGACTATGCTGGGAAACGGTATAAGCGTCACATCGATCAAATTCGTTCGAGGCTCGATGTAAACGGGCGACTAATGGATGAAGCACCAGGAGCTAAGGAGATTAGCCAGCAAGACACGCCACGAGCAACGGTTGTGTTTTTCGACGATGATAGTACAGGTTCGAGAGATCCATCAACTCCTGTAATTCCGAAAAATTCAAGAAGTCCCCAAATGACCCTGTAACCTGACTCGACTCTGTATTCTGCGTTTCGGTGGAAATGGATACATTAAAGTTGTTTTCAAATGTACCCACGACCATGTGTGGATTGGTGCATGGCTAGGCCGACCAAACGTACCGTTTCTAACGGGACAGTACCGTTTTTGCGACCAATTTCGATTGTCCCGTCTTTTTATCAATCTGTACCGTATTTTGAGTATAAAGTATAGAACAAAATGTTTTTTCTTCCAATGCAATTATTTTCAACACATTCATTCGAATGAACGTATGATTGGAATTTAGATTTAAAATTATGCTCAGTGTTTTTGTATTCATGTAGAACAATTGAAATCTTTTAGTAAAACGATTCTTTTCTCTTTGACTTTCTAGGGGCTTAGTATTTTTGACGGATTGCATTTCATTTTTTCTTTCACAATATAAATGTAATGTTGTACTACGCGATCTATTTGAAAACCCGTGCCTCAAAGTATGGTGTTTTTTTTTTAACACGAAACCGATCAGTTACCTTTCGAACATTTATTGGCCTTGTTGGGAGACAAATAAACAAATTGTTGTGTATTTAATTTTTTACATTCGAATTCTGTTACTTTCTCTGGCAACACTGCCGTTCAGTTTTTTTTAGTAGACTTTAGACTATCGAAAAGAATACCACTTTTTGTCGGTATATGACAATCTGAATTAAGTCTGTTTAGTTATTTGTAATGCAAATAAAAGTTATAAATCGCATCCGTCGTCGTCTCTTCTACCTCTAAAATCCCGAAGATATAAAATTTTGGTGTCAGAAGTGGGATTTAGAGGCAAGTTTTTCGGTCGAAAGTAAGACGCGTACGTTTTGATCCAGTGACAAAATACAATGGCGGACCCAGAGCTAATGCAGTCACTGACGCAGATGCTAGCGGATGCCTTGAAATCCTCCTTTGCGCATTTGGCGCACCCGAGTCCCGTCCAAGCCGCGACTGCGCCAACCACCAAAACACCATCGTTTTCTGTCTCGGAGTATCGATCCTCGGACACCACTTCGGTAGCGGACTACTTCAACCGCTTTGAGTGGGCTCTTCAATTGAGTAATATCCCGGAAGCACAATACGCTCATTATGCTCGAGTGCATATGGGTGCGGAACTGAACAATGCCGTCAAGTTCCTTGTGAGTCCAAATAACCCGGCAGATGTCCCGTATGATGAGCTCCGAAAGACGTTAGTCGACCACTTTGACCAAGCTAAGGATAAGTACGTAGAAAGCATCAAATTCCGGGAAATCGTACAGCAAAGAGGCGAGTCGATTTCCAGCTTCGTTCTACGACTCAAACAAGGTGCTGCTAATTGCGAGTATGGCGAATTTCTCGATAGGATGCTCATCGAACAGCTGTTGCACGGTCTAGAATCGCGAGAAATGTGTGACGAGATTATTGCCAAGAAACCAGTGACGTTCAAAGACGCTTTTGGAGTTGCACATACCCTTGAAGCTACTCGCAACACAACCAAAGAAGTGCAAATAGCCAGATCATTGTTGACACCAGAAGCAACCAACAAACTTGGCTACGAGCGGCCAAAGACACGGAGAGTACATCCTAGCAGCTCATCCTCGTCGTATCTACAAATGTCACACAAACCGAATTACAACGAAAAAACATCATTCGACCAGAGTGTGTGTGGTGGATGTGGCGGTAACCATCCACGCAACAAGTGTAAGTTCCAGAGTGCGACGTGCTTCAACTGTGGGAAGACAGGCCATATCTCTAAAGTCTGCAGAGCACCAAAGCGGAATTTCCACGATCAATCCACCTCACAGGTACAATCGGAGGAACCTGCCATGCAAGTAGACGTCGTGCAGTCTCTGGACAAAATTCATTCCATCGCCACGTCTGGAAAGCGAGTCATTAACGTCATCATCGACGGACGGATGCTAGAAATGGAAGTGGATACCGGAGCTCCTTGCGGAATCATCAGTGAAGCGAAACTACGGACGCTCAAACCCTCCTTTACATTGTTACGGACAGATCGTCAGTTCTCCAGTTACACTGGTCACCGTATTCAGTGTTTGGGTCGACTACCAGTAAACGTCAGCATCGGGAAAACGACACGAAAGCTGGATTTGTACGTCGTGTCCGGTGACTATGATACGCTGTGTGGAAGAGAGTGGATTGCCAAATTTTCGGGTGAACTGGACCTGAATGAGCTATTCGCCCAAAACGACGCGGTGCATTCACTTGTACCTACCGCTCCTGTGTTACTGAAAAAACAACAACAAGCTCTATCGCAGTTGCTCGCAACTTATGAAGATGTCTTCAGCGAAACTCCCGGTAAGCTAATAGGACCTTCCGCATCAGTGCATCTGAAACCGGGGACAGTTCCAGTCTTTGCCAAAGCTCGTGACGTTCCGCTGGCATTGAGAAGCCAGTATGCCCAAGAAATCGACAAAAAGCTAGCTGCTGGTGTATACGAGAGAGTCGACTATTCTGAATGGGCGTCCCCCACCCACATCGTAGTGAAGAAAAACGGGAAACTACGCATCACCGGTAACTACAAGCCAACAGTAAACCCTCGGATGATCATCGACGAACACCCGATTCCCAAGATAGAATCAATCTTCCACCGAATGAAGGGAGCGAATCTATTCTGTCATCTAGACGTGACGGATGCGTACACTCATCTAACCATCGACGCGGAGTTTCGACATATCCTCACACTGAACACACCAACACATGGGTTGGTCCGTCCGACACGAGCAGTATACGGAGCAGCGAACATCCCAGCGATCTGGCAACGTCGCATGGAAGCTGTGCTTCAAGGTTTGTCCAATGTGATTAATTTCTTTGACGACGTTATAGTCTTTGCAGACAACTTCGAGAACCTGCTAATTGCACTCACAGCAGTTTTCGACAGAATGAGGCACCACGGTTTACGCTTGAACCGATCTAAATGTGTGTTCGGCACCCCAGTCCTTGAGTGTCTGGGTCACAAAATCGACATAAACGGTTTACACAAATCGGACCAACACATCGAAGCCATTCGCAATGCACCCCGCCCGACCAACGCAGATGAGCTACAGCTGTTTTTGGGAAAAGCCACATATTACAACGCTTTCATTCCCAATCTCTCCACCCGATCTCGTTGTTTGCGAGACATGCTGCAAGAGGAATCATTCGTGTGGGAGTCAGAGCGAATTGCCGCTTACGAAGACATCAAAACAGCGCTCATCTCACCGCAGGTCCTAATGCAATATGATCCGGACCTTCCCTTGATATTGGCCACGGACGCCAGTAAAACTGGTTTAGGCGCAGTTCTCTCCCACCGACTGGGAAGTGGCCTGGAACGACCGATCGCTTACGCAAGCTGTGCTATGTCTCACACTGAACAGCGCTACCCACAGATAGATAAAGAGGCTCTAGCCATCGTATGGGCAGTCAAAAAGTTTTTCAATTACCTATACGCTCGCAGATTTACATTGGTCACCGATAACAAACCACTGAGTCAAATTCTACATCCGACGAAGTCGCTTCCAATTATGTGTATAAGCAGAATGGCCAATTATGCGGACTATTTGGCGCACTTCAATTTTGATGTTGTGTTCAAATCTACGAAACAGAACGTTAATGCAGATTACTGCTCTCGAATACCTCAACTACTTCCAAGATGCGAGGTTAACAAAATGTTTTGCTGTGAGGCTAGAGATATTGGCGAAGACGAACTCGATGTTTTTGCTATTCATCAGGTCGAACAACTACCAATTCGCGCCGAGCACATCGCTCGTGAAACGCGCAAGGATCCTAGCCTTGGTAAGATCGTACAGCTGTTGGAAGCCGGCACCGATCTAACCCGATCTGGCTACAAATCACCAGAGTCGAAGTACACACTTGCAGCTAACTGTCTTTTGTTTGAGCACCGAGTAGTTGTACCGTCTGTTCTACGTTCGACAGTGTTAAACGATCTTCACGTCGCACACATTGGTATGGTTAAAATGAAAGGAATCGCTCGTTCTTTTGTTTACTGGCCGGGTATCGATGTGGACATAGAAACAACAGTGAAATCTTGTTTCGTGTGTGCCCGACAAGCGCACGCTCCTCCGAAGTTCAGCGAACACCATTGGCAATATCCCAAAGGCGCATGGGAACGGATTCATATCGACTACGCTGGTCCGGTGGCAGGCTCAATGCTGCTGATTGTAGTCGACGCCTACAGTAAGTGGTTGGAGGTCAAGGTCACCACCTCTACCACTGCAGAAACAACTATTGGAATTATGGACGAGCTGTTTTCCCGATACGGAGCACCAATCACAGTTGTATCTGATAACGGTCCTCAATTTACGGCCGGCGAATTCAAGCTGTTTTTGCAAAAAAGTGGAGTGAAGTTTCATAAGCTGTCGGCCCCGTACCATCCAGCAACAAATGGTCAGGCCGAACGATATGTTCAAACGACGAAAGATGCACTCAAGGCCATGGGAACAACTGCATCTAATTTGCAATCGAACCTGAATAACTTCCTGCAGCAGTATCGTTTGGCTCCACACGCAACCACCGGAGAATCGCCTGCCAAGTTGTTTCTTGGTCGAACCCTCCGCACACGATTAGATCTTCTGAAGCCAGACGGCGTTCACCAGAAAGTTACGATAAAACAACAAGCCAATTTCGAGCGTACTTTTCGGCAATTCTGTGTGGGTCAATCAGTTTACTTTCTGTCTGGAAACTCTCGAATGGACAAATGGATCCGTGGTGTAATTGGGGAACGAATAGGTGATCTGCACTACGAAATCGACTATGCTGGGAAACGGTATAAGCGTCACATCGATCAAATTCGTTCGAGGCTCGATGTAAACGGGCGACTAATGGATGAAGCACCAGGAGCTAAGGAGATTAGCCAGCAAGACACGCCACGAGCAACGGTTGTGTTTTTCGACGATGATAGTACAGGTTCGAGAGATCCATCAACTCCTGTAATTGCGAAAAATTCAAGAAGTGTTCTAGCCGAACCATCTTCTCCAGAATTCCACACACCAACCGGTGGCCCGGTTCATCAAGAGGCAAATTCACCTCCTTTCACCTTACGTCGTTCGACAAGATCTCGCCGCCCTCCCGTGAAGTACACACCGTAGAAGACATTCCGAGAGGAGGGAAGAAATGTTGTGTATTTAATTTTTTACATTCGAATTCTGTTACTTTCTCTGGCAACACTGCCGTTCAGTTTTTTTTAGTAGACTTTAGACTATCGAAAAGAATACCACTTTTTGTCGGTATATGACAATCTGAATTAAGTCTGTTTAGTTATTTGTAATGCAAATAAAAGTTATAAATCGCATCCGTCGTCGTCTCTTCTACCTCTAAAATCCCGAAGATATAAAACAAATAAAAATGAGTCACCAAACAAGTTCAAAACTCGAGAATGGCTTGTCCGATTTAAGTTGTTTCATTTTGTTGTGTTCGTCTCTGCCCGTAGATGCTACGACGAAATGATTGGAAAATTATGAAGGAAAATGGAAAAAATATGATTCCCATATGTTCTACACTGCCCATGATTGCATAGGAGACGTAATCGACAACACCATTAGTGTTGGGAAAACACATTTTTGTTGTTTTTTGGCCTACAAGCATAACCATGCAAATTTCCGATGAAATGATCTGTCCAGTTGAAGGATATTATCGGCAAAAAGAGGGCCTAGGTGATTTTGCGGATTATAACATATTTTTTTCCATTTGGAAAACGCTTGCGTCTGTTTATGTGGACAATCAATCGTTTCAATGAACATTTGTCCGCATAGCTAAACGTAATCACCAGGTTGCTCTGTTTGTAGCGTTAGTATTTACAATTCCGATAATAGTCAAAACATCTCCATCTGTAGTTTCAGCAAAATCACGAAGGCCCTCTTTTTGTCGATAATATCCTTCAACTGGACAGATCATTTCATCGGAAATTTGCATGGTTATGCTTGTAGGCCAAAAAACAACAAAATTGCGTTTTCCCAACACTAATGGTGTTGTCGATTACGTCTCCTATGCAATCATGGGCAGAGCAGGTTCGTGTTTTTTCAACTAATTGTCAAGTCAATCTGCAATGTTGGTAATTTCAGCAACATGATTTACCGATATCACGATCAATCGCATAAAGACTTGACTTACTCCAACGGTATGAGTGAATGCCGAGTATGTGGAATAATTCGATCTCGAATCCGAGGAGTTATAATGCTAAGAACCAATATTATTCTAATTTTACTACTGATCTGACTGTTTCATTGTCTACTTGAAGATTCAAATGCAGAAATTTAGATAATTATAACATTAAAAAACACAATTGTTCCTTTTTGTTCATCGTGTACAGAAAATAGTAATTATATGAGCAGCGTTTCAATGGTTTCTTATATTCATCTATTAGGAAACATTAAGAAATAAGACACTATCGTGACACGCATGTTTGGACTCTACAAAGAATGTGATTCAAATACAGATTTAGCTTATAGCACATAATACAGACAATTGTTGATTTTCGAACGATGTATGAAAGCTGTATGGAACTACGTCTGTTATGCAAACAGCAGTGCTTTCACCATTCATTCAAATTTGAATGAACGAACAGTAAAACAGTTCAGCTGCTCTGAAACTCTCACACTAACACACCGAGCAACTGATGTTTGCGCTGAAGATGCCACGCGAGGGAAAAGAGCGAGAACGAATGTTTCCATGCGTATGTGCTGAAGAACTTGTACTCATAACGTTAAACAGCTGTGAGAATTTTCGGAGAGAGTCTAGCAATACTCTCTTCTCCTCTGAACGTAGCCTGTAAGCTGTATATTTGGTTCGGTAGCATATAAGATTCACGGACCGGTTTGCCGTTGAATCATTCAGATTCAGAGATGGTTACTGAGCAAGGATGGAAAACAAGGGAGCATGATGTGATTAACGATTAATCTCGAACTGCACAGATCGCAATCTGTACAAACTGCGACTAACTTTGAATCGACTCCCATCGTAACAAAATAATGTTGTCTAGGTAACTCTGAGTTCACCAATGCGTTGCTAGACTGAATCTAGATCAGATAATTGAGTTACTCTCCTCGTTCGTTTTGTGTGCACCTTGCAGCAGGGATTTGCTCCACGAGAATGAGTATCTTCATGTTTTACGATTTGAGCACTCTCGCTCTTTCTCCCAGACATTCTATATTCTACCCCGAGTGCATTTGCTTTGACCAGAAAGAAGAAAAACAATATGCGCTTCAGCAGACATTTATTTGTAAATGTAATAATGATTGCATTAGGATTAAACGATTTAATGTTCCATTTGCACTGGCCTCTAATGCGTTTGCAACATCAACAACGACATCGAGTACGTTTTTTGGTCGTGTGAGGCAAATGTTATCGTCAGATCGAATTTAGAAAACTTCCTTGGGCCAGAGGGAACAATCCAATATTCCAGTGGGGGATGTGTTGGCTAGGTAAAATCCGGTCGGATAACAAAAATATTGGTCGGATAGGCCGGATAACTGATAGTTACCGGATATTATTTTTTTCGTGTGAAAGATGTTTTCTTATTTTAAGGGGATGAATCAAAAATTAAATTCATCTTTTATATTCAAAAACAAAACATACATGCATGAAAAACGAATATTTTTTTTTGACTCGATTATATACAGGAATCAATTCAATATAATGAAAATAATGTTCGATAAATATTAAAAAGTGCATACTGCTGCTGGCCACTACGAGCTAGGATCCGACATAGTATGCAAATTTCACAAACATTATTTATAAATATAAAAAATATATAAATCTCGTTATATCTCGAAAATGGTTAGTTCTAGTTAGTAGAATTCAATGTAGACATTTTGTATTAAAAAAATCGCAAAGTATTGAGAATTTGAGGTCATTTGAGAAACACAAGTTTTTTTTATTAAATTCACTTTTCAAAAAAAAACCAACAGTGTATTTTAAAATTTATTTTCACTAAATAGTCATGAATATAGTGGCTGATTTGGCGTAAAATTGCTCTTATTCTATTGAATATTATCATTCTAAATCACTAATTTTATGGTTGTCGTCAATGCTCCAATGTCAATCAATTCCAGTGTTAAAAAAAAGATAGATAAAAGTATGGAACCCTATTTGTATGCAGATATACTTTTCATAGTTTGTCGGGAACAATACTCCTAACACTCGAATGAATAATGACAGGCTTTTATCAAGCAATGTTAAGTTATTCAAAGTTGATATATTCTATAAGGTTATTTTCTACTTTCAACTAATGTCAACTTAATGTTAGTGTTAGTCGATCTCTAGACTAACCAGATTCAACTGCTTATAAAATTGAACGCTAACTCCAAGGACAGCTTTGTTCATTTTTGATGTACAGTCAAATTATAGAGAAAGCAGTTGACCTTTCACTTCTGCCTTGATAAGATTTACTATAGTGTCACTGGTGTTGTTGATCATTGACACTATGTTATGACGATTGACCGTTATTTTCAGCACTTGAAACATTGGATTAATAATGTCACGTAAACCTTCCCACTCCATGGTGGAAAAAGGGCAATTATGCACGGTGCATAACTTTATGAGCCCACCAACTAACTTCTGGCGATAAACACGCACTAAAGCCGAATCATCATGAGCCCCCCCAACCTTAGCCTTTATCTTTTTTGAAATGCCCTCAATTTCTTCATCTGATACCCTCTTTCCCAAATTGAGGATATTATACTTCAGTGGATGTTGGTCCCTCACGTGCCTCACACAGTTCGAAATCATGAGAGATTTCGGGTGGTAACCGCAGCTTTCACCTGCGTTACATCGAAACTCTCCGTTTCGATGTGCGATGAAAATTTGACGGATTGTTTCGGAAACGTTTGATTTATTCATTTTTGAATGATTTTTTTTAAAAATATTTAATTGCACCGATAAACTGCCTGCGGGGCGAGAGCAATACAAAACTGAAACAAACAAAGTTTATTGCACGACACTCACTCCGGTCAAAGCAGAGGCAATGCAAAAGGAGAATTCAAAATCATAGGGCTAACATCCTATGATCACAGTTGTTCGTGAGATGTACATTGTCGGAACAAGTGCTCATCGCAGGCTTTATACTCTGCGATTAATCGTTGGTAGCAATCACTCTCGATAAAGCTTGCATAGTAGAAGCATTGCGCTGGAGAGTACAGGCATCAGCGAATTACTGCTCATACTGCTCTCTTGAGATCTTGGTAGCTCACCGTTCAAAATATACTCTCTGTGGGAGATTGACGAGTGAAAGAGTGTCGCCTGTTGATGGGGATGTCAATAAATCCGATAAGAGAAATATACCTATTCATTGATCGCATGATGCGATTTTTTACCATCACTGTTACTGAGTCTGAATGTAGATATTTTTCTCTGTCCTATCAAGCGCATTCCATTTGAGCCAGCTAGAACTAATATGTTAGAACTACATGCAACCCGTGGGTCGTTTCTTTAAGTTGTGCGTTCGCTAAATGTGCCTATTTTAAATGGCTCTTAAACAGGGCTTGCGTTGACTAGGCTGCAGCCCATTTGTATATCAATAATAGGCGTCATATTCAATTCGTTCTTTTGATTTCGCTGTTCTGCAGCTCACTAAGCGAGTGGAATTCGCTAAGTGGATTGAATTTCCAGCCTAGTTAGCGAACGAGTATTGTATCGTCGACTTTTTTTAAACATGTTCAAAAGGTGTTTCATCATAGGCTGTGAATTTACATAAAGGTGATATGATGCTCCCACTTTTCTTCCTTTGTAGTGTTTATCACTTTTTGTTTAACCGTTTGAGTACGGAGCCATTTTTTTGAGCATGCAGATGAGCTTGGTTATATTTATATGAATTGAAGGATTGGTGCAGAAAAATTCTTAAATCCACCGAAAAATGTATGAGTAATAAGCGATAGAATCAAGATTTGTTCAATTTGTACACCCAATGCATCCGTTCCGCCGTAAACACGTTGAGCCCAGCGTCGGGACTGACAGTTAAAATAAAGAAAAAATAAGAAAATAAAAATACATCTGGTTTGTTTTCGGATGTTTTACAAAATGTGACTACTTTCTAGTCGAATCCCTGACAAATTTCTATTTATACAATAAGTATCTTTGGGAGCTGGGACCGACACTGATATTGTGAAAATGCTCTTGATACAGGCTGAATGGAATGCTCAGCAAGAACAATTCGGGGCTCAACGTGTTAAAAAGTGCCAAGTCTAAAATGTTAACATAAAACGAGTGGAGCGCTATCGCGGTCCACGTCCCAAAACGCTACATATGGTGGGCCCCTCTTTCTTAAACATTCCTATAGGAATTTCGCCGTCTCAACGTGTTACTTGCGTCATTTTTTTTTATCAATACTTGAAATTTCTATGCCAAATAACACGCCTTGAAAGCATTCTGAGTGGTAAGCTCTAGAATACGCATGACCACAGTTGCAAATCGAACGAAATTTCTTTGACGAAAAATTTCTCCGACCAGAACGGGAATTCAGCCCAACCCCCGGCTTGTTAGGTGTGACGCTAACCACTCGACCACGGGTTGGTTCCTCTGAGTATTGAATTTTTCTTTTAGTTGCCATTTTTATCAAATTCCACTAAACACATAGCCCAAACACGTGTCCAACGTTGAATTTTAATATAGAAGAATAAGAAAGTAACACAAGCAATGTAATCTGCTGACAGAGCACAAGTAAACTTGCTTTCCGCGATAAGAGAAAAATGCTTCCGTTCAATTATCGATCCGTGCACCACACATCATGCTTTCATGCACCACAGCTCACCCGATGCCCGCTAAAAGAGCACATGCGACTACATTCTATTTATAGCTGAGAGTGGTGACGTCCACTAGAAGGTATTACACGAAGAGAAGAGAGAATGAGCATTGAATGTTCCCCCTCCACGTTTAGCATTCAAGCTTCGAATGTTGATGGTTCACCGACGTTGGTGGTAGTGAATCAAGGCAGTTCGCCCGGCATCACAGTGTTGGATGGTTCAAAGAGAGTATTGTTCATGAATGAATAAACTAATGAATGGCATTGGTTCATATTCAGTTCATTCAATATCCAAGCACTGGCAAACAGTGATTTTTTGGGAACGTTTTTTTCAAAATTGCTCAAAATGTTTTCGAACAAAAAAATTTTTGTTTGCGTGTTGAGCAAACGTATTACATTGTGTAGAATGTGAAACAGCGAAAAAGTCGATTTTTTTCATTTTGTCGTTTATGTCTCCTATACAAACATGGACAGTACAGTGATACTTTTAGTCTAATTGAAATTCGCGTTGGCGGAATTTAAATTCGTGTTTCGTTGCTATGAATCGAAAATAGTAATGCAACCTCAAGTGGAATAACACATTTCTTTTCATTTATTATTATAGAGACTTTAAACTACAAAATTCATTCGCCTTTAGCCTTGAAAAAGGCCAATTAGATGATCAATCATTGAATAGTTCTGGGATGAAACCCACGAACGATCGTTTAGTTAGAAACGCGAATGGTCAAATGTCTTCATATAAAAGTGGGAGAAAGTTCGCCGGTTTCCAATCATGAACTATTTGGTTCAGTCTATGCACGGCGGATGACGCATGTGTAATTTTTTATGGTTAAGTTTGTGGGAAGATTAAAAATCAAACTAGTGTCGACTACAGATTCTGACACTAGACGAGACTAAAGCGTCGACGAAAGCTCCGTTGGTTCTCTGATTGATGATCAATGTATACACGGACGTACACTGCATTAAGGCTCTCTATTGCTCATTGGTACGCTCGATCCTTGAATATGCATGCGTGGTTTGGTCACCGTATTACCAGAATAATGTTCAGCGAATTGAGTCGATACAGCGAAAATTCGTTCGTTTCACCTTGCGCAATTTACCGTGGAATGATCCAATAAACCTACCTAGATACGAGGATCGCTGCAAATTGATTGGACTGGACTTTTTTTAGCTTCACGCAGGAACGTTGCCAAGGCCCTATTTACCTCCGACTTGATTTTGTCGAACATCGATTGTCCTGAGCTCCTTCGGTTGATTAATTTCAACATAATTTACGATCTCAGAACTATTTATACATCCCATCAACCCGAACAAATTACGGGTATAATGAACCTATATCTAGCATGTGCCGCGTATTTAACCGTTGTAGTGTCTGTTTCGATTTCCATCTGTCTCGTTCGTCCCTCAAAAAAATGTATTCTATTGCTCTTAATTAACTTGATTAGTTACAGTAGTATATATTTACATAGTTGTAGTTTGTAGTGGTAGTATTATAAGTAGTAGAAGTAGTTATGAAGCATTAGGGCATCCATGTATAGCCTGTTGCCTTTGTAAAATAAAAAAATATATATAAAACATACAGGTGCACTACATTTCAATAATAATTAAAAATAAATCCTTGTGAAAACACTCCTAAAACCTTACCGTATTGTGAAAACTTGCACAAAGGATGTTTACAAAAAAGTCCAATTAGATGATCAAATGTTCAGTTATCCGTGTCGCATTACAGGTCTGTCCAATTAGCTAGATGTCCATGCCAAACCGATATAGTAATTCTCAGATTTTCGTGAAAAGTGGCAGTCTTGTTCTTTATCGCAAAATATTAGACCCGTATTGACATAGGATTATGTCTTTGATTTCTATATAGGGGAGTCACTCTACGAAAAATGTAACGATTCATCAAGAGTTTTCAAACGCATATTATGCAAAATCCTTATTGTGATATATGTTATGTTATATACCATTAGATTGGAAATTTATCCAGTAATGCGTGAAACATGAACAGAAAATATAGTAAAAAAGTTAATTAATATGACGATTAAAATGGGTTTGGTTTTTTCGATTGCGCTAACCACTCGCTTTCCTCCCTGACGTACCGAGCATTTCTTTTTGCCTACATTCGGGCGTTAGTTAACAATTTGCCGATAATAGGCATTTATCAGTTGGCAGAATCAATGGTGGAATAATCTTGGAAAATGGTTTTACTCTATTCTCCCCAAAGTTCAGTCAATTCGAGTTCAATTCACGTCTTTGTCGTGTAGATATTGCTACTAACAATTTATGTAATTGTGGTCCAGGATATCATAATATCGAGCATGTTGTTTGGTTATGTGAATAATGCAGTTAATGAATTTAACTGGCTGCTGATTTATAAGTTCGATCTGATATACTTACGTATATCAGATTATGATAGCTTGAGTAGTCGCGATCCTAATATTATGTTCCCCATATATATCTTCCTCAGAAGCCCGCTTCACTTCTTCGCATGCACTTGCCCATTCTCCTGCCCTTTTCCTGTACATAAGCAGAACTAAGCACCCAATGAGATCAATTCACTACAGCAGCTACACGAACTTACGAAGAGAGCACTCATGCCCATAGGATACTCAATATACATCACATGGCTACCCCCTACAAACAATGTTCCGGACAACGTGGCAACGAAGGATATATGATAATTTTGTGTACATTTTTGAACAGAATGTGGCTACCGGTTTCTACCACGTTATCTCATCTATCTTGTTTAAAGGATACCAGTTCATACAGGAACCGATTTTTTTCAGAGCTTCCATATGATATGTCAAAAGAGAAAAAAATACAGATGTTGAACAATGAAAAAACTCAATCCAAATGCTATTACTACAAACAATTACAGTCCTATGTTAAGATCCCGTCCGTGCCCTTAGGCCCAGACACATCAACTTTTTTTTTATTTTTTCGTTAGGCTGATCATTTCTATTTTAGGTTGGTCTTTTTTCCACTTTTTCACAAAAATGACTTTTTTCAAAAATGCATAACTTTTGAACCACTGAACCGATTTAGATTTAGATTTCAATTTAGAAAAATTAAAGCTACCCTTTTATTGAAAAAATATTGGACTTGCAAAAAAATGGATTATATTTTCGTGATTATTGATTGCAGCCGTTTTTTATTGTTTTCATGAATTTGGACTAGAGGACGCTATATTGTTTTATATTTTTTCTTGAAAGCTGATTTTGACGTAGGACTACGTCTTTCATTTCTATACCGGGGTGTAAAATCAAAGTTTCGAAAACGAAAGCGTTACGTCGGAGACCGAGATTTTGAGCGTTAATAGCTCCTAAACAACTGAACGAAATGGTATGATAAACACTTCATTCGATAGATAAAATGTCTACGCGTTCTATACTTGTTACTTTCTGAGCTTGAGCTTGGGTAGACTGTACAATTCGTAGTTGCTCTCCGTGATTGACCTGAACCAACCAAATTGCACAAAGAACACACAGAATGACGCTTGGGACTAGCAAATCATTCTCGTTGTGCAATTTTCGGTGATTCGAGCTTTAAATTGTCAATAACGACGCCGGCCACGTCCTTACAGTCACCAGGGGAAGGGAAGGAATGTTAGTATGATATTCGCCGCCCGAAGGCCAGAAGGGTCGCCTCTATAGCGTGGTTCCCTAGCGCTTATCATGGAAGGGATAGTTGTTAGTGGGAATGGTTAAAAAAAATCAGGATTCACTGCGGTAAGTGATGTGATTATCTAAGCGCAAACTCTTGATCACTCGACGAATTGGAATTCCGAAAATCATCCATTAGTTTTGAGTTATCCAACGCGTGCATTCACTATCCTTGAGCAATTCTGAAAAGGTCCGAGAGGGCTTGTCTAAAATTAATCGGAGCAACGATATCTTATTCAACGCGTGTACCCCTTATATAACTCCAATCACGGCGAAAGAGGTCTATCTTTAGCCAACCTGAGAAGGTCACAGGGAGAACTCTTCTAAAATTGGTCTGATTTCAACGCGCGTACTCCTTATATGAATACAATTGTGACGACAGACAGTCATCTCCGGGAAATCTGAAAAAGTCACCGAGAGAACCCGTCCCAAAAAAACAGGAGCGGCGACCCATCTGCCATTCAACGCGCACTCCCCGCACACATCCAATCGTGGGGAAGATGGACCATCCCTGGGTAATCAAAGAAGGACAGACACACAAAATTTAAAAGTTGAATATCCAAAGCATCGACAAATTGAAGAATGAAAGGACCCAACAATAGAAGAATCAAAAATTGAAGAACTAAGGAACCAAGGAACCAAAGCCACTCAAATCCAACTACCCTCCCAAATACAACAGACAACCAAGACTAACACGGAAACAGAACCGCACCCCCCAAAACACGACAGTGAAAGACATCACTAGACAACCAAAAGGACCAAAAGCCCCCCGATCTCCCGGAAATGCACAAAGACACACAACAAACCAACGGGCAGTCTCCAGGCCACACCCAACCCCCGCACCGCACACACTTAACAGTTAAGTTCTTTATTTCCACAATCCGCGCAACACGAAAACCGAGTGCAATCCAAAAACCATCCGTTGGCCCACTGTACATCTGTATGCACCCCCAAAAGACCGAAAAACCACCAATCCCTCCGGCCATACAGCGACATCCCTCACAATCGTGCCCCGAAAAACACCGCTCCAGCTCCATGACCATCCCAACCATCCGCTGCACTTGAGAAAATAACCGCGCGGGTATACACTAGTACTAGATCAAGCCCTCAACTAGACCTGAGCAGTGTCGGCTCTCCAACTCCCCAACTCCCACTCAACCCCTCCCCACTCTTCAACCCATTAACTCTTCAACCACTCAACCCCTAAACACCACATATCATCGGTCCCTCCCAAAACACCCAAAGACAGTCCTCCTCTCCCTCGACCAGACACATTCAAAGAGCACGCACTAAGCAACAGAAAACCATCGCCTCTACCTATAGAAGACGAGTTCCCTCGGCGGCCCCCCAGGCCCCCCAAAGACAACCACCCGTTGTCACAATTGGATTAGTTAAAGTTATTAATACATTCAAGAATTAAAGAACTAATTTATCAAAGGATTAAAGAAGGAAGCATTAAAAATTTAAATAATTAAAGAAACACGACGTACATTACAATGACGTCACATATCTACACACAAAATACCTGATCATAATCGAGTGAACATTGTCTTGTTTTGTTGCAGTCTGAACAAGATAACGCGGCGCGAAGATGGAACGTAAACGACATGCTCTCTTTCTTCTTTATAACGCCCGTCACTCACTCAGAGAACTGTGCAGCAACAAGCACATACACACTGATGTATCTACGAGTGTCCCGAAACAGGAGCAAACATGAAACGCGCGGAATGGAAACCTATGAGTGAATGATTTTGTATACGTTATAAAAAAATTTAGCACACCTGTCTTCAATTTCAAACAACTTCAGTTGCTCCCCAGAGAGATAATATATGAGAAAGAAGAAAGAGAGAACTTAGCTTGCACTGCTTTTCACTCAGCCATGCCGACGGTCCTACTATGGTGATACACACACTACGACATAGAAACTTCGAACTCGATATGAAGAAAAAAACACACACTCACACCCATTCACAACACATCGATTGAATGAAAATTTCGCTTATACACGCGAAGAAAAAATGGCTTCGCTCGATTTATGGATTTATTTCCAATTTCACAATTTATCCATATTTCAGTGGAATGTAGTTCGGTCAGAACACTGGGTAATATAACACAAGACGTTATTATCATACACACTTGCACTAGAAACACCAGATGAAAAAAAAGCTTATCGCAACACAATCGACGCGGCCACACTTTTATATTTTAAAACAAATTTTCTCAGCCAAACACTCTTTTAAACCACAATTGTGCGTAACTTATTCAAGGAAAATCAACTGTATTCATCTTTTCGGAGCTTGAAAGCATAGTTTCCAATCGAAACACCAAATACACCGACAAAACTTGAAGACGAAGACAGAGCACAAACAAGCACGTCTTGTTCGCACCGTCGATCAACCCGAACTCCCTCCGTTCTATACTTGTTACTTTCTGATCCAAAAACTTGTTTCAATAGTCTTAAAATTGCTTTCAAAACAGGCTATTGAAATCACCAATCGGTATATAAGCGAGCGCCGCTCGGAAATCCACTCAGTTCTAATTGAACAGCGATTGGAGCATGTTGTCGCTGTTGTGGTGAAGCTCTTCGTTTATCATGAAAGCGCGAATGAACGGTGTCACCAAGAGCCTGTTTGTGCACCTTAGGCCAGAAGGGAATCCATCAGGAGGAGAGTGATGCCACAAACTGTTCCCCGGGAAGATCTCGAAGCAGCCGCTACACACACACACACACATACACGCGCGGAATTCCTTCCGTTTGGATGCCATTCAGCATCGAGAAAGATCCGGAAAATAATCTGCCAGTTCCTCTGGGAATTTAAAAATACATTCATGTGAAAGAGTTTATTTGAATGTTTTCTATGCATGTAACACTGTGACCAAATATGTTTCAATCAAGTGATATTAACAGATGGTTATCGAGTTAGCATTAACCACTGGTGGGCTTCCAGTATCAAGGAAAATGTGGAAATATCTAATCGTTACTGAAAATAATCTGCCAGTTCCTCTGGGAATTTAAAATTACATTCATGTGAAAGAGTTTATTTTAATGTTTTCTATCCATGTAACACTGACCAAATACATTTGGTTTTGTGATTTTTCAATCAATCGCAATTAACAGAATAGCTTCTGAAGATTATTCTTCCCCATCAGTAGGATATTTCCGTATCCAATATTGGATGCGCCCGCAATCGACTATTGCTCAGTCGCCGAAAGTTTCGAGCTCAGAGAGTTCATTCCCCTCTAGTTTGCCTTCCAAATTGCCATCGTAAACCACGCCTTCTCACGATTCAATCACGCACAAAAAGCATACTTAAGCGATATTCTTGTGGTGAGACGCATTCATTTTTCGTGAGGACATCGACGAGACAACATCGTTGCTGAGGGTGCTGGACGGCGAAGGATCGAGATCTGCCCTGAAACGCAGGCAGTTTGTTTGAACCTGTGAGGGAGCACAGAGAAGCCGATCCTTCAGGAGAACATTCTTTGTGTGGACACCGACTGGACAACATCGTTGCTGGACGAGCTGGACGGCCAGGGATCGAGTGCCTTTCTCAAGGCAAGAGGGCGGAGGTGGTAGCGCTGGAGTAGAGTAGAGTTTTCAAAGGGCCTTTCTCAAGGCTAGAGACGAATGAACTGCAAAAGTTTAAAGTTTCTATAATACAAGACCTTCCTTCCTTCCTTCAGGAGAAGAGAAGGTGACCATCGAAGCAGCCGCTACACACACACATACACGCACGGAATTCTTTCCGTTTGGATGCCATTCAGCATCGAGAAAGATCCGGAAAATAATCTGCCAGTTCCTCTGGGAATTTAAAAATACATTCATGTGAAAGAGTTTATTTGAATGTTTTCTATCCATGTACCACTGTGACCAAATATGTTTCAATCAAGTGCTATTAACAGATGGTTATCGAGTTAGCATTAACCACTGGTGGGCTTCCAGTATCGAGGAAAATGTGGTAATATCTAATCGTTACTGAAAATAATCTGCCAGTTTCTCTGGGAATTTAAAATTACATTCATGTGAAAGAGTTTATTTTAATGTTTTCTATCCATGTAACACTGTGACCAAATACATTAGGTTTTGTGATTTTTCAATCATTCGCAATCAACAGGATAGCTTCTGAAGATTATTCTTCCCCATCAGTAGGATATTTCCGTATCCAATATTGGATGCATAAAACCTTGTGCCTCCAACGTAACGCTCTCGTTTTCGAAGTTCTCCAAATATTCATTCATTCAGAATGAATTCAGATCCAACTTCAAACAAATGATCTCTAAATCAACGATAGTCCTACGTCACCCTTGCGGTTATACCATAGATATAACCCACTTCCTGTTTTTTTACATGACATATCACGATATCAGAGATGCTATTTTTTCGTTTCAGCTTTCAAGAAAAAATATAAAGAATATGGCGCCCTCTAGTCCAAAGCCATGAAAAAATAGAAAGCGACTACAACCAATAATAAAATAGAGAATCAATAGGCTAGCTCCTTGGTTTCAATTTGATATGTCGATCATCTAAATTGGTTGAGTTGTTCAAATGTTATGGATTTTTGCACAGTCATTTTAGGATAGAAGGAGAAAAAATATTTTTCGGACCACTGGTAAACTTTGAAAAATCATATCTCAAAAACGAGATATGATAAAAAATAAAAAGAATAAAACAAAAAAAAATACGAAAGATACGGGTCTAATGTTTTGCGATAAAGAACAAAATTACCAATTTTGACGAAAGTCTGAGAATCACTATATCGGTTTGGCATGGAATGACTGCAATTAGACTGATGCAATCACTGAATAATCTTTTTCCTAAAAATATATGTATAATCCGATAGTGTACATACATATTCAAAAATCATCAAATTTAGGAAAGAATAATTGGATTTATCATCGTTGCTCATCGATAAGAGATGTAATGACACTACCAATGTCTAGAAAGTCTCCAAGTCGTGGACGATAATATTCATAAACAATGAAATACTTTAAGAGTTAATATATAACTCCATCCATATGATGTCGTCCAGCGTTACGATACGAGTATTCTTCTATACATTTTCGGAGCCAAGAACCTGACCCCACTTTCATCGACGCGGACGTGAGAAAGTTAAACAAATGAATTATCACCACAGCTGGTACAAATGTACACAACCACGAATGAAAGAACGAAGCACGAAAAAAACAGATGATGATAAAAAGAACAATCAGCGCAAAGCGGACCCACAAAACAGCGTGCAATGATAATGCGAGAAGAAAGTGAACGAAGCAAAAAAATAAACGCAAAGAAGGTGCGTCGGCGAAAACCGCGCACCGAACAAAAGCGTGACAGCCTGCGCGATGACTAATGCAGCGCAACACATATCAGCGCGAGCGAACTCTAGCGCGCTCGTAGGAAGGAAGTCGCGCTCAAAGGGAAACGGAATGCGCTGCAATATGCCGCTGCTGCCAGCAGCAGCCAAGGTCCGCAGGAGCCCGGCCAGACATCGGCTGGAACTCTCGCCCACTCGTCCAGACTCAGACTCAGACAACGAAGACGACGACAACGTTCGCGAATCCAGTGTCATCTTCGCCATGATGGCAATGGAAGCGGATATAACCCACACACTTGTGTGTGTGTGTGTGGTGTTATGCTGTGGCTTTCCTCAATCCGCCGCTGCTCGAGGTAATCACCATCTCCGGAAATGGAAAGCGGAAAAGGGGAAGCCAGAGGGCTGTTGTCATCGGTGCCCGGCAGGCAGTGAGAAGAAGCGGAAATTAATTTTTTCAGTGCTTTTATCCATTTTTTCTTCTGGTATGCCTTCTTTTTTCGCGCGTACAATAATTTATTATAAATACATTCTATTAAATTTCCGTGTGTTGTTGTTTTTTTTGGAATTCTTGTCGTGTAAGATAATAATACGTGTTTTTTTTCTTCCCATTGGTTTGCATAAACTTCCGGTCACTTGAGAGAATGAATGCGTTATTTTTATTGTTACTTTTTTCGACGCCAACAGTTAGTTTTGTAAGTTGCTTTTAAAATGGTTTGTTTCAACTCTCTATACTGGCAGTGTTTTCTTAAAAAGTCTAAGAAAGTACAATTTTTCTGAACCGTTTTTTTGTTTGTTTGTTTGTACTTCTTAAAAAGTGGTGTTCTCGTTCGCTTCGATTGTATATGAGTATGCGTGTGTATGTAAGTGTGAGTGTGGGTAATGTCAGTTACCTTTTTGGTTTATTCCTATTTGGTAAGGCATGCGCGATTTTCTGAGTTTCTGAGTCGATTTCACGTAAATTTTTTTCTCTAACCAAACGCAGACATTTCTCGTGGACAGAAAAATTCGAAACACTTTTGCTGGGCGATTTGCTGCTGCTGCTCTTCAAATAATTTACGATATAAAATAAATAAATCTTCTTTGGCTTTTCCTAATAAAACAAAAATAATAATAAAAAGTCACAAAAACAATTAGGATTGTGCTAACAGAATCGACTTATAACAGGTAATTTGCAACGGAAAATGCGGCGCTAGTGGGGGCATCAAGTGCCCCCCGCGCTTGCTCAACTTCTGAGGGGACGAATTTCACTGTAAGATGGCGCGCATGCGCTGCGCCGCGTCGTCACTCAATCGTTAGAGCGAAAACAGAAAATAATAAAAAAAAATAAACACTTAATTCTTTGTGATTAATGACTTGAATAAGTTGTGTGTGTTCTTTCGTTTTTTTTTCTCTTGCAATACTATTCGTTCTATTTTCTCGCCCAAAGGTCGGATCTTTTGTCCCAGGTTGATGAATAATAATTATAATGATAATAGTTTCATAGAAATTTGACTAGAATTATTGATTTCATCTTTTTTAGCAGTAGTGATGCAGTATTAATAGGATTTTTGTTTTAGTATATAATTTATTATTTAGTTCAGAGAGTCTAACTATTTTCATTTCTAGTTTCCAAGGTTCTTGGATCGGTAGAATTTTCGGTTACCGGCGTGCATTTTGAAGTTATCCAGTGTATATACAGTTGCTCTTTCGTTTTCACTTTTGACGATTCCAAACGAGCGCGATTCTCAAATCGATAAATTGCTATAAAAAAACTTCTGACACTTATTTACACATTTCTCCGAGTGGAAGGAACGTACTTTTGTTTCACTTTTTGTTCCTTTTTGCTGACAATTTCACAGGTAAATTTGCAAAAAAATGGAGGGGTTGGGGTGTCGATTCGAAATACGACCCGGTTCGAAAAATTCCTATAAAAGAGACTGACATATTTACAAGTTTCCGTTATTCGCTACCTATGATCATCATCGTGCTTTTTTCAGGTGATTTGCTTAAACGTCATTTACAGTCTTTGGTATCTTGGATCGGAACGAAACGCGCATCACGCGCCCGCTGTTTGCTGACGTGTTACGTATGTTTGTTTGTCTTTTTTTACGTTGTTCGATAGGACGATCCGTTTTCGATCCATGTAAAACATCACACAAGTCTGATCGGCCGCGCGGCCAGACTGTCGAGGTCACTGAGCTAGTATCGCCATCCGACGCACATTCATACATACTTTCTTAAACAATTAAAGGGGGGGGGAGGTCTCTCTCTCTCTATACACAAATCACAACTTTTTTCCGAGGCCATCAAATATTCAATTCCGTGGGCACAGCCTCGATGACGCTACACTACCCTATTCTCTAAACCGCAATCGACTTTCCTCGCGCAGCAATTTGAATTTTAGACTCTTCCGCTGGTGGTGTTGGACGCGCGTTCAGAACGACGCTTTCGGGAGCATCCGAGTTTTTTCGTTTGTTTGTGGTGGAACCCGCTTTCGCACAAATCAAAAGCCGAGTTTGGGAGGGAACCTTTTTTTAAAATCCAAAATTATTGAACAGCCGCTGCTTCAGTACCTGTTCGCCTTCCTCCTCGAGCCTCTGCACGGTAACGGTGTTCAGGAGGTTGAAGACCACGGCGAAAATGGTACACGCCGCATACACACCGAGCGCCACCCACCAGAGCAGCTGTTCGTGCAGTTTCTGCTCGAAGTTTTTCAGCACCAGCAGCCCGATGGTGAGACCGGCCAGTGCTCCCGTCAGGTGGGCCACGTACGATACCGACGGAGCCCCGCTGTCGGGCTCCACCGCGTAGCGAGAGTAGATCGCGAAACCCACGTCACAAGATGCTGTTGTTATAGAGGAGAAAAAGAAGAAAACGTTAGAATTTGTTAAACCCATTTGGGGGGAGATACACTATAGGATTTCAGACGGACAAAAATATGAGATGTGACTGTCACCAATCAATTTTCCTATATTTCCTATAAAAAGTAGACACTTTAATTAAGAAAAGATCAAAATTCCAGGACTGTAGCAGGTACTTTGTGAGGCACTGATATATTGAGAAATGAAGATGAAGAATTGCAAAATTACTCTTCAAAAAAAGTGAATGCAAAAAAAATGTTGATCATAATAACAGAATAAATTATAAGTGCACTAGCTAATCCTGCAAAAGTTGTTCTGCAATATGGATTATTGCTAGTGAATATGTAGGTTGTTAAAACAAAAAAATTATTACTGTGAGCGTGTGATCAAATGTTCAAACGATCTATCTAATTTATCGAATGTGTTTAACAGAGTAGGTTGTATGTTTGATATAACCGCAAGCTGTACGTACGACTACTGTTGGCTCAATAACTTTTGCAGTTCATTCGTCTCTAGCCCAGAGAAGGGCCCTTGTGGAAAGAGACTCTACTCCATTGCTCCTCCTTCACCTGCCTTGAGAAAGACACTTCATTGTTATTCGATGCTCTTAACGTTCTTAAGCAAGATCGGGTATGGTTCCCGTTTTTGTATTGAATTCGCCTCTAGCTCGATAAAGAGCCCTTGTATACAACCTCACTCCAACCTCTCTTCGCGTCTCGAGAAAGACAATTCATTCCCGCTCGACGCTCGCTGGCAAACGTTGTTCAAACAAACTTCAAACGAGATTTCGAAAATATGCCCCATCGAAAAGCAAAGCTCCATCGAAAGCGCAATCATGGCTAAGTGGATTTCCAAGCGGGAACCAACTTATATACAGATTTGTGTGCTTCCAACAGTCTGTTTTGAAAGCAATTTTAAGGCTATTGAAACAAGTTTTTGGATCAAAAAGTAACAAGTATATGAGGCGTAGATATTTTATCTTTCAAATGAAGTGGTAATTAGACCATTTCGCTCAGTTGGTTAGGAGGTATTAACGCTCAAAATCTTGTTGTTCCGGCGTAACGCTCTCGTTTTCAAAACTTTGACCCAGTACAGAAATGAAAGACTTAGTCCTGCGTCAAAAAAGAACGAATGAAAAAACGCAAACCATTTTTTAAATTCAATGTATTTCATTAACGTGACTGACATGTTTGATCCTTTAAAAGTAATATGTAAAGTACATATATTTTTACCTTAAAGTAGAAAAATGAAATAAATCAATATGATTTTGGTCATTTGCTGTCTCGTTTGTGGAAATTACGTGCTCATCGTTTTCAAGATGGATTGACAAATTTATAACTGCTGGGTTCCGGTCATGAACTGGGAAACTAAAGATACGCCAAACAACTTCATTAGAGCTAATGTAGCGGCCAATTTGATATTGCATTACTTATCGGTATTCCGAATTTGAAACACAGCTATATTGCTTCCTCTATTCAAGGATTCACAAACTTATTTATTGCTCTTCATCGAACTGCAGAATTCAACACGAAATTGAGCTTCTTCCTAAGCTTGCGATAAAAGTTTTGGATCACCGTCGTGGGCCACATTTGTGGTAACAATATTGAACAGTCACCTATACTGCGGAGTCCGATTGATTTGAAGCTCGATCAGATCTCACCATTCAATCGAAGTCGACTTTTGCATTTCGAATCTCTTTCGACATAAATACAATCGTGCTATGTGGCAATCTTGCCTTGACACAAGAAAATTGTCAGATAATTCATCCTTATTTGTGGAAAAAAATATATTGAAAATTAATACTCGATGTTGTTTAAATACTTCGAAGGTATAGCCCCAACTATTTTTCTCTAAATCGCCTTGACCCTATTTTCATGCATAATTTTGGTTCCAAAAATGTGTCCATTTCGCCGAGATCTCATTACCGCTTCACAGAATTGGAAAACGAAGCTATGTCGAATTGCGTGGAAAGGTTACATAGTTGCACTCGATTGGACTTGAGTCGCACGGATTACAGAATACTAAATTGCAATCCGTCCTGGTCGCATCTGACTCGATCGGATCCCAGAATACAGAAGAGTAGTTGTAGACTTACTTAGGTGTTGGACCGAATACGTGTAATGTTGTAATGAAGTCAATAAAAGACTCCACGTCATGATAATGCATACGTTTTGACCTGGTAACAGCAAAGGCTGTGTCGGTGTTGCTCATGATAGCGCCTCGCCAGTGAATGTATTCATAAATGTTAATTCAGAATGAGAAATACTGTTCATAATGAATGAAGCATCTATGGGGAGTTGGCATTGAAATTTCAACCAAGTACCAATAAAAATGTCGTGAGATGTCTACGTTGAGAAGGCGAACGATGTGTGAAGATGTGTTTTCATTAACTTTAACTCCCATTCGGTTATACATAACAATCAGAAGCAGATAATGTGGTATAATCCTATGTCTCAAAGTATTCGATTCTGTAGTTCAGTTCAGTTCTATATTTTTAAGAGGCTTTAAACTTTGCAGTTGATGCTCCTCTATCGATTCTGTAGACTGCATCTATCGATTCTGTAGAAAAGCAAAGAGATCATACTTGTACAAAAAAGGGTTAGAAAAATAAATGAATGAGTTGACACCAGTTGAATTAGAACTTGCGAGTGGCAAAATGTATTTTGCCACTCGCAAGTTCACCACTTTTTGGTTTTTTGAATACTTATAAAATGGATGTAAAAAAATGGAGCATTGGGAAACCATTGAGACATTTGTATGACAAAAGAAAAAACCATGTAAAGGCACAACTTTACGAAAAATTTTGAGTGAGGGGAGATCAACCAAGATCGGTGGAGCTAAAACTAGTACTACAGGAAAAAATTAACGACGAGTATTTCCCATTTTCAAACTTTTGAGCTACGTGCTGGACATTCGTGCTAGCACATGTTTTGTTGTTTTTAAGCTCATTTAATGTTATAAATCAGGATGGTAAAACATGTACTAAAAATTAACTATGGGTATATCTTCAAATGTATAGTTGGTATAAAATTCCCGCAGCTATACATAAAGTAGTTTGCTCATGCTGGAGAATTAATTATGCATTCTCCAGCATCACTTGGTACATTAGCAGAAAAGGCAGCAAAACGTCAGCATAAACAATTGAAAAAATATCAAACCTATCATGCTAGGAAACGCTCAAGGACATTTGACTTTTTTTTATTTTTAAACATTTTTAGCAGCAACTCAAAATTTTAAGGATTTCTAACTATGTGATAATACCATTTGCACCGAAGAACGTATGAAAGTTGTGAATTGAAGATTTTGTAGAAGACGTAATTGAAGACAATTATGAAGAAGATGAAACTGTAGCAGAATAAGGAAGAATTTATAACTGTTGCATGACTTGTTTTATGATATTATTTTCAAACAAATAAATGTATTTTTACAATAAAAATAAAAATCTTGGTGCGTTCTATGTTATATCTTCAAAAAATTAAATTGTATCATCTTTATCACATAATTGGAAATCCTTCAAATTTTTAATTGCTGCTAAAATGTTCGAAAATACAAAAAAGTCAAATGTTGCTTATTTCTTGTCCCCATTTTTTAAGACTGGGCACTTTAATGGGCAAATAGACAAATACTTATTTTTTTGGCTGGTGATCAAAATCTGTAATTTTGAGCAAAATTTAAGCACTTAGACAAAAACTATTTTTTGTCTTAGAATCGTTGTATGTATATTAGAGTGCCGATGAAAATGGTCACTCGAATTTTCAAACGGGACTTTCTTAAAAATGTTGAAAATATGAGCTCAATCGGATTTCATTTACTAGTGTGGCACAGCCTTCTAAGTTTGAGGTTTTTGAAAACCGAAAAATCACCCAACGGGAAGAGTACATGAAATCAGGGTTTTCGAAGAAAAAAAAGGTTTTTCACGCGATTTTAAGACATTTGGCATCAGCACATTTTTTGTAAACCTCGATTTCATGTACATGTACTGTAAGCAGCCACAGAAAGGAGGAGGGGCTGAATTCCGAACAAATCCATGTTGAATGTTCTCCTTTTTTATAAAAAAAAAAATACACGTCCCTAACAAAATTTTACCGTAATATAGTCAAAGATGATCTTAACCAACTTGATTCGATCAAAACAAGCAGAAAAAATCTGTCCTTCCTTTGCGGGTAATTCGTCCCCTTGCTATAAATAGTAGAATAAGTTGAAATGTGAATAAACTATAGATATACGAATAGATTTAAGAATTGAGTGCTCATCAACATTGTTACAATTTCCTTATATCCCATCCTTCTCCTAAAAATATGTCACCCTTCTAAACTCGAGTACACCGCGAGTAATCGGTTTTCCACCTTACTAACCATAGATGTAAGAAAATTGTTTATATATATATAGTTTTAAAAATATATTGAAGAATTCGGCTCCTTTAAACTTAAGTAACTGAGCCTGTAAAAATAAACGAATAAAAAAAAAAAAAACAGGAAAAATACCAGAAATGTTCAAAAGATAAAGAAAACATTCTTGTCCGCTTGTGCATGTATGGAAATCCCCCATAGTGCGGATAGTGCCGCGTACTTACCAAACAGAAAGATCGCCAGCAATCGGAAGATGCCGTACTGCATGCTGCGGAAATTGAGCATCACATTCGCTAGATGGGCTGCTAACAAGGCATACACACCGCCACTAGCACCGACTAGATAGACTTCGGGATCGAATACACTTGTACCTGTTTCGAAGAGAACACAAAATCTTAGAATCACGGTTTGAAATATGATTTTTGCGCATTTGAACCTACCCAACGAGCCGGCAAGCACGCCCGCAAGATAAACACAACCGATCCTAGTTGATCCATGTACCATCTCCAATGGTAACCCAACTAAGAGTTGAACGACTAGGTTGAAGCCAAGATGAAACCATCTGCGAGGAAACAAAAAAAATGGAACGAAGAAAGGATGTTGTTAGCTCTGGAGGAAATCATTGCGCGATGGTTGCAAACTTACCCGGCGTGGAGAACCATGTAGAACAGAAACCGCCAGACTTCATGTCGTTTGTCCGGGCGGTAGATAAACATGGAATCGATCGGAACCGGTCCGGCCGGATCCGCTTGGCCCGAGGTAAGTGTGTGATACGTAAAGAAACCCAACTGTGGGACACAACAAGCAGGAAGAAAAAGGGTTTTTGTTGATCAGTGAAATGTGCTGTGCTGTGGATTGAGATATTTTTGAGAGCGGATCGACGACCCGGCGGATGGAGAAGATGGGTTGCGCCCTTTTTGAACGACACACTGTCGCCGAAAGTGCGCCAGCGCTGTGGCCGTGAGAACCAACGCAACGCAGATTCTTCCCATCCCCATCCGCAACAACGGAGAGATTGTCGTCCGCGCGTTTGTATATGATATAATAAAAAAAATGTATAATAAAAAGGAAGGGTACATACCTCAACTAATGTAACTAATATCACAAATAATGGAGGCGGACAGCATGAATAATTGTCTGCATAATATTTTCGATCCCGCTCTTCGGGGAGCACTTCCATTGCAATTACGTGCACCATCCTGGAGGGGGGAGACAGAGAGAGGGACGAAACAAGAAGACAACATTGAACGATAAGTGAAAAGAAAAACGCTTTATTTCGCTCATACACACACACACACACCACAGGTAAGAGAGATGTACAAATTAGCATTCTCGAAACGGGCCGAGGAGATCAGGACCAGCAAAACTTACCTCTTGAATAATGGTGGATCTTCAAATATCAGATGAAAATCGTTCTCCGAACAAACTTCACGATCGCGATGATGTACTGCACACTTGAAGCTACGCGACCGTTTGCCGCTCATCTGGAAGAATAAGCAAAAAGAAAAGGGAATGACGTTGGAGCGATTATGATTTCTGACAACGCTAAGCTACAAAATTGAATGGTTGTGGGGGGAGGCTGGTAAAGCGACAGGTGATGAAAGGAATGGAATCGTTTAACATAAAATTGCGATCAAGCAGTGTAATATTTTTTTCTCCATTATTGCAATTATGGGAAGGAGAAACACTTAGGAGAAAGTATAAATTACAACAATTAAAATATTAGCTATTGTATTCCGAAAAATCGGGGCATTGGAGGGGAGAGCCGAGAAACGACGACCCATTTTCTCTCCGAAACAATTGTACGAGAAATTCCACAACAATCGAAAATTTCCTGAGAAAGCCACACGGCTGCTGGCACACAGAGAGCAACCTTTTGGTGTCGGTCCCCCCATCCGATAAGCGCGGTTGCTTCCTCGTTCAGCGGCAGCTGGATGCCATGAAGTTACCTATTGGAAAATCACAGACTCCCATATTTTTTGTGCTTATAAGAAACACATTATACGGTCGCATTTTTTTTTGGTTCGTACCGTGAGCATTGCACAACCTCTCTGCCAGAATTAAGTCACTTTAGTCGACGGCAAAGTAAGCGAAAAAATCATATCGGTGGGAAACAGTTTCTATTGCAGCCAGTATCCAAAAACGAAATGTTGAAATGATAAAAGCTTCCATTGAGACATCATCGTGAGATTTACCAAAAGCGTTACCTAAAGAGCAGCAGCAATGAAACAATTATATCACAAACAAACAAACGATACTTGCAATGGTTACTTGTGAGTTTACCGTATAATGGTGATATATTACAGTAATTCATAAATTCTCTAATTTCCTCCGACTAGTAATATGTCGATAGTTCAATACATCTTTATTAGGTCAATATATCCCATCCTTCTTCAGAACTGGCCTAAATTGTAATCTGAGCTACGCATTCTAAATTTGCCAGGATACTAGTAGAATTGGCACATTTTAGTACATTTTGATACATTTTAGTACGCTTTAAGTACATTACAAATGCTAGTAGAGCTTATCTGTTATTTAGGTTGCGTGTCAAACTCACACTCACACTCACACCTCACTTTGGTAAAAATGAGTTCAATGAATGTCATTGGGAACATGGGTTGCACAGATATTTTTGACATTTTCATCTGACACTTTTCTTACAAACTGGCCCAAATTATCATCCGCGGAACATAAGGGTAACTTGGAAAAAAAGATGATTGAAATATTCTGACATCGTCATATCAACATTTGATACACATTTATTAGCCCAAGAACATACATCTTCAACATAAATTGACCTAAATTTTAACATAACCAACGAAACCTACAGTCACAAGGGTGTTAGTAGAATGGGTATATTTTTGGTTAATTTTAGTACACTTTTGGTACACTTTTAGTACATTAAAAATGTTTGTAAAACAATTTTTGAGTGCCGTTCACAACACTACGATTGTTTTGTTTTGACATTGCTATATTTATCCTGTTTTCGAAACATTCTTTCTAGTGGTTTTTTTTATTAATTTACTCCGTTCAGTTGCCGAAACGCATTCCTCGTAGTAGTTTCTCTTATTCGAACAGATAAGTTCCGGAGATTTTGATGGACGATAGATATTTTATTATCTATTCTTGGATATAAAACCGCGAAGATTGCGAACTGTTGCGATACAGTTGTATAGCATAAAGCAAGAGTAATTTTCTGTGAAAAAGATAATTCGAATATTTCGAAAGAATTTGATTCCATTGATGGTTTTTACAGTGATTCCTGAATCAACGGAACGAAATGGAAACGGTCTCCTCTTTAGGATTAGTATTTTACGGTTAGAGTAATTTGTGATCCATATTTATTAGGTTAAGAACCCACATCTTTCACACAAAACTTGCCAAAATGGTAATCTAGTCAGCGAAGCCTATGGTCGGCAAGATGTCCGTGGAACGAGCACATCTTTAGTACAACTTTGGTACATTTTAGTACAATTTAGTACATGTTTAGTACATCGGAAATGCTAGTGAAACAAATGTTAGATGTAAATTACATGACCACTAATGCTTATTTTCGACATTTGACCGTGTTTGAAACATTTCTGGTGCTTGATTCCTAGTATGGCAACGGCATTTAAACGCAATCTTTTATCTGCGCTCTGTCTTTCGGTTGCCGAAACGCATTCCTCGTAGTGATTTCTTACCCGAACACACAGAAAGAAGTTCGATAAAATTGATGACTGTTAGAAGTTCTTTGACTTCATTCTCCAAAAAAACCGTGGAAAATAATGACGCTATGGAATTGTGCGTTATTATCACGTCAAATTGACGTGATAATGCTCGAAAAACTATTTCTGTTTTCGTTCAATTGTTTCCCGAAAACGATGGAAAGGCCTACATAAGTATTTAATCACTGTCTTATGTTTTAGCTAAGAAACAACCAATTATACCGTTATAATAGATAAAAATCATGAGTTTTATATGATCTCTCGTCGAAAAATATTCGCAGGTAAATGTTAAAGAGGGGAATAATAAGAGAAAAAGAGGAATAGGCAGGGTTAGAGGAAGAGAGAAAAAGAAAAAATGAAAAAGAGAAAAAGAAAGTGAGAGAGAGAAGAACAAATAAGGAGGGAGAGAAAGATACAAAAAAATGGAAAGTAGAATAAAGTGAGAGAGGGAGAGAGGGAAAGAGAAAGTAGTATAAAGTGAAAGAAGGAGAGAGAGAGCAAGAGGGAAAGAGGACGAAAACTTGATGGAAGTAACAGAAACGTTGAAAAAAAGAAAATAAAGAAGAGAGGTTGCGTGTCGGACTCATAAACCCACAGCTCGTCTCAGTAATACTGAGCTGAATGTTGGGTTGGATTCAGCTTTAGAAATCATGTCATTAGCAATTTGAACGAAGTCTCTTGGGTCCTTTGGCACCCTCTTCACTGCTGTCAACGTTGCGGAATCCCGAGTCCCGAATTACGAACTAGAATGTTTGGAACGGAGCTACGTTATAGCCCTCGGCAATTTGTGCCAAATTTATTTTAAACTTGAATCCCTTACGATGGAGTTGCCTTACAAAACCAGTGGATCATTTGCAATGTTTTCGATTGCTCGTGATAGCCCGGGTTTTCCTCTTCACATTTGAGGGCGCTAGCTTCTCTGCATCAACCTGTAAGTATGGGGTTGCCCTTCAGTTCTGTGCAAATACGCTCCAGATTCCCAAACACATCTCGTCATTGTCACTTTAAAAATTAAACAATGACTCAACAGCAATTTAGCGTCAGGTCAACTATTTTAGCAAGTGACGCAATTTTTGGTGCTGTACAAGAACCCAACCAAAACACGCGCACATTATGATCCGACCAAAGTGTGGGAACGGTTTTAAGAGGTGAAAAATTCTTCCACAAACAAAACAATAAATAAAACTCACTGTGTGAGACTACGGCTGCTGGTGCTGATCCAACCACGATGTCCAATCCTTCACCACCAATCGCTGGAAGGTGTTATTCTGTGGACCCCACCGACAACCGACAACAGCAACTAGGTTGACGACAACGACGACGATGCGGAGGGCGACGTGATGATCCAGAACTCTCGTGGGCGGTCCACCGCGCGCATATTGCAGCACACGCATTGTAGAGAGACGCCGGGAAGACGCAAAAAAAAATGAAAGATAAAACAAAACAACAAGCACACCTATTGTTTTATCAATCTTTGAAGCGTCTTCCCGCGGTGCCCGCGCCCGCAATGAGAGATGTGAGAAGGCGCTGGGGCACATGACATTTTCCGCAGTGCCGGTGAGTAATGGACCGCGCAATGGAAAAGAGCTCTGCAGGAATGATGTTTGCCGTCTCCCAGGGTTCGCGAAGACGACATCAACGGACCGTTGTTAGAAAGGAGGCAGCAGAAGATTGAAATTCCAGCATAAATACCACGTGCTAGCCAGTAATTAAGGTGATACGCGTCAAATACGCTCCCCGGGCCGGAATTCGTTAGCGCACCCAAGCAGCCACCTCTTACGGGAAGGTATTGTACACCCCTCCCCCCATATGCTGCGGTGAGTTGCTCGCTCCGCTCGGTTGACCACCACCAGCACTCGCTCTCGGTGGGTTTGCTTCTGTTTGGACTGGTTAATTAAAATCTTTCCTCTCTCAAATATGCCCGGGGTTTAATTACAGCGAAGGGGTTTATTAGAAGGGTATAACTAGAACATCTATTTTGCTCCGTAATCTTCATAATTGATTATAGTATACAATAAACAATGGATCAGGCTAAAGGCGGATCAGCGTGAGAGCGCAGCGGCGCGTTTCGGAGGAAAAATTGACGTTTTGATGCGTTCTAAAATCTAGATAAGCAAGCGCGGCAACGAACGTGCGGCGGAGAGGGCAACAGGAAAAAAAACTGAGCCCCGCGATACGGCGATACAGTAAAACGGTTCTGCCCCGGCAACGCCGCCGCAATTATATCCCTTCTGTGGGTGCTTTGAAGTTTTTTTTCGTCTAATAACTGGCAATTATGACATCACATAATGTTCTAAGCGGGCGGCGTCCGCGATCCTTATCTGCACACACAAACACGCACCAACAGACACACAGACCGGGAAACAGGTGAGCTCAGGGGGTTATGCTGATGCTGTCAATCGCACGCACGCTATGTGTCGATGGCCGATGGCCCTTCGGGCTCGAAGAAGTGTTAAACAATGTGTACCGGAGTGACACTTTAGTTTTCCCAGATGTCAGCGCTAGTAAACAAGGGAGTCGCAAGAACAATGCTAACCGAAACCTAGCTTACCGTGAAATTACTTCTCTCATTTCGCCTCTGGGGAGGATGATGGTGGGCCTATTGTTTTCACCGTGACTAGAACTTTTTCGACACCCGCGCGCTCGCTGTAAATTAGCCCGACAAAAAATTGAAAACAATATTTTTTTTTCCTATCACGTAAAAAAATAATTCGTTCCCACTCGTTAACCGAAGCAAACCACCGTCCATCACCGTTCTGTTCCACCGCTCATGTTTGAATTACTTCAGCTAGTTAATCGCAATAATGAAGTGGGAGTCAAAATTATTGTCACTCAGTGACAACGTCAAACACCCTGTCAATCTTCGGAACTTCCCTTCCTTTTTTTATTCTACGGTGACTCAAATTACGAGCACGAATCAACGTATCCACGAACTCAATACTCCCATCGTAATATTTGAGAGAATGGACTCGAATCAATTGGATTGCAAAATGCAAAATTTGAGTTCGATCGGATCGTGAAATGCGATCGAATTCCCCAATTAAGGTGAAGCACATAAAATACATAAAGCACATGGTTTATTTTGCGATTGCTCGAAAGTTATTGATAGGGCCCACAATCCACACATGTTTGAAAAGCTTCAGGTGTGTCTAGACAAAAAAATCATTCAAAGTCCTTGATGATCACCATCACCAAAACTCACCAGATCAGAGTTGCCAACTAGAATTTTCAAAAATCAGGAAGAATAAAAATAAAATCAGGATAGCTCATATTGGGTTGTCCGAAAAGTTTGTGTCGATTTTTAGGATTTTGTTTGCATAGTTTTCATAGGCAGAATTACATAAATTCTATTTCATTTTACATTCTACATTCTTATTATTTTGTTCTGTAATTTTTCGCCATTTTTCACGCAGCTCAAAGAATTCTGCAGGGATCTTTTGATTGTTTATATTTATTTCTAAAAACCTACAGAATAAATTCAGAGCATCCCGAGTATACGAGATCCACATCACCGAAACAGCAATAGCTTGTTGTTGACTTTGAGGATTACTTCGAACGCTCTTTCGTAGGACAGCTGATTCTGTGATAGAACAGATTGGAGAGTAGAACAGAAGAAACTCTGAAATGTACCGTCAGCAGAATCGTCAGCTAAACATATGTGTTCGCTTTGAATTTGAATATCTGTTTTTACTGCTAAGTATCCGAAAATAAAGAAAGGTTTCGCGGGAACAACTACAGTGGATTGAAGAGAAAACCATATTTATAATTTCATACTTTGGAATAAATTTTCTATCACCAAATGAGGAAAGCATATCAGCAGTGGATGAATTGTTAAGTTAAATTCAAAAAAGTTTCTCTTGAGTAATCATCAACTCTGGAACGTCAATAACTCTACGGCTATTGAAACACATACATGCACTTCATACATAAGGTAATGTTTCTCCACAAACTTAATCTCGTTATTATTTCTTCAACTCCTTAGATAATCTGGTTTCATGAAATTATAAACATTCTCTCGATGCTAAAATCGGTCTAGATAATAGAGAAAGTCGCAATCTCTATTAGAATATGGTAAGAAAAACTCAATCCAGGTTTTACAGGGAATAGAAACGGCAGATTCAGTTAGTCTAGAATTCAAAAGTGCTCTATGAAATAAAACAGTTCATAAGTTAATCCTTCGTTTAAAATTTTATCGAAGACTTATATTTTCAACCAGAAATGAAGTATAATTCCCTACAAAAATTCTCATGTACGTCTCGTGTTTCGCTTAATTCTGCTGAATTTTACTGAATTTAGCTGAAGACTTCAAAAACCTGCTAGAGTCTGCCGAAATTCATTAGAATCTGCTAAAATTAGAAATCAGAAATCTGAAATCTGAAATCTGGATTCCAAATCTGAATCTGAAATCTAGAATCTGAATCTGAAATCTAGAATCTGAATCTGAAATCTAGAATCTGAATCTGGAATCTTAATCTGAATCTAGAATCTATAATAGGGATCAAGCATTTGAATCTGAATCTTGAGTTGTAGTCTGAATCTAAAATATGAATCAGGAGTCTGGAATATGTAATCCTATTCTAGAATTTGAATGTCAATCTGGAATCTGAATTTGGAGTCTGAAATCTGAATCTGGATTCTGACTCTGGAATCTCAATTTCAGTCCGAATCTGAATCTGATTTTGAAACTGTATCTGAATCTAATGTTGGATCTGGAATCAGAGTTTTAAATCAAAATGTACAATCTGCACCAGAAAATCTAATCTAAAACCCTGGAAAATCTGAATCCCGCATCTTAACATTAGATTTGGAATTGGAATCTGGAATCTAGAATCTGTATCGGGAATACTAATCTGAAATCTGAAATTTGCCATCTGAATCTGAATGTGAATCTGGAATCTGGAATCAAAATCTAGAATCAGGAATCCGGAATTCGAATCGGAGCCTGGAATTCTTCAGCCTGGAATCAGGAAATGTGAACTTGGAATCTAAGTCTGGAGTCTGAAATCTAAATCTGGATTCTGACTCTGGAATCTAAGTTCGAATCTTAATCTGTAATTGAAACTGAATCTGAATCTAAATCTAATTCTAGATCTGAAATCCGAGTTTGAGTCAAAATGTAAAATCTGCGTCAGAAAACCTAACCTAAAATCCCGGAAAATCCGAATCCCGAATCTTAATCAGAGATTTGGAATTTGAATCTGGAATCTAGAATCTGTATCGGGAATTTGATCGAAATCTGGATTCAGAATAAGCAAGAATCTGAATCTGAAATTGAATCTGAAATCAGAATTTGGAATCTGAATCCTGAAATATGAACCTGGATTCTGACTTTGGAATCTCAATATCAGTATAAATCTGAATTTGAATTATGAATCCGAATCTTATACTGGATCTGGAATCAAACTAGTGAGTCTAAATTTAGAATCTGTATCAGAAAACCTAATCTAAAATCCTGTGAATTCTGAATGAGGGAATCTGGAATCTGGAATCTGAACCAGGAATCTGGAATGAAAATTTTGGTATTTGAATTTTTGCTCTCAACACTTTATCGACCGCCATTCACTGAGTACCAACTTGGTTTCGCGCGCATTTACTTCCAGTACCGGCTAATTTTTCGTCACATATCGTATTAGGATTATTCCTTTTGTTTCGATAGAAGGTTTCAGAGGAACATTTATTGAACGTATACTTATACTATGAATCAGAAGCCGCTTAATAGTCCAACAGTCAAGAAGCGTTAGCAGTCGGAAAGCCGATTAAACGACTAGCGGTTGAAAAAATGTTAAGCAGGATCTGGAAAGTATTCAGGTCAAATGTAGAATCAGAATCAGAACACCTATCATATTCAGCGTTTGCATTCAAAATCCAATATTTCGATTTTAAAAACTCAATGCCAAAACCTAGGTCTCGAAGAAGGAATCCGCAAAGATGAAAAGTGGATTTAATTGGAGAATCCTAGCCGTCAATGCACGAGTGCTCGAAATTTTTGTCTTAGAAATGCCTAGGCTAGTGATGAAACGAATTTCACATAGCGGCGGGTCGTTTGGCTGTGTACCGATTTGATTCGGTTCAATTTCCCAACTATTTCTTCACGCCGTCAGGCAATCAGAAGCACCAGCAGGTGTAACGTGACGCCTATCGGTGTGTGTTCACACCGACAACCAGCGCGAGCAAACAATAATTTGAGGTTTCGGTGGTAAATTGCTACAGCCGGACAACCGATTACGACGCCCTTTCGGGGTCGGTCGAAATCTGCAGGTGTAAACGCGAAGGCGTGTGCGGGCTATCATCATCCTATCTTGCTGATGCCTTGGTGGAACCACGGGAGGAAGAAAAAAAGTGCACGATTTCCGCAGGAGATCGGGCGCCTTCGAAGCAAGATTTCTGAATCGGACCTAGCGCGCGTACCCTTCAAGATCTGATCTAATTGCTCCAACACGGAGGAGGAATGACGAGAATGATGTGCGCGCCCCGATGTTGTGGCCTTCGAGGATATGGCCTTTCCGGTCGACCGTGCCCCGCCCCGTGCGATCGCGTGAAACAAGCCCTCAAAACGGGGCGCTAATCCATGGGAGTAACTGCAACAGAGCCGGCGAAATAATGTAATTAATTGATGAGAACGCGTTATTATTATTTCATACTGTTTTATCACTTTTCCGTGGGAGGTAACCCGAGATTGATGAGTTCCTGAAACTTCGTTCACTCTAGAGATGCCGTGCCCTGGGTCAGTTTTACATCGAAACGAACGCAGCTCCTTTCCTTGTCCGATGTGCTGCTGTTGTTGTTTTGTTTTGTTTGATTGTCTATCGCACACCTACAACCGCTGCTTCCTTCTGACCGACAGGTTACGATGGCAGCAGCTCTCGGAATTTACCTCGTCCTGCGTCCTCTCTCTCTCGCATGACCGCCACCGATTAGTGAGCCCGTCTCATACCGGAAACACATATAAAATTCATTGAAATTACAATAACAACATGAATTTAAATTATATTTTCCTTCTGTGCCTCGTTTTATTACGATATTTTTTTCGCTCTCTCTGCTCTGTGCATGTCCAAGGCGATTCGGTGATGGTGATGGAGACCGGCAATGAATTATTTAACAGAGAAAATCAGATTTTATCACCTTGTGAGCCAGCGCTGCTCTTCTAGGCTGCTTCGTGAGATTCTCTCGTGTGACGTCACTCGAATTTGACAGTTAACTCCCAAGCGTGGCCATTGTGTTTCGCTCGAACAATAGAGGGCACAATTGCAGGCTGCGGCAACGGAGGCAGTTGGTTGGGAGAAAAAAGATTGTTTTTCTGGGCTCGAGATTCCACTGCGGCGGCGGTGGAATGTGCCCAGCCAAGTATAACGTTTTGTTTGCTATTTATTATAATAAATATTTCGCAATTTGTATACAATCCCACGCGCTTTTCCTAGCGTTGTAGACCCCCCCCCCCTTTTTTTTCACCATCTCTAGACAACGAACTTGTGGCGGCGTGTGCAGAAGAAAGTGCAACGATGAGCCCTTTTTTTGTTTGGTTAGTTGGTTGGTTGGTGTGCGCTGCAGCAAAACACGTAAGGTGTCTTCGACATCTGCGCTTGTGCCTGCCGTGTTGCCATTTGGAGCGTGAGTAGTGAGTAACTAACGATGAACGCAGGGAATCAGCACGGCTCGAAGGAAAAAAATCCGCCTTGAAGACGATGCAATGTCGAGGGCACCAGCTGAAGCGATTAAAAGTACGACGAAATGTACGAGAAGAAAAAAATACAACAACAACAGTGGGGAATTGCAGACAGGTTCAAGGAACTCTTCCCACTCGCGATCGCACTTGGCACTTGGTGATGGTGGAGGTGGGCCGGATCGCTCCCTCTCGGTGGTGTGTGCCCTTCGATGTGCGTAAATATTATTGTTGCAGCAGCGATGATCCACGTGATACAAACTTGGATTCGTACATGAAGATGGTATGTCCCTACTTTCGGAAATGGTAGAACAGTTTTTGAGACTGTCTAACCTTAAAGTCAAACGCGTGTAAAATGTATGAAATACTTTGATGACAACATTAGGGGAAGTACCATCATGAATGTGAGATACGGTTTTTAGAGCTGTGAATTTGGTCACTTCTAGCACTGTTGGAGGACTTTTGTTGGAGGACTTTTCTCAAAACTCCCGAAAATTCGTTATCAAAACAATGATAAATCACTGAAAAGATGCAAGTATATTTCCAAAGAATTCGGGGACCAATATAGGGGTTATTCATATCCCGGATTGATATTCTAAATTTAGATTTCAGATTTTGATATCCGCTTCCAGTTGATTATTTGGAGTGAAAAATTATAAGGGGTTGTATCAAAGACACGACCAAGACAGACAAAATGGCAATATTTTCAAATATCAAGAGTCGTGCTACATGTTGTCTAGTGTTGTCGCAGTGGTATCGCACCTATAGCCGTCTTTCGTGCATCGCCATTCAACCAGCACCAAACAAGCGTTCCACAGAGAACCGCACACGGTAACATACAGATGCATTGATAAAAAAAACATCGCAAGAAAAATCTGTTCCCGAATTTTCGATGAAAACCGTCAACAAAGGATAACCTTCTAATCCCACAAGAATGGAGCCGATGCGCATGAAAGCAAATACAAATGACAACTAAAATTGGCGAAGCTGCTTTATTCATACGTGCAGGATATAAAAAAAAAAAGTTTCGCGCAACGAAAACAAGCAACTTACACAAAGCCAAACACTGGTGGCTTGGAGCGACTTAATATACACACACCTATAATCATTTTGCAAACTTATCAAAACGCTTTCGTTAGTATTATTGACCTTGAAGAGACGATTGCTGAGTAAGGTGCGGTTGTAGATGTATTGCTAGAAGTCGTCCTTGGTGGAGACAGTTTGGCAACTGGAACGCGAAACTAAATCATATGTAGCATCCCAGCAGAAGAATCATTTTCCTTGTGAGCAGGCGATGGTTATTTCCTACATAATGTACCAAAAACATGATTACGCATGCTTTTCCATGGCTCGGCTCGATGTGTTGATTGCAATGCCAATTGCATAGCGAGTAAAATATTCAGATATTATACATATTTCAAATTTTGATATCCGCTTCCAGTTTAATATTTCGAATGAAAATTTATCGGGGGTTGTATCCAAGACACGACCGCTTAGGACGTGCAGCTCGAGAGGAAACGAAGATGACACAAAATGAGCAAAATGAGATAGATAATTCACTCTCGCTCGACGCTCGCCGACAACGACGTTGCCTCGATGACCGGCAAACGAGCAGTGAAAATTGTTCTCAGAGGAGATGCAATACTTATACGCTAGCGACAGCTTACTTACTATACAAGGGTGGAGTTTACAAGTATTCTCTTTTCGCTATGTCCTTCGTTATTTTTATTCTCGCGGTTGCATAAGTTGCCCGTTATAGACAGCACGGTTCGGTAAGCACACTGTTTTCTGATTTGGCACGAAAGACGTAGTCCTACGTAAAAAAGAGAGCAGCAATATTTGCCATTTGAATGAGCGTGAATAAAATGCAGCACGGAATGCAATACCTTCATCATTATGTGACGATATTTTCAATGAGAGTACCCTTGTAAGGCCCTGAATTCTGGATCCTATGTTCCAGGTACAATGATCGACACGTTCAACGCTTTTCAAAAAAATGATTCTGTGTGATTTCAAAACAAGAAAATGACTCCAATTGACAGTTAGTGCTGTCCAAATTCCGGGTTCTTGTTTACACATCCGATAAACCGCCAAAACGACGACTGTCTCCCACGGCCGAGATGGGTCCCACGATAACCCCGAACATTATTCCCGGCGTAAAGATGCACACAGATAGCACGGAGTTCGCGCCAAAGTAGCCGTCGCGTAACAGCCCGAATCGGGCACTATAATGAAAGCTTGTTTACAGAGATTTTGACACGCGGTATCGCGCGATCTTCCGCGTGCGCCCCTCAGCTATTTGCATACAATTAGAACATCGCTAGGCGCTAGGCGAGATAGCGATTTTCGGAGGGCGAGCGCTTCAGATTTGCGGAATCATTTGCAGCAGCCACTTGAAGGTTAGCCATTACCCCATTAACCAGTGCGCTTCCTGTTCTACTTTTTCTTCGGGGCTCCACAGCACAGACTCACTGCTGCCCAATTAGCGCTTTCTCTCTCGCTCCTGAAACAACCCCGAAATTACCTTAGCCTAGTGAAACAGAAACCCGCCCGAATTAAATCTCGCTAAAAACAACAGTAATAATGACGCCCTCGTGGCCTGCAATGGGGAAGAGAGGTCAGCCGGCGTTGGCGAGGCGCGGATTAATATGTTAAACAGTTTAATTGCAGTTAAATGGCAATATTTCACCCACTTTTCTCTCTTTCGTTCGCCTCATTATTCAATGACCTTTGGCTGGAATGATTCAGCCACAAGCCACACAGAAGAGAAAATCGAATGGAATGCCGAACGATTTGTTGGGTGCTTTTCAATGTTTCAGCGTTCCAACTGTGTGTAATTCAACAGATCCCATAAACTAGAAACCACACACATAAAAAAACGCATTCAACCGGCAACATCTAAATTAGAACCCGCGAAGACAGATGCAAGATGACTTGGATTCTAGGCAAAGTTTATGAGTATTTCGAGAAACTCCCGTAGTTATAGGTTTCTTCTCTTTCAACGCTGTTTAATCGATATCAACGCAACGCACATTCGAGACGCCGCCGCCGCCAAGTCTGATGTAACACGAGAGGCAGTGAAATAATGTGTGCGCCCGTTTACCCTTCTCTCCCAAACGCGCGCGCGTCTCGCGTTCACTTATCGTGTCAATCAACAATTAATCATGTGTGTGAGCAGAAGCCTGCCCCTGGAAGAAAAAACAACAGTTTAAAAAATCACTGCTGCCCGTTTGTTGGCTACGGAGATCACATTTCATCCGTGTGGCTACTGCTTAACATCTGTAGCGCTGCTGTTTGTTTATCCCCGCCGCAAGAGTGCGTGCCTGGCGCGCGTAGTCACTCTGTTGTTGTGTTTACCTCACGTACGCCAGCCAGCCAGAGTCCGAGACGAGGGGCCGCACCGCAGTTGATCTCGTTCGGGAAAAACCAACCCCCCCCCCCCCCGGCAAGAAGATATCACCCCTCTTCAGCTTTTCGTTCGAGGAGTAGGTACACTGTTGTCAATCCAGAAATAGTAGCAAAGTGTGAAATTACTTTGGGATTACACACTTACGAACAGCCAATTATGGTATGGGAGAGTAGCGAGGTCTCCGAGAGGGAGGTCGATGTTTATATTGCACCGAACGAAAGCGCGCGCTGCCCATCAATATTAGCTGCTAGAAAAATAAACGATTAAGTGCGGATAATCGTGTGCGTGGGCAACAGAATGTTTTCGGAAGCGAAAGTTGCTATTTCATCGTTGCTGTCAGAGTCAAGCAGCGAAGTTGCGATTTTCCAATCAACATACCCTTCCCCATGGAAGTATGTGGGGGAGAAATTTGGCGCCTAACCCAAATCGACTCCGTCCTTCGCGGCTGATGACAGAGCACAATTTTCTCAAGGGGTTGAAACCAAGCAGTCGCAAGCAACTTCCAACCGACTTTTGAAGAGTCACTTCGAAGGACGAAAGCGGTAAGAAATCCCCCCTTATTGTTTCTATTGTTTCAGCAAACCGCCATTTTTTTCTGAGACAGTCGTCGCGCGTGCGAAAACAAAACCACCAGATATGAATTCAATTGAATCTCACGGCTCCCGGAGGCGTTTGTCGCTCGGACCCACAGTGGCGGACAAAACATTTGTAACCTATTTTGAATAATAATAATAAAAAAACTGTCCATTCAAATGTTATCATAAATCTTCTTCACCTCTAGAGTTTGATAAGACATATCTAGAACACTTTTTATGAGATACTCTGAAAAGCAAAAACATAAAAAATGGAGAGTTGTGTTGAGACACGGCCGAATAGTTGACGTTAGGCTACACACAAAATTCAATAGTACAAATTTAGAATATAGAATATAGAAGAATATAGAAAACAATATGGAATATTAAGGCTACGCCTCATTTGACTGCTCGCGACGACCGTTGCCGCTGATGACTCTATCCTAGAAATACTAGTGTTACATTATAGAATTTTGAAACTTTTCAGTTCATTCGACTATAGCCTTACTAAAGGCTAATCAAAGGAAAGCCATCTCTTGTCACACGCACCATCAAACTTGTCACTTGGGAAGCACTAGAAAAAATTCTCACTGATCACAGGCTCTTCTATATTCTCTCACCTGGGAACGAGAGCACCTGCAGCTCGATTGATTGATTGATTGATTTTTGCTGTTATAGAGGCTTTGAACTACAATATTCATTCGCCTCTTGTCTTGAAAATGGCCCATTGTAAGATCAATCATTGGAGGCTCCAGGGATTTAACCCACGGTCCTCTGCTACATAATCGTTATAGCTACCAAGAGATGCCTGGTTTTTAAATCCGTGTTAAGAAAACACCTTGCGATCTGCGCAAATATATGGCGTTACTAACAAAAGCGCAACTGATACTATGTGAGTACGTATGACTAAAAACAGATGGTTAGAGTAAAAAAAATTGGAAGACGAGAAAGAGAGAAAAAAAACAAGAGAAAGAGGGACAAAAGAGAAAAGCAACAGAGAGACACAAGAGAGAAAGAGCAAAGAGAACTGGAAAAGAAAGAATAAAGAGAGGTTAAGAGAAGCAAAAAAGAAAAACAATTGGAAGCGAAAATGCAAACATGAGAAAAGCAAAAGCGAGGCGAAAAAGAGAGAGAAAGTGACAGAGAAAGCGGAGCAAGACAAGAGAGAAAAATAGAAAGCGAAGCAAGACAAGAGAGAAAAAAAGAAAGCGAAACAAGAACAAAATAGAGAAAGTGAGCAAGCGAGAGAGAGAGAGAGAGAGAGAGAGAGAAAAGAACCTAAATAAATAGCGAGATAGAGAGATAATCTTAATAAAGGAAAGAAATAGAGAGAAGCAAGAGAGATAGCGAGAAGCAAAAAAGTAACAAGAGCGAGAGGAAGAATGAAAAAGAGAGAAAGAAAGAGAGAAAGAGAGAGAAAAAGAGAAAGAGAGAGAGAGAAAGTAGGGAACTAGGGATTTCTTGTCATTTATGAAACTCAAAAATGAAAACGATTTTTTGACTAGTTCTTTTCTCTTCAGACAGTTATTATCCTTAATAAGTTATAATTCTTTCATGTAAAAACAAAATGCACGAATGAAGAAAAAATATCAATCTCTGAAAATGTCGATTGAAAAGTTCGCTCCGGCGTGAAAAATGAAACCGTGAATGACCGAAAGGGACGCGCTACGACATGAAATGTAGTGCGTGACAAAACACTGAAATTAATTAAGTCTCGTAAAGATTTACCGACGAACCTAAACAAATATTATTGTGGGCTTGTGAAAAGTAAAAAAACGATATATTCAGATATTTATTAAGCACACCCCCAATTGTCGAAGAGGCCGTCCAAAACGAGGTCTTTTGGACAGGAATTCGTGAGTTTTTTCCCACAAAACTGCGATAAGATGTTTCAAATCGCCGAGCAATCACATTTTTTTTTTGTAATTCATTAGCAGAACCGGTTAACTACAGTCCACCTCAAAATTGTGCAATGACAGTTTCCTCGCTGCTTGAGATTGTTTTCCACAAGAAAAAAACTACCCAAAGACGTGAGAGACTGAAATCTCTCGGAAGAAATAACAATCCTCGAGAAATATCACGCAGAACTGTACAATATTCGGAAGCAATTAGATTCGAACTAGTTTTCAGTCACCCCAATGGTTACACCACTGAGGCCAGGAGCAAATGTGTTTCTGAAAGTTCCTCTCATCCCTTGAATTCACGATCTACCCTGTACTCCAGGATTTCTCATAAGTTTTCGAACGGGATGAGTTCCGAACAACGTCATAACATCACATCTTTCAAGATGTTAAAAGCGGTATATTCTCAAACGTAAGTGTTTGACTGCAGTTCAATTGCTCAGAGACTTGAACCACACTAATTTCAAAGGAGCTAGATGTTCTTCTGAAACTGAATCCATTACAGATTGAAACTCAATCCCGTAAAGATATTTGAAGATACGCTAGAACGAGTGAATTCATTCAATCCAATTCAGACGAGGGCTCACGAGTTTGACATGCAACAAACTTCGAAACGAACGTCTTCTAGCTGAACCAAAACGATGAAAACAGTTCAAATTGGATATGTGTACTCGGAAACCTTTTCAAGTGGTGAATGAAAACGTTTAAGACAGCAATTTCAACTATTTCCGTTGAAATTTCTGTCTCATTTCTGTTCGATTTGTGACAAGAAAATTCATGGGATTTGTACCACTATTTTCTGTCTGAAAACAGACGTTATTGAATATTCTAGTTTTCAGTCGCAAATGTTTCGTCCACCACTGTTGACTTTGCCAATGTCGCGGCGATGAAGATTATAGCTCGTTACAGATGTTCGTCGCGCACTTTGGACGACTTCTATCGCGCTCCGGCGATAATTGCATAATTTCCTCATTAAGTCGAGTGGCATCAGCATCAGCAGATTTTAAGCTAAAATGAATCTTCGTCATTCATAATCTTAATTGATCAAAACTCGGTGGTGGCCAACCAGACTCGCCCCGCCGCGGCGGAAGAGAAATTAAGTCATGATGACAAATTGAAAGCTCGCGCGCAAAACTCGCCGGGCGTTTAAGTTATGAGCAAAGGTCTGGTCTGCTGCTGTCGAAACAATAAAGCGACACATTTCATCATATGGCGAAACGACGGAGACGCTGCCACGATTTACGTCCATTCATTAGTAGAGCAAGACTACGACGACGCGCGCGATGGCGATAAATTGTCCTCTCGTGGTTCACGCCGCGTAACGCGGCGCGACCGGATATAGCGACTTACTGCAGGAATTTCGACCAAACCCAATCCGCAACACGATTGCACACGATTAGTCGTGAATTGTTGCCGCTACTGACGGCGACGCGTTCGATGACGACAGAGCGTTACTGCTGCTGCAGCTAGGGGACTGCTGGGGGTGCACAGATCACGTCTAGACACACTTTTCCTTTTAATCTTTTCGCTTTCATTTTGGAAACTCGCCAGCGAAAGCACTTAATCTTATGTTCGCTGGCTGGATTTCCCCACCCCGAGCGCAACAGTGGAAAAACGACTACGGCGACCTCTCGGATGCCTTGTCGGCGCGCAGAACGCCAGCAACAACGGAAAGAATGCCATGGTGAGTAGCAAAAAATTTAATGTCTCATGACAAGACATTTCCTCTCGGGTTGCACCAGACGAAATTCTCCGGAGACTGGCGGCTTGCTGACTGCAGACACTACGCGCCCCACCGAAGTTCCACACAACGAAGTGCGAGGCGACGCGTGCGACTGTTTTTCCGTCGTTTGGTTCCGTCCCGTTCCGTCCCGTTCCGTCCTCGGGTGACGTCATTCCGAAATTTATTTCCTCATCAGAGAGAGGGTACCCTCGCTCCACACTAGCCAAGGCTAGACGCGATTTGTCATTCGATTAAACGAGCCGGAACGGCGCCACAGCCACTGTTGGCTATGGGAGAGACAAGGTCTCGGTCAGCTAATTCACATATATGCATACGGAGCGCGCGCAAGGTGCCAATTATGAAAGAGTAACCTTGGCACTGAATCACGATGACAACGATGGAGTGAGTCAATGCCGCTACCTCCGCCACCGAGCAGGAACTAATCGAAAGTCTTGCTCATCAAAATTCCGACCCACCTTCCTTTTTTCCCGACAATGATTCACTGTCCGTTCGCAGATAAACATAAACTATTTCTCCTTTTGACATTTCTTTCATTTAAAATATTCTCATTTTCGATTTTGTGGGTCCGAAAACAAAACGAACAGTCTGAAAATGCGATATCCCTCGAGTAACACCCACTTTATTATTTTCGGTGTTATTGAATCCGGAACGTGAGATTCTGGTGGATGATCTCGTTTCGGCGGTGGCGGCGGTCGCGATGCAACGTGAATAATTATTCCCCAAGCAGCATATATATATTCTGGGGAAAATAAAAGTTCATTCAAAACAAAACAACAACCGCGGAGAGCCGTACCAATTTATAATTGACTTAATTTATATTCATCAGGTTTATTCTCTGACGCTCTCGGTATCTCTCGTGCCCGGGTCAGAACCCAATCGGGAACAGGGAATGGAGGCGGCGGAATATCGTTCTAAGTGTTCCCATTTCTGGAGAAATCCGAGCGCAAGCTTTTTCTTTTCCAGCCGTACAATATTAAAATTAAACCGCGCGGACAGACCTTGAGAACGGAACAAGGATTCGATGGGGGCATATCCGAAACAAAGCCGAGCGCGCTCATCGCGCGCAAGGAGCGTTAGCACACAAAAACGCACGCAGGCGCGCGTCTGTACAAACCAATTTGCAATTAATTTTGAGAATTCCATTTAGGGAATACCTCCGCGCCACCGTGGTTCCACGTCCGCGTGGTTCGACAGCGACATCCAGGTGCTGCGGGAGGAGGAGGTGCGAGACGAGGATGGAGAATTTTGCAAACATGCAAATAAATTGTGCGATGTAAGTGCACGCGTGTGAAGATGAATACTTTCGTACCGCGGCGGTGGCTGCGGTGACTGCTGTTGCTGTTGCTGCGCTGAAGCGTAAGTGTCGATGGAGACGGATGGGGACGAAAAAGAATGGCCGGTGCGGGGGACACGTCAGACACGTCGAGAACGACAAGCGCGCGGGAGAGTGCACAAACACACAGAGGAAGGGGTGCCGGATTTTTTTTGTGTAGTACTACATTTAACAGTGAATGAAAATATTAAAAATGAATTTGCAACGAAAAAGTGAAAGATTTTAAACCCTTATAACGCGACCATTTCCTGATGGATCATATATATGTTAGCATCCATCGATTGGAAATACTTCTACGCATCTATTGGAATCATCCATAGGCACTAGCTATTTGTGGTCTCGTAGCACGACCGTCTAAAACAAACAGCTAACGTGGCGGCGAGGTACAATTTCAGTTGCACTCGACCCATTCTATTTGTTGTGGCATATGAATAGACCCCATAGATGGTTCCCATGAACGGACAGTACCCTGGCAATGTTTTCATCATTGCAAAGCAATGAACAGCCAAACAGATTGTGAGATGTCATGAAGCCATTATCATGACGACTGAGCTTCTAGCAGAGATATTTAACAGAGGTAACATTCCTCACTGCTCCCGTGGCCGAGTGGTTAGCGTCATAACTAACATGCCGGGTGTTCGGGTTCGATTCCCGTTCTGGTCGGGGGAATTTTTCGTCAAAGAAATTTCCTCCGACTTGCACTGTGATCACGCGTATTCTCTAGAGCTTGCCACTCAGAATGCATTCAAGGCGTGTTATTTGGCATAGAAATCTCAACTAAGTACTAATAAAAATGACGCAAGTAATACTACGTTGAGACGGCGAAGTTCCTCTAGGAACGTTAGTGCCATTGAAGAAGAATAACATTCCTCACTTCATCCGCTCGGAAGAAAAGCGTATTTTGTTCGGTGTTTTTCGAGATGTCACTCGTCCATACTTTCCTGCTCTTAAAAAATTAGTAAGAAAGGCAGAAAAGGAAGTTTTTTCAACTGTTATCAAATAAATCCAGATGAGAAATTTAATTTTGCACCATGTTGTTAGCTCTGTAACGATGAATCATATCAGACAACCAGCTCCAAATGACAATAATACCAAAAATTGAGGAAGAAATTGTTCGCATCAAGATAAAAAATCCGAACATGCCCGAAGGAGACGAGGAAAGCCGTCAGTTCTAAACAGAATCAGAACCAAATGTATCAAAAGTATTGCCTCGTGATAATATTCCAAAGGCTGTCGCCTTCTTTTTCCTATGACGACCTTCCGATCAATCTATCAAAGACAGCCGGATGAATATCTGTTGCGACTACTTTTTCATATACCATTTTGTTCACTCGTCTACGACAGCCTCGGTCGTTATGGTTTTCGTAGACTCGAAATGCAATCTTCTCTCTTACTGCCTGTTCGTGACAGTCTTCTCGCGACAGCCTTCTCACGAAAGCTGGCTCGGGTAAACCGAAAACGTTCATCGCTTTGTTGAAGCTGTCACAGCGACATAATTAACCGAAATAGCAGACACGAAAAAAAGGAAAAAGAACAGACCAAGCCAAAAAAAAAGTTAAGTCTCAATACGTTTGGGTCAAGACAAATTAAACGAATTCGATGAAGAGCTGACTGTGATATTTCATGTACTCGCTCTCTGTTTCCATTACACGTTCGGGAAGTATGTTACGAAAGTGTGGTTGTTAGCCTTGAGTGAAAAGTGTGGTTATTGGAATGCCTGAACAAAACGATAGTGAACAAGGAACGCAAGAACGAGATGGCTAACACCTTCCTTCAAAGAAAGTTGGAAGAACAAGACTCAAGAAAACAGATTGTTTAAAAAAAACTGAAGTAAATAGAAGAACTGAAAGGGATGATAGCAAACTTCGAGGAAAAGAAAAACGAAAGTACAGGAGGAGCCGTGAAATAAGAAAATTTTGAACAATGAAATGGAAGCGAAAGAAAACTAGAAACTCCTCCCAAATGGATGAGGAACCCAATGATCACGTTCACTGTGAATTATCAAAAACAATTTCCGAATATCATAAATACAGTAACGAAAAACTGGTAGCAGCTGCTGGGAGTAGTAGACACAGTATAACAACGATCGTTACTCTCTCCAAACGCAGCCTTTCCGACGAATTTCTCAAGTTGTTGCTCTTCTTCAGTGTGAATTGTCCGCTTCCGCTTTGTTCGCTTCGGAATGCATGCCAACTACAAATAAGTTGAGCACAAGCGTAAAAAATATAGAGAGAGCAATGTGCAGGACACGAACGTATTGTTGGCGTAGGAATGCGAAATTATTTTATTCATTATGCTTGTTTATCACTTCGGGTATTATTTTGGAATGCAGTGAAATTATTTTAAAAATATATAAACTATAAAATTCGGTAAACCTGACCGAAGGTACACAAGGTAGTCATATGTCGTAATCGCGAACGACATGGTGGTGGCGATCCTTTTCGCGATTGACATAATCTTGATCACATGTACCATTATTTCACATTTCTTAACCACTCCAATCTACCCTTGGAAACACACAAGGATAACAACAATGTGTGCGTGTGATGCAAATTTTTTTCTTTGTATCAAGCAAAACATTTTTGTATGATATCAGCATTGGGAAAGACTGTTGTCTGTTGTCTACCTGGTACAAGAGTGTGTTTCTAAATAGAAAGAGATAAATAGAGAGAGAGGAGCGAGAGAGGAGAGAGAAAGAAGTGAGAAAAAGGGGAAAGAGGAAGACAGAGAGACAGAGAGAAGTGAGATAGAGATGAGAGAGATGAGAGGGAGGAGAGAGAAGTGAGAGAGAGAAGAGAGAAATGAGAGAGAAAGAGAGAGGAAGAGAAGTGAGAGAGGATAGTAAGAAGTGAGAGAGAGGGGAGAGAAAAGTGAGAGAGAGAGAGGGGAGAGAAAAGTGAGAGAGAGAGAATTGAGAGGGAAAGAGGAGAGAGAAGTGAGAGAGAAGTGAGAGAGAGGAGAAAAAGAGAAGAAAGAGAAGAAAGAGAAGAAAGAGGAGAAAGAGGCGAAAGAGGAGAAAGAGGAGAGAGAGAGAGAAGTGAGAGAGAGGAGAGAGAAGTGAAGAGAAAGAGAAAGAAAAAAGAAAGAATAAGATACAGAGAGATAAAGAGAAATAGAGAGAGATGCAGAGGGAAATAGAGAGAGAGATACAAAGAGAAATCGAGAGAGAAAGAAAGAGAGAGAATATGATAATAGCCGTTCGAGATAGATATGTAAATTGTAAAATAGAGGAAGATATTTACGTAAAATGTTTTGCCACTCGAAATAGAATTTGTATGCATGAGAATATTTACGATACTTCAGTGTATTTCATAAAACCGATGCTTGTTGTATCGAATTACGACTTGATCTGTCGTGATTCATAACGACGAGGTTTTCGCATTTTGTACGATTTTAGATGTTTGATCGACATCAGAAAATGATAGTTATTCGATCCCACTTCTTATACGACTTAGAATATGCATTATTCGCATATTATTCGATTTAATGCTTGCTGTTTCTATTGTAATGAGAGATAGTTGAAAGTAATGGAACTGTAAAAAAATCAGGTAATATTCGACATGAATAAAAAAAATAAGATCGTAATTGGATAAATATTTGTGCTATCAAAATTCGGCTTCAAGTGTGCTGGAATTGTTGACTATAAAAAAGAAACTTTCAAATAGGGCTGCCTCGAATCCGAGATCGTAGACCCGGAAATCTGGCATCAATGCCCAATGAGAGGAAAATATTTAAATTTAATATTACAAAATTTATGTATGCAGAAACATAAAACAAGAATGCAGCAAGCAGAGCTGCACGAGACGCGCGTGAGAAACGAAGAAAAAAGCTTCCCGGCGAAATGATGGCCGAATTTGGTGTGTGATGGCAGGCGCCAATCGCCTTCAGGATACACACTCACACGCAAGAGATCCTCGCCGTCGCGTAAGGCCACTGACCGCCACTACCGCGGGGCCCCTCCCGAGTAGGGCCCGCTAATTTGGTGGTTCGAAGTGGCCGGGGTACACCTATAAATAGGTGTGTGCGCTGCTCGGTGATGGGTTTCCTACGCTATCGTCCGCCACCGCCGCCTTCGCGCCCACCTTCCACCGGGACCAGGATCGGTGCGCAGTCTAAATTATCGTTATCGCCTCCGGTTGGAAGGCAAGTTTCGCGTGCACAGGTGCAACGAACACCCCGGAGAGCTTAAAAACACTGCAACCGCAACTATTCGTCTTCCACCCTGTTTGTGTGACCACCTGGAATTTCGCAGCACCGCGCGCTCAGTCCGGAGGGTTGTGTCGGGTAGACGACGACACATGCTTTGCATGTTTGGCCGAACCAAACGAATGAGAAATCCAACCAGTAATGGCAGTTTTGCATGTTCGGGCTTTTATTTCTCCGCTGCCGCTCCCCGTGCATATCGGTTTCCCTTTTACGTACGCGACGCAACGCACGGCAACGATAAAATCCTTTAGCGCCCCCGTTTGTTTTCCTCCGGTTGTCCGGCAATCCTTTTAGTGGCTCCGCGTCACGTGATCATTGAATTATTAAATAGGCCTAATTATAGAACACTGTGGGGCACATAAATTGAACTGTCAGTCGTCAGCTCCAGGATTGGCCTTTGCACCAACGAGATCAAAGCATCGATGCATCGAGGTCTTCTTTAAGTACAGGTGTGGAGTACCATCATAATTGAAACACGGTGATGGCTTCGGAGCAGAGGACGACGAACTATTAGAAACCCGTGTTGCTCCTGCAAGTGGACGCAAAATCGATTCCCGCGACGATGATCTCGCGATTGGAGGACACACTGCCGTGGAAGTACACGTCGTACAGAAATACCACAAAAATTAAAGGGGGGCAACTTGTGTGCGCATCATCAATCATTATCTCCCGAACGAGCAAAGCAGAAGGGACACAGACAGGTTAACTGGCCGTTGCTGCCGCCGCCGCCGCCGTTGTGGGGCTGGTGTAATAAACTTTTATGTGCCTCGGGGCATCTCCTCCGCCGCGCATACAGAAGGACCGGCCGCTGTGGGGTTTAAATGCACACATAGGCTGGCTTCCTGCCCGAACCCTAGCATTTAGGGTGAGATGAGATGTAGAGCGCGCTAGCATAAACGATTACGATAACGATGCCATTTCGGGAGGCTGCGTTATAACCACACACCAAACGATAATGTCTACACGGTTGCAGTATGCGAATCGCTGCAAACGGGGTCCCACCACCAGGACTGTATGAATTCCAATACGCACGGTGATGATGATGACGACGACGTCGGAGTCTGTGCTGCGCTGCGCGCCCATCTCGTTCTGACTTTTAATTAAATATTTATGGAAATGCTTTAATTTCGTGAATTCCATAACTCGCCTCTCTCGCGCGCATATATCATTAGCTCCGTAGCTCTCGTTTGCCCGCCGCCACCAGGTTCGATTTGTTGTGTTTTATGTGAGAAGTTATTAATTTTTACAAGTATTCCCTTTGCCAATCTACATAAACGGACGATACGGTTCGGGCACCAACCAACGAGACGACTAAGGGCCCATATCTTGCTGCCATCAACATCAACAACATCTCTCTCTCGGCGAGATCATCATCGAGTCATAACAACCTTCGCTGCTGCTGCTGCTGCGTCTTCGACGCTGGCACGCAAAGGCTGCAGCAGCAGCAAAAAAAACGATTAGATTTTAAACAGCGTTAAAACGTATTTTGCCTAAAGCGCCGACCTGTGCAATAATTTCACCTGGCTCGATCCCCGAGACTCTCTGTGTTTGCCTGATATTATTACTAAAGATATATAATATAACGACGAATGTAATTATGAGAAAAATAAATAATCTGTTTTTTCACGTTCTCTCCGCTTTGCGCTTTCTTTTCGCGTCCATATTTTTTCGGGAGGATGCTGCGTGTGTGTGACGGAATCCCGGGTCATCTTGTTATTATGTGCCTTCTTCAGCAGCAGCAACAGTGGCTGCTGCATCTCTGGCTGCAGTCGGTTATTTTGGCCACATTCCTCGCACCTATTAATCTCTGCTCCCGCGCCGTCCAAGACCATTGTTATCCGCAGCCACTTGATATATTTCTAATAATCATTCTTGCTCCAGCTCGAGCTCTTGCGCGGCGGCGGCGGTTCGTTATTTTTGCCATGACGTCACAATTATGCGAATGACTCACAGCGCACTGCAAAAAGCCAGAACTGAACCTCAACGGTCCAAATTCGGAGGACCCGGCCCAAAATTGAAAGCATTCCCACGCTCCGCGATACCACGAGCAGCAACAACAGCACACCTTTTAATCAAGTAATTAGACGACGGTATGTGTGTGTGTGTGTGTATGTACACATACCTTTTATGTCACGGGCTGGCTGCGAAACGCCAAACGTCACGCGATAAATCTCGCGCGTATCTCGCCCGCCCGCTCGCTCTCGTTATGTGTTTCCTTTCAATGGACATTCATTCCTTGGCCGGGGCTGTGTACGAATCAGTGCGATGAAGGTTATTGAATTTGCTAATTCTACCCAAACACCCGTAACGGGGTGCAATGTACTCTAAAAAGAATCAGTCTATTTTAGGGTCTCGAACCTATTTGTGCGATTTGTCTACAAATCGCTTGATTTAAAAAAATTGCCTTGTTTAGAGCCTATATGTTAGAGCAAATAGTGTGTAGTTCAGAAGTGATATCATAATATAAGAAAATATGGATCTAAATGTCTCGAAAAGGATTAAATAGTAAGCTTTCTGTAAAGTTATTATCATCGAAAAATCGTCACTCAATAATGTGCCTACTTGCACCGTATTCACGCTGATTCAACATATTATTGTTCTCTTTTTCCCGCTCAATAATGAAAGAAATACCACTTCTCCTTCGCGCACGCTCCTTTCACTTCACGTTCATTCGTTTCTTTCTTCACACTGGAGTGAAGTTTTCAATCATCATTTTCAGAACGAATCATTTATCCATTCATTTATTCGAACAGATTATATTCAAATGAAAGTTTCGTTTGGCCAGTGATCATCGCTGATGGTGTAGTGGTGAGCGTAACTGCTATGCTCTCCTAGGCCTCTTTCGATGTGAAAAATCATTTTCAATTTTTAGTTTCGAAAATGACAAGCCCTGATCAATAGACAAGGTTTGAACCAAATCGGAGCAATTATTTCGGTAGGTCTCTTCTTTCGTGGAATTTATGTATACATAAAAACCATTATAACAATAGTGACTCACCAAAACTCAAAATCAAAATCCGCATGACAATGGTTTCGTTGGAGATATTTATTGGTGAAAAAATCTTGTTATCCCTGTTTTGGCGTAGATATTTAGAACTTTACATATCATTTTTGAATACAATGTGGAATTATATTGAAGTATGTGCAGAATATGCGAATAAAAATTTCATACGGAACGATTCAATTGTTCCAGAGAAATCACAGTCACCGACTGAAAAAGGTCGAACGATCGTGAATTCCAAACTCAGGGCCCTCAATTGCCGATCCTTCAGGTTCTATCATAGAATACTGTCCCGCTGTACGGTTCAACGACATTCAAAGAATGAGGAGTCTGCTTAACTAGTAAAAGAAGCAAATCACAAATCACAGAGAATAATATACTAAGATTGAGCAGATTTTCCTGAATAAGTGCATTGACGTTCAGAGATATCATATTAAATAAAAACATTGAAACATAAAACCATCAAAACAAATCATTATCGAACGACAATTTTATCCAATCATCGTGTGTTTACATTGGAAAACTGTGAATTTTTTTTTATCCCATTTATTTATTCAAGGCTCATTAGCATTTTAGATGTAACAGAGCCGAATTTTAATCGTGTACATGTCACATGGTTATCATATCTATAATTAGCACATTACACAGTTGTCATTCGCCAGTATTCCTTCTATACCATTACATATGGTACATTCACACAGTAGCCATTTAGGCGTAAGAATATTCTTTCTGTTCTTCCATTATCCAGTTGGACCACCGGACAGCGGAGACAGTTGATTGATCATTGTTGAGTTATTTATAGAACAGCAGCCCGATGTGTCTTGCAGAGCAGAGCAGTTGTATGGATGAATCGATCTTATTTCGACCGTGGATCGATCTCCATCGCTGATGATTGTTGCGTGGACGTAGCTATTCTGTAACAACACAAAGATGGTCAATGAGGGCCCTGAGTTTTGAACTCACGATCGATCGCTTACTAAGCGAACGCGCAACCAATGTGGCTACGGAGACCCCCCACTGTGAAAATTGAAAAAAAACTAAAAACATAAGTGATGGTTTCTGTCAAATCATTTCCAGCTAGTCGACAATAGCAATTTTTGATATTGAAGCTCATTTTGAAACATTTTTCTCGTGGATCGTCTTCAAGACTCATACGTCTACCGTCAATTTAAAGCAGGTCATTTTTTTACTGTTTCTAAATATGTGAAAAGGAAAAAAAATCTGCAAAAACTCCCGTTGCATCAAGCGCGAAAAAGACACCAGTGGTGGCCGACGCCCCGACCCCCCCGCGGAAGTCGCGTGAAAAGTGTAGTTTCTGGAGATGGTGTGAATACTCAAGTTTATTTACTAATTATCACCTTCACAATTTCTCTTCGTCTTTTGCGCCTCCCTTTCGTAAATATTATTACTGCCCCAAGAGTCCGCGCATCGCTCTGCTTCTGTGTTTTTTCTGCTATCTATATGTTTATTTTCTAAACATATGGGATACTCTCCGATGATCACCCGGGCTGATGCTGTTCTCCACCACACAACACCACGGCGGTCATCTTGTTTATCTTTTTTTACCGCGCTCCTCTGCTGCCGCTGCCAATGCCATGTTTCTGTCAGTGGTTTTCGTTTTCGACTATTAGCAGCAGCGTAAGAAACGTAAGATAGGAACGACCGGGTGATTGAGTCCCGGTGACCCTCTCACCGATCTAGGTGGTAGCAGCAGCCTAGAGAGAGAGAGAAAGAGCGATCCCAAACGACCCCAAATAGTTGGCATTCGCGTTCGGTCCGGACCCCGGGAAAGATGTGATGAGGCGCGCGCGCGTTCGAGAGATGAATGCTTTGCGGCGGTTCATGTCTCTATTACCTCCCCGGCTACATAGCATAGAGGAGTTTCACGGCTGCTGGATGGACCTACCGACAGACCGCGGCCACGCGTAGAATAATTTACGAGACGCTGTTACTGTCACATGCTTTCTGACTTTTATTTATTTGTTTGTGTCTGTCCGGTCTTGGGCGCGCGGGAGCCCAAGAAGATCGTTGCCGTGGTACCTGGGCGCGCTGTTGGGCTGCAGATGACCGTCCGGTGATTGACAGTGGCGTTAGGGTTGTTTATTGGATTAAACGTTCGCGCAACTGGGCTCGAGTGATGGGAAGTATACGTCTCGTAATTATATTGTTTTCCTGCTCCTTCACATTCCTTCTGAGCTTAGGACAAAAAAACGAAACCGCGCGAGGAATCTCCCAGGCAGAACGTGCATAACATCCATAAAAATTCTCGGACACAACTGCGGCGGCGGCGGCAGCGGCAATGTTTGACACGGCGGTTCTTCTCCACCCGAGAGCGAGAACAAACTGAACCGCTAGCGTCAATAAAAAGATACCAGCCATACTTTCGTAACATTAGAGAATTTAGCAATAACAATAAAAATGTTTGTATTAATTTATTCAAAAGACCATCCCTCTCCCCTCGCCTAATCACAGTTGGGAAGTCGTTTATTGCATCCCACCATCATTCAGGAAGGATGGGATGGGAGGGCAGCCTTCCCATCGTTAATTCCCAATCAAACACAGACAACATCCAATTTTTAACAAGGCTATAAAAGTGTGTACCTAACAAACGGGAGTATTTTCTTCTCTCGTCTCCCCCGCGAAGAACAAGGCTCTTCAGAACGACGATTGCATCATGGTCCCCTCCCTCTCTGTCTCTCGCTCTCTTCTCATTTATAATGATAAATGATGATATCGCCGCGAGAGCAACCTTTTTTGAAAAGTGTCGTCTCGGTCCGGCCAAGCGCGCGGGTGTGGGTGTCGCCAGGCAACACCTTCCCGACGCGTTTCTCAACCATTTCGATGGTGGTCTACTAAAAAGCCATAAAATCACGCTCAACGCTCGGCGAGAGCTGCCTTTAAAATCGATTAATGGTCGATTAAGACGTTCCCGGGTAATCCGCGGTTCAAACGCAGACCCATGGCGTTCATTAAAACCCGGGAGGTATGGTCCAGAGGATGCTGACCGCGCCACAGTCAGACAGACAGGTCAGTCAAAGTCAGAGAAAAAGGACGGAAAGAAAAAAAGCGGGAAAATAATGCACTGTCCATGTTCTCGTGATGGTCGATAACTTAGGCGAAAAAGGAGGTAACAACGACACCACACAGGAAAAAAAAAGAAGCCGAGGTCGTCCTCACCACGCTCCGAGTGTGTGTCTCCGCGCAACAACTTAATTAAATTCAAAACCGATGGTCAGTCAAGGACACCCGGATCACACCCGGTTTGGAAAAAAAAGGGGGGGGGAATAAATGACAACACACTGCCAAAGCTGCACACGGGGAATGAATCACACGCTTTGAAGTGGAGCGCGAGTCGGACAATCACAGCGAGAACGACACCCAGAAAGTCGGAATTCCCAACGGTTTTGCCCCCCGTTGTGTTGTTCCCAAACAGCCACCAATACGGGGTCCCGAATCGATCGGGCCGCGCACAGTCAGTCACTAAACACGGGAGGGACAGAGATCTAACCCTATAATAAACAAATAAATAAACTCGTACAAAAGAGATGATACCGTCCAATAATATTATTGGAATAATAAAGAATAATGCCACAATCCCGGAGACCCCGGAGTAGGACCACACCGCTTCATGACTTTTTGAGTGAGCCAATGAGCCAGCAACGACAGCAACAACAACGAGACGAACAAGTTACAAAAGAGAGAAGCGGAAAGAACTTATCCAGACAGCCTCCACGACGCTGCCACCTACCACCACCATCTACCTATGGGTCGGTCTGGACCACGCGAGAAGGACCACCAGGTGATACTCATTAATTCGTTAACACAAAAATACAATACTATGGTGAGAAGGAGGCGACGAGACGATGCCGTGCACAGACACGGACCCACACACGCGCACACCCGCTTGTTCCTCACGGGCGAGGAATGGGTCAAAAGCCGGGGGCCCTTTTGGGCCTAGAAGGAAGGCGCGACACATCGGTTGTACTCACACTTAGCCCATGTCCAGGTCCAGGAGCAGGAGCAGAAGTGCGACAGAAGAAGAAGAACCATCCATAGCAAAGCTGGAAGCTGGAAAACAACGACCTCCGCCGAGCCGAGCTCTGTTAATTAAGAAATATCTACAAGTAATTCCGCCGCCGCGCTCGCGAGAGTTAATTGTTGTGTCACATTCGAGGGGTCGACTACGATGCTTCGTATTAGGCTCACTTTGGGAATCCGTGGAAAAATAGAGATAGTAACGAACAATCGTAAGACGAACAAAAAAAAGAAAGCATGGGAAAATGAACGCGATTTTCGCGTAAAGCTCAAACGTAACGGCGGCTCTTTTGCGTAATCCAGCGTGAGCGCGCGCGCGCTTTACGTAAATTGAATTTTATTACCCTCGCTCTCCACCATCAAGTTGCATAAAGTTATTCCGCGTGGCTAATGAGACGCGCGAGCGCGTAAGCTACATCGATCCAACCTCCAAAGTTCACGGCTCGAGGTCACCCGAAGTCATCGCCTAGAGGAAAACAAAATTCGCCCAGAAATATTGGACAAATGAACCTGCGATACAAACCTTTATTTTAACGTCTTCATTCTATCATAGCTGTCCCGAGGTAGAGCCGACAATCACCTTTCGGGTCGCTAATTGATCGCCCGATGATTTACGTCCCGACCCTCGGAGCGAACCCGGAGAGAACGAGGCAGTGCATTCGTCATTGGATAATTTATAAGAACCATTCTACGTGTCATTTTCAGCGGATTTTCTCGACTTAATCCTATCAGGAATTTCTTTTTTTTCCTCTCAAACTGCACACAAAAGATCCGAGCGCGGGACGAATGCGGTGGTGACTTCTAGGAAGCTTGGGCTCGGGCTCAGGCTCGGATTCTAATTCGATTCCTCAAGCATGTAGAGACAAATTACGCGGGCGCGTTTGGCTTAATGACAAACGGCCCAATGATGATGGTGAGAAAATCAAAATTAGATTCCACTTTCGGGATGAGATTCCAGTTTCCAGGCGCGTTTCGATTAGTCATCGTGGAGCTCTAAATAGACCGTCGTCGGTCGTCGGCATGGGTCTTTGACAGAAACGGAGGCATTGAGACACATATGGTGGGAACTCCCCGCTCGGAGATTGAGTTTTCAGAAGTTTATTGATTCGATACACTTAATATCGATAATTTAATAACAAACCCGGTCGGGCTCAGGGGAGAACAGAAAACGCAGCAAGTGTTAGCAATGAAACATCGGCGACGATTAGTGTGAGTGTGTGTGATGTTAGCCAGAAGATAGGTGGCAAAGCAACAGACCAGCCGCGGGAAGCGGCAGAAAACAAAACAAACAAACACAGCCCTCCAGCGGGACCCTCTTTGGCTGCTGCTGCTGCCTTTTTCCCAATCGGTAATTACACGGTGAAATTATCGTACGAGAGCAGCAAGAGATGAAGGAACCTGTGGGCCGCGCAATGTGATATGTTTGTTTACCGGCTCTATTAGCAGCGGTAGCTGTGGCGTTCTAGCAGGAATCCTAATGTTGTGGTCACAACTCTGTGTGCACCGGTACGGTGCGGCCGCGAAGCCCACAGACCACAGAAGGTCTCTGGCCGACACCGAAGGTGAAAAAGACAATAATGGAACGAAATAAAAACCAATAATAATAAAAATGTTTTAAAATAAACATAAATTATTGCTCGTCTACAGCGCGCGAGGTTCCCGGGTTGTCCAGGTTCTCCGGTCGGGTCTCCTCGCGTTCACGACTATGTATTTTTGTTATAATTTCACAAATATGCCACCCAAAGACGCGCGAGCGCGCGCTGTGATATCATTGTTCTCATTGGCACCTCACGCAGTCCGTGCAGCCTGCCTTTCGTTCCGGACCATGATGGACCCATAGCAATCCTCGGTGTCTCAATTCCCACGCCTTTGAACTGACCGAGAACACACGCGCGCGCCCGCGATCTCGCGCACCTTATGTGTGTGCTTTTATTGTTACACTTTTACGCCTTATCCTGCTTATCCTCTTCGCCTTCCTCTCGCTGTTGTTGCTTATGTCAGAAAGGCGGCGTTCACGACATTGTCACGTTCGCGCAACCTCGCATTCGCGCAAGACCCAGACTTGTTGCGACTCAGACCAAGACCCGAGAGGCTATTTTTGGACGTGAGGAATTGGGATGAGCCATCTCTGCATGGCCCGAGCGCCCTACTGCACCCAAAACCAAATTCATTTCGACCAGGGGTCGTGCTCCATTTTTTTTTTTTTTGAAATTTCCAAAAGTTTCTCACGATTATTTATCCGGCACCGGCACCAAGATGCCCCACACTCTAATGTATCTCGGTTCTAATTTCCACTAATTACTTCCCATGATGGTGGGCGCTGAAACAAAATCAATAAGACAGCAGCAGTACACGCTCGATCGCCCTACTCTCGACGGGGAGAAATGGGAGTGAAAACAATGAAAATTACCCGGAATTAGCCACTTGAAGATAAACTCTTCCTCCCCCGCCGACCGGCCGACAACTACTTTCGGCAGGGTTTTTGGTTCCGTTTTTTGAGCGCACTTTTTGCTCGTTGATTGAAGCTCCGTCGCCGCCACGCGCCAGTTTCTTGGTTCAACCGTGCGCAACGGCTGATTACCGATGGGGTCTTACCACGCGAAACAATAGCTCAAATGCCTTTCATTTCCTACATTTTGCTCACACCAAGCGCAGAGGGCATGGAGAGGAAGCGATGATAAGGGTATGATTAGCCGTTGCGGTGCTCTGTTGATGTTGATTTTTTTGGAAGCTGTTCAAGAATGGGAATTTCTGCTCCCCGAATGGTCATTCTATCAGCTCAGGAGGGACCTGTTTTTGCTTGTCCGCTGCACTCGGTTTTGAAGGCATGCTAACAGGAGGGATTTGCCGTTGAACTTTGAGAATGGACACATTTTTGCGCCTGGGAAAATAAACGATATGCCCTCGGAATGTAGACGCGATACTCGATTGTAAATCGCTGGTCAGCAACAATCTCGTCAGATTTTCCATGATCAGCATAACTTCCAGAGTTTTTCCATTAGGTTTAAGCGTGAAGAAAGCAACCCACGGGGACCAGTTCCAGGTACATTTGCTGAATAGACATTGACACGTTGTGCGGAGACAATGGAAGAGGAAGACGCGGTTAAGGATTGAACGGTTGGATGGATTGGAAGGTTGTTTCGCTGGTCGTTTTTTTCCACTCAGTAGTGGAATTTTCTTTTGAGGAAGTATCTCCTTTTTTGAGAAGTACGTTCGCTTGCATCAAGCTGTTAATGAAGAACCACGACCACTTTTATTCTATTGTGAATGACTTTAAAGCTCTGCTTCCTAAATATTCTGAAGAGTTTCCCAAAGGCCGTAAATCGATTGCAGGAAACACAAATTTTGATAGTAAGTGAGTGAGGCGATTAACTGAGTGAGTGAGTGTGTGTGTAAGTGAAAGATGGTCGCGTTGCAACACTTATTACTCAAAATATATGTATCAAGTATGATGTAGTATGAGGTGACACTTTCCCTAATTTATGCCTTGAACACATCTTGTTTGATTCAACGGTGTTGGTGGAGAATCAATACAAAAATGTTGTTTTAAATTTTAAACTTCTGAGAAAAAATATTTAGAGCATAAAGACTGTATTCAAAAACCGGTTTGACACAATCAATCATTCGTAATTTTTTAACGCTTAGGTATACACTCCAAATCAAAACAACAAAACTTTCAAGTTTAGAATATCAACATTCATGGAGTTTTTCTCTTCTAAGTATGAATTCCAGTTCCGATCAGTTCACACGATAATGTGTTCGGAAATTACCACTCACTGTTTGGCGACTTGAAAACAATCTGAAGACTGTTAATTACCATTAACAAACTAAAAACCTTTTCCTCATGCTTGAAACTTCTCCGATTCAGCCACTCTAATGCACCTGAACTATCAGGATACTCATCTTTCTCTCTATTAGGATGAATGATTACCCTTTGCTTTGCTTTCGGGTTTTGTGCTCTTCCTCCCGCACCGTCGTTGGGCATATTTAAAAAAATTTCTCACGAACAAAGATTTGTGAGTGCGTGTGTGCGTGTGTGCGTCTGTGATGAATTCATTCGATTAATCAAGAAGCAAGCAGTCCTCCATAAATTGACATGTTTATCCGCGGCAATGCGGATTATTAGAGATCCCGAGCGTTAATCAGCAGATTAAGTTTTGACTCTAGCGAGCAAAAACCTTCTTTTTCGTCGTCGTCGTCGTACGTGTGTGTGTGGGACTTGGTCGGTTCACCTCCCACGACAATAACCACAACTCTCTAGGTGAGGAATTCCCCCACTCGATTGCGATTTGCATACAAATAATCAAACTACGAGGACTGCCAATAACGCAATCGATGACCGCGCACCCGCGGAGAGCAGCTTCTGACCAAACAAACCGAGAAGAAAAAAAAACCATGAATCTCCGAATCTGTTTTGGAAACAATATGACCACAAAACCGAGGCGGAGAGAGACAACCGGGCGAGATGCGCGAGATGAAACACAGATATACACTGATGTGAGAGCAGGGGACAGTCAGTCAGTTTTGGAGTGAGTAAAGAGCTTAATTTGTTCCGAGCACGTTATGGGAATGATGGGACTGCGGGGTTTAATAACTCAATCCCGCTTGTAAGAAGGTATGAGCGCGGCTTGTACCGGAATATATGTCCAATTTTAACACGTCAATCATCATCGAGTGGTTGTGTTGTGATCATTTCATTTTCGGGAGGTCAGCCCCTGATGAAGCAAATCCTGTGTTTTAATATCGTCCATAAAGCGCGGACAGTTCCCACCACCTCACGCCAACAAAACAAGTTGCCTCATCTAGGGCGCCGAAAAAAAAATATATAAACTGTTCCCAAGGATGATTCCTCAACGGGGGTGATGATTCGTGTTTTATGTGAGCGCATGAGTTGTATACTAAATTATGATATGAAAATAAAAACCATTGACGGGCGTTGGTGCGACTGGACTGCATGAATCATTCATTCAGCAGTACATTTTGTTCCTTTTTCCGCTATTGTTCCGTTCGCTGCTCCCCATGACCGATCAAGAAAGACTGTTTAGCACCCACACAGGGTGACAAGGAGCCGAACAAGTGGCATCGGGACATCTTTTTTCAGAACCCCAAAATGCTTCCGCTGAAGATATTTAATGACGAATTTCAAATTTACTTTTGATATTAAGCGTGATACAGAGTGGGACAGAGACATCTGTTGATTGAATTAGGCCCTTCAAATTCGACCGGATGAGAGATCAAAAATGAATACACCGAAACTAGCGTTGGCAGAATGAATTGGACTAACAAAAGCACCTTTTTCAAGAAAAAAGAATATTCGTATGTATGGGAGCAAACTTTTCTTTTTCTCAGACTGAACGCCAGCTTGGAATTGTACCCAAAAAAAAGTCCAAACTATGCAAAACAGAGATCGAACACCACATTATATACTAAAGTAGGATCTTAAATGTATAGGGAAGGTTAGGGTAAGACGCCCCTCGTAAGTAAAACAGGATGAAACATGTATTTTTACTACGTATTTAAACGTTTCTTCACATCCACAATGAAGCCACATCTGTTTTCTTTGTAATGAAAATAACTAAAACGATTACGAATAAGAAAACCAACAAAGAATAACGAAGATTCTAAACGTATTCATATTACGCCTTTCTCACATGAGCGCCTTTCTCAGCATGAAGATACCCTTTTGCCTGTCCAAAATGCATCACAACAGTGGGTCAAAATGTCAAACGACATCGAAGCGTTTCTTTTGGATGATCCTTGATTCACTGTTTATACCTTCCGCTTCCGAGGTGTTTCTGCCATTTAGAACCATCAGATGACGTCAAATTTTGGGAGGCATTTTTTTCGTCGAACATTGAAAACGTCGAAGAATATTGAATTTTTGTTTACAAACGTACCGCTGTCAACATATATATTGCTACGTGCCGCTGTTCACAAATGGGCTGCCAGACTTTTGGCCTTTATACTTATGAGTTTTAATTTAGATTTTGAGGTTTGTGTTGTTCGTAATAATAGAATGATTTTAGTAGTCAGAAACATTGAAACCATTTTTGTTCATTTTGGTTTTTATTGCATAATACAAATGCAGATATTTAAAAATGGTTTTATGCTTTTCAGAAACCATCCAGACATAAAACAATTGCAGTAAATATCTGAGTGATTTGGCACTGACTAACTCGGTTTTTAATGTCCAAACTGGGGCGATGTGCTCCATTATGAGACGGATTGGAAAATTGCATTTTAATATAGAAATGATTTTTCAACATTTGTTTATTCTAACTTAATCGATAGCTCCGGTAACATTCAAGAGTGTATTGAAGTTTGATAATTTAAATAAGTTTTATAATGCTTCAAAAGTCTTATAACAGAAGCGGTGCTTGAACATATTACTATTTTATGAAGCTAGACGAGGTTTTCGGTGCTGAACTACTCATGTGACAGAGTATGCGGAAAGCTTTGATGCGTGATTATTTGCAATGTGTCTCTTGTTTCGCTCTCTCATATTGCTCTCATTATCATATATATGATACAAATGCGGTACCGGTATGGGAGGATAGCACATTTTCTGTTATTTTTAAGCCCATTTAATGCTTAAAATCAGGATGTCCAAACATGTGCTAAAATTAATTTTGGGCATAGAATTATTATTACTTAAACATATATGCGATTTACTAAATGGACGAATTACCAAATATGAGGTAACTACTGAAGCTTGAACGGTATCATTTGCACTGAAATGATTGATTGACGGAATAACCGTCGAAATTTACCCAATTTGCCTACATCCGGCAGCGAAACTGTCAAAAAAAAAGCGTCAACATTACCCCCCCAGAATCCACCTGCAATAACGATGAAGCCACCTGTGGTAACCCCTTTCGGGGGGCTGCTGGCTGCAGTTTGCAATCTTTCAGCTAATGAGCGTGAAAATCCGCACCGAGGTTCCCCGCTTCCCTCGGTCGACAGCACAACACCAGCCGAATACAAGCAACGACAATCCGGCAACGGCTTGGCTATGGTTTCTCTTGCATTTCTAACGAGGCTAAAGCCCGTCGCGCTCAAGTGAGCTTAACAGCAAATCGCGGGCGCAAGCGCGCGTGCAAGCCAACTGAATCAGAGCGCGAAGCAAACAGCAACAGCAGCAGCAGGTATGCGCCTCCACCGACACCTGCTTCCGACCACCACTTTTCCGCAGAAATCTGTACCCAAACCGAAAATAAAAACCAATTCACACACACACTCAAGCCGGGCGGCTCGGGAATGATAATCGAAGGCCCCCCTCTCGTGCTGGAATGCGGAGACTGCTAAGCGCCGCGCCACCAGCGAAGCTGTCCGAGGACACCTATCGCCTCGCCACTGCTGCCGAATGGCGCCGCGCGTGGAAATATAATAAATGCATTGCCGTCGCGCGTCCGCGGATATTTACGACTTTCCCGGTGAGTACGTTAATTTCCATCGATTGACCCCCTATGAAACGCCCCTATGAGAAAACCCAGATGTTCGCCATAAAACTAGAATCGGCTCCCGATCTGTCAAAACAACAAACAATAGGGCAAACCGAACCAAAATGGATGATCGCGTTGGGAATTACTGCTCAATCGGTTCTTGTATGTTTTTTCCTGTCGTCCCCCACCCCCGGTTCTTGGTGCCGCGACCCATTGTTCAAAGCCCGATAAAGGCGAACACATATATAAAAATCTTTTATTGATATGTTGATTTCTTTTATCGTCGATTCCCTTCGCCCTTCCGATTTTAATCAACTGTTTGTGTCGTCTCTCTCTCGCTCCCTTTTTATTTAATCCATGAAATTGCAATAATCACATCAGAGGCAAAAAATTCGACCAAGCGACTTTTCAGCGCCAAGTTGACAATTCACTCCGCCGACCGACACAATAGGAGGCTACTGTCGGATCCCCCGTTCGGACGGATCGTGACACAACTCGTGAGAAACTGAGTGACAGCCAAAGGAAAGTGTAAACAAAAGAGGAGATCCCGAAGAAGACAAAGGACGAACCAAAAGCACAGTGGACGACGGATGGCTTCTTCTTCACCTCACCCCCCCTTCCAAATGACAAATATTTGGGATGTGCGTCTCCCACACGTCTTCTGCTGCTCTCCCGTAAAAGGGAGAGCCCATGGAGAGCGCGTTGAGAAATGGCAGCTTCTGCAAAACTGGAAGATAAATAATGGCTCTGCAAATCACGGGAGGAAAATAAATAACACTGCGCAGCGGTGTGACCAGCGGCAGCAGCAGAAGTTTGCCAAGTGCCAAGTGATGTAAATTTTTGGTACAGAAAAAACACGTAAGCGCTTAAGCTTCACACCTAGTGCGGGGCATCGTATCAATAATGTATCAATGGCGACAGCGATTTGTTTACAAAACACCGACACCGTGTGGTTTGCTGCCACATATGACCCATTTGTAAACAAACTCGCGCGGTTGAGAAAATCCCAATTCCCAAGGCGGCGATGATGGTATACCGTGCGATGTAAACAATACACACTCATTACATTGTACGGCATAATTACTGAGCAAACGGTTTAATCTGAGACAAATATTGACAGCTCATTTGATTTCGGTTCCAGGAGGGGTTCTCGCGGCGGAGGTGGGAAGCCAGGCGCAATTGCGACAGCTGTGACCCCCGCTGGAATTTGTCAACACGAGTGTGCTATTTTACGGAACGAGAGTGGTGTGGCGTTGTTAAGGTTGTTCAACCGTTTTCACACGGCTCGCGCCGCATGCGCACCCATGGAGCCCCACTTTGGAACAAACAAACCCATAAACTGTGACCTCTGCGATATCCACACAATAAATTCTCCCATTTAGGTCGTCATTTGTCAGACGACGAAATCCGCCGGCGATGTGTCACGCGATGGTATCTTCCGGTGTCGCGCGTTTTGCGCGGAACTAAACGCGAACTAAATGCTCACCTCTCGCGCGCGGATCTCACATGTGACAAGTGAATTTCGCACTCAGCACAACAGCGGCGGAAAACGGAAATTCCTCCCACGCTAGCTCACACTGGTTCTGCATCGCTGCACACCACCGGGTGGGACACAATTCATTGGAGGTGCATTTACTTCCGTTCCCGCGTGTCTCGGGAGAAAACGCACAACGTATTCACACGAGTGAAATTTCCTGTTGCTATCTCGTGCTCGCGCAGATTGGCACGCTGACGCAAGCGCATCGTGTGAATTACCTGGCAGAAGTCAGCCACGTAATCTTATTTGTTGTTGCAGCAGCAGCAGCAGCGGCAGCAATTGGAATCCAATCAAAACGAGGCCCAAACTCAGCGGCCAATTGGAGCCACCAATAACGATGCTACCTGCGATCGGTGGCGCTGTTAATTCGATCATTTCGACATAATTAACAGACCCCGCGCACGACACGGTATTGGACCCAATAATGCCGCAAGAAATAATGGTGCCGGAATGAAACAAATTTCCACAATTTAATTTTACGCGGATCGAGAGCGCGAGTCGGAATGCAATCTTCAATTTTCCGTTCAAATTGATTAAATGAGATTGCCAATTTTTTGTTTGGGAGCAGAAACTTCTCACGCCTCTTGTAATTATAGCCTCGTGACAGGGTTAATTCGTGCAAATATCGCACCATCACGGTACCACACAATCGAAAAATGTGGTGCCGCAATCTTATCTCTGCATCGGGGGAAGTACCGTCACCGCCAACGCAATCGCATACCTGTGAGCGCGAGAAGGTGTGTCAGCAGCCGCAGCTGCAGCAGCAACAAGTGGATGTTACTCATCAATGATGCAATTGGTCGGCTGGTGAGGGGTCAAAACTAGACCATCGGGACGGGTTCATCAACCGGAACTGACGCGACCGCAAATGGTGACGAAGTGCTGCCCTAACAACCGCAACGGGTCATTTGACCCGTGCAAACATTCATATGATATCAGAAAGATTTGTATGTGTGGTTGTGATACAACACCATTGCATTACACATTTTTGCTATTGCTTTATATATTTTGTTGTGTTTGTGAATAAATAGTGAATGTTTAGAATTAATTGTACTGCTAACTGTCCAAGCGAGCTAACAGTAACCATTCTAAGCTGAAGTGCTATTTTGCGTGTCAAAAATTGTAATTTCATCATTTTGCTAATAATTGTTATCCTAAAAATTTCGAAATATACAGGAGAAATATGGTATGTCACGTTTGTCAACAAAACTATATAAATCGAGCCATTGTTCACTAACTATTCATAAAGGGTCACTTGACCCGCTGTGGTAGGAATAGATATAGATGAAACATCGGTAGGTTTAGTGTTAAATTCAATTGGTATCGTGAGCTATGAGAAGTGTTCTATTCTCCAGAGTAAAGTTTGTTGGCAGCGGTGCACTAAGAAGTGGATTGATTAACAGCGGTACGCAATGTGCAACTGTCAAGTTGGGTAACCAAAGCAGCCGGTGTTGATTACCAAATTGACTATAATTATCGACTTGTGGCCAATTGAGTGTTTTTAATTTCGAGTGCGTTGGTCATTGTTTTCGAACGGATTACGAATATATAACAATCGCGCGTTATGTAAAGGTTGAGTACGAAATTATTGTTACAGTTTCAAATATCTGTTATTGGGTTTCTCAGTCGATATACAGGCGAGTAAACTTCGAACTGTAAAATCTGACTTGTGAGTTCACTTGCTGCCAAAATGAAGAGTGCCTTGGGGTAACTGATGAGTATACATCGTTCGACCGTTTCAAGGGCCCTCTAAAGGTTCCAGAAACGGATGATAGTGGACCACAAGCCAGAAATTGGACGGAAACCGAGAATAACGCGCGAAAAAACGAGAGAGTGATAATTGCCCCTTTCAAGCACAATCCGAACATTTCGATACGGGACTTGGCCAAAGCACTTGATGTTACGCAAAGTTTCATCCAAAGGGCTCGGAAATTATCCGTATTGAAAACGAACAAGGTGCAGAGCTTCCGAAATATTGGCAGACGTGGCAGACGGAATGAACCATTCGTGACCAAAGCCACCATAAACGATGAAATCTACAAATCGGAGTGCCTCCAAAAACGGATTTTGTCGTTTTTGAGACAGCACAATCAGGACATCATTGTTTTGCCCTATTTTGGCTTCATGCCACTACTCCAAACCTTGCAGGAGAGGCATGCTGCTTATTCTGTGGATTTTTTGCCGTAAGATATGAACCCATCGAACTGTTCTGAACTCTGTCTCATCAAAACCTATTGAGTCATGATGAAGTGCAAACTTCGGAGGTCCTAAGTACAGAAAGGAAATGAGTGAACGAAAAAAGAGCACTAACGGATACGTCTACTTGCATGAAACCAAATAACTGATGAGGATTTTGGAGTGCAAATCGTGCTATGGATAGGAAGGTGGAGGGCATGTCAGATCCAAACCTCTCTATTCGAACCATGGATCGGAAAGTAGTCGTGTCGCTAGGTTTCATTCTATAGTCACAGTTACTGATCGGATTCAAATCATGTAAGGCCCGAATTATATATGATTGAAAGCTGTGTTGCGACTTTTTGACGAAATATTCGCGTTTGGAAGTTGAAACTTACTTCTTGGGAGACTTTAAACAATTTTTAGGAACACATGAGTGTTTCAGAACATAAAGGCTGTTGAAGTTCATAGCAAATACCTACAAGCAAATTCATCAGAAGAATGATTTTTTTCCAGAATGATTGTAAAATTTTATCAAGCGTCACGATCAAAAATCTTTCATTTAGGCTCGAAATGACGTCATTTGTTACGCTAAAGACCTTGGTTTTTATACAAGAACACGCAATTTCTCTCAATAATTCCGAGTTAGGCCGAATCGAGTGATATTTAGCTCTGATGGAGCGAGCACTTTTTGGAAAGAAGCAAGGCCTTTTAAATGCGTAAAATTTCCCACCACTTGAAACCAAAACCAGAGCTGCCAGCAAGGTACTATTTGCCCAGTAGTCTGTACAAACCCGCTGGAACTTGTGAAACGAAAAACTCGATATTTTTTACAGCAATGCAGAATGAGAGTTTGAATATGTAAATCATATTCAACAAGTATCACATTATAAATATGATTCTTCACAAGCGTTTTATTACAATTATCCAAATTAACCCCAAAAAAATATACAAACTACTGATATACTTAGCAAAAATCAATAGCTATTTCTAAGTCGCCTTACTCATGTCCGACACTGTAGCTATGACCAGTATCTTTCCCCATGAATCAGCGACCTTGCCGATGTGGGTCTCGCGCGCGCACAAACACGCCGAAGGTAAATTCCAATCAATATTATTCAACTCGGCTCCCGCCGCTGATCCGCGTCGAACGGGTGTTCAAATATCCGCCTAACAAGGTTGTAATTTTATTTCTTTCCCTATGTATATCAATTTCAACCGCTCTAGCCACCGTGTCTCCACCACTAGACTCGACACAGAGACCCGCTGGTTGGCTCCCCCAAAAGCTCGGAAACCCGAAAACCCTCATTTCATTTCCCTTTCGCAGCATCCCAATAAATGAATGAAAGTAAACTTAATAATGGACGCTCTCTTCTTGTCTTGCGTCGTGGTCCACGGGGCTACTAGCCCACAGCATCCAGCATCGCTGGATGAAGGCGGCATGAATTAACAGATCATAGCACCTTTGGGTCAGTTCTGCTGCTGCCGCTCCTGCTCTAGACTTGAGGTTTCCGATTTGTATGTGAGCGCGCGCGCAGCCGGGAAAAAGGGCATCAGCATGTTACAACACGGTGAGTTTCGCGGCTCGCGTGCGCCTCACGCGTGTTCAAACGTGTTCAATAATGAGCCGGGCCGGGAGAGATTGAAGCAGCTCTGCGAACGCTTAACGACAGTCTCCCAGCGGTGGTGATGCAGAGACGAATTGCACAACGAGAGGAAACGAACGGAAGGTGTTTTCTGGTTTTGGTGTGTCTCTAGTTAGGTCTGGCTTTTATGAATGAATTCAGAAGAAATGTGTGTAATTGGCAGATAGGGGCCAAAAAAAAAAATGGTCCAGGAAAGGAAAAGAAATATCTATTCTGTGCAGTGCAACATTGTGGTGTAGGAGCAAACTCGACAGGATCCGCTGATGCTGGCTTGCGTTGCGCACACCTCTTACTGGAGACCCCCGCTGTTGATGGTGGTTTCCAGAGATCTTTTCCCCCGCGACATCGTCATCATCAATCGCTGTCTGAGAGACGGCGAGGAAGCGGGGAAAAATTGACAAGTGCGTGGGAAATAAACAAAATTGATTCAATTATTTATCCATGCAGTTTCAGCGCCGCCGCTGTCTATTGACGGCTCGCGGGGAGGCTGCGCTTTTTTTATTCTGCGCCCTCTCATTTACTGTCTTTTTATGCCCACTAAAGCACCACGGTTTTTTAAAGCACCTACGCGGCATCCGAATCCGAATCAGAAACATTATAGATGGGAATCGCGCGTAACTGCTTCGAAATTTCCAATCTAACACAACAATTTGCATGAATGAAAAGGTTTTTGACAGCTTTACAACCTGTTTACATGAACATCTGTAGTGAAAATAGGAGCGAGCCAATTTCGTGTCGAAACTTTCTAATCGCAAATTAAATTAAAACTTTTGCTAATGTGCCTGTTTTTTTTTCTTTAATTACACCGCCCCGTTTGCTGTAATTTATCACTTTGGAGGGGCGAAAGTCAGTCACCGTCAAGCGAGGCCGAGCTTAATTCGATTTAGGAAAATAGATGGATTTCTGCTCGAGGAGGGCGCCCTCCAAGGTACGACCGAATTAAATGGGATTGTAGAGCTTTCACAGTCCAGTATTTTTGCTTATTTATGCCCACAGAGACTTTACCGCTTTTCAGAATAATTGTCTCTTTTTTTTTCGCCCTTCCCCCGATTTACCCAATAATTCATGGCATAACTAGTGAAAAGATTCGCTAACTCACCCATTGCTACCGTGCGCTGAAGTGGGAGTGAATAAAATTTCTTGTTTCCTAGATTTCCGTTTCCGATAGTTTTTCGTCCCGCTGCTGCTGCTGTTTCCGCTTCGGAAAATTGCTTCTATTAAAATCCTGTTTGTGCTCCCGTTTTCGCTTTTCACTACACTTGTCGTTTTTTTTTCTTTGCTTGCTTTTACTCAGCCCAGATTCATTCCTTTATTGATCAACAACTTTTATTCTCTCTGCCAAGCAAAACACATCGCACAAAAACTATTTCAAGCACTGGTCTTTCTCTTTTTCTGCTGCTCGCCCCACACGTTAGCAGCTATTCAGGATATTGTTCCAATTTCGCAATAAGCACCAACAACAACACTTGCCTTCCCCAGCATGGGAATTCTATAAACTTGGCCTTTCTTCGGTTATTTACATCGATTTATGCCCGCACCGCAAGCTTCTAGCCTTTTCTTTCGTCACCCGAAATTTCCCTAAAATTCGGAATTCCTTCGCAGCACTGACTGATGATTCGCGAAAAAAAAATGATAAACGCCCGACTCGTTGACGCAGAGATACTCCGGAACAAGCGGAACAAACGACGCACCACAGACCACCAGATACAACAATATGAGGGAGACAATTTGTGAGAATGGATCACGCCTAAATACGTTCCACTCCCGACGATGGCTTACGAATAACTGGTTCGGTTTCACGCGATGCACCGAACTAATATCAGCCGCAGGAGTTTTGTGTAACCTGAAAGTACCTTTTTTGAGGAAGTAGCAACAGCAAAAGCAGCAGCAGCTGGCAGAAACTCCGCACAAAAGAAAAACATATACGGCATTACCGGCATGTGCGGTCGCTCTCCGCTCGCACCGGAGCGAGCGAGAGCGAACGGGAAGTGCGATGCGTTCCGGAGAGTCGTCTCTCGCGGAAGAGAGGACAGCTGACACCAACACATGCGTGCTAATGTAAATAAACACACGTGCCATTTAATGGTGTTCGGTGTGTACTTCCGCTCTCTCTCATTTTTGCTCGCTCTTCTCCAACCCCGGGCAGCACTCTCTGTTTATGCTTTTTTGATGTTGTGTGTGGTGCGAATGGTGAGATCCAGCACAGAAGGTGCCCGCAAGTTGGCAGAGCTTTAAGATTGCGGAGCAAGTCGTTTTCGGTTTCGCACTACGCGCTAGGTTGTGTTCGTGGCTGGTGAAACTGAAGTTAGAACGATTGTTCGATCGTCATTCGTCGTATTGATTTCGAACAGGAGTATGATGAACATAACCCCACGAATTTTTGAAAATTTCAAGTTAATAACAGGGTTGCCACATATACAGAATATTCTGTATGTTACAGATTTTCAGATACAAAATCTGTATAGGGAAAATGCGGTTAAAATGAACAGAGTTGGTAAAATGAACCGGTGCTCAAACTTCGATAATTTACCTAAAAACTAATTGATACTTCTTGATTATCCTATTCATAGGACATTTGAAGCTATTTAAGACACTATGTTATGGATGAAACTGTCAAATGTAAAAAATAATAAATAAAACAGAAATTTCTCTCACCATTCGGATGTAATTTTGCGCGCATCGTATTCAAGGAATTTCCTGTGAAATTTAAATTATTTGACCTGATATCTTCGACAAATCATCAGTTTTGACGACTCTTCACATATTCACATATTCTGTCCACATATAGTCTATCGCAAAATTAAGTATACACCTCATGCGGCTTTGTTATTTTCGAATTTTTCGGGGTTAAAAAGTAAACAAATGCGACTCATATTCATCGTGAAATTGATCCATTTTATTCAATTTACTATAAAAAAAAATTGTCATATTTCTACTTCATATTTCATATACAAACAAAAATTCTCCATCTAAGACGTGGCAAAATTTAGTGTACAGTTCAAGTTTTTCTTAAAAAAAAAAATTAAAATCAATCCCCTATCATCTGGCATGGTCCCCCTTTGGTGTCCAGCACTTTCTGCAAACGCTGTGTCGAGATTTCTGAATACTGTCGACGGAAGTGCCTCCCAGATTTCCGTAATCGTCGTTTTAAGTTTCGCTTTGTCCCCTGGATTTTTATTCCTCAGATGGTTCTTTATTGTGCTCCCGTGGCCGAGTGGTTAGCGTCATAACTAACATGCCGGGTGTTCGGGTTCGATTCCCGTTCTGGTCGGGGGAATTATTCGTCAAAGAAATTTCCTCCGACTTGCACTGTGATCACGCGTATTCTAGAGCTTGCCACTCAGAATGCATTCAAGGCGTGTTATTTGGCATAGAAATCTCAACTAAGTACTAATAAGAATGACGCAAGTAATACTACGTTGAGACGGCGAAGTTCCTCTAGGAACGTTAGTGCCATTGAAGAAGAAGAAGATGGTTCTTTATTTCCCACCATAGATACTCAATAGTGTTGAAGTCCGGTGATTGCGGAGGTGTTTTGAGTTGATTGGGACATTAAAGAGCGGGTATTCCGACACGATGAGGTCAGTTTGCTTCAGGTCATTCTGTTGAAAATAGTAATCACGAGGGAGACCTAATTTCAGAAAGGGAGACTGCAGGTTACGTTTCAGGAAGATCAATTAAGCCATTTTGTCCATCGCCGAATCGATAAACTCCATGGTTCCAGATCCAGAAGCCGCCAATGTATCGTACATTATCTGACTTCCGCAGCCGTATTTTACTGTGGGAACCAAATGCTGAACCTAGAGCACCGATACTGGTTTTCTCCACACCATCTCTGCCGTAATCTCGCAAAGTGACGCAAGCGCCAGAGGTAAGAATTTTCAGTACGAGACTTTTAGTAAAATTGCATGTATAATCAGCATACGCGTACATTACGAAAATCTGATCTGTACAAAATGTGTATTGTTGATGGAAAAACATTGCCATCGGCTTGATTTTTGAAAAAATGCAGTTTTATTTAAGCTATGCCACCAACGCCAATTTGTTTTGGAAACAGCAAATTTAAATCGCTGTTTCCACAACCGATTGGCGTTCATCCATCAAAGTATGTGAGAATCTGTTTCCAATTATTTTCTCCAACATGCTGCCGTTGAGCGAAGCATCAGGGAGAAGAATTCACATACTTACCCAACTTTGTAGCATGAGTCGAGCAGGTTAACGTAGTTGAGAACCCGATTGTAATAATTATGGACAGCACCGATATTTTCGAATTCAAAATGCAATTGAAACCATCCGTGTTAAATAACATAATGCCGTCCGAAATTATCCGAAGTAAAACAGATTCAGTTTACGCGAGGATGTTTTGAGTTTTGTTACAAGATGTGTTTCGTTTCGTTTGGAGCATTTAGAAGAGTGCAGCTGTTCACCAAATCCGACATTTATCCTTCAATCAACACTCAGCTTCAATTTATCCGAAAGAGAAATTTAACAGGCGAGGAAAGTAAACATCGTCAAGAAGCTTTGTCCCTTGATGCCTGAAGAAAAAAGACACTACATATTAGGGAATCCTTGTAATCAACAATTAAATTGATGAGTTTAAACTATTTAGTTCTAATCTTTATGAGCTATATGTGAGAACAGCAAATACACTTCAATCTAGGATAACTGTACTTTAAGATGAGTTTGATTTTATGAATATAAAGTACATGGTTTTGTGAGCTTCTTAGTACATGATTTCTAATTCTGAAACAAAATTGCTATTATAAAAGTAACATTACATGGGGATGGACTGTTTTTGATTAAAATACTTGGCATGACAAGCTTCTCAAAAAGGGGTTATTTACCAGAAAGAAGGCATGTGACTTTTAGTATGCTAAACGTTCATTACGGAAGAAGTTGTTATGTGAATATTGCAGTCCCTGCTCGTTCATCGTACACTATCAGAACAGATAAAAAAATCTCATCGCATCACTATCAAATTACATCACAACATATAGAAAATGGCGCTTGCGCCCCATCACAGGGAAATGGCGCTTGCCCCACTCCGTTTTCAAGCTTTCACGGGGTAATTTTTTCACATTTCTGTAAATTTTCACAGTTGTTTGGAAGGATTTGGCAAAAAACGTAAAATGTCAATGTTGGCGCTTGCGTCACTTTTCGAGATTACGGCAGATCTGTCTTCCTTAAGATTCAAAGAGATTGGTTTTCGACTTATCCGTATAAAAGACCTTGTTCCAGAACTCCTTAGGTCTGTTCCCGCATGCATTAGCAAACTATAGCCGTTTTTTTTCATGTTCACCTTTGAGCTGAAATAATTTTCACGGCCAATACGACCTTTCAGATTGTTCCTGTATGCTGCTCTCCGGACAGTATCTGCGCTGACAGGTGTTCTAATGATGCCGGCCACTTCGGTAGTCAATTTAGGAATGTTTGTTATAAGGTTCTTTCGCAGTGTTCGCATAATTACTCGTTCATCATCAGAAGACAGGATACGTTTGTGTTTTCTGCTGGGGAGATTTTCCATGGTTCCTTCGTATTTCCACTTGTTTATGATTTTATTTGCTGTAAAGCGTTCCTGTTTGCTGTAAAGTTCTTCCGACTATATCTGCTATTTCCTGCAATGTATTTCCACGACAGTTCATATTTATTATCCTTGTACGTGTAACAATATCTATTTCTTTTCTCTAACTTGCCATTTTGATAAAAAAAAATACAAACGTCAATAAAAAACAAAAACCAACACTGCCCAAGCAATGGTTAAGCGTTGACACCAATCATTGATGAAAAAAGTACACTAATTCGCAAAGAAACTTACTTACAAGACTAATTTGTTCGGAGAAGTTTATGGTGTACACTCTATTTTGCGATGCCTAGAATAGAGATTGTTTTCAATTTTTAGGAATAAACTTTTCTCGCTTTTCTCGAAATTTTATTGCACGTACAGCTAGGTCAATGTGTGAGTAATAAATATACATCAAAAGAATCAATGTATTCAAAATATTTCATACCAAATAAATGGAGAGTATCGTCAAGTAGCATTTGTACACTCAATTTTGCGATAGACTGTATCACGCGGTAGAGAAATGAGTAGCATGATAAAGCACATGTTTCATTTAATTTTGAAATACTTTTAAGTAAACAAGATTTTATTTGTTTTTCCATTATCAGCGAAGATATGCAGGCTATCTAGTTTGCCAACACGGAAACTCGTAATGTAAAGTTGACCAGGTGAGGAACATTCCGCATCTGAATATAAACTACACAAGTCCAAAGATTGATCTTGAGCTTTACTAATTGTGATTGCAAACGCCCATCGAATAAAAATAAGTAGGTTTCAAATTATTTTCAAATACAATTTTAGTTCAGGATTTTTCCAACACTTGCAATGAAATATGTTAATATCACATATAATACATACATACAATAATGTTAATTTGAGTTCTCAGCTTCATTTCAGAAGTGTACTTATTCCATCTGGAAATCAAATGAAAAATTATCCTTTCATTTTGGATTATGCATATTTCATGACATAACGATCGCATAGCAAATCGACGGGCAGTTTTGAAATGTTCTATACAAGACCCAGTTATTGCTTTGACAAATGCATCGTTTTATGACAGAATTACAGCGTTCCAAAACCCACTCAAAATTTTCGATGCCGCATGCTGGTCCTTTATTTTTTTTTGTTGAGTGCAGATCTTTGCTCACTCCAGAATATGATTGACCACAGCAAATGCCGATACATCTTCATACCAGATCGCCGATTCACCTTTAGTCGGTAGCGCAATACGAAACTTTTTCCGCCATAGTTTGGAGAATTTTCAGAGGGTATTGAAAGCGTATTAAAATATTTTATTATTTTTTAAATCCTTATCGATCATTCTGCAATTCATTAGCCCTTTGCGGTCGTATGTCTGCTCTCAGCCACCACAGCAAGGAATCATACTGAATACTTTATCCAACCACATGCAATAATAAATACACTTCTTTTGTACGAACTTTAATGTCTAGTGAATTTGATCACGAATTAATACGCAGTTTCGATGGATAATAGATAACGGTACTCGATGTAAACAAAAGGTTATTAGCGTGGAGAGATAAGAGGATCATAGGAAATGATAGTGCTCCCATGGCTGAGTGGTTAGCGTCCCACATTATAATACCGGGAGTTAGGCTCAATTCCCGTTCTGGCCGGGGGATTTTTCGTCAAATAAATTTCTTCCGGCTTGCACTGTGGTCACGCGTATTCTAGGGCTTGCCACTCCAGAATACATTGAAGGCGTATTTCTCGGCATAGAAATCTAAACTGAGTACTACTAATAAAATTGACGCAAGTAATACATACGTTGAGAAGGCAAAAGTATCACTGGGAACGTTAGTGCCATCCAAGAAGGAAATTAGGATGGTGGTTCATGGATTATCTTACGCAAATGTAAATATTAAATCCTAGGAATTGATGAAATTCCAATACTTTGAAAAATTGTAACTTTTCGAGAAAAATAATACAAAAAAAATATTTTACACTTAATTCTGCATGCAAAACTAGTGAATCTCAATTTGAAACCTTTCCGACAATTTCACGATGCTTCTGAAAGTGTTTCGTACGATTTCAGTAAAACTGATTTTACCGCGATGAAAAGCGAAATATCTGAAGACGAATGCTGAGTATAAACAGCTCAATAATCGTCTCTACAGTGCTTATCAAGACCGTTCTGCAGTGTCGCCTTAAGGTAAATCCTAAAGAATTTTGGCGTTTCGTCAAAGACCAACGTAAGGAATCCGGTCTACCATCTACGTTGACCAACGGTTTATTGGAAGCTGATACGACTACCGACATCGCTGACCTGTTTCGCTCTCAGTTCAGTAATGTGTTTGTCAATGAACACATCGATCCGCAGGATGTTGCTGCTTCTACCGGAAACGTACCTCGACTTCTTGCTTCTGAGCTGGATTTTGTTATCACTGACGATATGGTAATTGCAGCAACTAAGAACATGAAAACCTCCACAGGATGTGGTCCGGACGGCATTCCATCACTCGTCTTGAAAGGTTGTGTGGACACACTTGCGTCACCTCTAGCGACACTGTTCAATCTGTCCTTATCTTCCGGTGTATTTCCGAGTTCTGGAAACAGTCGTATGTTTTTCCAGTATATAAGAAAGGCTGCAAACGGAGCGTTTCGAACTATCGGGGTATTGCTGCATTATGTGCCACCTCGAAGTTGTTGGAGCTGATCGTGCTTCAGGCGTTAATGCAAAGTTGTTCACAGTATATCTCATTGGAACAACACGGATTTATGCCTAAGCGTTCCACGACCACTAACTTGACGTGCTCCACCTCGTTCATGATACATCAAATTGAAAATGGACTACAAGTAGACGCTATCTACACCGACTTATCCGCAGCGTTTGATAAGATGAATCATCGAATAGCAGTAGCTAAATTTGACAAACCTGGAATGAGTAACCAAATAGTCATCTGGATCCGATCGTGTCTAACTGGTCGTAGCATGTCAGTCAAAATTGGAGATCATGTTTCATCACCGTTCCGGTTTGGTCTGGTGTTCCGCAGGGCAGTCACCTAGGACCATTTTTGTTTCTGCTGTACATGAACGATGTCAACTTCACGATGAAATGTCTGAAACTCTCGTATGCCGATGACCTGAAGCTCTACTACGTGATACAGCAACCGCGAGACCCATTATTCCTGCAACAACAATTGGAAGCTTTTGCCGAATTGTGTCTAAAGAATCGTATGTCGCTTAACGTGTCGAAGTGCTCCGTTATTTCATTAGGGCGGAAATACACACTCTTCAGCTTTGACTATACATTGGCAGGCGTACAACTCAAACGCGAATCAACAGTCAAGGACTTGGGGATTCTGATCGACGCTAAAATGAATTTTAAAGATCACGTCACATATGCTGTATCTAAAGCCACTTCGCAATTGGGGTTTATTTTTCGCTTTGCCGAAAAATTTAAGGACGTTTACTGCATAAAAGCCTTATATTGTTCAATTGTGCGTCCTACCCTGGAATACTCATCTATTGCTTGGTCACCGCACTACCAAAATGGAACATAACGCATTGAATCTGTTCAAAGGAAATTCATTAGGTTTGCACTTCGTCACCTCAGCTGAAGGAATCCTTTGAATTTGCCAAGCTACACAAGCCGATGTAAGCTCATCAACCTGGAACTGTTGGACGCGAGACGCAAGGTAACGAAAGCATGCTTCGTTGCAAATATCTTGCAGGGCAATATCGATTGTCCTATACTGCTCAGTATGCTGCACATTAATACCCGTCGTCGTCATCTACGATCACACTCATTTCTCATCATACCTCATGCTAGAACGAACTATGGCCTACATGAACCAGTGCGGAGTATGTGTCGTGTTTTCAATAAGTGTTACTTTGTGTTTGATTTCAATGTGTCACAAGAATCGAATAAGCGCAAATTTAGACGATTTTTTTGTAAGTTTACGGTGTTGTCAGTTTTAAAAATTTGTGTTTTTAGTTTAATTTAGTTTAAGTACTAATGTCATTGGGATGGAAATCATCTGTTGGCAAATACAAAGAAATGAAATGAAATGAAGTAACAAAGCAGTCAAAACAACACGAAGTCGTACATCGGTCGTTTTGAGTTTTTGTTTCTTTCGGGTGTTGTTATCCATTTCAGTGCAATTCAACGAGTGATAACAATGATAATCTGCCTTTAGAACAAAATGCTGATATTTGGATTGTCGTTTAGTAGTTAGTTTCAATTTTTTGTCGTGCAACGTAATAAGACCAATGTACAAACGAGAGCGGTCAAAATGAGCAATGTAACATTTTTCACTCCGATGGTTCAACTTTATTCTCAAATCACGGAACAACAATTACGATTGGTTTTTCAGAGTTAAGGCCGTTTTATATTATCCAGCACGTAGCGTAAACGGCACGTACCGACACCGGCAGACAAATACATGATGTATTCATATCATCAGGCATAGCAACTTCGGAGCGCAGGCGGAGCGGAGAAATGCTACTGGTGATTGAACCGATGTCGTACCGAAGAGCGACGAAAGCACCCATACCACGAACTTCGACGTTTGATTTGTATGTATGGTGCTACTCGCCCGTGTAGTTCGTGTCCGGCACCGGCAAAATATTCTTTTCGAGAATTCCTTCATGCATTTGTCTGAAACGTGCTGTGTATGTCCGGAGCCATTCCGCTATATATACGCATACACATTTGAAACACACGCAATAATATTTGTCTTGCATGAAACGTGCCGTGCCGGTTACGCTACGTGCCTGATAATATAATATTTTTTAGGATGAGACGAAGGTAATCCCAAAATTAGGAAAAATGACATGCGTACATGAAGAAAATAAAGCGTAAAATTTTAGAAACATATAAAAACAATTTTAAATAGAAATTATGAACGAATATTGAATATACTATTTAACAGTGTATCGAGTTCACGCCATGGAATCTGGAACAGTTTATTTTGCGAAACCTAGCGACGAGCACTTATACTAGTATGACAAATAGTTTAAAACCGCAAGTGTAACGCAATCAAAGCAACCCGTTTTAGCAAGACACACTGATAGCTGTCAAAAGTTGAAAACCGGTGCGACAAAACATAGTACCAGTACCTCGTTTCGGCTGTTTCGAGTGTTGTGTCGACCGATTTTTGAAGATAATTGTTTGTTTCTCGGTGGTATTTAGTGTTTTTCGGATCCTACTAAGTATTTGCCATGTGAAGTAAGAAGTATGTATGGTTTTAATTCTCGAATTCTAGTTGCAGTCAACGAAAAATGGGTAGCACGGAAACACAGCGGATGGTCATCCGCAAAATGTTCAAGGTAGGCAGCAGCCAACGCGAAATCACAGAGTATTTGGGACGATCCAAAATCAAAACGTGTTTAATCCTCTCCACGAAAAATCAGAAACGACTGGACGCCCTAGAAAAACGACCGTGAAGAATTACTCTGCCATAAAGCGAGCCTCCAAGAAAGATCTCCTCAAGGCCTCGAAAAAGATCCGAGACGAACTTAACTTGTCCATTAGTTTCCGGACAATTCAGCGGCGGCTGGTGGTGCAGGGGCTAGGTGGTAAAAGCCCCCGGAAGGTCCCGATGCTGACGCCGAAGCGTCTGATGGTGCGCGAAAGACCACTTCGATTGGATCGGTCCGGAGAATGAAAGACAGTGGCAAAATATACTGCAGTCGGATGACACGAAGGTAATCCCTATTGGATCGGACGGGAAACTTAGGTCCATCGCTCAATAAGCTGCGCTTACATGCCACAGTATACCACAAAGACATTCAAGTATGGAGGAGGGAACATCATGGTGCGGGGGTGCTTCTCCTGGTACGGAGTTGGCCCCCTATACTGGGTGGATAAGATCATGGATCAGTGACTCTGCGCCCAAATCCTAAGTGATGTTATGCTGCCACACGCGGAGAGGAACATGCCCCCGAAATGACAGTTCATGCAGGATAATGATCCGAAACACACCGCCAAGACCGTCCTCAAGTGGTTCCACGTAACAAAGTCGACGTCATGGAGTGGCCACCACGCTCACCGGACCTACGGGAGATCGTGAAAAGGTCGGTGTACACGGTGAAGTCGAAGAATAAGTAGCAACTGTGCCAGAGGCTGGTGAAATCCAAGCCGAACCAGTCGCGTGATGTAATGCGTAACAAAGGTTACACGAACAAGTATTTACCCTAGAAGCTTTTCACGGTATGAATTTTCTTGTTTTTATTTTTTTACCATGAATTTTAAAACCGATCTTAATTTTAGTTGTTAAGTATACTTAAAACGCATTTTTTAGTGAACGACTATTGTTTCAACTACAGATTTTATAAATTTCTTCGAACAATGCAAATAAATTATTATAAACGGATTGAAGCACTGGATTGGATCATTTTTTTCTCAAAGTTTTGTCACTTTCTCTTTTTACTTGAACAATGGTGTTACATCTAGATAAGAAATTTTAATGTTATTAATGTTTGGTCCGACACTGTATGAAATTACAATATTTTGTAAAATCGTAACCTTCTAAGAAAAGTAACATAAAAATGGAATCTACATGCAATACCATATCTCCATTTTTGTAGTTCGACATGGCACCACTATACGTCAAACTGTATTAAATTGGAAGGATTTCCCGATAAAAATACACAAAAAATATCGAATGGAGGATGTTTTGGGATATAAAAGTTTAACGGCAAAATAAAAGGAATGGTACTCGGAAATTTCAAGTTTTAAGCATTTAAGTTTGATAAAGCTAGCCCGTGAATTAAATTTTTCTCACGAGAGCGTTCGTCATATTTTGGGTTGTGTTTTGGGCATAAGAAAAGTCGCAGCACGACTAATGCCAATAGAGCTCAATTTCCTTCAACAGTTCCATCACAATCGATGGGCAAAGACATGCTTGAACAATCGAATTCTAATCCTACATTCATCCAACGTATAAATACTGACGACGAGACATGAGTGTACGAGTATGACATGGAAACGAGTCAACAATCAACCGCTATAAACGAGTCGAAACCGGAGCAACCAATTCAAAGTCGAACAAAAGTGAAGGTAATGCTGACTGTTTTCTTCGATATTGGGGGGGGGGGGTTGAAAAAAAAGAGGTTAGGGTGTTCCAACATCCTTCCATCCTTCTTTTCGTGTCAATATTATGATTTTGAATCACCGTTGAATAAATTTTCATATGGAATTTAATTAAAAATTTGAATTCATCTTGAACTCTAATCTGGAATATAGAATAGATGGAATAATGTAATTCAATTGAATGGCACTAACGTAACAGGTAACAGGAAAGTTGATTTTCTTGCATCTAGAATCTATAGTTTGTAATCTGAGATTTGAGTACAATCGTTGTTGTTGGAATACACATCTACATTCTGAAACCCATTAGTGAATCTGAAATTCAAATATGGAATATATTCTCTAGATCTCGCTCTACGAGAATTATTTTCGATCTACGCCTCGGTTTGGTAATTTTCAGAGGCGTAACAAACTTTCCATACCACATATCAAATAGTAAATTCGAAAACTGATATAATAGATAGAGAATCTCGAGAAGCTCCCCAATTATCATGTTATCTACTGTTCAAAAATAAACAATTTTTTTCCAATTTTCAATTCTATGAGTCGAGTGAGATCGATTTGTTTATTTAAACCACTTAAGATATTGTAAAGTTTGTAAAACTAGTAATTTAAATGTGAAGCACTTCGTGTGTTCGGTGATTTCATTGGGGGAAAAATCGAAGAATTGGATGAAAAGCCGATGGAATGAGAAGCCATACCGAAGAATAACTAATGAAATAGTAGCTGGCAGAAGTCCAGAAGTTCATGTTATTCCCGATATAGACCCCTTAGGAAGAGACCAAATAATACTGACGAAAAAACGAACCCAAAAATCATTCTTATTTTGTGAAATAACGGATGACGTTTCAAAGAAAATCAAGATCAAATATTTTCTTACTGATCTGCCAAAAATATACGAGTTCCGCTTGGAATTAAAAATTTTAATTAAATTCAAAAACGACATCATTGTATAAGTTTTGAAGCGGCCACGAGTGTTAATTTAAATAACCCAACATTCGTTGTTTACATACCCGATCACTTGACACTAGTGCCTTAGTTAGCTAAATTTATGTTAAAATTGAATTAAGCAGCTTTTGACGTATATGAACTACAAATTAAACCACACAACTTCTAGCTCTACCTTAACGCCATACAGAGAGGGGATGCAGGTTGTGCTGTTCCGAATAGCACTAACGGCAATCTTATTACCAAAGTGTAGATTCAATCACTAAAAGTAACTTAAGTTCTGGAAGATATAAACGGCGCAAAAAAACGTATTGCTTTTAACCAGCTACTCTACGAAGCAAAGAATCGATGAACAAATGTGGTATTTTAATGAGTGTATCAACCTTTGACTCCAAATAAAGTACCTGTCGGCATACGGTTTGCATACAACTCTGCACATTACTTTGCATCAGAAACATGATAATTGAGGTATACGAGAGTGTTATCCAAGTGGAAACATGCAGTTCCGGATTCTTCGCGAAAAAATACCTATTCTTGAACTAAACTAGCTTCCGGTACTTATCTGTTCATCTAGCCAGTATCGGGCTAGATTATTTTTTGATGCTGATTTTTTTTCGCGAGCAATTGATCCCCGCCTTGCCGTGTATGAATTTATTTGATCATTTGAGGTGATTTTGAAATTCATTCGTAGCTGTGAAAAAAAAATATATAAACACATACATGCAATTCTAATCGTAATTGATGCGATCTAATAGCCAGTATGGACAAGCGGAGAGCTTCTTGACTCAACTGCGCTAACCCTTGCAGCAAGCTAATCGCGAATCGCATAGCAGGAGTTCACATGCTTATCCAATTTTCCCCCAACAATCACATCATAGTTAAGCTGTCCGTCGGTGCTATAAATGATTGGTGATGGAAGCATAGGAGGAAGGGCGGATGGTGAGAAAAAGAATCTCAAGATGCTGGAAGATGATCATCCGAGTGGTGAGAAGAAGGAGAGACAGAGAGGAAACCGAAGCATGCGCATAAACTCCGCCTTCGATGGACACAAAGCAAAGCACAGCAAGTTGCGTACTATGATTGTCTCGTTCTGCCTCTCCACCCAGAAGGGACCTGGGTATGATCCGTTTCAGCTTTTTTGTTTATATTCTCTTCTCTCCGGCTGTACTTGCGTTTGATATCGCGATTATGGTTTCGAGAGACGCATATATGGCATTCGATTATAGTAAGGTACCCCGGTCAGATTTTCGACAATGTTATGATCATTTCGTCTGATTATCAAAATTTTGCTAGAGTACATTTATACATCTTTTTTCCAATGTATCTGGTATATATGATTGTATTTTATGTTCAGATTACATTTTAGCATAGCCCATTGCCCGAATCATTCACCGAATACGACCCATAATTCTTTTTGCCAGCTTGATTGGCAGGAAAAAAATCAATTTCCGCTAGAACTTTTTCTCGAAGCTTGCAGATTTACCCTACTTCTCCAGTTTGCTCTTCACCAGCTATCAGTGTTCCACAGACGGTAATCATATTTATTCCATTTATTCATATAAATTCGGTTCTTATTTTATTTTATAAAATTCATCTTCCACAAAAAAAAAACCAATTTTGCTCAACAAAATTCAGATTCAAAAATCTAAAATCTAGATAAATATTCGTTGGGCCGCTCATCCAAATTTCAATAAAAAACAAATTTTATACTAGAGATCTCGAACCATTACTGATATCTAGGATTAATGCCTTTTATTTGCATTCGAATACAAAAAATCAACTCAGCATCGATTCTAACAGGTTTCGAATTATTTCCGTCTCTGTCCAACACTTTCAAATTGCTGCCTTTGGACTCTAGATATGGACTAAAGTACATCATGCAAACCATACTAAGCTCAGAAAATTCCAAAGGGCCTGGCCGGGTAAGGGAGTAAAAAGTGCCCGAAGTCACGAAGCTTTTGAGGATGGCGTCAAATAAACGAAAAAGTACGTTTTTCACTATAGATCCCACGTCAAATCACATAGGAGTTCAAATATCCCGCCAAAATTCCTTATTTAATATCCTATACAATATTTGCCATACAGCTGGTGATTTGGTTTGGGGGCACTTTTTACTCCCTTACCCGACCAGGCCCTTCCAAATATAAAAATAAATTACAGATTTATGCGTACAGAATATGCGTACATTTCCATTTACAGTATCGTAAGCTGTCATCCTGAAGTTCCTTCAGTATAATCGAACGCTGTCTCTAAGCGTTTTCGGGATTTATTCTTTTTTTATTCTGTCCAAATAGTCGAAATTCTTGCTCTCAAGATAATTTTGTAGGGACTTTAACCAATGATAATCTGGAGGTAACACATATGTTATGTATGGTGTGGGAATTAGCACATATCAGCAAGGCTCTAAAACACATGTTGCCGGCAGTGTTGCCACACGTATAGATTAATCTGGAAAGGTACAGAAGTTTTCGTTATTTTTGGTACAGATTGTGTACAGATTTTTTCCGCATATTAGGCTGTCAAAAAAGTCTTGCGGTATTTCCGCGAGGTGTCGTTGTAAGCGCGTAGTTCTAGTTGTATTCATTGTATCGAGTCATACTATAGCTTGTTGGAAAGGTATTTTTGCGCTATAATATAGTCCCTGACAGTGTTTTGTTTGATTAAGTCGTTCGTGAGTTATAGTGTCGCAAATATGGAGCAAAATAAATAGAAAATCCCACATATTTTACAGTACTACTATGACAAAGGCAAAAATGCATCTCAAGCTGCCAATAAAATTTGTGCAGTTTATGGATCCGATACAGTTTTCATTTCCACCGCACAACGATGGTTTCAACGTTTTCGTTCTGGTGTAGAGGTCGTCGAAGATGCGCCACGCTCCGGAAGGCCTGTCGTCGAAAATTGCGTCAAAATCGCTGAATTAGCCGAGAAAGACTGGCATAGTAGCAGCCGTAGCATCGGCCAAGAACTGGGGATAAGACATCAAACCGTTATTAACCATTTGAAGAAGCTTGGATTCACAAAGAAGCTCGATGTATGGGTGCCACACACGTTGACACAAAAAAACATCTTTGACCGTATCGACGCATGTGAATCGCTGCTGAATCGCAACAAAATCGACCCGTTTCTGAAACGGATGGTGACTGGCGATGAAAAGTGGGTCACTTACGACAACGTAAAGCGTAAACGGTCGTGGTCGAAGCCCGCTGAAGCGGCTCAGACGGTGGCCAAGCCCTCATTAACGGCCAGGAAGGTTCTGCTGTGTGTTTGGTGGGATTGTCAAGGAATACTCTATTATGAGCTGCTTCCCTATGGCCAAACGCTCAATTCGGACCTGTACTGCCAACAACTGAACCGCTTGAAGATAGCACTCATGAAGAAGAGGCCATCTTTGATAAACAGAGGCCGCAAATTCTTCCATCGGGACAACGCCAGGCCACACACTTCTTTGGTGACGCGCCAGAAGCTCCGGGAGCTCGGATGGGAGGTTCTTTTGCATCCGCCGTATAGTCCGACCTTGCACCAAGTGACTACCACCTGTTTTTGTCCATGGCGAACGAGCTAGGTCAGAAGTTAGCCACAAAAGAGGCCTGTGAAAATTGGCTATCCGAGTTTTTTGCCAATAAGGAAGCGAACTTCTATAACAGGGGTATTATGAAGTTGGCATCTCGTTGGGAACAAGTCATCGAACAAAACGGGGCATATTTGACTTAAAACAGATGATTGTAACTAATTTTATGAACAAATGAAAATTCAAAAAAAATACCGCAGGACTTTTTTGACATTTACAATGCAATAATTGATCAGTTTCATAAGGACGAAATTCCTTACAAAAATCGTCTGAAAGGATTCGCGTCGGACGGTGCGACCATGATGGGAGTTCGAATTTTGGAACTCAAGCCGCTTCGGCTTTCGTTAGAGGCGGTGGAGAAGATGCATTTCACAATTCTCAAAGTTAATTTAGTGTTTCCCCATTTAGTATGGATGTGACAAAAATCAAACTGCTTGCAGAATATTTACTGCCGCCAAAGATTTAATGGCGAAACCTCTGTTGCTTGAAGAAACTATCAGACTAATGGACAGCGAAAAGCAGATAATTCTTGAGGGTATTTGTCACAGTTCTTTCGTTGAGCTGATAAAGCAAATGAGAAAAAGATTCGATTTAGATGATCCGATGCTCAAGGTTGCGGTAATGCTAACTCCCAGAAACTTTTCTAATTTGACAAACATTTGTTAGAGGCGTTTCCAGGCTTCTTGGGCTTCGTTGGGAATATACAGGAACTGTAGAATGAATTTTGTACCCTAAAGGTATAATAACTTCGTAGGGAAATCAAAGTTTCAGAAAACGAATATGTCCATTTTGGTGGACAAAAATTGAATGCCTAGAAAAAATTAAGGGTTCGCTCGCATTTTCTGCGCTTCGATGCATTGTTTGTAACGTTCCCACTATGCCTCACTGCTCGAGCGATTTGAGCGAAATGAGCTTCGAAGTCGGCTCTGCAACGATACGATGAACGCTATTTTGAGGTCAAAAGATTTGATTAAACATCGTGGCGGCAACTAGAAAATTTTAATAAATGATAGTATGCAATCTAGATTCAGTAAAACTATGTATAAACATCATCAAACACACGAATGACTTGCAAATGTAAATGTAGTATTTGTAGTAAATGAATGAGTATTTTTTCATGCTAATGAAATAGATTTATCTCTACAACAAATATTTTCGATGGTACAGATTTTTAATAGAAAAAGTACAGATGAGAAAGATTTTTAACCCCTCTGCCACAGATTAAAATGTGGTAAAACTGGTTGCCGGGTTGCAAAAGAGACATGAGGTCTGGAATTGTTCTGGTGGAAAACGACGGCTTTCCAATTGGCTAATTCTTGATTTTCATCCTGGATTGCTGCCTTTATTCCTCTAGGGGCGAACCGTATTTGCTGGAATGTATGGAAGTAGAATATTTTCATATTACTTTTCTTAAAAGGCTACGATTTCGCATGGTATTTAAATTTTATAACTTTGTTATATTGAGAGGGTTTTCTAGAAAATATGTCACAAATATCAAAGGCGTTAGGTTATAAACATTTTTAATATTGAACTCAATTTTTGAGTAAAATTTCTCATGTTTACATCAGGCATCTATATTTCGGGTTGATTTTTTTTTGTAATTGTAAATTCAGATGAAAATTGTGGCTTTTGGTAACTGCCAAATTATAAATAATGTTTGATAAAATCGGAGAGGGTCGCGTCAAAATTGCTTAGTTTCCGACTGATTTGTCAGTCGGTTGTGATTGGTCTAATTTCAAATTACCAGGTCAATCGATTTGCTTTTTCTTTACGTAAATTAGTTTTAGAGAAAATGAACATATCGGTATGAAACAAAGGGTACACTTCATTTCAAGGAAATCTCAATTTAAATTCCCCTCCGAAGGCAGCAACAACGCAAGGTTTTCCATAAACAAACCATTGCAGTTAAACAAGATCCAATTACGGTATGTACGATACAATTTATAGGTGCATTTATGTATTCCAAATACACAAATTGTCACCTTGCCAGCCGACCAGGGCAACGTGTTAAATGGGAGAAAAATGCAAATAAGCGTCGCACTCTTGAACCTCCGATTAGCGTTCAACACATTTATGGCTGGTCCTGGAATCACGACAGGAATCATGGGATTTCCCCCGCTCAGCCTGGGAAGCAAGTGTGCTCATTTTTTATATCTCACCCACCCCAAAGACTCTCTCTGTCTCTCTTCCCAGCATAGATATGTTTACAGTTTCATCTCGTACATTTGCCATAAATCAAAACGCACGAGGTTATTTATTCAAACGAACGTTCCAAAGTTTTATTGTAATGTTAAAATATATCCTCCCAAGGGCCTGCAAGTAGAAGAAAAAGTGGAAAAACCAAAACCCGGTCCACCTCACGTACCGGAGGCAATTTGCTACTCCTTAAAGCCCGTCCCGTTCGGTTCCGTTTCGCTTGATCAGTGCTCGGTGAGAAAAGATAGCTTCGATAGCGTACGGCTCGAAGAGATGCCGAACAATGGGTGTGAGAGTAAAGGATTCGTTAATCTTTTTTGTTGTCATCACGTCCCGAAATTGCCTGGAACTGGTGGTGATCGTTGTCGGTTTTGAAATGCCTGATTCCTGATTTGTTTTTCTCCTATTTTGCGGCATATTTTCCAGTCCGAGGATGTCTATTTTTTACGGATCAGCAGATCAAATAAAAAGAGAAGCAGAAAAAAATGCACGAAAGCCGATAGCTTACCAAACATTTGCAACTAAGTGGAAAAATAAACAATACTGATTGGAACTGTATACAGCAGTAAGGACATAAGTAATAAAACAGTACAAAGAGCCGTGCCTCTGGATGGACACCGGAGAGATCAGCACAACAAATGGGACAGGCAAATCAATTATCTTCGAACGTGTTTGTTTAAGGTAATTGCAGTTGCCTTTGTTTGATCATGTACAATACGCTTATGGTTGAGTCTATTGACTGTGTGGGAATTATTAAGCCTGCGAGGAGGAGCTCAACCGTTTCAGAAAACATGGCATCAATTTTCTTATTAGCCAATGATAGTAACCACAATGTTTTTGGGAGTTGTTTTTTGAGAAAAAGGTTTAGAAGATACCGTATTTTAATCTTTCCTAATCTAATCTGATTTGAAGGCATACTGGAAAATATTTTTTCTTTGCAAAAACAGGGTTTTGTAAAACAAATTAAACACTGTAAATATTCGGTGCGCAAAAAAGTTCCCGCTATTTGTCAACAGCAGTATGTGCTGGTTGACTTCGATATATCCAAAACGTCATGAATCAAGCTTAGACATACATTCTGTCAAACATACATCAATTCCATGTCAAACCGATATAGTGTTTCTCTGATTTTCGTTAAAAGTTGAACTACTGAACCGAACCGACATATGAAATTAAAGCTAATAAGCTACTTTGAGAAAATATCACACTTTCGGCAAGACTGGATTCTAGTCGCATAGGTCTAGTCTAGTAACATAAGAATACTGAATGAAGACTAAAAACATGTTAAATTTGCAAAATAATAACTCAAAAAAAAAATAACACCTCTCTGATTTTCGATATATTATGTGAAAAACTCAGCTTTCCAGAAAAAATATGAAAAAATATCCGATAGTAATATTTTTTCAAAGAACTAACTCATTAGCTTCAATTTGATATGTCGATCATTTGAATCGGTCCAGTAGTTCAAAAGTTATGTGGACAGTGGGACATGGAAAAAAGGGGGAAGAATTGGTTTTTTCGGTTAACTTTGAAAAATCATATCTCAAAATCGAAAAAAATCTACAATCTACAATCAACCAATTCAATTTCAATAATCAATTTGATAGCTCATTGGCTTCAATTTGATATGTCGCTCATCTAAATCGGTTCAGTAGTTTAAATGCTACGAATTTTTGCAAAAAATCATTTTTGGATAAAAGGGGAAAAATGATTTTTCGGACCACCCTAAAATGAAAATGGGCACCTTATAAAAAAACAATACTAATCTAATGTTTTGTGGTAATGAGCAAAATTACCACCTTTTTAGAAAATCAGAGAACCACTATACACTGAAGTCGCTTTTTACGCGGTTTTATTTTACGCGGCTTTTTCACACTGTTTTTGGAATTTACGCGGTTTTTTTTATACGCGGATTTCGGAATTTACGCGGATTCTGAAATTTACGCGTTTTTTTTCACGCGGCACGCATCAACCACGTAAAAATTCAATATGCTAATTGATGTGACTTTTCACGAAACAAGTTTGTATTATATCACTGATAAGTAGCTAAGAAGATACAGATAACATGATTGTAGCATGTAATAAAATTCAGGTAATCAATTGTTAGAATATGGGTTGCATTTTGAACTAATAATTCACTGTTTGATAAATTTTTACACGAATATTGAAAATTACATGGTTTATTTTTACGCGGATTTTTTTGCGCGGATTTTGGAATTTACGCGGATTTCGGAATTTACGCGGTTTTTATTTACGCGGCACGTATCCCCCGCGTAAAAAGTGACTCCAGTGTATTGGTTTGGCATGGAATCGCTGTTTATGTGTTACAACTATATTGCCCAAAGGCAGTCATTTTGACTGCTTGGGAAATTTTAATAATCAAATGATCAATAATCAATGATCAATTTTTCCCGCTTCATAGCAAATTTTGTTGCCCGCATAGTGAGTGGAGTGCCATGCCCAAGAGTGAAAGGAGGCTTTCATCTTCGGAGAGCCAAAAATCGGTTTTTGTTTTGTCGTGGCATCGCCGACATTTAAATTTTCGCTCAGTCATCGTTTTTCGCATTCACGAACAGTGCCAGTGCGAGTAAGCTTTCACCGACGACAGTGTGTAGTGGTGTCTGAGACATATTTTCACCACCAACGAGCTTCCAACACGCTCCCATTCATCTGCACTGGTGTGCGCATTTAAGCGAATAAGATTAAAAATTTTAAAAAATACTAGGTTTTTTTTGTGAATTTTTATTGTTGTGAAATATTATTTTAAAAAATAATTTCGAATATAAATGCCAATTTTAAAATGGCAGAGGATGGAGGATCTTCAGATGTTGAGGTCTCTGATTCTAGTTCCCTCCTAGTTGTTGCAAAAAAAAGGAAATGTGAAGTCACTCAAATGGGTTCCTGTTTCGATAGATGTTTCTTCCGGGGACGAGTCAGTTAATCCTACCAAGCCTCCCTCCGAAATATTCGCCAACCTCTCATCTATTCCCCCCACCCTTTAACGATCCCACTTTACCTTCAATCTCGTCTTCTTCCTCTGTTCTCTCCGCTCCTACTCAACCTTCGCATTCCCACCCTGTTGTCCCCGTCCCGTCAATCCTCTCCCGGGTCTTCGCTTTCCCCCCTCTGTTGTGTCCACTTCCCGTGTCAATGTCCATCCAGAAGATGCACCTGACACCTGGGTTGTTTTCCTCAGGCCTAAACCCAATGGAAAATCTTTGGAAAAGATGCAGATCGTGAAAGATCTGACAAAGTATACCTCCGTGTCGCAAATTTCGAATGTTAGACCAAACAAATTGCGGAGGCGATCTGGCGTAGTGGTAACATCCATACCTCTCACGCAGAGATCACGAGTTCAGTTCTCACTCCCGACATTCTTCCAAAAATGGAAGTAAAAGTGACGAGCCAGCCGAAATGTGCTGAAAGTCACTATAATAGAGAAAAAAAAACCAAACAAATTGCGAGTTGTCGTGACTGATCGAAAGAACTTAAACAAGATAGCTGTCGACCTGCATTTTACAGTTGAGTATCGGGTTTACATTCCCTCTTAAATTGAAGTTGACCGTGCGACTTTTTATTCAAAAGCCAATGACTTGTTAAAAGTGCAAGTCCGTTGAACATATGGTTTCTTTTTGTGCCAATGAAGAACGCAGTGCCGCTTGCGGAGAGCAACATTTGGGTGAATCCTGCAGTGCGATTGTAAAAAAATTTCCACGTGTTCTCAACTTGTGAAACATACAAGATTCGCTGGGAGAAACAGATGCGCTCTTCGAGAGAACGCCCTAAACGCACTCTCGCGAAAATTTTGAAGGGTGCTTCTCCACTGGCTCAACAACAACGACCATTGACCACAAACAATGTCTTCGCTTCGTTGGCAGTTCACGAAATGGGAGCGGACATAGCTAATGAGGTCACACCGTTTATTTTCAAAGGTTAATCCCTATCGCAAAAATGTGACCCCTCCCAAAGTTCAAGGATAAGTCCCTCCGGTGTTAGCTTACCTAAAAAGTCACAGGAAGGTTGTGTCCGAGACACGACCGCATAGTTGACGTAGGATTCCGTTAGGCTATCTGTTGATTTTGAATATGTTTGAAGAATTACATCGTTAAACTCTTTGATAATGATTTGGTTTTAATGTCTCTGTTAAGGAACACATTTCGGAAGAAACAAAAATTCCTCCTACTTTGTATTTTCAATGTTCTTCATCTTCTTCTTATTTTCCTTTGTTTACCCCCAGGCAGCATCAAAACCAATGTTGTTAGGGACCCGCCGCATGTGTCATCAATTTCGACCGGTCAGAAGTGGTTATTTCCGTTAGGACAGGGGTTGAGATTTTTTAATTGTTCGATAGTTAGTTTCATGACATATATTATTTTCTTCAATACAAAAAATTGTTATGGAGTGCCGAAATCGATTGACGCAAAAATTTCATCAATCCATCATGAAATGACTGAGCAATAAGCGTTTGAAATTGGACAATTTCCACGATGTGCTCGGTATTCGATTTTCAATTTGTACCCCAAAATGTTCCCGAAAGACCTAATCCTACGTCAAAACTCGAGTGCAGCAGACAAGCAAAATCAAATTCCTCCTGGATTCCGTGGGAATAGTTCACCTTCGAACGACCCAGCACTCGAAGGGACATCAATCCCAACTGTCACTATTTTACCGTCAAGTACAACTTCCCAATCGGGATTTATGAAGTTGTCTGACCTGGTGTATCAAATCTCTCCGTGTTTTAATGTTTCCGACTCCATCAGAGCTATTGTCACCGCAATGTTTCCAATGTAAGAGGCAATTTTACAGAAATTGATGCAAAATTTGATCCCTCCTTGCAAATGATTATCTCTCTTGATATCTAACTCAATCCTTTCCCGTACAACATCGAGTTTCACTCGTGATGTACTTTCATAGCATAAGGCACTAGAACGCTCAGCAAAGTAGTGAAATCACTTGATGTGGACGTATTAAATAATACGGGAAGGAGTTAAATAGAGAGGTCGGAACATCAGCGTTTCACAGTGGAATAGTCATAGTCTAATCCCTAAATTGGATACATTCAAATTTTCAATTCATAACTTCAATTGTGATGTTTTCACTCTGTCCGAAACTTTCTTCGCGAGATGATCTCTCATTCCACGATTTCAATATTATACGCTCGGACCGTAATGACAGATGTGGAGGGGTGCTATTGGGGATAAATAAGCGCCACTCATTTTTGACGTGGGACTACGTCTAACCGGAATATATGGGGGTGAAATGAAAACATAAACGCAAAACATGCAGGAAAAAATGAAAGATCTCGAATGCTTATAACTCGAAGATTTCTCAATAGATCAGAAAGATGTTTGTATCACTTGATAGGAAATATTTCTACGCGTCTATCACAATTAATAAAATGTTATCTTTCAAGAGATAAACAATTGAATAATTGTAAAGTGTCAAGCATTATTTTGCAAATACACATGCAAGAAGGAGTTTTTTTGTTTCCACCGAGATGTGTTTCCCTAACACGAATTTCAAAATCAATGTACCTAAGGGAATCCGCTTTGTAAATACATGTAAGTAGGGGGTATTTTTGTTCACACCAAAATTTGTTTCCCTAACACGGACTTCAAAATCAATATGCTTGGGGGAATCCGCTTTGCAAATATATGCAAGTAGGGGGTATTTTTGTTCACACCAAAATGTGTTTCCCTAACAAGGACTTCTAAACTGAGAAGCCTGGGAAAATCAGCATTTCAGACACTAGAGGTGAATGAACTATCGCGGTTCGAAAACTACGTGAACATGATAGATACAATAATTGTGGAGGCGATCTGGCGTAGTGGTAACATCCATGCCTCTCACGCTAAAGGTCACGAGTTCAATTCTCACTCCCGACATTCTTCCAAAAATGGAAGTAAAAGTGACGAACCAGCCTAATGAGTTGAAAATCACTATAATACAGATAAAAAAAAAAAAAAGATACAATAATTTCAGAGGGCAATGTAAAATACCATGATCGTTGGACAATTTTTCCGTTCACATATTTTGGTAGTCCTAGGCATCATATCAAACGTAAAAGGACGGTCATCAAATTTACTTGTAACGAAGAACATAATCTATTACAACCGATGAATTGAACTTACATGGCAACTGTTCACTCTTTTTACTCACAAAGCTAATATGTTGAATTCTTTTGAATTCGAAAGTTGTTTCACTCAATCGATAGTTTAATCAATACAATATAAATGATTACTAAGACAACGGTAGCCTCCCGTCGCCCTTGCGGTTATGTCATATACCCGCCCATTTTTAGCATTGATCTTCCACTTATTGGAGGGATCGAAGCTGTTGCTTGTGCATGTTGCTTATGCAAACATCTGAGGCAGAGACCTCTGTATTGTCAGCTTGTATTGGCCTCCGAGAGTTACAATTAGCCGAAAGCAGCTTGCAGACATGTGCTCACTCCTTCCTCAGCCACGGTTGATCATGGGAGACTTCAACTCTCACGGAACCGCCTGGGGGAAACAGTACGACGACAATCGTTCATTGTTGATATATGTATGACCTTTGTAACAGCTTCAATATTGCCGTTTTGAACACTGGGGAAACAACACGTGTACCGAAACCTCCTGCTAACCCAAGCGCTCTTGACCTTTCGCTTTGCTCGAATTCACTATCGATAGATTGCAAGTGGAATGTAATCCAGGATCCCAACGGTAGTGATCCCTTGCCAATCAAAATTTGCATCACCACTGGGTCAAATGCTTCTGAATCTATAAACATGGCATATCACCTCACAAGACACATTGACTGGAAAAAAATATGCAGACGCGATTGTCCTAGCTATCAATTCCAGAGATGGCTTACCTCCATTGAAGGAGTGTAACTTCCTTTCTCGTTGGAAATTTCGTTCGCGCTCAAACAAAACCCATCCCCGGTTCCACCAATCGCCGACGACCTCCCAATCCATGGTGGGATAGTAGTTCGAGATTTCTTCAAATCAAAATTGGAATATTTTTCCGCTATTTTTTCTTCAAAGTGCAATAAATGACCCTCATTTTGAGTACTCAACATTATATTTCATTAACATGGTACGGAGATACATCCGTTTTTTTGCGTCAAATATCAAATGACATGAGCTTCATTTCAGCAATCTCGAGATAAAACTGTTTTCTTGAGTACAGATTCCAGTAGAGGAAAGTTTCATGTATTATGCATTGGAAAATACTTAGAAAAACGCAATCTTCAAAGCAGAATGCAAATCATCAACCAATTAAGAGTTTGCTCAAGAAAATGAATGCAGTTCTATGCTAACAAAAATAAACATTAATTGCTCATTGCTTCCCATGTATTGTCAATGGGAACTGTCCGCTATCGTGATTGTTCCGTTTCGATCGACACGATAGAACGAAACATTTAATTAATCTACAATGTGATCACGACTACCAAATCTAATGTTTTTCATAACTCGGTGTATCCCATCCCCCTATGTTCACACCAACTGGGGATAAATCAAAAATAGAGGAACCTTGCGCCCCGAAAGCATTATTTTTTTTCCCGGCGTCTTCTATGGAAAACGGAAAACCGTGACGATGATACTCACTTCCGACTAAACGGGTGGAATCATAAGCTATCATTTCACTCCAACAATGACCTTTTGTTTTGTTAATGTGCGTTGCATGATACAATAATTAATCTTTCGCGTCTGTCCGCAACTATTGGCGCTGTTGTATTCAAATTTATGCTCGTCTAGTCAGCCCCCTTTTTTCCTCTATTGTAACGGAGGCATTAAAATATGAACATAAGCATGGTGCATAAACAAATAAGCCGTCTCATTAAAATCGCCTCCGTGACGAACGTGTGCGTTCAGTTAAATAGTTTCTTGAAAATAAAAGAAAAACGAGAGACGGGAAAAACGCGAGATATGAATATCTTTCTTCCCGCAAGCCCCGATCACCGGGGGTAATAAACCTATGGGAGCAAGCGAAACGGTAATGAGGACATACCGGAGAGTTTAAAATAATTTTTCGGCGGAATAAAATTAGCGGTCGGCGGCGTCCACATCAAAGGGCGCGGTTTGCGTTTCGGCGGGGATAATTTCCAAGCTTGGAGTGTTTGCTTTTTATCGGTTTCAAGTCGGAAAAATTTGGTAAGGAGACTTTTCACCGCGGAACAGGTGGTGTTTGATCGCGACAGAAGATGAACGACAGAAAAAAACGTTACTTTTACCTCATATTGCCATGTAAAAAAATAACGGTTCAAATGACCAAATTTTTGTTTGACGCAGTAGAGAAACAGCTCTCCTCCATCATCGTGTTGCGACTGGGAACTTTTTGCGGCCCAAGACATGCCAGAAGGGATTGACTGACCGACCGATGTCCAGTCAATCTTGGAGGAAGAATTCCTCAACTGACCAGTCGGGGTGTGTAATGGCAGCGGGTCATTAAATATTTCAAGCACAAACTGTACCGAGCGAACATGAACGGGTTCCTTTTTTCTTACATCTATAGCTCTCTCTGTTTGATCAAATTAATTTTTAATTTCTCGTGTAATTTCATTTCAATCAAGTTACGTAAATTATTCATGACAACAACGGGACGTTCATTTCTTCATGTTGTACTTTGCTGTGGTGAAGCGTAAATGTTTCTTTTAACCGAACGCGAACGACACGCAGGTAAAAGCGCAGCTGGCGAGACGGGGATGACCGCGTCTTCCCCCGTGGACTGATTGAGCACACGTCAGGTGGACCTGGTGGACCTGGGGCGGCACGAGTCTGGCACAAGCTGCCGGCCATATCCGAATCGATCAACCTCACAAGAATGAGGTTAATTTTATATTCTGGTAATGTTCTTCGTGAGAACCCGAGTGTCGGACGGAGGGTATAAAAATTAACCCCTCTTCCCTGAATCGTGGAGGCACAGGAATCTCTGCATTATTAACGGTTCAAGAAAGTAATAACAGCGTAATCGGTCTCTGGGAAAGTCTGAGAATGGCAAAATGAATTTTCAATATGGGGTTCCGTTTAGCACCACACATTTCTCCAGTTTGTGACATTATTCTGAATGAATAATACACAGTATTATTGAATTCGTCTGGAGGCCGCATTACACGTTGAAGAATTTGTTGTCGCTGTCAGGAACACTATCACTGTATTATTCATACAGAAAAATGGGGGAGTGAAGCTTCACACAATATGTCAACGAGTGTCAACGTAGCGTCAACGTGGAAAAATCGATGGCGCAAGGTTGAAAGAACACATATTTATGAAGTTACTGGCTGACCCGGCAAGCTTCGTCCCGCCCGAAATTTGTTTTCTTGTTATCAATACCTTCAAACATTCACGTTTTCTTACTATGAGCAAGTTCATGGGTCCAATCGCAGTACTTTTCATTGATTGATCTTCTATTCTATTCGACTATTCGTTGAATTTACTTTAAAATTCATAATATTTCTAACAAAATTCATCATTATAATATCAGGTTATTTTCAGACACAATTCTCGTTCAAGATTTTTCAACCACTTGCAAATAACATGTTTCTCCGTTACATGGAATAAATGTTTTATACAGAAAATATAATGTAATAAAGACAGCCCTAAATCGGACAATTCCTTCCTCGAGTTCTGCTCTCATCAACACATCCGGCGATCCTTTTTTTGGTATAGATAGAAGAAGATATAGGAGTTCGTTTCATCACATCAAAATCCATTTCCAGTTTGGAACAAAGATCAATTTCGCTAGCGCAAACATCAAATGGACTAACAGCACTTGTCACTATGTAATTGTAGAACATATGGGAATTTAATTTTCCGAATTTTCCCTTTTTCCTTCAGAGATTTCCGAAAATTTTCAATTGTCATGTTTGGTTAGAATATTTTTGGTTGAAATATGTGTAATACTTTTATGGGACCCCCTCTCCATTCCAGAGGACGGAGGAGTGCTATACCATCGTAGAAACATTTCTCGTACCCAAAAATCCTCACATCCCAAATTGTGCTTGATTAATTCTCGAGTGATGCAAAATTTGTGTTTCATTTGTACGGCAGCCCCCCTTAGAGAGGGGGAGGAGTGTATTCGCCATAGAAAAGTTTTGTGCCCCGTAAAACCTTCACATGCCAAATGTGGCTCCATTTGCTTGATTAGTTTTCGAGTTATGCCGAAAATTGTGTTTCATTTGTGTGACAACCCACCCTTAAAGAGCGGGTGGAGAGTCAAACCACCATAGAATCATTTATTGCACCCTAAAACCTTAATATGCCGCATTTGGTTTGATTTGCTTGATTAATTTCCGGGTCATTTGTGTTTCATTTGTATGGCAGCCTCCCCCCTTAGAGAGGGGGAGTGGTCTCAAACTATCACGAAAACCTTCCCCGGCCCCAAAAACCCCTACACTCCAATTTTTATGTTGATTGGTTCAGTAGTTTCCGAGTCCATAAGAATCAGACAGACCGCCAGACAGCCAGACAGACAGAAATCCATATATATATATATATATATATATATATATATATATATATATATATATATATATATATATATATATATATATATATATATATATATATATATATATATATATATATATATATATATATATATATATATATATATAAGATAAAGAAAGATGTATCCGGTGACCACCGAAGAATTCATCAACACAATTACTAATATGCAAACATAGGCGCATTCCGACAACACCACGGGTGACAACGAGACCGACAGAGAACAACGCAACCGGACATTGGAATTGCCGACGACGCATCATCGACCGATCACAACGTGGACTTCGCACCTGACGACTTAGCAGCAGCGCAGCGTGGCCTGGATCTTGAACTGCAGAGTTAGGCTTTTAGGCATATTTTGGTAGGCTCGAAATTATTGTAATTCACATGAATAATTCAGTCTTAGTTTAAATCGTCCAGAGAACAGTCGCGTTTCCGAAATCCAACGCGATAACTTAATTGGTGCAGTCGGTAGGATTGCTCGTTCAAGTGTTCACGCGTAGATCCAATTCGCGAAAGTGATTTCCCGCGCGAGTGAATATCGAGTGGCTGACGATTGGAGAACTACAACGGACACACGAGTGACCTATTCTTTTATCAAGTAAGCAATTAGATCTTAGTCAATTAACAATAATTTAATCGGAGTGATACAAAGCTTACCTGAAACAAAAAAGACGTGTGGGTAATGTCAGGGACATAACCGGAGTGACGTAGGACTATACAAAGGGGACAGCTTTTGTTAAATATATATTTTAAATATATTGTTTTATTTTCTTCTCCTACGTGAATACCTACCTATCTACCTGAAAAATGGATTAGTTCACTGTTTACTCTTTATGAATATGTTGATGGTTCTGAATAGAACCTTTGGTGTTGTGTTTTTGTTATTACTCGATATTCCCATCTTGTTCGGTTAAACCTTCCTGTTTAGCTATTGCGTTTGCCACTCGCCACAGCTTTCACAGTTGGAAAATTTCTTCCCATCCAGCTTGTGACATGTTGTTCAGTAAATTACAATTTAATGCGACGTGCCGGAGAAACACTTTGCCACTCACTGAAACTAATTGTTGCCTTGATGAGCGCCGAACCGAAGCTGCTCTGTTCTTGATGCGGGTTTTCTGATTGTCGTGAGCAGCTTTGCAAGCCAACTCGAGCACTCCGACGGCCGAAACTCTATAATCGCTGTTAGGTATACTGGTGCTCCGGCACCAATCCGTTCGGCCTAGTTACCCTTGCGGAGCAAACAGTGAATGCGACCAACAGGGAACTGGAGACCTGCACGGTTCGAGTGAGACTTTGCCTTTCCCTTAACTTGTCCTCCTTTGTTACGTCCACGATGCCAATGTCGATACCACACGGGTTTACGGTTTGAAAGAAAATAAGATATTTTTTTGGGGTCCGCGTGTTTTATACCCTAGCGGTACACACTCACAGGATAGAGACAAATCGGCAAACTCAGCCAAAGAGGCGAGTCCAACGAGCCGAACGAATGAGAGTTAAAAGGAAGCGATGGCAAAAAAATACATTCATTACAATTTGTTCGCTCGTTGGATTCACATGCAGGCTAAAAAGGGTCCTTTTCAGGATCACAAAATTATCTTCAATCTAAAGAGTTTATTGTTTTGTTATCACTCGATATCCCCATCTTGTTCGGCTAAACCTTGCTGTTTAGCGATTGCATTTGCCACTCGCCACAGCTTTCACAGTTGGAAAAATTCTTCCCATCCAGCTTGTGACATATTTTACAATAAATTACATTCAATGGCACGTCGCATTACCACCACTCAGTATCGGATTGGAGGTAATTTTAACCTGTAATTGAACATTTGCGATGACAGTGGTACAGTGTCGACTTTCAATGTGGGGTCATAATTTGGACCCCGAACTCTATGTTTACAAAAATGTCCAACTAAATATGTCGCATTACAGGTCCGTCCAATTAGCTAAATGTCGAGATAAGTGTGAACAACTGCCAAATTCACATACTCATCATATCCTGGCAAACAAATTATGAAAAAATCAATTTGTGTTTTATTATTATTTTGGATATTGTTTTAGAAAGCATTGAACTGTATTTCCTAAACTCTTTTTTGGAAGGTTGAATGGCCCTGAAAAGCACCTTGTTTTATGGAATGGTTCCAATTTAGAAAACTTAGTACTCGTGGTTTTGAAAAAAACCATTTCGAACGCCCTCGATGCCGCCTTGTTCTGGATTTGCCATTGAAGCAGTTTGTATAAAGAACAAACTTTTTTCTTCTGCTACCTGCTGCCGTTTTGCGATTGCGTTTGCGTCTGCCTGTTGTTGTCTTGATGTCCACCGAACCAAAGCGCGAGCAGTTTTGCCAGCCAACTCGATCACTTCGGCAGCCGAAGCTCTATAACGGCGGCTAGGTGGACTGGTGCACTGGTACTAACGCGCTCGGCCTAGCTACCCTTGCGGAGAACTCCAGATCAACACGGTTCGAGCGGGATTTTGCCTTTCCCTTCACTTTTCCTCCTTTACCATGTCCAGACATGGCTGCTTGGGTTGGCTTGTTGATGTGTTGTGATGCGAACCGATGTGGTGTACGGTTTGAATGAGAATGATCGTTACGGCAGCGGAGCGGGGATTTTTAAGCTGACTAGCTGGCTCGAGAATTACGCATGTGTGAGACTGCGACCAATGTTTCGTTCATTTTTTTCTTTTTCCTTTCCAATCGTGCTTCATTCTATTTTGCTGCTGCTCTGGTTGCCCGTTTTGGTCGGTACGATTTGAGGAGCACAAAATGGACCAATCAAAAATGGGCACATAGGGCATTTTGACAATGCTTGATATTTCACAATTATTCAATTATTTATCTCAAGAAAAATGAAATGTTATTCGTTATGATAGATGCGTAGATATATTTCCTATCAATTGATGCAAAAACCTTTGCGATCAATTGAGAAATGCTCGAGTTATAAGCGTTCCAAATCTTGCATTTTTTCCTACTTGTTCAGTGCCTAGATTTCCATTTCACCCCCTATATCTTCCGGTTAGACGTAGTCCTACGTCAAAAAGCTGTATCCACATCCATAAAATATAATAAAAAACTACTAATTCAGAGAGACGAGCCCGGGTAACACCGTAAGCGACTCTCTTTATATCACAAAAGTGAACTACTAATCTAAAACAAAAACAAACGTAAAATCAGACAAAAATCTAGCAAATCTAACAAGAGTGATTTAATTTTTTATCTTGAAGTGCTTTGTGAATAATTGCAAAAATAATGAATCCCGAAATTCCCCCGATACTTCCGCGGACGCCTTTCGCCCCGGAAGCAAACTTTGAAAACCACACTCCCGGGGATCAATCAGACCACGAAGAAGCAGCCAGAATTGCACAAACGACCGAGATGTTTTGCAAGGCTGAAAAAATTTTAAAGGCGATGCAAACCTTAATCGATTAGAGAACTGCAACCATTCGACGGAAACCCCGTCAAGTTGCATTCGTTCATCCGGGCGGTAGAAAATCTTTTACCGTTTTTGGATGCCCTAAAAGGCACACCATTCGAGCAGATATGGCTTCAGTCCATACGTGCTAAAATTACAGGCGACGCGGATCAGGTGCTAGAAATATACGGCACCCCACCCGCCTGGGAGAATATAAAGGCAAATTTAATTGCTTATTATAACGACAAGCGTGACGCTGTTACGCTTACTCGCGAGTTGTTCCAGCGGCAACAAGCTGGAACAATCGAAGATTTCTATGGGGATGTACAGCAATTGCTGTCCCTTTTAATTAATCATACAAACCTCACAGCGTCAGAAGCCGCCTTAAGAGCTGACAGGATAAAAACGCATCAAGAAAATGCTTTGCAGGTATTTTTAGCTGGGCTGAAAGAGCCCATCGGCGGAAATGTCCGAGCTCGAAGGCCCACAACAAGAAGCATTTGATGCTGCGGTGGAAGAAAGAAACTTCCAAAATAGGTTTGATTTGAATAGAACAGATTCAGTATTTCGTCCTCCAAAACCCAATATATTAGCACCTCCTCCTCCTCCGAAACCAAGAAGATTTTTTGATCGAGCACAGCCTCAAAATAACATGATGCAACATAATCCCCGATTTCAAACATATCAAAAATACCCACACACACAACAACCACAAACACCATTGAGAAATTTCAATTTCGGTCCTCCGAGAAACTTCAATGTCAGTGCACCTCAAAATCAAAATAGACCAAACTTTCCATCTCGTAATTTCCAACCCCCGAGATCTGCTCAAATGTCGAAACCTGTCCCAATGGAAGTCGATCCTTCCATAAGATCGAGACAAATTAATTATATGAATAGACCGCAAGGTCAAATTCATTATCATGAAGGAACCATAGAACCATACGATCCACAATACATGCCAAATGACTACGAATATCATTATGGTGAAAACCATAATGACCAAGACCAAATCCTTGGCACTACGGTTGAACACGTGGCGCAAGACAATGCTACTGAAGGAGAGCCTGATGGGCTAAATTTTCATTTAGCGGAAGATTCAGCAACGAATCGGTGAACAATTTCCTACCTTTCATCAAAATTTCCACTGACAAAGGGCCCCTCAAATTTTTAATTGATACAGGAGCTAACAAGAACTACATTAGCCCAAGACATGTTAACTTGAGCAAATGTCGTCTTACACAGCCCGTTAAAATTAGAAATGTTAGTGGCTTACACACAGTAAACAGATCCGTTAAATTCAACCCTTTTGGCAACATACCAGACACAATGAAACAAACGTTCCACGTGTATGATTTACATAAATTTTTCGACGGCCTCATTGGGTATGAGACTCTTCGTTCGCATAAAGTGGATATTTTAACTGCAAAAAACGAACTTAGATTCCCCAATGGAGTCATAAAAATGTTTCGTAAATACCCCGTAAGAACAGTTGCCCTGTTGAATTCCAATGAAACCAAGGTAATAAGTTTACCAACGGATTTAAATGACGGAGACTTCTACCTCGAGGATGATATTTTCATATCACCTAACGTAGCAGTACATCGATTACAATCGATTCTCCGCAATAGTAACCAACCTTACAAACGAACCTATAAAAATAGAGATCAATGCCCCTATAGAAACCGAACTTAACAACTTCTATTTAGAAGAGCCAGTTCGTGACGAAGAAAGTGAATCCTACAGGACACATATTTTCGATCAACTAAGGATTGATCATTTAAATAGGGAAGAGAAAAATGACTTATTGAAAATGATTGCGGACTACACAAATATTTTTTATGTGGAAGGACAGAATTTGACTTTCACAAACGCCATCAAACACAATATTACGACACGAGACGATGTGCCAATCCACACGAAATCATATCGCTACCCTTTCTGCCACAGAGAGGAAGTTCAGCGTCAGATTTCTGGCGACTTGTTATAGATTATCGTAAGTTAAATGAGAAAACGATCGATGATCGTTATCCCATCCCTAACATAAACGATATCCTCGACAAGTTAGGCCGTTGTATGTACTTCAGTACACTCGATCTCGCATCTGGTTTTCACCAGATCGAGGTAGACAAGAAGGATGTTGAGAAAACAGCCTTCAGTGTCGAAAACGGGCACTATGAATTTTTGAGGATGCCTTTTGGCCTCAAAAATGCCCCATCGACTTTTCAGCGCGTCATGGATAATGTGCTGCGAGAACATATAGGTGTCAGATGTCTTGTGTATATGGACGACATCATTGTGTTCTCCACTAGCCTTCAGGAACAATTGGGAAATCTACGGAAAATTTTCGATAATCTACGCAAGTACAATATGAAAGTTCAACTCGATAAGAGCGAATTTCTTCATAAGGAAGTCGCCTTCCTTGGCCATATTGTAACATGCGATGGAGTAAGGCCTAATCCAGATAAACTAGAAGTTATCCGTAAGTGGCCTTTACCCAAGAACGAAAAGGAGCTACGTGGGTTCCTTGAAATTCTTGCCTATTATCGCAAGTTCATACGTGATTTCGCGAAAATAGCTGAACCATTGACTCAAGCTTTGAGAAAGGACGAGAAAATAGCTCATACTAAGGATTTTGTAGACGACTTTGAGCGTTGTAGAAATATCCTCACTTCGAGCGCCATTCTCCAATATCCTCAATTTGAGAAACCATTTGTTCTAACGACAGACGCCTCCAATTATGCAGTTGGCGCTGTCTTATTGCAAGGCAAAATCGGCAGTGATAAGCCCATAGCCTTTGCATCCCGGACCCTCAATAAATCGGAGGAAAATTACTCCGCTATTGAGAAAGAACTACTGGCCATTGTGTGGGCTTGTAAATATTTCAGACCATATCTCTATGGACGAAAGTTTACGCTCTACACGGACCATAAACCACTTACCTACAAACTAAACCTAAAAGATACAAATAGCAGACTCATTCATTGGCGCCTCTATTTAGAAGAATTTGATTATGAGATAAAATACAGACCTGGAAAGCAGAACACCGTAGCCGATAGTCTTTCCAGAGTACGAGATGAAATCAACGTCAATGAAGCGGAAGAAAACTCTTCTCCCACATCTGAAAGCGACACTTCGTCAGACGGAGCCGCGGCCCACTCTGCTGATACCGACGATTCTGACTTTATCCCATGCACAGAAAAACCATTGAACGAGTTCTGTAACCAGATTGTTCTAAAAATCGGACCCAACGAAGAAGAAACCTATGAAGAAATATTTCCACGAGTTTTCCGACGAAAAATTACGAAATTGATATTTGGAGTTCCATACCTAATTAAAATGTTTTAAGATTACATTGATCCCAAAAGATCAAACTGCATCCTATGCCCAGAAAAGTTGATACAGACGATTCAAATCGTCTATAGAAACTACTTCAGTAGAGGCAAACCTTTCAAAATTTATTTTTCTCAAAAAATTCTCATAGATCTGAAAACGGCCGAGGAACAAAATATCGTTATGGAACAAACCCACGAAAATGGGCATAGAGGGGTATGGGAAAATAATAGACAAACAGCAAACAAGTACTATTTCCCAGCAATGAAAAGAAAATTACGACAGTTTGTAAGACTCTGTCGCATTTGTAATAAAAATAAGTACGAGAGGCATGCATACAAAATCATGCTCGGATCCACTCCGGACCCAAAAAAAACTTTAGATTTAATACACCTAGATATATTCATAAAACAACCTAATATATTCCTTTCATTTTTAGATAAATTCTCGAGATACGCTACGTTGATTCCCATGAAATCTAGGAACATTCAAGATGTACGTAAAGGATTAACTAAATAATTTTCCATTTATGGTACCCCAAATTTGATCGTTACTGACAATGACCTCTAAATGAAATCTATCGAAATTAAAACTCTTCTGGAAAACTTAAGTATCGACATCCATTTCACTCCTCCGAACCATAGTTCAAGTAATGGTACAGTGGAGAGGTTTCACTCAACTTTGGGCGAAATCTATCGATGTATTAAACCAAATTACCCCGATTTAAACGACAAGGAACTTTTTAGAATCGCTTGTACCTCATACAATAATACAATTCATACTGCTACCAAAGTAAAACCCAGAGAAATCTTTTACGGCATAAGAGACGGCGAAGAAAGGCCTCTTGATATGAGCAAAATTCTAGAAGACAGAAACAAATTTTATGACGAAATTATTTTAGAATCAAAAAAAGCTAAAACAAAGAATTTGGGTTACCATAATAAGAAAAGAGAGCATCCACCGGCCCTCCAGGACAATGAAACTGTGTATAATAAAACACAAGGTGTTAAGAATAAAGGAAAAGAAAAGTATCTCCCCGTCAAAGTTGTCCAAGACAAAGGAAGAACATTCCTAGACCACTCTGGCCGGGAAATACACAAAGAAAATATTCGGCGAAAATGAAACCATACAAATTATTTTTCTAAATTATAGATGTTGCGGAGCCAACTTCTAAAACTAATTACGCTGACGTTCATCACGACCTCATCATCGAGAACGATACAAATACATGACCTGACAAGAAACCCAGGACTAGTGACGTTACAGACCGGAAACGTACTAATTAAGACTGGACGTCACAGGATATATCACACAATAGACTTGGAAGACTATAGACCATTACTAAACAACATCGCTATCACTATTGACGGACTTAAAATATTCACAGTCTTCAGCGACGTTTATATCACATTACAGTCCAAATTTAAGAAAGCCCAAAACACGTATATGAAATTGTTACCAAATAGAAGAAACAAGAGAGGAGCATTCAATTTTCTAGGCTCAGCCATAAAGGCGATTACAGGCAATTTAGATGAAGAAGATCGAATCCAAATAGATAACGATATAAATGACTTAAAACAAGGCAACCAAGAACTTATAAGACAAAATAATATTCAAGTAACTATCAACAAACATCTAGGAAAACGTATAAACAAATTAATAGATTCCGTTAATGAACAACAAAGAATAATCAAGCAACAAATTATATCAGCCAGACAATCTCTTAATCACCAACAAACTTGTCAATCAAAATTTCACAGCAATCCGACAGGCATTTAAAATTTCTTATCATGTCGACCTAATACAAGAACACCTAGACTCAATTTTCCAAGTTATACAACTTGCAAAAATAAATATCATTTCTAAGAATTTTCTCGAAACAGAAGAACTAAAGTTTATCTCAGATAAGTTAGAAGAACAAAATATTACCATTCTACATCCAGACCAAGCATACGATTACCTAGACATCAGAGCCCTCTTCAAGGAATCCATCCTCTACTTCATCATCGGCGTCTCGCAGATTTTACCACATCCATTCACCAGTCTTCTCCTAGAACCACTTCCAATCAACGGTCAAATCATCAAACTCCCTTGGCATAAAGCAGCAATCTACGGAAACTCCACCTATTTCATCAAAGGCAGTTGCCAAAGTATCGGCGAAAACTCCATTTGCGAAGAAGATAAATTAGACGACAGATGCTTCTCCAAAATCATACGAGGTTCCCCAGGTTGTTTTTCGAGAACTGTACAATCTCACTGAACAACAAAACTTTTAGCTCCATTACATTTCCATCGAGAACCATCCCAACAATAGTGCCTCTGGATGGCGTGAAAATTGAACAAAACGAATTCGAGCAGAACCTGGACTTTCACACATTAAAGAAATTACATTTCCAAAACCGAGAACAATTGGAGATAATTAAAACCCGATATTTCATCCAAACATCAACAAGTTTGGGCCTCTCATCTATATGTTTCATTATAGGCTTGATCGTCATAGTTTACCAATGGTACCAGAAGAAAAGGACACCCAATGAAGAAAAACCAAACATCAGTTCAGCAGACAACCATCATCCCAACACAATTGTATCGGGACGATCCAATCTTAAGGGGGAAGCAGTTAAAAAAAGATGTATTCAATTTCCCAAAACATCCGCACCGGTGACCACCGAAGAATTCATCAACACAATTACTAATATGCAAACATAGGCGTATTCCGACAACACCACGGGTGACAACGAGACCGACAGAGAACAACGCAACCGGACATTGGAATTGCCGACGACGCATCATCGACCGATCACAACGTGGACTTCTCACCTGACGACTTAGCAACAGTGCAGCGTGGCCTGGTTCTTGAACTGTAGAGTTAGGCTTTTAGGCATATTTTGGTAGGCTCGATATTTAAAAAAAAAATTGTAATTGACATGAATAAATCAGTCCTAGTTTAAATCGTCCAGATATATATATATATATATATATATATATATATATATATATATATATATATATATATATATATATATATATATATATATATATATATATATATATATATATATATATATATATATATATATATCTATCTATATATATAAAAATGGAGTGATGTCTGTCTGTCTGTCTGATTCTTATAGACTCGGAAACTACTGAACCGATCGACATGAAAATTAGTATGTGGGGGTTTTTGGGGCCGGGGAAGGTTTTCGTGATATTTTGAGACCCTCTCTAAGGGGGGCTGCCATACAAATGAAACACAAATTTCTGCATTACTCGGAAATTAACCAAGCAAACGAAACCAAAGTTGGCATGTGAAAGTTTTAGGGTGCAATAAATGTTTCTATGATGGTTAGACAGTCCTTCCCCCACTCAAAGGGGGGGGCTGCCATACAAATGAAACACAAATTTCTGCATTACTCGAGAATTAATCAAGCAAATGAAACCAAATTTGGCATGTGGAGGTTTTAGGATGCAATAAATGTTTCTATGGTGATAAGATACTCCTTCCCCCTCTCTTAGAGGGGGCTGCCATACAAATGAAACACAATTTTTTGCATTACTCGAGAATTAATCAAGCAAATGAAACCAAAGTTGGCATGTGAAAGTTTTAGGGTGCAATAAATGTTTCTATGATGGTTAGACAGTCCTTCCCCCACTCAAAGGGGGGGCTGCCATACAAATGAAACACAAATTTCTGCATTACTCGAGAATTAATCAAGCAAATGAAACCAAATTTGGCATGTGGAGGTTTCAGGATGCAATAAATGTTTCTATGGTGTTAAGATACTCCTTCCCCCTCTCTTAGAGGGGGCGGCCGTACAAATGAAACACAAATTTTTGCATTACCCGAGAATTAATCAAGCAAATTAAACCAAATTAGACATATGGAAACTTTAGGGTGCAATGAATGTTTCTATGGTGGTTAGATACCCCTCCCCCCTCTCTTAGGGGTGGCTGCCATACAAATAAAACACAAATTTCTGCATTACTCGAGAATTAATCAAGTAAATGGGCGGGACGAAGTTTGCCGGGTTAGCTAGTATATATATATATATATATATATATATATATATATATATATATATATATATATATATATATATATATATATATATATATATATATATATATTTCAATTTTCAAATATATATTTCAATTTTGTTCGGTGGAGGCATCGCGTCAATTTTCATACCGTCTTGTGAGAGTGCTTATCATCTGCATCTGTACTGGAATGCGTTTGGGGTGCAAGGATTTGAGCGAAAATATTTCTTTTCTGGCCGAACGAAGAGGTATGACAGCTGTGATGGCACAATAAATACTGAGCTCACCAACCTGGCCAACCTCACTTTTTTTTGCTACCGTGTTGAACGGGCGTGCAATATTTTTCGTCTCAGAATATGCGCAAAGAAAGCATAATGCAGAGCTTCCACGGACGAACAGAAGCGCGGTGGAAGAAAAATATTTAATATGACGACCGCGTTAGTTTCCAGACCGTTATATGGAGTTATGTGTTGAATGACACGTACGAGTTGTTGATATTATGCGTTATCAAATAAATAACGGTAGTGGAGAAATATACATCTAATCACCTCGAGCCGAACCGTTTCTATCACGAGAAGAATATTCACGATGCGTACAGAGTGTGCTACGCGTATTGACAATGCGGACACCAATCTCGTGCATTGTTACAGCGAGAACAAAATTTAATCATGGATCACCCATCTTCAGCTGCTTCTTCAAAACCACGCAAACAGATCGGTACTTTTCATGACCACGAAAACAAATTTCGCTGCATTTTAAAATGGTATCCGATGTATACAAAAGCTATTTTTAAAATTTTTTGCTGGAAAGTGCTCTGTTAATTTGAGAGTGTGTTCGAATGTATTGGTGTTACGATGATGATGTTTTGAATTGTAAAGGCATCCTAAAACTCTCAGACTTTTTCAGTTCATTCACCTCAAGCCTAAAAAAAAGCCAATTTGGGAAACTAAAATGTTTAACTCGGTCTTGAGAAAGGCCATTTGGAAAGCCTCGCTGCCGGTGCCATCTGATCGCTAGCAGGTTGACTGATAAATCGTGAATGACTAATTAGTGTCTTTTTTCGACTAATCGCATGGTTTTGAATGCTTCCAAGTGCTCGGTAATCACTATTGCCCGCAAACGCTCCGTTGTTCCTTTTGACTATTCAATTTTCGAAACTACATTACGGAAAGATAATACTATTAAAGATTTGGGAGTTATGCTTGATTCTAAGCTTACTTTTAAAGATCACATCGCGTATATCTCAGCAAAAGCGTCAAAAAGCTTAGGATTTCTTTTCCGAGTTACTAAGCATTTCAATGATATATATTGTTTAAAAGCGTTGTATTGCTCCCTTATTCGATGAACACTGGAATATGCTGCCGTTGTATGGTCCTCATACTATCAGAACGAATTGCAACGGATTGAAAATATTCAAAAAAAAATGTGCGATTTGCTCTTCGTAGTGTTTGCACAGTGTTTTTGATTTTAATTTATCTCGCTCAGTCCTCAGTAAATTGTACTATCGTTTATGTTAAATTATTATTTTGGTACTTTGAAGTGCATTGTAATTTGTCATATTATCATTTGGTTTTGTAAACTAGTGTCTAGAGTTAAGATAGAATAAGCTGTTTCTTTGTTGGGATTAAGATTGTGTCATTTGGATTATTGTATTCTGTTGACGCAAAAATAAGCAGGTTTTATGCCCATTTTAGAAAAAAAGCTTTTAACAAACTAAAATGGGCTTTTCCCAGCTCAAAAATAAACAAAATAAACAAAGGGACTTAAATGTACACTGATAGATGTACGATTTAAGCCACCAAAAGACCAGCCAGTTCGGAGATGCTTTATGCTCTGTCCGCGGAGCACACGTCTTGCCCTCACCGCTGACAGAATGCCGAAGTGCGAGAGCTCGTGCTGCGTAATTGGGCTGGGCGATGCAGGGTTGAAGCAAACCGCAAAGCGGGCGAAGTATGGGCGGCAGGGCTGCGTCGCATAGGCGCGGTATGTATAAAAGAGAAAACAACGCATTGCAAGCGAAATACATTGGATGTGATAGGAGGATCACATTCACCCTCCACACAATAGACTAATCTAATAATATGAAAATCTAAGAGTTCAGATACTTCGTTGGAGGCTCGGCAACAAACGTCTAACGGATTGTTTTGTCGAGCGAAACAAGAGACACATTACAAATAAGCACACATTAAACCTTTTCGCATACATTGCTACATACATGGCCCAGACCGAGAAGGATGTAGGATCACGTTCATGCTCTCCTTTTTATTCTTACAAAACATTTTCCAACTCCATTCTATAATGAGGTGTAATATTATCACGTATTTATGCAACAGCACCAGTGACTATGTAGATAGCGTGATCGTGTAAAACAGCCTTGCATTTCTGCCGGCCTTGATTCGATGCCCATTAAAATCGTTTGGAATTTTGATTTGGGTACAATACCAAGCTGGCGTTCAGTCTGAGAGAAAGAGATGACTGCTCCCATACATACAAACATTTCAAAACTTTTAGAAAAGGTACCTTTATTTGTTCATTTCATCCTTCAGAACATGAAAAAGCTTTTTTTTTGTCAAAGATGAAATGTTTTCTGCCAACGCTAGTTTGGGTGTACACAGGACAAATGTATGGAAAAATTGGAATACTTACAATTTTTCAAATTTGAACAATTTACGAGTTGGTGGATCGTAATGTATAGTATTGCAAACAATTCTTAGTGATTGGTAAATACTAATTCGATTGATCAAAATTTGTTCTCAACAATAGGAGTTATTCCACTCAAGATTAATTTTTAGCAAATGTTTTGACATCCTGATTTATTACATTAAATGAGCTTGAAAATAACAGACAATGTACTACTCCCCCATACTGATACAGCATTTGTATAATAATATGCCATAGCAATATAAGAGCAATATCAACGTGCGAGACAAGAGACACATTGCAAATAAGCACGCATTAAACCTTTTCGCATACTTTGTCACATATACGGCCCAGACCGAAAAGGATATAGATTCACGTTTATGGTCTCCTTTTTAGTCTTAGAAAACACTTTCCAACTTCATTTTCTAATGTGGTGTACTTATATCACGCATTTATGCAACAGGACCAGTGGCTATGTGGTTAGCGTGGTCGTGTCAAAAGCCTTGCGTTCCAGCAGGCCTTGGTTCGATCCTCGCTTGACATCATTTGGCCTTTTTCTCCGCCAACGCTAGTTTGGGTGTACATTATTGACCTATCTAAACCTACCACGGCGGGGTCAAATGACCCCTTTTGAGTTTTTTTCAAAATTGCTATGCAAGTAACATTACCTCATCGTCATTTGTCTTTACTACTATTCTTAAAAAAATCATCAGTGTATTCTTCAATATTTACTTCTTATCAAATTATACGAAATAATATATTTTAAGCTTTACATAGTAATATTTCAAATAAGAGTCATTTGCCCCGCTCTGGTAAGAATAGGTATACATTAGAGTGCCAATCAAAATTGCCATCTCGAATGTGAACTTGATTAAAAATGTTGATTCCCACGAAAAACTACCCTATGCAAATAATCAGCTCAATCGGACTTCATTTAATAGTGTCGCACAGCAGTCAAAGTTTGAGTTTTTTGAAAACCGAAAAATCACCCAAGGAAAATCGGGAAATCGGGTTTTTCGAAAAAAAAATTTTGATGCCAAATGTCTTCAAATTGCATGAAACGTTGAGATCTAGTGTCATCTCGAAAAAAATGTTTTGTCAAAAATCGACACTCTGGGACTTAATTTTTTCAGAATACGAGACGAAACGTATGGTTTTAAGTGCCAATAAAAATAATTATCTCGATTTTTCATTCGGAACCTGCTGCGAAATGTTGATTTGCACGATAAAATACCCTCTGCAAAATATTGGCTCATACGGGCTTCATTTACTATTGTCGCAGATCTCAAAATTTTAATTTTCTGCAAATCACCCAAGAGGAATTCAAGGAAATCGGGGATTTCAAAAAAAAAATTTTTGATGCCAAATGTCCCTTGGGTGATTTTACGGTTTTCAAAAAACTCTAACTTAGACCACTGTGCGACACTAGTAAATGAAGTCCTATTGAGCTCATATTTTACATAGGATAGTTTTTCGTGGGAATCAACATTTTTAATCAAGTTCGCTTTGAAAATTCGAGGGTCACTTTTTTCCCATACATCCATTGGCACTCTAGTATACATGAATATCGGTAGTTTTAGTGTTAAAATTTTTTAAAAAAAAGTTGATGGGTCTGAGCCTAGGGGCACGGACGGGATCTTGACTGAGATTGTGTGTAGTAATTACATTCAAATTGAGTTTTTCATTGTTCATAATCTGTATTTTTTTCTCTTTTGATACATCAAATGGATGCCCTGGGAAAACCGTTTCCTGTATGTACTTGTATTCTTTAAACGGGTTAGATGACATAACGTGGTAGAATTCGGTACCGCATTCTGTTCAAAAAGGTACACAAAAATAACATTAAAGCCATTACTACCCTTTTCTTCTGTTTATTCAATCATGCAGAAGAAGACAAAGAGTCATCATGTATCATTTTTAAACACAAGTCTAAAAGTTAAGACCTACATAAATATAAGCCTGAGTCAAATCAATCTATGACTACAAAAATATATTATAGATAAAAATAGCATTATCTACTTCGTTACCACGTTGTTCGGAATATTGTTTGTGATAACTCTATAGCCCTATAAGATCGGGACTACTCAAGTTATCATAATCTGATTTACGTAGGTATACCCTTTCGATCTTCTAAATCAGCAGCCATTGAAATTCATTTATTGCATTTTTACATTTACATTTTTACGTGATCTTCTGCAGTGAAATTTGCCTGTCTCATTCACCTTTGGTTCTGTAAGACGAATGAAAATGCATTCCTGATATTGGTAGCATTGGTTACGTATGAACAAAATGATGCCGATTTCCAACTAGAGAAATCGATTATACCGGAACAAGCTACCCACGCTCGCCATTTGAAATCAATCAAACAAGAAAATAAATAACTCCATTAAACCGAAAAACAGTCTCGCCAAAAAATACTCCACTCCAAAGCAGACGAGCTAACTACTCAAAGGTATTAGTTGAACGAAATCAAATGAAGCCGGTTCAATTAACTGTTATTACGTACTGCGGCTCACATTATACATTTCATACACCTGATCGGAGAGCGTGAGAGCTGCCAGCGGGAATCACACAATCATCGGACAATCAAAAGGAATCCCCGCCCTAACCGCCCATCGATCGACGCGGGCAATTCCGCGTCTGCCCAGGAATTGCTCCCAGAAATTGTTACACTCCTGCGAAGGGCAGGCGCCCTCAACTACCGAAGCCCAAAGTGGCCAACCTACACCAAAAAGGCATTCTTCTTCAGTGATGAAAGATCATGTTGATGATGTTGTCGAATAAAGCTGGATTTCGTCAATTAAATAGCATGAATTCATTCAATATCAGTCAGTCCCGCCGACTGAATCAATGCAGTGTGGTTTCTTTATTTGGATTTTGCAACAACTGTTTTTGGTAGTCCTGGTTGCTGCGGAATGAAAATTATACAGTCAAGGTTCACCCATTCAGCGACGAACAAAAATGTGATGAATAATTAGATCGCTCGAGGATGCTGGGTCTCAGCCGGGTGTTGTTCGTGTGATCTTCACTATCACAAATACCTCAGTGATAATGATGATAGTGATAGTAATTTGGGTTAAAATCTGCTAATCCTTTTTGTCAAATTTCTTAAATCAAATTCAATCGCTGTTCAGGTAATCGAATGTGCGCATGGAACGGAGCCCCGATCTCCTCTACACTGACACGATCAAGCCTAATTGATCCATGTTGCATCACTTCCCGATGCATTTTCATATGTTTGCGGCAGTGGACCTCAATTATCGATCGGCTCCGGGTGCCATTGGACAGTGTGAAATCAGCGCTCAATTATTGGAACCATTTGAATGTCATGCATGCTTTGCCATTAGTGAAATCTGCTCCGCCGTTGCAGGTTTGCCACCATCATTTTCAAACCCCCATCACATTTTTGGACAAATTTCGAGGAAATCTCGATACCCGTCACGCTCTCGCGTGGATCAATTCCAGCAGGGGGACTCGAAATTTATAATGATTAATGACCTTCAATCTGTTCGTCTGACACTACTCACAGGATATTCACCTATGAATGCTTGTGTGCGAACGTCAGCTGAGGGCGACCGGATAATTAAAACCAGCACCTAATTTTGTGTGAACTGGACAGTGTGATGTGGGCCATCAATTCTAATAATGAAACCTTACTTTGATTTTTCTCAAATCGCATTATGCACCGGAATATGAGTTCATTTGTCATTCCGTATGGCTTGTGGAAGTATTTTTCAATGAGATTTATGAAAAGAACGATGAAATTAATCAAATTTACAAATCTCAATATTTAAAGAAGAGTATAATATACTATTATTTTAAAATTAAAAAAAAATCAAATGATATCAAATAATATCAAAGAAAACAGCAAACAAAAAACAAAGATATATTTCAAAATTATATAAATAATTCTAATAAACTATTTATTTTGGAATCTATAATCTCTGAATATGCATAAGGTCGAATCCTTTATGAGATGTGATTTAAAATTCGAAGATGATTATGATTTTTCTCGTTATCTCTCGAATCATCGAACCGAACTGTAATGTAAGCATAATGTAATGTAAGCATCGTGTAAATATCTTTTTTTTATCCACGAGACTTCCAGCTTCGAAGCCTTCAGAACTCAGTCCTCCGAATCACCAACAAGTTCTCTCCTCGCGCAATTCTCTCGCCGTAACACCTTTGCAATACTTAATGACCCATTGGAAGGCTCTGTATAAATATGAAACCTGCTTCGTCGCTTCTGCCAGATGGAATTTTCAAGTTCAGCATAATCATGAGAGGACAGGAAAATAATTCTGGTACTTCGCGTAACGTGTATTGCATCGCTAAAACTCCGCACGCGTGTTCAATACATTTTTTTCTGTTTTGAGTTTGCTAGCTGGATTGCGTAAGTTATGCAGTCCATGCGATCAAACTGTGCGTTCCTTCGACGCTCCAGCTCCCGGTCCCCACTTGTCGCATAAAAAAACTTTTTGCCACACTCTCGATCGCTTATCAGCAAATGTTATTATCATTCGACCAGTGTTGGATACTGGAAGGGCATATTATGTTTTGCATCGCTGATGACATCGGCATAGCACGCGCCCCAATGGAGCTGGAGACGCGACATAAGAACTCGTTTCATGAATGAACAGTAGGGGAGAGGGGGGTAGTTTCGGGCGGAGGCAGTTTCGGACAAGGTTTTAAAAAATAGGTGGTACAATTTTCAATCAAATCAAAAATATAAGTAAGTTGCAGCCCTTCCAAAACAGCAGGCATATAGTTTGACAGCTCCTGGTCGTTTATTACTTACGAAAACATCACAGTGCCCTTTTTGATTCTTGGTCCAGGTCCAATACTACAAAAAGAAAATCGATAGAGCCAGCATCAATGAAGATGAGATGAAAAAAACTATTGAACTAGTTTCGAACGGGACAATGTCTTTCAGACAAGCTGCTGATACCTGTGGAATTAAGAGAAGCACCTTGGTCAGTCGTCTGAAAAATCATAAAAACGAAAAGTTGCTAAAATCAGAAAGCTTCTCGTCCAAATACTCTTCTCAACAAGTTTTTACAAATGTGGAAGAAAATTTGTCAGAGAAATATTTGATTAAAAGCTCCCAAATGAATCATAGATTGACGTCCCGGCAAGCAATAACGTTGGCCTTCAAGTATGCTAAGGTGATTGGAAGATGTCCCCCTACATGGGAAATGCATCAACTTGCCGGAATGGAGTGGATGAAGAACTTCATGAATCGACATAATGCTCTTTCGTTGCCCAAACCAGAAAACACGAGTTTGTCACGAGCCACCAGTTTCAATCGTCATAATTTGACTGAGTTCCAAAATAACTTGGAAAAAGCATTACAGAAAGCAACATTTACTCCGGATCGAATTTACAATCTCGACGAGACCGGTATCACAACTGTGGTTAGATCCCCAAAGGTTATAGCATCTCGTGGACAGAAGCAAATTGGGCAAAATGTTTCCGCTGAAAGCGGACAGCTTATTATCATGTGTGCAATTGTGAATGCTGTTGGAAATTATGTACCACCTGTTTTCATTTACCCAAGAGCACGTTTTCATGATTCTATGCTATTCTATGCACAGGTGGTCCAACTGGGTCCATTGGCTTTGCCAATTGCCCAACCAGCGGCTGGATGACGGGAAAACTGTTTCTCAATGTTCTGGAACATTTAAAAAATATAGCGAAAAGCAGCGTAAGTGAACCAATTTTGGTATTGCTTGACAATCACGAAAGCTATTGTACATTGGAAACAATTAAATATTGCCAAGAAAATGGCATAATTCTTGTATCCTTCCCACCTCATTGCACACATCGCTTACAGCCGCTAGATGTTTCAGTTATGGGCCCTTTCAAGCAAAGGCTTTCAGTTTCCCAGAACGATTGGCTACTGAGCAATGCTGAAAAAACTACCTCAATACACGATCTTGCAGGCATAGTTGCACCGGCTTATAATGCTTCTTTCACTCTGAGTAATATTCTAACTGGATTCAAAAGGACGGGTTGCTATCCATTCTCAAAAAACGTTTTTTCGGACAAGGATTTTGAATGCTCAGAAGGTACTAATCGTACAAAAAAACCTACCTGGAGCAGAAGTAGCAACTGACTAATCGGGCAATATAACAATGCTACAAAACATTGCGTTTACGCCACAGGATAAATTTATTTTGCCAACTTTGTCCCCGGAAAATGTTCAACTTTTTCCAAAAACTTCACCGCTTAAAAACTACCACTCGAGGACGGAAGAGGGGATATCATGTATTTTGACAGACTCTCCACAGCAAGCTCCGTTCAGATGAATATTGATGAACAAAGAAATGCAGAAAATGCTGGAAATAACAGGAAACACCAAACCCTAGAGGCAACCAAATACAAGAGAGCCAAAGTACTGAAGCTCTAAGACTACGGCGAAGCCACGGCGTTTTGATTAATATTCATCTTAATCAATAATTGATCAGTTCTTTATGTTTTGAATTGAATCTAAAAGAAATGGATAAGATTTAAGTTTTGTTAATTCATCTGATCTCAGTCTTTGTTTACACGAAAGAAATTGGTGAAAAACCACAAAATTTTCATTGGGTTAGCTAAGTTTTTTTTCGTTTTCGAAAGTGCCCCAGGGCTGTCCGAAACTGCTCCACACATGAGGCACATTCGGACAAAAAGGCAATTTTCAAAAACTCGAATAATCCATTTGTACACGCTCATTTGATACTTCGACTAGGATGAATTTTATTTGACGTTTATATAAAAATATTAAAAATCAAGGAAAGCAGGTGTCCGAATGTGTCCCCCCTCTCCCCTACAGCTTGTCTCTGGAATTACGAGACCGTGAGGTAAATGCGGTTGGCATTGCTGCGCACAGGTGGTACGGATTGGAATCGTGCATTTATTATTCTCTTGGGAAACATTTTCCGCCTCGGTTCGGTTTATCTCCGGAGAAATGACACGAGTTCATCATCAGATAATAAGAGGTAATGCGACATGAAGTACTAATTTATGTGCGAGGAGCAAGTTTGATCGATTGAACACAGTATAAAACAATGGTCGGGGTTCTGCCAAAATGAACCAAGCGCCAAAAACATTGTTTTGAGATATTTCAATTTGATGTTTGGTCTCCCACTAATCGACGTGTTACAAACAGGATGTCAAACATAGGGCCTGATTCTCAAATACACTTCACGAATGACACGAAATGAAGTGTATCCGCTATGACAACGGTACGGTGTCGACATCTGGTTTCGAGATTACTTTTCCACTAAAACTTATCAAATGCTTCAGATAAAATTTTTGTATAGATTATTTTATCACATGAAGAAAACAAAGTATTCCATTCACTTTGAACACTAATTTGAAACGGAGAAGTTAATTTGCATTGATAATTTTTATTTGAAAAGTGCTCATTCCGCGTGAAATCCATCATTATCTTTGACGCTTCACTAACTCGTAAAACGTAGTTCAATAGCGTGCCGTTTTAATCGTTTTCACCGTGAAGTGTATTCGAGAATCAGGCCCATAACACTCCCTTTCATGCTGTGAGCACACATCTTCGTCAAATTCTGTTTCAGAACCTTAATGAAAATGAAAAAAACAAAATTATGTTGCTGCTAGACACGTAAAACTTCGTTCTTTTTGCAGCCAGAGCGAACCAAGTACATGGTTTTTCAACTTTAAATTCTGAAAGTAAATTGAAATAAAACACACTTAGAATTCGAATTTCGATGAAACTTTCATTTCAAATTAAAGTTTGGTTTATGTTATGTTACCTAGGGCTTCCTCGCACACCTTGATCCGGAACAGGTAATTTTCGATGACTTTTCGGCACATATGGGGCGGTATCTCGGTCATAACTTCACGAATGTTGTCTTTCAAATGTTCAAGAGTTTGCGGAGAGCTGGAATAGACACGGTCTTTCACATAACCCCACAAAAAAAAGTCTAGCGGGTTCAAATCGCATGATCTGGACGGCCAATTGGCCATGTTCGGTCGTGTTGTGTGGCACGTGGCGCCGTCCTGCTGAAACCACATGTCATCCGTATCCATATCTTCAATTTGTGGCAAAAAAATCGGTTAACATGCGGCCATAGCGCTCACCATTCACAGTTACCGTCTCGCCGTCCTCATTTTCAAAGAAATACGGCCCGATGACTCCACCAGACCATAATGTGCACCAAACAGTGACTTTTGGCGGATGCAATGGCCTCTCAACAATCACGTGTGGATTTTCTGAACCATATACGGAAATTTTAGGTGCACATACCCACCGAGCTCGAAATGAGCCTCATCGCTGAAGAAAATTTGATGCGAAAATTCAGCATTTCGCTGCTGTTGTTCGTTCACCCAATCGACGTATGCCCGACGCATTCCATGGTCACCACGCTCTAATTTTTGTACCAGTTGGACTTTATATGGATGTAGGTGCAAGTCCAAATGCAAAATTCGCCACAATGATGTGTTTGACAAGCCCAATTGCTGAGCACGCCGTGGAATTGAAACATTCGGGTCATCCTCTACACTGGCAGCAACAGCAGCAATATTTTCGGCCGAACGCACATTACGATGATGCACAGGTTTCACAATATCCGCTACGGAGCCAGTTTGTTCGAATTTACGCACTACATTAGCAATTGTGTGCTCTGTAGGCCGTTCATGACGACCAAAATCCGTCCGTAATGCTCGAAAAACATTTGCCGGTTTTTCATCATTTTTATAGTATAATTTAACAAAATTAACACGTTGTGCAATGCTAAATATTGTAAAATGGCAGACATTCAACTAACGATATGACGCTTTGGTTGACAGCTATGTCAAACGGTTGTCAGCGCAGGGCTGTATACTTTCGGAAGCCCGAAATGGAAAACCCTGTACATGCTAACTATTAACATAATATCATTTAACAACACATTCGTATTTTGTAACGGTTCTGGACTAATTTCATTTGACTCACTGACCCACTTTTGCTGTTTTTGACAAAATAAAATCTTAATAAATGAAAATAAATTGATTTAAGAATGCATTACACTTGGTTCGTTGTGGTTGACGTAATTCTGAAAAATGCAGATCAGCCCTCTTAACATGCTTCTACACTTCATGGCAGCCCTTTGGCTATCTTACTTACCAGATCCCGACGACAGTTGATTCCAGGAGCTGTCAGAAACAGAAAAATCTGTTGAAGATTAGGATCTGCCTTCTTGGAGAAAACGATCATGGTTCGCTTTGGTTTCACACTCTGCTACTCAGAGTTTTGGCTTTGGAGCTGTTATCAATTGTCCGAATTACATAGTCATGTTACAGTTGATAGATTATTATTTTCTGCATCCAGTGGTATACATTTACATAATATTTTTATGTATAAATTATAACATTACATTTTTATGTATAAATTATCGCGATTTACATGCTCTGCTAACTTTTTTCTATTTAGAAACATGTCAAGAACTTGAACTATATCGTTATCTTCCTTTTAAACAAATAGTTGTAATTTTTCCAAAGAAAACATGAAAAAGTTGTTTATAGTAAAACTTTTTCCTTGTAAAAGTGCCCATCTTCCCATGTACGGACAACTTGTTGGAGATTGTAAGGACTAATCATATATATTTTTTTTTAAATTGAAAAAATACATTTTTGAGAAAAATATTTTTTTTCACGAAATAAAAAAAAAATATGGTAACAAATGGTGAAAATTTAAATAATTTCCTGCATTTCATCTTTCGAGCAGAATTTTGTAGGTATTATAGTTTTTGGGTTATTTTTTTTTTGCAGAAAAATCGAGAGAAAATTTTTGACCCTTTTCAAAAAGTAGTCTGCTTAAAAGTCTCATGTATTTACACCCAAAACGTTTTACTGCCATCTGAGATAGAGATGCCAACGGCCAGTCCGATGTTTTCACTAAAATTGATCTTTACATGATTAATTAAGTGCTCCCGTGGCCGAGTGGTTAGCGTCATAACTAACATGCCGGGTGTTCGGGTTCGATTCCCGTTCTGGTCGGGGGAATTTTTCGTCAAAGAAATTTCCTCCGACTTGCACTGTGATCACGCGTATTCTAGAGCTTGCCACTCAGAATGCATTCAAGGCGTGTTATTTGGCATAGAAATCTCAACTAAGTACTAATAAAAATGACGAAAGTAATACTACGTTGAGACGGTGAAGTTCCTCTAGGAACGTTAGTGCCATTGAAGAAGAAGAAGAAGATGATTAATTAATTGTTAGACACAATTTTCGTTGAATATTTTGTCAGTCACTATTTGCGATCAACATGTTATTCTATTACATTGGATACATATACGCTATTAAAATTTCACTTAGAATATTTATTTTGAAAATGTTCTAATTTCATCAGAAAATTCATTATAATTTTTGCCTCCCAATGCACAATGCACAATGGCAGAGGAGATGCATTTTAGTGGGAATTAGCATTTAGAGCTCGACAGTTATTCTCTAGACAAAAACTGTCTTAGACAAAGTTCTTACTCATCATAGAGCGCTCGTTTTTATTTTGTCAAAAATAGGGTGACCAAAATTATCGATGAAATAAAATACCTATCTTTCTTATCTTTATAGATAGAGGTAAACATAGTTCGACAATGTTGTAGCTCCAATTATTTGAGACATCTTTGTAGAACAAAGTTCTTCTCTATCTCTTGAAATAACCGATATAGCGCCTTTTTTTCTAAGTTACGTTAGGGCCACCATCAAAAAAACTTTTTTTTTTGCTCTAACTTCTATATTTCAAAATTTACATGCAAACTGTCTTCGAACGACTTTTAGAGCTTACTAATATAAACATTTTTCGATGCAGAACTTGTCAATATCTCAATTTTACTCAAAGTTATTGATATTTCTTCCCAAAAAACATGCTCTTTTCTTTTGTTTGTCATTCGTTCTGAGGCAAACATAAAAAATGTTTGTTGACGGAATTTGAAAGAACAGATTTCACTCTATATAATATGTGATTTTCAAAACTATTTTTTTTTGTGTTTGAGTAAATGAAGATTGAAATCATGAGTTTTTGGATGAGAACCCATCAATAACTTTGAGCCGGATTAAGATTTCGACATGTTCTGCATCGCAAAATGTTGGTATTGATAAGCTCTAAAAGTCATACGAAGACCATTTTGATGTAGAATTTTGAATATAAAAGTTAGAGTAAAAAAACCCGTTTTTTCATAGTTACCCCAATGCAACTCAGATAGAAGGCGCTAGGAACAACTTTGTGGAAGATATTTATTGTTTGGACAAAAACTTTCGTAGACAAAGTTGTTACATATGACAGAGCGCTCATTTTTATGTTATCAGAAATAGAGTGACCTAAATTGTCGATGAAATGAAAAATCTAACTGCCTTATCTTTATAGATAAAGATAAACATAGTTGAACAATGTTGTAGCCCCAGTTATTTTAAACAACTTTGTAGATTAAAGCTTATTTCTATCTTTTAAAATAATCGATTTAACGCTATTTTCTAAGTTGCATTAGGGTGACCATGAAAAAACGTGTTTTTCTGCTTTAACTTTTATATTTGAAATTCTACATCAAAACTGTCTTCGTATGACTTTTAGAGCTTCTTCTACTCAAAGTTATTGATGGTTTTTTACCCAAAAACTCATGATTTCAATTTTAATTTACTCAAACACAGAAAATAACATAGTTTTGAAAATCACACATCATGTAGAGTGAAATATGCTCTTTCAAATGCCGCCAATAAACTTTGTTTACGTTTGCCCCAGAAAGAATGACAAACAAATGAAAAGAACATGTTTTTTGGCAAGAAATATCAATAACTTTGAGTAAAGTTGAGATATTGACAAGTTCTGCATCGAAAAATGTTTGTATTAGTAAGCTCTAAAAGTCGTTCGAAGACAGTTTGCATGTAAATTTTGAAATATAGAAGTTAGAGCAAAAAAACAGTTTTTTTTATGGTGACCCTAACGTAACTTAGGAAAAAGGCGCTATAACGGTTATTTCAAGAAATAGAGAGACGGCGCCAGTGGTTGTATGGTTAACGTAACAGCCTCACAATCCGATCGGCCTGGGTTCAATCCCAGCTGGCGTCGTTGGGATTTTCTGAGGCGAAAAATCTCTGGTTACGTCTTCCTTCGGAGCGGAAGTAAAAGAAGTTGGCCCGGCTCATGAGTTGTTGAGTCTGATAGGTAGGAACAGGTGGAGTCGCCTCCCTGATGTCGGTGATTGGCACTAAAGTGGCGGAAATAGGCCGACGAAAAATAAGCGAAGATAAAAAAAAAGAGATAGAGAACACTTTGTTCTACAAAAATGTCTCAATTAATTGGAGCTACAACATTGTCTAACTATGTTTACCTCTATGTATGTTATGTTTCTATGATATGTTTCTCTTTATCGTAGAAGCGTGCATGGCGTTTCCCAATCCTCAAATCTATCGGGGAATGGGGAATCGAAAGTCTTATTTATTTATTCATTTTCGTCAAACAAATGTAGACTAATTACATATGTAATTTGTAATAACTTTATTGTGTATGGGTCTTGGTAGTTTTGTGAGAAGCGTTTGAAAAAGCTTAACACTCTTTTGGTCTTATTTATTACAGAGCTGTAGTGTTCTATAAGTATGAGCTTACAGTCTAGGTCTATTTCAAATTTTCTACATTTCAGTTTCCAAGACGTATTACGTATTAAAACTTTTGCCGTCTCGACGTAAGCATTAACTAGCGTCATTTATTAATACTTAGTTGAGATTTCTTAAGCCAAATAACACACCTTGAATGTATTCCGTGAGGCAAGCTTTAGAACACGCGGGACCACAGTGCAAGTCGAAGGAAATTTCTTTGACGAGAAAATCCTCCGGCCAGAACGGGAGTCGAACCCGGACACCCGGCATGATAATGTGAGACGCTAGCCACTCGGCCACGGGTGCTGACTGACTGGGACTGACAGTTACAGAATAAGAAAACAAAAATAAACATGATTTGTTTTCGGAAGTTTTACAAAATGTGACTACTTTCTAGTCGAATTTCTGACTATAAATATTTCATGGCAATATGATTTTTATACAATAAATATCTTTAGAAGCTGGGAACGACAGTGATATTGAGCAAACGCTCTAAATGCAGGCTGAATGGAATGCGCAGCAAGAAAAATTCGGGGTTAACATGTTAACGTATTAATAAAAGGGAAAAAAACACTGCTTAGTTATAACTTTTTAATTATAAAAACAATAGTTATTCTATATCGTATAGTTTGGGGAAGTAGGGTATGTGTACCAATTATGGAGGAGATATGTCACCATCTTGCAGAAATTTGTGAATAAATACTCTATTTTAGTTTGTGGAGCCGATCTGGCATAGTGGTAACATCCATGCCTCTCACGAGTTCAATTCTCACTCCCGACATTCTTCCAAAAATGGAAGTAATAGTGACGAACCAGCCAAATGAGTTTGAAAGTCACTAAAATACAGATTAAAAAAAACTCTATTTTAGTTCAAAATATATACAAAAGTATACTTTTTCTAGCAGTTTGAACTCTGTTTTTGAAGATTCTCACTGATATATCGATAGTTAATTGACTAAATTGTATAAAAAACATGTTTGAAAATGTCACTTCCATGTATGATAATAGTGTTCCCGGAGTTTCATAATAAGTGTACCTATTATGGTAATAGTCAGTGTCACATGGAAAAAGTGTTAATAGAATTCAAATAATACTTCAATTATAATTTTTAAATAAAACTCTGCCTCTATATCTTATTTCTCGTATGCAATACTATATCGTGAATTCTATACTCGACAAAAATTATAGGAACGGAGCTCGATGTCGAAATTTTTAAGTGATTTTAGAAACGCTGTAACGCTGAAAAGCAACGTATGAAGACAGGATATACATCATTTTAAAGCTTCATGTTTTGAGATGTAAAACTTGAATGCTTCTATCTATAAAATCGATTTTTCTGTAGTTTTAAGGTGGTATTCTAGAATAATGGGATTTTCTATAAATCCTTTCTAGGGTACATTCTTGAATGCCTAATCTACAGAAATATGGAGGAAAAAAATTTGGTTTTTTCAAATTTCTAGACTAGATTACTATGTTGAAGATTTTGAAGATTAACATTGTGTTTTATAACCCAAGTCAATAGTAAATCCAATTAACCTAAACAATCAGCATTCATTTGATTCCAAGAACACTCCTGTAGGTCATTTTACTACAGGAAAAAGTTTGATAGAATGAAAAATTTCCCTTTTTATAATGATTAGTTTTTCAATAATACGATTATTACCAAATCAGAAGGCAGTTGCGAAAATTCCAATCAATTCTGTACAAGACACATTATTTATCATTCATTATTCGGCAATTTTCGCCTTATTTTTGCTTTTGCTTAGATCGATTCTTTTCATTGACTTTCTTTTACGATAACTATAGCCTTCCAGACAGATTTTGTGTCACATACTTGCAGTATGCAAAGTACATCAACCAATTATTTGTATTCAAAATTAAAAAACTAAGAACATTAAGGATGATAATCTGAGAGAGAGTAAACCTAATTAACTACAAATCAAAAAAGAATTAACAAGCATTACAAGTTCCGGTTATGATTTATCTTCTGTTAATGAAAAACTATTGTTTTTTTTTCTAATATCCCGTATCCGGCCGGATACCAAATATTGACCGAATAGGCAGGATACCGAATATCCGTTCCATCTCTAGATTAGACTGCTGTTGAGTGCTTCCCGGTTGGAACATAACTGCCTGCTCCTCGTTGCTAGGGCTATCTACTAGCTGAAAGGAGAATCACATAGATGCTTCTCTTCAGGAACTGAACAAAGAGTAGGGTAACACGGGGTGATTTGGTCATTTGGTGATTTGGTCGCAGACAGATTAGGAACAATTTGATGTAGCGAAACTGTAAGTTTGATAACAATAAATGAAATTAATTGCATTTTAATTTTTGCGTGTTGTGTGGGGTGACATGGACACGTTTCTGTGGGGTGAATTGGTCCTACAGGCTTAAGACTTTTCTTTGGTCTAATTGATTCCAGATGCCGCTGAATTACAAAAAGAGGATGGTCAGACAACGTTGGAAGAAGGAGGAGCTTGAAAGAGCAACGCAGGCCATCGAGAAAGGATTTTCTTTGACCAAGCATCAAAAGTGTTTGAAAATGCTCGACCAACAGTGAAAAGATTCATGCAGGATTCAAGATGGTGTTAATCCAACTTTTCTGGTCTGGAATCTGGCCAAGACACCTGGTATCGATTCCAAAACATTGTTACTGATTGTAACATTATCCCAAAACACTTTACATAAACATAAGTATGTTTTTTTCGATGAAACACACACTGGATCAAATCACCCCACAGATGGTCCAAATCACCCCGCTTCAAATTTTAATGTCCAAAAATCATCTCTTTTATTTTATGATATATTTGGTAGATTGAAGCTTTATATAATGATTAAACATTATTTATTGAGAGAAAACAAGTGTAGCTCAGTATACAATGTGACATTTTTTATTTAGACCGTATTGGTTTGGAAATATTAGGCGATTTGCTTAGGTGGTCCAAATTTCTCTCTTTTCCCGTACTAACCCATTAACCTAAGATTTAATTTTCGACAGAGTGGATCAAACAAATATGCTTCGGTCGGACACGCATAATGCTAATTCACAACACTACTGAGCGTTTGAACGCTCGTGAAGCGCCCTATGATATGCAATTGCACAGCGTGAAACGTAAGGTAAAACCATAATAGCATAACAACCATAACATAACAACGTACAACCATAATAGGATCATAGCGGTAGCTTTCGAAATTGCGATAATTGGCACGTAGATGTAAAATTGTACCAATTATGGTAATGTAGATGTAAAATTGGTCCCATTATGGTAATACAAATACAAGTTTATTTCGATAAAATCGTGTAAATTGGTCGAATCAGAACATCAACAAGGTTGTAATGCATGCGTCTACACTGTGTGTTGCATCAAAACAGCCACTTCACATCATAAAAATCTCTTTGTTTTGATCGCATCTTCCTTAGCAAAATGCTAAGAAGCAAGCATCAATGGGACACACTATTTTGACGTAGGATTACGTCTTTCGGGGAAAAACAATCGAGCACATCGTGAAAATTGTCCAATTTCAAACGGTTATTGCTCAGTCATTTCACGATGGATTGATAAAATTTTTGCGTCAATCGATTTCGGCACTCCATAACATTTTTTTATATTGAAGAAAGTAATATATGTCGTGAAACAAACTATCGAAAAATTGAAAAATCTCAACCTCAATCCTATCGGAAATACCCTCTTTTGATTGGTCGAAATTGACGACACATGCGGCGCACAGTGGTCCCTCAGAAATTCTAAGTGGCATTAAATGAATGGAAATGCCTTGAAATTTGGAATACGGGGCTTTGCGAAGGTGCTGAATCTATTTTTGAGTCATTTTGGTTATGAACTCCAAAACAAGAGCTGGAGGAGGGAGTAAAATTTGGAATTTTCAGAAAAAAACACGTGTGGGGTGTCTAAATATATGTTTTCAATTTCCTGGAAACGTTTTCAATATTCTTTTTACCCAAAACCCAAAAGGGGGTGCAAGGGGAGGGGTAAAATTTAAAAAAAAATCAAAAAACACGTTTGGGGTATCAAAATATTTATGGCATTTTTTCGCAAAGCGGTCGGTTGCGGGCGGAAATCGCATCAAACACTACGTTGCCACGTCGTTAACGCATCGAAAATCGTCACGGACACTGTTGCCATATGTGATACTAGATGCCGTGAAGGTTATAGAACAAAACTAGACCATTCATTCGGTCAGGCATTGTTGTTCATTTTTCCATTTAATGCCACCTAGAGTTTCTGAGGGACCACTGTGCGGCGGTTCCCTAACAGCAACATCGAAACCAAGCAGCCTGGGGTAAATCGGCATTGCAAATACATGAAAGAAGGGGAAGCTTTTGCTCCCACCGAAAAGTGTTCCCTAACAGAGACAAACCAAGGTGCCCGGGTGAACTCGGAATTGCAAATATATGCAAGTCGGAGGTATTTTTATATTGCAAGTAAGGTGAGTGATACGATTAATTCTAGGAAATAAAATATAAATTTGGAACTTTTATGTTGGTTGCTTCGTAAAATTTCATATAAATGACCGATCGTGTAATGTGAAAAATTTCGCATAAGTGTAGGTGTAAAATTGTATATGGTAGCAGTTGTGTTAAAAATGACATGATATATATATATACGATTTCTTTCAATTTTCATAAATAAAAATCAAGGTGTGTTCCACGCTCGAGAACCGGTCATTCGGTTTAAGCTGTCTGTTTTGTTGTGTTCATTTTCACCCAAGGAAAGTTCATACGGTGAGAAAAATTGAAAAAGTAAAGAAATATTAGGAAAAGTGATTTCCCATATGCTCTACATCTAGTATAGTATAGGTGTTGTGAGTCCAATTAAAATTCGCTTTGGGTTGAATAAACACTCAGAAAGTAAAAATTATAAAAGAAAATTGCCTTTACCATTTCAAATATGTTTTCACTATATTAAAGTAACAAGTTTTTACTGATGAGAAAAATTGATAATTGTGTACGGTATTGGTAATTATCTTATATTACATTGATGAGTTATTTTTACTTTATTTCATCCATACATATCACAGAAGGTATCTCGTCTAGGGTCACAGAGGATATCTCATATCTCGTTCCACTTCGACATTTTTTATCTTCGACCATTCAACGACTGTTTACCATCCTTCTATCATCATCACTCGGTAAACACTGGTGGAGTGAATAAACAATACCGAACAACCAAACAAAATGGCCCTTTTCAGGGCAACAAAATCATTATCAAAGAGTTTACCGATGTAATTTTTCCAACATATCTAAAATCAACAGATAGCCTAACGGTCTAAACGGTCGTGAATCGGACACAACCCTTCTGTGATTTTTTAAATTAAATTTTTCAACAAAGAAATATATTTCGCATGGGATCAAGTACCAACATCGACAAAGAAGAGGTTTCTGATGTTTAAAAATCATACTAGGGCCATTGAAAATAAGATATGTTTTCTAAACTTATGAAAAACTCACTCATATTACCGTAATAGGTACTATTGCAATGATAGGTACTTCTACCCTAGTTAATATAATATTTTTGGTTGTTTTGGGTGAGTGAAATTCAGGTGTTTCATACCAAATTATATATATATATATATATATTTATATATATATATATATATATATTTATATATATTTATATATATATATATATATATATATATATAAATATATATATATATATATATATATTTATATATATATATATATATATATATATATATATATATATATATATATATATATATATATATATATATATATATATATATATATATATAAATGCCTAGATATATATATATATATATATATATATATATATATATATATATATATATATATATATATATCACGGTGATTTGTATGCATGACATTGGCCAAAAGTTTATTTTCATAATGAATTCAAAAAGTGCAAACATACCTCATTTGAAAACACCGCGACAACGATTTCAGTAAGAAAATAGTTTGGCTCACCTGAAAAGATAAAATAAATCAATTTTAGTATTTTTCAATACTTAACATGTTTGTCATTTAGCTTCACTTCAATGATAAACGACGCAGTTCTATGCCTCGAAAGTAAGCCTTTGTTCCCAACTACATGAGCAGGCCAACGTTCGGTCCCCCCGCTGAACGTAACGTCGGCGCATCATCTGTTCCCAAACGTTGGCGTCAGCCCAACCAGCAACATTAATAGATGCTTCGCACTTACCGCACTGAAGAAAACAATCCAACATTCTGACATTGCATTTGCTGAATTAAATTTCATATCTGCATCGGGAGATCAGCGCGCAAACAGGCCGAACAACTGGCACTGCCTGCACAAAACAGCCGCTGTCTCACCGCGCGTTGTTCGTGCGCAGTAGTAGTAACTGCTTTTCGGAGCGACCCCTACGCCTTTTTTCCGAAACGACTACGCGATCTTTGATGCGAGAACAAGATCATAAGATACGGTGCGAAAAGGTTCGTCGTTTGTGTCTGTGGTTCGCGCGAAGTCTACCAATTCGGGTGAAAAACGCATTCGCGAAACAGGAATAGTAGGAAGGGGCTGCTGGCGGTGGTGGTTGTGCAAGAATCGCCCGCATGCGCGTATGTGCAATAAAGTAAAAGTGAAATTTTTGTGTGCCCCGCCGGATGGTCACAAGAAGGACCTCTAATCGGGTGTGCGAAAACGGAGCCCACCGCGGCAGAATGAGAACGATCGAAATGATGCCACCGAAAAAATTACGGGAGGCACGTATTTGCACCATAAATTCATGTTTTGAGTTAGCTTTTCTGTACTCAAGGTAGTAATGGTAAATAAATGAAATTCAAATACAAATACAATTTTTCGGAGACATAGATTGCCCTTTCTTCGCATAGTTGTCCCATGTTACTTTTTGACAATTTTCACTTTTCTTCATAAAACGATGTTTTTATGCCTAGTCTTTCGGAAAAACACAAGAAAAGGTTATAGTTTGTTCCCAACTTTTAAAATAACAACATTAAGCTCAATTGTCCCATGTTGGTATTCTATTCATAACTGTCCCACCATCTATTTTTCGTAGATCCATATCACATAAATCGGTTCAAGTACAAGAACTTTATGTCACACTTTCAGCAGAGCTAATGTACTCATTTCTGGTTTGGAAGAACAAACTAATTCTCAAACAAATAAAAAAAAAGTTTAACAGAACACGCGTACAACCCGTATTTGAATGACTCATAACACTTAGATTTTATTCTGCAAAGTATTGCAGACCACTCCCTTCTTCATAAAATGATGTTTTTTTTATGCATAATCTTTCGGGGAACAAAAAAAAACTTATTGTTTGTTCCCAGTATTTCAAAAAACAACATCAAGTTCAATTGTCCCATGTTGATATTCTAGGCATAACAGTCCCACCATGAATTTTGAAGTCCATAACCCAGATTGATTCAAATGAGGAGATCTGTTCACATTTCATTAAACAATAGTTTCCTGCTCATAAAAAAAACCCAGTGATAAGTTGATAAACTGATAAACTGGAATGCTTAAAGCTTCTGGTAGACAAAAATGCTAGAAAACTTTGAATGCGTTTTTCCCAGTTTCTGATTTTGGAACATGGGACATCTATGCGTAGAACGGAAGTAGAACTTTTATTTGAAATAAAACACAATTAAGTAGTGTTAATTGACTCAATAAGAAACATAGCGACAATCGTTCGCAGCGACGTATCGGCTTAGACCAGAGACCTCATAGAGCCACACAAAGTAGTCCAACAGTGTTGAACCGCATGATGTTGGATCTGGGAATCTGGTCATGTGTCCATAATGCGAAATAAAGCTTGACCACGTTAAATTTCGGACACCAAGGTGATGCCAGTAAAACAAAAATTCACGTGATACAACAAAACCGATCGTTCATTTCAGTAAAATAGACTTATATCTAAAACAAGGAAAGCTTACTTCAATGTTAATTACGTTGTCTGTAAAATTTACGAACTTTCTTGAGAAAATCTGTCATTAGGTTCCGTACAGTATCCTCAGATATGCTGGCGGCGGCGCTTTTCCATCTCCTCTTGAAATCTATAATGCCATTCGCTCTTGTCTTAGTTTCGAATAGTTTTCGCTTAATCAGGGCTCAATACTTTTCCACTGGGCGAAGTTCTGGACAGTTCGGTGGATTTGCTGTTTTTGGCACATATTTGACCTCATGTGCATTATACCAATCCAGGATGGATTTTGCATAGTGTCAAGAGGCCAAATCTGGCCAAAACAACGCTGGAGAGTCGTGGCTTCTTATGAATGGTAGCAACCGCTTCTGGAGACATTCCTTCTCGTAGACATCTTTGTTGATAGTGCCGCTAGAGACGAAAGATTGGATTTTCGGCCACAACTGCATATGGCCTGCCAAGTACTTTTTGGGGAATTTAGACTGCTTCTTGGTCCGGAAACACTCGGCTACAGCATTCCTTCGCATTGCAGTATAAAAAGCGAGACCCGGAAGCTGTTTAAAGTCTTCGAGAACACAAGTTTCATCGTCTATTATGGTGCATGAACATTTTTGCAGAAACTGGGTGTAATGCACCTTAGCACGGCTTTTTGCAAAAAAAAATTTTACTTATCATCACGATTGGGTCACCGATTCTGTCAATTTTGATCTGTCCATGCGACAAAAGATCCATGGAATCCCAGATCATCTACGCTCCGATTATATTCCGCCGATATTTTCGGCAGAATATGGGAAAGTTAGATCTGATAAAATGTTCTTTACTGACGGTTCATGCATAAACGGGTCCACTGGCTTCGGCATCTTCAATGAAAATTCCAGTGCCTCTTTCAAACTCAAAGATCCTTGTTCCGTGTATGTCGCTGAAATGGGTGCGATATACTATGCTCTAGGGATCATTGAAACACTGCCCATCGACCATTATTTTATTTTTTCAGACAGTCTTAGCTCAATAGAGGCAATCCGCTCATTGAAAGTTGATAAACGCTCATCTTATTTCCTAACAAGAATAAGACATCTATTGAGTGTTTTGGTCGAAAAATTATTCAAGATTACCTTAGCATGGGTTCCCTCTCATTGCTTGATTCCGGGGAATGAGAAAGCGGACTCGCTAGCTAAGGTGGGCGCTTCAGAAGGCACACTATTTGAAAGGAAAATTGCTTATAACGAATTTTTTCACATTCCTCGTCAGGACATCCTCGTAAGTTGGCAGAGCATGTGGAGTGAAGATGAGTTCGGTCGCTTGTTACACACGATTATCCCTAAGGTTTCGACGAAAGCTTGGTTTAAGGGATTGAATGTAGGTCGTGATTTCATTCGCGTGATATCTCGGCTTATGTCCAATCACTACAACCTAAACGCGCATCTCTATCGCATTGGGCTCGCAGCAAAAAATCTTTGTGATTGTGGCGATGGCTACCTCGACATCGAGCATGTTGTCTGGTCGTGTATCCGGTTCCATGCTGCTCGCTCTCAGCTCTCTAGAGCACTGAGAGCACAAGGCAAACAATCGGAGATCCCCGTCCGGGATATCTTAGGTAGCCGTGATCCTGATCTTCTGCTTCATCTATACCTGTTCCTCAGAAACGCCATTGTCAACGTTTAATGATGTTTCCTTCGTTGTGTTCCTGTTTCATATCCCTCCTATCCGATCTATAAACTTTTACTTAGTCGCGGCAATACATACACACACTCTTTACAGATACACGGGCCAAAGGTTGTGCAGTCCACTGATCATTCAACAAGAGCCAAAGGTTGTACCGCTCATGACAACTCTACACGAGCTGATGTTTGCGCCGGCTAGTGACCATTCTATCCTGGATTCCTCGAGTCAAGAAGACGCACCACGCTAGATATGGGGTACAGACTAGGGGGGCGTTGCTGATTAATGGTCAGCTGCATCCCAATAGGAAGTATCCCGTGTCGGGCACAGGTACAGAGCATTGGAGACAGCAACATCACAATTACGAAAACACTTGTAATACTAACCGAGTAATCGGTTACATTTTTCTAAACATAGTTATAAGGCAAACATTGTCGAAATATTGAACTCCCGGCCCCGTCAGGTTGACGCCATATGAGCCTTAATAAAAATATATATTTTTTATGAAAAAACTGCGCAATTCGCAGCCGTTATTCAGATGTTAGTTTAATCATGATGATGTGGTAAATCAAACTAGACACAAAACAAGTGACAGCTCCCAAAATGACACACATATCTAAAAGTGTTGCCAACTAAAATTCATTATAGGACAGATTTATGAAAAACACATTTTATATACTCATAATAGTGGATTTTGTTATGTTGCTTTACGTGCTTCCTCAGCATTTGCAAATAATGAAACTAACACAATATAAATAAACAAAACAAAAAGAATTATAAATTGGAATTGGAATACAGAATTGTCTATCTTTATCCTATGCAATTTCTAATTTCTTTTCTATGATTTATGAAGAGTCCATGGACTGAAATTATCAACAAACAGTTGATCTTGCATTCTGCCAAATTATCTGACCATGATCGTACAGTACAGAGTAAAAGTGAACAACTAAAAATACACAAAAAAGTATAAATTTTGTGATATTTTCCGGTGCTTCCAACAATTAAATCGAAGTAAATCGTCAGAGGTGCCTAACTACAACAGCAGCAGAGGGCCGCACTCGGTGACGAACAAAAGACGAAGCGCGGGACGTGGTTCGTTTTCGGGACTTGTCCTGCGCCATATGTCGCAGGGCAGCATTAAACAACCGCCCGACGGACCGTTCGCCAGCCGTGCCAAGCCGAGAGCCAAGTGCATACATAGCAAGTCAAAATATTCCAAAGAATGCCAAAATTTTAAAACAATGCAGACGGCAAATCTAACGGTACTTTTTGTCGGGCCGTTTTTGGAGGGTCTTAGAATTTCAATGCCCTATCGCATTCGGCATACAAGCGCGAGAAAAACGGCGGCGTGCGTCTCGATCGTTCGGTTCAAATACGAACGGAAAATTATTTATTGATTAATGGCTGTTTTGATTGTGCAGTTAGAGCTTACGTTTCATTTGGTGGTCACTTTTGTACATAAAAAGTTGTTTATTAGCTGCTGATATCGAGCATAATAATTGTGAAAAATTTTGACAAATATTTCATTTTTTTATTTGCTTTTTGTTCATGTATCACTTAGTAGAAAAATATTTACACTTTGGTGAGGTATTCTGGCAAAATGTTTTAAAATGTTCTAATTTTTACTCAATTTACTTCATTCATTGTATGCAATCGAGATCTCCAAGCACAACTTCTTTTGAAGTCAAAAATAGTCACAGATGATTTAAGAGATTCAGCCAATCCCAACAAATAAAACCTCTCACTAACATAGATTGCCCGTTGTAAACAAATGAATATTCTATACACATAAAATTCAGGAAAACTACATCCTTTTATCGTGAGACACACTAGAATATTTCGATAAGTTTAAAATATGTTAAAAAATATAAAATATATATGTTTGGTGATTTTTCGGTTTTCAAAAAACTTAAACGACTGTGCGATTGCTGAAATTTTACATTATTGTAGTTCTTCGTAGGAATCAAAATTTTAAAGAAAATCTAGTTTGAAAATAACGAAGTTAACTTGTTTCCTATTGGCTCTCTAATATAGGTATCAAATGAAAGTGGCTTGACTAGTAGAACATAGCAGATCAGGGAACATCTGAATCCAAGATGGTCGCAGTCACGAAATGGTCCATCACTTTTTTGTTCATGTAACTCCCATTGGCTGGTCTTTTCGGCTCATCATATCCTCGAGTTGAGGTAGTGGATTCTTCATAAAATGTTAAATGAAATTTTCGTATCGACTACTCATGATAATAGATCCCATTTATAGCGTTCCCATGGCCGAGTAGTTATCGTCACATATATCATGCCGAGTGTTCGGGTTTGATTAAGAAAATGCATTCCAGACTACAAAAATACATGCCGCTACAAGAGTACCCCCGGCTTGCATGAATCAATAACTTCAACTTCAATTTTTTATACTATTGAGCAGGAGTGACCAAGGCGTCACCCGCGTAACTCTTACAGTGTGTGATCGAATGAATGTCAAAATCCTGTTCTGAAGACACTCCTCCTTGTAAACTTTTCCGTTCATTGTTGCCCCAGTAATGAAAACATTTGTCTTCTCTCCTACAGGTCCCTTGTTAAATCATCCACTTACGTGTAAATTCATCTGCGTAAGCAAATTTCAACATACTCGCAACACCCCCTTTACGCTTGGCAAGGTAAAATTTCTTCTTCTTCTTCAATGGCACTAACGTTCCTAGAGGAACTTCGTCGTCTCAACGTAGTATTACTTGCGTCATTTTTATTAGTACTTAGTTGCGATTTCTATACCAAATAATACCCCTTGAATGCATTCTGAGTGACAAGCTCTAGGATACGCGTGGCCGCAGTGCAAGTCGGTGGAAATTTCTTTGACGAAAAATTCCCCCGACCAGAACGGGAATCGAACCCGAACTCCCGGCATGTTAGGTGTGACGCTAACCACACGGCCACGGGAGCACCAAGGTAAAATTTGTTACCGGTTGTTTGTCCGAAATCCTTTTTTATGTATAGCTTCCGTACACGGATTTTAGCAACCAGATTTTGTTTCAGCGTCCTGTTGAGGTGTATGCTGGCAAGATACGACCGCAAGCCCTCTCGCATACAAATTCGCCAAACTGTACTCTGGCTCGCCGTGCACTTCTTCACAAAATACCTAAAGGAGAGCCCAGGATTGTTGTGGACTACTCCAATCAAATTTTCTCGTAAATTCCGGTCATGTGTTCCACCTCTACGCCTGTTTGATTCATCCGATACAACATGAGGGTCTCCCGGTATCGTCTAAGTACGGTATTCGCAGTCGATTTTGGAAATTTCTGGAATTTTGCGATCATTCCTCCTGACCACGTCGGGTTCTCAACGTGAGTGTGTCAAACTTTTTCCCGCTTTTCGCGTTCCATCGTCGATAACTTTTGAATGTGTCCTTCAATCTTGATGAAATTTTTGCTTCTAAAATATAAAATTTTTTTTTCGAGATAACAGTAAATCTTGACGAGTAATGCAATTTTAAGACATTTGACATCAACTTTTATTTTTTTTTTTTTTGAAAACCCCGATTTTCGGCGATTTTTCAGTTTTCATAAAACTCAAATTTTAACGTTTGCAATTCTAATAAATGAAAATTCCAATGAGCTAAAATTTTGCATAGAGTATATTATCGTGCAAATGAACATTTCGCAGCAAGTACCCAAAACCATACGTTTCGTCTCGTATTCGGAAAAAAAACTAAGTCCAAGAGTGTCGATTTTTGACAAAAAAAAATCCTTTGTTTCTTCCTCATAAACTTCATATTCAATTTAATCAATGACGACAATTATTTTTGTTTCCCGATCCACATATACTTCGTCTACTATTCCACTCTGTTATGTATCACCTTGATACTTATTAATCTTTTTCAATTAAACAGTTGAATCTCCTACCAGAAGCTAGTTTTGTTTTATGTACGTTACCATTCCTTTGACGATTATGAGTACATATAACAAACGATCGTTTTCAGAGCCACCATTTGGTGTTTCAAAAGTGTCAAAATAACTGAACAATGAAAATAATTACATAAAAAACAATTGCTCCGAACATTCACAGTTCTACGTCAAACTTACGTCCGTGTCCCTAGGCTCAGATCCTTCTACTTTTTTAAATTCCAAATGTCCCTAACGTTCCCAGAGGAAATTTTGCCTTCTTATCGTAGGTAATACTTGCGTCAAGCATTGATACGACTGGTAAACGATTTTTTTTTCTGCAAAGTATTGTTTTCAAAATATTTTCTCGATATTCAGAAGGTTGAGTTCCAATCAATCTGTTTAAAACTTTCCAACCAACAATAGATACAGGATAAACACGATTATATACAGTCTTCCATTTCTTTTCACCGTATATAATCGAATCATGTATATGATGGGATCAAGTCGAGACGAGTTTTTTTTAATAAAAAAGAAGAATTAATTTTTTGATTTATCCCCTTAAAGTCATAAAATACTTTTCTCATATAAAAGATCCGAATTATTTCAGGAGGTGATAGTGGATTTGGAGGATGATTCGGGCTCTGTTTGCCTTAAACTGACTCTAATTTAAAAAAATAACGCTACGTAGGACCATTCTGTTACTTCCATTTCAAAGATGAGGAAGTTTTATACAGGATACAGTTATGAAACTTCCAAACTAGTGGATTTTAGAAGCGACTCAAAAGTTAGTGGTTTTTGAGGAGTTATTCTTAATTTTATCCAAAAATTCATAATAAACTTAATGTTCCTATCAATCAAATTAAAGTTCTTTAACTGCTCTACGATTGGTCGGTGTTCAATCACACCGATCCATGTGACATTTTTATGATTTCGAGAAAAACGAACTTAAAGTTTAGTGTTTCGCAATTTTAGAAACATTTTTTTTTTTCGTTCAATATTGTCCCCAGAAATGTTAGCTACTTTCCGGCAATACTTAAACGTATGATAATTGTGAAAAACATCAAGTATCATGCCAAAAAAGGCAGTTATTTGGCTTCCTACTCATATATGGTCCACTTTGACTGTACCAATAAAGCACTTTTTAAGACGTGGTTCACTATGACAGTTGTGAGTCAATGTTTGCCATTCTGTTATGAAAATTAGAACGAGAAGGGATGTGAGAAATGTCCTGGAAAAAAAGTAATGAAGTAGTAGAGTTTCTAGCGACATAGCATGCACTGCCATAACCGCTGAATATGAGGCTAATGTGACAGCGCGCAGTGAATACTTTTGAAATCACTTCGTAAAAAACGGATAAAAGTGATATGTCCATGTGCCATTTTCACTCCCCCACGTTCATAGAAACAAGCGATCTTTCATTATTTTCACGTTACGATGTTGATGTTTTGAAGGCTCTCAGTGTCGCTGTATATGTTGTGAAAAAAAATCGCAAATTAATCAAAATTTCACCGAAAATGTTACTGCTTTCGAGAACTAACGACTGCTCTCTGGACGTTTTTACCACATAAATAATCGGAATAAGCCACAATACAATTGTCATCCGTTAAAAACCAAACAGTTGAATGATTTCATGAGAATTTTGGCTCCAATGAGTACTCTGAACATTGTTTTGTTTATTCCATATACATTCCATATTGAACGCAAATAGGGTAAATGATTTTGGTTTTTCCGAATTAGAGTGTTACTACGCAACTGGTAAATGCAAATCGATTTTTCGTAATGAACACATATAATCAAGACGAATTTGGGGTTGTTAAAAAGCTCCAAATCTCTAATTGCTAATAATACCATAAGGCGTTCAAATTATCCATTTTTTATGTTTTTAACGATTATATTGGGCATTTTGGGCATTTTAAAGGTGAACATCACTCAACACAGAGAAACTTTATTTCTGCTACATGAGAAGAATACATAAACAAACTGCAGCGCGCATTGGACAAACCATGATCAGAATTGAGGTAATCGAGATGCATTAATTACATGATTTAGATGTTTAAATCTGATCCAAATGGTGTGCAAGCATGATGTTTATAATATTTATAAATGGTCTGAATACGTACCAAATAATCATTTGGTTGTTGATTACAAGTTAGCTCAAATGATGGGCGCGTTGACAACAATAGAAGATGGACTTTATAAACCTTTAAAACATGTGAATCCGTAAACACAGGTGCGCTGAGCTAGAGCATTAAAAAAAGTGGACAAACCATGATCATATTTCCGACTGGACAAACCAACATCATTTACCTTAATTACGACACGATATTTTGCTTGCCAATACAGATATACTTCGCCTACCGCTCCACCTCGATAAATACCTTATTAGGGTGTGAGGTTTGAACTGCGTAAACATTTGGTTGCGTTCAGCATGATAGTCTCTGTCATATACTACAGGCATGAATTTGATTGCACGGCTTACATGTTAAAGCATATACTCCCCATTTTCATTCATCTCAGGCAGTATTCATCAATAGAATCGTCAAATTCGAATTCATTGTCATCGCTAGAATCTGAATCACACTCTGAAACAGTACAGTTTGCGATCATTCACACTGAAAACCCCCATTTTTCACTGATCCGTCAAGTTCATTAATAAATATACGCGAAATGTGTCCTTATACGCTAACGGATTCAAGGACATTTTAACAAGGTACCTACCTATTGACGAATTTCGTGCCAACTCGTCTTAGGAGTTGGCAACACCACCTCAGATAGTAGTAAAACGTTGTGGGTGTAAAGACATATGTCATTTATGCAACTTTGCATGCTTGAAATATTCGAAAAATAATAAACCTACTTTTTGGGGATAGCCAATTTTTTTTTCTCAATTTTTCACAACCATGTATAACTTAAAAACTATGATACCTACAAAATTCTTGTCAAGGGATGAAATGTAGGAAATTGTTTATATTACCAAAAAAAAAAAATTTGAAAAAAATTTCGCTGACAAAAAAGTTATTTTAAAAATCAAAATTCATTTTTCTCAAAAACTTTTTTTTTTAATTCCCGAAAATATATATATGAATAGCCCTTAAAATTTCCAACAAGTCGTCCATATATCGGAAGATGGGCACTTTTACAGGAAAAAAATGTTTTTCGAACAACAACCTTTTCATGTTTTCTTTGAAAAAAATACAACTTATCCTAATTTTGTTTGAAGTCAAGATAGCGATATAGTGTATTCGACAAAGTTTAAGATATTGTTAAAATATAAACTTTTGTCGAAGACATCAACTTCCTATATTTATAGTTTTTGGAATATATGTCATTTTTGTATGAAGACTCCTGAAAAAAATCATGTTTTGCTCGTAACATTTTTGTGTGTAAATTCTCATGTTTGACATGTTCTTGACATGCTTCCAAATAGAGAAAAGTTATCAGAGCATTTAAAATGCGATAATTTATACAAAAAAAATGTAACGAATTGAACATTCATAGCATTTTTTCAAAGAAAAACATGAAAAAGTTGTTGTTCGTAATTTTTTTTCCATGTAAATTTGCCCATCGTCCGATTTATGGAAAACTTGTTGGAAATTTTAAGGGCTATTTATATATAAATTTTTTTCAGAATTTTGAAAGCATATGTTTTCAAGAAAAAAGAATTTTAGTTTTCAAAATATTTTTTTTCCGAATTTTTTTTGATAATTTTTAATGAATACCAAAATAGGAGGAGTCAGGAGTCTTCATACGAAAATGACTTATATTCCAAAAACTATAACAGATACGAACAGCTTGACGTCTTCGACAAAAGTTCACATTTTAATAAGATCTAAAACCTTGTCGAATACAGTATATCGCTTTCAAAAAAAACTGTTGTTTTTCCCTGTAAAAGTGCCCATTTGGACATGGACGATTTGTTGGAAATTTTAAGGTTTCATTCGTAATATATTTTTAATTTTAACAGTAGCATATTCGCAAACGGAATTGAAATTCTTCTCTTGGAAGGGGTCAAATGTTTTTTTTTTTGTTTTGCCGCTAATAGTATTCACCATGGACGAAACTTGTAGAATACAAACAGCTATACTCGTTCGTAACTCAATCGACAATGTTTTATAAAAAACGAACCTTTTTTTTTGTTTTGAAAAATTGTCCGACACGATGAATTGCCCTCCGAGTACTCATGAATGGAACGAAATGAAGTTTTGAACGAGGACCTCTCCAAAATTGCTCTCAGTGATGATGATTGCGATATACGACCTAATATTATATCTGTTATCTCTGGCCTAGGCCAGTTTGGACGCATTGCCATGATTGCAATCGCTAAAAAAAAGTGAGCAATTATTCTAAGTCAAACCACTTTAGTAAAAATTGGTTGACTGCATTTAGATTCCCTGATATCCATAATCTTATATTGAAACGAAGTCAGCGTTCACTAACGATGGGTTTTCCTAATTGCTGTTCTGGTTCCAGATTTTAGTCGATTTTTTACTCCTGTCGGTACTCCACGGCGAGCAGCCTTGTTCTACGCAGTGTTAACAGTCGGGAACAAAAACGCCGAACCGGTCATTCCCGATGGCACAAAACAAATCATAAAATCAAATCTCTATTTTACCTCTCGTCTCATTATTTGTTTGATTTGTGGTGGCACCGAAACAAATGTTATCCTTTTCAGGAGAACAAAGGACTGCGCATGGATGTTTGGAAAAGAATCGAAAATTGCTTGGGAGCAAAATCCCGGTCTTTAATTTCGGCACTTGCCGATGTGTTGTTCTACATTTGTCCGTAGTCCCGAAACCGTTTCATCCAGTCGATATTGTGTGTCCAGACTGCAAAGCATTAGGACCACTTGCGTATTAATTACCTAATTATCCACGGATGGCTTAAGCCAACAGAAAACGAGGCAAGCTCGGGCACGCATTCACAACTCCGACCCGTCGTTCGTAGGTGATTACGGACGATCATCAGGGTCCGGGTCGCACAGGTCCTCCCAAAACACTGGGCAGGACCAAAGCGGCATTTAGAGTGTAAAACACAAGAAACTCATAAGTCATCCGAAAAACGGACGGATGGAAACGAAGGTGGAATGGGGAAGAAGCGCTAGGAAAGGCCACAAGCAAGCAAGCAAGCAGGGTCCCCTCGTGGATGAGTGGGCGTTCTGGACACACGAATTAGTAGTGCCGATTGAAATAAAGATAACATTTTAACGATCTGTTGAAATTGGCAGGTCGGCCGAGATTTCGCATTTTCTCTGACGGATTTTGTTTTTTTATTGTGGATTTTTTTATATTTCCTCTGTTTGGCTAGCGAAATTGCCAATGACATTGAATTTTTTTACTCTCCCTTTTGGGTTCTGTAGGCGGGTGCGGGTGTAATTGGAAGACCACACATTTGGTGTATCCGATAGTTATTGCCACACATCGGAATCATATAAAATATAAGACGATACGTTATGATGTTCTCTAAGGAAAATCATATCTTTTTTCTTATTATTTGTTAAAACCCCAACGGCTGTCATTCGAATAGTAGTGATTAAAATGAAATTCAAAATTCAATAGAGGCCTTTAGAGAATTGTTTTCAACGTTCATACGAGGACAATCCTAATTAAATTGACCGAATAGTCCATAGCTTCCGAAAAAGTTTTTTTTTTTCAATTTTCAGTTGTGACCATTTTTTAAAACAGATTTTTCACAATTAGGAATGGAAAGGAATTTCAACTTGAAATTAAATTGTCTTTTCAAAATGTAACCATCGACAAGATTGTTGAAAATTCATTCGAATAAACAAAGAAAAATATATTTTATTTTCACAGCTTCAAAAAAGTTATACAAAATTCAGTTATAAAAAAATATTTTTAACTCGAAAAAGGTGACCCAATTTCTCAAATAATTTACAATGAACATACAATGAAGCTGAATCGGTTTTATAAGTACAGTAGAACTCCGATTATTCGCAGAATGAGGTGACGCTGAATGAGGTGGATAGCGAAAAAGGGAATTAAGATCCAAAACACGAAAAACGGTATTTAGTATGAAAACAATGTTTAATTGATGCAGAATAAGATTAAACCTAATGAAATTGTTAAGTCTGAATGTGTCATTGTCAAATGTCATTTTGAGTAGCCAACAGCATATGGCGGATCGTTTCAAACAAATTCGTAGTTTGTCGGCTAACCACGAATCGATCCAATTTTTGACTTCATCAAAATTGGAGAAGTGCTGGTCAACCAGGCCATGTTGCATCGATCGAAAAAGGTAGTAATCGGACCGAGCAATCTTTGGAGAATACGACGGGTAAGATAGGACTTCCCATTTCAGCGTTTCCAAGTATGTTTTGACCGGTTTCGCGACATGCGGCTGAGCATTGTCGTGCTGCAAAATAACTTTACCGTGTCTTTGCTCATATTTTGGCAGTTTTTTCTACAGTGTATGACTCAAACGCATCAATTGTCCATTGTCAATTGTCGGTAGAGGTCACCCGTAATAGTTTCATTCGGTTTTAGCAGCTCATAGTACACCACACCCAGCTGGTCCCTCCAAATAGACAGCATAACCTTCTGGCCCTGAATATTCCGCGCGGTCGCCGATGTTGATGCATGGCCGAGGCATCCATACGTCGATCGACGTTTACGATTGTCGTAATGGTCCACTGTTTCATCGCCAGTAACGATTCGATGCAAAAAACCCTTTCTTTCATGCCGTTGGAGTAGGTGTTCGCACGTGAAAAAACGGCGTTTGACGTCTCGTGGCTTCAATTCATACGGCACCCAATGTCCTATCTTTCGGATCATTCCCATTGCTTTTAAACGATCGGATATGTTTGCTGAGCTACTCCAAGTTTATCTGCTAGTTCTTGTTGCGTTTGTGACGGATCTTTATCGAGTTAAATCTTCAAACTTTTTCGGCGGTCCAGAACGTTCTTCGTCTTCCAAGTCAAAATTACCACTTTTAAATCGTGCAAACCACGTCTGACACGTTCGCGTTGGAGCATGGTCACCATAAACCTTCACCAAAACGCGATGACTTTCTGCAGCTTTTCCTTCATATTGAAGTAATGAAGTAACACTCTCCGCAAAAACACTCTCGTTGGTACGAAATTCGACATATTCGAAGTGGCAAAAAACTATGTTGTTTGCGCTTCAACTTTTTGACATATACTGAAAAAGACGCGCAATGACAGTAGCTTTCCAACGAATGTCTGGAAATTTGATTCACTGGAATAATAATCAACTAAAAAGCAGTCGCATTTCGTAAAACATCCGAAAACAAACTATGTTTATATTTCCTTATTTTGTAACAGTCCCTAGGGACCAACACGGGGCTCAACGTGTTAATTTGGAGAACTGGTTCTTTTCGAATACAAATCCGGAATATCACTGTTTTCAATTTTGGCGATAGGATATCTAAACTGAAGTTCTTTTGTTTCACATTGACACATTGTTCAGAGACCTGACCGATCAACGTTGCAATTATTTTAGTTACACTGTTGTATGAATTTGAAACAAGATTTCAAAAGCTCTATGTTTGTGTTCAATTTTTAACGAACTTACGATTACTAAAAGTTCGTACTTACTTATTACTAAATTTGCGTACATTCAAACACAGAGCCAGATTCTGGACAGATTTGAGTGGATATTCGCAACCCATAATCAAATCGAATCTAATTTGCATACACCTCCGAAAGTTGTTCGCAATAATTGGAGCAGCTCATCAACGAAACAGCCGACTGGGTCACAAAAACACTTTCCTCACGCACAGACATCTGGATTCCACCGCTTAAGCCGCCATAAGAAGCCCAAAAAACTGCTGATTAAAATGCAGCTTCGTATACATTCTATCCTCTAATTTCACCATGCTTGACTCCACCTTATTAACTGAGAGCATTTTTCTTGCTCCTCTCCTACCAAGCAATATCGCATCTGGTTTGCTTTCGGGATGCTTTACCTCGGTCAGCTGGGCCGACGCTGATGATGAGTAGCGGCGTTCCGAAGTCCAGCCTCGCAAAGGCTCGAATCCGCGACTGACTGAATCCAATTAAAAGGCGCACCACAAAAACAAATCCCTCTCGGAGGCCTCTCGCCTTTCGCCCGAGTTCTGCCGCGAATGCTCCAATATACTAAACACTAAATCACAGGTCCTGGCACAGGTCTGGGCCCCAAACTGGTGCACCGCTTTATCAGAGCGAACCAGACCGGCGTGTTCCATTACGATCGCTGGGAAGGTCCCTGCGCATACCTTCAGCTGCTACTCTGGCAGTCAAAATAACAATTTAAATTCCTTTCGCGCTCACCTTCAAAGATCGCGTTTTGGTTGTGCCATAATTTGCGGTACATAAAATTTGGGTCCGAAGCCGGGGTACCTGGGCAAATTTCTGTTTGGGATTTTTTTTTCGTGTTCGCTAAAAACAGAGCCAGTTTCGATCATCAGCCGGCTCTCGAAGGGCAGATAACGATGGTAATATTAACAACTAGCACGAGTTTGGCACGGTTCATCGAAAGAGATTATTGTTTTTTTTTTGTACGAAAATGGTTCGGCGAAATGATTTCTGAAAAAACATGGAACATACGTATGATATTTTTCTTGGTATAATTTTATACATTGGAATCAATAGCTGACGAGCTTAGGTGCAGAATCTATGCAAACATTAATGGACAAAACATTTGAACAGTTATAAACTGGAAAAACACCGTTATTGTCATTAAATAGAATGTTTAGATTAAACACACTTCTAGCATCGCATACACCGACACTGTGAGCCTTGAAAATATCGTCATGTTATCATGGAAGTAATGATTTTTTTGTTGTTGCTATAGAACAGAAAACAAAAAGCACATAAAGAATACAAAATAGAAAAGTCATCAAATATGCTGGAATAGCAGGATATTTCCCAAGAACTAAACTTTGCAATTAAACGTGCACACCAATATTCGAAGGTCGAAGGTCTTCCAGGAAGTATATACCACATTTTCCGAAGAAAATCGCGATCGGGACTACTTTTCATTTTTACCCGAATATACATATCGGTGAACTATCTTTCGCAACACAAGAAATATTCTATGCATTAAATAAATTAGACGGAACGAAAGGAACAGGACCTGACGGAATAGCACCTGTATTCCTGAAGAACCTGGCTGAGGAACTCACCCTTTCCTTACATTGCATTTTCAATATGTCTCTACAAACTGGAATATTCCCAGAAAAATGAAAACAATATTTTTAGGTACCTATATGCTTGATCTACTACTTCTAATATGGGATATTTTGAATCCAGCTCCATAGCTTGTGCTAGCGGACGCGCATTTAACGAAATTTCATCTGGAAACCCATCAGCCGATAACGATAATATTCTGTACCGAGTTAGCCGAAATTGGTTATGTCTCGAGAACGGTTGGTCCTAGGATAAAATGTTATACATGGTTTTTCATGTTGAATCGTATGTAGATTTCTATTTTTTCTATTACTTTTCTGAAATGGTTACGATTTTACAAAGTATTGAAATTTCATGAATTTTCAAAAATTCATATCTCCATTTTGGTGATTGCAAACACGGCACCACTATACGTCAAGCTTTGTTAAATTAGAAGGGATTTCCAATAAAAAAAAATTTCAATTTTTGAATAAGATTTTCAAACAGTGTGTTTTGTGCAATTCCATCGAATTTATATGATTTTTTCGAAACTTCGAATTTTTGTATGTTAACAATCATTTTTAGCCACAAATTATGATTTCTGATGTGATTTAAAACAAAAAAGCTCATTATAAATCTCCTTCTAAATGTAGCCATTCTCGAGATATTTTAAAAAATATTTTTAATTTATTGTCTTTTTATAGTAAATATTCCCTTTTAATATGTTTGTCGTGTTATACCGTCATGTTCATGAAATTATATGAATTTGCTTATAATTTCCAACAACTTTTCCAAATACATCATTATGGTAAAATTATATGTTTAGGAGTTACGTTGAAAAACATTTGAAGACATGTGGGTTAACCAAAACGTAGCGATATTAAAAAAATCTTTTTTTATCTTAATACAAACTTTTAACATATTATTCGTGTTACACAATCAAAACACGAACAGTAGAATTGAAATCCCAACAACAAATACACCTTGTTGATTCAACCGGACGTTATGGGTACAAATATAATTAACTTGTTTACGTTATGCCTAGGTTATACCTGAAGTCAGGTATCTCTAAGCTACCTCTGTATAGGTATATAAAGTCAGGTATCTTTAAGCTACCTCTAAAGGGCGAACACGAAATTATTGCGACACATTCAACAGGGCATAACTTTTTTACCATTGGGTAAAAATCAACCAAATTTTGCACACTTTCTCATTGATGTGTATTGTCTACATGCTGTCAAACTCGAAGTCGTGTTTTTCGATTCAACGAAAATGGAGGTGAACCAACGCGAGTCGAGAGAACAAATTCTTTCCAAACACCTGGAATTTCCTGACCTGTCGCACCGGCAGTTGGGAAAAATATTGAACATTCACCATTCAACCGTCTCCAGACTGTTGAAGCGGTTCCAGGAGCGGTTGACGTTGGACCACGACAAAGGAGCTGGAAGAAAACCGGGACCGGAGAACAAAAAGACGGAGGGAAAGGTGAAGCGGATGATTAAAGCAAATCCCAACGTCTCAAGTCGTGATTTGGCTAAAAAGATCGGCATGTCGCAGAGCTACGTCCAGAATGCAAAGAAGAGAGCTGGACTACATACATACAAGGTACAGAACTTCCCAAACCGCGATGAGCGGCAACAATCGACGGCTAAAACTCGGGCACGGAAGCTCTACGAGAAGATGCTGACAAAATATGGCTGCTGTGTGATGGACGACGAAACGTATATAAAAGCCGATTTTAAGCAAATTCCGGGGTTGGAGTTCTTCACCGGCAAGAGCAAGATCGATGTGGACGACAAATTTAAGAAGAAGAAAATGTCGAAGTTCGCCTCCAAATATCTCGTTTGGCAGGCCATCTGCTCTTGCGGACTGAGGAGTGAGCCTTTCGTGACAAAGGGCACAGTAAATGACGAGATCTACAAATCTGAGTGCCTCGAGAAGCGCCTTTTGCCGTTCTTGCAGCAGCACGACGAAGCTCCGCTATTTTGGCCAGATTTGGCATCATTAGTCATCACTGGAACAATTATCAAGCAACAATCTATCCATTCGTTGTTTATTATAGAGATGAAAAAGGTTCTCTGGCTAATTTAAGCTTTGTAGTTATATCTGAAGTTTTAAGTCATGACACAATAGCTGTGCAAGTATTTATTTCTAAATTGGTAACATTTTTGAAACAACAAATGCAGGTAAAAAGAATAAAATTCATGTCGGATGGTGCTGCATCCCAGTATAAAAATAGGAAAAAATTTGCGAGTTTATGTCAGTTTAAATCGAAATACGACATTGACGCTGAATGGCATTTTTTTGCAACATCACACGTAAAATTATATCCTAATGTATTTGGTCACAGTGTTACATGGATAGAAAACATTCAATTAAACTCTTTCACATGAATATATTTTGAAAATTCCCAAAGGAACTGGCAGATTATTTTCAGTAACGATTAGATATTTCCACATTTTCCTCGATACTGGAAGCCCACCAGTGGTTAATGCCAACTCGATAACCAACTGTTAATAGCCGCGCGTGTATGTGTGTGTAGCGATGTCTTCCCAGGGAACCGTTTGTGGCATCACTCTCCTCCTGATAGATTCCCTTCTGGCCTAGGGTGCACAAACAGGCTCTTGGTGACACCGTTCATCCGCGCTTTCATGATAAATAAAGAGCTTCACCGCAACAGCGACAACATGCTCCAATCGCTGTTCAATTAGAACTGAGTGGATTTCCGAGCGCCGCTCGCTTATATACCGATTGGTGATTTCAATAGCCTGTTTTGAAAGCAATTTTAAGACTATTGAAACAAGTTTTTGGATCAAAAAGTAACAAGTATATAACGCGTAGACATTTTATCTTTCGAATGAAGTGTTTATCATACCATTTCGTTCAGTTGTTTAGGAGCTATTAACGCTAAAAATTTCGGTCTCCGGCGTAACGCTTTCGTTTTCGAAACTTTGATTTTACACCCCGGTATAGAAATGAAAGACGTAGTCCTACGTCAAAAATTGTGATTTCGGGTAGTTTTCATCAAAAATATCAAGTTTCAAAAAAATCGGAGAGGGTTGGGTCAGCGGCCGGACGATTTGGCGTGGAACTACTCATTATAAAAGTTGCTAATTACTTTTCGATACAGTTCTTCTTCCAGCCAAACCCCAGAGATGTTTTCCAGGTTGTCAAACAGTCATTCCATGCCAAACCGATATAGTGGTTCTCAGATTTTGGTGAAAAGTGATAGTTTTGTTCTTTGTCGCAAAATATTAGGCCAGTACTTTTTAGTTTTTCGTTAGGGTGACCATTTCCGTTTTAGGGTGGTCCGAAAAATCATTTTTTCTGGTTTTTTTCCAAAAATGAATTTAGATGATCGACATATCAAATTAAAGCCAATTAATTGGTCTTTTTTTTTTTTTTTTTTTTCATAGTTTTAATGGTCTCCGGGCCAAGGACGCTATATTTTTTCTATTTTTTCTTGAAAGCTGAGGATTTTTTACATCACATATCCAAAAATCAGAGCGTTAATTTTGTTCTTGAGTTATGATTTTTCAAAAATAATCGATGGTTTGAAAAATCAACAAACAAAAATTAATAACTTTTAAACTACTGAACCGCTTCAGATGATCGACATATCAAATTGAAGCCAATGAGCTAGTCTATTACACTTGGAAAAAAATCGAATTCTTTACAATTACAAAAATTACGAAAAAAAAATCGAATTTGTTTTTCGTAATTATTGTTTGTAATTGTTTATCACAGCTTACGTGGTTTCGAGACCAAGGGAGCCATATTTTTTTAGATTTTTTCTTAAAAGCTGAGGTTTTTTGACATAACATATCCGGATATCAGAGAGGCTTTTTTTGACGTGGGACTACGTCTAACCGGAGTATATGGGAGGTAAAATGAAAACCTAAACGCAGAACATGCAGGAAAAAATGAAAGATTCCAAATGCTTATAACTCGAACATTTCTTACTGTATCGGAAAGATATTTGCATCAATTGATAGGGAATATTTCTAAGTATCTATCGCAATTAATAAAATGTTATTTATCATTAGATAAACAATTGAATAACTGTAAAATGTTAAGCGTTATCCAAACGCCCTAACTACTTTGTTTTGATTGGCCCGTTTTACAGTTTCCTCAACACAGCCATCATAACCAAGCAGCCTTGGAGAAATCAGCATTGCAAATACATGAAAGTGTGGGGATTTTTGTTCTTACCGAAATATGTTCCCTAACACAGACTTCAAAACCAAGCAGTGTTGGAGAAATCGACATCGCAAATACATGAAAGTTGGGAGTATTTTTGTTCCTACTGAAATGTGTATGCATAACACAGACTTCTAATCCATGGGAAATTGGCATTGCAAATTCATGCAAGTCGGGGGATTTTTTGTTCCGACTGAAATGTGTTTCCCCAACTAAAATTGGGAAATTGGCATTGCAAATGCATGTAAGTAAGGGATATTTTTGTTCCGACTGAAATGTGTTCCCTAACACAGACTTCAAAACCAAGCAGCGTTAGAGAAATTGGCATTGCAAATACATGCAGGTCGGGGGTATTTTTGTTCCGACTGAAATGTATTCCCTTAACACAGACTTCATACCCATGGAGCGTGGGGAAATTGGCATTGCAAATACATTTAAGTCGGGGGCGTTTTTGTTCCGGCTGAAATTCATTTTCCCCAACACAGACTTCAGAACCAAGGTATCTGAGGAAATTGGCATTCTATATTCATGCAGATCAGAGGTATTTTTGTCCCGACTGAAATGTGTTTCCCTAACACAGACTTCAAATCCATGGAGCGTGGGGAAATTGGCATTGCAAATACATGCAAATCGAGGGCATTTTTGTTCCAACTGAAAAGTATTTCCCCAGCACAGACTTCAGAATCAAGGTGTCTGAGGAAATTGGCATTGCAAACTCATGCAGATCGGGGGTATTTTTCTTCCGACTGAAATGTGTTTCCCTAACACAGACTTCAAATCCATGGAGCGTGGGGAAATTGGCATTGCAAATACATGCAAATCGAGGGCATTTTTGTTCCAACTGAAAAGTATTTCCCCAGCACAGACTTCAGAATCAAGGTGTCTGAGGAAATTGGCATTGCAAACTCATGCAGATCGGGGGTATTTTTCTTCCGACTGAAATGTGTTTCCCTAACACAGACTTTAAATCCTAGGAGCATAGGGAAATTGGCATTGCAAATACATTTAAGTCGGGGGCATTTTTGTTTCGGCTGAAATGTGTTTCCCCCAAGCCAGACTTTAGAACCAAGGTGTCTGAGAAAATTGGCATTGCATATTCATGCAGGTCAGCGGTATTTTTGTTCCGACTGAAATGTGTTTACCTAATAAAGACTCAAATACACGCAAATCGGGGTCATTTTTGTTCTGACTGAAATGTGTTTGCCTAACACAGACATCAAAACCAAAATGTCCTCATACCAAACGTGAAAGGGCTGTCATTAAATTTACTTGTATCGAAGAACATAATCTATTGCATGAATTGATTTTACATAGCATTATACGATCTTTTTACTCACAAAGCAAATATATTGAATCCAATTGAATTTGGAAGTTGTTCCATTCAATCATAATTTTAATCAATACAGACAAATGATTGCTAAGCTAAGGTAGTCCCACGTCAACCTTGCGGTTATATCATAGATATAGCCTACCCATTTTTTTGTTCCGACTGAAATGTGTTTGCCTAACACAGACTTCAAAACCAAAGTGTCTGGGGAAATCGGATTTGCAAATAAATGCAAACTGCGAGTACTTTTGTATTCGCTTGCCTAGCCTAGAATATGTTTCCTGAACACGGTATAAGTTGAAGTTGTTGATTCATGCAAGCCGGAAATACTTCTGCATCCGCATGTTTTTTTGCACTCCGAAAAGTGTTTTCCTAACACGGATTACAAAAACGCGTACGAACACAACGCTTTGGCTCGGTTATTCAAGATTGCATTGAAGGATATGCCTTCATATCTTCTACTCACTGAATATCGGGCACTGAGTACCTATAGTTCATCAAATCAAACAAACTCGCAGTTCGAGAAGTACGTACACTTGAGAGATGCAAACTTCAGAGGGAAATGCAAAATAAAATAATCGTTTGATAATTCTTCCGTTCACATATTTTGTCCTAGGCATCATACCAAACACAAAAGGACCCTCACTAAATTTACTTGTCACGAAGAACATAATCTATCACAATACCTGAATTGAGCATTTATTCAATCTGTTTACTCACAAAGCAAATATATTGATTTCGATTAAATTCGGAAATTGTTTCTTCCAATCAAAAATTTAATCAATACAAACAAATGATTGCTAAGCTAACCTAGTCCAACGTCAACTTTGCGGTTATATCATAGATATAACCCACCCATATTTTTTAGTTTTGAGTTACATTTATACAAAATTAACATGTTTTCAGTTTTCGTTTTATATTCCTATGCGACTGGACTACATCTATGCGACTAGAATCCAATTTTTACGCAAATGTGGAATTTTTTTAAAAAGATTAACTCATTGGCTTCAAATTGGTATATCGATCGTCTGAAGTAAAGTTAATTTTGTCAAATTGAAATTAATTTCAATTTTGAAAAATAATAACTCAAGAACAAAAAATAACTCCTTGCCGAATTTTGAATATGTTATGTAAATGTAAACTATAAAAAATAAATACAATCAATAATTACAAAATCAAGAAACAAAATTTTTGCAAGTATGATATTTTTCCGAAAAATAGCTAATTGGTTTTAATTTGATATATAGAACATCTGAATCGGTCAAGAAGTTCAAAAGTTATGAATTTCTGAATCATTTTTTGGAAAAAAAAAGGGGGCAAAGTCGATTTTTCGAACCCTAAAATGGAAACTGCAACTAAAAATGAATTCTTTCTCTTCCTAACCAAAATCTGTTATCTCGGTGATCAATACATCGCTAGACTGAATATATAATTTGTCAAATATACACCGCGCACTAGTGTGTTTGAAGAACATTCTACATTTATCAACAAAATTCATACTATAGCCTTCAACATAGGCTCCTACTGAAGCAATGCACTTTTTCCAACGAACAATCCTGTCACCGAAATACTTTTTATAGCTGGATTCAAGAATTGCCTTCAGTTTACGCAGCGAATTCGTTTTTATGTCTTCAACGCTGTCAAAACGGGTTCCACGAATTTGAGTTCCGGAAATAGGAAAAAGTCTCTCGAGGCCATATCTGGGGGTGCTTGTTCAATCACAATCGTGGCATTTTTGGTCAAAAATTCGTTGACAATGCTCGATCGATGAGCTGGTGTATTGTGGTGGTGTAGTGCAAAATCCAAGTGTTATCGTTCCGCGGATCTGGTCGTCTGTGGCGAATTTTCTCTCTCAAACTCCTCGAAGCGCCAAGGTGATACCCTTTATTGACCTTTTGGTCCTCGACGAATGGACAAAACCACGAATATTGAACTTCGAATTTGACGTGGTTGTTTCGGTTTCGACTCGTTTGCGGCAGTCTGCATGCTGACGATTGTTGACTCCTTTGCATGTCATACTCGTACACTCATGTCTTATCGGCAGTAATTATGCGTTGGATGAACGTGGGTTCATAATTTGATAATTCAAGCATGTCTTCAGCCACTAGATTGCGATTGCGAACAAAATTGGCATTAGTCGTGCTGCGACTTTTTTTATGTTCAAAATATCAACCATCATATGACGAACGGTCTCGTGAGATATATTACATTCCAGGGCTAGTTCTCTCAAACTTAAATGACGAATTCCTAGCATCATTCCTTCAGTAATTTATCGATGTTTTCATCAGTTGAGGAGGTTGTCCCTGACGGAGCAAATCGTTCCTCTCTCCTCAGTCGTCAGACCAGTCATACACCCGTGTTTTCATTTGAGTCACCAAATGTATTCTGCATTATTTTCAACGTTTCGGCAGAAAAAAAATTGTTTGCAACACAAAATTTCGCACATAATTTTTTGAATGGAAATTATATCTTTGGAAACGCATGTTTCCCAAAACTTTGATGCAGTTTCTTGCAATTAAATATTCTGTTCTCTACCTAATTGGCCAAATATTTTACAAACAAGTGTTTTCCTATGTTTTTTACTGAAATTAAAACAGACCGAAAACATTTCAACAAACAATCACCATTTTTTTCGATGCGGGTAATATGGACATATAGTGGGGGTAATATGGACAGGTTTGTAATATATGAAGCGTTTATCGATCGTGAGAGGAATAATTTCATTCAACCAAGGTCTGAACTCATCACAAATGTCCGTTGAATGATGAAAAAATCGAATTAATCCACCTAAAAGTGATATCGTGCTTTTCAGCAGTATAAACGGACAGACCCTCAACTATTTTGCTTTTGGTTCCAGTCAGCTTCTAAGCAGTCCACATTTGGCGATTTGATTTTCATTTATAGCCGGAACAGATTAAACAGACTTTTCATAGTCCATCTCACTCCCACTGGCAACTGTCCGTTTTACCCCACAAGTTTTACAATTATTTCAATAAATAAAATTTTCCACTCAAAAATGAATTTACTTTTCCGTACATACCTAATATCGCTTCTCTGTTAACTCACAAACCGAAATATAATAATCAGTAAATTGAATGTTGATATTTAATTGAATGTTGATATTTAACTCAAATTTAACCACTCAAAATGCTTAATATCGAAGCAGCTAAAATTACATCCACAAGCGGAATCATGTATACTTTTCGGTTTTTGTTTCCCTTTTCTACTATTGATCAGTATTCATTGCCATAGGGTGGCCTAAATGTTATAGAATAACATGTAGAAGGTGTTCTCATTAACACAAATCTGAAATTCAAAATGTAACTATACAAATCAACCACCTGTCCATATTACCCCCACTGTCCGTATTACCCGCGGTTCCCCTACCAACTTAAAATAAAAAATAAAAAATTTCAGCGGGAAGATTTAAAATTACAAATTCCCGGTATATATTTGATATAATGTTAGTAATAATTTCAAATATTTAGTCGACTTATTGATAGGTACACTTAGGTTCAAGAGTAGTGATCTTCCAGTCAACTAATGTCCCACGATTCTCAGGATCGTCATGCATGACAAAAAACCACAGCAAACAAAGATAGCGCCACATGCGTTATGGTCCCCGTTCGAAAGTTCCGCACCGCACTGTTATTACGGGTATGTTTGTTCTGTGCGCAGAAACCTATCAACACTAGTCGTTCCCGACCAATTATCCTTCGGTCAGATCTTGTTCCCATAGCCGCCCGGGCTATTAAAGAAAACAAACACCGAGCCATGGCACGGAGCAAATTGTTCTGATCGACCGCAGGGGAAGCTTCCCACATGGGACTAATAATCGACCTTCATTTGTGCAGGATCGCTGCTCGCCTGATGAGTTCCGTCATTATTAGCACTTCTATTAGAGAAAGACAGCCCGTTGGTTGTAATTTTCATTTGCTGTTGATATTTTCGGCCCATTAGAACAAACAAAAACCGACTCGACAGTCAAAAAAAGCGCCGCGCAAAGAACCTTGAATTGGCCACCTCAAAGTGTCTTCACAAACGCCGACCGAAAACACCCCGAGCAATAGCCGCTTTTTTTCAAAAACCTCCATGCCTTACCCTTGTCTTCCGACATCAGAGACAAAACAGCGAAAGATTAATTACAGTTTCTCCCACTCTGGTGTAGCTAAATCATCAAAACTGCTTCTTTCCGTTTGAGGGAAAATAAATGTTGGTCCGATCGGTAACAATTCATATAAAAAACTTATAATCCCGTGAACAGATCTCCCTTGGAACACAAGAAAAAAAAATCGAATCTTATTACCAAAACAAGTTCATGACGGATGGTAATCAGATGCCGAAAGGTGGGCTCAACCTCTGATGCTTTTCCGTCCTTGCCGTTCATCGCTTATGTCTTCTCTAGCGCGGTCAATTCCCGCGCGAGTGTGGGGCGGATGGGAAGACCACCCAAACCCCGCGCTCCTTCGCCTATTAATTTTCGCGCCATTCACTGATTTGTTGGGTCCGATTAGAACCTTCGAAACAACGTGCAACAGCGTAGTATGTGTTGCTTCTCGCTCGCTCACTCACCTGCCGATCACACGCCCTCAGGAGGAGAGGAAAAAAAATTGGGATCATTAATGGGAGTTTCTCGGCCGATTGGCTGCGGGAACCGATCTACGAGCCGATGAACGATGAAAGCAGAGCACCGAAACATTATTGGTTGATTAGTCATAGACAAAGGCTCCTGTGATCAGAGATGGTTGGTTATTCAGGGATGGGATGGAAAAGAGCTACCGGACCGATTGATGTTGCTGGGTTACCTTTCTTATCTGTTGCGTGACGTTCGCATTAAATTTTAGTGGGAAATGATGGTAACCGAATTCCCCTTCAGAAGAGACATTTAGTTTAATTGATTTATCGACTCTTTCATTACAACTTAGTTAAATGACATAGAATTTCAACAATGACAGAGATATAGAACTTTTTTTTTTTTTTGTTTCGGACTCTGTTGCCTCAAACTGGCTCTACATTAAAAAGTACGCTACGGAAGACGATTCTGGTGCTTTCACTTGAAAGATGGAAAAATTTAGTACAGGATATAGTAGTGGAACATCTAAATTAGTGGATTTTAATAACATTTTGGAAGTGAAAACCTTATTAAGTTATTAATTTTCAATGTGTTATTATTAATTTTATCCTCAAAAATTGTGTTAAACTAGATTGTTTCTATCAATTAAATTGAAGTTCTTTAACTACTCTACGCCCAACTTCTATCTTTCTTAATTTGGCTGCAATATCGATATAAACAATTCCTGGTGAAAATTCAAGCAAAATGTTCAAAAATTACGATTTTTACCCCACTGTACATGTAATGGCCACTTAAACTTCACCTTAACGTTGAAAGGTTACATTTCTTCTTGAAATAAGCCATATTTGAAATTTAAAAAAAAATCAAACTGTATATAATCCAGTCCAAAATTGTATATAATCGAATCACATATAATCGAGTCTGTATATAATCGAGCCCGACCTGTAATATTCACATATCATTTCATTCAATTTCATAAAAGGGTAATTTATTTATTGATTTATTTTGACTTAACGTCTTCACAACATGGCCTTAACTCGGTTCGTGGCTATCTCTCTCCAATTCCGCGAACAGCCTGTGCTCACCATGTCGTGCTCCAATTGGTCTAACCACCGTTGTGCTTCTCGTCGTCTCGTACCAGCCGGATTCCTGATGAACACAATTTTTGCAGAATAATTCTCCGACATTCTTGCAACATGTCCTGCCCAGCGTATCCTTCCAGCTTTGATTACTTTCTGGATGCTGGGTTCGCCGGTGAGTTGCATGAGCTCGTGGTTCATCCTTCGCCTCCATACGCTGTCCTCCTGTATACCGCCGAAGATAGCTCTTAACACCCGCTATTCAAAGACTCCAAGTGCTCGCAGGTCCTCTTCGAGTATTGTACAAGTTTCATTGCTTCATAAATGTCTAATGGGCTCCTTGTGTTGACCAGAACATTCGTGATCACAGCAGTCCCTTTTGTGCTTCTCTGTCGCAGCATACTTCAAGAAATCCTTCAATTCTCCAAGACACTTTATGTCTTTACAACATACTTTGTAGAAATCGGTGCTTTGAGAAAGACAGCTTAGTCTGACCTCCCAATTTCTTTGGTAAAATTAGTGATGCCATCTTGAATAACTGTTTCAATACAACTAGCACAAACGAGCTTTCCAAACGAACTCAATAAAGTCAAAAAAAATTGATTGCATTTTTTTAAATCTGCAAAAATTGGGCAAAATGAAGAATGTCTGGACTAAACAAATGATGGTCTGGATATCTGGATGCTTTACCAAAGTCTGGAAGATTACAGACAAATCTGGACGAGTACTGTATATGTATTTTTAGATGTAGCTGTGAAATTTCTCTTGGTCATGTATGATCATTCCGAAGTAAATGTTCCTGTCACAGAAAAGATCAAAGTCACTTATGACTGGATCATTCACCTGTAGCTCTAACATTAAGCTATTAAGAACCACGTTTCATTTCATTGATCGTATTGTCAGCGGGAAATTCGGCATCTGATCATCACATCATGATGTTGTTCACCGTCGTTGCTCGTCATCACAGTGCTGGCAACTGCAGGCAACAGGTACTTCGTCGCGAGAAGCCGTTCCCATCAGCGGGAGGTCCGCGTCAAGAGCCCTGTAAAATAACTGGAAGCTGTTTATCCGAAACACCGCCCGGTTCGATACCAATGCTTTATGTTTTCCATCGAATAATGTACCAATTAGTGACGGATATTGTTATTGAGTCCGGATATGAGAACTGCCCATGTTGCAGAGTTAATCAAAACGCGAGCAACGAGGGCAAGGTTTTGTATGAATTCTCGTTTGACCTTTCGGAATTTATGTCCCATTCATTATTTATGCTCAATTTTTATCTTTGCCGGGATAATTCAAATTTCTTCAGAGGCACAAAGAACGCAAGCTGCAAATTCAAGTCAGATCGCAGTTCCCTAAATTTACTCTGCGCCTTGGCACTGTTTACATACCTCTGTTTTATTATTATCCCGAGCGGTGTGCACTCACAAGAGCGCGGGGCTGTCTTTCGGGGCTTCACGTGCCCATGTTTAACTCTCAAACAGCGGCTGTGCCAAACTGTGAACACACAATCATCATAACACAATATTGATGAATAATGTAGCACAATGGCGAACCATATGCCAACTACCTTCCGCTTTCTTTCTGCGCCAGGAAGTGCAAGGAAGTATAATAAATGAAAGGTGGAATTATAATAAGAATATTTAGACACGAGCCACGTCTCGTCCGTTTGGAGGACCAGCTTTCCGTTTTCAGGTTTCACTGCCACTGCAATGATGGGGGAAAAAATCTGCTGTTCGCTGCACAATGCGAACAAGAGAGGCATGTGGTTCAGATTTTTGTGCGTTTTTGTTCAATCTGCCACTTAACTTCCGCCGTTTTTGTTTGGTCCCTGAATCCTTTTTTTTTCGGGAACGCTGACAGTCAATAAAGTACTAATGGAACGGTAATAAGAGGACTCGACCGAGGGTAGATGCCGACAGTGATTTCTAGTTTGTGAAGTTATGACATTTGCTTTGAATATGGATTGAATCGTTATTGCTGTTATTTTCCCTAGGCAAGGAGACTATTGTGCTGGCACTGTGCGTGAGTTCGGGCAGTATCCATTATGAGGGTAGCTGATTTAACCGATTGTTGGTATAATAAATGCTATACAGTCGTAAGTTGATTCCGATGTTTTTCGAGTCAGTCGCAAAAAATTAGTCGTAGATTGAAAAGAAATGACTGCGTTGAGTGTTGATGTTTCAATCATGGAAACCAATTTTTTTTCAAAAAAATTGTTCAAGCGAAGGTAACATAATTATGACTCAAGCGATGAAAATCACCCTTTCAACATGTATACCGTTTCATCATTGATCATTTTGTCAGCTTATGCGTAGAGAAATTTAATGTTATACTTGAGCTTTAGTAATATTGCACATCAAACGGTGAAGGTATGTGTTATTTGAAAATATCTTGTTTTATATTGAGGTTAAGAAACTAATAATCTATGGGATAAGGAATAAGCCGAAGTTCAAAAGGGTAGATCAGTGTTGCCGCACGTACAGATTTATCTGGAATGGTACAGATTTCTTCGTTATTTTTGGTACAGATTATGTAGAGTACAGATTTTTGTCAAAGGGTACAGATTAGAACAGATTTTCATCCACGCGTGAAAATTCTTACATTTGAAAAATGAAAACATTAAGGTACAGGCTCTTTCGGATTAAAAGCTCACGGAACAAATTTTAACAACTTACACAAAAGTGAACCGATTTATATTTTTGAAAAACGAAAATAAAGCTTATTTTAGGACATTTTCGATGTGACCACCCCTTTTTTCGATAACGCGTTTTAAACGACGAACAAAACTCTTCATGCACAACTCTAACATTACGACTTCGATGCTGTTGAAAATCCGAGTTATTTCTTCTTTAAGTTCCTCCAAATTTTGTGGCTTATTAACATAGTAACGGTCCTTCACGTACCCCCAGAGGAAGTAATCGACGACGAGAAATGTTGAAACTCTTACCATAAGTGGACAAAGTTTCATTAAGGCTTCGGTTGCTCGAGTAATACGATTTCACTAAAAATACACGTTCTTGTAAATTGTACATCTTGACACTAAAAACCATCCGATCAGACTCAACGAATATCATCGTCCCGAAGTGGGAAATGCAGTATTACCATCGACGGAGCGAAAAAAAAAAGGAGCTATTCGATTTTTTTGCGTGAGCTCAGTACATGACGACTTTTAAACCGCAGTATCGCTTTTTGTTGCTGATTATACAAGCATTAACAATGCAATGATTGATCAGTTTCATGAGTACGGAATTCCTAACAAGGATCGTATAAAAAGGATTCACGTCGGACGGTGCGACGTATGTTTTGCCCCAGATCAACAGATTGGATCATTTGTTCCAGGCTGAAAAAATTCACGATGCTACATGAAGAGCTGAAAGATTTTTATTTGATCATTATCAGTAATATCTGCGAGGAATCTTACGTCGTTTCAATGTCCAATGCTATTAAATTTGAAGATTATTTGAAAAGCGGCAAGAATTTTTGGGTTGGAATAGCAGCAGGAGAAATTATCAGAACAACGGACAGCGAAAGGCAGATCATTTCAAAGGATATTTGTCGCAGTTTTTTCGTGGAGCTGATCGAGCAAATGAGAAATAGTTCAATGCTGCGGCATTGTTAAATCCCAGAAACTTTTCCAATTTGAAAAGCATTGACGTTGTGTTGGAAGCGTTTCAAGGGTTCTACAATGGGAATGTACAAGATGTGGAGAATTAATTACCCTAAAAATAAAATTACTCCGTAAGGAAATCACAGTTTCAGAAAACGAGCATGTGCAGGGTTTTTAGATAAAAATTGGATGCCTAAAAAGAATTGAAGGTTCACTCGCATTTCGGCGCCGCTGTCTTGTTTGTAACGTTCTCACTATGCCTCACTTCTCAGCAACTGTCGAGCGATTTTTTTTTCTTTTTTTTCTTCGACATTGGCTCAGCAACGATGCGATGAACGCAATTTTGAGATAAAAAAAATATGATCAAACATCGTGGTGGCAACTCGATTTTTTTGACGTAGAACTACGTCTTTCATTAAGGGTGCCAAATCAGAAACAGGTCACGTTTTTATGAAATAAAGTTAACGTTAATAACTAATTTGCCGTGAACGGATTCTGGCGATTTAAATACCAAACGAATCGTAAATGCCCTAAAATTTGTTTGGTATGCTACACACTACAATCCCATAGTTTGTATATGGTTTAAATTGATGAAAATTGGAAGCATTCCCACTTCCTCATACATTTGTTCTGTCCATTTGTGTGCTTTCCCGAACAGAGCTGTCAATAACGAGCAACTTATCGACGTACAACGAAGAGGAAATCGTAAGATGTAAAGTCTCCGTGAACAAAGGAAACGAAGAAGAACGATGGGGAATATTTGCCTACAGTATAAACAGTGGATCTTGCTGAGGCAAACTTCATTCTTCGTAAAGACATCGACTGGACAACACCGTTGCTGGGCGAGCTGGACGGCGAGGGATCGAATGGTTTGCTCAAAGCAATGGAGGTGGAGGAGTAATATGAGGAAAGAGTAGATTTTTCCAAGGGCTTTTTTGAAGGCTAGAGACGAATGAACTGAAGAAGTTTAAAGTTTCTTTAATTCAAAAAGGAAAGAAAGGAAAGGATAATTTTCAGTATTATTCTAAATACGAAACAATGAACATCGGTTGTTCTTCCTTGTTTTGCCCCGTCACATGTCTTCGTTTCGGATTGAGCTGTGGACGCGACCAAATTACTCACTCGCTGATGTTTCTGGCATTGCAATCATTGCATCAAACTGACGCCATTACATTAATGTTTTGAGCTACACAATTGTGTGGGAAATCATCAAACTAGGCTATCATCAGCTCACCAAGAAAATAAATGTTCTGGAATTTTGTCAGTGATTTGGTTTCGCATGACGGTAGGAAAACTCTCTCCACAAAGGATGACAGCTAAGCTAATCTAGACTGGCAATATTAACAGAAAGGGCTTCTGTTATGAAGAACGCAAAACAGAGATAAGTGTGTGTATATTTAGTTGCTTCAAGCCATCGATATAGAGATATTTGTGTGAGTACTTGCGTGCTTCATAACCTGTACGTAAAAAAAAAGTGCATCTTCGCTACGCTGAAACCCCATTTGTAATGATAAATAAAAACAAGGAGGAGAGATAGCGGGAGGGAATTATTTACGCTAGGGTACTAGTAATGAATTTCTGCTGGGGCAAATATTTAGCCTTTTTCCAAGCAGTTAACATTGTTTGTTTATTGTCATCATAAAGCCTTTGTTCGTGCCTTTGACATTGCATCAATGCATAGAACTGACGCTATGTTGAAGCAGGTGTTAAGTTTGTGCACCAAAAAATTATTTAGGGAATAGTTATAATAAGGCAATCATTTATTTGGGTTCGCGTTCAGATAGAGTTTATATCGCTTATTTAGTCACCAAGAAAGTAAATGTTCTGAAATTTTGTATGTCATTTGGTTTCGCTTGCCAGAAGCAGAACTTTCTCCACTAAGGATGACAGCTGCGCTAACTCGAACATGTATTGTTCTGCGAGCAAAATAATGAATCATCAAACAATTATCGTCAAATGATTCTACAATAAAAAATATCTCAGGGCGACCGAACTGGTAGAATTGTTATTTCAAAGTTTTCGTAGCATTACAAAAATAATATTCGCAGTTATAAACAAGCGACTTGAATTAAACTACAGCGTAGTTCTACGTCAACAATGCGGTCGTGTCTTAAACACAACCTCCTATAAAATTTTACAAATGATACACTCAACAAAAAAATTAGAGGAACAGAGTGCGCTGAATAGTCCCGAGATTTTTAATGAAAACAATCGTTTTTTGGGCAAAGCATTTATTATTCTTCAACATAGTTTCCTTCGAGGGCAATACACTTGGTATAGCGAGTTTCAAACATTTCGATTCCCTTTCTGTAGTACAAAACATCTAAGACTTCGAAATATGCTTGTTAGCCACTCTGCAGACTGCCTATTGGACTCAGAAGTGTGGTAAGAAATCAACGTTTCATCCATTGTCACAAAACGTCGAAAGAAGTCCACTCGATTACGCTTCAACAACGCCAAACCGGCTGTTGAATCATGAACGCGCCGCGTAACTTCACTTTACGATCGTTCAAAACGAGTCGATGCACTTGTTTTACGATTTCTGGATTTGTAGCCTCCTTTGGCCTTCCAGGGCGAGGTGCATCTACGTAGCTACGTACTAATAAACAAGCTTGTACGGTCTATTTCAAATTCACTAACCCACTGTTGCTCTCGAAGGAGCAGAAGTGGAATAACTTTTCGGCAACCACTGCATTGATTGTTGAGGAGTTCTTCGCATCAAAAACAATGTTTGATCAAAATACGATATTCTTCTTTTTCAATTTTCTAATGGATGTTCAGCTAGGGACAGTTGAACAACTGTAGTTTGTGAACAAATAAACTAAATGTCATCAAACTCCACGCATAGGCTAATGTCAGATGAACCTCTCGAAATTAATCATGATTATTTTTTAGTGGCGCCATCTGGTGAAACATCCCGGGATTTTTTAGCCCATGTAGTATGTCTTCATTAGAAATTCGTGCGAGATAATTGAGACTAATAATAAAAAACGATACGTAAACACAGATTCAAATTGGGGAAACAATATTTGAGAATTTGCAACATTTACAAAGGAACGGAAATTTCAGGAGGGAAAGCATGAGTTGACTAAGAAACTGCAATGAATGCAAACCAATTTTTTAACTAATAAACAGACATGGAATTGACACGAAACAATGTAACATAAAACATCAAAAATTCAAAAATAATCGTGAAAGCTAATTCGAGAAGGCTTAAAGCAACTAACAGTTCGGCTGAAAAGTTCATAAGGTTGACGTCTAGATGGCACCTCTTGGAAAAATCTACTTGGCTATCACAAAGCACCATCTTTCATTGGATACGTGTCAAAATTCGACAGCAATTCGTTGATTGGTTCGTGAGTTACAGCATTGAGAGTGAAGCAACTTCTGTTTTTGTGAAAAAACAGGAAGTGAGTTATATATATGGTATAACCGCAAGGGTGATGTAGGACTATCGTTGATTTAGAGATCATTTGTTTGAAGTTGAATCTGAATTCATTCTGAAAGAATGAATATTTGGGGGACTTCGAAAACGAGAGCGTTACGTTGGAGGCACAAAGTTTTATGCATCCAATATTGGATACGGAAATATCCTACTGATGGGGAAGAATAATCTTCAGAAGCTATCCTGTTAATTGCGATTGATTGAAAAATCACAAAATCAAATGTATTTGGTCACAGTATTACATGGATAGAAAACATTAAAATAAACTCTTTCACATGAATGTAATTTTAAATTCCCAGAGGAACTGGCAGATTATTTTCAGTAACGATTAGATATTTCCACATTTTCCTCGATACTGGAAGACCACCAGTGGTTTATGCTAACTCGATAACCATCTGTTAATAGCACTTGATTAAAACATATTTAGTCACAGTGTTACATGGATAGAAAACATTCAAATAAACTCTTTCACATGAATGTATTTTTAAATTCCCAGAGGAACTGGCAGATTATTTTCCGGATCTTTCTCGATGCTGAATGGCATCCAAACGGAAAGAATTCCGTGCGTGTATGTGTGTGTAGCGGCTACTTCGATGGTCACCTTCTTCTTCTCCTGAAGGATCGGCTTCTCTGTGCTCCCTCACAGTTTCAAACAAACTGCTTGCGTTTCAGGGCAGATCTCGATCCTTCGCCGTCCAGCACCCTCAGCAACGATGTTGTCTTGTCGATGTCCTCACGGAAAATGAATGCATCTCACCACCAGAATATCGCTTAAGTATGCTTTTTGTGCGTGACTGAATCGAGAGAAGGCGTGGTTTACGATGGCAATTTGGAAGGCAAACTGGAGGGGAATGAACTCTCTGGAGGGGAATGAACTTTCGGCGACTGAGCAATAATCGATTGTGGGCGCATACAATATTGGATACGGAAATATCCTACTGATGGGGAAGAATAATCTTCTGAAGCTATCCTGTTAATTGCGATTGATTGAAAAACCACAAAACCAAATGTATTTGGTCACAGTGTTACATGGATAGAAAACATTCAATTAAACTCTTTCACATGAATACATTTTGAAAATTCCCAGAGGAACTGGCAGATTATTTTCAGTAACGATTAGATATTTCCACATTTTCCTCGATACTGGAAGCCCACCAGTGGTTTATGCTAACTCGATAACCATCTGTTAATAGCACTTGATTGAAACATATTTGGTCACAGTGTTACATGGATAGAAAACATTCAATTAAACTCTTTCACATGAATATATTTTGAAAATTCCCAGAGCAACTAGCAGAATATTTTCAGTAACGATTAGTTATTTCCACATTTTCCTCGATACTGGAAGCCCACCAGTGGTTAATGCCAACTCGATAACCACCTGTTAATAGCACTTGATTGAAACATATTTGGTCACAGTGTTACATGGATAGAAAACATTCAATTAAACTCTTTCACATGAATATATTTTGAAAATTCCCAAAGGAACTGGCAGATTATTTTCCAGCAATGATTAGATCTTTCCGGAACTTTCTCGATGCTGAATGGCATCCTAACGGAAAGAGTTCTGCGCGTGTATGTGTCGATCCTTCGCCGTCCACCTCCTCCAGCACGTTAGGCAACGATGATGTCTTGTCGATGTCCTCACGAAAACTGAATGTGTCTCACTTTTTTTTTAAAGCTTAAAGTTCATTTATTTGAGGATTTTTTAAAATTACAAAATTTGGTTTACAGATCAATTTCTCAGCCTTAGGGGCCCGGCATCTTTGGTACATTTTGGATTTACTAATTGTTTGAAATTTTTGGTTGTGAGCCTAGTTTACATATGTTCCCGTAAAAAGGGATGTATTAATTATTAATTTGAAAAATTTGATAACCTACCTAACTAAAATCTAATTAAAAATTTGAAAACTATGGGACCAGTTCCCGGATGATTGTGTGCGGAGACTGCTGGCAAGACCCCCTGAACCTAGACAGGATTTGAGATTTTCGTTCTTCCAGCACCTGAAGACCAGACAGACAGGATCTCAGTATTTCGGGTCCTTGGTGGACTATCCAGGATCATCCGAAGGATCTTGTTCTGGATGATCTGCAGCTTCTGATGATGGCAATTTGCACATCCCTCCCAGATTGGCAAACCATATTCGATCGCCGGTAGAATGATCTGTTTATGTATCGCAAGCTTGTTTCTTTGCGACAGAGTGGATTTTCGCGTGATGAGCGGGTATAGCGACTTAATGAGTTTGGAACACTTCGTGGATATTTTTTTCACATGGGATGCAAAGTTCAAATTCCTGTCCAGGGTGAGACCAAGGTAGACAACCTCACTCGACCAATTAATGGGAGTGTTGCTGAGGTGGACGTTCACATCATCAGGTGGAACAAGTCGTGGTGATTTTGAGTGCGGAAATATAATGGTCTGTGTTTTCGCCGCGTTGATGCGAATCTTCCAGGATGTTAAGTAGTCGGACAGGACATCCAGGCCTCTCTGTAATCTCCTGACTAGCGGACGTATCACTCGACCCCTGTAGATGATGGCGGTGTCATCAGCGAACATCGACAGCACACCATCATCAGGTAGGGGAGGAACATCCGAAGTGAAGACATTGAACAGGATAAGACCTAGGAGGCTACCCTGAGGAACTCCAGCGATAACGTTGAACGTATCGGAGAGCGCGTTGTTCAGAGAGACCTGAAAAGTTCTATCCGAAAGATAGTTACCGATTATCTTGACTAGAAAGATCGGAAAGTTGAAACGGTGTAGCTTGAACACAAGACCATTGTGCCAGACATTGTCAAACGCCTTTTCGACGTCCAACAATGCCATGGCAGATGTTTTGGATACGGACTTGTTCCGCCTGATGATGTTCGTGACTCGTGCAAGTTGGTGGAGTGTGGAATAACCTTTCCTAAAACCAAACTGTTCACGGAGGAAGATGTTGTTCTGGTTTGCGAAATCCAGCAAACGACTGAGAATCAGCTTTTCAAATAACTTCGAGATGGACGACAAGAGGCTGATGGGGCGATAGCTTTTGGCGCTGGTAGGGTCTTTACCAGGCTTATGTATGGAAATTACTTTGGCCAACTTCCAGCGAGAAGGGAAGTAACCAAGTTCAAAGCATTTGTTAAAAATCGTGGCCAAGTGCGCAAAGAAGCGAACGCTCAAGTTTTTCAACTCGGGGTTGAGCGCACTGTCAAACCCGGCAGCCTTCATATTTCTCGTGTTACGTACCGCAGCTATCGCCTCATCAGCCGTTATTCTAGATTCCTCGGGTAGAACGATGGGGATTTCAGCGACACTAGCCACAACCTCCTCGACGATAGGCTCGTGGGGACTCACCATGGAGCGACCAATATTATGAGATTCCACGAAGTGTTGACCAAGCGCATTCGCCTTTTCGGCAGATGTAATAAGCAGAGATGAAAACGAATCCGATGATCTGAGTGGAGGAACGGGTCGCGGTTTGTTTTTTTAGGATCTTGGCAGTTTTCCAAAAAGGTTTAGCGTAATCTGGGAGGGAGCGAAGATGATTTGAGAAATGTTCGTTTTTGAGATCAACCATCCTGGCATGGATGATTTTCTTGAGACGGTTGCAGTTGGTCTTCAGGTGGGGAAGGCCAGAACGTTGGTACTGGCGTCTGATGGTGTTGCGGAGTCTAATTAAATTTTTAGTTATCCTGTCAAGGTTCAGGGGATTACTCACCAGTCTTAAAGTCGGAACGTGCCGGTCTCTAGCCCTGGAGATTGCCACGTCGATGGTCTGAAGACACTGATCGATGTCGTCAGTTGACTCAGGTACGAAGTCGTAGTCGATCTCGGTGTCCACGCACTGCTGGAACTGTGACCAGTCGACTCGGTGGTAGTTGCGTCGCGAAACCTGGAATCTGTTGGCGGAGGAGCCCACTTCAATCACCACCGGGTAGTGGTCAGAACTGAGTTCTTGATGGACGACAGGCTCCGAGATGTTAATCGTGTTTGTGATGAATATGTCAATGATCGCATGAACACCGGACCGGCTCAGCCGGGTGGGACCGTCCGGACTCAGAATGGTGTACTGTGCTTCTTGTAGATCGTTGTGCAGGATCAAACCGTTCTGGTTACTACGGCTGTTGCCCCACGCATGATGCTTCGCATTTAAGTGGCCACCGATGATGAACTGCTGTCGCCGCCGGGTCAGTTTGATGATGTCACTTCGAAGAATTGCTGCCGAGCCGTCCCGTGCATTTGATTGTCTGGGGCAGTAAGCTGCTACTATGGTGAGGGGACCGACGGGGGTAGAGACTTCCACCCCTACGGCCTCGATGATTTTCAGCTCAAAGGTTGGAAGCAGCTGACAGCAAATATTTCGCCTTAGTGCGATGGCCACGCCACCACCCCTGGAGCTGGTCCTATTAAGCCTCACGAGCCGGAAATCTGGTAGGAAGACGTTTATACCGGGCTTAAGGTGCGTTTCCGTGATAATTATAACGTCTATCTTGTGCTTGTTGAGAAAGTCAACGAGCTCAATGGCTTAGCTATACGTAGGATGTTACGGTCCATACTTGGAGACGAGGGCAAGAACAGCCTCAAGCTGTTCATTCAAAGTATTGCATGTGCGTTGAATCCTGATGACCTCGGAGACTAGCAGAACAAGCTCCTTATCATTCAAAGGTGCGCCCTCAGCGGTCGTGCCGGATGTAACACGCGAGTACGACAGACCCGGGAGGGGGGTTTGATTCTGCTGAGATGCTGCGTCCATGAGCCGATGCTGCACTGAGGAGCCGCTAGGAACCACTTGGTTGCTTGCGGTGGGGGCGGTGGGCTCGCTACGGTTCCGTACATTGTTGAGTGGAAGAGGGGGCAGATTTGGAGCTGCACGGCGTTGTTGAAGTGCGGGAAATTGCGCATCGTTGACTGCTGGTGGACGTGGGTTGCGCTTTCGTCCTGGTTGGTTATTGACGGAGGCACGCTTTCGGATCTCAATATACTCCGCCCTTTTCGGACACGTACTGCTGGTGGGTTTGTGACCGGCTCCGCAGTTCGCGCAGACAGGGACACCGTCCTTCATGTGTTGACAAGCATCAGCATCGTGGGTTTTGCCGCAATTAATGCAGCGGGATGCCATGTGGCAGTTTCGTGTGCCATGCCCAAACATGAAACAATTCGAGCATTGGATAACGTCTCTGTGGACCGGTTTGTAGCGATCCCACACAACTGCGATATAGAAGAGCTCCCGAATATTCTGGAGGTCCTTCAGGCATGTCGAGTTCTTGGCAAAATGAACGAGATAAAGTTGGTCACGGTACGTCCGGGTCTGGTCGTGCCGCTTCATTTTAAAAATATGAACTGGCTTGAGCCCGTTTTTCTCGAGTTCAGCCGATAATTCCTTGGAGTCCATATCGTGGAGACCGCGGAGCACCACCTTGAGCGGTTTCTCAGCCTCGATGTCGTGAGAGAAATATTCACAATTCCGCTGTTTCAGTATCTCCAGCACGGCCTTGTAGTGACTCATGCCAGGGACCATCAACTTGAAGCCCTCCGTGCTACGGCGGATGGTGCACCTCAAACCCTTCTCGATGAAAAAGGCAATTCGAGCATGAAGCCCCTCCGGGAAGCCTTTCACATAGATCGGCGGCAGTTTCTCCTTTTTTTTCAATTTCGGTTCGTCACCATTCTCGAGAACAGCATATCGATTGTTCGCCAGCAGCTTCTTAGCCGACGGATCAGGAGATTCCTCCGATAGTTCGGCTTTTGCCTGCGGCTTGATTCATGGGGACGTCGACGTCCAGCGCGAGGGAACTAACACTTTTACTTTTCTTAGTTTTTTTTTTTTTTTTACTAGACACACGAGCAAGCTAAAACACGTCGTTACTGCTCAACACAACAGCAGAGAGTGAATGCTCCTGAGTGGATTTCCGAGCGGCGCTCGCTTATATACCGATTGGTGATTTCAATAGCCTGTTTTGAAAGCAATTTTAAGACTATTGAAACAAGTTTTTGGATCAGAAAGTAACAAGTATAGAACGCGTAGACATTTTATCTTTCGAATGAAGTGTTTATCATACCATTTCGTTCAGTTGTTTAGGAGCTATTAACGCTCAAAATCTCGGTCTCCGGCGTAACGCTTTCGTTTTCGAAACTTTGATTTTACATCCCGGTATAGAAATGAAAGACGTAGTCCTACGTCAAAAATGGAAAAATCACAAATCAATGAAAACGATGGCGAAATTGCATGAATTGGGCTTCGAATCCGCATCCACCGTATTCTGCAGATCTGGCTCCCAGCGTCTATTTTCTGTTCGCAGACCTGAAGAGAATGCTCGCTGGCAAGAAATTTAAGACCGATAATGAAGTGATTACCGAAACTGAAGCCTATTTTGAGGAAATACCGAAAGAGTACTATAAAAATGGTATCAAGTTGCAAGATCGCTATAATCGCTGTGTCACCCTCGAAGGCAATTGTGTTCAATGATAAAATTGATTTTTGCAAAAAAAAAAAGTGTTACCTTATGAACTTTTCAGCCGAGCTGTTATTTAGAAGTAAAAAACTTTAAAGTTAGTATTCGAGACATACATTTATTTTACATTGAATTCAAAGTTTATAGTAAGATTTTAATGGAGTATTTAGAATGTTGTTTTGACGTAGAATTACGTCTTCCAGGAAGGGTTCCATATCAGAAAACAGGTCACGTTTTTCAGATATAAAGTTAACGCTAATAACTATTTTCACAGCGAACGAATTCTGATGATTCGCATACCAATCGAATCGGGATTTGTTTGATATGCTATACATTACAATTCCCTTATTCCTAAATGGTTGAAATCAATGAAAACTGGAAGCATTCCCATTTTCCATTTCCACTTTTGTTCTGCCGATTCGAGTGCTTACCTTCCCGTACCGTCAAGAACGAGCAACTAATACATTCGTTTCTGTCGGTTTTTAACTCATTTGATATAAACAAGCCATCCGCGATTTGAACCATACACCAAACAAATCCGTGTAACACGTTCGTTGTATGAGCAATGAGAGAAAAAAGAGAAACTACTGCAATTTTAGCTTCGTCATTTTTCGATAGTTCGTACCAGGGCCCGAAATCTTCGAAGGTGAAAAATGAAGACCGACTCTACTCTCCGTAGCTTCGCTTCGACTAGAACTGCTTCGGCAGTCACCCACAACAAAAAGTGACTTGACTAGAAAATGAATTGACTAACGTTGACTAGCGGGGATGACTGGTGAACTTATCCAGTCAGTGGTTTTTTTAACTGAATCGATTAATGAACACAAATCTGCCTCTTCATTCAACTGACTTCAATCCACACTTCCATTTCCTTCTGACCCTAATTTCATACCAGCGTATGCAATCTTATTTTACGTCCATAAAAAGAGGAAAGAAAACATGTTTTCTGATGCAAAAAAGAAGTTACCCCATCAATGGACGGTTTATTGTCTACCCATCGTGAACTCAAACCAACGAACTTAGACATTTATCTAGTATGCCATAAAGGTCCACGCGATAGTATTAGTTAGTATTAGGCGTGCAAAATAGCGCACACATACTGCACGCTATTTTATACGTGTGAGTAACTATCGTGTACGATACGAAAGAATCTAGCTCAGCTGTAGCGTATTTCAAACCACGTTCAACTCAAACATCGATGCATGCACACGTACATGAGAGAGAGAAGGAGAGGGACGAATTCGTTTTGGGGGAAGCCACTTCAAAATGCAATGAGTACAATTGAACTGGGAAGAATGAAATAATATAGTCGAGTCGGTAGAGGGAGATAGCGACTAAACGCCCGACTCACTGTTCAGTCGTTTTGGCGGAGAAACTGCGTGAAGAAGCCAAAAGTCATTACTAACTACGGATATAGTTAGCTGACTATCCTCAGTTGACTATGACTATGCAGAGCCCTGGTTCGTACACCCAAGCTAGTGTTGTCAGAAAGCATTTCATTTTCGGCAGAAACCATGCCATTTCGTGTCTCGAAATACATACGTACATACATACCTGGAATAAATACGTATACTGAACTACTCTAAAAATTTGGTTTTATTTCGACAACTATAGCCGATTTATCAATCAATCTAAAATGTCGCATTAATTATTATTACTAAGTAATCACTCACTCTTTATGTTTGAAAATTCTCAAATTGACATGGATAGCTACATCGGATGAGCCAGTTTAATATTTGACGTACGACCACGTTTCTCGGTAAAGGTGTCAAATCAGAAACATGTCACGTTTTTATAAAAAAGTTTTAATGTTTTCGCAGTATTCTGGGAATGCATTTTTTTTATCTCATTTATTTATTTCTTAGGCTCATTAGCATTTTATCTGTAACAGAGCCGGGTTTTTATCGTGTACATGTACATATGTTTATGTTTCTATAAATTGTAAATTACACAGTAGTAGTAGTAGCCATTAGGCGTTAGGTTTTTCTGTTCCATTACATTATGGTAAATTACACTGTAGTAGCCATTTAGGCGTAAGGGTATTCTATCTGTTCTTCCATTGTTCAGCAGACAGGGCAGTAGAACAGTTGATATTGATCATTGTTGGGTTATTTATTGAACAGCAGCCCGATGTTTCTTGCAGAGCAGAGCAGTTGTATGGATGAATCGATTTTATTTCGACCGTGGATCGTTCTCCTTCGCTAATGATGGTTGCATGGACGTAGTTATTCTATAAAAACACAAAGATGGTCAATTGAGGGCCCTAAGTTTGAACTCACGATCGATCGCTTAGTAAGCGAACGCGTAACCAAGTGGCTGCGAAGAACCCCCTATGGGAATGCATTCTCAACTAAAAAATTTTACACGTTCGTTCAATACGGTAGCAAAATATACCGATGTAAAGGCTTCTAACTACATAGTTCATTCGCTTATAGCCTTGAAAAAGGCATATTAGAACCGTTATGGCTACGGAGACCCCTTGAAGTGAGGTTGACTATACCGAAACTAATATCATATGATGGCCAATTTTTTTTATTTGTTTTTTTTTAAATTTTTTTTATTTTCCTTAAATAGAACGATGATGCACCCGTGGTCGAGTGGTTAGCGTCTCACATTACCATGTCGGGTGTTCGGGTTCAATTCCCGTTCTGGCCGGGGGATTTTTTGTCAGAGAAATTTCCTTCGACTTGCACCGTGCTCACGCGTATTCTAGAGCTTGCCTCTCGGAATACATTCAAGGCGTGTTGGCTTAAGAAATCTCAACTAAGTATTAATAAAAGACGCTAGTTAATGCATACGTTGAGACGTCAAAAGTTCCACAGGGAACGTTAACGCCATTCAAAATGTAGAAATAAAACGATATGATCAGTGCATTGTTACGATTGTTTTCGCAGTAGTATTTATGTATTCAAATTGTATTTCGTTGCTATTTGTCGGTACAATTTGAGGAGCACAAATCCAATCAACCAAAACGCGTTCAGACAACGTAAAATCATTCAAAAGTTTGTTTCAAAAAGTATAAAAGTATAATAGATGCGTCGAAATGTATACAATTTATTGGTACAAACATCTTTGCGATCTGTTAAGAAATAGTCGTGTTATAAGGTTTCTAGATCATTCATGAATTCTTAGGGTTTTTAGATTATCATTTTACACCTTCATGTTAAACCTAATCCAAATCTTCTAACAGGCCTTTTTCGATTGAATAAAATCATTTCGTAGTCCTTCGTCCAAAACGCTGTCTCATTTTGAACACAACCTCCTACATTTTTTTCAAAATCGAAAGTGATTTATCTATCTTTTATCATCAAGCGTACGCACAGTTACTTTTTTATGTATTGAAAATATACTGTTTAAAGGATATCAGTTCATATAACAAAAGACCCTTTTCTGGGTCAGCATTTGGGATATTGAAAATATTAAAGTTACGGATTTTCGAACAATTAAAAGAACTAAATTTAAAAATATTTTTTTCGAACAATCACAGTTATACATCAAGCAGGAGTTCAACTACTACAATATTATATTCCCAAACTCAAAGTTTTATTTAAGAAAACGACAGAGTACTTATCAGGGATGATTGTTAAGTTACACCACTCTCTCGGAGGACAGCTTCAACGATTTTGGGATTATTCTTGATTTGTTAGCAGTGTGTTTGCCAATAAATTTTTGCTATGGGTTGCATTTACTGACTATTACGGACGTTCATCGCCATTCTGACTTCCACCTCTTTAGCATGGCGATAATAGTTTTTCTCTCATGTTCACAATAAATTCTAACATATTATATATATATATATATATATATATATATATATATATATATATATATATAAATACATTATTTTTACATAGACCTCAAAACTTTGGGACTATCACCAGGTTTCTCAAGTTTGTATCTACGCGTTTCATACAAAAAAAAACAGGGTGTACGTAATCCAATTCTGTGTATCAACTGTCAATACTTTTCGATGCACATCCAAACCGTCGTTTTACAGAGCGAAAAAACGTTTTATTAAACGTCGATATAACGAATCAACAATGGAAAACAATTATCATCCACCGAGTGCAACCCGAACACAATTCCCGCAAAGTGCGTTACGGTTTATTGAACAACGGCCAGCCAGTAGCGGACAGAGAAGATCCGCTCAAATCTATTCAATATTTGTACACACTTCACTGGGTAATTTTAGAGCGTGTCCAAACGGAAGGCAGATGTCGTAGCGGTTGCCACCGTTCTTGTGTGAATAATTACTTTTTTACCCACTGATGCGTGCAACGAATTAAACCAATCAACTTTTTTTTCCTCCAAGTTACGGTTTGATCTGCGCCCCCGTCAAAACGGTAACGATCGTGGCGTGCTTGATCGCAGGGCGAAATACCCAAAACCGTCGGAGTGTCGGAGGCCAGTCAAAACTAGCAGAAAAAAAACAAAAGTCCTCCAAATGACGCATTTGGAAGGACGGATGTAGAAGAGACGATCAAAGACGTGATTAGGTCAGCATTCCTCAGACATATTTAGACTTCTGCTGCAGAAGTCGACCGCACTGCCAATTAAGATGGCGCTATTCAGTGTTATGAGTCCACCGTTTTCTGATACCGATCGAGAGATTTCGGGGCACAAAAAATATCCTCGCCAGCAACGAAAGGACGTGATCGTATGTGCAGATGTTGATGGCAAGCAGAACACACACACATTATATGCAAGCAAAACGATCGAAAATCACAGTTTCGTGCGAGATTTATGGATAGCATCGAACCTTCCTGCATCGGGTGACTTGCAATCGGGGATCAAAAGATATCTGCCCAGCATACAAGGATACATTGATGACTGATCGCCCCCGGGTTAGACATTTTAGTGCACCTTCAACTTTGATGGAACCGGCCGGCTGTCTGCCGTGACTGGCACAAACATCGCCGGGAAGCTGTCTTGCTCGCTGCTACACTGCCGAATCGTGCTCTGCAGAAATTATAGATAGGGTGTATTGGGAAATGTTTCTCGGTCAATTATATAATACAAGACGGATTGGGCATTTTTTTCCCTTGCTGCTGCTTCCGACTGCAAGGTCACAAGTAGGGATCGATCAGATTCCTTGTGGTAAACAAAAGTGAGATTATGGCGATTTTATCAGAAGTAGCAGTTGCAAGGATCGGATTGTTATCACATTATATCAGAATTGCATATATTGCACATACAGCGCGAACTCGATTACATACAGTCTTCGATAACTTTTCACTGTATATAATCGAGTCAAAAAAAATTTATTATTCGTTTTTCATGCATATATGTTTCGTTTTTTGAATCTAAAAGAAGAATTTAATTATTGATTCATCCCCTTGAAGTCAGAAAACACCTTTCTCACGTGGAAAAAATAAATTTATCCTGAACCTAGACGATTATATTTCATGGAAAAAATCTTTGTATGCATATGTTCGAATTTCAACAAAGAGAGAGTTATAGAACTTTTTTTCTGTATCGGACTCTGTTGCCTCAAACTGGCTCTACATTAAAAAGTACGCTACAGAAGACGATTCTGTTGCTTCCATTTGAAGGATGAGAAAATTTAGTACAGAATATGGTAGTGGAACATCTAAATTAGTGGATTTAAATAACATTTTGGAAGTGAAAACTTTAAAGTTAGTAATTTTTGACATGTTATTATTAATTTTATTCTAAAAATAAATATTAAACTTGAACGTTTCCATCAATTAAATTAAAACTCTCTAACCGGTCTACAATTTGTTCTTTGACACCAAACTTCTATATTTCTAAGTTTCGCTGCAATATCGATAAAAACAATTCATGGTGAAAATACAAGCAAAATCTTCAAAAATTACGATTTTTAACCCCACTGTACATATAATAGCCACTTAAATGTCATTTTAACGTTGAAAAATTACATTTTTGCTTGAAACATTTCAAACTGAAAAATCTCCCAATTTTTGATACCAAATATCTTCAAATTGCATGAAACGTTGAGATCTACTGTCATCTCGAAAAAAATGTTTGGTCAAAAATTGACTTTTTGGCATTTTGTTTTCGTTTTCGTCTGCAAATTCGATTTTTGAAGATTTTTTTTTCATGATAACAGTAAATCACAACGTTTCATGCGATTTTAAGACATTTGAAATCAATTTTTTTTTGAAAACCCAGATTTCCTTTACTCCTCCTTTAGACTATTTTTCGATTTTCAGAAAACTTAAATATTGAGATTTGCGGCAATAGTAAATAAAGTCCGAATGTGCTAATATTTTGCATAGAGTGTGTTATCGTGCAAATCAACATTTCGCAGGGGGTCCCGTATGAAAAATCGTTATGACGATTTTCATTGGCACCCTAAACCATACGTTTTGCCTCATATTCTGAAAAAACTAAAAGCCCCAGAGTGTCGATTTTTGACCAAAAAAAATCGAGATGACCGTCTGACAACGCATTAAAATTATCAACTTTTAAGTTTTTCACTTCCAAAATGTTATTAAAATCCACTAATTTAGTTGTTCCACTACTGTACTAAACCATATCCTGTACTAAATATTCTTATCTTTCCGATGAAAGCATCAGAATCGTCTTCCGTAACGTACTTTTTAATGTATAGCCAGTTTTAGGCAACAGAGTCCGAAACAAAAAAAAAGTTCTATAACTCTGTCATTGTTGAAATTCGAACACATGCGTAGGAGGATTTTTTTCACCAAATATCCAAATCATTTCATTGATTGATCTTCTAATCGACCCCGTTGAATTTACCTTTTACTATGAAATTCCTAATACTTCTACCAAAACTCATCATTATAATATCAGATTATTTTCAGACACAATCCTCGTTCAAGATTTTTCAACCACTTGCAAATAACATTTCTGTTTCATTTGTATGGCAGCCCCCCTTTAGAGAGGTGGAGAGGTCTCAAACTATCATGAAAACCTTCCCCGGTCCCAAAAACCCCTACATACCTATTTTCATGTCGATCGGTTAAGTAGTTTCCTAGTCCATAAGAATCAGACAGACAGAAATCCATTTATATATATAGAAAAATATATAGATAAAGATTTATATATATAGATAAATAGATATAGATAAACGAAAAATACATGCCAAAAAACAAATTTTTTTGACTCGATTATATGCAGGATTCAATTATATACAGTGAAAATAAATCAAAAACTGTATATAATCGAGTCCGCGCTGTACATGACATAGTTGTGAAACATGTAAAAACAAGTGTCAGTAACATTTTGAAAGTGATGAACCTCAAAGTTTTTAAGGCGTTATTTCTAATTTTATCCCAAAAATGCATAACAAACTTCATTGTTTATATCAACCAAATTGACGCTCTACAATTTGTTCTTTGACACCCAACTTAATTTCGCTGCAATATCATTTTCAACAATTCCTGGTGAGTCTTCCATGAAAACCTTCAAAAATCACGATTTTTACTCCACTGTATTTATTGTAGCAAATTAACGAAATGTCATAATTGAATTTTTTTTCAAACTTTATATAATCGAGTCTTAAATAGTATATAATCGAGTCCAGCTTGTATCACGTCAGTAAGGTTGGTCCGATTACACTTGGTTGGAAAGACTATTTTTTAAAAGAAGAGTCGTAAGCTGAGGAACAGTGTACTGTTTCTTCAGAAAGTTACCGCAATCATTCATGGTTGTTAGCTTTCGGTTACTATTCGCTAAATTTGTATTCAAATTTACAAACTCAAACTCAAGTTTTTTCACGCATCATTCGTGGTTCAGTCCAAGAAAAGTCTGCAGGAGAGACTTTTCTTGGACTGAATCACGAACCGCTTTCTATACGATCATATGCAACAGAAACCGCTATCAAAATTTATTCACAAACATAACCTAAAAGTAAAAATATTATAAAACAAATCACAAAATCAATGTATGGTATCAACGAGATTTACTTTGTTCATAAACCCGACTGCAACACACAGTTCGAATTCTTTATTTTCATCTTTTTTGGCAACGAACCACCTAATAGTGTAACAAACATTCAGATGAGGATGAGCATCGCACGCAGTTTATGGGTCTCGGTCTTGTGCAGCACCTGTGCAATCATCGTCTGAACTCTCTGGTATGCTCGAGAAACACCTCACGCAACGGAGGGATTCCGAAGGCGCATTGCTGCTGCACCCGGTCCTGCTATCACCACCACACCATCATCATCATTATCTTTATCGTCATCGGCATCATGCGGATCAGAAACCGGGCGCATATGCTGGGCTTGTGGCGCATCCAAAATTTACCAACCAATTTTGCAGTCTGATGATACCCAAAAATTGCATCCTCAAGTGTGGAGCGAAAAGCAAACCTGTTGTATGTTGTTCCACTTTTTTTTTTGTTTTTGGCTCACCTCTGCTCTCGATATGCGGCGGCGAAACAATTGGAAAATTTAGAGCAAATGTTTTGGGAACAACATAGAGTAGACCTCCAATTGTTGTTGCACAGTTATTTCTGTCAGTCGCTTGACATCTGTTCGGTACGGATTTCCATAACTCGATTTGGGAGAGAAATTTTTGGTCATAGAAAATTCAATTTTGATTTCCCCGGTCAACGATTGACGCGACGACCTTAGGAAGAAGCAAAAAACAGGGGATATCTTCAAAGTTTGCATGCTTAACGCGCTTGTACTTTCGTTAGTTCTAATGAATAGTAACGTTTTATGGACAATTTATGTTTTTTGTTCTCTCATTGGATTCTTTTTCATTGGGTCGCCCTTGGAAAAACGGCGAGGAGCGGCTTGTAGGCTGGCGGACTCTTCATGTGGATTACCATTTTTAGGATTTTTGCAATTTATTGCAATATTAGTGGTGGAATGTGTACCGGCTTGGATATGGATCAATCTAGTCAAACTTTCGGATGCTTCACCTCCACTTTGCCAGAAAAAAAATTAGAGATCCTTTAGGAATCATCTGTGAGTCGTTCGACGAGTAATGAGATCCATTGCTGGTCGAGTTTATTACAGAGGGTCTACCGCTTGCCTTCTTAGGTTACCCATGGATTACTTCCATCGCCGTGAAACGACACGAGAGAATACTAAGCGCTATAAGTTATGACGATATATGGCTAATTTATCATAGAGGAATAACATCACTAGCAATACCTCAAGTAGCCTTAGAGCGACTAGATAGGGAAACTGTGCAATCGCAAGCCCAGATCGGATGGTCAAATACACATCTGCGGTCTAGTTTGACCGGAAATGAATCAAGAATCATCATTCGATATCACTTTGACTTCGGACATACGGTGAGCGAAGCCATCCCCATGATTCGCAATTGTTATGGGCCAGTTGTTAATATCAAAACATGCACGAAGTGGTATGATAGATTCCGAAGAGATAGGAGTTACATGGATGTGCTGTGGTCAGGTTGCCCACATTTTAGGGATAATTCATAAATGTTAGGGATAATTCAAAGCAGTCAACGAGGTCTTAACCTAGAAGATTTATTGCACGATAAAGCACTCCAAGCAAAGTTCCTCCATTCGGTGACCGCATCGCATGGACCCATCATGCGCACTATCGTGTACACCTCTTCCACCACTCGGTGACCGCTTAGCATGTACCCTTCATGCGCTCCGTCGTGTATATCCCTCTCACGCAGGCTGACGAGACTGTTTTCTGCCTTGCGTTCCTCCAAACATGGTCAACGCTCTGTCTATTGAACAATAACCGTCCTAAGCAGTGGCGTGGACTGGGAGGTAGGTTAGCATCAACATTAGCATCGAACAAGTTGCACAATATCGTAGGCGGTGCGAATTCAGAACTGTTAAGGTAAAAACTAGCCTCCATCCGTTGCTGATGATTAGTAATATCTCTTAGATGAAGACATACTTTCTCCAACAGTTAAGAATTGTCCTGGTCACGTCCTTGCAACTGCATAGGATGCACTCAGTCGGTGTTACTGGCGTAGCTTGTTATTGCTAATAATTTAGCAGTACTCAATAATTTAATTACATTACTTTACATTTTTACTTTACTATTACTATAATTATTACTATTACTATTACTGTGATGGGCACAAAACAAAATCCACCTCCATTTGAAATCAAAGTGTTTCAATAATGACAGTTTTTCCATACTTTTCGGCATTCCAGTCTATACCACGTAAAAATAGGTAATTAATAGATCATTTGGCATTAATTTTTAAGAAAAACAAAAAAATTGTAAGAGATTCTATTTATGACACGACCGCATATTTTCGGCGTAGAACTTCGTAATTATATTATCCAATCCACTTGTTTACCACTTCGAAGATTATTTTAGAATGCATCGAATTTTTGAGATAGATTATATTCTTCGTTACAAATAAATGAACGTCCTTTTACGTTTGATATCATGCCTAGGACTCCCAAAATATCTGAACGGAAGAATTGCCAAACGATCATTATTTGTATTTTACATTTCCCTCTGAAATGATTGCACATTGCACTTTCGTGGTTCGAGAACTACGTAAACGTTCTCGAACCGCGAAAGTTCAATCACCTCTAGTATCTGAAATGACGATTTTCCCAGGATTCTCAGTTTAAAAGGGAAACATATTCCGGTCTGCACAACGACAAGCGAGTACAAAAGTACTCAACACCAAACAATACCCCCGAACTGCATGTATTTGCAAAGCGGATTCCCCCAGACACATTAATTTTGAAGTCCGTGTTAGGGAAACACAGCTCAGTGGGAAAAAAATACTCCGGACTTGCATGTTTTGACAAAGCGGATTCCCCCAAACATATTGATTTTGAAGTCCGTGTTAGGGAAACACAGCTCAGTGGGAACAAAAATACCCCCGACTTACATGTATATTTGCAAATCGGATTTCCACAGGTACATTGGTATGCAAATAATAAGAATTCGTTCACAGTGAAAATAGTTATTAACGTCAACTTTATTTCATAACAACGTGACCAGTTTTCTGATTTGGCCCCCTTCCTGAGAGACGTAGTTCTACGTCAAAAAAAAAATTATAGGAGGTTGTGTCCAAGATACGACCATTGTTGACGTAGAACTACGCTGTTATTTTATATAAGTCGCTTGTTTATACCTTCGGATATTATTCTATAATGCTGTGAAATTTCCGAAACAACTGCTTAGTAGAATAATCTTTGAAATGGTTTTTCATTGTAAAATCAGTTGACGATGTTGGCGAAAAAAGTTGCATTACTTTCTCATGCTCGAGAGAAGCGCAGCTGTCACCCTTAGTGGAGGAATTTTTGCTACTGGTAAGCGAAACCTAATCACATACAAAATTCCAGAACGACATTTACTTTCTTGGTGACTAAACAAGCGAAATAAACTCTCTTTGTTAATATCAACAACCTCGAAAACAGTAGCAATGCTTCATTATGATCAATATTAGCGCAAATGCAATCCTAGTTGAAGGCAGTTTTGCGACCTAAATAACTTATAACATTCCAGTAATACATTCAAGATGCTTGGTATTCCCAAAAAAAATTTTTGGAGCATAACCTTAACGCCTGCTTCGCCATAACTTCAGTTTAATGCATTGATGCATTCTTAAAGGCACCAAAGAAGCCGTTTACATTTTCGACCGACACCGACCGACATTTTCGAAATCGCCACTTCGCTGTCGTTCGATGCGGTGTCACACTCGCGAAGGCTCGGTTCAGTGCGAGCGCTTTTCACTGCACCAACATCGGGTGCATCATTAGATGACGCTTGCCTCGAAATTTTATTGCTCCTGGCAATGCGTTCGTTTTTTGCAGGGCCTGGAGGGAGCCTCCCTTCCTCTTCTTCTTGCACATCACGCGAAGCGTCTAATTTATGACGCGGAAAGAAAAACACACGATACGAATAACGCGAAAAACGAACTGAGAAAACCACACGACGATATCCAAGTTAGATTATCACTGGTGGGGTCCAATCTTAGATCGAAGCGCAGCGAAAGCAAAGTGAACTGGATTGCTCAACAGTCCAATGCCGAATGAAAGTTTGCCTCAGCGAGATCCACTGTTTATACTCAAGGCAAATATTCCCCTTCATTCTCCTACTTTTCCATTGTTCACGGCGACTTCAAATCCTACGATTTCCCCTTCGTTGGTCGTCGATAAGTTGCTCGTTATAGACAGCTCTGTTCGAGAAAACACACAAATGTATGGAAAAATGGAAACGCTTAAAGTTTTCATGAATTTGAACCATTTACAAACCAGGGGATTCTAATGTATAGCATATTAAACAAATCTTAGGGAATTTCCGATTCGTTCAGTATGTAAATCGCTACAATCCGTTCGCGGCAAAAATAGTTATTAACGGTAACTTCATTTCATAAAAACGTGACCTGTTTTCTGTTTTCATAAAAACGTGACCCTTAATGAAAGACGTAGTTCTACGTCAAAAATAATTCTAAATGGGTACCTTTACGGTATGACATAAAGAGAAGCCACGTGCGTTAATTTGTTTTACTGTGAAACGATGTGTTGTTCATCGATGTACCCCTCGGTTTTGACAGCTTTACATCTGACACAAACATAATTTTCGTAGCTGTTTAGTAAATTTTTGGTGTGTAGTGACGTGTTTTGGACGCTATAGAAACTTTCGGTAAATGGTGAAAAAGGGTGAAAAGCAAATCTTAACACAAGTCCGAAATTTGAATGTACGTAACTTCCAGCGTAAGGAGTCTCAACGAAACATTGCAGAGAAGTATGGGGCGGCCGATCGACCGGGAATAGGACCGAAACGTAAGACTGATGCTTTAACGGACACGCTAAACCCCACGAACGACCATTCGGGCGATCAAAGGAAGGCTGGATCTTGACGCCATTCGACGACGCTTGGTGGAACGGGACCTGAAGAGCTACTTCGCTAAAAAGCTTCTCGTGGGCTGGGTGGGAAACTTAGCGCAGGTCAACGGTATCAAGACTGCCGATGGTTACATCGACATTTTGTGCGAAAACCTGGAAGAATCCATGCTGCAAATGGGACTACACCTTCCAGCAAGATAAGAAACAACACCCAAAAACAACGACTAGTATACTATTGAGAATATATGGGCGATTTTGAACAACAAGGTGGACAAAATTGACGTTACGAACAAGTAAAACTATTATGCTACATTGAAGAAGGCTTGGGACAATCCGGATCCCCTACACCTCTGGAACCTGGTGGGGAGTATTCCAAAGCATTGTCAGTTGGTTATTAAGGCCAAAGGGGGTAATATTGACTATTAAGTATTTGGTTTTATTTGTTTTTATTATCGTTTTTTTTTAATAAACCATAAAGTGCATTGTTTTTTATGTCATACCCTAGCAGTGACCATTAAGGAACAAAAATATTTTTTTTTGTTTTTCTAAAAAATAAATCAACGATACCGAAATGACAACATGGTCTACTAATTAGAAGTATTGACTGGAATACTGAAAAGTTTGAAAAAAATTGTAATATTGGGACCCTTTGGTTTAAATGGAGCTGGATTTTTGTTTTACGCTAATCACCGTACCTTTTCTATTAGGGGAAGTGGGGATAAAACGGACATGTTAAGAAGAACTTCAATTTTATCTTTAGAAACTAATGTTTCCTAAAACTTTGATGCAGTTTCTTGCAATTCAACATACTGTTTCTCTACCTAGTTGGCCAAATATTTTACAAAAAAAGTGTTTTTCAATGTTTTTTACTAAAATTAAAACAGACCGAAAGGTTGAACCTTTTTTCGATGCGGGTAATATGGACATTAGGATGGCAGCGAAAATGATCATGTCAAATTTCAAAACCCGACCATATACATTTTGTTCATTGGTCCAAAAAAAAGGTCTGTGCAAAGTTTCAGCTCAAAGGTTTGATTTTTTGATCCTCGAAAATCTTCCAAGGAGGAAGTAAAGGAAATTTGGAAAATCGATTTTTTTGTTCGATGCCAAATGACTTAAGAATGCATGAAACGTCGAGGTCTGGTGTCTGGTGTCTGGTGTCTGTCTTGAAAAAGAATTTTTGGCCGAAAATCGACCTTTTGGGACTGGGACTAAGCCTGAGTGGCCAAAAAATCAAAACTTTGAGGCACCCCTAAATCATGTCCGATTGAGAAGAAATTTTGCACAGGTCATTTTTTGGACCAATAAACAAAATGCACATGGTCGGTTCTTTAAATTCGATATATTTTTCCATACCTTCATTGCCTCTCAGGTATGGAAAAACCTGAGACGCAATGAAGGTAAGTCCCAAAAGGTCGATTTTCGGCAAAAATTTTTTTTTCAAGATGACACCAGATCTCTACGTTTCATGCATTTTTATGTCATTTGGCATCGAAAAAAAAAATCTATTTTCCAAATTTCCTTTACTCCCCCCCTTGGAATATTTTCGAGGATCAAAAAACCAAAACTTTGAGCGCTTAGAGGCACTCCTAAATCATGTCCGATCGAGCTGAAACTTTGCACAGATCATTTTTCTTGGGTCAATAAACAAAATGTACATGGTCGGTTTATGAAATTCCATGATGAATTTTTTCCCATACATCCATTGCTACCCTAATGGACATATAGTGGGGGTAATATGGACAGGTTTGTAATATATGAAGCGTAGAGGTATATCGATCGCTAGAGGAATAATTTTATTCAACCAAGGTCTGAAATTTCCGTTGAGTGATGAAAAAAACGAATTAATCCAGCTGTAAGTGATATCGTGCTTTTCAGCAATATAAATGAACAGACCCTCAACTATTATGCTTTTGGCTCCAGTCAGCTTCTAAACAGTCCATATTTGGCGATTTGATTTCCATTTATAGACGCAGAGCATTCCTTGGGAACAGATTAAACAGACTTTTTACAGTCCATCTCCCTCCCACTGGCAACTGTCCGTTTTACCCCACCAGTACAATTATTTCAAGAATTGAAATTTCCCATTCAACAATGAATTTCATTTTCCGTACATACCTAAAATCGCTTCTTTGTTAACTCACAAACGGAAATATAACCATCAGCGAATTGATTTTTGATATTAAACTACTCAAAATGCTTAATATCGAAGCAGCTGAAATTACATCCACACGCGGAATCATGTATAATTTTCGGTTTTTGTTTCCCTTTTCCACTTTCGATCAGTATTCATATCCGTAGGGTGGCTTAAATATTATAGAATAACATGTAGAAGGTGTTCTCATTAACAGAAATGTGAAATTCAAAATGTAACTATACAAATCAACTACCTGTCCATATTACCCCCATTGTCCGTATTACCCGCGGTTCCCCTACTTTTCTCCGTGACAGAGCAGTGACCAGAATAAACAACCTCCGTCCTCCAAAATTTTTGTGACTTCGAGATTCATGTGAATCTCAGACAGATGAACATACAATTTCATCAGAATAAGTCATTTTCGGTGTTTAATAGTGTAAAAAATTGCTTGAAATGATCTTTGAAAATTTGTATTGGGTTATAAATATTGAAATCCAACTACACTAATTCATTTTGATCGTCAATACTTTTCCACACATATACCATATCTACACAGAAACGAAACGACACGAAAATTTAAATATAAAACTTCTTAGTCAATATTGCAATTGATGATCAAATGTTCAAATTATATTATTCAAAATCGTGAATGTTATAAATACACACCGGACTTTTGCATAGGGTATTTTTCCGCGGGAATCAACATTTTGCAGGAAGTCTTATTTGAAAATTCGAGATGACCATTTTCATTGGCACTCTAATCCATATAATTTGCATACTATTCCTTCTCCGATGCAGCAGAACGCCATAATGGAAGCTATTCTTCACAAAACAATAAGCAAGGGCATTAACTAGCCTGAACCTTCGGTATGTTACACTGTGCGCATTCGTTCCCCGCCAACATGCAACATGCATTTGCCCTTTCGTATGTTCAAACAACCACTAATTAGCTTCTGGCTCAAGTGACACATGTTATTCTCCTCGTCACGGCGCGAATGCCATCGTTCACGACAGGGATCAATGACAGGACGCACACACACACACACACAGAACAGGAAACCTTTCCTAGGTTGGTCCCTTCCATCCCGTCAACAGTCAATTGGTTTAATTGCTGCTTTTGAACCCTTTTTTTCCTGAACCGAAATTCTGACCGGAACCTGCTCTCCGTCAGCTTTGAGCAGGCGCACCATAATTAGAGGTGATTATTTATGTAGACAGATTCATAGAACACATACACAGTTGTCGGCACTGGGACGAAACGCTCCCGGAGGTTGGTCAACCGGTATAGAATTGATATTTCAGTAAGAAAGCGCCCCGACACATGCTGGAGTTCGAAGAAGCACTATGATACGCACCGCCAATGATCAATATATGGCGTTTATATGTTTCCGGAAACTACGGAAAAATGTAACAAAAAATGTGTAATTGTTACCGCAGCACACAAGCGAATGTTTATTTCGTGTTGCAGCTGCAGTAACTGAAGTGCAACTATGTTCCGCAACATTTTTCGATAACAACAAGCTGATATGAATTCCTCATTCTTCTCAGGTTTCAACCAGTGTCATTTTCACAGCTTGGCATATCGGACTAATTTTCTGTATTGTAAGAATCATCCATTTTCTCGGATTTTCACTGGAAGCTGCAAATTCAACAATTTTCGATATGATCACCTCGAACCAACTTCTCCTTTCGGAACAGCAGAAAAGTAGATACAGTTATGTCCATGACCCGCCCGACGAGGTAGGTAACCGTGGCCGAAGAGGCCACCGACTACCGATGTGCAATAGCGCACAGAGACACACGCCGCTTGCAGTAATTCGATCCGAAATGACCCATAAATATCCTATGTATACACAAGCGGCAAAAAGTCCTGAGCAGCTTTGAGCGAAACCCGACTGCCAGTTGTCAGTTTGTGCCACAGGCGCTCATACTTTGGCCCAAACAAAAACAGATGGACAAACTTGCAGACAAATTAACTGCTAAATGATATAAGCGTGTAACAAATTTGGGAAGCCTCCGAGATGGATGACCATGCTGCCATCCCGAATCAACGGTGTGCGAGACGACGAGAAGCTGGAGAACGTTTGAACAGCTGCTGCTAGTTGATTCTAGGGAAGAAGAGCGTTACTTTGCGGGAGATGCCAGCAAAAAAAATCGAGATTTCAGCAGAGCAAGTGACACGTGTTTGAAGAAGATTAGATTTCAACCGTCTCTCGGCGGATTCAGAGGAGATTAAGCCAGAAGGTCCTAGCGTCTGGACGGTTTGCTTTTTTCACTTATTCTATGCAAGTATAATTGGAATACTGACACACACACGCAATGGTGGTACGAAGGAAAAACACAAAATTACAGAAGACATATTGTTTAACCTGTGTACGGTCGGAGTTTTTTTATTCTCCTGCGACGTGGTAAAAAGTCATTCACTTTTTATTGATTTTCTGATTACATTAACACGGCTGGGTCAACAGCATTAATCATCGTCACCACTTGGGCGAGCACACAGCAAACACCTCGGACATCTAGGGAGGTATTATGATTACTCCACCCTTCTGCTAGCTATTATAGTTCAAGAACGGACCACCATTTTAAGCCGCCCTGTTTATTTTTTTCCTGTTCACTTTTATGATAAAATAACAACCCTTCATTTGCATATTCATAACTACATCTATCACGAACGATTTATCAAAGGTTGGCTTTTTTGCGGCTAGATTGTTACTTTCTTTTCCAGTCATCGCATAAGAAGCTAGAAGTGCACGGAATAACGAGCGGATGAAGTTTATAGAAGTTATTTAGCAAACAACTTTCGATCGAGTGGGTTGAAATTCGACGTGTTACAAAATTTATTCAGCAGTGATGAAAGGTATAATATTGCCCCAACTTTCAAGAAAGTTGTGCAAAAATACATAGCAGATCAAATAAAATTCAGAACTACCAGTGGAAAAAAAATTGAAACAATTTATTTCGTTATTTATCGATTTATCATTCAAAGTAACGGGCCTGTCATTGAGACATCATTGTAGTCTAGAAATTTGAAAAAAATCAAAACAAATTTTCTTAACATTACTCAAGTTTAGGCATTCAAGAACATACCCTGGAAAGGGCTTTACGAAAATTGCATTATTTACCGAGTTATAGCAATTTAAGTGATGCAATCAATTGCTTGTTTACGAAGCCATTTAGCACTGAAGATGATTTTCGAGATTCGCTAGAGCCCAATCGGAGAAATTTCGGTGCTTCATATGGTCAAGTAGCTTTAGTTCTTGAGTCAATCTGATCTTATAAGGATGTAGCCCAAGATCTTTCCGCTTACCACAATGAGGATTCGGAGAGGCCCAATTCTTAAGAACGATTGGAATTGAACGATTTGTCATTTCGAATGGATTGACTTGCGGCAGCGATATTTCGTGGCTTCGTGCGAGGCGGCTTCTCGTTAGCACAGGAACATCCAACGGGGAAAAGGACTCAAATTTGGTCACTAAACTATGAACAAACTGCCGGCTGGGACGATTATTACGACCGAAAATTGGAGTAAGCGTTCTCTAAGTTGCAAACACCGACTTCGAATCTCAGTAGTATTTTTTAAATAATTATTAAGCATTACTCGTTCATGTACTTCTACATGATGAAAATGATGATTTTTACTAACGTTTTCACTTTGACAGATCAGCACTTCGGTTGAAGTTGTTTCAATGTAAGGACACCGGCACTGTTGGCAGCAACAGCATTCGATGCGGAACACGTTTTTACCTTCAGTGTTCAACCAAAGAACACATCTCTCACCGCTGTAAAATACTCTCTTCAAATCCGGTTTGAAATGCGGTACTCTTCTATCAAAGAAACAATGCAAACAAAGAATTAATTCTTCGTGAAAATTTGATACTCGATCGGAATACCAACAAGCTCGAAAACACTCTTAAATTCACACAATTGAATTATAAAAGTTAATTGACGAATTTACGTTAGATTTACAACCAGATGGCGCAGCGAGTAAAATGATGATGTTTTTTTTGTATGAAATTCGTTCAAATTTGTTAGAAAAATCCAAATTTTCCTTCAAATTTCTCGGATTCAAATATTCTTTCCACGCTGAAAAAGTTAGAAAAACATCATTTTACAATATGGTATGTATATTATGAGGAATGGCTTAGTATAAGTGTTGTAACTTTGATTCTTTGAACTAGGTAAATTTTACCAAGTAGATTATCAAGTAGATAATGAAACAATCAGATCAGTAGTAAAATTAAAATTATATTGGTTCTTAGAATTATAACTCCACGGATTCTAGATTGAGTAAGTTGGAGTAAGTCACTACACCATCTTTATGCGATTGATCGTGATATCGGTAAATCTTGTTGCTAAAATTACCAACATTGCAGATTGCCTTTACAAATTCAATTAATTGGAAAACACGAACCTGCTGTTCTTATCATATTCCAGGGTATTCTTCAGGAAAAAAAAGTACTATCATAGACTCGCAACAAATCACGAGCACCTTTTCCAGACATTTCACTAAATTTCTTCCAAACCTTTTTTATTTTATCCGATAACAACTGAAACTACCGACGGAGACGTTTTGACTATTATCTATTATTGATTATATTATTATTGACTAATTGTAAATACTAACGCTACAAACAGAGCAACCTGGTGATTAAGTTTAGCTATGCGGACAAATGTTCATTGAAACGATTGATTGTCCGCATAAATCGACGCAAGCGTTTTCCAAATGGAAAAAATAAACACCTAGGCCCTCTTTTTGTCGATAATATCCTTCAACTGGACAGATCATTTTATCGGAAATTTGCATGGTTATGCTTGTAGGCCAAAAAACAACAAAAATACGTTTTCCCAACACTAATGGTGTTGTCGATTTCGTCTCCTATGCAATCATAGGCAGTAGTGTGGATGCATGCTTTTTGAACGGTTTTTTAGCAACAATATTTTTTTAATATCTATTATTCTATTTTTGTTTATTAATCATTTAAGAATACAAAAATTATATAAACGAACGAAAATTATTAAAATTGAAAAAGCTACAAGCGTGTGAAATGGAGACGGCCATGGAACGCTTCTTTACCATTCTTGACTTATTCGCATTAAAATGGAATTAATGAAATTAAAATACTGGAATTAGTAGAACAATTGTTTTTAATAAAAATTCACTGCAAGCGATGAATATCAATATGGTTTCCGTGATAATCGTCTAAAATTATTAACAATAAGGAAGGTGCGCGAATGCAGGTTTATCGAAATTCATTCGTGCTTTTTTCATTCAATATAGTAAACAAAGTTCACGCGCCATTGACATGAATGAAATGACCTCTTGCGTTACACTCACTATGAGAGATATGAACAGCAGAATTCATCAGACACTGGGAAAACCAAAAAGCCTAAACTTCAATTCAATAGAAAATTTGTGGTTCATTTTGGATCAAAATGTCGACAAGGGAGATGTCGCCAACCACGACAAACAAAAACAAAAATCTGAACATTGTCATTTGGTATGTGGGTACAAAAGAGCGTCATTGTGGTCCGAAAATGGTTAATATTACATTCTGTCAAATAATTCGAAATTCGGAATTCGTGTTTTGGAGAAAATACTATTTTTTTCTTAATTCTGAAGGAATACACTTTTCCCAACGAACAATTCAGTCATCGAAACACTATTCATAGCTGTATAATTTAAAATTTTAGAAGGAAATTGAGCTATCTTGGCACTAATCGTGCTAAGGTAAATAATTTTGGTTTGTCCAGTCGAAAATATGATCATGATGATGCCCACTTTTTTGAATGCTCTAATTCAGCGCTCCTGTGTCAAATAAGGTATTCGAATGTTTCAAAACATATAAATGAAATTGTCTTTATCATGATTTACAATAGCTTTATAGTATAATTTTACGGAATCAAATATTTTAAAGGATTATAAAATGAACCTTCTATTTGTGTCAATGCGCCCCTCATTCGAGCTAACTATTAATCGATCACCAGATGATTATTTCGTACGTATTCAGATCTTTCTGGATCATAACACTTACAAATATTGTAAACATCATGCTTGCACACCATTTGTATCAGATTTACATAGCTAAACCATTAAATTAACGAATTTTGATGAACACAATTCTGATCATGAGTTGTCCAATTCAATGATGTTATTTTGTCCACATGATTTTTGTGGCAACCGCTTGGTGCGCTGCAGTTTGTTCATTATGTCCAGCGCGCATAGCAGAAATAAAGTTTCTCTGTGTTGAGTGTGTTGTGGGTAACACTTATAAAATGCCTAAGAAAAGGTTATATTCTGAAGAAAGCCTAATTATGAATGGATCAATATGATGACAGTAAACTCAAGCAATGATAAATGCAACATCTACTTGTGAATTCGAATGTTTTCATTCAAAAATGGTGATTTCTTAAACCGGACAAACCATGATCATTTTTTGGGCAAACCATGATCAGAGGTTATCAAACCATGATCATAATTCCTCTTTAAGGAAAATCGTTAAAAAACATAAAATAATTTCAACAACTTATGGTAGTATTAACAACTAGAGACTTGGGGCTTTTCAACAAACCCAAACTCGTATCCATTATGTGTGATTTTCATGAAGAAAAGTCGATTTGCATTTACTAGTAGCGTAAAAACGCCCCAAATCGGACAAACCAAGATCATTTACCCTACTACTTTTCTCATCCCAAAACAATCTAAATATGGCGAATGGTCTCGTGAAAGATATTTAATTCACGGGCTAGCTCTCTCAAACTTAAATGACGATTTCCGAGCACCATTCCTTTTATTTTGTCGATGTTTTCATCAGTTGAAAAACTTGATGGTCGTCCTTAATGTGGCAAATCGTGTCTGCTCCGGCCGTCTTTGAATGTTTTCAACATAGTTGAGTCACAAAATGCACTTTGCACCATTTTCAACGTTTCGACACAAGAAGTTTGGTTTGCAACACAAAATTACACACAGTATTTTTAACCAATACAATTATTCATATCAAAAATCGTCGAGCAAAAAAAAAGTTAAGTTGTTCTTAATGACGCTGTAGACAAACTAAATGATAGGTCGTGCTCAAAATTGACATTAAAACCCTGACAGTAGTACCAACTTATAAAAAAATTGTATCTTTGGGAACTGGGACCGCCACTGATATTGTGCAAATGCTGTTGATGCGGGTTGAATGGAAAGCGCAGCAAGATCAAATCGGGACTTAACGTGTTAAAGAACCTTGAGTCAGTATTCGTACTCGCATTAGTTATTTATGTGAAAAACACCTTCAGACAAAATCAATCTCATACGCCTAATCTTCCATTGCGAAATGAGATTCGCACACATCCCTCTATCTGCAGTATAAGTCCATAAATTTTCCAAACAGTGAGTTCCGCAAACTCACTCCTCACGCTAACCAAGCCAACGATTAATCCATTTGCTACAGAAACAGAAGTGCTATTTGTTACGAACCAGCCATAAATCAAACTGCCTTATCAATCTATTTACCAAAAGGTGCAATCAATCGCTGTTTTGCGTCAGTTTTCCCCCTACATATGTACCTACCACTCTGCTGGCGATAGCCTTTGTTTCGTAAGTTGCGCCCGAGTGTTATCCAATAGCACGGCAGCAGATGATGTAAAAATTGGTTGAAAAACAAGGAAAGCGAAATCACTCCCGAAATGCAGTGATCATATTTCATCAGACAAACGGTCCGCGGGTGTGTATGTGCTAATGCCTACCTAGAATGTTCATGTTCCGAGAGAGTAGGAATGTACAACACAGGGCACGAGTGCAAGGCACTTCCTTCCAACGTGCATTTTGCTCTCCATACGCTCTTTTCGGTATACGGATTCCCGTAACGTAGGTACACGTGCGATTGGTTACTACTGGTGCAGGGCGAAAGCATGTGCATTTTCGTTACGTATGCAAGTCGGATGCATCAACGGTTATCCTGCCTGCCCGGAATGCCCATACGTTTCCGCTTAGGCACGGCAAAGTAAAGCACATGAGCGTGCGGGGCGCTCTGCGAACGATCTTGTGTGATTAATCTTTAACATCTTACGCGGACAGCAGCACGCCATCCAGCCGCCCCCGTTCACACCATGAAAGCATCGTCGTAAAGGCTAGAATTCCTGACCTGACTGTAATCAGATACACTTTTACTGCAGCGTGGGTGCTACTATTAGATCACCACACGGAAGGCTTTCCATATCGCGCTGTACGTTACGCCCCGACACGCTACATGGCATATATGCATACACATACCTATGTGTTTGGGTAGACGCTACCGCAGCGATATCCAATATGTTACAGCCAGTTTAAGTTATGAGCGTCGAGGGATTTCTTAGCACAGGATCAGCTGCATGCTGGACTGCTGGAAAACTCTTCCGCAGCTGGGGAAAAAGGATAGATAGGAAAAGTTTGTCGGTGAAAAACGACGGCTGAGCCAGGCAATTGATGATGGCTAAAAATATATTTGCCTTGGAGCACCATTTGAGCTCTAAAATGTTCTGTGGAAAATGTGTAGGGGTGTGAAACAAATCGCATGTCATAAAATATTTTCTATCGCATTGTTGAGATGAAGTGGATCTCCAATTTAGAGTCCTGTCGGTAACAAACTTGCACCCGTTTTTCTTAAAAAAAAGATAAATTTGTGAAGTTGTGTGAATATTGATAGTTTACCAAAACTCGACAAGTTGCACAATTTTATTTTAGTCTGATCAATCCCCTAGATTTAAGGAAAGAGTGCTGACAAAATTCAAAGGGTGCTTCCTGTTCTCGTCGGAATTGTCGGCTCGTCAGAGACTCACAAAATTTGGATGGAAAATGCTGTCGCAAAACTCTTCTATGAAAATGATCGATTAATGTTTTTCGAATGCATCGAACGCGTAGTCCTGAATACTACTCAAACATAATGGAGAGAATTCTGAAATATATCAACCAAACTCACGTCATCATCATCATTGTCAGACACAACTATTGCGTAAGGCTTCTTGACCACTTGCAGCAAACTTGATATTATGTAACATTGGAAATTTATTCTACGCGTAGAAGATAATGTTCATTCAATATCTTCATAGTGCTCATTTCCAACGAAAACCTGTCACCATATTTTGCTTCATGTTCACAAGCTGTTTCTCGCTAATTCGATTAAAAACAGACGTCGACGATCTCAGTCTTTCACTATTTATAGGCTCTTCTCGATATTTAGGACAACTCGACTTGACTTCAGTCACTATCAAGTCGAGCTAGATCACACAATACAAAATCCAATTAACGAATTTACGCAAAACTGCATCAGCTCATGCGACACCTACATCGGAGCTCAGAACCACAAAAGTGATGATATTTGTATTTCTACGCGAGATTCGGCCATTATTAGTTATATTTATATTTTTTCAATTTTTCATATAGACTTTGTCTAATTTGGCATTCGCCTCTGTACCCATATTGATTAAGTTTAGTGAGTTATCAATGATTCAAATATGATTGTACAGTTTGAAGTCTTTTAAAAAATTTAGTCCTTTTGCTTCCACTTTGTTACTAAAGATATCCCTAATATTGTTAGGTAATCCGTTTCTTCTCCTTTCAATAGCGTTTTTACAGCAAGCGAGTAGTATATGGTTCACAGTGATTGGACTGATCTGTAGCACACATCGCGGAAGCTTTCCTCTCGTGCAGATGCTTTTTATTGAACCAAGTATGTCTCAGACGCAATCCGGTCAGGACTATTTGCTCTCGCCTAGTTTTTCTATCTTTCCATATCGTAATGGTACCTTTAATGAGTTTTTGGCCTCTCGTATCTGCGTTGTTCCAGATAGTTTGATGATTTCGCCACGAAATCTTCTTACACCAGCTAGCCGCATCTTGTGCGGAAACCGAGTGACAAATCACCTTCGCATTTCGTCCCTCGCGAGCCATGTCATCCGCCTTTTCGTTTCCGTCGATTTCCTGGTGTCCAGGAAACCAGCATAGAATGATTTGTTTATCCTTCGTCTCTTTTACAATTTTTTGAATGAAAGGATGATGATTTCTTTTTCTATTTCCTGTGAGCAGCTTGCAGAATCGGTGAAAATTGCGCTTCTATTTTATATTTACCTTGTAGCTTTTGCAATTGCAAATACTTCCGCGGAATAAACGAAACATTGATTACCAATGCTTCCACTATGCCTACAATTCCAATTTCAACTTTGGATTGTGCTATCGAACCATCTGTGAACCAAAGGTCGTAATCAGCGTACTTTTTTCCACTAGTGATTGAAATAATTTTTAGGCAATAAGACGTCCTTGACCTGCTTTGACCCGCTTTTTAAAAAACCAGTCGATTTCAGGACACGCTTCATACCAGGGTCTACCTAGTTTAGTGTGAATTTTTGTGATCATATTATTTTTAAGAATTTTTATTTAAATTTATTTCAACCATTAAATGTCGTCAGTAAATGGTAAGAAAGTTAGATTTTTTGTATATTTACAATTGTTTTAACATGCGATTTGACAAAAGTCACAGATAATCTTCGAAATTTTTAAGTTTAATAATGCATATAGGTTATGAGTACTAATTTTCGGGCATTTTTCAGAAGCTCATGCTATAAATGATGGCGATGCAATCGATATCAAATGTGGTTGATTGATATCATTGTTTATACAGGGGATTCCGTTTGACCGATAAGAGAAGGATCTGCAGTATTTGAAGCGCAACATATGCCAGCAACTGTTTGCCTAGTAAAAACAATGATTTTCTAAGCTTTTCACCGTATAAAGAATCCTTGAAACCGGGTAATTTGAAAAAAAATCTGATTTTTCTAAAAAGTTCAAGCGAATTTCAAACCAAAAAAAAACCTAGCATTACTTCACTCGCTGCGCCATCTGGTTGTAACTCTAACGTAGATTCGATAATAGGCAGAATTCCGTCGTTTCTCATGAACATTAACATAGATGTCAGAAGTGAAAAAAATTATTCATATCGCGAAGAAATTAGCAGACATTGACAGAAAATCTCGAGAATGAAATTAATCAATCGATATTTCGAATTTAATAAGCCGTTTTTGGAGGCACTCAGCTAGGTAGATCTCACCGATTATGGTGCCTCTGGTAACGAATTGTTCAACTCCATTCGTCACAACATTAGGTACTTCGAAGCGAATATTGACAGCAGCTTCGTGTAAAGTTTGCAGGTGCGCGTTTTGGCAACACTCTGCTGGCGTTCGTCCCGATTTGTGAAGCTCTGAACCTTGTACGTTTTCAATCCGGACCGTTTCATGGCCCTCTGGACGAAACTTTGCGAAACATCAAGTTTGTTGACCAAGTTTCGCGTTAAAATGTTGGGATTCCGCTCGAAATGAGCAATCACATATTCATCTGTACCGGAAGGGGTAAAAATCTTTTTCATCTGTACTTTTTCTTTTAAAAATCTGTACCAAATTTTTTAACACATAAACAACTGTAGTTTGTGAACGAAATGTTATAAAACTTCACACATAAACTAGTGACAGATGAACCTCTTGAAATGAATCTTGTTCATTTTAGTGGCGCCTTCTGTTGAAAAATTCCAGGACTTTTAAGCCCATGTTATAGGCCATCGGACAGCGGAGACAGTTGATATGGTCATGGTTGAGTTATTTATAGCACAACATCCCGATGTTTCTTGCAGAGCAAAGCAGTTGTATGGATGCACATTTCTCATAGTAATTGAAAATTGTAAGAAGCTTCTCGAATTGAACTGACGGTCGAGATCCGTGGATCTGTATTTTCATTACATTTCTCAAGAAATAAAAATATCAGCAGACAACTTCAATAATGTTAACTTCCCGAACTCCTGCCGATCTCCAGTTGATTTTGATCTCACTATAAAGGAAGAAAATCGAGACATTTCAATTTTCACTGTTGGTTCAAGAATCAATGGATCCACTGGTTTTGGTATCTTTAATGAACATCACATTAGCTTCCATAAACTTGAAAACCCATGTTCAGTGTATGTTGCCGAATTGGCTGCAATATATCACGCAATTAAGACCATTGAGTCCTTACCCCCTGATCATTATTTTATTTTCTCGGATAGTTCTGGTTCAAGAATCAACGGATCCACCAGTTTTGGTATCTTTAATGAACATCACATTAGCTTCCATAAATGTACAAGTAGTGTACAAGCCATTCAATCATTGAAACAATAGACGAAAGCATCATATTTTCTTATAAAAATTAGGGATGCATTGAATATTCATGTTGATAAAAGTATCCGAATCACTTTCATTTGAATTTCTTCCCATTGCTCTATTCCTGGTAATTAGAAAGCGGATACGCAGGGCACAGTTTTTGAAAGACAAATAGCGTATCGAAAATTCTTCTCCATTTCCCGACAGCAGTCACTCACCAGTTGGCAAAACCAATGAAACAGATCTTGGAAGATGGTTATACTCTGTTATCTCCAAAGTTTCACCAAAAGCCTAACTTTAGATCTTGACAGAGATTTTATTAGAACTTATTAGAACATGTATGGGAAAAAAAGACCCTCGATATGATTTTACTTTTGGAATTAGAGTCAAGTCAAGGCAAACAGTTTGGGCTCAGGAAGTTTTTTTCCTTCAAATGGGACCCTCCATCACAGCTTAAAATATGAACAAGTGAAAATTGCTCAATGATAATAAAAATTGCTCAATGATAATAAGTACAACAGGTTTTCAGTCGTTTTCTTCAGCAAATTTATGCTAATTTTTGTCCCTTCAATTCTCTAACATTAAGGTTTCATTTGCATCGACTCGATTTCATATATTTTCAACAGGTAACCTTCAACCATCAGACCTTCTGGTTTTTCCAATCATAATAATGTTCAATCTTCACCTGTTTTATTGCGTTTACAGAATTTGAAAGCACAACCGCCTAGCGGCTGCCAATTTTCGAAACAAACAAATACCCAGGTACATTCCGACTTGATTCCGACTGCTCATGTCGTGGGAGAATCACCCAAACTTCCGTTTCCTCAATTGGCGATCAATTCAATTTGTTTGTCGATCGAATTATCCCCAATGATAGATCTCGTTTGTGTGTCGGTTCTATCTTATTCGTTGGCAATTGTTTCATGGTTACGCATTGGTGCATTAATCTAAGGGCCCTTGAGTGATCTCTGTCGATTGACGGAGGACGGTGGATAAACGAGATGCATCCATATGAATGTCAAAGCGGAACCGAACTGTGGCCGGCAATGACAATGCATTTCTCTCCGACCTCGAAGCCGAGGCCGAAGGCGATTAGCTGTCATCCTTTCAATTATGGAAAAAATATTGTGCGGAAAATTTCAAACAAAATACAAGCTGCAGACTTTACCTCGGCTAAACGGGACTAATGTTGGTAAATAGAAGGCAAATAAATAAAAATAGATTGAGACACAAAAGGATATTCTGGAGGTCCAGTTGTGGACACACAGGAATAGAAAATAAGAGGATAAAACGAGCTGCGAGAATTGCTTCTTTTTTTTCTTCCGTCCGCCGCAATGGGCAAGCAGTGAAGAAACCAAGAGGTGATGAGACACAGTCGAAAATATGGATATAGAGAATAAATAGAGGCAGTGATAAATTAACGGCAATTTCCTCCAACAAAGGGACCCCTGGGAGCTAAGCCAAAACCAATCTATCCTGCATCCGCGTGCAGAGCCGACGGCTCGACGAGGATGTGATTGCAGGAGAAAGGTGACAATGCAGCGAAAGTAGCGGGCTTAGCGTGCTGCAGCTGGCCCACAACGTGATCGTGAGTGAGATTTTAACAAAATAAAAATGTTACAAACGATGGAAAAATCAAAGCTTAAAGCACAAGCTCGATATTAATACAATAATTCGCAGCATCAAACCAACAGCAATGGTACAATACAGATGTATCTCACAACGCCTAAAGAAATATAGTGAGACAAGACAATTGGCCCAAATAACTGAGCCCATCCCAAAGCACGGCTTCTGTTGACTTGGAAGCTATGGCCAATTGTGGGATTATTGCTATTTACCGCTTATTTTGTCATGGTTTCGGTCACATTTTCTGCACAGCTTTGTTTTTTTTCTATATCTATCGTACCTCTGTTTTTTTGCTATGCGGATTGGAACGGGTCTGTGTTCGTCGTTGGGGGGTTTTCCGCAGATTGGTTGGTATACACACTGCTGCCTCTCAATAGCTTCATTCATGCGTAAACGGTTCTTAGCTTGAAATAGGATTTCCTGCACGGTTCAGCTGATCCAAGTAGTCGTTTGTTATTGCATTAGGAGAGCGTTTGCTTTTGGTAGTGTCTGTTGTTGCGCCGGTGGATCACAACTGTGGGATTTGGCAGTAAGCTCTTTATTTTACATAGCCCTGACACACTGTTTAACTGTTCAGAGCTGGCAGTGGAATGCAAATTTCCACTATTCCAAGCTTCGAAATTTTCCGCATTTGAGAATTAGTTCAGAAGTTAAACGAATAACGACAGCTATTTTTCACTAAGATAATTTCTCTCGGCTAAATTTGAAGCTGTCGGTCCATAAACTGAAATTATTTCCATAAGAATATAGGAAATAGAAAAAACATCATATTCATACATCTAACTCTAACTGGTAGGAACAAAAACCTAGCAGTGAAAGTATCTTCAATCAATCAATCATCAATCCTCGTTTCACAGTGATTCTACTTCTGTTGCTTGATCCCAATTTAAGTGCAGTCAATTTGTGTCAATTAGATTTCCAGCGGGATGCAAGGGAACAAAAAATATTTTGAACATACAAACTCAACCCAATGATGACAACTTCAAATGCATGCCCCTTCGCCCTGTACTGTGTAAAATGTGTTTATGAGTAAATGAGATGATTAAAAAGGGTTAAAAGCTGTTTGAAAGCGGATCAATCAACACCGCCAATCAACTAGCGCCGAGGGACATCGAAAATTGGAGGAGAAGTAGAACTGGCTAGGGTCCCTTAGAAGATATCACGTCCGCTACCCATCGCTTCTCACTTTTCCCAGCCCTATTTAAACTAATTGTGTTCAGTTTCTCTGGTGTACTCATTACGCGCTTTTTATAGACTAAGTGGTTACATCAATATTTGTTTATTTAAACCCATTTGAACAGGGTCGGCACAAACGGCGTCGGTGGCGACAACGGTGTCATCTGGCGTGTTGCCTTCGGTGTAAGTAATCAAATTACACGATCAAACCTCCCGGAGAGCATCTTCGTCAGCACGTGCGCCTCTCGTTCGTGCCCTAGAGGGCTTCCACCGTAGAAACCGAAATCGGTCGGTCCAACTCTACGACAAAGTGAGTGGTAGTAAACGGATCAGATTACCTAGCAGACCTTGGCAACATGTTTTAATTTGCTTAATTATCAGAACTTAACAGGGATTCTTTTGTAGCTCTGCATCCAAGGGTAACAATGTCGCCACTCCCGCCACTATAAATAAATGGAACACACACAACATGTGCGCACGTCTGCATGTGCAGTCTGCTGCATCCGGTTTTGCTCGCTGCGTACTGTCTGTCCTCGTATTGAGGGGTTTAAGGATTCGGATGCGCTATTTCCATCGCCGTTCGATCCGTCGTTTGTGTGGCTCAGAAAGGGGCGATAATAGGTTTTTGATGTTAGAATTCGCAACGGGATCACTCCTGGGGACAGACATCTGGAAACTACAATTCGAAACACGACAATTTGCCTCGCACCTTTGCTTACAATCATTGGGCAATTTTATTGATGGCTGCATTGAATGATATTTCACCCAATGATTACACAATTTAATGTTGGTTAACGTAAGTACAAATTGGTTGTTCATTTCATGCAACATAATGTTTGCGCTTTTTTTTTGTTTTGCATGCTGTTTTGACAGCCACATACACTTCTTGTTTTGCAGAATTATATTCCAACTAAAAATCAAGCTATTAAGTCATATATTGAAAACTAGTAACTGATCAATGAAAAAGGAGAATCTAATACCTTTGCGATGAATGCTATTACCACTGGCCTCGATGAAAAATATCCTGTATCGGTTTGCTAGTGCTGTCCCAAACTCCCCCATCCTAACTAGTGATGTGTCATCTGCTCATGGGCTGTTCAACTGAACCGCATCATCATAATGAATGGATTCGGATCACCCAACAATCAAAGGAACGCAGCTCTTCAACTCATAGCAGAGCAGCGAAAAATTTCACGTGGACATGTGAAAAAACTGTAAGAAATACATTCACATCTATATTTTAAAATTAAAAAAAAACTTTCACCTCTATATTTTAAAATAAATGAAATCGTTCCCCTCACCATGAGTTCTCCATATTTGTCAATAGAAGGATTGTGCTACCTGATGTTTATTTCAAACACATGCCAAATTGGATAAAAAAGAGTAGAATTCGTGATTTTTGAAAATGTTTGAATGCAATTTCTATGGAAGTAAAAGAGATAGTAATTTCACGTCAGAGAACGAATCATAGATCAGTTTGAGAGAATTAATTTGGTTGATCAAGACAATAAAAGACAATAAAAGTGAAGGCCATACACAATACAATTCATTTATTTTGAATGCGCCAACGCAAATTTAATTTGAACTAACAGCACATACCACGATCTCACGATAGAACATATGGGAGTGCTTCTCGCTGCTAGCCCGCGACTTTTATACATTTCCGATTGGCTAATGCATCACGAAGGGGTGTGGCTTGCAATGTAGTTTTCGCTTCTGCTTTCTAGTTCTAGTTTGGTATCAATCAATGGGTAGGAATCCATACAAAAATGATTTTAAATGATCTATTCATCAAAAAACTTAAAAGCTGTTGGATTTCAGACAAGAAATACGATTTATATCAAAAGTAGTGGTAACATCCATACCACTTCCGACACTCTTCCGAAATGGAAGTAAAGTAACGAAGCAGTCGGAAGTGTTGAATGTCACTATAATATAATGCACAAATGAAAAAAAATATATCACGACCACACTTAACAAACTACCTCTAAGGAGCTGAGACTATCAGAACAAAAATAAAAAATGATCTGGTGGCAAGGTTTGAATATGTAGTAAGGTAATGTATATTGCAGTCAACTCTGAAAAAAAACACCGAACAGGATAAACTGAGCTTTCGGAATGTGAAGAAGCTGATATTGAATACACCAAAGCCTGTAGATCCATTAAGGTTAGACCTTCTTCTTCTTCTTAGATGGTACCAACATTCCTAGAGAAACTTCGCCACCTCATCGTTGTATTACTTACGTTATTATTATTAGACCTTAGGTAAGATTTCTATGCCAAATAACACGCCTTGAATGCATTTTGTCGGAGGTAAATTTCTTTGACGAAAAAATCCCCCCACCAAAACGGAAATCGGACCCGAACATAAACTTGTCATAAACATAAAGCTTGATTCATTTAGAATCCGGAATCTCAAAACCAGTTGTATCTCGGGTTGGTTAAAAGTACAAAAAAATAATATCAAAATGCAGATAATTTATTGTTCTTTTCTTCGAATACCTGGTGACTCTATCAAAGTTTGAACTCTCTGTTGGTCAACCTCAGCGGCCATTTTATTCCACGATCGCTTCATGTTTGCCTCATCCCGAGCCACTTCAGCACCTTTCTTGAAATTCCGCTGGACAATTGCCCAATGTTTTACGTTTGGACGGAATTTGGGGGCAATTGGGAGGATTCAGGTCTTTTTCAATGTAATCAATCCTATAGTTACGCCAAATCCCTTGTTAAATCAACGAATTCCTGGCAAATTTAACAGCGAAAACTAACTTAAATATGCTGGGGATATCTTCTCTGGTAGTGGACTTATAGAATTTCAGGCCTGGGAGTTGTCCAAACCCCATTTTCACGTGAGTTTCGTCATTCATAAACATGTATCCTTCGTACTTCGTCAAAACTCTGTTGTATACAGTGCATTCAAAAAGTTCCGGGACTACAGCGCGCTAAGATCGGACGCGAATTACTTTCCGCTAACTTCTGGCCAGCTACCGTTTCTGCCTTTTCAATAGCTATTTTCTCGATTCAGTAGCTAGTTTTGGCTGATAAAAGTAACGTAGTGATTTTTTGTTGCGTCACAAGTTTAATTATGGAGCAGAGAGCCGTCATCAAATTTTGTGCCTCCAGGACAAACAGTGAATGCGGTTTTCTACAAAAATGTCCTGGAACGATCATTGGCACGGATACGGCACGTGCGGCCCTACCAGTACCGAGAATTTACATTGTGGAGAATGATTTTTGCTTCATGATAATGTGCCCGTGCACACCGCGATTTTGGTAGCGCAGTTTCTAGCTAAACGAAAGGTGACTGTCATCACCCATCCCCCTATTCTCCGGACCTCGCCCCGGCAGACTTTTTCTTATTTCCCAAACTAAAGAACGCTATGAAAGGGGACCGTTTTATGAGCTCCATACCGGCTGAGCAGTTTAAACGCGCCTACCGACACCTCTACGAGCGTTCAAAAATTTGTGTGAAAAGAGAAGGCCTATATGTAGAAAACTAATATCTAATCTTTTGAGTAACTCGTTTTTTTGTTTTGAAAGTCCCGGAACTTTTTGAATGCACTGTGTACATATTTCGAGGGCTTCTTTTCAGATTTTGCTTCAAGCTAATGTTTTTTTATAAATACAACCATCTCTGTTTTTCAGTAGAAAATTCAATATCCAATCTACAGACCCCATGAATCAAATTATCAAGAGAAATATGCACGGAATTATACAGATCATTTTTTCAGGTTAAACAGAAAACTGGAACTTCATTTAGATGGAGTTTTTGAAAAAGAACCTCAATGGAAACAGTATCAAACGCATCTTTGAAATATTGGAACATTGCACAACGGACCAGGAGGTGCATAGCATTAAGAGCTCGACAGTTATTCTCTAGGCAAAAACTGTCTTAGACAAAGTTGTTACATATAATAGAGCGCTCATTCTTATGTTATCAAAAATAGGGTTACCAAAACTGTCCATTAAATAAAAAATCTAACTTTCTTATCTTTATAGATAGAGGTAAACATATTTCGACAATGTTGTAGTCCCAGTTATTTGAGACGTCTTCTTCTGTAGGAACATTGTACCACTGCGACCATTAGTTTGATCTATTGTAGTGACGTCTTTGTGGAACAAATTTTTTTCTATCTCTTGAAATAACCGATATAGCGCCGTTTTTCTATATTGCGTTAGGATCACCATTAAAAACTTTTATATTTCAAATTCTACATACAAACTGTCTTCGAAAGACTGTTAGAAGCGAAACAAGAGACACATTGCAAATGAGCACGCATTAAAGCTTTTCGCATACGCGGCCCGGACCGAGAAGAATATAGATTCACGTTTATGCTCTCTTTTTTACTCTTAGAAAACATTTTCCAACTTCATTTTATGATGAGGTGTAATATTATCACACATTTATGCAACAGCACCAGTAGCAATGTGAATAGAGTGATCGTGTAAAACAGCGTTGCATTCCAAAGCATTTTTTTCTGCCGAAGATGAAATATTTTCTGCCAACATATGATTTGAAGCAGCCTTGAGCATATCAGCGAAGAATCGTTTAGAACGATCCTTAAGTAACTGTTGAGTTTAAACGAACGGGACCGGAATATACACTCGATATTCATCGGTGAACAAAGCACAGGGTGCGGCAGCATAACTTTCTTTTTTAAAATGCGCGCCACTCAGTTTGTTGATGTCATAGCGGAGCACTAGTGGTCTCGGATACTGTAAAGTTTTGTCCCGACACCGTTCAGTCGCCATCATGCGTTGGAATAGTGAGGAGCGTGCCTTTGCCGTTGAGGTTTACTTTTCAAGCGGATGTTCGGAATCGCTTTAATTTAGCCCCGTTGGCTCCCGTCCCAGACCGCAAATCAATTGTTACATGGGTCACTACATTCAGACAAACTGCAAGTGCGACAAAAGGAAGAACTGGAGTCCCTCGGCCCGTTAGATCACCTGAGAACATTGAAGCAGTGAGAGCGTCAATGTTGCGATCGCCACGGCGTTCTGCGCGCAAACACGCATCTGCCCTTGGACTGTCCGATCGTTCTGAGAGAAGAATTCTTCGTGATAATCTTCATTTTCATCCCTATAAGATGGCGATAGTGCAGGAACTATCAGAACGTGACTTCAATTCTCGGATGAACGCGTGTGAGCTTCTTCTTGATGTCGTTCCCGAGGGTGCTATTGTTTTTTTTAGCGATGAAGCCCATTTTCATTTGTGTGGGTCGGTTAACAAACAAAACATGCGCTACTGGGCTGACACCAACCCTCGAGAATTGCATCAAAAGGCTTTGCATTCACCCAAAGTCACAGTGTGGTGTGCAATTTCCTCAGCTGGAATTATTGGTCCCTGGTTTTTTGAGGAAAATGAGGTTACAGTGACAGTGAATTCGGACCGGAATTCGGAATTGCTACAAAATTTTTTTCCCACGGCTAGAAAATTTGGATTTGGGGGACACTTGGTTCCAACAAGACGGTGCAACAGCACACACTTCAAGAGCATCGATGGCTGTTTTGAGGGAACACTTTCCAGAGCGCCTTATCTCAATTAGAGGCGATTTGGAATGGCCGGCACGCTCTCCCGATCTGTTCCCTTGTGATTTTTTTCTATGGGGTTTTTTGAAATCCCGTGTTTATGTGAACCGTTCATGAACCCTACAAGATTTGAAGACCAACATCCAAGAAGACATTGCCAACATAACATCTGCTATGCTAACAAGAGTCATGACAAACGCCAGAAGTCGGTTTACGCAATTTTCAAAACAATTTAAAGAAAAACTTTAGACATGTACCTACATTATAAAAAATAAATAAATATTTTCCGATACATACAATAGTTTTTATTGAGTTTTGAAAAAAGGAAGTTATGCTGCCGCACCCTGTATCATTAACATCAACAAAATGAAGTTTGTTCTTATCCACTTTTGTTATTTGCAAAACACTTGGATATTTAGACTTCAGGTCTTTATAAATTTGGGCCACTCTTGGTTCCACTTTGGGCCGGAAGAATACCAGCCATCGTTTTTTCCGAAGCGCTCTGAACATCCGGGTACTGTTTAATACGAGAAGGGTTCATACACCCAAAATTATTTTTAGCACATTTTTTTGGCATCTTAATTTATTACATTAAATGGGCCTAAAAATAACAGAATATGTCATGTTCCCTAAATACTTGTATAACATTCGTATAATATATGTTATCGCAATATAAGAAAATATGAGCGAGCGAAACAAGATACACATTGCAAATAAACTCGCAATAGAACGCGTACTTTCGCGTACTTTGCCACATACACGGCCTAGACCGAAAAAGATATATATTCAGTTTTTGCTCTCCTTTTTACTCTTAGAAAACACTTTCTAACTTCATTTTATAATGTTGCTATATGGATCGAGGTCTTGTATTCCAGCCGGCCTAGCTTCGATCCTCATTGATATCGTATGAACTTTTTTTTGGTACAATCCCAAAAGAGATGAAAAAAGAAAATACCAAGCGATGTTTGCTCCCATACATACAAACATTTTAAACCTTTTGAGACAGATGTTTTTTTTTTGCTCATTTGACGCTTCAAGACACGAAAAGACATTGTTTCTGCCGAAGATGAAATGTTTTCTGGCAACGCTAGTTCGGGTGTAGGAGGAACACTCACGAGTGCTCTCGTGGCCGAGTGGTTAGCGTCATAACTAACATGCCGGGTGTTCGGGTTCGATTCCCGTTCTGGTCGGGGGAATTTTTGGTCAAAGAAATTTCCTCCGACTTGCACTGTGATCACGCGTATTCTAGAGCTTGCCACTCAGAATGCATTCAAGGCGTGTTATTTGGCATAGAAATCTCAACTAAGTACTAATAAAAATGACGCAAGTAATACTACGTTGAGACGGCGAAGTTCCTCTAGGAACGTTAGTGACATTGAAGAAGAAGAAGAAGAAGGAACACTCACGATATGAAGGTTCTGTGAGGAACTAGATGAAATCTGAACTGAAGGATTCCTTTCCTTCCATTTATGAAAAAAACAATAAACTAATTTGAGAGGAGAGACTATAGATAGAGCGATTAAAAATCAAATCAATATTAAACAATAACAGTAATAATGAAAAAAATGGGTGGGTTATATCTATGATATAACCACAAGATTGACGTGGGACTATCCTTATTTCTCCGCATCAGAAGATTCTTCCCTTTGGCCTTCAGTTAACACGGGAAAGTAACTCGTATTGAAACACAATGTATATGCTTGTTAGACAATTCATAGTTATAGAAAATTTGATCGAATATTTTATTTTATCTTGTTCAGACAGAGTGGACCAAGTGCCAGAGAGTGAAAATTTGTAATTATCAAACTAAATGGTTGATTTCAAATCCAACCGTGGTCTTTCACTGACTACAGGTACCCTTTTTTAAAATCTCGCTAACCCGTTTGTCATTGTAGCATATTTTCAGAAAATCATGAATCGTACTTGAAAAAACATACTAATCGATTATTTTTGGTAAGTAAAATACTGTTTCAAGCCATAAAACCGGTTTGTTTGGGGGAAATTCTACTTAAAAAATTATATGATTTTATCATACCATAGTTCATTCATAGTGAACCAAGTCTCTGAATAATATGATTTTGTTCAGTCAAAGTGGACCAAGTACACATAGCCAGTCGTAAAACCCTCTGGATTGACCTCCTTCATAAGGTCTTTTTTGTCATAATACCATCATACGACCTTGCTAAGAGCTGTAGAAAAACAATTGGGGAGAATAATTGGAACCCGCTAAAACTACACAGATTAAAACTTTGAGAACGATTTACTTCAAATCATAATTATGTTACTTAGTCCGGTTTGACTGAACACCGACCATATATTATATGGCGTATCTTCCAGGTGTTCCTTAAATTTGATTCGATGTATGAAAACTATTCTCCCAACATCGGAATATGTCTACATGCTATCCCATAATTCTACGCTGTTTCAGTATGCAAGATGTATTGACAAGTTCCTGATACCGGAAATAAAAGTTGTCACTATCCTGCCACCACGCAGACGACAATGTTTACACAACAGTGGCGGTGAAACTTTGAACAGCTTTGTAGGTAAAAGCGCACAAACTATGTGCAAACGTCACACACAATGGCGACCTCCCGGAACCAAATCCAACATTCGGCATGTGTGTCCGTATCCGTACAACTCACAAAACTGACCTTCTGCATAACACTAATTGTACCCAAACAGATCCGCTCGTTGTATCTAACTTTTTAATTTTGTTAAATAAATTATCTCGGAATGAGGAGACAGCAAAACAGAACATCGGAGACCTCCAGGTAATCCCGGCCACCTATTGCTGCCGGGGAGCTGTCTCAAGCAGCATTCTCGGGGAACCAGGCGGTCCAGCATAGAGAAGATGGACTTTTTTGATCGCCGCCGACGACAATAGAAATGGCGATCACCGGTGTCAGAAATCCAATATAAATTAATTCGGCTCTATTTATCTGAAAATGGAGGAATTACGAAAAGTAAACATTCAGCGAGAAAGAAAAAAAACTTTCAACAGATCCAGACCGGTTCGGAGAGTGTCCTGCCGTTTCTTTTATTGTATCTTTGTGTGTTACACGTACAGACGTGACGTTTTGTTATCTTAATTTTATAACTTCTCTCCTTCAAAGTTGTAACATATTTTCGATTTTCTTTTCCGTACGATCCTTCCCACATCTTGTCGTCTGTGTGAAACCCGCCACCAGGTCGAAGGGCACTACACAGGCTTGGCGTTTTCATTCAATTTAGCCATGAGTTATTGCAGTCTATACATGGCCTTTCATACGGCTAACTCATCCGACCCAATCTGTTGACTCTAATGAAAACGCAAGTTGCCATCAAACAAACCTCCCATGAGTAACTGACCTACATCAGAAAAAAAATCCTGGGCAATGTAAAAAGTGACCGGGACAGCATCAAGGAATGCCGCGTTTCGATGAGTACCTACATCGTAAATGTAATCTTTAATGTGAGTCACCTTTTTGTAGCTGGTTAGTCGTCTCAATTTAGCTTAATCTTTTGGAAGCGCCAATGCAGTACTAAATTCCTTGTAGGAATTTCGTATAATATGGTGAAGGAATGGAGAAAAATTCTATTAGCTTTTGAAATCATCCAACGAGCGAGAAAGAAGACACTTAAACGACAACAGGTAAGAACCGACGATAAAAAGATCGTAAAAAAGTGGCGTGAGAATCGGTTATATCAACAAATGTCCTGATACTTTCACCTCTCAATCATTTGACCGCTCTTCGCTCCCCGCAAATACCCGTCGGCGTTATTACCTCTCCTTCTCCCGGAGATTCGGTTTTACGACCACACATGACAACTGTGGTGAGACAATAAACAATTTAATATTTTCAAGGCTTCATATCACTTACCACATTCACAAAGTCCTGGAACGAAATGGATTCCGCCTTCGAGGATTTCGCCTTCAGGGCACGATCGTAGAGAATATCGCGCTTGTTGGGTGGAACATTGGCGAGAAAATCCGGCGATTTTAGCGCTTCAATGAAATCGTCCACCGGTATTTCACCGAATCCTTCCGGATCGAACTGGAAGATTTGTTGGTTGATGATGTTAGATTTTTTTTCCGAATAGAGACCCGAGAACTTACCGCATCGAACAGTTGTCGCCATTTGTCTTTCATAAGCTCCCTGCGGATTTCCGCCTCATCGTACTCGGAATTCAAATCGGTGTGGTCCGTCTCGTAAACAGGTTCCCCATCGGCACACTGCGATAACGTTCCAATGCTACCGAGCGAACCGGCAATCGTCGAGATATGCTCGATATCGGCCAAAGTCTCCTGCTGGCTGTGGCTTGCTACATCGACCTTTGCAACACTACCTCTATCAAAGCCGGACCACATCGCTTCCGCTTCTACTCAGCTCACGCATCACGATTCATGTCCCAAACTAGTGTCAACATATAATCACTGTCACCGAGTCCTACGCCGCTGGAGCCTCATCCCGGTTTATAAGCACAAAATTTGTTAAACTAATCGGTGTGTTAATATCGACAACATTAAATTTTAGCACCACTGGCTAGCGCTCTCTGGTAGCCAATTAATTAACTGGCGCACATAATATGATTCACAAACATCGATGGCACGTGTTAGGCAGTGTTGGGTGATTGTTGCGAAAATGCACACTTCGCACGATATAAATTACCACTTGTCACGCAAGTTCTCATGTCCTGTATAATTACTGCGAAAATAAAACCCAATGCGGGAAGGTTTCACGCACTCGGGTCGTCGTAATATCGTCGAGTAGGAGGGTTCTGCGAATCGACAAGAGAAAATTTCGACTAATTAGTTACGCATAACTAGGATGTTTTCAACGGCAGAATCAAATGACTATATTTGTTTTTCTATAGATGTATGGGGATGAAAATAAGCTTTGAAGATTAAAACATTTTGTGGTCGAACTCGGCTATTATTTTGAAATGATTCTAACCTATCGTAAAGCACAAATAATATAGGAAACTAGCTAACCCGGCAAACTTCGTCCCGCCCAACATTTGTTTTTTGTTAATAATACCTTCAAACATTCACGTTTTCTTACTATAAGCAAGTTCATGGGTCCAATCGCAGAACTGTTCATTGATTGATCTTCTAATCGACCCCGTTGAATTTACTTCCTACTACAAAATATCTAGTATTTCTAACAAAACTCATCATTATAATATCAGAATATTTTCAGACACAATTCTCGTTCAAGATTTTTCAACCACTTGCAAATAACATGTTTCTCCGTTACATGGACTAAATGTTTTATACAGAAAATATGATAGAATAAAGACAGCCCTAAATCGAACAATTTTTTCCCCTCAGAAAGGTGGGAGAAGTGTTGAAGCACTTTAGAAATGTTTCTTGCCCTCTAAAACCTCCACATGCCAAATTTGATTCAGTTTGCTTGATTAGTTCTTGAATTATGCAGAAATGTATGCTTCATTTGTATGGCAGTCCCCCTCCTCAGAGAGAGGGGAGGAGTGTCTATTCACCATAGAAACGTTTCGTGTCCCCTAAAATAATCGCATGGCAAATTTGACTTCATTTGCTTGATTAGTTTTCGAATTATGCAGCAATTTGTCTTTTATTTGTATGGCAGCTCCCCCTTAGAGAGGGGGGTGGAGTGTCTAACCACCATGAAAACATTTATTGCGCCCTAAAACATCCACATACCTAATTTGGTTTCGTTTGCTTCATTAATTATCGAGTAATGCAGAGATTTATGTTTCATTTGTATGGCAGCTCATTCTCAGAGAGGGGAGTGGAGAGTCTAAGCACCATAGAAAAATTTATTGCACCCTAAAACTTGCACCTACCAAATTTGGTTTCATTTGCTTGATTAATTTTCGAGTTGAAATGGGGTCAGACCCCCCCCCCCCTTAGAGAGGGGGCTCAAACTATCACGAAAACCTTCTCCGGCCTAAAAAATCCCTGCATACCAATTTTCATGTTGATCAGTTCAGTAGTTTCCGAGTCCATAAGAATCAGACAGACAGACAGACAGACAAACAGAAATCCATTTTTATATATATATAGATTCAAAAATTGAAAAGAAAACAATAAAAACACATAACTGTGTCTGTGTTCATCGATGAAATGCTCAAAGATCGGTTCATCTTGTGAGCTAATAAAAAGAATGTCATTAACTGAAATATAAATTTGTGTTCATACTGATTCATGCAGTGTATGCTAAAATCCTAAAATTTTGTGTTCGAGTTGACAGTATAATTAAAATGAAAATACTCGGAATGATTCCTATCATCAAGGTATACACAGAACGTTGTATTTCTTTTATCAGCAGTTTTAATTTCCTTTCAAGTTTAAAAATTTCATTGAGTCATTGATCTGTTACCCACAACATATATTGGCGTGTTGTTCCAATAATACTGAGTCTGAGCATTGGTGTTATAAAAATAATACAAGGTTTTGCAAAATTACATAAGGTCTGTGATGTCTGTGATGTTGGAATAAATAAATTTCCAAATTCTATGAATTCTATGTTAGAATTTCAATAACAAAATATGTGGAAAAATAAGATAACTGAAAATCGAATCGTGTTCCAATAAATAAAAGAGACAGTATTCTTATAATAGTGGAATATGGGCCCATAAAAGTGGAAATTGAATTCCTTTTAAAATAGTACTTTCCACGCACTGCATTGACCTTAACTACTTATTTCACGTCAACAAATATCCACCAATTCCGTACAGCGTTATGAATGTGTTATGGATGGGCCCGAACAAAAACTCGGCCGAAGGCGATTTTACAAGTGTAATATTTTTCTAAGAAGACTAGTGTAAAATATAATTTATTTTATTTTTATTTTTTATCCAAAATATATATTTTTATTAAGGCTCATATGGCGTCAACCTGACGGGGCCGGGAGTTCAATATTTCGACAATGTTTGCCTTATAACTATGTTAGTAATATGTAACCGATTACTCGCGGTTGGCTCGAGGTTAATATTACAAGTGTTTTCGTAATTGTGATGTTGCTGTCTCCAATGCTCTGTACCTGTGCCCGACACGGGATACTTCCTTTTGGGATGCAGCTGACCATTAATCAGCAACGCCCCCTAGTCTGTACCCCATATCTAACGTGGTGCGTCTTCTCGACTCGAGGAATCCAGGATAGAATGGTCACTAGCCGGCGCAAACATCAGCTCGTGTAGAGTTGTCATGAGCGGTACAACCTTTGGCTCTTGTTGAATGATCAGTGGACTGCACAACCTTTGGCCCGTGTATCTGTAAAGAGTGTGTGTATGTATTGCCGCGACTAAGTAAAAGTTTATAGATCGGTTAGGAGGGATATGAAACAGGGACGCAACGAAGGAAACATCATTAAACGTTGACATCGGCGTTTCTGAGGAACAGGTATAGATGAAGCAGAAGATCAGGATCACGGCTACCTAAGATATCCCGGACGGGGATATCCGATTGTCTGCCTTTTGCTCTCAGTGCTCTAGAGAGCTGAGAGCGAGCAGATGCGCGTTTAAGTTGTAGTGATTGGACATAAGCCGAGATATCACGCGAATGAAATCACGACCTACATTCAATCCCTTAAACCAAGCTTTCGTCGAAACCTTAGGGATAATCGTGTGTAACCAGCGACCGAACTCATCTTCACTCCACATGCGCTGCCAACTAACGAGTGTGTCCTGACGAGGAATGTGAAAAAATTCGTTATAAGCAATTTGCCTTTGAAAAAGTGTGCCTTCTGAAGCGCCCACCTTAGCTAGCGAGTCCGCTTTCTCATTCCCCGGAATCAAGCAATGAGAGGGAACCCATGCTAAGGTAATCTTGAATAATTTTTCGACCAAAACACTCAATAGATGTCTTATTCTTGTTAGGAAATAAGATGAGCGTTTATCAACATTCATTGAACGGATTGCCTCTATTGAGCTGAGACTGTCTGAAAAAATAAAATAATGGTCGATGGGCAATGTTTCAATGATCCCTAGTGCGTAGTATATCGCACCCAGTTCAGCGACATACACGGAACAAGGATCTTTGAGTTTGAAAGAGGCACTGGAATTTTCATTGAAGATGCCGAAGCCAGTGGACCCGTTTATGAATGAACCGTCAGTAAAGAACATTTTATCAGATCTAACTTTCCCATATTCTGCCGAAAATATCGGCGGAATAGAATCGGAGCGTAGATGATCTGGGATTCCATGGATTTTTTGTCGCATGGACAGATCAAAATTGACAGAGGAATTGCAAAAGTATGGGAAGCAAACTTGGTTAGAGATGCCCGGTGAAGGGTGCACTTCATGGGTAAGGAAATCATGGTACAAAGACATAAAACTTGACTGAGGAGTCAGTTGGAGTAGATTTTCGAAGTTATCAATCACCAATGGATTCATGATCTTGCAACGGATGAGAAATCTGTAGGATAATTCTGTGAACCGAAGAGTAAGCGGGGGTACTCCTGCCAAGACTTCGAGACTCATCGTATGTGTCGAATGCAAACACCCCATTGCTATACGCAAGCAACGATATTGTATTCTCTCCAGCTTGAGAATATGAATCCTGGCAGCTGATCGGAAGCAAAAACTGCCATATTCTAACACTGATAATATCGTTGTTTTGTACAACTGAATGAGGTCTCCTGGATGGGCGCCCCACCATGTTCCGGTTATTGTTTGGAGAAAATTGATTCTTTGCTGGCATTTCTGTTTCAAATACGCAATGTGTATTCCCCAGGTACATTTAGAGTCAAAATATACTCCAAGGTATTTGAAAAACATCGAGTGCTTGATCGTTTTGCCGGATAGGTGAAGCTGGAATTGGGCGGGTTCGTGCTTCCTAGAAAAAACGACCATTTCGGTTTTCTCCGTAGAGAATTCGATACCCAGCTTGAGAGCCCACGTGAACAGGTTGTTCAGGGTATCTTGCAAGGATTTTTGCAGAACGGCGGGATTAGTACCCGTGATGGAAATAACTCCATCGTCTGCAAGTTGTCTCAGCGTGCAGTCTCTAGTTAGACAATCATCTATATCATTGACGTAAAAACTGTACAAGAGGGGACTTAGGCAGGAGCCTTGTGGTAGGCCCATAAAACTGTAACGAGAAGATTTCAAGCTGCCATGATTGAAAAACATGTGCTTTTCTGACAGTATATTGTACAGGAAATTATTCAGAATTGGTGAAAGTCCACGATTATGAAGTTTCTCTGAGAGAATATCCATGGAAACTGAATCAAATGCCCCTTTGATATCGAGGAAAACGGAAGCCATTTGTTCTTTGCGAGCAAATGCGATTTGGATTTCAGAAGATAGCAGCGCCAGACAATCGTTCGTCCCTTTACCTCGGCGGAAGCCAAACTGCATATTTCACAGCAAATTGTTCGCTTCAACCCACTTGTCCAAACGAAGTAGAATCATTTTCTCTAACAATTTACGAATACAGGATAACATTGCAATCGGCCTATACGAGTTGTGATCGCAAGCCGGCTTGTTGGGTTTTCGTATGGCTATCACTCTCACTTGCCTCCAGTCACGCGGGACAATATTCAGCTCCAGAAACTTGTTGAACAAGTTCAGCAAACGCTGTTTCGCCAAGTCGGGAAGATTCTTCAACAAGTTGAATTTAATCTTGTCCGACCCCGGAGCTGAATTGTTACATGAGAGGAGGGCAATTGAGAATTCTACCATCGAAAAATTCTCATAATCGCATTGGAGCGGAATGTCGCGTACGACGTTTTGTGCAGGAACGGAATCGGGACAAACCTTTCTTGCAAATTTGAAAATCCAACGGTCAGAGTATTCCTCACTTTCATTTGTATGGTTCCAGCAACGCATTCTCCTAGCCGTATTCCAAAGAGTGCTCATAGCTGTCTCCCTTGACAAACCATTGACGAATTTCCGCCAATATCCACGCTTTTTTGCTTTAATCAGACCTTTTAGTTTGGCTTCTAGAGCTTGGTACTTTAGAAACCATTCCACTAATCCAGTTTTCCTGATTTTTTTTAAAGCGGATGATTTTTCAAGGTAGACCTTTGAACACTCCTTGTCCCACCAAAGTGATGGAGGACGACGTCGGAAAGTGGTAGCAGGAACACGTTTCTTTTGAGCTTGAAGTGCGCTTTCGTAAATCAAACTCGATATAAAGTTATACTCTTCGAGTGGAGGAAGTTCATGCATTGAAACAAGTGCTTCAGATATTGTTTCTGCAAATTTTCTCCAGTCAATATTTTTCGTGAGGTCATACGCAATATCGACTGACTCACGAGAACCTGATTCATTGGCGATCGATAAAATTATTGGCAGGTGATCACTACCGTGGGGATCTTGGATTACCTTCCACGTGCAATCCAGGGATAACGAAGAAGAGCAAAGTGATATGTCTAGCATACTTGCCCGTGCAGGAGGGTTGGCTATCCTAGTTGCTTCCCCTGTATTCAAAACTGTCATGTTGAAGTTGTCGCACAGATCATAAATCAACGTGGCACGGCTGTCATCGTAGTGTGACCCCCATGCTGTTCCATGGGAGTTGAGGTCACCTAAGATTAGACGCGGCTCCGGCAATGCCTCGATGATATCAAAAAACTGATGGCGGCCGACCATGGTTCTTGGAGGAATATATATCGTGGCAATGCAGAAGTCTTTGCCATTGATTTGTGTCTGGCAAGCGACAGCTTCAATGCCTGTCATCGATGGGAGAGTGACTCTATAGAAGGAGTGACATTTTTTGATCCCCAATAGTACGCAACCAAACGAGTCATTTCGATCGAGGCGAATAATGTTGAAATCGTGGAAATTCAGCTCGTCGGCTGAAGAAAGCCATGATTCACAGAGGGAAAATACATCACAGTTGGAACTATGAACTGAAAATTTAAATTGATCTAGTTTAGGGATGATGCTTCTGCAATTCCACTGTATTACAGTGGTCAAATCCTTGACCTCTTGCACTGAATCAGGCATCGAGGGAAATGAACGCTGCTAAAAAACCACATTTTTCTTTCAAAAATGTTCTCACAATCGGAAGCAAACATAATACTATGCTTTTAAGAGGGTCATTTATATTTAAAGCATTTAAAATGTTGTCCACCAGGTCAGAAAGCGCAAGCAAACCAGATTGTGGCTGTTGCCTCGACCGCGAAAATGGAACAGACGGGGTGGGTGCTGCTCCGGGAAGTGCTGAGGACCCCTGGTGCGTAGAAGAACCGCTTAAACCAGGAGGTACTTGCTTCGGTCTATTCTCAGCACGTTCAATTCGAGTTTTCATTTCAACTTGGTAAGTTTCGGTCGTCTTTCTGGAGAGTGATGGAAAAGAAGTAATTTTTCTTTTCCTGACGGCACCTTGCGATGTACCGGAACTTCCTGCATTGGGAGCGTCAGCAACAGGCTCGTCGTTCTGCAGAATGGAATAGGGATTGTCCTGATTCGTTGGTACGGAATTCTTAAGCATTTCTTCATAAGTCCGCTTGGAACGTTCCTTCAAGGAACGCTTGATTTTCTCCCCTCGTTGTTTGTACACCGGGCATTGGATAAGATCATGAGGAGTCCCGCCGCAATGAAGACACTTGTGCTCTTTCGCGCAAGGATTCTCATCATGGCTGTCTCCACAATCTGAGCAACGTTTTTTATTGCAACAATAGGCGGCCGTGTGACCGAGTTGCATACATTTGTTGCATTTCATTACCCGGGGTACAAACAACCGAACAGGTAAACGAAGTGCCCCTATTGCAACGTAGTTTGGAAGGGCGGAACCCTCAATAGTCACACGAAAAGAGTTTGTCCGATTGAGAACCCTTTTGTCATTTTTTTGTGACACAGATTTCAGTCGATCGCATGCAAGAACACACAGTTTTTAGTGTTCACAGTTCACAGTTTTTAGTGAAGAGTTTTTGAAGAGACCGACACCATCGATAATCTCTTTGCGAGTCAAACCCTTTTCGGTTATTACGCCGTCTATTTTGACGTTGCAACAGGGCACGTATACGCGATACTCAATCGCAAAGAGGTCGCAGCGCGTGATTTCGTTCGCTTGGGTCCTGCTTGAGACGACAACTCGTAGTTTGTCTGGCCCCATCCGTGTAATTTCGGTAACTGCAGAAAACTTCTGAGTAAGTTCCTTCGAGATACGAATGACATTGAGAGGTTTAGATTTTCGTCTAAAGTATACAATGAATGGGCCTTTGGAGCCTTCATGGTATTCTTTTGGACGAAAATCCTGTTTTTCGTCAATGTCCTCATCTTCGGAACTTCCAACTTCATATACAGAAGTTTCTTCCTCAACTTCTGCTTCATCTTCCTGCTCTTCAGGAGGAGGATCGGTATCGGAAATATTCAATGGCGTCGAATGATTCAAAATAAATAAATGAGTGAAAAAAAAATATTTTTTTATAAGGTTATGATTTATTTTATGTCAAATAAAATGCTAAAATGAAAAAAAGTTCCAATAAAAATTCAACGGTATATAAGAAATAATGATCACCCCTAATGCCAACGTTTGCCGATTTGGGTAACACAAAGTTGAACAATGGTGTATATCGTGCACAGAAGGTAGAAGGAATGATAGGGAAACAAAAGAAAAATAAATTTCTACTTGCCGCGGCTGTGTGGCGTGTGTGATGAATGTGTCTGATTTGGATCCTCAGCGCGCACCACTTTAAATTTCGCTACACTCGCAAGCGCATCCGATGAAAAAGCACACTATTATTCGATGTGAAAAAAACACCTTTGTTGGATCGATTAATAACTTGTCCGATCTGTTTGCGAGTTGTCGAACCAATGAATTTATTTATAGCAAATAATTTTTTGTGTTGAACCATATTAATTACATGAGCCAGATATGCCATTAGAAATAAACATATTGTATGTCTATTGTTCAAACTAGCAGGTCACCATACAATTGTAATCACAATCAGTAGAAATAAAAATCTCCAGGCATCGGCATCATCTTTCATCTGGTTCTCGATTGAAACCGTTTTCCGCCATTGGAATTTTCGGATTTTCTAATTTTGTCGTTCTTTTGAATTATTGCCCTCTCGTACATCGCAACTTCGCGAATTCCTTAGTGTCGTCTCGAACAACTAGACTGGTTTCAATTTGATCTGTTGATTATCTGAATCGGTCCAGTGATTCAAAAGTTATGAATTTTCGAAAAAAATTCATTTTTAAAAGAGGGAAAAAATTGTAAGGGGTTCTATATAGTACGCATATTTTCGACGTAGAACTACGCAATTACATTATGCAATCCACTTGTTTACCACTTCGAATATTATTTTAGAATGCATCAAAATTGTTGTAATAGATTATGTTCTTCGTTACAAATAAATTTGGTGAACGTCCTTCTACGTTTGTCCTAAGCATCATGACTACCAAAATATGTAAACGTAAAATAATTATGATTTCTTCTTGAATGGCGTTAACGTTCCCTGTGGAACTTTTGCCGTCTCAACGTATGCATTAACTATCGTCATTTGTTAATACTTAGTTGAGATTCCTTAAGCCAAATAACACGCCTTGAATGTATTCCGAGGGGCAAGCTCTAGAATACGCGTGACCACAGTGCAAGTCGAAGGAAATTTCTCTGACAAAAATCCCCCGGCCAGAACGGGAATCGAACCCGAACACCCGGCATGATAATGTGAGACGCTAACCACTCGGCCATGGGTGCACTAATTTATGATTATGATTTGCACTTATTCATTAAAAGGGTTTATTGACCCGTTTGTATGTTTGTGACTTTGCAACTTTGTAACTTTGCAACTTTGTAACTTTGTAACTTTGTAACTTTGTAACTTTGTAACATTGTAACTTTGTAACATTGTAACTTTGTAACTTTGTAACTTTGTAACTTTGTAACTTTGTAACTTTGTAACTTTGTAACTTTGTAACTTTGTAACTTTGTAACTTTGTAACTTTGTAACTTTGTAACTTTGTAACTTTGTAACTTTGTAACTTTGTAACTTTGTAACTTTGTAACTTTGTAACTTTGTAACTTTGTAACTTTGTAACATTGTAACTTTGTAACATTGTAACTTTGTAACATTGTAACTTTGTAACTTTGTAACTTTGTAACTTTGTAACTTTGTAACTTTGTAACTTTGTAACTTTGTAACTTTGTAACTTTGTAACTTTGTAACTTTGTAACTTTGTAACTTTGTAACTTTGTAACTTTGTAACTTTGTAACTTTGTAACATTGTAACTTTGTAACATTGTAACTTTGTAACATTGTAACTTTGTAACTTTGTAACTTTGTAACTTTGTAACTTTGTAACTTTGTAACTTTGTAACTTTGTAACTTTGTAACTTTGTAACTTTGTAACTTTGTAACTTTGTAACTTTGTAACTTTGTAACTTTGTAACTTTGTAACTTTGTAATTATATTAGAATTAATAGAAATTCGACCCCTTTCCTGTTGACCGATTGGTCTGAAATTTGGATCACATCTTTATCTCTGGTGTCATTATAAAACTGCGTATTCCATGATCATGAAAATCCAAGATGGCGGCCGCTACAAAATGGTGGATTATGTACATAATTTCTCAAAATCCCATCAATGTGGGTTTTCCCAAAATCCCAACAATATGGGTATCAAATGAAAGGGCTTGACCAGCAGAACACAATTATTTATGGAAAATGTAATAGGAGTACCGGTAAGTTTCTTCGTTTTCGTTTTTCAAAAATTAATGCTTTTTTCTGCAAAATTGGTTACAAATTTAATTATCAAAGTTTTGCCCATCGCTAGTCACAACTTTTTCCCATCTTTCTGACAATTCACGAATCTCTTTGCGGAAATAATCGACTGGTTTGTCGGCTAACCACGAATCTATCCAATTTTTGACTTTATCAAAATTAGAGAAGTGCTGGTCAACCAGCAACCAGCTGTTGCATCGATCGAAAAAGGTAGCAATCGGACGGAGCAATATCTGGAGAATACGGCGGGTGGGATAAGAGACCAAATAGACAACATAACCTTCTTGCCGTGAATATGCCGCGCGGCCGTCGATGTTGATGCATAGCCTGGGTATACATACGTTGCCCGACGTTCAGGATTGTTGATTTTTCATCCCAGTAACGATTCGATGCAAAAAAAAACCCTTTCTTTTATGCCGTTGGAGCATTTGTTCGCACGTGAAAAAACCGCGTTCGAAGTCTCGTGACTTCAATTCATAAGGCACCCAATGTCCTATCTTTCGGATCATTCCCATTGCTTTTAAAAGATCGGATATGATTTGCTGAACTACTCCAAGTGTATCTGCAAGTACTTGTTGCGTTTGTGACGGATCTTGATCGTGTAAAGCCTCCAATTCTTCATATTCAAACTTTTTTGGCGGTCCGGAACGTTCTTCGTTCTAAGTCAAAATTACCACTTTTAAACCGTGAAAATCACGTCTGACACAAACGCTCAGTTGGAGCATGGTCACCATAAACTTCCACCAAAATGCGATGACTTTCCGCAGCTTTTTTCTTCATATTGAAGTAATCAAGTAACACTCCCCGAAAAAAAACTCTCGTGGGTACGAAATTCGATATTCGAAGTGGTAAAAAACTATTTTGTTTACGCTTCAACTTTTTGACAAACTACTACTGAAAAAGACGCGCAATTACTGTAGCTTTCCAACGAATGTCTGGAAATTTGATTCACTGGAATAATAATCAAGTTACGCCATCTGTTGTAATACCGAAGAAACTTACCGGTACACCTAATAAATCAAAGACGGCGGCCGCTACAAAAAAGGGCTTGACTAGTAGAACACAATTATTTATGAAAAATGCAAATCCAAAATGGCACCCACCACAAAATGGCGCCATATATATTTTTTTCGGCTTAGGCTTAGCAAGTATGATCAATTTCACTGCGTTGATCAGTTTTTCACTATGTTTACGCTAAAAAAAAATATCCAAAAAAAGAAGTTGCCTCATTCATTTTTTTTCTGTCTTGCATGTTTGAGACGTTGGGATAAGCCTTTCCGATTGACCTTCAACCGCAGTTGACGATCAAGGGTTCCACATAGACCCTTGTACAGTTCCTTTGGACATAATCCTGCAGTGTTGTCAGCTCCCGAGTTGCTGATAGCTTTTAGAGGTGACTGTGCGCAATAATGTTATTTATCTACTCCTGCACGATAATATCTCGAAACCACGTTAGTTTCAAACTGCGAAAAAAAAGACCGAGTAGAACATTTTAAAAAGTGCCGCTATCGCCAGAAATAAATGCCACATTTCTAAATTATCTAGGATTTATAAGGTGCACATAAGAGTGCCAATGAAAATGGCGATCTCGAATGTTCAAACGGGACTATCTTAAAAGTGTCAATTCCCACGAAAAACTACCCTATGAGAAATATCTATTCATTCGGACTTCATTTACTATTGTCACGAAGCCGTCAAAGTAAAGAAAAGTAAAAGGAGTAAAGGAAATAGGGGTTTTCAAAAAAGGAGTTAGGGAAATTTCAAAAGAGAAGTAAAGGAAATAGAGGTTTCGAAAATAAAGTATGCCAAATTGCGTGAAACGTCGAGATCTACTGTCATCTCGAAAAAAATTGTCGTTGCGGATCATATTCGTGGAACAGTGGCCTTAAAGCTTTCGCAGACTGCAGACTTTTCATCGTCTAATTGTTTGATCAGTACGTAGAGGTATGCATTCACACACAGTACATCGATTCAGTTTGAGATTCAGTTTTGGACAGCCCAAACTGTCCAAAATTATTGGCCAATGGAAATGCGGAGGCTCTTAGAATATGAGCGTAACCAAATTAAAACACGTTGACCGTTGTCGTTGCAACCACTCCTGCCGCTGCTCCTGTCACATCTGCCACTATATGCTAGAACGATGGCCTTAGCACATCAGCTCTGCTTCGCGGTTCGAAAATGAATGATGTTTTTGGAAGGAAGGAAGGTCTTAAATTATAGAGACTTTAAACTTTTGCAGTTCATTCGTCTCTAATGTTTTTGGAAAGCAACAGCTAAATTTATATCATTCGACAGGCGGTAGAATCATAAGCGGAGTGACTTGCAATATAATTTTTTGCTTGTATCCAAATTATATTCCGCTGATACTCTGGTTGCTCCTTCAGGTCGGACCCATTTGAAGAACACAAATTCAACCAATCAAAACGAGGCACTTAGTGTGAATGCTCGACACTTCACAGTTATTCAATTGTTTATCACAAGAAAAAATTAATGTTGTTCATTGCGATAGATGCAGGGAAATATTCCCAACTGATGTAAACACCTTTGCGATCTATTAAGAAATGCTCGAGTTACAAGCGTTCGAAATCTTTATTTTTTTTCCTACATGTTCGGTGCCTAAATTTTCATTTTACCCCCTATATATATCGGTTAGACGTAGTCCTACGTCAACAAACTGTTAACCCTTGAAAAAGTGTCATAAAGTTGTTATGAAGCCATATACTTATGGTTTGGACAGAATTATATCATTCTGAATAAATTAATTGGGTATGCTGACGTAGGATTACGTCCTTCGGGAACGTATTAGAGTACAAATTGAAAATCGAAAATGGAGCACAGCGTGAAAATTGTCCAATTTCAAACGCTTATTGCTCAGTTTTTTTTTATGATGGATACACCCATACCTCGCTTTACGGCCTAGATACGTTCCACGAAACTTGGCCGCAAAGCGAAAGGTCGTATAAAAAATCAGTTGTATATCGACGTCGAAAATAGTATTTTTGCCGTTATAGCGAAACACATTAGACCGTAAATCGAAAACATGCCATAATTGAAGAGGGCCGTTATAGCGAAATGCCGTATAAAGAGCGGCCGTATAGCGAGGTATGAGTGTATTTGCATCAAGCGATCTGAGCATCTGAGCATAACAATTCATCACAATGGACAAAACAATATATCATACGAAACTAACTATCAAACAATCGAAAAATCTCCAAACGAAAATACCTCGTTCTGATTGGTCGAAATTGAAGATACGGAGAAATAGACATTGTAAATACATCGAAGTAAAGGGAACTTTTGTTCCCATCGAAGTGTGTTCCCTAACAGAGGTATTTTTCCCAAAGAAAGTTCATGCGACGAAAAAAATTGGAAAAATGAAGGAGTTTCATGGAGGGTTTAAAACGAAAATGAAAACAAGTTGAAATCACTCAGAAATTAAAAACTATAAATAAAATTACCTTTTCCATTACAAATATATTTTCTCTATAATAAAGTGATACGTTTTTTTACTGGTGAGAAAAATTCATAATTGCGTTCGATAATGATAATTATCTCATATTACATTGATGAGTTTTGTTTTCTTCTTTTCATCCATACATAACACAGGAGCCATCTCGTTCAGGGCCACAGAGGGCGGCTTTCATCATATCTCATTCCACTTTGGCATCTTCTATCGTGATACGTACAATCCAATGACTAATCACCATCCTTCTACCATCATAACTAGGTTGTGAACACTGGTCGGTCATTTTCCGGGCCGCCAAATCATTATCGAAGAGTTTAACAATGTAATTCTTCATACATATCCAAAACAACAAATAGCCTAACGGAATCCTACGTCAACTATGCGGTCGTGTCTCAGATACAACCCTGACTTTTTTCGACTTTTTTGATTAGAATTTATATATTTTTTTCGATCTTTCGTCATTCAACCATTTGACGATCATTGCTCCAAAAAGTTATTTTCCTGATTTCGCCCTGTTCAGTAGCTGCTGTTTTTACAGATTCAACACCAACGATATATATCTTGCGGATTTTTCAAAAGGTGTTCAAAATATCCAAACTCTGATCCTGCTACATTTGATTTGATATTTGCTCAAGAGAATAAGATGAAGTGTCTTGATTTCCAAATAAAACTATGTGAATAAGGGTGTTGCAGTTTGTTCAGCTCAATAATCAATAGCATAACATAGTTTTAAAAACAGTGCAATAATGTTGAACAGCTCAAATGATTCAAAGTTTGTTTCACTGTTAGGTTTCGGTCGTAGTTGAACCTCTCTAGGTTACGTTTAACGAGAAATTCCAGTGGGAGCCATCTTGTTGCGGACGAATTTAGTATTTTCAGTGGCTTGAACTTCGATATTTCCTGAATTGAATGCATCTTGTTTGTTTACTTTGGGCTGCGCGAAAGAAATGTGTACATCGCAATGTGACTACACCGGTTTTGTAGTACGTGTTAGGGAAACGCTTTGCAGTCTACACTAATATATGAAAAATCAGAAGCTCAATTTGACCATATTAACTATTGGGAATTTGATAATCATATTGCACTAGAATGTTAGGGAGTATTCAAATCGATTAGTGTAAAAATAGGTATAATATAGGTATAGGTAAAAATAGTGAGAAATTAGTGAGAAAAAAATGGGTGGGTTATATCTATGATATAACCGCAAGGTTTACGTGGGACTACCTTATCGTACCAATCATTTGTTTGTATTGATTGAATTTTTGATCGAATGAAACAATTCTCGAATTCAATTGAATTCAATATATTTACTTTATGAGTAAAAAGATTGTATAATTCCATGTAAGGTCAATTCATCCATTGTGATAGATTATGTTCTTCGTTACAAGTAAATTTAATGACAGTCCTTCTACGTTTGGTATGATGTCTAGGACAAAATATGTGAACGGAAGAATTATCAAACGATTATTTCATTTTACGTTTCCTTCTGAAGTTTGCATCTCTCAAGTGTACGTACTTCTCGAACCGCGAATTTGCTTGATTTGATGAACTATCAGGCACTCAGTTTCGATTTTGATAGTATACGTCGAACGCATATTGTTTAATCAATAGGCATCATCGCAGCAATTGCTTATCAACATCTTGCCTAATCATCAAATGGTATGCGTAGGAATTCAGTGAGCAGAAGACATGAAGGCGTATCCTTCAATGCAATCTTGAATAACCGAGCCAAAGCGTGGTGTTCGTACCCGCTTTTGTAATCCGTGTTAGGAAAACACTTTTCGGAGTGCAAAAAAAAACATGCGAGTGCAGAAGTACCTTCGGAAGACCGTTTTAAGGAAAAATATTCCAGTTTACACAAAGGCAAGCGAGTACAAAAGTACTTGCAGTTTGCATTTATTTGCAGAGCCGATTTCCCCAAACATCTTGTTAGGCAAACACATTTCAGTCGGAACAAAAATGCCCCCGGCTTGCATGAATTTGCAATGTCAATTTCCTCAGACACCTTAGTTCTAAAGTCTGTGTTGGGGAAACACATTTCAGTCGGAACAAAAAAGCCCCCGTATTAGGAATGCCAATTTCCCCACGCTCCATGTATTTGAAGTCTGTGTTAGGGAAACACATTTCAGTCGGAAAAAAATACCCCCGACTTTCATGTATTTGCAATTCCGATTTCCACAAAGCAGCTTGGTTTTGATGGCTGTGTTAGGGAAACCGTAGATCGAGCCAATCAAAATGAGTCAGTTAGGGCGTTTAGATAACGCTTAACATTTTACAGTTATTCAATTGTTCATCTAATGACAAAATAACATTTTATTAATTGCGATAGAAGCGTAGAAACATTCCCTATCAATTGATGCAAACATCTTTCCGATCCAGTAAGAAATGTTCAAGTTATAAGCATTCGGAATCTTTTATTTTTTCCTGCTTGTTCTGTGTTTAGGTTTTCATTTTACCCCCCATATACTCCGGTTAGACGTAGTCCCACGTCAAAATATAAACAGTGTTATTTATTTATTGTGACGCTCGGTTCTGGTTTTTTACACACACAAAAAGAAATACATCTAACTAAAGCTGACCAGATTTTGATCGTTCCATCCTTTATGAGCCAATTAGCCAAAGTAATTTCAGGCATGTATGTAATTTTTCAATGTATTGCATCTACAACAAATCTATGAGCCTCGCAAATCGACATGTCGACAAACAATTGCGTAGTTCGCCAAATGTAAACTTCCATTGAAGAGGACAGACAACTCTCAAAACACTATATTCTTTGAGTCATAAATCACGAGAACTTTCCTATTCAAAATTACTGTAATCATCAATCCAAATCGGCGATAATATCATACTTCAAGTATAGGAATATGACCCTCGGTACCAGCTACTTTAATATTCGAACCAATGGCTCCAACCAGGCATTTGAGAAAAACTTTTCCCCTGAACTCACATGCTTTGTTGAATTATTCAAATCAGATTATCGTTTGCCCATATCGATGGAATCGTAATCACACATAACGATGACTTGAGCGATTCCTGAACAATTCCCGTTCGTTAGCAATCGATTTCTAAGCAGCAAAATCTCACCTCCCAAAATCCTATCAGCGAATCGTTCACAGTGTACGGGATGCTGGTAATCAGGATCTACTATTTGGAAAAACTACACGGACACTATCAATCATGCGACAATCTCGGCCATTAATCAGAACCATCATCGTCACCTCAAATTTCTCTTCCAATGTTCCACACGCACGCAAGTTTCATGCTTTCTCTCAGTTCACGCCAAAATGATTTAGGACTTTTAGTTTTCTCTCTCCCCGACTCATTCGTGCGCATAGGCAACCCTCAACCGAGAGGACTTCTGCAGAAGCGCCTCGCATCGATCAAATCCCCGCCAGGCGCTGCGATTCGACCATAAACTAACGGAACCCCTGGAAGAAATTTTCGATCGGCCGGTCGATATCCTTCTGGAAGTCTTCCTACCCTTATCGTGACGGGATGATCTCGATGAAAGTCCGAAGTAATTTATGTTTGCCGTTGTAAGACGTGGCTCTCTCTCACTCGATGGCAGGACCGTATGTTAACATGACTTAATCAAGCTGGCAAACCGGGGGCCGCCGAGGGTTCAACATTTGAACTTGTGCACGCCATTGTGGTGTATATGGTTTATTCCCTTTCGGAGAAAGGCACTGCAGAGAAAAAAATGTCCAATCAAGGTGTAATGAGCCGGCGCCTACGGGTAAGGTTAGCAGGCGTGAAATGGTGAGGGTGGCCTCGCCATAATAATAATTTATGTGGCAAGAAAGCAATAAAATTGTTTTTTTTCCTCTCAGGTTTCTTGGGTGATCATATTTTTTTGATGCCTAATGTCAATGCTGAAAGTTTTAGGATTTTGGTAAAACATAAAATTCATAAGGTGCATTTCCTGTGAGAAAAAATCATCTTACTCGAGCAGAAGTAGAATTACGAGGAAACCGTAAACGAGTTGTTCCTTTTTTCAACTATGCACCGTTATATACCATGAGGAATCTGAAATCTGGGAAATCTATGTTGACAAAATATGTTACGGTGTTCATTGTTTACCCTTATAGATAAGAGGCTGTAAGTAGCCTCACGAAAAGAAGTTTAGAAATGTCAAATCGCATGACCATTGGTCTGGTGCTCAAACTTTTTTTCGAGGGGCTACAAAAACGTGTTAGTCACGGTGTCTCGAGCCCCAAAAAAATAAAGAAGTGTGGTATCCAAGACACGACCACATTGTTTTCGAGGGACTAAGAATTTATAACAAGCGAGAAACCAGCATAAAAAATAATTTCAAGAATGAAACTCTTTAGTTCAAATATTCAACAGCACTGACAATGGTCCGAAGAATGAATGGTCTCACAGATTGAGGGCGCGAACGTTTCGTAACCCAAAAAAAACCAATTCGAGCAAATTTTCAAATTAATTTCTGGAAAACTTCTATAATTCAAAACATCATCATGATTACACCAATACATACAATACTACTGCAAAAACAATCGTAGCTAACCACCGTGCATCTATCTTTTTGTATCCTAATGCTGCGTGTACATACGACGAATTTGCTCAATACAACGGAAACCTGAAGAGAAGCCATTCCATCGCAAGCCCCACCTATGTGTGAATCTGCAACCAGCTTAATCAAACAGATTTCACTCGCTCCGTCCCGAACCGATAATTTATCAAGCAAAAGCACGCTCCAAAGCTCACAGAAGCCCTCTCTGCTAAAAAATATAAAAATCAATTCGCTTCTGATTTCGGGTAATGTCGGGGACATAACCGGAGGTACGTAGGACCACACCAACGGCTGTCTAATTGAATTACTTATCGAACATCAAAGTAGTTTTTCTGTATCTTTTACATCTCCAACGCTCCCAAAAACATCGTTCCCAAAGAAAAAATCGCAAACTGTATAATGCAGCACCTTTCGCAGAACAGCAATAGAAAATCCGAAACGGACTGTGATGGCGGCAACTATAACAACTGCAGTAGAACGGATTTTAACTTTAAGTTTAAAACCGATGAACACAGCTTTCACTGTTGGAAAAATTCTTCTTCCCATCTGGCTTGCAATGTGTTGTACTTTGACGACACTTTTCACCCGAAAACAATACACGAATTCGCCAACAATTGAATGGTATATTATTTTTATATCATTTCAGATATCACTTTAGGATACATCGAACTATTGCATTGAATTGTATTGAAATAACTCTTTAGTGAACGATTCGGTGGCCTTGAAAAGCGCTATATTTTTATGGATTTATTTTTGTGCTCGCGAAAAAAAGCTTGCCATTCGTCGAAATTTATGTTCTTGTTTCCAACCCATTCAATGCACCTCCTCTTTCAGACATACTGAATGAAGCCACAGGGGATTTTCATCTGTACCATCGCCTCCATTACATTACTTTGTGCTGGATCGCTGGTTACGGTTCAACTCTTGATGTCAGGAAAATAGACCGTTCTCTCACGAATCCCAGTCAGTTTGCTGACTCGTCTGACGACATTGATGCTGCTGCTATGTTGTTGTAGTCCTGTTGGATTATATGAGAAAGGCAGATTATGAACCCGCTCGCGCAAACGATAAGCAAACGATGTTGACTCGATGGCCACCAAACGGGAAGTGGCACTTCAGCTATGCTCTCGCTCCTTCAGTTCTTCTTTGCTTTCCGATTGGAAAATAAATTATCGGTTCGAGACGGAGCGAGTGAAATGTATTCGATTAGGCTGGATGCAGATTCACACAGAGGTGGGGCTTGCGATGCAATGTTTCGCATCTCTTTAGGTTTCCATTGCATTGAGCAAATTCGCCTTAAGTATCAGCAGCATTAGGATAGAGAAGTATAGATACACGGTGGCTAGCTACGATTGTTTCCGCAGTCGTATTGTATGTATTCGAAGTGTATTCCGCTGTTACTCTGATTGTCTGTTCTAGTCGGTACAATTTGAGAAGCATAAATTAGACCAATCAAAACGAAGGATTTAGCGCGTTTACATAATGCTTGATATTTTACAATTATTCCATTATTTACCTAAAAATTATGTAATTTTCTTCATTATTTCCAATATGATCAGTGATTAGATTTTCAATTTAGCCACCATATACAGGTAAACTTCGATATAACGTACATTTCACTTTCAAAATTGTACGTTGTATCGAATTGTACGTTATATCGAAGCATAAGAAAGTACTCACAAACGTAGTCTGTAATACATTATTGTGTTGCTGTTTTAGTCAAGTTAATGAATAACTTCAATTAGAAGACGAAGCCAGCCTTTCTCATGATGTTTCCCTTCGTACTGTTGATTAAAGCTTGATTCATTTAGAAACCGGAATCACAAAACCAGCTGTATTTCGAGATTGATTGTAGGTACAAAACTTATTTTAGCATCACAATACAGATAATTCATTGTTCTATCACAAAAAAAATATTGAAAAAAAATTTCCTTTACACTTTGGAAATATGTACGTTATATCGAATGACGTTATATCGAGGGTACGTTATAACGAGGGTACGTTATATCGAAGTTTCCCTGTAGTCGTGTTAGAGGTAGTCCTACGTCAAAAAAAAACTTTAGTCGAATTTTATGATGACTTTGGTGCGTGTGATTCAATCATACACAACCAATCTCCACATAACGGTATGCTTCTGCCCAACAGTGTTAGCTCTGCACTATACTTATTTCGCGCATATCCGGAAAATGAGCAGAATATTTATTTATAGTGCTTTCACAGCAATCCGACGACATGCATCATCCGTTGGCCAATCTTGACTTAGATGGTCTTTCAAGCATATTTATAGATTTTATGTGATTTCACCAATAGTTATATAATTTTTTGTTTCAACAGTTTACTTTCAAAGCAGTTTTAGAGATATGAAAAATAAAATAGGTCAATAAGTAACAAACATTACTCACACACCATTTATGTTTCGGAAGTGATTGTCGTACCACTACATTCATTGCCGCCACGATGTTCAGTAAAATCTATTGATCTAAGAATTAACTGCCTTCGCCATCCATTCTTCTGATAGTTTCTTCTACTGCCATTCCAACATAAATATCATTGCCGTTTTTCAAACGATCTTAGTGAGAATGGCTAGATAAAAATCTTCCAGCTATTCATGTAGCATCGTGAATTCGGGGTTTTCTGCCAGAAACAAACAGAAACAATTCAATCTGTTGATCTGGGGCAAAATATACTCCAAAAACGCAACAAAGGTTTTGTCATTGAATCTTTAAGGGCAGTCAGTATTATGGGAGCAGTCCGATTTTTGTAACAGTTGTACTGAAATCTTTTTCATCTGTACTATTTCTTCATAAACCTGTATTATTTAAAACGTTGATTGCATAGGAAAATTTGTTGAAAAAAAAAATCAAGTCTCGAATTGTTCATTTGTTTGAAGATTGTTGTACACACTCTTGTTAATACTTGACCGCATCGGTTATTAAAAGTTTCGTGCTGCCCTATATTGCAAGTCCCAGCCTCACCAGCTGGGACGTGCTATTGAAAAATCTATACCTATCTATACTTTTGTACAAAAATCTATAATCTGTACCAAAATCGAAAAAAATGTGTACATTTCCAGATAAATCTGTACGTTTGGCAACAGTGGTCGCAGATTGAGTATAGCTGATCTAAACAGACAATTTACAGACTAAAAAACCAACCTTCACCAACCTCGCCTCTCAATTGGTCCATTCGAACCCGAAGTTATCGACATGATATTTGTGATGTTAACCCCTAGGTCGCGGGAGCCCAAATTACACACCCTACTGTTACATTATTCAAATAGGGCGAATGCGGGTAAAATGAACCGGTACTCAAATTTCGATGATTTAATTAAAATTGATACTTTTTGACTACCCCTTTCTTAGAACTTATGAAGCTATTCGAGACACCCTGTTATGAAGAAAACTGATAACGACTGTTCTGTTTACTATGCTGACAGACCCTTATCACATGATACACTTAAATGTGTCTTTTTTGTGTTTTTGACCCTAGAAAAATATTCTACCCAACCAAAAGCCAACATCATCATGCGAAGCGTTATGTGTCTCTTACTACGTTTTTGTACGTATTAGAAAACTTAATTTACGACTCTAAGTGATTAGACCCAGCTACTATTTCAATAATGGTTTAATCAAATTTGGATAAGAAATAACGCAAAAATCTATCCCATGTGCAATTGTTCATTTTACCATCACTAGGTGACCATTTTAACTGAAAAAATGTTCGATTTCATAATTTTTTCTTTTAATGAAAAATGTACCTTTTTTATTTTTTATGATAAAAATCGTTCGATACCCTGAACATTAGTTAGAATACAATATTTTTCGAAAATTTGGGATTGTAGCGATATGTGGACGTAGTAAATGGGCAAATTGCTTAGGGTGTTCATTTTTCCACCCCCACCTCTTCTTTATAAATCAAAGAAAAGCTGATATGAAAGCAAAACACTATAGAAACACCACTTTGATCAAAATCAAGGGCACCATCAAATCATTAAAAAAAAGCGAAGCTTTGTATTATGAGTCACAATTTCTTTAGCAGCCCGTTTCCATTACCAATATCAAGGGAAACTAATAACTACCCATTCAACCATTCATATTTTGGTACACATTACTAGTAAAATTAACTCACCTAGTGGCGCCAGGAATGATGTGTTCGCACGATCCGTTACAAAAGTATCCAATATTTTAAATAGCAATACACTTTCATTCACATCCCTCTTGCTTCCTTTCACCAACACTTGTACATGTTCCGAGGTAACGGAGACACTTCTAATTAGCGAATTATCAACACTAATTTACATTGAGTTATACGGGGGTTTCAGTTATTATTTTTTTCGGCTAGGTTACTTAATAATGGAAAAAATTGTTTGTATAACACAATTTATTTACATTCCAAAACGTAATCTATCCGGCACGAGGTAGCAGCATTTCATCTATCCGATGGAAAACACCCAGCGCACTTCACCCTCCTCCCACACGTCGACATTTTCATCACACAGCGCTTGGTTGAATGAACCTTCCGAATTAGTTCCGTAGACTTCCGTATCTATGACTGATAATGATTGAATTTCAACACAACCACAACACAAACCACAACAAAACATAGACAGTTCCTCAAACACGCTACTGATAGTTACGAAATCACTGAAAAATTGATAGTTTTTCGAAAAAATCTACAACACGGAACACGACGGCACTTTTATTGTTTACGCCATTTGTTTTCATTCTGAGCAGTGGTATATATTGCGGTAGATGTCGGGGCGGAAAAGCGGTCAAGAACACATGAAAATAGCGGTGCGCAAAAATCTTGGCGTTGATAATAATATCACTGCATAGAATAGCGAAGGAACATACAATCAAATATATCAAATATAAGGAAAAATAAAATGAGCAACCCTTCGCGACAGAAGTAAGCAAACGCACCCCGAGAAAATAGGGATGAAATTTCGATGGACTGTAAGGAAATAGCAGGAAACAGCGTAATATTCGCGCTTGCGTACTTAGCGTGTTCCGCTTGAAAACAGTGTGCATGATAAACGTCGCTTCTCCGTTGCCTGCAGTGGCGGCCGATAAGAGTGTACAAACTAAGGAACAAGTGGAAAGTTATTCGTATTTTATATTTTGATATTCGCTTCTTTCCCGCAGCAGCAGAGGCCTCTTCTTCGAATATTCGCGTAGAGGAAGAGTGGTGAAGACGTACACCTTAAGTAAAAGTTTTTTTCGTGAATTCCACAAAAAATATACGCCTATTTCACCACGAATCGATAGTCTAGGTTTCTTTTCATTAAAAAAAATTTTTTTGAGGCAGAAATTTCGAAAAATCAATGTGTCCGGCATCTTTGAAAAAATAAGAAAGTGTCGGGAAAGTCACTTGAAGGTAAAGACGGATACTAACTGAAAATTCTAGTTTATGCACTCGATAAGTTTTGGTGGTCTTCGAATAGGCCTTAAAAATGATCGAGCAAAAAGGCTTGCTAAAATCACCTAGGAGGGGTTGTAATTTTTCTAATTTTTTTATGTCCAAAAAAGCTTCCGGCATTCGGAACGACAAATTTGGATAACGTTCTAAGAACCGCTCTGCTGATTCGCCCATGATTCATGATTGCTCTTGCAAGCGTAGTTAGTAGTCATCTGCTAAAAAAAGAAGGAGGAGATAATCAAATTGTTTCCAATACACAATGTTTGCCTTTCCCTTCGGTAGAGTGTCCGTCTTACCCGAATTGATTAGTATTCTTTTAACATCAATATTTCTGGATATCGTTGATTCGATGAAATGTAAGGAAAGTGATGCTAAAACACTCACGAAACGAAAAATACCCAAAAAACAATAGTTGTTAGCAATGATAACCTTATTTTCTGCAGATGAAAATTTACATCGAACTGTTGTTTGCAGATCATTTTGATGTTTTTATTCACAATTTTTACAGACAGCCAGCTAGGTGTGAACAGTTGGTGTCAAATCAATTGATACACTATATTGCAAGTTAGTACATCATTCAAATTTCAAATAAAAATGTATTTTATCAATTATACATAAGTGGCCATCTTACCCGCGCTGTCCCTCTTTCCCGACCTTTCCCTATATTTTGTAAAGTTTCTACATTTTATGTCTTTGGGATCTGAGCGAAAGTGCCCCATTGCAGAATTCAGATTATAAAAATGTCGGAATTCATTCTATATTTTATATCTGAAATATGTAGTTTGAGTATGATTTTTTACGTAGGATTACGGCTTTCTGGAACATATTGGGGTACAAATTGAAAATCGAAAATCGAGCACATCGTGAAAATTGTCCTATTTCAAACGCTCATTACTCAGTCATTTCATGATGGATTGATGAAACTTTTGCGTCAATCGATTTCGGCACTCCATAACAATTTTTTATATTGAAGAAAATAATGTATTTCATGAAACTAACTATCGAACAATTAAAAAATCTCAACCTATCCTAACGGAAATACCCTCTTTTTATTGGTCGAAATTGACGACACATGCGGCGGTTCCCTAACAGAGACATCAAAACCAAGCGGCCCGGGTGAACTCGGCATGGCAAATATATGCAAGTCGGGGGCATTTTTATATTGCAAGTAAGGTGAGTGATACGATTAATTCTAGCAAATAAAATTTAAATTTGAAACTTTAACGTTGGTTGCTTCGTGAATTTTCATATCAATGACCGATCGTGTATTGTGAAAAAATAGCACAAGTGTAGGTGTAAAATTGTATATGGTAGCAGTTGTGTAAAAAATGACTTGATATATGAAACGACTATATGAATGATATATGAATTTGAAACGAAATATATGAATGATATATGCATTTTCATAAACAAAAACTAAGGTGTGTTCCCGCTCGAGAACGGGTCGTTCGGTTTAAGCTGTCTGTTCTGTTGTGTTCATTTTCACCCAAGAAAAGTTTATACGGCGAAAAAAATTGAAGTGAAGAAATATTGGAAAAAATGATTTCCCATATGTTCTACATATGGTATAGTATGTTGTGTTATTGTTAGTCCAATTAAAATGCACATTGGGTTGAATAAACACTCATAAAGTAAAAATTATAAAAGAAAATTACCTTTCCCACTCCAATTAAGTTTTCTCTATATTAAAGTAACAAGTTTTTACTGATGAGAAAAATTGATAATTGTGTACGGTATTGGTAATTATATTCTTTTTTTTATTTCATCCATATATAAGACAGGAGGCATCTAGTTCCACTTCGGCATCTTTCATCGGATACGCGCCACCCAACGACTGTTTACCATCCTTCTATCATCATCACTCGGTAAACACTGGTGAAGTGAACAAACAATACCGAACAACTAAACAAAACGGCCCTTCTCAGGGCCACCAAATCATTATTATTTCCAAAATCAACAGATAGCCTAACGGAATCTGACGTCAATTATGCGGTCGGATCTCGGATACAACCCTCCTGTGACTTTCTTCAATTTTATTCTCTCTGCATGTACTTTGTATGTTGGATCAATAATGTTTTGTGATCATGTCAATTGATACTTGTAGAAAGTGTAACTGTTAGGTATAAGCTTGTTTACATCATCTATGATTTGAATTTCGGATCTAGTACCTTATTCAGACTCGAATACGAATAGCAGATTCAGTATTTTTTAATTTCATGGTTTTGTTTTGATTATCGATTGACATGCACTATTTACGATGTTTGATTGTCTAAATTACCCTAGCTTTATTTGTATCTAAATATAATGTCTGTCCGATGTTATGGTATTTTAAGTATTTACGTTTATATAAAGTAACCGTGTATTTTGGGGAAAAAAACTGAATTTATCGCCGGTCCGATTGTTTTTAGAGGAGTTCACACGGTTACCTTCTCAGGTTTCCCAACGATAACTCGCGATTGGAGGTCAATAGAGAGCGATAACAGAATATATCGTTGGTCCGATTAAGTTTAGAGAAGTTTTCTCGATTACCTTCAAATAAACTCATCCATCGCCATTGAAGATCGATAAATATGAAATGTATCCAATTGATTACTTTCTCGGATTTCCCAAATACAACTCAACAGTTGCGTTCAGAGTTCGATAGAAAGCATTCGTGATGAATAACAGAATATATCGCCGGTTCGATTGGTTTTAGACGTTCTTCCAAAAATGTAAGTAAAGTCAAAAAAGTGTTGGAAGTCATTACAATACGGAAAAAAGGTTTCCAATGACAACTCTCCGCAGTCGCCATTGGAGGTCGATAAAAAGTACGCGCAACGGAATACATCCGATTGTTTCCTTATCAGGTCTCTCGAAGAGAACTACACAGTCGTGATCAGATTTCGATAAAGCGTACCTACATTATGGCCGTCCGATTGGTTTTAGAGAAGTTTTCTTCATTAACCTCATAGGTTTTCCAAAGATAACTCCGCCGTCCCGATTGGAGTTTGATGAAGAATACTCAGTACTTCTTCTCAGGATACATAAACATAGTTTCTGCCGTGTGTTGTGACACATTAGATTTTCGGAATATCGTTTCGTCGAGTGCTCGATAGTTTGCGTTTACATAATCACATCACTTACATCAGTGAATTCTGATTCGTGCCTCTTCCCACTAACAAATATCTCTTCCATGATAATCGCAAGAGAACCACGCTTGAGAGCTCTGACGGCCAATATCATACTAACATTCCTTCCCTTCCCCTGGTGACTGTGAGGACGTGGCCGAAACTTGCACAATGAGACTGGTTCTTACTCCCAAGTGGCATTCAGTGTGTTCTTTGCGCAATTTCGTAGGTTCAGGTCAGTCACGGAGAGCAACTACGAAGTGTACGGTCTACCCAAGCTAAGCTCGATGTCTTTGGAATCAATCAAATCATGAAAAAAGATATCGAAAATATGCATCGAGTCTGTATCCGCAATAATCTGGACGCTCAATAACCAAGATGCTTCAAATTTTTTTTCATAAGTTTGGGAAATTACAGTCAACCCTCCTAAAACGCGGTACTCTTATAGCGCGGTTCCCGTTCAACAACGTCTCATCAGCTCTTTTCGTGCACCTAATGCATGATTGTAACTGGATATGATTATATAATCATTCAAACTTATCTCTTGGCCGTTCCGGCTTGGAGGATATGATTCACAAGTCAAGATGTGCTGCAAAATAAGCTGTCATTGCCAGACCTATCAAGCTACTCGATAAGCTCGAGGCAGATCTATGGAAGAAGGTGCGCTCGTTTGGTTACTAAGTTGGGTTAGAGGAGCGGCAGAAAACAGTACGGCTGAAAGCGGAAGGGGGATTATCTATCTGAAATGTTAAAGGATGATTCACAAGTGGTTGGATGAATCCTGCACTCTCTCATTTATTTCAATAGTATTCAGCTGCTACTAGTACTTTTTCGAAGATAAACGTTTTGCGTGCAGGAACAATGAAACGTTTACAACATGAACTGTTGTAGAGTTCACAAACCGTGCACAAGCGTACTGTGTTTTGTTTACAAAAAATCAGTATACTTTGAAAATGGTTACAGAAAGAATGTGCAGATTGAGTATGCGAAGCCACTTCTTCAAAGAAGAACACCTGAATGCAGTTTTGAAGTTTTAACATTTGAGTGGAAACTTATTGTTCAATTTTTGTTTTCATTTTTGATCATTTCTTTTCGAGATCTCTTATTGATCTCCATACTACGCGGTACGAATGATGTGATTTGTACTCATTCCGCGTTTCGTATAGCGCGGTTTCCATAAAACGCGGTACGCACTTACCGCGTTTTAGACGGGTTGACTGTATAAAATTTACTTGTTCAAAATATCATCAATCTGCATTCATATAATCTCGAACATTACTTTAGTAGAGGGTCTTCGTATCCGCTTGTTTACGCGTTCGCTTACCCTCAGGGCCCTCAATTGACCATCTTTGTGTTGTTATAGAATAACTACGTCCACGCAACAATCATCAGCGATGGAGGTCGATCCACGGTCGAACCAAGATCGATTCATCCATGCAACTACTCTGCTCTGCAAGAAACATCGGGCTGCTGTTCTATTAATAACCCAACAATGATCAATATCAACTGTCTCCGCTGTCCGGTCTGCTGAACAATGGAAGAACAGAAGGAATACCCTCACTCCTAAATGGCTACTACTACTGTGTAATTTATAATTTGTAGAACCATAAACATATGTACATGTACACGATTAAAAACCGGCTCTGTTACAGCTGAAATGCTAATGAGCCTAATACATAAACAAATGGGATAAAAAAGTTGCTTTAGTACAAGATTGACCTTATTGGCTTCATATCACTCAATCACGGTATGAAACGGTATGGTTTGCCTCCGATCTGACATAATGCCAGATCGGACCAAAATCAAAGATTTTCTTTGTGGCTTTTGATGAGGGGCGGCAACCATTTTTGCAGACACTCATCTTAGTAAATTACCTTGTTAAATAAAAGATAAATTTTCCCTGACACAAGTAAATTGCTGGCCAAACAAATATTTCTTGGAGAATAACTAACTAACTAATAAACTTTGTCGTCAGATAATATTTTGGTGTTGCATTTTTGCACATTGCACCATAACAAGCCAGTCTTGAAAGTTTTAAAGAAATTATAATAAAGAAATTATCGCAACACAGTTTTCGAGTACGTGATCTTCCCGTCGAATTTTGTTCAGCTGTTACGGATGGGGGCTTTTTTGACTTTGTATGACTCTAATCCAGAACGATTCCTTGACTTTTGGACGAATCCTGGCGATGTTCCTATTTTACGTGTCACATTTTTACCTTTTTTCAAAACATAACTTTTTTTGAAAATTCTTTCTTTTCAACTACTGAGACGATTCGAATGATTGATGTATCGAATTGAAGCCAAAAGCTTGATTTTGAAGAAAATGTTGCAATAGTAAAAAAATGAATTTTATTTTAGTGATTATTGATAGTATTTGCTCTTTATAGTTTACATGAGGGTTTCTCAAAGTGGTCGATATCGTCGATTTCGGATTCCAAGGGGTCGACACAAACGAAAACTAATTTCGGGGGTCTACGAGGTCTAAAAATCGATTCCTATTAATTAACACAAGTTCCTATTTGAAACTTTCAAAATACTGTATAGGTTGTATTACGTGAAGCAACTTGTTATGATAATGACTCATATTTTAGTCGAACGAATGAAGTCATGATCAAATTCAAGTCCAAACGAACATAACAGGCTTGCATTCAGGCTGCAAGTTTATTTGCGTTCTGAAATTCGTTGGAGCTTGAATAATAATACACTCATCGACTAATTTAATTCAAGATATTACAACGTGATTACACAGCTGAATAATGTGAGCTAAAATGAATTGATTGAAAAATAATTTAAGAGATATATAGTTACTTACGAGCATAGCGTTTTTTTATTACTTCAGGATACTTGGGCGGTGTTAATTCAGACCGGTTCATGTGACATTTTCATGATATCGGGAAAAATGAGTTTGAAGTGATGTAGTGATGTAAGGGATTTTCATTTATCATTCAAAATAATTTAGATTATTCTTGCTGTACGCTTGATTTTTCAAATCTGATAAATGTGGTATGTGCAATGCAAGCATTAACTCGAAATTTTTAATTTTGCGACTTGGTTTCTTCTGACTTAACACCAACCACTTGTCACCGAAAATTATGAATGTTCTTTTTGCTTTTTTTTTTGTTTTTCATGCTGATTGGTGCCTAATGCAAATTTTCTATACAATAGTGACTATCCATTTTTATCAATGAGTAAACTCGTGAGCATACCTAAAATATCTAGTACTTACACTCACAAAAATGCGTAGAAAAAAAAGCTACAAAATCTTTGGTACGTACTTTCTACTAAAAAAGACATCGTTCAGAGACGGAATGACGAGGTGTTATTACAGACCAACAGATCCTCTCTCCAGTTGGGCGAATCAGCATTACCTGGCAATGGAGCTCTGTTGTTAGGGTATGTTCGATATATTAAAAATGAACAAAGAAACCGTTCAAACGCGAAGATTTAATGCTTCAACTCACCAATATTGAACCGGATTTAGATAGATTTGTAGAAAGTCACCAGGTTCATTCATCACATTAAGGTGAAGTGGAAGGAAGCCACAAATGGCTGCCACAATGGTGTGACAAGTCACTTGTTGGGTCTTGCTGTCTGTTGAAGTTTATCCCGCCCATGGTGTTTATTAAGAACAAAAAAAAAGGAGAAAACACACATCTATAGAAAAATAGCTAAATAGGGTCCTTCGCATAAAATTAAAAAACATATACTTATTTCCTAAACTATATTTCGATAAATAAAACCTAAAATAAAATTGAAATAACAGATTAAAAAAATAGCTATTTAAGGGTTAAAAGAAAGACGGCACATAGTCATACACAACACGAATTAAGGATTATATACAGCACAAACAACATTACACGACACATTAAAACATCGCTGCGGTTGGTAGTGCTGAAGGCGATGAAAACCAACCCGGATTTGGCGGGTCGTAGAGGTTCCGGTTGGAGCGAGTCGGGACTTGTTTGAACCACGCGATAGAGACTAGACGTGTCCTCAACTACCAACGGAAAGTAAATCCGCGACGATTCAGTGGAATTGTAGTTTCTACGAAGTCCTTTCACAAAAAAGGAAGTATCATTCCGCACAAACCTAAACCGAACTAGCGGTTTGTGGCGGTCGCGTACAGTGGCGCACCGTCGTGTCGAAGAGGTTGAGTCGTGAGGGTTGGCATTATCAAAACCCCAGAGCGCGGTGTGGCGTGGCCGAGGATCCGTACCGGCACCCTGAACGACGAACGAGAGGACAAGGCGGCGACGATCCGAATCTCCGCCAAACAGGAGAACCAACGCAGGACCGAGGGAGTATCAGCGGCGGTCAGAACCTACGCCGTCAGGCAACGCTCCTGCGCGGCAGAACCAGCGGCGGGCCCTGACACGACACAATACACACATGTGAGTATTTGTAAATCTGAGTAGGAGTTAGGGAATTAGGGCAGACAATAAATAGAATAAAGACCGTCTCTTTAGGAATCTATAACGTGTTGTTTTCCCTTTTCTGAGAAACCTAATTTGGCTGGAATTGAGCCGACCCTGGGAGGGAAAAGAAGGAGTACATGCGGGCAGCTGGGCGTAGCAAGCCTTTGTTACAATGGCGCTCACTTCTTTCATCTCCCTCGTTCACCCCTCGTGCGAAATAATTTTGCGAAACAGTGTGTAAAGAATGATCGTTTTCGCACACTTCCCATCAAGTAATATCATCTAATCGATTACTCACAAGATATTAAATTTTCATCTGCCGTCGCAATGTATAATGAAAAACATCGGAAAACTCGAGCTAGTGCTCTGAAAGTTGAATTTTCATTTTTCACTTTTCCGCAATGGTTTTGTTTGTATTGGTGGACGCATCGTTATTTTTTCGACACTGATGCCATCCAACATCATCGAAACAGATATGAAAACCACTCAAAAAAAGGTTATTCCTGAGTCATAACGTTTCATGGTACGGTAGTCCTACGTCAACCTTACGATTGTATTTTAGGTATAACCAGTGTTGCCACACGTACAGATTTATATGGAAAGGTACAGATTTTTCCGTTATTTTTGATACAGATTCTGTCAAAAAGGATTTTTCCGCGTGTGAAATTTCTTACATTTGTTCATAGCAACATTGAGGTACATGATGATTTTTGCACCGCAGTATCGCTTGGTGCTTCTGATCATAAAAGCATTTACAATGCAATAATTGCTCAGGATGGAGTTCCTTACTAAAATCGTCTGAAAGGATTCGCGTCGGACGATGCGACCGTAATGACGGTGGTTTCGAATTCCGTAATGTGCTTGATAAAAATCGATCGCCCAGATGTAGTAGTTGTTCAAATGTACATATTATGTTTTTCTCTTCTTTATTTTTATTATTCAAATAAATTCGCTGGCTTTATGTGCTAGTTATGCCTGTGAGAAAATCCCTGACTATCTTGAGCATTTATTGAGGGACATATATGCAGCCATTCCATACCAAACCGATATAGTGGTTCTCAGACTTCCATGAAAAGTTGTAGTTTTGTTCTTTATAGCAATATATTAGACCCGTATTTTTTTTATTTTTTCGTTAGGGTGACCATTTTCATTTTAGGGATGTCCGAAAAATCATTGTTTTCAAATTTGTCCCAAGAATAACTTTTTTCAAAAATTCTAATTCATAACTTTTGAATCACTGAACCGATTTAGATGATCGCTACATCAAACTGAAGCCAATGAGCTAGCCTTTTGTTAAAAAATTTAACTTGCAAAAACAATGGATTTCGTAATCATTGATTGTAGTTGTTTTTTGTTGTTTTCATGGCTTTGGACTACAGGGCACTATATATTTTTTATTTTATCTGAAAAGTTGAGCATTTCTTACACAACATGTTTCGATATCAGAGATGCATTTTTTTGTTTTTGAGATATGATTTCTCAAAGTGATTCTTCTTTTATCCAAAAATAACTTTTTGCAAAAATTCGTAACATCTGAACTACTGAACCGATTTAGATGATCGACATATTAAATTGAAGCCAATAAGCTAACCTTCTTTGAAAAAATATCGCACCTGTGCGAAGACTGGATTCTAGTCGCATAGGTCTAGTCTCGTCAGATAGGAATATTGAACGAAGACTTAAAACATGCAAAATTTGAAAAATCATATCTAAAGAACGTAAAAAATAGCATCTCTGATGTCGAGATATGTTTTCTGAGGAATCATCAACTTTTCAGTAAAAAATATAAAAAATATAGCGCCCTCTATCTTTAACCAAGAAAACTATGAAAAACTGATCCAATCAATAATTACAAAAACGAAAATCAAAAGTTTTCCCAAAAGTAATATTTGTTCAAAGAAAACTAAATCATAAGCTTCAGTTTGATATGTCGATCATCTGAATTAGTCCAGTAGCTCAGAAGTTATGAATTTTTGTAATGAAAAAAGGTGAAAAAAATGTTTTTTTAGAATATTCGGTTAACTTTGGAAAACCCTATCTTAAAAACGAAAAAAATAGCATCTCTGATATTGAGATATGTTATGTTCAAAATCCTCAGATTTCAAGAAAAAATATAAAAAAATATAGCGCCCTCTAGTCCAAAGCCATGAAAACAACAAAAAAACGACTACAACCAATAATTACGAAAACAAAATCCATTTTTTTGCTGGTTCAATATTTTTTAATAAACTCATTGTCTTCAATTTGATTTGTCGATCATTCAAATCAGTTCAGTTCAGAATTTTTGAAAAAAAGTCATTTTTGGAAAAAAGAGGAAAAAGTCTAAAATAAAACAAAAATGTCGTAAATGTGTATTTTTTCATGCAGCTAAAACAGATTTTTCTCTACAATGTATCTTTTCGATGGTACAGATTTTTGAGAGAAAAAGTACAGATGAGAGAGATTCTAACCCCTCTGGAATAGATAAAAATGTGGCAGCACTGAGTATAACCCACCCATAGTTTTTGACGTAGGATTACATCTTTCGGGAACGTATTTTCATCTTTACTTTCCGATTTTGAAGTTAGTTTCAAAAATTAATTATCTACTTTAGTATTTGTGAGTAATTTGTAGAAAAATTATTAATTACGCTTGATAATTACTGAAGTTCATGTATATATTTCTCATTTCATCAACCGCAAAGCTTTTAAATTGGTATGTATTATGTATAAATAAGAGAAAAACCAGATATTTTAAAAGAAATTTGGCTATAGGGGTCTATGGTAGCACTTTATTCTGGAAAAGGGGTCTATTGCCCAAAACAGTTTGAGAACATGAGACCGGTTTACATGGTCTCGGGACCAAGGGCGCTATATTTTTTTATATTTTCTTGAAAGCTGAGGTTTTTCACATAACATGAAATTAGGGAAATCAAAAAAAATTTGTCGGTGCCCAATGACATCAAATTACATAAAACGTCGAGTTTTTGGCCGAAATGAACCTTTTGGGACTTAGCCTTTGTGGCCAAAAAATCAAAACTTCGAGGCACTCCTAATTCATGTCCGATTGAGCTGAAATTTAACACAAGTCAAGCCTTGGGTCAACAAACAAAATGTATATGGTCGGTTCTTTAAATTCGATGATTTTTTTTCCATACCTTCATTGTCACTCAGGCTCAGGCACTCAGGCTAAGAGCGCTTTGAGGCACAAAAATTAACCGGGCAAGCGTAACGCAACATAACGTATGCCGTCCGACGCTCGCTAAACCTCGGTCGGACATAGTTAAAGGATCGTATCCTATGTTTCAAACTAACTAATCAGTGGATCCCAGGTTTGCGTGCGAGACACCGCGGCATCCGACGGCGGGTCGGCGGTGGACTCGGATCGCGTCATCTTGGCGGCTTGACCTCAGAATAAATTTCGAAAAACGAAAACGAGAAAATAAATTTATAAAAGAAACGAGTGAGACTCGATGTTGTACGGGAAAGGGTTAAATTCGACGATGATTTTTTTCCATACATTGATTGCGCATCTATTTTCAATTCTAAGTTTCAAATCAGTACTAAGTTTTGTTGTCATGATATAGTAATTCATGTTATGTTATTCTTTTATAGACATTTAAAACTATGAACCACAAATTCGATGCACCTATGGCGCAGATTTCTTCGAATGACAGGCTGATAGGCCGTGAAATCTATACAACTTTTTTTTGCACATCGCCATGGAAATCATAAGATAACTTTCCATCATTATGATCGATGATGGCCAACTCCCATTCGAGTCTGGTGCTGGCGGAGAAAAAATACCCCTAAATATAATTACAAGTTTGCAGAGAATGCACAGTTCAATGGCTCGCTTCTCGCACCTTATCATTACGCGGAATGCCAGATTTTCTTACACAATCTCTGCGCACCTTTTAAGTGGCGAACGGAACGTGCCTCGGATAACACCGCCGACAATAAGATTTCAAAGTTGCAAACAATAATTAATGATCCGAATGTTCCGTTTCACGCAGAACTAGGTGAAATTTTTTTCACCGTAAAGTGTTGGTACAATTTGCATGATCAATTGATTGGCGGTAAAATTGTTGCAACGGTGGTCAGGCTATGATGGATGATTTCATGGAAATGGTTTCATTATTGCCAACAAGTGCACCAAATAAGCACAATTATTAATTGTTTTTTTTCTGTTCACGGTTTCATAATTGTCATTCAATGTACACCAAACAGCACCCATGGATTGGATTGCGATGCGACATGGTTTGACACAGGTCTCGGCAGTTCCCCGTCCGTAGTTACGATGGATTGTTTGCCCCGTAAAAGTGCTCGTTTTTTCGGTGCGCCAATTATTTTATGATGCTGATTCCCAGACTTTCTTTTCCAGTGGAAAGGTAGCAGCAACGTCTGTGCTAAATAGAGACGGTATGGAATCCCAATTTATACCACATCAAATAAACAACGGATAGGAAGCAATGGCCCAAACCAGACTGTGGGAACGCAACCCACCAGATAATGATGGCAACTAGTGCACTTTCCTCCGCCGGCGCGCATTGTTTTTGGCCATAATTATGAATCATATCGGAAAAAAACAAAAACTGCTATTCTAATGGTGACCGGCAAACAAGAAAGACCATTTCTGTCTGCCCGATTTACAGCAGCAAAGAGGAATTCTTCCATTGGTGTTATTGTTATGCGTTAAATAGTAGTGGATAATCGCACTTCGAAAGTCCGCTTCTTATTGGCTTTCATGGATTAATAAGCGGAAGGTAGTAGCATTGCTTATAACTCAAAATGTAATGCAATAAAAGGAAGAGAGAAAGGGGGAAGCACTCAACTTCCTCATTGTTTAATAGAAATGAGCTTGAGTATGATCAATTAAAAGGTGTTTTTCTTGTAAACAAAGTATTCACTTCAGCAAACGTGTTCAGCCGTTTAAAGCGTAAACTAGAAAAAGAGTCATTTGAGATGTCGAACTTAATTTTTGGTTGTTGAAAAAAAATATTACTGAAAACGCACTTAAAAGGATTTTTATCTCAACGACACTTCTATCTAACTTCTATGAATACATCATCTAAAGTATTGGTTTTCAACCTTTTTTGCTCCATTCCCCCCTTTAAGAAAACTAATCACAGTGCTTCTCCCCTATCAGTATTTCAGAAGAAAATCTGTGGCATATCAGAAGAATACAAACGGTTTTCAAGTTATATTCGTAACAAATGTGATTTTATACTTGTATCTTGTATGTTTTTTTAAAATTTCACTTGCCGCTCGCATTCTCCCACAGCACATCAAGTAACATATTTACATAAAATTCAGGCATTCAATTGCACGGTATGATTTTCTTCTTCGTTCCAACATGCTTTTTTCGGACAAAACGAATCGATGCGTCTTAGGAATCATCATATTGAACTCATTGTAGACTAAGGGTGGGTTTAGACTAGTGATATATTCGTGTGAAGAAATATGATGAGAATTATAGAAATCGCATCAATCGTTTACACTAGTGTGAACTTCTATAATGAATATATCCATATTTTCGGTGAATTTATTCACCTGAAGTAGAACTGCATCCAACTTTAGTGATTTCTCACCAGTGAGAAATTCACAAGCGTTTACATATGCTGAATTTATTCAAGTTGTATATACCTCGAATAAGTGTATCATATTTATTCTCACCCGTTTACACCTATTTTCACGTGAATAAATCCATCTATAGCTATAGATCTCCCTTATGTAAACCCGCCATAAGTGGTGCGGACTCAATCCACTTCATTTTCAAGCAAATTCATGCATTTTTTTCAAGCGATTTCTTGCAATAAATTCTCAGACCAACAGAGATGCCAGATGTACAGATATGTTTGTAAATTTACAGACATATCTGTAAAATACTTTTTATTTTTGCTGCAGAGTTTTTGGATATGACAATATTTCACAGGTTTAGGAAAAATGAGAGGCTCTATTCATCACATCAAAGATATTTGACTCACCGTATGACATTTTCCATAGTTTTAATACATAAAAGTAGATGTCCAATATATCAACAAAGAAATACTGATAATGACGGACAATCATACATAAAAGTTAACAACGCAGACATTGACATGGAAAATCGTTCGGCGGTTCCATATTCGTTCCAACACGTGGAATGGTTTGCGTTTTTTTTTTTTTTGTCGGTGGTCATCGACTTGGCGCTCTATTTCTCGGAATGTAAAACACAAGTATGAACACAAGAGTCACGAACATTTCACGTAGGGTAACACGGGGTGATTTGGTCATATGGGGTGATTTAGACCACCCCTTTATCTCAAAAATTACGGCTCAACTTGGATTTTTTATAATGTCATTTTGCCGCTGAATTACAAGAAGAGGATGTACAGACAACGTTGGAAGAAGGAGGAGCTTAAAAGAGCAACGCAAGCCATCGATAACGGATTTTCATTGACCAAGCATCAAAAGTGTTTGAAAATGCTCGACCAACAGTGAAAAGATTCATGCAGAATTCGAGATGGTGTCAATCCAACTTTTCTGGTCTGGAATCTGGCCAAGACACATGGTATCGATCCCAAAACATTGTTACTGATTGTAACATTATCCAAAAATACTTTACATAAACATAAGTATGTTTTTTTTATGAAACACACACTGGACCAAATCACCCCACAGACGGTTCAAATCACCCCGCATCAAATTTTAATGTCCAAAAATCATCTCTTTTATTTTATGATATATTTGGTAGATTGAAGCTTTATATAATGATTAAACATTATTTATTGAGAGAAAACAAGTGTAGCTCAGTATACAATGTGACATTTTTTATTTAGACCGTATTGGTTTGGAAATATTAGGTGATTTGCTTAGGTGCTCCAAATTCCCCCCATTTTTCCCTATGTGTAGATCCTTGAAACATTTAAACACACATACAACACATTATTTATTTTTGACGTAGGACTACGTCTTTCATTTCTATACCGGGGTGTAAAATCAAAGTTTCGAAAACGAAAACGTTACGCCGGAGACCGAGATTTTGAGTGTTAATAGCTCCTAAACAACTGAACGAAATGGTATGATGAACACTTCATTCGAAAGATAAAATGTCTACGCGTTCTATACTTGTTACTTTCTGATCCAGAAACTTGTTTCAATAGTCTTAAATTTGCTTTCAAAATAGGCTATTGAAATCACCAATCGGTATATAAGCGAGCACCGCTCGGAAATCCACTCAGTTCTAATTGAACAGCGATTGGAGCATGTTGTCGCTGTTGTGGTGAAGCTCTTCATTTATCATGAAAGCGCGGATGAACGGTGTCACCAAGAGCCTGTTTGTGCACCTTAGGCCAGAAGGGAATCTATCAGGAGGAGAGTGATGCTATAAACGGTTCCCCGGGAAGATCTCGAAGCAGCCGCTACACACACACATACACGCACGGAATTCTTTCCGTTTGGATCGAGAAAGATCCGGAAAATAATCTGCCAGTTCCTCTAGGAATTTAAAAATACATTCATGTGAAAGAGTTTATTTGAATGTTTTCTATCCATGTAACACTGTGACCAAATATGTTTCAATCAAGTGCTATTAACAGATGGTTATCGAGTTAGCATAAACCACTGGTGGTCTTCCAGTATCGAGGAAAATGTGGAAATATCTAATCGTTACTGAAAATAATCTGCCAGTTCCTCTGGGAATTTAAAATTACATTCATATGAAAGAGTTTATTTTAATGTTTTCTATCCATGTAACTCTGTGACCAAATACATTAGGTTTTGTGATTTTTCAATCAATCGCAATCAACAGGATAGCTTCTGAAGATTATTCTTCCCCATCAGTAGGATATTTCCGTATCCAATATTGGATGCATAAAACCTTGTGCCTCCAACTTAACGCTCTCGTTTTCGAAGTTCTCCAAATATTCATTCATTCAGAATGAATTCAGATTCAACATCATACAAATGATCTCTAAATCAACGATAGTCCTACGTCACCTTTTCGGTTATACCATAGATATAACCCACTAACCTGTTTTTTATTTTACAACCAACATAATCGTTAGAAATAATTTTTATGGCAGAATAACGTTGCCGGGTCAACTAGTATTAATATACAGCCATTCCATGCCGAACCAATATAGTGGTTCTCAGATTTTCATGAAGGGTGGTATATTTGTTCTTTATCGCAACATATTAGACCCGTATTTTTTTTCATTAAGGTGCTATTTTCATTTTAGAGTGGTGCGATCTATCTAGTATTTTATATAATTACTAGCTGACCCGGCAAACGTTGTTCTGCCATAAAAATTATTTCTAGTGAATATGTTGATTGTAAAATAAAAAATTACTAATGTATTGTAAGTGTGTTTAAATGTTTTAAAGATCTACACATAATTGAAACGTTCGTTACTCTTTCTTTCGTACTTGTGTTTGACATACCGAGGTATAGAGCGCCAAGTCGATGACAAAAATTAAAAAAAAAACACAAAACATTCCTTGTATTCCATTCCCGAATCTGACATGTTTGTTCTCTTGAACGTTATATGTAAATTGAAAAAAGGAATAAATTTCGTTGTTGCAAATTTGTTGCTCTTCATCGAATGTTTTGCTCAGCTGAGGCGAATATGGCACTACTGAACGGTTTTCCATGTCAATGTCTGCGTTGTTAATTTTTATGAATGATTGTCCATCATTATCAGTTTTTATTCGTTGATATATTGGTCATCCACCTAGGCTTGCAGTCGTGTCGTTGGTGAAATCTTTAAGAAAATGCATTGTACAGTTTCCATCTGCCATGCAAGGCTATAAAAAAGGCTATGTTTGTGGTAACAATATCGAACAATCACCCATATTTCGTCATTAGCAGACCCGAAAGCAATTTAAATTGTTGAAATTTGAATGAAAATGTTTATTCGATGTTGTTTGAATACTTAGTAGACATAGCCTTGACCCTAACTCAACTATTTTTCCATAAATCTCCTTGCATTTCAGCCAAAATATTATCCAGAATATAAAATAGTTATCAGAGACTATTTTCGTCCGATATTTTCCCTACCTGTAAATAATGTGTTATTCTGTTACACAGAACACACAATAAAGCCATAGTTCATTTAAATTTTTTGTTTTAAAAGCGTGTTTATTTAACTCGAAATTTCATAACAATTTGCGCTTCACAGAAATGGAACACGAAGCTCAGTGACGTATATACGCATTGCGTTTCAAGGTCGGATGACATTCGTTCTCTTTGAAAAACAATCTACGGGTCGATTATTTGTATGTTATTTATACCAAAATACTAAAATCGCGATTAAAAATAGGAAATGGACGTAAACCTTTGAGGTTATATGTACTTTTATGCCAAATTTATAAAAAAAGAAATAAAAATTATTCAATTTTTTTTTTGCATAGAACCACCCTAATCGGTATAAAACATATGGTAATCGGTACCCTAGCGGTATCATAAATAGTTTACGTCCTATTCTCATGCCCATCATGTTTTCAGTGCATAACTTCATGAAAATCGTTCGAGCCGTTTCGGAGGAGTTCGACTACGAACATCGTGACACGAGAATTTTTTATATATAGATTAAACTTATGACACAAATTAACGTTAAAAGAGATTTCTACAGATCTGCACACTTTTACAGAGTTTTCCACATTTTTAACAGACATTCACATGTTTTTACAGATCTGTTTTTAAAAATCATCTGGCATCTCTTTGTTCCACTTTTTATCGAATATATTCAAATCGCAGGAGTAAACATTTACGTGACTCTGACTTCGTTTGTTTTTCTTTCGGAAAAATATGATATCAAAGAAAGTGGACATTAAAAATTCATTACTCAGTGAAAGGCTGAACGAATACAAGTGAAAATGTTCGCGTAAGCTTTTATCGTTTACCCTCGGAAACGTTTTTACAGACGTGCTGGGTCGATTTTTGCGGAGACGACAAACTAGTTCCGAATAAGGGTTCCCGTATCTGTGGAGTATTTACAATGTTTGAATTATTGAAAACCAAAAGTGTAGCAAAAATATTCAGGATCATTTTGGTAGAAATTCATCGTTTCATTTCAATCGGGAAGGAATCCTCGTGAGAAACCGTAATGCCTTCCCAACAATTAAGCCTGTAGTTGACTCAGAAGATTGCGTCCATCATCAACACGAAGCGCAGATTGCTTCACCGTTATATTGATCACCAGCAATAGCGGATCATAATTACGCGGATTTCATTCGGAAAAATCCTGACAATATTCTATACAATATATAAAAATCCTGAAATATTCTGACAACATCGTAGAATCTTATTGTGGAATTCCGAAAGCATCAAAAAACCATGTAGTTTTTCTGCTTGTATGAAACATATCATTCAGATTATTTTATTTATAAATTGCTTGGTATGTGGCGTCAGAAAGCTTCTACGAAAAATGGAACGTTTATTAAGAGTTTCCAAATGCATATTACGCAGAACCATTCTTCCGATATATGTTATAATATATACCATCAGACGGAAAATTTATCCAGCATAAACATCAACAGTGGAAATAATAAAACAAGTGAGCAATTTAACAAATAGAAGAGGTATGTTTTGCGAGCGGATGCGAAGATAGATCATGTATTGTGCATTCTTTCTTTCAACTTCGTTCCCATGATGTTGTATGAAACACAAAATTGTGTGCAATATTTCGTTCTATGTTGAAGTAATCGGATGCAAGATTTCATGCACCATTCAAATTTCACATAAGATTTCATTAAAGCTACGAGGAAAGTGTCACCCATACAGTGATCGTTCGTTAATTGGGCCGGAAAATCAATACAATTATCGAATTTTACTTCCTAACTGTACTGCAAAACAGCAAAAGTAATACTTCAAATTGAAGATGACATCTATTATTGATACATAACTGCAGCCCAGTTCACGTACGCCCTGTTATAGATAAGTCCAGTTGAAGATAGACTAGACAGCGAATGACTTCTGTGTATGACGGGGTGACGAACATTTTAACATATTAAGGACCGCAAAGAAATCCGTAAAACATACGTTAAGCGAGTGTCTTCCGGGATGCGGTAATTGTGGCAATTGTACAGCGAAAAATGATATCAATACTAGGAGAATGGCAGCGATCATAATGCGAGGACTCATTGAGATCGGCATCACATCGACTCACAAAAATGAAACGAAATGAAATATTAATAATCTTCATGACTCATATTCATAATTCTCAATGACTCAATTCCTTCTATGATAATTGGGGAGGAGAACAAATACGATTCGATTGTGATAGTCTACAAACGAACATTATTTCACCGAAAAGGCTACTGCTTCCGATACCTTAGAATAAAACGAATAATAATAATAACACAATGGAAAGAAATTAAAATGCCATAGATATTCATTCGAAATAAAGCAACTTCACATTCAATGTAATCAATGACAATAAAATATTTTTTCGTTTACCGATCCACATATAGGGGAAAAGGGGGGAATTTGGACGACCTAAGCAAATCGCCTAATATTTCCAAACCAATACGATCTAAATAAAAAATGTCACATTGTATATTAAGCTACACTTGTTTTCTCTCAATAAATAATGTTTAATCATTATATAAAGCTTTAATCTACCAAATATAATAAAATAAAAGAGATGATTGTTGGACATTAATATTTGATGCGGGGTGATTTGGACCGTCTGTGGGGTGATTTGGTCCAGTGTGTGTTTCATCGAAAAAAACATACTTATGTTTATGTAAAGTATTTTGGGATAATGTTACAATCAGTAACCATGTTTTGGAATCGATACCAGGTGTCTTGGCCAAATTCCAGACCAGAAAAGTTGGATTGAGACCATCTCGAATTCTGCATGAATCTTTTCACTGTTGGTCGAGCATTTTCAAACACTTTTGATGCTTGATCAAAGAAAATCCGTTCTCGATGGCCTGCGTTGCTCTTTCAAGCTCCTCCTTCTTCCAACGATGTCTGTATATCCTCTCCTTGTAATTCAGCGGCATCTGGAATCAATTAGACCAAAGAAAAGTCTCAAACCTGTAGGACCAATTCACCCCACAGAAACGTGTCCATGTCACCCCACACAACACGCAAAAATTAAAATGCAATTTATTTCAATTATTGTTATCAAACTTACAGTTTCGCTACATCAAATTGTTCCTCTTCTGTAGGCGAACAGAACTGTACTGCACAATACACGAAAAGTTTGTTTAATTAGCGGGAAAAACCTTAAAACCACTATCGGAAAACTCACATTTTTTGACGATCAAAGTGCTTGCTGTGTTTATGCTACCGTTTCCCTCTACTTGTGAAGTTTTACCAAAGTTTTTTTTACTTTAGGTACATACGGTTCAACAATAGAAGGAAATGACATTATAAAAAATCCAAGTTGAGCCGTAATTTTTGAGATGAAGGGGTGGTCCAAATCACCCCATATGACCAAATCACCCCGTGTTACCCTACTTCGTCTACCATTCCACCCTGTTTTATGTTACACTGATATTCATTATTCATTTTCAGTTAGACAGTTGAACTTTTTTTCAGGGTACTATTTGAAGTTTCAAAAGAGTTAAACTAACCGATTTCTGAACAATGAATTCTTATTTTATTTAAAAAACTATGGATGGGTTATACCTATGATACAATCGCAAGGTTGACGTAGGACTGCCGTTGGCTTAGTAATCATAAATAGTTATCAACATCTGCCTAATCATCAAACGGTATGCGTAGAAGTTCAGTGAGCTGGCGACATGAAGGGACATGCAGTTTTGAATAACCGAGCCAAAGCGTTGCATTTGTACCCGCTTTTGTAGACCGTGTTAGCAAAACGCATTCCGAAGTGTAAAAATGCATGAGGGTATATAAAGTGCTGCCGAGATCTGGAATGCCGATTTTCCCAACTTATTGGTTTCGGAAACTATGTTGAGAAAACACAATCCGGTTTGCAAAAACGCAAACGAGTACAAAAGTACCCGCTGCTTGCATCTATTTTGCCATGCCGATTTCCCTAGGCTCCTGTGTTAGGAAAACAATCCAAGTCTGTGTTAGGAAAACAATCCAATTTGCAAAAGCGCAAACGAGTACAAAAGTACTAGCTGCTTGCATCTATTTTGCAATGCCAGTTTTCACAGACTCCATGATTTTGAAGTGTGTGTTAGGGAAATATTACGATTTGCAAAAGCGCAAACGGGTACAAAAGTATCCGCTGCTTGTATCTATTTTGCAACATCGATTTCCCCTGGCTCCATGGTTTTGAAGTCTGTGTTAGGGAATCTTCCATTCATTCGTGCGATGGTACCTCAATCGCTGTTCAATTATAACTGAGTGGATTTCCAAGCGCTCGCTTATATACCGATTGGAGATTTCAACAGCCTGTTTTGAAAGCAATTTTAAAGCTATTGAAACATGTTTTTGGATCAAAAAGTAACAAGTATATAACGCGTAGAGATCTTATCTTTCGAATGAAGTGTTTATCATACCATTCCGTTCAATTGTTTAGAAGCTATTAACGCTCAAAACCCCGGTCTCCGGCGTAACGCTTTCGTTTTCGAAACTTTGATTTTACACCCCGGTATAGAAATGAAAGACGTAGTCCTACGACAAAAAACAACTGTTCTGAACGATCACAGTCCTACGTCAAACTTTCGTCCGTGCCCCTAGGCTCAGACTCTTCTACTTTTACTACTTCAACCCGTTTGGAGCCATGTAACAAAGGGCTCTTCTCGGGATCACTATTTTGTATATTATATTAGTTAAATTTACGAATTTCTAGACAGTTCGAAGAGCTAAGTTCCTGCAATTTTTGACGTAGGACTACGTCTAACCGGAAGATATAGGGAGTGAAATGGAAATCTAGGCACTGAACAAGTAGGAAAAAATGCAAGATTTGGAACGCTTATAACTCGAGCATTTCTCAATAGATCGCAAAGGTTTTTGCATCAATTGATAGGAAATATATCTACGCATCTATCATAACGAATAACATTTCATTTTTCTTGAGATAAATAATTGAATAATTGTGAAATATCAAGCATTGTCAAAATGCACTATGTGCCCATTTTTGATTGGTCCATTTTGTGCTCCTCAAATCGTACCGACCAAAACGGGCAACCAGAGCAGCAGCGAAATAGAATGAAGCACGATTGGAAAGGAAAAAGAAAAAAAAAATAAACGAAACATTGGTCGCAGTCTCACACATGCGTAATTCTCGAGCCAGCCAGTCAGATTAAAAATTCCCGCTCCGCTGCCGTAACGATCATTCTCATTCAAACCGTACACCACATCGGTTCGTATCACAACACATCAACAAACCAACCCAAGCAGCCATGTCTGGACATGGTAAAGGAGGAAAAGTGAAGGGAAAGGCAAAATCCCGCTCGTACCTTGTTGATCTGGAATTCCCCGCAAGGGTAGCTAGGCCGAGCGCGTTAGTACCAGTGCACCAGTCCACCTAGCCGGCGTTATATAGTTTCGGCCGCCGAAGTGATCGAGTTAGCTGGCAAAGCTGCTCGCGACGATAAGAAAACCCGCATTCGGAACAGAACACATTCGGTTCGGTGAACATCAAGACAACAACAGGCAGTCGCAGCGAGTGGCGAGTGGCAAACGCAATCGCAAAACGGCAGCTGGTAGCAGTAGAAAAAAGTTTGTTCTTTATACAATCTGCTTTGGTGGCAAATCCAGAAGAAGGCGGCATCGAGGGCGTTCGAAATGGTTTTTTTCCAAAACCACGAGTACAAAGTTTTCTAAATTGGAACCATTCCATAAAACAAGGCGCTTATCAGGGCCGTTAAACCTTTCAAAAAAGAGTTTACGAAATACAGTTCAATGCTTTCTAAAACAATATCCAAAATAATAATAAAACACAAATTGATTTTTTCATAATTTGTTTGCCAGGATCTGATGAGTATGTGAATTTGGCAGTTGTTCTGAGGTTATTGATTTTCACCAATTCTTAAATCGCTTCTAGATTGAAAGTACAGTAATTTACACTTATCTCGACATTTAGCTAATTGGACGGACCTGCAATGCGACATATTTAGTTGGACATTTTTGTAAACATAGAGTTCGGGGTCCAAATTATGACCCCACATTGAAAGTCGACACTGTACCACTGTCATTTTTTGACATTGAATGTAATTTACTGTACAATATGTCACAAGCTGGATGGGAAGAAATTTTCCAACTGTGAAAGCTGTGGCGAGTGGCAAACGCAATCGCTAAACAGAAAGGTTTAGCCGAACAAGATGGGGATATCGAGTGATAACAATACAATAAACTCTTTAGATTGAAGATAATTTTGTGATCCTGAAAAGGACCCTTTTTAGCCTGCATGTGAATCCAACGTGCGAACAAATCGTAATGAATGTATTTTTTTGCCATCGCTGCCTTTTAACGCTCATTCGTTCGTCTCGTTGGACTCGCCCCTCTGGCTGAGTCTGCTGATTTGTCTCTATCCTGTGAGCGTGTACCGCTAGAGTATAAAACGCGCGGATCCCAAAAAAATATCTCATTTTCTTTCAAACCGTAAACCAGTGTGGTTGTACGGCATCGTTTAACATCGTATCGCATCACATCATAAAAAGAAAACAAGCTCGTTTATTTCTCGACAGATCGTAGAGTTCGTCTCCAACATCTCAGTTCTTTTTCATTTTTATTTACTTTGTTTGCGGAGACTACAAATCTTACAATTCATTCGTCTCCGAAACCACAGCTTAATGTACGGTAATGTGCTCAATAGTGAAGTATATGATAGTGAATGAGCTGATGACCACCTGTGCATCCCCCATCACAGCCATAATTTTGATTGTACGATATGTGTATACGCCGAAAGATGCCCGACGTTGAACATTTAATAAGTACAAAGCCTTCAGAAAAAAATCAAGAATCAAGTTTGTAAAAAAACGCAAAAACACAACACCAAAGGTTCTTTTCAGAACCCCCAACTTAAGAGTAAGAGTAAACAGTAAACTAATTCATTTTTCAGGTAGATAGGTAGGAATTCACGTAGGAGAAGAAAATAAAACAATATATTCAAAATATATATTTAGCAAAAGCTGTCCCCTTTGTCCTACGTCACTCCGGTTATGTCACCGACATTACCCACCCGTCTTTTTTTCGAACAATCACAGTCCCACGTCAAGCTCCAGTTCGTGCCCTTAGGAACAACCCTTTATAATTTTTTAATACATTATTTAGTACTTCAAGCAGAATTTATTTGAAATCAATTCAATTCGAGAGAATCCTACAGTGCGTTTTGAAACATGAATATATTTATCGCTGCTGTCCAGTTGCTAGAGGTCAATTTTCAACTGTTTAACGCTTTTAACCTCACATGAGTCCCTGGGGACTAATACTGAATTTTCCGTCTGATTCGCGCCAGTCTTATCGAACCGACAGTAAATTTATCTTCTGGAGAACACCGGCACTGGGAAAAATAGGAACAAAGTTAGAAAATGATGCTTAGACAGATCCACTATCGGTTCGCAGGGACCGACGTGGATCAGGCAAAGAGGTCATTATCGGTCCCCTAGTTTGGTCGGGGTTTAACGTGTTAATCAAACAAAACCATTTACCTGACCGATTACGCAGAACCATCCTTCCGATATATGTTATAATATATACCATCAGACGGAAAATTTATCCAGCATAAACATCAACAGTGGAAATAATAAAACAAGTGAGCAATTTAACAAATAGAAGAGGTATGTTTTGCGAGCGGATGCGAAGATAGATCATGTATTGTGCATTCTTTCTTTCAACTTCGTTCCCATGATGTTGTATGAAACACAAAATTGTGTGCAATATTTCGTTCTATGTTGAAGTAATCGGATGCAAGATTTCATGCACCATTCAAATTTCACATAAGATTTCATTAAAGCTACGAGGAAAGTGTCACCCATACAGTGATCGTTCGTTAATTGGGCCGGAAAATCAATACAATTATCGAATTTTACTTCCTAACTGTACTGCAAAACAGCAAAAGTAATACTTCAAATTGAAGATGACATCTATTATTGATACATAACTGCTTTGCAGCCCAGTTCACGTACGCCCTGTTATAGATAAGTCCTGTTGAAGATAGACTAGACAGCGAATGACTTCTGTGTATGACGGGGTGACGAACATTTTAACATATTAAGGACCGCAAAGAAATCCGTAAAACATACGTTAAGCGAGTGTCTTCCGGGATGCGGTAATTGTGGCAATTGTACAGCGAAAAATGATATCAATACTAGGAGAATGGCAGCGACATCGACTCACTCACTCATCGACTCACAAAAATGAAACGAAATGAAATATAAATAATCTTCTTGACTCATATTCATAATTCTCAATGACTCAATTCCTTTTTCCAATTTCCAACAAAGTTAGAAAATGATGCTTAGACAGATCCACTATCGGTTCGCAGGGACCGACGTGGATCAGGCAAAGAGGTCATTATCGGTCCCCTAGTTTGGTCGGGGTTTAACGTGTTAATCAAACAAAACCATTTACCTGACAGTTTCGGTTTATAACTTTAAAAAATTAGGTTCGGTATACTGTTTACCAAATTTTGCTGAACATATTTCTCGATGTTAACCCATTCTGGTGAAGTTGCATTTTTGGGCTCATACAGTAGCATACGGCTCTCCTTATTTTCTCTCCTATAGTAAATCACGCCAGTATCCATTGATTCCATCAGGGTCATCCAGAATGAACTTTTTTCGCCACTGAAAATAACCTGGAACCTGGAATAACCGATACCTAAAATAACGTGTATTGATGTTCATTACATCCCACCGGGGTTCCATCAATTTTTGCCCGGATTTGACCAAAGTAAGAATGCAGTAAGGATACGAAACGAATCTCAATAACGGAGTAGGAATTCCGCCCAATTGGAATTGTTTGGATTATCATCAAAGCTAACCTGAAGAAGAGTCGAAAAATGGCTAAAAATACAACTTCAATGACCACATACTGAAAATAGCCGATGAGATTGTCCAGCGGCTTGTGCAGAATTGATGGTACGTATCAAGTCCAAAATTAGAATTTTCATTCAAGAGGATTAAAATCCCGAAACCCATGTTTTATTTTTGAACATTTTTGACGTGGGACTACGTCTAACCGGAATATACCGGGTGTAAAATGAAAACCTAAACACAGAACATGCAGGAAAAAATGCAAGATTTCGAATGCTTATAACTCGAACATTTCTTACTGGATCGGAGAGATGTTTGCATCAATTGATAGGGAATGTTTCTACGCATCTATCACAATTAATAAAATGTTATTTTTCATTAGATAAACAATTGAATAACTGTGAAATGTTGAGCGTTATCTAAACGCTCTAACTGCCTCGTTTTGATTGGCCCGATTTACGGTTTTCCCAACACGACCATCAAAACCAAGCAGCCTTGTGGAAATCGGCATTGCAAATACATGAAAGTATGGGGACTTTTGTTCTCACTGAAATATGTTCCCTAACACGGACTTCAAAACCAAGCAGCGTTGGAGAAATCGGTATTGAAAATACATGAAAGTTGGGGGAGCTTTTGTTCCCGCCGAAATGTGTTCCCTAACAGAGATTTCAAAACTAATGTGCCTGGGGAAATTGGCATTGCAAATTCATGCAGGTCGGGGGTATTTTTGTTCTATAGAAGTTGAAGTTGTTGATTCATGCAAGCCGGGGGTACTTCTGCACTCGCATTTTTGTTTTACATAGCGGGTACGAACACACATTTTGCTCGGTTATTCAAGATTGCATTGAAGGATATGCCTTCATATGTTCTGCTCATAGAATTTCAACGCAACGCATTTGATGATTAGGCAAAATGTTGATAACCATTTGCTGCGATAACGCCTATTGATTAAATAATATGCGTTTAAGGTACATGTCCGAAACTGAGTGCCTGAATCAAATCAAGCAAATTCGCAGTTCGAAAAGTACATACACTTGAGAGATGCAAACTTCAGGGGTGAAACTAAAATAAATAATCGTTTGATAATTCATCCGTTCACATATTTTGTCCTAGGCATCATACCAAATGTAAAAGAACTGTCATTAAATTTACTTGAAACGAAGAACATAATCTATCACAATGCATGAATCGACCTTACATAGGCTTCGTTCAATCGTTTTACTCACATTTAATTGAGTTGGGAAATTGTTTCATTCAATCAAAAATTTAATCAATATAACAAATGATTGCTAAGCTAAGATAGTCCCACGTCAACCTTGCGGTTATATCATAGATATAACCCACTCATTATTTTTCTGATATGGTTTTACTCTAAATCAGACAGATTCTAAGATAAATCCGATTAAAAGCGTTCCGATTCTAAAAAGGCAGGACTTTGCTGCAAAAAAAACATGTCTTAAGGGCACTTTTAAGTGTTCCATTTTTCACAAACCTAAACAAAATTTGACTACGCAAATAATTGTGTTCGCCTACTTGTTTGTGAATGTTTACTGAAAATTTAAAAGTTAAGAAAATACAGGAAGTGGGTTATATCTGTGGTATAAGCGCAAGGGTGACGTAGGACTATCGTTGATTTAGTGATCATTTGTTTTAGTTGCATCTGAATCAATTCCGAATGAATGAATAAATAAATGTTTGGGGGACTTCGAAAACGAGAGCGTTACGTTGAAGGCACAATATTCAGCAAAAGAAGCAATCACACGAAAGTTGTATAATACATAATACATTGTTTGTATTGTGATATGATTTGTATTCCATTTCCAATAGACAAAATATCTTACGTTGATCGCACTTGATTGAAAAATCACAAAACCAAATGTATTAAAATAAACTCTTTCGCTTGAATGTTTTTTTGACGTAGGACTACGTCTAACCGGAAGATATAGGGGGTGAAATGGAAATCTAGGCACTGAACAAGTAGGAAAAAATGCAAGATTTGGAACGCTTATAACTCGAGCATTTCTCAATAGATCGCAATGGTTTTGGCATCAATTGATAGGAAATATATCTACGCATCTATCATAATGAATAACATTTCATTTTTCTTGAGATAAATAATTGAATAATTGTGAAATATCAAGCATTGTCCAAATGCACTATGTGCCCATTTTTGATTGGTCCATTTTGTGCTCCTCAAATCGTACCGACCAAAACGGGCAACCAGAGCAGCAGCGAAATAGAATGAAGCACCATTGGAAAGGAAAAAGAAAAAAATGAACGAAACATTGGTCGCTGTCTCACACATGCGTAATTCTCGAGCCAGCCAGTCAGCTTAAAAATCCCCGCTCCGCTGCCGTAACGATCATTCTCATTCAAACCGTACACCACATCGGTTCGCATCAAAACACTTCAACAAACCAACCCAAGGCAAAGGAGGAAAAGTGAAGGGAAAGGCAAAATCCCGCTCGAACCGTGTTGATCTGGAGTTCCCCGCAAGGGTAGCTAGGCCGAGCGCGTTAGTACCAGTGCACCAGTCCACCTAGCCGGCGTTATATAGTTTCGGCCGCCGAAGTGATCGAGTTAGCTGGCAAAGCTGCTCGCGACGATAAGAAAACCCGCATTCGGAACAGAACACATTCGGTTCGGTGGACATCAAGACAACAGGCAGTTGCAGCGAGTGGCGAGTGGCAAACGCAATCGCAAAACGGCATCAGGTAGCAGAAGAAAAAAGTTTGTTCTTTATACAATCTGCTTTGGTGCCAAATCCAGAATAAGGCGGCATCGAGGGCGTTCGAAATGGTTTTTGACGTAGGACTACGTCTTTCATTTCTATACCGGGGTGTAAAATCAAAGTTTCGAAAACGAAAGCGTTACGCCGGAGACCGAGATTTTGAGCGTTAATAGCTCCTAAACAACTGAACGAAATGGTATGATAAACACTTCATTCTAAAGATAAAATGTCTACGCGTTCTATACTTGTTACTTTCTGATCCTAAAACTTGTTTCAATAGTCTTAAAATTGCTTTCAAAACAGGCTATTGAAATCACCAATCGGTATATAAGCGAGCGCCGCTCGGAAATCCACTCAGTTCAAATTGAACAGCGATTGGTGCATGTTGTCGCTATTGTGGTGAAGCTCTTCATTTATCATGAAAGCGCGGATGAACGGTGTCACCAAGAGCCTGTTTGTGCACCTTAGGCCAGAAGGGAATCCATCAGGAGGAGAGTGATGCCACAAACGGTTCCCCGGGAAGATCTCGAAGCAGCCGCTACACACACACACACACACACACACACACATACACGCGCGGAATTCTTTCCGTTTGGATGCCATTCAACATCGAGAAAGATCTGGAAAATAATCTCCCAGTTCCTCTGGGAATTTAAAAATACATTCATGTGAAAGAGTTTATTTGAATGTTTTCTATTCATGTAACACTGTGACCAAATATGTTTCAATCAAGTGCTATAACCAGATGGTTATCGAGTTAGCATTAACCACTGGTGGGCTTCCAGTATCAAGGAAAATGTGGAAATATCTAATCGTTACTGAAAATAATCTGCCAGTTCCTCTGGGAATTTAAAATTACATTCATGTGAAAGAGTTTATTTGAATGTTTTCTATCCATGTAACACTGTGACCAAATACATTTGGTTTTGTGATTTTTCAAGCAATCGCAATTAACAGGATAGCTTCTGAAGATTATTCTTCCCCATCAGTAGGATATTTCCGTATCCAATATTGTATGCGCCCGCAATCGATTATTGCTCAGTCGCCGAAAGTTCCGAGCTCAGAGAGTTCATTCCCCTCTAGTTTGCCTTCCAAATTGCCATCGTAAACCACACCTTCTCTCGATTCAATCACACACAAAAAGCATACTTAAACGATATTCTGGTGGTGAGACACATTCATTTTTCGTGAGGACATCGACAAGACAACATCGTTGCCTAACGTGCTGGAGGAGGTGGACGGCGAAGGATCGAGATCTGCCCTGAAACGCAATCAGTTTGTTTGAAACAGTGAGGGAGCACAGAGAAGCCGATCCTTCAGGAGAAGAGAAGATGACCATCGAAGTAGCCGCTACATACACGCACGGAATTCTTTCCGTTTGGATGCCATTCAGCATCGAGAAAGATCCGGAAAATAATCTGCCAGTTCCTCTGGGAATTTAAAAATACATTCATGTGAAAGAGTTTATTTGAATGATTCCATCTATTCATGTAACACTGTGACCAAATATGTCTCAATCAAGTGCTATTAACAGATGGTTATCGAGTTAGCATTAACCACTGGTGGGCTTCCAGTATCGAGGAAAATGTGGAAATATTTAATCGTTACTGAAAATAATCTGCCAGTTCCTCTGGGAATTTAAAATTACATTCATGTGAAAAAGTTTATTTGAATGTTTTCTATCCATGTAACACTGTGACCAAATATATTTGGTTTTGTGATTTTCAATCAATCGCAATTAACAGGATAGCTTCTGAAGATTATTCTTCCCCATCAGTAGGATATTTCCGTATCCAATATTGGATGCATAAAACCTTGTGCCTCCAACGTAACGCTCTCGTTTTCGAAGTCCCCCAAATATTCATTCATTCAGAATGAATTTAGATTCAACTTCAAACAAATGATCTCTAAATCAACGATAGTCCTACGTCACCCTTGCGGTTATACCATAGATATAACCCACTTCCTGTTTTTCAATTCCCAGGGGCACTGGCAGATTATTTTTCAGCAACGATAACATCTTTCCGGAATCTTCTCGACGCTGGATGGCAACCAAACGAAAATAGTTCCGCGCGTGTATGTCTGTGTTTTAGGCGGCTGCTTCGATATCTCCGATGTTTTTCGATGCTGATACTCTCTTGGTCGCCTTCTCTTCTCCTCCTGATGGATCGGTTTTTCTACGCTCTCTCACAGTTTCAAACAAACTGAATGCGTTTTAGGTCAGGTCAGACCAGGTAATGAATCCCTCGATCCCTCGCCGTCCAGCTCGTTCAGTAACGATGTTGTCTTGTCGATGTCCTCACGAAAAATGAATGCATTTCACCACCAGAGTATCGTTTAAGTATGCTTTTTGTCCGTGATTGAATCAAGAGAAGGTATAGTTTACGAAGGCAATTTGGAATGCAAACTAGAGGCGAATGAACGAATGAACTGAGTATGAAACTTTCAGCGACTGAGCCATAATCGATTGAAAATTATATGATATTCGCAATGCGAAACATTTTCCGTTGCGCGCGCATCCAATATTGGATACGAAAATATCCTACTGATGGGGAAGAATAATCTTCAGAAGCTTTCCTGCTAATTGCACTTGACGATAACGATAACATCTTTCCAGATTCTCCTCGATATTCGAAGCCCATCAGTGGTTAATGCTAACTCGATAACCACCTGTTAATTGCACTTGATTGAATAACCACGAAACCAAATGTATTTGGTCGCAGTGTTAAGCCAGCGCTACACGATGCTACGAACACCCTCGAATGCTGGACGCTCGATGATTCGACGCATTGTGTAGTCGACTGACGAGCTACGAACCTCCAATGTCGAGTGTCGAATATTCGCGTTGGAAGGTAATCCGTTCGTTGTGGATTACCTTCCAACGCGAGTGACACGAGTCAAAGGTTTTTTGTCATTCGTTGATTCGACACTCGATGACATTCGATACACCGCTACACGATTCGTCCGAATCTATCTTTGACAGATTGGTTTGTTTACAAGTTTTAGGTGAAGGAACTGTGAAATTGATTCTCAAAGTTCTAAATATTCGACGAAATATTGCATTCTAATAATGTTGATTTGAAGCATTTTTAATTTACAGCCCGATATCAGTACAATTGCTACGGCAGCGATTTGAGTACTCGCATCGTCATTCAGTTTCCTAACGTTTTTGATGGTAGATAAAAACAATAAACATTCGATCCAAATACTCGCCGATTGTTTGGGCCGATTGCTTTGAATCGAACATTCACTTCACCGTGTAGCAGCACATTCGTCACAACATTTGATGATTCATCGAGTCAAATGTTTGAGTCCAACATTCGAGTGAAACGTTGGACGAATCGTGTAGCGCCCGCATTATATGGAGAGAAAACATTAAAATAAACTCTTTCGCATGAATGTATTTTCCAATTCCAAGGGGAACTGGTAGATTATTTTTCAGCAACGATAACATCTTTCCGGAATCTTCTCGATGATGGATGGCAGCCAAATAAAAATAGTTCGGCGCGTGTATGTTTGTGTGGTGGCTGCTCCGATGTCTCAAGTGGAACCGTTTGTGGCATCACTCTCCTCCTGATGGATTCCCTTCTGGCCTAAGGTGCACAAACAGATTCTTGGGGACACCGTTCATCAGCGCTTCCATGATAAACGAAGTTAGCTTCACCACAACAGCGACAACATGCTCCAATCGCTGTTCAATCATAACTGAGTGGATTTCCGAGCGGCGCTCGCTTATATACCGATTGGTGATTTCAATAACCGGTTTTGAAAGCAATTTTAAGGCTATTGAAACAAGTTTTTGGATCAAAAAGTAACAAGTATATAACGCGTAGATATTTTATCTTTCGACTTCATTCGATTTATCATACCATTTCGTTCGGTTGTTTAGGAGTTATTAACGCTCAAAATCTCGGTCTCCGGCGTAACGCTTTCGTTCTCGAAACTTTGATTTCACACCCCGGTATAGAAATGAGAGACGTAGTCCTACGTCAAAGGTACCAGACGCTTTTGTAATGTCAATTTTAAAAAAATGCAAAACAGAACCTTTATAAATCCGTAGAGATTGTGCTAAATTCAGAGGGTCCGACAATTCCGCTAATCTAGGGCTATTTCCATCTTAAACAGGCAACAAAAAAGTCTTGTATCGTTACGAGAGGGTAGCAAACCTTTCAAAGATGATTTTTTATCATGATACTATCTCACTAATCATCGCTTGATCGGTATGACATTGAAACTCTATCAATGCATTATGTCATCGTGTTATCGTTTTACGAATATGAAATATAAACGGAAATTCAATTTCTTTTCTCTGCCTTTGTCCTTCCGTCGAGATATTATTAAATTGTTTCCAATCGTTAATGACATTCGCAAACAGTTTCAGTGTCACTACTGCATCTAAGTTAGAATCACTAATATGTAGTTATTTGTCTGCTCTCAGTTATTAAAAGGATTCTAAGCGCTGTTTTTCCGCAATATGGGCTCTAGCCATCAATCGGATAAATCATCCGCGCGGGAGGGAGGTATATTTTGATGGTGTTTGGCTTGAACTTTTTGATTTCCGAGAAACAGCCACTTTCTGCTACGCGAACCGTGACGTGACTAGGAACTTTTCGCCACTTGCGAACGCACCGCGTTTTGATCTGACCGAAGTGATTCAAACTCGTTACGCTCATCACTGGGAAGAATTTGTGGTCTTTCAGAGCACCCGCCACAGGCCGGCGGTCACAAATAGAACATGAAAAAGAAACCGATGTAATTAAATTGGAAATAGTGAAACGATCTCTTCCTTCTCTAATTTCATTATATACAGATAATTTAAGATGTATAACACCCGGGAAGAATATTTTTCTCACGTTTATCCAGGCCGCTGTCCGCTTCGCTGTCAGTGATTATTGTATGCGCGGCTCCCTGTAATAGAAATGCATTACGGTTCCGAATTTCACGAATCACTTCCCATGGGCGGCCTCTCGAGCTGGACACAAAGCTAAAAACAATGGAAATTATCCGGAATTAACCACTTCAGGAGGTTGTTGGCGATTGTTTTCCGTCTTTTCGGCACTGGTTTGGAAGCGCTTGTTTGCTCCCACATTTGTGTGTGCCTTCCTCCCTATGGCAGTGCTCTCCAGAAAATATGATTGCTCAATTTAATTGCGCTCTATGGTCTAGATTTTCTCAAGTAGTCTCCTAGCGATCTTTGGCGCCTTCTTCGCCAGACTTTGGGTTGCGCTGGTATCGAAAATGAACGAACAAAAAAAACTTATTAAGCGGTGTTTTTGTTGGCCCAACATTCACCGACAGAATAATTTTCACGCTAATCGGCGGCTCGCATCAATGCTTGTTTACTATACTTTCGGGAAGCGCTCGGAACTTGTTGAGGTAATTCCGTCTAGCAACATGTAATTTACCTTCAGAGAACCGATACGTGTGGTTATCCACATTGAATCATAATACCCAAATGAGTCTGTGTATAATAACAATCTGTTTTATGTAATCAGACAAGCATCTAATGCAATACATTAATTATTGTTTATTCAGATAATAATTAAAACGGAAGCAGCATTGAGAAGCGCTACAATATCCATTATGAAGAGCATAAGATTAAATGAATACATGCGGACATATGATTGAGTTGAGTTGTCATAAGGAATTTATGCTGTTCACACGAATACTATGACCCATTCCAGCGTGACGTGACAACGTTTTGACTTACTAAAAACAGGTTTTTTTTTTGAATAATCACACAATTTCCAAATAGTAAACGATGTCAAACTAAAATTGAGAAAATTTCCTACAAGAATCTTCAGTTGGAGAATATTTTACAGTTGAATTCCCTTGTTTCAAGCCCAATACTTTTGTGACGTGACAACACTTGTCTTTTTGCGGTTTCTGACTTTTGGACATTAATGTTCTATTTTCAGTTCCGTTTCAAAACATACAAATAAACTTTGTTCTATGTGCAAAAGCACACTGCTGCAACTGATTATTATCACTACTAACTATTTGTACACAATTGTACAATTGTCCTAATAAAATGAATACAATGAACAAAAGCTTTTCTTTATATTTAGCAATAAACTTACTCAAAATTGATTCGAATAATCGCACAACTCACGATTTTACTATTCTATTTTATTCGAATCACTCCGAAAATTTCTGGAAACAGAAAACTCTTTAGTTTAGAAATCACTTTGTTCCTTCTCAATTATCTACACTGAGAGAAATAATTAGTAAATATAACGATTTTTTTGGTAAATACTACCAATCTATAGTCATTTTCGACCGTACTAATAAACACATATGTCAAGCAGAACCATGATTCGGAAGCCCAATATCGGCTACATTTTCTCGCCGAAAATGCACGTATCAGAATTATATCCTTATTATACCTCCGTATTGCCTTATGGGAACAATGAAAATGGTTAATACGCGCTTTTTTCACCAATTTTCAGATATGACAATATCCAAGCTTACTAATGTTATCGAGTAAAATATACTAATCTCTGGTAGGGATGCGGGTTTGTTGACAATATGTACAAAAAATTTGTACATTCTACTAATTTTGCATTACCAAATGTATTTAGTAGTTTTCGACCGAGGATTTTTCTAAAGCGGACCTTACACGGTCAACTTTATTGACAATATGATGACATTTGAGAGCATAATGACAGCTGAACATGGCCGACGACGCAGAAATCCGGATTTTCTGATTTTCGAGCATCAATATCGTGACATTTCATATGGATGCATGATGTTGACGTTTTACCTCACGGACTTCCAGACTGAGTTGCCAGATATGCAAGCGCACATTTAATTTTTGTTAGTCTTTTTTGCGATTGCAATTAAAATTTATAAACTACTGAAATTGTAGGAATCATAAATGGAAGCTTTTGCTTTAGAAAACCGATACTTTGAATAGCAAAATACGGTACTTTTCACGATACAAATCAAAACTTCAAAGTAAACTGACAATGTGATGGTGAGAGAGTGGATGAAACTTAACAACGTTTTAGGAATTTTTTAACGTTGAACTCGGTCATTCTTTGCGCTAGTGAGCGGGTTGTGTGTTTCTTCACACTCCGCTATAAAATTTGGAGAATGAGAAGATCTGGGAAAATCACAGATGAAAAAACATCATGTGTTAATTCAAGCTACAGTAGAATCCCGATTATCCGCGGAATAGTCGGGCAAACTCACCGCGATTAACGAAAATCGCGGATGACCCATTAAAGGACAAAAAAATGCAAACACGAAAAGAGATGTTTCAACATAAAAACTATGTTCTATCAATACAGAAATCAATCAACTATCCATCTATAAGGTCGTGTACACCAGTAGCTAAATAATGTAAAAGCCATGACCACAACAAAAGAGCATGGGCCTACCTCTCACTAACAAATTCCGGAAAGGCCTATTGATTTACAATGGAACTCGCAGTCACGAATAATCCGCAGGGCGGATCACCCGCTCGCGGATAATCGGGGTTCTACTGTCATAGTCTCATTTATGGAATAAAAACATTTGCTTGCAGATAAAATAACTTGCATATATTTTCGCAAACTAAAATAATCTGGCATCTCTGAAACTGAAACGAACAGTCTGTATTTGTGAAACGAGTATTATGATGTATTTTTGGGAAGAAAAACCGAATTCTAAAGTGTAAATTTTGAATGAAAATTAACTTTACTGCATTACTCGAGAATTAATCAAGTAAATGGGCGGGACGAAGATTGCCGGGTTAGCTAGTACCTCAATAAAAATATTTAAATCGCACTTTTCACTTCTTGATTTGTATCGCTCGACGGCTCAGAATGGAATGATCGATTATGGTATTGGTATGGTATTCTTCCCGATTGCGAAACCTTTCGAATCTTCTAGAAAAATTCTCATTAATCCTGTTTCTACTGACGGTTCTGACTTTATCCTTTGGGTATCCGTTAATCTAGAATCTTCGTCGAGGACTACCAAGATCTTGATCGATTATACTGAGCGTCTGATTCTATTCGTGGTCTGGTATCTATCTTTTTAAACTCGCCTCACTCGGAGGTTGGTGCATAAAAATCAAATTCATTTCAAAGAATTTATGATAATATAGTTTACAATTTTCTCCTAAAACTAGATTTGAAACTTGGTTCACTGGTACATTACCTCATGGAATGGGTCCTATGCTTAACATAATTTCACATGGGAATTTCTAACTGGAGAAAAAGAGCTTGAACTTGAGCTTGGGTAGACTGTACAATTCGTAGTTGCCCTCCGTGATTCCGGGAATTTCTAACAGGAGAAATAGAATTTAAAAAACCGGATCGGACCTTGGAACTTGAGAAATGTTACTGTAAGCCGTTTAGCTTTCTTTTAAGTATTGTAAGTACTTTGAGAATTGTATCGGTGGACCGCAGTTTCAAGAATCATCACATCACAAAAATTTATAATCTGTTCATCCTTTCGCCGTGACTTGCAGAAAAATTCTCTCGAAAGCTACAATAACTAATCTCTAGTAGTAGTCCTTTTTTTAGTATTATCTTATATAATATTAATTAATGCATTACACTGTGTACGAAACGAACAATGTTCACGCTGCTCTCGCAGTTTTGTGTTCATGCACAAACATTTTTTTTTCGTACGTCTGTGTTTGAAAATGTGACATGTTTGTATTCGAAGTATGCTGGGATACGATAATTATCATTGTCGAACACGCCGCATACCAATCGAATCGAAATTGTCTAAGATTTGTTTGATATGCTATAAATTACAATCCCATAGTGTTGATCACAGCGACAATGAAACAAAATTCGATGAACTTCTATCTCTAGGTGGTTTATTTCAATGAACAGAAGTTATAAAATTCCTGTGTATAAATTAAGATAGTTAAGCTAGGCTAATTAATTATAATTTCAAATTTACTTTTAGTGTTTTTCGCTGGATTAACCTTGTATATAAATGTGCGTTTTGTGATTTTGTGAGCGGTTTCGGTACAGGAGAACTTGTTTGTCTACATATATCTGTTTAGTTGTAGGAATATATCATAAATTACGTTTAGGATTATGCTTTAGTTTCACGTATTTCTCACCTTTCTAGTCTTAGTATAGCAAATAAGATATATAATAAGATAAATTGTATATAAATTCACTAATTTCAAGAAGTAGTTTCAATGTAGTTTTAAGGAGTTAGCTATTTCGATTGTTTCCTGATGTTTACTTTTTACTTTCTTTGTGTTTTTATATGTGTTTGTAAATCGGGCTTCATTGCACAATAGTCGCGTGAGATCCCTCGCGTGTGAATAGGTGTGGTACGTTCAGCGGTCGATAGTGTAGATTGGCGTAGGGTGCAGCCGGAGCACTTTCCGACGTGGCGTAAATAACACTCCCCCCCGGAATACGCGAAGACTACTTCTGAAGCGTGTTCGTCTCAGCGCCTACGTCGACTACTGCTAAGGACACCGCAGGCCGCTCGTAGATGCCACCTGAAGCAGTCTGCACAGTGGCCCATCTTACCTGACCGTCTGGGGCCTGACACGTAGCAATCACTCGGCCTTTCGGCCAGCAATTTCGAGGAAACTTTGGATCAACGATGATTACCACATCTCCAACTGTAATCGGTTTTACTGGTGTGAGCCATTTGGTCCTACGAGTTATCGTAGGCAGATAGTCGCGAACCCACTGCTTCCAGAATAAGTCCGCTAGAAATTGTGATTGCTTCCAGCTGTTCCTAAGCAAGACAGGGCTGTCATTCAGAGGAACCCAAGATCTCAGGCCATTAGCTGACCCCACTAGGAAGTGGTTGGGCGTCAACACCGGCGAATCGTCGCCATCAATTGGAATGTTGGTCAGAGGACGAGAATTGATAATATTTTCGATTTCCAGCAATGCGTTTTCCAGTACTTCGTGTGTCAACAGCCTGCTAGACTTTAATCGACCAAGGTTCTGCTTGACACTCCGGATCAGACGCTCCCACGCTCCACCCATGTGGGGCGTGACAGGAGGGTTGAAAAACCACTCGGTGTGACTCGAGGTGAACTCCTCCAATAGTGCATCGTGATCAAGGTTTTCTATTGCACTCTGCAACTCTTTGCTTGCAGCTCGGAAATTAGTTCCACGGTCGCTGTAGATCGCCGCCGGAATACCCCTCCTAGCCATGATGTTGCGAATGGCCATTATGCAGGAATCAGTAGTCAGTGTATGAGCGATCTGCAGGTGAATGGCACGAGTGGTTAAGCAGGTGGCGAGAACCCCCCACCGTTTCTCGGTTCGTCTTCCAATCGACACCAATATTGGACCGAAATAGTCCACACCCGTGTGAGTGAATGGACGAGCGAAGGCAGCTAGACGAGCAGGAGGAAGATTGCCCATTTCTGGAGGTTGTGGTTTTGCGAGAAGGATCTTACACTGTTGGCAGTCTTTCCGCATTTTTCGGTATGTTGTCTTCAGATGAGGAATACGGTAGCGTTGGAGTATTTCGTTCATCGCTGTCTCGTGATTCTGATGGTTGAATCGCTCATGTATGGCGGAGATGACGAGGCGGGTTACAGGATGGTCGCGGGGAAGTATCACCGGTTCAAATGCATCTCGATCGACGAACGCACAGGCCTTCGTTCGGCCTTTGACTCTAAGAACATCATTCTCATCCAGAAAGGCACACCACTGGTAGAGCAGGCTAGATCTGGGAATGCTTTTAGCTGAACTCTTCAGCAAACGGTTCTTCTCGAAGATAGCTATTTCCTCTGCGAAAACGGCGGACTGAGCACAGCGAAACAGATGGTTTTCCGCGTCTATAAAGTCTTGCCGTTGCAGTGGCCCGAGTACTCGTTGTTTTCCGTAGCAACTAAGCTTTAGGTTGCGAATGTAGCGCATCACATAGGCCGTTACGCGTAGAAGAATGATCCATTTGGAATAATTCTGGGGACAAATTGGCGAACCCCTGGGTCGAGTATGAACGAGGAGATGCGGTCGAAGCTCCTCATTGGTGGTTCTTCCAGGAAATGGATTCTCAGGCCAGTTTTCTTTTTTGAGCAAAAGGAACTCCGGTCCACGGAACCAGCGACTGTTACTAGCCAAGTTAGGCGCTCGCTTCCACTTCGTTCCTTCATCAGCTACGTTGTGTTTTGTCGGAACCCATCGCCACTCGAATATCTCTGTCGTTTCGAGTATCTCGCTGACCCGAAATGCAACGAACTGAGTGTATCGTCTGTGATCCGAACGGAGCCAACAGAGTACGTCTTTGGAATCTGTCCAGAACGTCCGCTGCGTAACGTGGATTGAGAGCGATTTTGAAATAGTATCTGCAAGCCGCACGCCTATAACTGCCGCTTGCAATTCGGATCGAGGAATCGATAAAAATTTGAGTGGAGAAACTCTTGTTTTGGCACTTACTAGCGAACATTCAACAGTATCGCCATTCTCGAATCGTAAATATACCGCCGCAGCAAAGCCGTTCTCACTTGCATCAACGAATGTATGCATTTATACATCGGTACCGGCTTCTGCGGGTGTTAGCACTCGGTAGCAGCGTGGTATTTCAACGGTTGTTATCTGCGGAAAAATTGCCAACCAAGACAGCCACTTGTCGTACTGCAAGTCCTCGATCGGATCATCCCACCCAACAGACGTTCTCCAGATCTCCTGCAGTAAAACTTTCAGGAACATCATAACGTGTGCAATGAGTCCCAATGGATCGAAAACCATCATTAGGGTGCGTAACACTTCTCTTTTCGTTGGTCGACGGTGTCCTGAGATGAGTTCTCTATCATATCGTGCGGATACCTTATAGGTGAAGCAGTCTTTCGAAGTATCCCACCACATACCAAGGACTTTTTCGGTTACGCATTCGTCTCCGATAGCAAGGTTCTTCTCATTCGTTATTTCCTCACTAACCGCTGCCAGAACGCTACTAGAATTAGATATCCAGTTCCGCATTTCGAACCCAGCTGCTGCGTGGATCTTTTTGACGTCCTGTACAAGCTGGATTCCTTTCTCCACAGACTCCACGCTCACAAGCATATCGTCCACATAATGTCGGTTGACTATAGCGTCGACAGCTTCGGGATGATCTCGTTCGAAGCTCTTGGCATTTCTGTTCTTTACATATTGTGCGGTACTCGGCGAGCAGCAGGCACCGAAGGTCATCACCTGTACTACGTAGATGTTCGGCTCCGTAGCATGATCATTGTCTTTCCAGAAGAAGCGTAAGCAGTGCTGGTCCTCAATTCTCATCATCACCTGGTGAAACATCTCGCGGATGTCACCACACACTGCTATCCGAAACTCTCGGAACTGCACCAACACGGATAGAAGAGATGTCAGCTGGTCAGGACCTTTCAGCAAGAAACTATTGAGGGACAATCCGTGGACGGTGGCTGCTGCGTCCCAAACGAGCCTAATCTTACCCGGTTTGTTTGGGTTGACGACCGGGAAAATCGGAAGGTACCACACACGAGGCCTTGGCGATTGCAACTCTTCAACGGTTAACTTCCTTACGTAGCCTTTGCTAACGTGGTCATCAATTTTTGCCTTTATCATCTCGGCTAGAACAGGATCCTTCCTCATACGATTGTCTAGACACCTCCACCGCTTCAGCGCCATCGATTCACTATCCGGAAGTCGGACGTCATCATACTTCCAGAGGAGCCCGGATTCATAGCGGCCAGCTATACGTCGAGTAAGCGTATCCAGGAGCATTTGTGCTCGTTGGTCTTGATGTGACACCAGCAATTTGTCTGGTTTTATGAGTCCAAGACTGTCGAGTGAGAAGTACGTTTTCACCATCTTATGTAGGTCATCGTCTGGATGCCGGTTGCACTCGCACGTTTGTACGCTGTGGTAGTTCACGTACTGCTCAGCCTTCTCTTTGGCGGTACAATTACCAAAGAGCATCCACCCTAACCTTGTTTTGACAGCGATTGGCTCGTTGTCGCCTCCTTCTCGACTTTTGATGGCATGTCCCAGTCTAGCATGGTCCAGACCGATAAGGATACGAGGACTGACATCGTAGTACGACTCGAGAGGTAATTTTGCCAGATATGGGTACTTTCTCTGGATCTCCGCAAGCAGTAATGTTTGAGGACGAATTTGCAAAGAGGACATAGTGTAGACACCAGACAGATCATATTTTTTCGAACTATGCACGCCTGATATCTGCAGGTTTATCTTCTGCGACTCTTTCTCCATTTTCTGCGTACCGCCGGTCCACTTCAAGCATAACGATTTTGTCGGTCCTTGCACACCCAACTCATCGGACAGACTCTGCTCCACTAGCGTGAGCTCGGACCCATCATCAACGAACGCGTATGTGCGTATCGTCTTCTTTGGTCCATACAGCATGACAGGAACAATTCTGAATAGTATGTCCGACTGACCTTGGTGAACATTACAACTTTGATCGGTTCTCCTCGTTTCTGTTTGTGCGGTACTAGGAGGTGTTGGCTTCGACGCTATACTTCTTGAGATTTCATGTTTTTGCATATTATGAAGCAGCGGATGATGCAGGAATTCGCATCCGTTCATTCCACACGGTTTGGACTGTTTACAAGACCCATTATGTTTTCTCAAGCATTTTCGGCACAACTTGCACTCCTTGATGGTTGCCCACTTGGAATCGTAGCTAAATTCCTGGAATCTCTTGCACTTTGCTACAGAGGGGCAAGTAGCTTTGCAAACTGTACATTGATCCCTAACGACTACACCAGATGATTTCGTTTTGAACGAAGCTTCGGTAGATCTTGTACTGGGGGATCCCTCCTCGGAATGAAAATTCAGAAAGCCATCCTTCTTGCCTCCCCGAACACGCTGCTCGCTACTGCTACTGATCATGACGGCGCTGGCATCTTCCGCGGTTGTATATAGCCACGCGCTGAAATCGATGAGCGTTGGACTCTGTTTCCCACGAGAATATCTTGCCCAGTCCATCTTGAGTGACGATGGGAGCCGTTCTACCAGCTCGTACCTGAGTGATGAATTGTACACAAAGTCGCCAACTTCACATGCCTGAATCGTGGCAACGAGATTTTCTACCGTGAGCGCGAAATTCACAACTGTTTCCAGTTTATCCATGTTCGGTGGAGGTAGTGAACGAACCTTCAGAATTATTGCTTGAACAATAGCCTCCGGTCTCCCGTAGAGCATCTTCAGCGTCGATATCACCCCGGCTACGTTAGTTGGGTGGAGTAGTCGACACCTCACTGCCTCCAGCGCCTTTCCCTTCAAGCATTTCCGCAGGCGTAACATGTTCTCTTCGTTCGAGAACCCACACATTTGGGTTGAGGAGTTAAACATCGAAAAGAACAGTGGCCAGTCTTCTGGATTCCCACTGAACTCTGGTAAGTCCTTGGAAACAGCTTGGCGTGCGGCAAGTTGACTTCGATTCAATACACACACCGTTTCGTCATTAACTGTCGCTGCGGGTGGTGCAGCCAGAGATGGTCGATGAACTGGAGTTGAACGCTGTGCGGGAATGAAATCGTTGCCATCTACCAATGTGCCTGGATTCATCGAAGGAATGATCGATGGTCGGTTTCCAGTGGAACTAATGTGGTGCGTGTGTGTACGCTGCGACGGTTGATCCTGTTGACCCAGAGGAATCGATGGTCGGATATTGGGCTGAGTGATATTTGGAGCGGGGTGCTCCTGTGACTGCTTCGCGTTGTTCGATGCATGTCCATTCGTCTCCTCTTCCACTAAACCGGAATCGTCCTCCTCACCATGGCGTTCGGTTTCTTCGACCCATTCCTGAATCTTAGACATTTTTTCCAAATCACTGACGACAGTTGACGTATCGTTAACGCAATCCTTCAGGATCACATACTTTTTCTCCAAATACTTTTTCTCCAATTGAAACTCGTCATTGAGTTTTTGAAGCTCCAACTCTCTCAATCTCTTTGCTTCACTCCTGCCTGAACATGCCTTACTCTTTGGACATTCCAAGGGCACATCCTTTGTAGCCGGCTCGGTTTGTCCTTGCTGCTGCTCTTCTGGAGTGTTATGAGTGCTCTGCTCTGTGTTGATACTAGTGGGGGGATTAGTCACTACTGGCCCTGAATCCTTCGCTGTATTGCAGATGGGACAGATCCAGGTAACGTTCGCAATATCATCTGTAACTTCCACACATTCGTAGTGGAACCACTGTTCACAACCATCACACTGTACCATCTTATCGTTATCCCGCTCATTACATAATCGACAATGAAAATCTTGTTTCTTTCGGACAACGCGTATGGGGTTTCGCCTCGTGTCGGACACTGACGGAGCTGACTTTGAGCTTCCACCAATAACAATGGAACTTAGCACTTTCGGTTTGGTTCCGGTATTCTGGCCTGGATGTACCAATTGAGCCTTAATTACTTTAGAATTTACCTGCGTTCCGCTAGGAGGGGGAACTATGCTGACGGAGTTTTTGGTTGCTAACGTTTCAACGACACCTGCGTTACCTGAGGCTACGTCATCCGTCGTAGGTAATGCGACGCTTACCCGTCCAGAGTTGGTTGATTTCTTCGACATCTCGGGGTTGATGTAAAAGAATTTTATAAGATGTTGATCACAGCGACAATGAAACAAAATTCGATGAACTTCTATCTCTAGGTGGTTTATTTCAATGAACAGAAGTTATAAAATTCCTGTGTATAAATTAAGATAGTTAAGCTAGGCTAATTAATTATAATTTCAAATTTACTTTTAGTGTTTTTCGCTGGATTAACCTTGTATATAAATGTGCGTTTTGTGATTTTGTGAGCGGTTTCGGTACAGGAGAACTTGTTTGTCTACATATATCTGTTTAGTTGTAGGAATATATCATAAATTACGTTTAGGATTATGCTTTAGTTTCACGTATTTCTCACCTTTCTAGTCTTAGTATAGCAAATAAGATATATAATAAGATAAATTGTATATAAATTCACTAATTTCAAGAAGTAGTTTCAATGTAGTTTTAAGGAGTTAGCTATTTCGATTGTTTCCTGATGTTTACTTTTTACTTTCTTTGTGTTTTTATATGTGTTTGTAAATCGGGCTTCATTGCACAATAGTCGCGTGAGATCCCTCGCGTGTGAATAGGTGTGGTACGTTCAGCGGTCGATAGTGTAGATTGGCGTAGGGTGCAGCCGGAGCACTTTCCGACGTGGCGTAAATAACACATAGTCTGTATATTGTTTAAGTTGATGAAAATTGGAAGCATCCCCATTTCCCCATACATTTGTTCTGTCCATTTGTGTGCTTTCCCGAACAGAGCTGTCAATAGCGGGCAACTTATGAAGCCGCCAGAATAGAAACAACGACGAGGGATAGCGAAATGGCATTGCATTGCAATTAATGGCATTGCAATTAACACAACTAGGGGTGGGAAAACAGTTCACTTTGATGAACGGTTCAATCACTAACCGTTCACTAAAGTGAACTGGTTCTTTCAAACAGTTCACTCACTCTTTCGTATGACGCAGGGAAATGTGATGGTAAAATGAAAAATAAGTGTTACCTAGGACAATTTTGTTTATTCAATTGTTTGTTAATGAATGATCACAACAATTTGTTGAAAATAGTTCAACACAATATAAAATTCAACTATCGAGCTACTTCATTTTTTGTTTGTTTTTTGGCGTATGACTACGTCTAACCTTTCAATATAGGGGCCCATTTCAATATTTCGGTGTGAAAAAGTGTTCAGTTTTTGAACGCTAATACCTCCTCAATTAATGAATGGATTTTGGTTTCAAATACACACATTGATAGGAAATATCCTCAGCAATTTTTTCTATGCTGCACATTACGGGTTTTCAGCTCATATAAAGTTCAAATTGATGAAAAATTGGAAGAGAGAATTCCCTACTTTCCCATACATTTTGTCTGCGCTCCCACAGCAAACAGCTATTCATTACAAGCAATCACGGGTACAGGCGAAACGTATAGACAAAGCGAAGGAGGGAGACAAAAAAAGAGATTATAAATAAATATAGGCGGTCGCTACAACGTTAACTATATGGCTATATAAAGTGAGCGATGGTGGGGCTTGGCCACATTCTATCATCGGACGCCAAGCAGGAAAGCCGCTATCTTGGAATTGATTTTCAGCATAAGAGATTGCTGCATTAGTCGGGGATGCGGGGATGCGGGGATGCGGTGCGATACCGCAAGAGTGAGAGACAGGAGTTTCAATGGAATGTGGAGCAGGAGAGCCTATCGAAGTTTAATAAAAGCGGTGGAAGCGTCGCGCCGGGTGAATGAGTGGCTAATCGCGCTCGATTGATAGAATGCTGGAGTTTTTATATGGTTTTATTTAGCTGTGACATATTTGTATGTTTGTATGTGCCATGTATGTCTATGGCGCTGTACCACATTAATTGAAATTTGACCCCTTTCCTGTTGACCGGTTGATCTGAAATTTGGAACACACCTTTATCTCTGCAGTCATTATAAAACTGCATATTTCATTATATTGAAAATCCAAGATGACGACCGCTACAAAATGGCGGATTACATTACATATTACAGAACACAATTATTTATGAAAAATGCAATACCAAAATGGCCGCCACCACAAAATGGCGGATTATATATTTTCTCTAAACCCCATCAATATGGGTATCAAATGAAGGACTTGACTAGTAGAACTAGTTATTCATGAGGAGTGCAAAGCCCAATCATATCACGATACCAGACAGTAAATTCCTATTACGATATGCTTGCCATCGAGTATGTGTTCGTTGCCGGCTGAACAATAACCCCTGCAACATTTGCACGACAAATTTTGATTTTTTCGTATTTGAATCTAAACGTTTGAGTGTTTGCTGAGTGCTGAGTTTTATTTTATCCTTTGATTTTTTTTCTGTAATTTTGTACATGAAAAGGGATCTGTGCTCCATGATATTCGAATAATGGACAGTCCTACGTCTCTCCGGTTATGTCCCCGACATTACCCACGCGTCTTTTTTATTTTGTTATTTTCAAATTACATCCCATCTGTCAAAATATCACACTTCTTCAAAACAATTTCCCCAAATAGATCGTTAACTAGTTGGAAACTGACTAAAAATTTCTGAAAATAATAGAATGATAATCTAATTATTACTTTTTTGTCAGTTGGTCATAACTCTCAGCTGTTTGATGCTATTGTTCGATTGTTTCTGGATATCACAGTAATCAGTTTCAACTGTTTTGCTGAATTTGTGCTTTTTGAATAAAATAATATAATAAATTTATAATATAGTCCACTATATCCAATCATAGCTGATGAACAGAAAGAGGACTGGGCATATGGAATTTTTTTTTTCTTAGTTAGGAATTTCCTAGCTTATGAATAATTAAATTCCAAGTTCTTACATTTTATGATTTTAAATAAAATAAATTATTGATTATATCATCGACTAGTCCAGGCTGGGGAGAGATAAAATGTGATCTTTCCAACAAAATCAACAACCCGCCTTCGCAACGAAAAGAAAATATAAGTATACAAAAAAATATAATAAATAGTTAAAAACCGCTTTGTCTATTCGAATTCAACGAAAAACATAATACACTGACTGGAATCAATTTTGCTGCAATAGTAGAAAATAGCAACCACATAGCGTAAGAACAACTCAATCCTGAAAGAATGAATAAAGAGAAGTGACAGAACATAACGATAAGCATGACTAACAATAAAGTTCAACACCGACACCATCGTGGACAACAGGAAGTGACATCACACTACCAATCAGATCGATATGATGAATCAGTACTATGCAGAACAACACATTATACTCCAAAGTAGACTACACTGCAACATGATAAATGGATTCGAGTCAAAAATTGTGGACTAATAAACTCTTCGATTTCGTTATATTTTCTTTTTAATATGTATTTCTTTTAATTTATATGGAAAAATTAAAAATATACCAGGTTAAACAATCACGTTCGCATGGAACAGATATAACTGTGATACAAAGTCTTTTTCGCATGAGCGCATATAAATTGGGATAAATACTCCTCCTTTCTTCCCACCACACCAACAAATCATTCGTTCTAGCTAGAAGCGGTTCAGCTAGATATTTATCAATTTCTACTATCGAAGCAGCCAGTGCATCATGTCTGGCTTGTAGCCTGCTGACAGCAACGTCGAACTCTTCCCACAGTGTTGAATTGTCAGTCTCTTCCGTACTGGAACGGTAGAAGTGGACGTTATTCTTATCTTCCGGGTTATCGCCTGATACGTTGCTCGGAATTGGCCATCATCCTGGAATCCTTGTCGCTTGAATCGCGGATCTAGAACTATCGACTGCGTTACTAGCTCATTAGAATCCCAGATAGAAAAACGCTTTGATAGCTCATTTGTAAGCTCGTCCGCTAATTTTTTTACTGTTATCGGTAGGTTTGAGTTAGCTGCATATTGATTTACTTTTTTCTTCAAGACTTTGGAAAGCATCGCACATTTTGAAAGCGAAACTTTTTTCTCCCTTGAAATTTCTACGGTCACTTCATCTAATACCTTCAATAATTTTATACTGTGTTCGATAATCTCCCAATCTCCGCTTCCAGGTTTAGTTCGGAATTAAGTATCGCCAACGTTGATATTATAGCTTCTTTATTAACAAGAACGCGGTCCAGCATATCATACGTTGAGTTCCAACGCGTGGGAACATCTTGATTCAGTTTCAAACTCCTCATGTTCATTTCATTTTGTATATCATGCAGCTTCGAGAGAGCATACGAGCTTTTTTTGAAGTATTGTACTATGTCGTTGGTCTTGTCATCCACATATCTAATTGATTTAGAAATTGAAACTTGAACGTCCAAATTAATCGTATGGGCAAAACACGGAAGGTGTCTTATTTTAAGAGTTGATGATGCGGATTTCATGTTTGCGGCGTTGTCGGTTACGATAGATGTGATTTTATTTTGTATGTTTTTAGAGGCGAATGAACTGAAAAGTTTAAAGCCTCTTTAATCCAACATCATCATTTTGTATGCCGTATTTTCCTATAACAGTATTTGTCCACTGGGCGATATTCTCCCGGGTATGTCGTTCTTCAAACTCCGAACACTCGAGTAAATATGCCTTCAGTTCGGTATTCGTTCCGAAGAAATGTGCAGTGACAGCATTAAACCCGATGTTGTTGATGTTTGTCCACCCATCACAGGTAAGACAAACAGCAGGCTTCCAGCTCCAACTTCACCTATCTTGTCAAATCTTCATGTACAGCCGTCAACAAGCTGTTTGAAAGGGTCTTTCTACTCGGCAGTGAGTATGAAGGACAAAGACGATTTTTTTAAATTCCTCATCTTCTACTAAAGAGAACGGGTGGTATTCCCGACAGATCATTTTGAGGGTTCATTCCGACAGGAACAGGCATCGGAGTAGATGACTCTACAGACGAAACATTATCACTTAATTTAATTGATGCAGATGTTCCAGGTCTATTCCCATCGAATGTTTCGGATGCTGCTTTCGAAGCTCGTTGTCCAACTCGTTCGTAGAGACAAACGGATGTTTGCTCTTCAAATGCCGCTTTGAGTTCGCTGTTGATCCTGCAGATATCGCCAATACAGCTTGGCAATATCTGCATTTTCCCTTTTTGTACTGTTTTTCGAAGTGATACCAAATTTCACTTCCGATTCTATTATTTCCAGACATCTTTGCAAAGAGAAGTGGTTAAAAGAGTTGAATTAGTTTGTTCATTTAAATAATTTGCCATCTTACCGTTCTATGGAATTTGGTTTTATCCCGTACAAATAATTCGTCACAAAAAGCAGAGTATCAACACTGTGAATATATACCATAATAATATAATGAGTGATAATATTTGATTAATAAATAATGAATGTTAATTACCGTCAAATAAATTAGTAGGCTATAGCTTTACAGCTGTTCAGCAGCAACAAAATGCAAACGTTAGTCTGAAAGTTATCGAACACAATATTATAATATGAAAAAATATATCAAATCAACAATGGAAATAACTGCTTGCTCACCGTTTGTCAAGACTGTCTAAATAGTTTTCGTCTTTCAAGCTCTTTCTCCTAGCAAAGATTGGAAGATTTGAATTAATTTGTTTTTTTTTTTAATAATCTGACATCTGACCGTTCTATAGAATTTTGTTTTATACCACACAGATGATTCGCCCCAAAAGGCAAACAAAGTATCAACATTGTGAATATATACTATATTATGAGTCATGTTATTCCATTAATGAATAATGATTGTAATTACCGTCAGAAAACGCAGAAATAATGAATGTAAATTACCGTCCGATGAGACTATAGCTTTACAGCTGTTTAGCAGCAACAAAACGTGAGCGTTAGTCTGAAAATTGTCGAACACAATATTATATAATACGAAAAATAATTCAAATCAACGACACAAAAAAGTATTCACTCACCGTTTAACGAAACTGTCCAAATTATTTTCGTCTTCCAAAGTCTTTTCCTAGCGAAGGAGAGAAATATTGATTAACAAATCAACTTAATGAATTGTTGTAAGCTTCAGAATATAAAAATAAAATTTGTAAGAAATAACAATCCAAATGAACAATTTGAAAATCAGCGTATCCTCAAACAGCCAATCAACACGAGTTTTAATTTGAAAATGGCAATATCGGCTTCTTAGTTTTGTTTTGTTTTTTCATAGCGCTATCGTTTGTTTTCATTTGTTTATTTAAGCACTATTCACCTTTTAGCACAGTTCAGCTACCGTTCGTTCGTTCACTTTCCACTTGTACTGCGGTAATCACACACAGTTCGTTCTGAACTGTATGCACAGTTCAGCCAGCGGTCATCTACACAGTTCGTTCTGAACTGTAAACACAGTTCATCGTTCATCGTTCACAGTTCGTTCTGAACTATTCGCACAGTTCCGCCGGCGGTCAACTGAACAGTTCGTTCTGAACTGTGTAAACAGCTCATATGAACTGTTGCGCAGTAAAAAAGAACGACCGTTCGTTCACTCGTTTTGGTGAACTAGTTTCTTTTGAACAGTTCATGAACGGTTTGCCCATCTCTAAACACAACCATCGTTGTGCGAAACTTAGAACTTGTTCATTTTCTGTACATGTGAATAGCACACCTTCGATACTTTTAGTAACAATCAAACTTGCACAGAAGAACAGAGGCCCTGATTCTCGAATACACTTCACGGTGGAAACGAAGCGAGATGGAAAATGAAAGGTGGGAAGATTTTTAAATCTGTGACGTCACAGATTTTGTTTATGTATGTTACTTTTTTTATAATAGTCCACTACATAGGAAAAGTGTTGTTATTAAAAGTAAAAATAAGCAGATGAAATGAACAAATTAGTATTTTTTCTTAAATCAATGCTAGCGTTCAAAATCATAGGGGCCCAACTGAAATTTTAGCAGAAACTGAAATTTCAGTATTGTTGAGGTGTTCTAAACTTTATTTCAATCTTATTTTACTTCTCGTTACATCGACCAAAAACGTAAATGAACAAAGTCAGAGTTACAAAATCGTTTTTTCCTTTGGCGGAAAACATTTTACAGCGCATGAGAAAAAAGTAGCAAGTTTTTTTTCCGCGTAAAATGCACTTGAAAAATAAATTGAATAGACTCCATATGACCTAAATTGAGACGAAAAGTTTTCTGCTTCCGTCCTAGTTTTAGACGAATGAAGTGTTCAGCACCCTAATTGTGGAAAAAGGAATTACAATTGCTAACAACAGATAAACTACTATGAAGATGCTCTAAAATCCAAACATAGTAAAAATTAGAATACTAATTCTGATATAAGAAGAAATAACAAAAATGAAACATTTTGGTTCGTGACATGTTCTGTTTATTTTTTAAATGATGAATGTAACGCGAAAAATATTTTTTTGGAAATATGTAATTATTTTCTCTTCTATCCTCTTTCAACGTTATTCGTTGACACATTCAATTTTGTACCATTTGAGTAACTGACTGTTATGCCTGATATGTGAACTTCTTATCTTCCTGACTACTAATACTATCAAAGTTTAACACAAGCAAAACCCGTGAATCTTCCCACCTTCTATTTTTCATCTCGGAAACGAAGGGCCTAAGGCCCTGATTCTCGAATACACTTCACGGTGGAAAAGAAAAGAACGGCACGCCATTGAACTACGTTTTACGAGTTAAGGTGGCCGTTCACTGTTTGCCCGGAGGTCAAATATTTGTTATTTTTTGACAGATAAGGTTTGATTTGATATTTGTACAAACACTATTTTGTTTGCCACTCTTCAATTTTCAACAGTAGTAAACAATATCAAACACCGAACATGGAAAAAATCAACTGAAATATTCAAGGTAACCTAACCATGTACCGACAGGTTCGAAGAACAGACTGAAAAAATATTTTAGGCATCCAATAATTGAATATTTGCTTGTCGTGTTTTGTGTAGAATATATTTGATCAGTACACGTTAACCAAATTTTATCTGTCAAAAAGAGTAAATATTTGGCTTCGGTCAAACAGTGTATGAGCACCCTTAGTGAAGTGTCGAAGATAATGATGAGTTTTCAGGCAGAATGAGCACTTTTCAAATAAAAAATCATTAATGAAATTTACCTTCTTCGTATCAAACTGGTATTCAATGTGAGTGGGAAACTTTGTTTTCTTCATGTGGCATAATAATCTCATACAAAAATTTCATCTGAAGATAATTTGATATTGGGCCTGATTCTCGAATACACTTCACGGTGGAAACGAAACAAACGGCACGCCATTGAACTACGTTTTACGAGTTAGTGAAGTGTCGAAGATAATGATGAGTTTTCAGGCAGAATGAGCACTTTTCAAATGAAAAATCATTAATGAAAATTAACTTCTTCGTATCAAACTGGTATTCAATGTGAGTGGAAAACTTTGTTTTCTTCATGTGATATAATAATCTCACACAAAAATTTCATCTGAAGATCATTTGATATTATAATGATAAATTTAGTGGGAAACTAATCTCGCATCCAGATGTCGACACCGTACCGTTGTCATCGCGAATGCGTTTCTACCGTTTCCACCGTGAAGTGTATTCGTAGTGTATTCGAGAATCAGGCCCATTATAATGATAAATTTAGTGGGCAACTAATCTCATATCCAGATGTCGACACCGTACCGTTGCCATCGCGAATACGTTTCATTCCGTTTCCACCGTGAAGCTACGTTTTACGAGTTAGTGAAGTGTCGAAAATAATGATGAGTTTTCAGGCAGAATGAGCACTTTTCAAATAAAAAATCCTTAATGAAAATTAACTTCTTCGTATCAAACTGGTATTCAATGTGAGTGGAAAACTTTGTTTTCTTCGTGTGATATAATAATCTCATACAAAAATTTCATCTGAAGATAATTTGATATTATAATGATAAATTTAGTGAGAAACTCTCGCATCCAGATGTCGACACCGTACCGTTGTCATCGCGAATGCGTTTCATTCCGTTTCCACCGTGAAGTGTATTCGTAGTGTATTCGAGAATCAGGACCGAAATGATTTGCGGTGCGATTGACGAATTTACGCAATGCTGAATCAGCTCATGCGACCTACATCAGAGCTCAGAACTACAAAAGTGAGGGTGTTTGTTTATTTTACGCACTGAAAAGCGCGATTCGGTCGTAATTATTAATTTTATTTTTATTTAGATTCATTTCAGCCACTAAATGTCGTCAGTATATGGTTAGAAAATTATTGTTTTGTATATTGCCGATGGTTTCAACAAGCGATTTTACTAAATTCATAGATAATCTTCGGAAATTTTAGGTTTGATTATGCATACCGGTCATTGATACTATGGATAATTGCGATGAAATCGATATCATATCAAATTGGCTGATATCATTGATTAAGTAGGGGCCGATACGAGAAGGATTTTTAGTATTTTTAGCGCAAAACACATTCGTCGTTTACTTAGTTGAAAAAAATTAAAGTTACAATACTTATAACAAGCCATTCCTCGTAATATACGTAGCACATTGTAAAATGATGATTTTCTAACCTTTTCAGCGTGGAAAGTATACATGAAACCGGGAAATTTGAAGATAAATTCTGATTTTTCTAGAAAATTTGAACGAATTTCATACCAAAATAACCAAACATCCTCATTTTACTCGCTGCGCCATCTGGTTGTAAATCCAACGTAAATTCGTCAATTGGCGATCTAACGCAAAACGTAAACGATCGGTAGACATCTGGATTTTGTTTTTGAACTAAGAAAATGATGCTAATGTAACCTAAAACTCAAAAAACAAATCACGTATATTTTACTTCCGGACATTCCAAGGTAGTTCTCACATGCAGGAATCGTACACTTTTCTACTTGTGTTTGATTGTGCTCTCGAATTTCCTTCTTTAATTCAACCATTGTCAACATTTTTATAGTTTTCACTACTGAAAGAGGTAAATAAATAACATGTTATATAGAAAATTGCGCAGAATTAAATTTCTTACGAACTCATCGCAATCAAATAATCTTTTATGATTATAACATTGTAATTTATGGAAAGAACTACAAACCTTCCATAAGCTCACATGGCAAAATTTAAAACCATCATCACTTTCACCGCAGCGCCGCCTGGGTGTAGATTTTTACGTTAGATCGCCAATTGAATTATTCTTCATAAATTTCAAGGGGAAACTTTTCATTAAAACAAAAATATTTTCCCGATATTATTGTCCACTACATCTACACACACAGAGACAAACATGATTTCGTGAAATATTCGGAAACGAACATACTTAAGCTTTAAAATGATGTACATTCCATCTTCATTCGTTGTTTTTCACGAAGTTAAAAAATCACCTAAATATTTCGAGTGTATTTTCTTGGTTAAGCACTGATATAACTACTAAAAATAATAACATGAATTTTTAAACTACACTCCTAGTAATTAATTCTAGTTTGTATTACATTTGCGGGTGCCAATGACACAATGCTGTTCACTGATTATGTAGAGAAACGATCTGCTATTTTGATTCTGGCTAAGTTAAACTGACCAGACGTCCCGCGTTACGCGGGACAGTCCCGCATTTCAACTAAATGTCCCGCGTAAGATTCCGTCCCGCGAAACGTCCCGCAATTGGCAAAAGAAACGAAAATGTCCCGCGATATCAATATATTTCAATATCACAATTTGATCATGTTGATTTTCTTAAATGGATGAACCTCAAAAAAAATTTTATTTGGCAGACTGTTCAAGAGCGCTTCTAATGCATCCAAAGATTTATACGTTGAGCTGGTTTCATCACACCGACATTAGGCTTTTTGTTTAAAGAGTGTCAACTGGAAGCGACAGCAACAAAATTGGAAAATGATTTTTATAAAAGTCCCCTATTGATCCGCAGTTCATCGTTGGCCCCCTAGCTCTGTCAGGGCTTAACGTTTTAAATAAGCCGGAAGAATTAGTGTATACCCGACAGGAAGAGGCAGAGTTGTTTGATGAATTATCGTAAATGAAGCACTGGGCGATCTTACTCTGTCTCTCTATTTTGGCCATTCGCCCAAAAGTTTTCTAACGGGCGCAGCTGGGGAATGCTGGAAGGTTGGTGGTCTTCGCGATAATGTTTTTCTCCAGCCGATCCATCCTCCAATGATCTTTTGGCATAATGGGATAATCCCAGGTTCGGCATAAAGACCACATCACCTTCCCAGCTCCGGCAAGAACTCCGTACTATATATCTCCCCGTTCACCATATGACTCGAAAGAAGAGCGGCTTGGACATTCCCATCACGTCTGTCAGAGAAGGACCTTCTTCGAGAACTCGATGTGAGTGATATATTCGACGTCATCGCTTACCTGGGGAACGTAAAGTACCCGGTCCCCTGCCTTTCGTTGGATTCTAGCATTAAGTACGTCTCGTCTTTCATTATGAGTACGAAAAGAAGTTTTTCACTTCTTTCGCCGGAAAGAAGTTTTTCACCAGCACCTCAAGCTACTCCTTCTGGGTCATTGCCTGCTGCTCAGATACGGCCGGTCTCATCTGACGTTTCTGCATAAAAATGTCCATTTTGGCTAGATTCTTCTCCAACGTTCAGCCGGTTGCTTCGCTCTCCCGGCTTAAGAAGCGGCAAAGAGATGATATTGTGAATACCAGATCGGATATATCCTACAGACACAAAGTGCCTCAGGATATCCAACTCCTTCGTTGTGGGGTGGAGCTTGCAGTATGGAAAAATCATCAAGTTGCTTGACAGTGCTGCTGCTACGAATCAACAGCCTTGAATCATTTTTGTTGTAGACTTAATAAACGTAAGATTTAAAGAAAATTTATTCCTATAAATTATCTTTCATCGCCATCCGAAATTAGTACATATTTTTGAATGCATACGTTAACACTAAAATCGATGAAAAATGAATTGGAATTTTCGAGCATTTCATTCGGTAATTTGAAGAGAATTGTAACGTAAACGAAATATAAACCACCGAAAAATCATAACTGAGTGCCGATACTCAGAAAGAAATAGTACTGATCAGTTTAGAATCGCCAAACTATGGTTCATGTTCACATAACGTAATATACATAACGTTTTGTTTTTTGTGTCCCGCGTTAGACCTCTGACCATCTGGTCACTTTAGGCTCAACTCATACAAAATTATATACAGAACCTGCGAAACGCAATTCTTGTGATCATTCTCGTCATCCTTCTAGTATCGTACTGCTGGCAATAACGATAACCATTATCAACATCAATCATTATAATTTTAACTTTCTTCCGGTACATTGTTGTATCACACATATCATTATCATACTCAATAACTTACCCCAAACCAGTTTCTTGCAAGAACATTTTGTCGCCTGTTAAATGTCGTTTTACATAATTTTGAAAGCAGTGGTGAAGCGAAGGGTACAACATTCAAGGGGGATGTTCAACATTGCGTTTTAAAGCCATGAAACACATCCAAAACTTGAACACCATTTTGGCCCTTTTTGAGGCAGGACTTTTTATCTGTATAGGTGGCCGTACACCGTTTGCCCGAAGGTCAAATATTTGTTATTTTTTTACAGATAAGTTTTGTTTTGATATTTGTACAAACACTATTTTGTTTGCCACTCTTCAATTTTCAACAGTAGTAAACAATATCAAACACCGAACATGGAAAAAATCAACTGAAATATTCAAGGTAACCTAACCATGTACCGACAGGTTCGAAAAACAGTCTGAAAAAAATATTTTAGGCATCCAATAATTGAATATTTGCTTGTCGTGTTTTGTGTAGAATATATTTGATCAGTACACGTTAACCAAATTTTATCTGTCAAAAAGAGTCAAATATTTGGCTTCGGTCAAACAGTGTATGAGCACCCTATCTATTCATTTTGGTTCATAACAAAAAGGGGCCATCACCTTCCAGTACATTCTTAAACTTAAGACTTAATAACTCATATTTATGAAATTATACACAACACGTTAAGTAGGTATGAAAATAGGTCGTAAAGTATACATCATACCGCTAGGGTATCGATTTCCGTATATTTTATACCGATTAGGGTGGACATATGCAAAAAAATGAATTTGTTTTATCTGTTTTTTTTTAATTTGGCTTCAAAAGTGCAGAGAACCCCAGCAGGCGATCTGGCATAACAGTTATCATCTGTATCCTTCAGCCTAAAAGTCACGGGTTGAATGCTCACTCCCGACATTTTTCCTCCGGAATGGAAGTAAAGCCGTGTACGAGTTACGATCCAACTAAAATGCTGAAAGTCACTGGGCCTGATTCTCGATTGCACCACGAATACACTTCACGGTGGAAACGGTGGGCCTGATTCTCGAATACACTTCGAATACATTTCACCGTGGAAACGGAATGAAACGTATCCGCGATGACAACGGTACGGTGTCGACATCTGGATACGAGATTAGTTTCCTACTAATTTTATCATTATAATATCAAATTATCTTCAGATGAATCTTTTGTATGAGATTATTCTATCGCATGAAGGAAACAAAGTTTTCCACTCACATTGAATACCAGTTTGATACGAAGAAGTTAATTTTCATTAATGATTTTTTATTAGAAAAGTGCACATTCTGCCTGAAAACTCATTATTATTTTCGACACTTCACTAACTCGTAAAACGTAGTTCAATGGCGTGCCGTTTATTTCGTTTCCACCGTGAAGTGTATTCGAGAATCAGGCCCGGTATGAAACGCATTCGCGATGAAAACGGTACGGTGTCGACATCTGGATGCGAGATTAGTTTCCCACTAAATTTATCATTATAATATCAAATTATCTTCAGATGAAATTTTTGTATGGGATTATTACACCACATGAAGAAAACAAAGTTTTCCACTCACATTGAATACCAGTTTGATACGAAGTAGATAATTTTCATTAATGATTTTTTATTTGAAAAGTGCACATTCTGCCTGAAAACTCATCATTATCTTCGACACTTCACTAACTCGTAAAACGTAGTTCAATGGCGTGCCGTTCATTTCGTTTCCACCGTGAAGTGTATTCGAGAATCAGGGCCACTATAATAGAACACAAAAAAATCATATCCCCAAATTTTCACCCTCCTACCCCCATACCCTAATTTTTATTCGTCATTTCAGTATTTTTGTATAAAGAATGAGCCCTATTATATTGTGTTATAAATTTGCTCATATTACGCTCGTGCATAATCAGATTTTTACTTCATATACAAATATACCTTCTTATGCGCGAGCGTAATATGAGCAAATTTATAAAACATGCGAATTGAGACTCTTTTGGAAGTGTATTTCCACTTATACGTTAGCCATTGAGACTGAAAAAATGTTCCAGGGCATAAAAATAGCAAAGAAAAAATTGCGATATTACCTTGTAGCAACGCCACGGGAAGTCACAAATTTAAACTTATTGTAATCAACAAATTCAAAAAACCAAGGTGTTGATAATTCCTTAATATTTTCCTTTGTTGGTCGTATTTTTTTCACATATTCACGTTGGAGAGCCTTATCCCTTCTCTTCGTTGGCCGAGACATTTTGATTGAAAGTAATACTTTTCCGTTTACTATTTTTGACAGCAGAGGCAGCCGTGGCAGTGTTCCGAGCTTTGCAATACAATTTTCTTAACCAATGTTAAAGTTGCTAAAGCTTACATTATAGACCCATTATACGTAAAAATAATAATTGTATTGATATCAACATAATTTTATTTTATTGATTTTCATGACACGAAACGCTATGACTAAGGAATAACATTTTATTGAGTGGTTTTTATAGCTGTTTCGATGATGTTATCTGACATCAGTGTCGAAAAAATAACGATGCTTTCACCAATACAAATAAAACCATTGCGAAAAATTAAAACATGGAAAGTGGAGCCGATCTGGCGTGGAGGTAACATCCATACTTCTCACGCTCAAGATCACGAGTTCAATTCTCACTCCCGACATTCTTCCAAAATGGAAGGAAAAGTGACGAACCAGCCAGAAGCGTTGAAAGTCACTATAATACAGAAAAACAAAAAAATAAATAAATAAATAAATAAATTTGAGCGTCCTAACTAAACGGCTGAAACGTTACTCTGACTCTGCAAAGCGCCAGGAACAAAATCGGATGTTCAGAGATAACGAAAAAGCGTTCTACGACCACATTAGCGACGAGAAGCCCGACTACCGCGAAGGTTTGCCAGATATTAGCGATGTGACGAACTTCTGGGCTGGTATTTGGGAGACCCCAGTACAACATCGCGACGGGCAAATGTGGTTAAGACGGGAGGAGGAGAGTTGTGGTGAAATTGGAGAGATGCCAGCTATCATCGTCGAAGAGAACGATGTCCGCGAAGCCTCGCGGTACCTGAGGAACTGGGCAGCACCGGGCCCCGATGGTGTTCAGAACTTCTGGCACAAGAAGCTGACCGTCGCACATCAAAAGATAGCTGAGTGCTTCAACAAGGTGCTACGTGACCCACACAACCTCCCTGAATTCGCCACCCGTGGCGTCACATTCCTCCTCCCGAAAGACAGCAACACATTGAACCCATCAAAGTACAGGCCGATAACGTGCCTATCGAGTCTGTACAAGATATTAAGCAGCATCATAACCGCCAAAGTTTCTGCCCACTGCGAACAACACCATATCATCGCAGAAGAGCAGAAAGGATGCAGAAAAAATACGCATGGCTGCAAAGACCAGGCCATCATCGACGCAACCATAGTCGGCCAGGCGGTTTATAATCAGCGGAACCTAAGCATGGCCTATATCGATTACAGGAAGGCTTATGACTCCATACCTCACTCGTTTCTCGTCCGGGTATTGGAGCTCTACAAAATTGATCCCGTCGTCGTTAGGTTCCTGCAGCATGCGATGAGGCAGTGGAGCACGTCTCTGCACCTTAGTGATGGGGAAAATGTGTTGCAGTCTAGAACGCTGCAGATAAAGAGGGGGATATTCCAAGGCGACTCTTTCAGCCCGCTTTGGTTTTGTCTGGCACTGAACCCCCTCAGTAGGATGCTCAATAGAAACGGTCATGGCTATAAAATAAGGTATGGCGACGGCGCCCACGAAGAAGTGACCCATACCTTCTACATGGATGATCTCAAGGTCTACGCTGATTCACGTCAGCGTCTAGGTGTAGCTATCCGGGTTGTCGAAGACATAAGCAGGGACATCTGTATGGAGTTCGGCCTCGACAAGTGTCGCTGTGTCCACCTGCTGAAAGGACAACTTACCGAATCCGGAGGCTACGAGGTCTATGACGGCGAGTTTATAAGAGACATGGTTCGTGGCGAATCCTATAAATATCTTGGATTCCGACAGCTCACCGGGATTCGCCACTCCGACATCAAGACGGAGCTGCGAGACAAGTTCTTGAGTCGAGTGAACTGTGTCCTGAGGACTTTCCTCAACGCGGGGAACAAGGTACGCGCGATCAACACATTCGCGGTTCCCCTGCTGACCTTCAGTTTTGGTGTAGTCAAATGGAGCAAAACTGACCTAGAGGACCTTGAGAGGAGGATGAGGAAAGCATTCAAAGAGGCCGGAATGCACCATCCTCAATCGGCACTGGAGAGAGTTTCACTACCACGCAAAGAAGGGGGACTTGGAATCGTCGATATTTCTGCACTGTGTGTTGCCCAGGTACGACAACTGCGCGAATACTTCGCAGAACGCGCCAACCAAAACGCGCTATACCGGGCTGTCTGCGCCGCTGACAGAGGATACAGCGCTCTGCACTTGGCGCAAGCGGAGTACCAACTAAATTGCAATCTGCAGACAGTGGAGGAGAAGATTGCAGCTTGGAAGCAGAAGGCAGTGCATGGTGCCCACCCCCATCAACTGGACCGGCCACACGTCGACAAGGCCGCATCTAATCTGTGGCTAACGCGTGGTGAACTCTCTTCAGTAGTAGAAGCCGACATGATAGCCATCCAGGACAGGATAATGCCGACGAGAAACTGCAGGCGGTACGTCTGGCATCAAGACGTTGATGACATTTGCCGGATGTGCCATCAACCAGGTGAAAACATAGAACACATTATGGGAGGCTGTCCCGTTTTGGCCAACGCAGCCTACACCGAGCGCCACAACAACGTGGCCCGTATTGTTCATCGACAACTGGCGCTCCAATGTGCTCTACTGGAAGACAACGTACCAAACTACCGGTACCTGCCTGCACCTGTCCTGGAAAATGACCGTTTCAAGCTGTACTGGGATCGCACTGTTCTGACCGACCTCTCGATCCACCACAACCGCCCAGATATAATGGTTTACGACAAGAGCGACCGCAAAGTCACCATCATCGATGTCGCTATTTCACTGAACCAGAATCTGGAGGAGACCCACGGTCGCAAAATCTGCAAGTACCGACCATTGGCCGTGGAGCTCAAGGAACTGTGGGGGCTAAGGGAGGTCCCAAGAATTGTTCCAGTCGTTCTCTCTGGAACTGGAATTATCCCGAAGACACTTCTGGAAGCGCTAAAGGTGTTGAACATCGAGAAGGAATTGGCCAGCATCCAAAAGTCGGTCATCCTTAGCACCTGCGCGATTGTCCGACAATTCCTCGGTCAGGACTAAAACAGCACGAGCATGCAGATACGTGCATTCCGCAGAGCCTAGTCCCCCTTTGGCATTCAGAAGCCCGGGGGCAGGTGAAAATTCTGGCTAGGTTCGCCTAGTTAAGAAGTGAGATAAGTCTGCTAAAAAAAAAACATGGAAATTTAACTTTCAAAGCACTAGCTCGAGACGTTTTTCATTATACATTGCAACGGCAGATGAAAATTTAATATCTTGTGAGTAATCGATTAGAGTTTGTTTGATATTACTTGATGAGAAGTGTGCGAGAACGATTATTTTCTACACACTGTTTCGCAAAACTATTGGATTTTTTTGCATATCGGGCGAAGGATAATAGAGGGAGATGAAAGAAATGAGCGCTATTGTGGCAGCCATCTGTGGCTTCCTTCTACCTTCACCTTAACGGTGAAAAATTGAACGATTTTTTCGCACTTCAACCCTGCCGTTTGCTAAACGAAAGTGGCGAAACTGAGAACGTGGTAATGCTCTTAGGCGGCGGTGACACTGGATGCAGAAAAGTGGTCGTACGAATTGTATGCAATAATGAAAGTAAACAACCACATTGAGTTGTATTGGTGTGGTTACATTGCTTTCTCCTTGCTTCGTTCGAATTCGTCTGCTTCTATAGAACAACATTGTTTGTTTCTATTCGTACAATCATATTTTCGTGCGTACTCCTAGGCAATGTCACCTTACCCTTAGGAAGACATGTTACATCTTCTTTATCATATGCCGTACTAAGAAACGGAACACGTAATTGTTCCAATTGCGTAATTTTCCAAATTTGTTTTGCTTGTCCATTCTGCGGTGTTATATTGTAAAAGTGTAACCAAACGAAAGGGAGAGGGGAATACAAGAGAATTCATTCATAATTTCTTTCTTACAGTACATAATTACTCACAACAGTATATTTTTGGCATTTTTATTACATAAATGTTTCAAAGCATGCAGGAACACAGTAATACGGGTTCGATACATGTTCGCACGGAAGCCGACAAGATAAGGCCATCGTCATAGTCTTATTCTGCGTACAAATCTGAATGAGCAAATTCTAAGATAAGCAATCTAGTGATGAAAATGTGAGCAAAGTAAATACCTACATTTCTTTATCAGAGTATGATTATGGTTATGATAGTAATATAATTCCGCTTCACCGATGAGAATATTGCCAATTTGAGCCACCAATCTCACGGACGTCTTCGGAGCCGTTCAAAAAATCTCGAATTGGTTCGCGGAGACTCGAACACATCATCATCGCCGCTGGTCCAGCGTGTTATTGTTGGATAATCCGATACGCTTTCATACGCCAGGGCATCATCGGCCAGGAAAGCGAGACTAGTCGTGGAGCCCCGATCTACGCATGGCAATCGGGCAACCCGATTTTCATGTAGATGACATCGAACACGCACGTAAACACAGATCGCAAAGATAACGCCAAAAATTGCGATTGCCATTATTTCGTTCGTATCCATCGTAGGATCGGACAGTACAGCTGCATAATCGTCTTGCCACATTCCGCGGATCATGCTGCGGAGCGAGTAATGCAATCTGGCGCTGAATACTGCATTGACGCCGTAGAAAAGACAGATGGTTCCAAAGAGGATTCCATTTGTGTACAGGAACCACTTGATTGAGTTGAGTGCAACTCCCACAACTATTACGCCCCCAAGCATAAATACATGAGCATACGGATGAGTGTATAAATTTGTTGAAAAATTATCTGTAAAAGAAAAGAAAAATAGAATTTATAAATCAATCATTTCTCTTATCTAGAGGACTAGCGAGTATTCTTTGATACAAATATTTAGGGTGTAGGAGAAAAAAATCCATTATTTTCCATGAAACCTGTATCACACGTTGTAGAAGTGCAGTAGGATTACGCTATAATATTAGGTTGGGGAAAAAGAATTCCATTATTTGCTCGCTAGATGACTGTAGTGATCGATATCGCGCGTAATGGTGGGTTTACACTAGTGATATATTCATGTAAAGAAATATGATGAGATCATAGAAATCGCATCAACCGTTTACACTAGCGTGAGTTTATATAATGAATAAATATATACATGTATTCCTTCATACAATTTGAAGTTATGATGAATGTACAAACCGTTTACAGATGCATAAAGTAGATAGGGGCAATATGACCAGGCGGGGCGAAATGGGCCACCCTTTGTTTAGGCTTGTTATTGAACCAATGACACTTATTTTCTAACAATTGTGTTAGAAATACCCTACTTAAGTATCTCTGTGAAACCCGTATTTAAATTAAACTGTTTTATAAAGATATTGAAGGAAATCTCACACTAACTGATAATCACGAAAACCATAAACTTCGATATAACGTACATTTAAATTTCAAAATTGTACGTTGTATCGAATTGTACGTTATATCGAAGCACAAACGTAGTCTATAATACATTATTGTGTTGCTGTTTTAGTAAAGTTAATGAATAACTTCAATCAGAAGACGAAGCCAGCCTTTCTCCAGATGTTCCCCTTCGTACTGTTGAATAAAACTTGATTCATTTAGAATCCGGAATCACAAAACCAGCTGTATTTCGGGATTGATTGAAGGTACAAAACTTGTTTTAGCATCACAATACAGATAATTCATTGTTCTATCAGAAAAAAATATAAAAAAAAATTCCTTTACACTTTGGAAATGTGTACGTTATATCGAGGTAAAATGTACGTTATATCGAGTGACGTTATATCGAGGGTACGTTATAACGAGGGTACGTTATATGGAAGTTTCCCTGTATAAAGCAGTCAACGAAATAAGCTCTGTACGCTTCATACTGAAATTTATTACTCTGCTCTTTATATCAATTCGTACTGGTATTATTTCTGAACATTTCCACTGATTTATTGCGCTGCTTTGCCGTTTCATGTTAAAGGACAGTTTATTTTCATTGAGCGTAAATGTACGGGGCGGAATGGACATAGCTGCTTGGGGCATTATGACCAGGTATTTCTTCAACATAACCTGTAAATATTGCTGTCACAATTTGTAAACATAGTTGGAAATAACTAGATGTGGAATCATGGTGCAGAATTATACCAGAACAGCCGAACGTAAAAAGTGGTCACAGACCAGCTTGAACGCGGCAACCTTAGTGCATTGTGTCCCGCGAGAAATACTCAAATGTTATTTACGTTGCGCAGATCCTTTGCTGCTCCAGCAACTCGGATCATTTAGTAATGTTTTAACGACGGAAGTTCTCTTAGCTTGTAGATTATATTCTCTCTATGGAACAACGGTTCTACAGTGTTACGGCGAAAGGAATCCGGAAGCTGGCGTACGATTTGGCCGAAAGATGGCATTTCTCACCATTTCAATAGCCAAAAGCAATTAGCCGGAATGGATTAGTTGGCTGGTTTTGGAGAGCGCCACCCACAACTCTCACTTTTTTTTTATCTCATTTATTTATTTATTAGGCTCATTGGCATTTTAGCTGTAACAGAGCCGGGTTTTAATCGTGTACATGTACATATGTTTTATGTTTCTATAAATTGTAAATTACACAGTAGTTAGTAGTAGCCATTTAGGCGTTAAGTTTTCTGTTCCATTACATTATGGTAAATTACACAGTAGTAGCCATTTTAGGCGTATGGGTATTCATTCTGTTCATCCATTGTTCAGCAGACCGGACAGCGGAGACAGTTGATATTGATCATTGTTGAGTTATTTATAGAAAAGCAGCCCGATGTGTCTTGTAGAGCAGAGCAGTTGTATGGATGAATCGATCTTATTTCGACCGTGGATCGATTTCCATCGCTGATGATGGTTGCGTGAACGTTATTATTCTATAACAACACAAAGATGGTCAATTGAGGGCCCTGAGTTTGAACTCACGATCGATCGCTTGGTAAGCGAACGCGTAACCAAGTGGCTACGAAGACCTCAATCGCGTTGCTGTCGGGAAATTCTACGATTTACTGGAAGACGTACAGCAGAAATACGACATTCCACCAGTAAGGCAATTCAACGTGGATCAAGGCGCTTGTATAAATGTATAACAGGTGAAGCAACATCATCACTTCAATGAGAAGGGGATTACGGTTTGTGGAGCGGGGGTTGTTTGTTTTGTTATTGCTAGGATACGCCATTTTTGCATTTTCACATGCGAGAGTAGTGGATGAACTGGATGAGAATGAAATTCTACAAAATCATCCCGTCTTTTTCACATAAATTCACGAAAGCCGAACAAAGTAGGCATCGTTCGAATAAGCGTCGCAGCAGTTTGTAGAGAGCCGCCGGCAGCGTTGTGATGCTGTTTGTAAACAATACCGACAGCAATTCCAATATGGCTGAAAGTGCATTTCATATGATTGTTTCACCTGGTATATATAGAGGCGCCTTGACGTGGATGAGGCATCAGTGATTCCAGTAACTATTTTTTTTATCAATATGAGAACGAATTAAACTAAAAATTATTATCTTCATTCAACAGGTACAGACCAGAAATTCCAAAATTCTAACAATGCGGGGAAAAAGGCAGAAAAGCGCTATAACTTCAATTTCTCTGCGAACTGCGATGGATGGAACCAATGCTATCGATGCCACTCGTGGGTATGTAACTGCACAAATATTCTCTGTTCCTGCTTTGAGTAACGTAAAATTGCATTCCAATCACTTTGATCACATTGTTACTTTTTGTACATACAAACTGAATGAAATATACGTGAATACAATAAACTTTCGTTATATGAACTTGTTACGTTATTTCCTAGCGAAAAGATGCTTAAATGATTGAATCAACCAACATGGTCATATTGCCCCGCATGGAGGCCCATTTTTCCCCGTAGTGCTCTCGATCGACGGAAATGAAATACATTTTTAAAAGTGGAAATTTTCATCATGAATCTTTTCTAATGCATTTTCATACAATGTACATCGATCAATAAGGTTTCATAATTTATTTTTGTTCTGTTTTGTTGTTTGCATAATTTATAAATGTTCATACATGATTTAGGACGTGTTTCGTTCTTAGGGGGACCATATTGCCCGTATCTACCTTTATTCTGAATTGCGCATCATTCTACCACTTGAATAAACAGCAGTGAAATGCAATTTCGGATCTGTTAATTAATTTCGACGCTAATCAATTCTTTCTCCTCACTCTTATCGGTCATGGCAATAAATTATCCATCGATGGCAGCGTTGTTTAAATCTGCTGACAGCAAACACATGTAATCCTGACCTAGGCGTTGTACTATAGGTGGACCGCAATGTCAAAATCGTTGTTCCGCCATTGCTCGTGAAAAAACAAATTTGTTTACAAAACAAACAACATACTTTCGGTGACAAATGCATTCGTTGGCAAAATAGTTGCTCGCGCTTTACTGTAGCTTGGTAATTTTCTGGATGTCTATTATAACATTTTTTTATAATTGCTTTTATTTTTTCAGATATCTACAATAAGCGGTCGTATAATAACAGTGCAGATAGTTGTTCAAGCTATAGAATGCCCGTAACCACAGTGCAAGCCGGAAGAATTTTCTTTGACGAAAATCCCCCGGCTAGAACGGGAATCGAACCCGAACCCCCGGCATGATAGTGTGGGACGCTAACCACTCGACCACGGGAGCCCAAATTTCACGAATATATTTTTGCTTCTTTTTTCCTCCAGTTATTTTCCTCAGCGAGTTGATATGAAACCAAACCACACAACCAAATAAAAGTAAATAATTTTGAAAGCTACGTCTCGCTACTCGTCTCACGTTTTGTCAAGAAAGTGCCAAGAAAGAAACACCTATCGTTTCAGCATCTTTTTCTTGACACTCACTTAATCATTTGTCGATGCATTTCCTGTTTGTTCCACAAATAATGACTATTATAATATAAAATCATTATCAGACACAATTTTCGTTCAATACATTTTTGCAATTTCGGAAAACAAACCTGTTATTTCATCACATAAAATACGTTGGAGTAAATTTTCTCTCATAATTTTGGTTTTGGAAGCATGTTTATTCCACATGAATATCCATCATTATTTTCTCCTCCCAATGAAAGCACTCGAAGCTCAATGCCGTCTACGCGAATATACTCTTCAAAATCAGAATCCGAATTGGATTACGATTCCAATAATACAAAAGCAAAAGCGGCAGTTTATCCATTTCCATAGTCTTTATTTTAAGATTTTCCAAAACAATACTCGGAACTTGACAGTTCAGTATACAACTGGTGAACCCGAGTGCGAACCCGTGAAACATCTCAGTGCGAATCCAACACCTTTCGGGTTGAACCTAGTGCGAAACTAGGTTGAAACTGAGTGAATAAAAAAACGTTTAGACAGTTTGGCACTGGAGTTAAAACTGCACAAAAACGAATTCGCTATATGAGTACGAGTGCAAGGAAGAGAGGATGAGTCGTCTCTCTCTTTTCCGGTGAATTTATTCACCTAAAGTAGAACTGCGGTCAACTTTAGTGATTTCTCACCAGTAAGAAATTCACCAGCGTTTACATATGCTGAATTTATTTTTAGTTATACAGTAATCGTTCGCTAACTGGTCCTGTTTTAACTGGTCTGCGTTTTAACTGGGCGAGCGTTAACTGGTCCTTGAACCAGTTAAAAAGCAGAATTTCGTAAACAATCCACGCCATATTCAAATGGAAGATTTGCTGTGAGGGGCATTCGAATGAAACTTGAAATGTTATGAAAATTGACATTATTTTCGCATGACAAAAACATTGATTAAATTACAGAAAAATAATTTCCTCAAATTATATTTTATATCTGTTGTCACACTCAATGCGAAACTTCCATTGGAATCCTTTTGTTTATCCAATTTCATGATCAACGCGAATCAAACAATTAATTGAAGTTCCCCTCGATCTTATTTGACGTTTAACATGCCGGACGCAAATGTCAATAACTGGGCTTCCCTTTTCGTCCAGTTAGCGAATGTTTACTGTATATACGTTGAAAAAGTGTATCATATTTATTCTCACCCGTATACATCTATTTTCACGTGAATAAATCCATCTATAGCTATAGATCTCCCTAATGTAACACGTTACCGTACGTTAACGACCGCATTGTTAACGTAGGACTACGCTGTAGTTTAATTCAAGTCGCTTGTTTATAACTGCGGATATTATTTTATTTTAAAAATAATAATAGTTTAGTAGTTTAGTCGCCCTGAAATATTTGTTTATTGTAGAATCATTCGACGATGATTGTTTGATAATTCATTCTTGTCCTCGCAGAACAATACATGTTCGAGATAAGCGCAGTTATCATCCTTAGTGGAGAAAGTTTTGCTACTGGCAAGCGAAACAAAATCACATACAAAATTCCAGGACGACATTCACTTTCTTGGTGACTAAATAAACGAAATAAACTCTTTCTGTTTATCTCAACAACCTCGAAAAGAGTAGCACCGCTTCATTATGATCAAGATTAGCGCAAATGCAATCCTAGTTGAAGGGAGTTTTGCAACTGGCACGTGAACCCAAATAAAATAATAACTTATTATAACTTTTTGAATAAATTGATATTTCCCAAATATTTTTTTGGTGCACAACTTTAACACCTACTTCACCATAGCGTCAGTTCAATGCATTGATGCAATGTCGAAGCCTTTATGTTGACAGAAAACAACAATGTTCACTGCTTGGGAAAAGGCTGAATATTTCCCTCAGCAGAGATTCATTACTAATACCCTAGCGTAAATATTTCCCTCCCGCTCTCTCCCCTCCTTGTTTATATTTACATGAGGTTTCAGCATAGCGAAGATGCACTATTTTTACGTACGGGTTATGAAGCACGCACATACGCACACAAATATCCATATATCGATGGCTTGAAGCAACTAAATATACACACACTTATCTCCGTTTTGCGCTCTTCTCAACAGAAGGCCTTTCTGTTAATATTGTCAGTCTAGATTAGCTTAGCTCTCATCCTTTGTGGAGAGAGTTTTGCTACCGTCATGCGAAACAAAATCACAGACAAAATTCCAGAATATTTATTTTCTTGGTGAGCTGACGATAGCCTAGCTTGATGATTCCCCACACAATTGTGTAGCTCAGAACCTTAATGCAATGGAGTCAGTTTGATGCAATGATTGCAATGCTAGAGACATTAGCGAGTGAGTAATTTGGTCGCGTCCATAGCTCAATCCGAAACGAAGACATGTGAGACTTTAAACTTCTTCAGTTCATTCGTCTCTAACCTTCAAAAAGGCCATTGGAAAACTTTATTTTTTCCTCGTATTACTCCTCCACCCCCATTGCCTTGAGAAAGGCATTCGATCCCTCGCCGTCCAGCTCGCCCAGATACGATGTTGTTCAGTCGATTTCCTCACGAAGAATGAAACTTTGCATCAGCGTGATCCACTGTTTATACTCTAGGCAAATATTCCCCTCCATTCTTCTTCTTTTCCTTTGTTCATGGAGAAATCTTACGATTTCCTCTTTGATGCTCGTTGACAAGTTGCTCGTTATTGACAGCTCTGTTCGGGAAAGCACACAAATGGACAGAACAAATGCATGAGGAAATGGCAATGCTTCCAATTTTCATCAATTTAAACCATATACATACTATGGGATTGTAATGTACAGCATATCAAACAAATCTTAGGGAATTTCCGATTCGTTTGGTATGTAAATCGTCAAAATCCGTTCGTGGCAAAAATAGTTGTTAACTTTATTTCATAAAAACGTGACCTGTTTTCTGATTTGGCACCCTTAATGAAAGACGTAGTTCTACGTCAAAAATAATTTTAAAGGGTAGATTAGAAGATCAGTTCGTGAACAGTCCTGCGATTGGACCCATAAACGTGCGCTTAGTAAGAAAACGTGGATTTTTTTTCTGCTACACTCTTTATCTCGTGTACCATAACAGAGTGAACGCGTCGTAATCTATCTGCTCCGAATACCTATGAACATAATTAATAAATAAATGCATATACTTACAAGCGCCATAGAAAACTATACTGCAAAGTAAAAACCCAACAACGAAGTTGCAAATGATGACAGCTGCAATCGGACAAAATATTGCCATTACCACGAAGACCAACGCGCACAAAATAGATGCCGTTAGAAGCAACGCTATCAGCTCTTTTTCGCCGATTTGAATATTCACGTCTCTAGCCACTTTGATTGTTCCCAACAATCCTATTATGGCACCACATATGAAGCCCTTCACGGCTAGGGGACAAAAACCTAGCACGATTTCCGCAGCCATTAGCAACGTTACAATAAATCCCAAGATACGAACGGGAACGTTGAACTCGTAGCAGCCGACCATATCGCTGAAAGGTGCACAGGCGTAGGTTTGAATCGGAACGTAAGCCGAAAAGCCGTGATGCACGGGATCGATCGCCACTGTCACAAACACCATTCCGCGACCAACCTGCCGATCGTAGACACGCTTGATTCTCGAATGGACTGAAGCCAAACTGTTCAATCGCCCCGAAGCCTTAGCACTCGCATAGCTGATCAACTTCCGGATGTACGTGAAATATGTATACTGAGAGAAATCGTACGTTGGCATCGACAGATAGTATGACTCGTACTTGAGTTCTATTTTTCCGCACTGGTTCTCCGAAGTGTTGAATCGTCTAGCTACCGATGCAGGTGGTGTATCAACTTCAATGACGGATTCTTCCAATGTGAGATTCATAACAGGAGATATATCTACGGGGTACTCCATATTGCATCCTCCGGGAATAGGAGCCGTTTTGTTGTACAACATCAGCACCAATGAAATCCATATATCTTGAAGGGGATTAGTGTTAATCGCGTATAAAGTACCATCATTACGTAATGTTAGCCCTAAGTTCGTTCCGGTTAAGTGACGACCAGTTACAATGGTGTTTGTATAACTGAGCGTAACATTATACTCGAAGGCATGTACCTGGATCAATGCAAAGCCTATATCCTTTGCATGAAGAGCCATATTTCTAAGCTGAATATTAGTATTCGAGTAAGCCGGTAGAACAATTTGACGATAATCATTCATGTCATTTATTTTTATTCGCTCAGGCACAATTAGCTCCAAAACTTCCAATCCTATAAGAGTTCAATAAATACTGTATTAACTTCACATATTACCAAATACGCGTTTAAGGAAGCACTTACTAAACCTTTTCAATTCATTTGTTTGCTCTTCAGGTGTCATATCACTGAATGTTGAGCTCGAGTGATTATGTTCTCCAACATATTCTTGTGCCTGATTCTGGTGAAGGATCAAGATCAACAAAACGATAAGCATCGCAACTGTATTCACGTTAGAATAAGTCATTGCTTTAGAATAATCTACATAGATTAAACACACTAGCTTATTTGCAAAAAGTAATCCGAAACTTTAAAATGTACGACTGAACATGTTTTTGTTGTAATAACTGATATCTCAAAAACAAATGCACATTAATAACAATCAATGTCGTATGATATTAGGAGGTGAAACAATTGGCGATCTAACGTACAAATCTACACCTAGACGGCGCTGCGGTGAAAGTGATGATGGTTTTAAATTTTGCAATGTGAGCTTATGGAAGGATTGCAGCTCTTTCCATAAATCGCAATTGGCGATCTAACGTACAAATCCACACCTAGGCGGCGCTGCGGTGAAAGTGATGATGGTTTTAAATTTTTCCATTTGAGCTTATGGAAGGTTTGTAGTTCTTTCCATAAATTACAATGTTATAATCATAAAAGATTATTTGATTGCGATGAGTTTGTAAGAAATTTAATTCTGCGCAATTTTATATATAACATGTTATTTATTTACCTCTTTCAGTAGTGAAAACTATAAAAATGTTGAAAATGGTTGAATTAAAGAAGGAAATTCGAGAGCACAATCAAACACAAGTAGAAAAATGCACGATTCCTGCATGTGAGAACTACCTTGGAAAGCCCGAAAAGGTGGCCGTACACTGTTTGCCCGGAGGTCAAATATTTGATATTTTTTGACAGATAAGGTTTGATTTGATATTTGTACAAACACTATTTTGTTTGCCAATCTTCAATTTTAAACAGTAGTAAACAATATCAAACACCGGACATGGAAAAAAATCAACTGAAATATTCAGGGTAACCTAACCATGTACCGACAGGTTCGAATAACAGACTGAAAAAAATATTTTAGGCATCCAACAATTGAATATTTGCTTGTCGTGTTTTGTGTAGAATATATTTGATCAGTACACGTTGACCAAATTTTATCTGTCAAAAAGAGTCAAATATTTGGCTTCGGTCAAACAGTGTATGAGCACCCTAAGTAAATTATACGTGATTTGTGTTTTGAGTTTTAGGTTACATTAGCATCATTTTCTTAGTTCAAAAACAAAATCCAGATGTCTCACCGATCGTTTACGTTTTGCGTTAGATCGCCAATAGGTCGTATGAATAAAACAAAGTATTTACTTATTCTGCCCGTTTCCAAGTAAAGTAAACTTTCCTAGTATTTACTTGAATCCGCATGAATAAAAGTTTACTTTACTAATTTGATTTTCGAATTCGAACATAGTTTTTACTTTGTCAAACATCTATCAACTGATTGTTTAGGTTTCGTTTCAAAACGTTTATTTTTGGACAAAGCGTGAATTCGCGATGAAAAAGGAATAGTGTCGACGTCTGGTGGCGACTTTTAATTAGGGACCATAGTTTGGTCCCCTATCTCGTTAGTGTAATACCTATCATATTAGAAGACACGAAGCCAGTTTTCAAATGTTAAAATTTGAATGGAAATGTTCACATCATGTTATTTAATCACTTAAAACACTTTCTTCCGACTTTTATTTAACCCTTTGTCTATACATTTCCAACATCATTACTGAAACTTTTCATTATAATATAAAGTTGTCTTCAAAAACAATATCGTACAGGATTTTTTCACCACCTGCAAACAAAAGTGTTTTCCATTTGAACAGAATGCCAAATTGGTACGGAAAGGTTATTTTTCATTCATAATTTAAATTTTAAAACCGTGTTCATTCCGCCTGAAAATCAATCAATTTTTTTACGCTCCCCTGAACTAGTGAACGAAGCTCAATGCCATCAATGCGGATCGTTAACTTGTTTAACTTCAAGCGCAAGATAGCAGCATTAAACATAAATCGGATATGACATCAAAACGAATGATAGTGTTTTCAGATCCAAAGTATGTTCATGAGCATACTTGATAATAACGAAGTAAATACTTGAGGAATGCTGTTTTATTTATACGAAATCAGCTAAACATCCATTTTCGAAAATTAAATACTTTGTTGTTTCTTTTATTCATACCAAACGTAGTAAAAACTTAATCTCACTGCTCGATTGCTCGAATGAAGTAAAGTAAAGGTGAATTTTGTTTTTATTCATACGGCCTAATGTTATAGCAATAAAAGATTATTTGATTGCGATGAGTTTGGAAAAAAAAATAATTCTGCGCAATTTTAAATACAACATGTTATTTTCTTACCTCTCCCAGCAGTGAAAATTGTATAAGTTTGACAATGGTTGAATCAAAAAAGGAAATTCGGGAGCACAATTGGCGATCTAACGTACAAATCTACACCTAGGTGGCGCTGCGGTGAAAGTGATGATGGTTTTAAATTTTGCCATGTGAACTTATGGAAGGTTTATAGTTATTTCCATAAATTTCAATGTTATAATCATAAAAGATTATCTGTTTGCGATGGGTTTGGAAGAAATTTAATTCTGCGCAATTTTATATATAACATGTTATTTTCTTACCTCTTTCAGTAGTAAAAACTGTACGAATATTGACAATGGTTGAATCAAAAATGGAAATTCGAGAGCACAATCAAAAACAAGTTGAAATATGCATGGTTCCTGCATGTGAGAACTACCTTGGAAAGCCCGGAAGTAAAATACGTGATTTGTTTTTGAGTTTTAGGTTACATTATCATCATTTTATTAGTTCAAAAACAAAACCCAGATGTCTCACTGATCTTTTACGTTTTGCGTTAGATCGCCAATCAAAAACAAGTTGAAAAATACATAGTTCCTGTATGTGAGAACTACCTTGGAAAGTCCGGAAGTAAAATATTGACGAATTTACGTTGGATTTACAACCATATGGCGCAGCGAGTAAAATGAGGATGTTTGGTTATTTTGGTATGAAATTCGTTCAAATTTTCTAGAAAAATCAGAATTTATCTTCAAATTTCCCGGTTTCATGTACTCTTTCCACGCTGAAAAGGTTAGAAAATCATCATTTTACAATATGCTATGTATATTACGAGGAATGGCTTGTTATAAGTATTGTAACTTTAATTTTTTTTTCAACTAAGTAAACGGTGAATAGGGTGTTTTGCGCTGAAAATACTGCAAATTCTTCTCGTATCCGCCCCTACATAATCAATGATATCAGCCAATTTGATATGATATCGATTTCATCGCAATTATCCATAGTATCAATAAGCGGTATGCATTATCAAACATAAAATTTTCGAACATTATCTATGACTTTGGTCAAATTGCGTGTTGAAACCATCGTAAATATACAAAACTCCAACTTGCTTACCATATACTGATGCCATTCAATGGCTGAAATGAATCGAAATTGAAATAAAATGAATAATCACCACCGAATCTTCCTTCCAGTGCGTAAAATAAACAAACACCCTCACTTTTGTGGTTCCGAGCTCTAATGTAGATGTCGCAAAAGCTGATTCAGCTTTGCGTAAATTCGTCAATATTTCACTTCCGGTATTTCGAAGGTAGTTCTCACATGTAGGAAACAGGCATTTTTCAACTTGTTTTTTATTGTGCTCTCGATTTTCCTTTTTTGATTCAACCATTGTCAACATTTATACAATTTTTACTACTGAAAGTGGTAAGAAAATAACATGTTATATTTGAAATTGCGCAGAATTAAATTTCTTACAAACTAATCGCAATCAAATAATTCTTTATGACTATAGCATTGTGATTTATGGAAATAACTACAAGCCTTCCATAAACTCACATTGCAAAATTTAAAACCATCATCACTTTCACCGCAGCGCCGTCTAGATGTAGATTTGTACGTTAGATCGCCAATAATTGGCCAATAATTTTGCCATGTGAGCATATGGAAGGTTTGTAGTTCTTTCCATAAATTACAATGGGCCTGATTCTCGAATACACTACGAATACACTTCACGGTGGAAACGGAATGAAACGTATTCGCGATGACAACGGTACAGTGTCGACATCTGGATACGAGATTAGTTTCCCACTAAATTTATCATTATAATATCAAATTATCTTCAGATGAATCTTTTGTATGAGATTATTATATCACATGAAGAAAACAAAGTTTTCCACTCACATTGAATACCAGTTTGATACGAACAAGTTAATTTTCATTAATGATTTTTTATTTGAAAAGTGCCCATTCTGCTGAGAACTCATTATTATCTTCGACACTTCACTAACTCGTAAAACGTAGTTCAATGGCGTGCCGTTTATTTCGTTTCCACCGTGAAGTGTATTCGAGAATCAGGCCCAATGTCATAATCATAAAAGATTATTTCATTACGATGAGTTTGTAAGAAATTTAATTCTGTGCAATTTTATATATAACATGTTATTTATTTACCTCTTTCAGTAGTGAAAACTATAAAAATGTTGACAATGGTTGAATTAAAGAAGGAAATTCGAGAGCACAATCAAACACAAGTAGAAAAATGGACGACTCCTGCATGTGAGAACTACCTTGGAAAGCCCGGAAGTAAAATATACGTGATTTGTTTTTGAGTTTTAGGTTACATTCAGGTGTATGGCACGATTATCGCTATCTCACTCTACCTACCGTCATCGCATATCGCTGTAAAAGTTCATCATCGACATCACGATATATCAGATTGTTGTAAATTGGTAATTCGCGATGGTGTCGACGTCTGGTGGCGACTTCAAATTAGGGCCATAATTTGGGCCTGATTCTCGAATACACTTCACGGTGGAAACAAAATAAATGGCACGCCATTGAACTACGTTTTACGGGTTAGTGAAGTGTCGAAGATAATGATGAGTTTTCAGGCAGAATGAGCACTTTTCAAATAAAAAATCATTAATGAAAATTATCTACTTCGTATCAAACTGGTATTCAATGTGAGTGGAAAACTTTGTTTTCTTCATGTGATATAATAATCTCATACAAAAATTTAATCTGAAGATAATTTGATATTATAATGATAAAATTAGTGGGAAACTAATCTCGCATCCAGATGGCGACACTGTACCGTTGTCATCGCGAATGCGTTTCATACCGTTTCCACCGTGAAGTGTATTCGTAGTGTATTCGAGAATCAGGCCCTTTGTGTCCCAAACTCGTTAGTGTAATCTCTATCAGATTAGAAGACGCGAAGCCAGTTTTTAAATTTTAAAATTTGAATGAAAATTTTCACATCACGTTATTTAATTGCTTGAAACACGTATTTCTGACTTTCATTCAACCATATGGCTATACAATTCCAAAATTGTTGGTATGAGACTTTTTCACCAACTGCAAACAAAAATGTTTTTAATTCAAATAGAATATTAATTTGATATGGAAAAGCTAATTTTCATTCATAATTTTAATTTTGAAAACGTTCATTCCGACTGAAAATCAGCTATTCGTTGACGCTCCCCTAAACTAGTAAACGAAGCACAATGCCGCCAACGCGGATCGCTGTTTTGAAGAAAATAAATACTTTTGACGTTTGAGATGTTGGCACCAAAAACATGGCGGGTGTCATACAGCTGGTTACATTAGCATAATTTTCTTAGTTCAAAAACAAAATCCAGATGTCTCACAAATCGTTTACTTTTTGCGTTAGATCGCCAATTGGCGATCTAACGTATAAATCTACACCTAGGCGGCGCTGCGGTGAAAATGATGATGGTTTTAAATTTTGCCATGTGAGCTTATGGAAGGTTTGTAGTTCTTTCCATAAATTACAATGTTATAATCATAAAAGATTATTTGATTGCGATGAGTTTGTAAGAAATTTAATTCTGCGCAATTTTATATATAACATGTTATTTATTTACCTCTTTCAGTAGTGAAAACTATAAAAATGTTGACAATGGTTGAATTAAAGAAGGAAATTCGAGAGCACAATCAAACACAAGTAGAAAAATGTACGATTCCTGCATGTGAGAACTACCTTGGAAAGCCCGGAAGTAAAATATACGTGATTTGTTTTTGAGTTTTAGGTTACATTAGCATCATTTTCTTAGTTCAAAAAGACGGGTGGGTAATGTCGGGGACATAACCGGAGTGACGTAGGACTATACAAAGGGGACAGCTTTTGTTAAATATATATTTTAAATATATTGTTTTATTTTCTTCTCCTACGTGAATACCTACCTATCTACCTGAAAAATGGATTAGTTTACTGTTTACTCTTTATGAATATGTTGATGGTTCTGAAAAGAACCTTTGGTGTTGTGTTTTTGTTATCACTCGATATTCCCATCTTGTTCGGTTAAACCTTCCTTTTTAGCTATTGCGTTTGCCACTCGCCACAGCTTTCACAGTTGGAAAATTTCTTCCCATCCAGCTTGTGACATGTTGTTCAGTAAATTACATTTAATGCGACGTGCCGGAGAAACACTTTGCCACTCACTGAAACTAATTGTTGCCTTGATGAGCGCCGAACCGAAGCTGCTCTGTTCTTGATGCGGGTTTTCTGATTGTCGTGAGCAGCTTTGCAAGCCAACTCGAGCACTCCGACGGCCGAAACTCTATAATCGCTGTTAGGTATACTGGTGCTCCGGCACCAATCCGTTCGGCCTAGTTACCCTTGCGGAGCAATCAGTGAATGCGACCAACAGGTAACTGGAGACCTGCACGGTTCGAGTGAGACTTTGCCATTCCCTTAACTTGTCCTCCTTTGTTACGTCCACGATGCCGATGCCGTACAACCACACGGGTTTACGGTTTGAAAGAAAATAAGATATTTTTGGGGTCCGCGTGTTTTATACTCTAGCGATACACACTCACAGGATAGAGACAAATCGGCAGACTCAGCCAAAGAGGCGAGTCCAACGAGACGAACGAATGAGCGTTAAAAGGGAGCGATGGCAAAAAAATACATTCATTATGATTTGTTCGCTCGTTGGATTCACATGCAGGCTAAAAAGGGTCCTTTTCAGGATCACAAAATTATCTTCAATCTAAAGAGTTTATTGTTTTGTTATCACTCGATATCCCCATCTTGTTCGGCTAAACCTTCCTGTTTAGCGATTTGTTGCCACTCGCCACAGCTTTCACAGTTGGAAAATTTCTTCCCGTCCAGCTTTGTGACATGTTATACAGTAAATTACATTCAATGCGACGTGCCGAAGCGCCACTCAGTATCGCATTGGAGGCGATTTTAACCTGTAATTGAACATTTGCGATGACAGTGGTACAGTGTCGACTTTCAATGTGGGGTCATAATTTGGATCTCTATGTTTACAAAAATGTCCAACTAAATAAGTCGCATTACATGTCCGTCCAATTAGCTAAATGTCGAACTAATTGTAAATTACTGTACTTTCAATCTGGAAACAATTAAAGAATTGGTGAAAATTGAATAATCTGGAAAGTTCCCAACTATCAATAAGCTCAGAACAACTGCCAAATTCACATACTCATCAGATCCTGGCAAACAAATTATGAAAAAATCAATTTGTGTTTTATTATTATTTTGGATAATGTTTTAGGAAGCATTGAACTGTATTTCCTAAACTCTTTTTTGGAAGGTTTAATGGCCCTGAAAAGCGCCTTGTTTTATGGAATGGTTCCAATTTAGAAAACTTTGTACTCGTGGTTTTGAAAAAAAAAGACGGGTGGGTAATGTCGGGGACATAACCGGAGTGACGTAGGACTATACAAAGGGGACAGCTTTTGTTAAATATATATTTTAAATATATTGTTTTATTTTCTTCTCCTACGTGAATACCTACCTATCTACCTGAAAAATGGATTAGTTTACTGTTTACTCTTTATGAATATGTTGATGGTTCTGAAAAGAACCTTTGGTGTTGTGTTTTTGTTATCACTCGATATTCCCATCTTGTTCGGTTAAACCTTCCTTTTTAGCTATTGCGTTTGCCACTCGCCACAGCTTTCACAGTTGGAAAATTTCTTCCCATCCAGCTTGTGACATGTTGTTCAGTAAATTACATTTAATGCGACGTGCCGGAGAAACACTTTGCCACTCACTGAAACTAATTGTTGCCTTGATGAGCGCCGAACCGAAGCTGCTCTGTTCTTGATGCGGGTTTTCTGATTGTCGTGAGCAGCTTTGCAAGCCAACTCGAGCACTCCGACGGCCGAAACTCTATAATCGCTGTTAGGTATACTGGTGCTCCGGCACCAATCCGTTCGGCCTAGTTACCCTTGCGAAGCAATCAGTGAATGCGACCAACAGGGAACTGGAGACCTGCACGGTTCGAGTGAGACTTTGCCATTCCCTTAACTTGTCTTCCTTTGTTACGTCCACGATGCCGATGCCGTACAACCACACGGGTTTACGGTTTGAAAGAAAATAAGATATTTTTTGGGGTCCGCGTGTTTTATACTCTAGCGGTACACACTCACAGGATAGAGACAAATCGGCAGACTCAGCCAAAGAGGCGAGTCCAACGAGACGAACGAATGAGCGTTAAAAGGGAGCGATGGCAAAAAAATACATTCATTATGATTTGTTCGCTCGTTGGATTCACATGCAGGCTAAAAAGGGTCCTTTTCAGGATCACAAAATTATCTTCAATCTAAAGAGTTTATTGTTTTGTTATCACTCGATATCCCCATCTTGTTCGGCTTAACCTTCCTGTTTAGCGATTTGTTGCCACTCGCCACAGCTTTCACAGTTGGAAAATTTCTTCCCATCCAGCTTTGTGACATGTTGTACAGTAAATTACATTCAATGCGACGTGCCGAAGCGCCACTCAGTATCGCATTGGAGGCGATTTTAACCTATAATTGAACATTTGCGATGACAGTGGTACAGTGTCGACTTTCAATGTGGGGTCATAATTTGGATCACTATGTTTACAAAAATGTCCAACTAAATAAGTCGCATTACATGTCCGTCCAATTAGCTAAATGTCGAACTAATTGTAAATTACTGTACTTTCAATCTGGAAACAATTTAAGAATTGGTGAAAATTGAATAATCTGGAAAGTTCCCAACTATCAATAAGCTCAGAACAACTGCCAAATTCACATACTCATCAGATCCTGGCAAACAAATTATGAAAAAATCAATTTGTGTTTTATTATTATTTTGGATAATGTTTTAGAAAGCATTGAACTGTATTTCCTAAACTCTTTTTTGGAAGGTTTAATGGCCCTGAAAAGCGCCTTGTTTTATGGAATGGTTCCAATTTAGAAAACTTTGTACTCGTGGTTTTGAAAAAAAAACCTATTCGAACGCCCTCGATGCCGCCTTGTTCTGGATTTGCCACCAAAGCAGTTTGTATAAAGAACAAACTTTTTTCTTCTGCTACCTGATGCCGTTTTGCGATTGCGTTTGCCACTCGCCACTCGCTGCAACTGCCTGTTGTCTTGATGTCCACCGAACCGAATGTGTTCTGTTCCGAATGCGGGTTTTCTTATCGTCGCGAGCAGCTTTGCCAGCTAACTCGATCACTTCGGCGGCCGAAACTATATAACGCCGGCTAGGTGGACTGGTGCACTGGTACTAACGCGCTCGGCCTAGCTACCCTTGCGGGGAACTCCAGATCAACACGGTTCGAGCGGGATTTTGCCTTTCCCTTCACTTTTCCTCCTTTACCATGTCCAGACATGGCTGCTTGGGTTGGTTTGTTGATGTGTTGTGATGCGAACCGATGTGGTGTACGGTTTGGATGAGAATGATCCTTACGGCAGCGGAGCGGGGATTTTTAAGCTGACTGGCTGGCTCGAGAATTACGCATGTGTGAGACTGCGACCAATGTTTCGTTCATTTTTTTCTTTTTCCTTTCCAATCGTGCTTCATTCTATTTCGCTGCTGCTCTGGTTGCCCGTTTTGGTCGGTACGATTCGAGGAGCACAAAATGGACCAATCAAAAATGGGCACATAGTGCATTTTGACAATGCTTGATATTTCACAATTATTCAATTATTTATCTCAAGAAAAATGAAATGTTATTTGTTATGATAGATGCGTAGATATATTTCCTATCAATTGATGCAAAAACTTTTGCGATCTATTGAGAAATGCTCGAGTTATAAGCGTACCAAATCTTGCATTTTTTCCTACTTGTTCAGTGCCTAGATTTCCATTTCACCCCCTATATCTTCCGGTTAGACGTAGTCCTACGTCAAAACAAAATCCAGATGTCTCACCGATCGTTTACGTTTTGCGTTAGATCGCCAATGGGATACGCCTGAATGAAAATACAGTAGAAACCCGATTATCAGCGGAATAGTCTGGCTAGGTCACCGCGGATCACGAAAATCTCGGATAATGCAATAAATGACGTAACGAAATTGATCTTCGTTCGAAAATGGAAATGGATTTTAATGTGATAAAACGCACTCCTATATCGTCTTCTATCTATATAAATAAAAATGGTTTGCCAAATGTGTTGATAAGAGCGATTTAGGGCTGTCTTCATTCTATCTTATTTTCTGTATCAAACATTTATTCCATGTAACGGAGAAACATGTTATTTTCAAGTGGATGAAAAATCTTGCACGAGAATTGTGTCTGAAAATAATCTAATATTATAATATCGAGTTTTGGTAGAAGTACTGAAATTTTATAGTGAAAAATAATTTTAAAGGATAGATTAGAAGATCAGTTCATGAAACAGTTCTGCGATGGGACCCATGAACGTGGCTTAGTAAGAAAACGTGAATTTTATAACGAAAAATAAATTTCGGGCAAAAATTATGGATTTCTTTCTGCTACACTGTTTATCTCGTATACCATAACAGAGTGAACGCGTCGTAATCTATCTGCTCCGAATACCTATGCAATATATAATACCTATGCGGATAATGCAATAAATGACTAAAAAAGAGATGCAAACACAATATTTCAGCATGATAGCTATGCTTTATCAATAAAGGAATCATTAAACTATCCATCTATAAGGTTGTGTACACCAGAAGTCAAATAATGTGAAAGTCATGACCAAAATAAAAATGCAAAATCCTACACCTCACTGATAATTTCCTGGAAAGTCTATAGCATTACTATGGAACTCGCTTTCGCGGATGAACCGCATCGCGGATAATCGAGGTTCCACTGTATGCCATTTCTAGATGATATCACCATGAGAAGGATTATTAGGTGGAGCAGATGGCAGAAGTAGTAATGCGTGATAGCATGCGCTGCCATAGCTACTTTTCACATTGTGACGTTGATATTTGTGTTTAAGTTCAATTACCTCCCACATCCGTATGAAACGCTTTTTTTCGGCATGTTTTTTATCAATTAAAAACAGATCTTTTCGTAGAGTTCACACTGAATATGCATATAATGTGACAGTGTGTAGTGGATATTCGTGAAATGATGTCGGAAAAGATGAATAAAAGTGATCTTTTTGTGTGTCATTTTCACATTCTTCATAAAAGCAAACAAATTTTCGTTATTTTAGCGGTGATGTGATGATATTTGAAGCCTCCCAGTACAGGTGTATGTGATTTGAGGAAAATAGTTAATTAAGCAACATTTCATTGAAAATTCTGCTATTTCTGAGAACTGAGAATAATACTGTTCTCTGAGCGTTTTTGCTCCTTAAATGATGGAAGTAAGTAACAATACAATTATCATCTATTAAAAAACAATCAGTTACAAGATTTCATGAACCTTTTTCCTTATGATATCATCAAATTGTGAGTTATTTAAATATTGTTTCGTCTCTTCCATATACATTCACATTGAATTCAATAACACCATATTTTATTTACCAACACAAATATACTCTGCCTACTGCTCCACCTCATATGTACTCATTTATGATATCGGGCCTGATCACGAACATCACTGTCACAAACGCTTTCACGTCACTTACACTTCACTTAGGGTGCTCATACACTGTTTGACCGAAGCCAAATATTTGACTCTTTTTGACAGATAAAATTTGGTCAACGTCTACTGATCAAATATTTTCTACACAAAACACGACAAGCAAATATTCAATTATTGGATGCCTAGAATATTTTTTCTGTTCTTCGAACCTGTCGGTACATGGTTAGGTTACCTTGAATATTTCAGTTGATTTTTTCCATGTTCGGTGTTTGATATTGTTTACTACTGTTGAAAATTGAAGAGTGGCAAACAAAATAGTGTTTGTACAAATATCAAATCAAACCTTATCTGTCAAAAAATATCAAATATTTGACCTCCGGGCAAACAGTGTACGGCCACCTTTAATCTTTTTGGCCCTGATTCTCGAATACACTACGAATACACTTCACGGTGGAAACGGTATGAAACGCATTCGCGATGACAACGGTGCGGTGTCGACATCTGGATACGAGATTAGTTTCCCACTAAATTTATCATTATAATATCAAATTATCTTCAGATTAAATTTTTGTATGAGATTATTATATCACATGAAGGAAACAAAGTTTTCCACTCACATTGAATACCAGTTTGATACGAAGAAGTTAATTTTCATTAATGATTTTTTATTTGAAAAGTGCCCATTCTGCCTGAAAACTCATCATTATCTTCGACACTTCACTAACTCGTTAAACGTAGTTCAATGGCGTGCCGTTTATTTCGTTTCCACCGTGAAGTGTATTCGAGAATCAGGCCCTTTGTGTATATCATCATTGTCACGGACAGTTGCGTGTAAAAATAAATTCATTGAAGTGAAAGAGTTCATTCCCGTTTATAAGAGACATGTCAGTTGCATAATTTCGGGCGTTTGAACGTTATGTCGGTTGCATAATTTCGGACGTTTGAACGTTATGTAGGTAAAATTAATAAGTGTATGACATAATATTCCATTTAATTGAACGTATGTTTTAGAATGACAAGTTTGCGATTATACCTCGATGATTTAATGTCAACTATTCGGACTCATTCCATGAATCATTTGCTTGGTGCGTTAGTTTGCTGAAACAAACGCTGGTTCAAAGATGAGGAGGAATATTTACTAGGTTGCTCTTGAATAATGTAGTTGTTGAAAATATGGGAATGTAATTTTATTTCTTCTTTCTATAAACTACTCTAGGGATAAAGCATGACTATCATGAGTTTAATAATCTATATCTCGCATACTCTTGTACTCAGCTCTGTCTTACTCATTTGAATAGTGAGAAGTATTTAGTATAGGTCAATGTTAAGCGGACCTTACACGGTCAAATTTATTGACAATATGATGACATTTGAGAGTATAATGACAGCTGAACATGGCCGACAACGCAGAAATCCGGATTTTCTGATTTTCGGGCATCAATATCGTGACATTTCATATGGATGCATGATGTTGACGTTTTACCTCACGGACTACCAGACTGAGTTGCCAGATTTGCAAGCGGACATTTAATGTTTGTTAGTCTTTTTTGCGATTGCAATTAAAATTTATAAACTTCTGAAATTGTAGGAATCATAAATGAAAGCTTTTGGTTTGGAAAACTGATATAGTAATTTACATTTAATGCGACATGCCGGAGAACCACTCAGTGTCGCATTGGAGGCGATTTGACCTGTAATTGGACATTGAAGATGAGAGTGGTACAGCGTCGACGTCTGGCGGCGAATGTCAATGTGGGCCATAATTTGGGCCCGAACTCGATGTTTACAAAAATGTCTAACTAAACGTGTCGCATACAGGTCTGTCCAATTAGAAAAATGTCACATTAAATGTAAATTACTGTACCTAAAATAGCAAAATACAGTACTTTTCGCGATACAAATCAAAACCTCAAAGTAACTGACAATGTGATGGTGAGAGAGTGAATGAAAATTAACAACGTCTTAGGAATGTTTTTAACATTGAACTCGGTCATTCGGCGCTAGCGAGCGGGGCAGCCACTTTAGTCTAAGTTGTGTGTTTCTTCACACTCCGCTATAAAATTTGGAGAATGAGAAGATCTGGGAAAATCACAGGTGAAAAAACATCACGTGTTAATTCAAGTTACAGTAGAATCCCGATTATCCGTGAATAGTCGGGATGATTTTTAAACATAGAAACTATGTTTTATCAATACAGAAATAGATACAGATACAGATAATCGGGGTACAGATACAGATACAGATAATCGGGGTTCTCCTGTCATAGTCTTATTTATCGAATAAAAACATTTGCTTGCAGATAATATAATTTGCATATATTTTCACAATCTAAAATAATTTGGCATCCCTGAAACTGAAAGGATCAGTCTGTATTTGTGAAGCGAGTATTATGATGTGTTTTTGAGAAGGAAAAACGAGTTTTAAAGTGTAAATTATGAATGAAAATTAACTTTTCCAAATCAAATTAGTATTCTATGTGAATGCAAATCACTTTTTTTTCTGCAAGTGGTGAGAAAATCCCATATAAAAATTGTATCTGAACTGACGTTATATAATAATAATAAATTTTAGTAGGAATATCTGAAAATTCATAGAAAATAGGTTAAGTTAGAGTTAGGACTACGCGCTTCAACTAATTAAATAATACCAAGTAGATATTTTCATTCAAATTTTACCAATTGAAAATTGCAATTTAGCCTTCTAATCTGATGGAGAATAGTTTGGATCCCAAACTCGAATGTCACCACTAGCCATCGCGGATATTTTCGTTGTCTCGTGTAAGGTGGCAAAATATTGATTGAGGTTAGATCGGATGTCGAAAGCCTAGCTGTCACGATATTGAAGACACTTATTGTCAATCAGTTTGATCGTGTAAGGTGCCCATTAAAATAATTTTTTGAGCACCCTTTCTACAATTTTGATGAATAATAATATCTTCTATATCTCAGAATAAACCCGAATTTATCCATCTCATGATCAGTATACTCTGAGCTATTCCCATATGGGGTTCTGAAGTTTAATCCTCTTATCCTTCCCATTCTCGTGTAATTTGATATACAGGACATGAGGTTTGATATAATTATTTAAACAGAAAATGGTCAGTAGCGTTGGTCAGAAGCATAATTTTCATATGAAAATGATTCTGATTTTCTTTAGACCGATATCAAAATTATGGAAAAAGAACTAGAGAATAATTTGAAAATTATTAATTTAAAAGCTTTGCAATGATACAGTGTTTGCCAAATGATCCACTCATTGAAAAAATCGCTTTCGTTCGTTCAAATATGATCTTTCAGGAAACATTTCCCCCAGCGGTATTCTGTTATTGTTATGTGCTGCAAATCACGACACAAAAGAGAACGAGACAACTCTGCATCGGCTCGCACTTCATTGCACACCAGCATGCAAGCAAAGCTATCATATACGCTTTCAGTGCAGAAAGCTTATTTTCTTCTTTGCCTCTAAAGGTGGCCGTACACTGTTTGCCCGGAGGTCAAATATTTGTTATTTTTTGACAGATAAGTTTTGTTTTGATATTTGTACAAACACTATTTTGTTTGCCACTCTTCAATTTTCAACAGTAGTAAACAATATCAAACACCGAACATGGAAAAAATCAACTGAAATATTCAAGGTAACCTAACCATGTATCGACAGGTTCGAAGAACAGTCTGAAAAAAATATTTTAGGCATCCAATAATTGAATATTTGCTTGTCGTGTTTTGTGTAGAATATATTTGATCAGTACACGTTGACCAAATTTTATCTGTCAAAAAAAGTCAATTATTTGGCTTCGGTCAAACAGTGTATGAGCACCCTAACATATGCATACCGACCTCTCCATGCATCATGAAACAGCAGGATCATACGGACAACGCAAAGCGAAAGATTCATATTCAGCTAATGTAGCAGATCCTGATTTTTAAGTCTCAGAGAGTGCAAACTATATGATTATTTAGCTCGATAGAGGCTAAGGGAAGGGTAGTCAGATTATATTTTCCATTTTTAACGCCGCTATCCCTTGAAATGTGTATATTCATATAGACCGCATAGTTTTACTAGCAACACCGCTCCAGTGAGAAGCAAAAACTCTCGCGTTTTATCTCTTTTCCCATTCGCTGCTCTCCGCAAATGGTGACGTAATGATGACGTAATTTTTCTTGTATCATTTATTGCTTTACACTTGTCTGTGCAGTGGGTTTCGCTATAGTAAAATGAGACGATATATGCGGTTCAAACTTGTATGCAGGCTTCGAAAATAGTGTGCCATGTTTGATACAACTCGAATATGCAAACAACAGTCTCTCTTAGTTTAATCACTAAATGTTACAAAAGTGATTGCTGACATTCATACAAGTATCTGAATGATCCTCTCATAGTTGGTTATATGTTCGTGAGAGTTTACTTGCATGACACATTGTGTATCATTTGATTTTGATCGAAATCCAAACACTGCAATGATAGATTCATTTTTTTTTACTTATTTGAAACTTAAATATTCTTTCATTCAAAGTATGTCTTCAAAACAATATAGTTGAAAATATCTATTACGTAAAAACAAAAGATCAATGGCCTTATTCGATATAACTATCGTCCTGATTCGGGTCTTGTCCACCAATTGCTATTTTCTATTTTGACGTAGAACTACGTCTTTCATTAAGGGTGCCAAATCAGAAAACAGGTCACGTTTTTATGGAATAAAGTTAACGTTAATAACTATTTCTGCCACGAACGAATTTTGGCGATTTACATACTAAAGGAATCAGAAATTCCGTAAGATTTATTTAATATGCTAAACATTAGAATCCCTTGGTTTGTAAATGGTTAAAATTCATGAGAACTTTAAGTGTTTCTATTTTCCCATACATTTGTTCTATCCATTTGTGTGCTTTCCCGAACAGAGCTGTCAATAACGAGCTACTTATCGACGACCAACGGAGGGGAAATCGTAGGATTCAAAGTCTCCGTGAGCAAAGGAAAAGTAGAAGAATGAAGGGGAATACTTGCCTAGAGTATAAACAGTGGATCTCGCTGAGACAAACTTTCATTCGGCATCGGACTGTTGAGCAATCCAGTTCACTTTGCTTTCGCTGCGCTTCGATCTAAGATTGGACCCCACCAGTGGTAATCCAACTTGGATATCGTCGTTTGGTTTTTCTGTTTCTGTTTTTCTGTTTTTCTGAATGCAGGCTCGAGCCCTGCAAAAACCGAACGCATTGCCAGGGGCAATAAAATTTCGAGGCAAGCGTCATCTAATGATGCACGCGATGTTGGTGTAGTGGAAAGCGCTCGCACTTAACCGAGCCCTCGCGAGTGGGACACCGCATCGAATAAGAGCTGAGTAGGCGATTTCGGCGCGTCGGTCGAAAATGTAAACGCCGTTACCCAGGCAGCAACCAAAATCAAGCTCCCCCCGCTGGTGGTGAAGGCGATCGCTCTTGACAAACTCATCAGCAAATTCGCATTGATGGGTGTTACAGCAGAATACAAGCTGTGTGACATAATTCAGTCTTTTTTCCAAGCAGTTAACATAGTTTGTTTTCCGTCATCATAAGGGCTTCGTTGGTGCCTTTGAGAATGCATCAATGCATTAAACTGACGTTATGGCGAAACAAGCGTTAAGGTTGTGCGCCGAAAAATTATTTGGGGAATACCAAGCATCTTGAATGTCTTACTGGAATGTTATAAGTTATTTGGGTTCGCGTGCCAGTCGCAAAACAGCCTTCAACTAGGATTGCATTTGCGCTAATATTGACCATAATGAAGCATTGCTACTGCTACTACTCGAAAAGGTTGTTATTAAGAAACAGAGTTTATTTCACTTGTTTAGTCACCAAAAAAGTGAATGACGTTCTGGAATTTTGTATGTGATTAGGTTTCGCTTGCCAGTAGCAAAACTTCCTCCACTAAGGGTGACAGCTGCGCTTCTCTCGAGCATGAGAAAGTAATGCAACTTTTTTCGATGCCAGTAATATTAACAGAAGCGTTTCTTTTGAGAATAGCGTAAAATGATGAGAAGTATTTATATTCATAGTAGTTTCAAGCCACCAATGTATGGCTCTGTATGCATGCTATGGCGAACGCTTGTTTGGCGCTTGGTTTACGTTGTACGAACAACGCCTAGAGGTGCGATTCCTTTGAGACAATAATAAATAACATGTAGCATGATATTTGATACTTGCAAGTGTTGTCATTGTTGTTGTTTCCATGCGGTGCCAAAGATATATTGATTAATGTAATTATGAGATGTGGAATAATGGTGCTGGTGCAACATGTATATAATCGAGTCTATTTCAATTGCGAAAAAGGCCACTGGAATAGCGTTCGAGGTATGAAATAAATTGCGACATACGATCAGCTAGTATATTGTTTTGCGAGGGCATGGATGAATCATCAATCAATTATCGTCAACTGATTCTACAATGAAAAATCCATTTCAGAGATTATTCTACTAAGCAGTTGTTTCTAAAATTTCACAACATCATAGAATAATATCCGAAGGTATGAACAAACGACTTATATAAAATAACAGTGTAGTTCTACGTCAACAATGCGGTCGTATCTTAGACACAACCTCCTATAATTTTTTGACGTAGGACTACGTCTTTCATTTCTATACCGGGGTGTAAAATCAAAGTTTCGAAAACGAAAGCGTTACGCCGGAGACCGAGATTTTGAGTGTTAATAGCTCCTAAACAACTGAACGAAATGGTATGGTAAACACTTCATTCGAAAGATAAAATGTCTACGCGTTCTATACTTGTTACTTGCTGATCCAAAAACTTGTTTCAATAGTCTTAAATTTGCTTTCAAAATAGGCTATTGAAATCACCAATCGGTATATAAGCGAGCGCCGCTCGGAAATCCACTCAGTTCTAATTGAACAGCGATTGGAGCATGTTGTCGCTGTTGTGGTGAAGCTCTTCATTTATCATGAAAGCGCGGATGAACGGTGTCACCAAGAGCCTGTTTGTGCACCTTAGGCCAGAAGGGAATCCATCAGGAGGAGAGTGATGCTACAAACGGTTCCCCGGGAAGATCTCGAAGCAGCCGCTGCACACACACACATACACGCACGGAATTCTTTCCGTTTGGATCGAGAAAGATCCGGAAAATAATCTGCCAGTTCCTCTAGGAATTTAAAAAATACATTCATGTGAAAGAGTTTATTTGAATGTTTTCTATCCATGTAACACTGTGACCAAATATGTTTCAATCAAGTGCTATTAACAGATGGTTATCGAGTTAGCATTAACCACAGGTGGGCTTCCAGTATCGAAGAAAATGTGGAAATATCTAATCGTTACTGAAAATAATCTGCCAGTTCCTCTGGGAATTTAAAATTACATTCATATGGAAGAGTTTATTTTAATGTTTTCTATCCATGTAACACTGTGACCAAACACATTAGGTTTTGTGATTTTTCAATCAATCGCAATCAACAGGATAGCTTCTGAAGATTATTCTTCCCCATCAGTAGGATATTTCCGTATCCAATATTGGATGCATAAAACCTTGTGCCTCCAACGTAACGCTCTCGTTTTCGAAGTTCTCCAAATATTCATTCATTCAGAATGAATTCAGATTCAACTTCATACAAATGATCTCTAAATCAACGATAGTCCTACGTCACCCTTGCGGTTATACCATAGATATAACCCACTTCCTGTTTTTTTATCTGTATTATAGTGACTTTCAACTCATTTGGCTGGTTTATCACTTTTACTTCCATTTTTGGAAGAATGTCGGGAGTGAGAATTGAACTCGTGACCTTCAGCGTGAGAGGCATGGATGTTACCACTACTCCAGATCGCCTCCCCTGCTATTTTCTATGAATTTTAAGATATTCTCACCAAAACTTACCATTATAATATAAAATTATCATTATACACAATTTTTGTATGATATTTTTTCACTACTTACGAGTAAAAGGAATTTTCATTTACATAGAGCACAAATTTGATTGGGAAAAATAATTTTCATTCATATTTTTTAATTTAAAAGCTTGTTCATTTCTTTTGCAAACCCATATTGTCATATCTACTCCCCCATTCCGTAAGGGTAATGTGACATTGGTTCGGAGTACGCACGAAAATTTGATTGTACGAAGAGAAACAAACAATTTTGTTCGATAGAAGCTGGCGAATTCGAACGAAGCAAGGGGAAAACACTGTAACCACACCAAAACAACTTAATGTGGTTGTTTACTTTCACTATTGCATACAATTCGTACGACCACTTTTCTGCATCCAGTGTCACCGCCGCCTAACACGAAGCTCAATGCCGTCAACGCGGATTTAGCGCTCATTGCCCAACGTGATTTGACATATAATACAGATGAGCTTTATTTTTTGTATCGTACACGAAAATTACTCACACAGATAAAATAGTGTACAGAATTAACGATGATGCGTTGGATCCTTATGGTAACGTTCAGATAATTTATTCTTTTCAATAAAATGTGTCTGTATTGCCCTTCAAAGAATGGAAAGATACATCGGGGCCCTTTGGAGATTGGAAGCAACGGTGACATACGTTCATTGGTGCTTTAATGATGAGGCTATTGTTCATGCACGCTGTCAACAAGCAATGCGAAGATGAAGTCAGCCACATCGGACAGTCGCTGAGACAAATTTGAAATTTGACTGTAAATTCTATATATTTATATAATACTTTTTATTGTAAATATTCAGATAAAATATATGAAATCATGTAAAACACATATTTTTACGAAAAATATGAGACTTTTTAGGAAAAGATATCTATCTGTTTTCTATTAATTTATAAAAAAAATAATAAAAATTTCATACGAATTCGGACAATCTTCTTCTTCTTCAATGGTACTACCGTTCCTAGAGGAACTTCGCCGCCTCAACGTTGTATTACTTGCGTTATTTTTATTAGTTCTAAGTTGAGATTTCTACGCCAAATAACACGCCTTGAACGCATTCTAAGTGGCAAGCTCTAGAATATGCGTGACCACAGTGCAAGTCGGAGAAAATTTCTTTGATAAAAAATTCCCCCGACCAGAACGGGAATCGAACCCGAACTCCCGGCATGTTAGGTGTGACTCTAACCACTCGGCCCCGTGAGCACAAATTCGGACAATGTTGCACGCTTTTTTTCTCCAACTTAAACAAAATAACATGTATATTGCTCCATGATTTTTTCAAGTAGTGGTAAGCAAAGAAAAAAAGCAAACAATAATTTTGAGAACATCTGATGTATGTAAATTTGGAGATGTTTCTGGGTCTTGCGGATAGAATCAAATTGATTGTCAAAAAGAATCCAATAGTCAAGAGGGGAAAAAGTATTCCTTTTCTTATAATAATCCTCTACATAGAGAAAGTATTGTCATTAAAGACAAAAATAGTTGAATTAAATAACATGAACAAACTACATTTTCTCATCAGTTAATGCTAGTGTTTAAAATCGAAAGAGCCCAACTGACATTTTGGTAGACACTGAAATTTCAGTATTATTGACTTCTAGACTTCTTTAAACTTAATTGTAATTTAATTTTGCTTCCTACCAAATGTGTTTAAGTTTCTGAACACTAGAATTGTATTATTTGAACTTTTTTCATACTTTAAAACAACTAAAAATACGAATTACCCTAATTACAACATTTATTTCAATTCTGGTTCGGTCACAAAGGTGAATAAATGAAGCCCGAGTCTCCTATCTGCTTTTAGGGAGAAACGTTTGACAGCATGGGGAAAAAAGTTGCAACATTTTTTTTTGTTTTCAAGCAAAATGCACTTAAAAAATAAATTTGTTTGACTCCGCGTGTTATTTAATATTTTATAAATTAATTAATTTACAGTCACTTAAAATGTATGGGAAATTTGAAATATACAATCATTCTACTGTAGAGACGAACCCGTGTAGTGGTAATATCCGTACCTCTCATGCTAAAGGTCACGAGTTCAATTCTTACTCCCGATATACTTCCAAAAATTTAAGTTACATGACGATCCAGCTGTTGAAATTCACTATAATATAGAAAAAAAAATCACTATACAATTTATCCATGCTTTTATTCCTTTCCTCGTTTTTATCTGCCCATCCCATCACTCATTCGAATTTAGGTCATGCGGAGTCAATAAAATTTATTTTTCAAGTGCATTTTGCTTGAAAAATTAAATTATTTTTTATTTTTGCCCAAGCTGTAATTTTTCCACATGCTGTCAAAAATAAAAGGAGCAAATGATTTCGTTTGTAAACTGCAAAGTTCATATTTTGTAAACTGCAAAGTTTATAGCCTCTTAAAAACAAAGAGCTGAACTGAATGTGACTTGGGCTTTGTTTATTTACCTTCTTTTACCAAACCAGATTTGAAATAAATGTTGTAATTAGTATAACTCGTATTTTTGTTGTTATAATGAGAGAAAAAAGTTCAAATAATATAATTCTAGAATTCAGAATAATAAAACCTAATATTTAGCGAGAAGTAAAATTGAATTATATTTAACTTTAGAGAAATTTAGATGTCAACAATAATAAAATTTAAGTATCTGCCAAAATTCAAATGATTTGAGACGCTAGCAATAATTTATGAAAAAATGTAGTTCGTTTATGTTATTTTATTCAACTGTTTTTGTTTTTACCCAGAAAACATTAAATCGTATAATTTTGCACCTGCCAAGTCTTACAAGAAATCCGAATAAATCATAATCGCATATAATATCAATCAAAGTATGTATCGTGTATATTTGAAATCGCATAAAATGTGAAAACTCGATTTTATATATCATTATCAAATTAAGTCGCAATTCGGTATAATAAACATCAATTTTATGATGTACACTGTCGTTAAATTTATTTAATCCGCATCAAATGCGTATATTACGCTGATGCAGTTTGTGTGTCGTATAAGCGTATAATTTTAATCGATTCAGAACTGTAGTAAATCGTGTTGCATGCTGAAGAAAATAATGAAACAGTAAATCATATTAGATCCTAATAAAGAACATTGAAATGTCAATGAAATGCTGATGCAATCAAAAGTTTTAACCGCAGATAGCCGCGCTAGATAGCTGGTGGATGATAATCCAGACAACCGGAGTTCGAACCCGCATCGGAGCAGTTTTCACCAAACATCAATCTGTGCCATTTTAAACATTTATATTCCACTCCCAACACAAGTCAATCAAACAATTATTATTTCTACAAACAAAAATACTCATATATAAAAATGGTGATTTGTGAGGCTATAATAAACATTTCACGAAAATATTGTGCGCCATTTGTTTTTTTTTTCTATCCCAGCAAACATTAAATCGTATAACTTTGCACATGATAAGTCACATATAATTTCGTATCAAATCACAATCGCATAAAATATCAATCAAAATATCGATCATATATATCTAAAATCGCATAAAATGCAAAAACACGATTTTCCACGTCATCGATGGATTCCCAGCAAACATTAAATCGCATAACAAGCGTATATATAACATCATATGCCCTAAAATTTGGTTGGCATATAATGCGCCTAACTGGCATATGCATGCAAAAGTGGAGGCCATATACATACATGGCAAATGCTTACCGAATTTGTTTGGATGAATATGCAACTTTGACCGGCTATAATAGCGACTTTTACCATACTCATATACGATTTATTACAGACATCGAAAAAAAAACATATGGCGCAAAATATTTTCGTGAAATGTTTATTATAGCCTCACGAATCGCCATTTTTATATATGAGTATTTATGTTTGTAGAAATAATAATTGTTTGATTGACTTGTGTTGGGAGTGGAATATGAATGTTTAAAATGACACAGATTGATGTTTGGTGAAAACTGCTCCGATATGGGTTCGAACTCCGGTCGTCTGGATTATCATCCACCAGCTATCTCGCGCGGCTATCTGCAATTTAATTCAACAGCGGTTAAAACTTTCGAGTGCATCAGCATTTCATTGACATTTCAATATGATGTAATATGTCCTTTATTATGATCTAATATGATTTACTGTTTCATGATTTTCTTCAGCATGCAACACGATTTTCTACAGCACTGAATCGATTTAAATTATACGCTTATACGACACACAAACTGCATCAGCGTAATATACGCATATGATGCGGATTAAATATATTTTACGACAATGTACATCATAAAATTGATGTTTATTATACCGATATGCGACTTAATTTGATAATGGTATATAAAATCGAGTTTTTACATTTTATGCGATTTCAAATATACACGATACATACTTTGATTGATATTATATGCGATTATGATTTATTCGGATTTCTTGTAAGACTTGGCACGTGCAAAATTATACGATTTAATGTTTGCTGGGTTGAGTGGTAACGTTGTCGTATCAAATCGCATATCAGTCCAAAAAGCATCGCATATCGTTATATATGGCTTTATATGCGTACAAAATATGGCATATACGTATATTGCCTCCACTTTTGTGTGTATATGCTAGTTATCTGCATCATATATCATACAAATGTGTCTTGGTTGTATGTATATCGCCTCCAATTATAGCTATTCATACGACTTAATGTTTGCTGGGATGTCTGTAATAAATCGTATATGAGTATGGCAAAAGTCGTATTTGGTGCTTTGAAAATTCATGAATATATTCATATTAGATCGCAATTCAATTTCAACATAATTGCTATTATAGCCGGTCAAAGTTGCATATTCATCCAAACAAATTCGGTAAGCATTTGCCATGTATGTATATGGCCTCCACTTTTGCATGCATATGCCAGTTTGGCGCATTATATGCCAACCAAATTTTAGGGCATATGATGTTATATATACGCTTGTTATGCGATTTAATGTTTGCTGGGTAATGACAATACTTTCTCTATGTAGTGGATTATTATAAGAAAAGAAATGCTTTGGGGCTGATCACAAACGCCACTTCACGGTGAAAACGAAATGAATTGTATGCAAGGTTATAGACACTTCGTTTCGTTTACACCGTCAAGTGGCATTCGGGATAAGGCCCTTTTCCCCTCCTGATTATTGGATCTCCTTTGACAATTCTATTAGATTCTTTCTGACATCTAGTGATCCCCGATTTCTGAAATTAATCGATCATCAGCTAATCGAATACTTTCTAGCCAGCCGGTGATGTTTTTAGAGAACCCCTTATGAACTGACAGGAGCCCACATGTCGAGTATCCCACTGACATTTTCCCTTTGTTTTCATATGGATTGGGTATCCCACTGACAGTTCTGCTTGAGATTTTACTAACGATCCTAGCATCAATCATAGCACCCGGCTGTTTTTAGCAGTTTGTTATTCGATACGATTAATCGCTCCAAATATTCGATTAATCGATTTATCGTCATACTGAGAGGAATAATTAGTTAAACTAATATTTTTCATTTGCTAAAAAGCCATCTGGAATCAAAAAATTGTTCATTCTGCCTGAAATTCAATTATTATCGTTTACGCTCCCCTGAACTTGTAAACGAAGCTCAATTCGCGTTGACGGCATTGAGTTTCGTTTACGAGTTTAAGGGAGCGTCAAAGATAATGATTGAATTTCAGGATAAAACTGCAGTGGCCCTACTTTTTTTTCTCTGGGTTTGGATCGATTAATCAACGTAAATTATTCATTCGCTTCGATTATTGGTTGCGCAGTATTCGTTCGATTCTATCCACACCACCCAGGTCAGATAATGTGAAAGCCATGTCCAAAACAAAAGAAGCACTTGCTCCTCTCATTGACAAATTTCGGCATGCTCTATAGAATTACTATGGAACTCAATTTCGGGGATAATCGGGGTTCTACAGTATTTTGTACATCGAGATAATCTTATAGCGAATTCGTTTTTCGTTCAGTTTCAATCCCAGTGCCGCACTAACTGCTGTCAAAACGTATTCTTATTCACTCAGTTTCAACCTTGTGTCGCACTAGGTTCGCCCCGAAAGCTATTAGTTTCGCACGGAGATGTTTCACGGGTTGGCACTCGGGTTCACCAATACAACTATACTGAACTGTCAAGTTCCGAGTATTGTTTTGGAAAATCTAAAAATAAAGACTATGAAAATGGAAAACCTGCTGCTTTTGCTTTTGTATAATTGGAATCGTAATCCAATTCGGATTCGGATTTTGAAGAGTATATTCGCGTAGACGGCATTAAGCTTCGTGTGCTTTCATTGGGAGGCGAAAATAATAATCGATATTTAGGTGAAATAAACCTGCTTTCAAAATCAAAATTATGAATGAAAATTTACTTTAACGTATCGAATATTTATTTTATGTGATGAAATAAGAGGGTTTTTTTCCGATATCGCAGAAACATATTGAACGAAAACTGTGTCTAATGATGATTTTATATTATTATGTAATCAAACAATATGAAGTAAAAACTTTCATTCAAACTTATATATTTTTACACTGCACTTGGCCCTTCTGATCTGATAGAGAAAAATTTACCTCCAAGCACTAATATCGCCACCAGACGTCGACACTTTACATTTGTCGTCGCAAATATAAACAAATCAGACTATATAACTCACATCAACAAACCACCGCATTCGTGAAACTGAAAACGTTTTTTTATTACAGAGTCAGTTTGGCACTGACTCAGTTTTAAAAACGAATTCGCTATTATCGAGTCTAGTTCTTGTTCGAACTTCATGTGTTGCAAATTGCATACATTTAAGCGTTTCTGAAATGTTTTTTTTCAATAAGCTCAGGGCGGGAGTTCAGTATTTCGACAATTTTTGCCTTATGACTATGTTAGTAATATGTAACCGATCACTCGCGGTTGGCTCAGGATTAGTATTACATTCTGGGCCTGATCACGAACGTCACTTCACGGTGAAAGTGAAAGGAAGGGTATGCAAATTGCATACAAATCATTTTTGGGAAGTTGCAGTTTCCAATGCTCCGTGCATGTGGCCGACAAAGGATACTTCCTATTGGAATGCAGCTGACCATACATAAATTTAATACGCAAAAATGCCTGTTTTTGAAAAACTGGTTTTGATGAAACTGAAGTGTTAAGCGCATTTTATATGATACCACATGACAATTTAAGAGTGTTGTTTTGTTGTGTATTGAAGCCTGCAAAGTTCGAATTTAATGGAGTCGCGAAAGTAAACATAAATTTATCAAAATTTTACCTCTTAAAGGATTCTAAATTGCTCAAATCTGTGACACAGCACTACTAGACGATTATAAAAAATGATATCTAGCAAAAAATCCGAAGAAAATTATGAAACCGCAAAAAAAATCTATGTTTACTTTTGAGCGTATGAAATTTCATACGCTGTGCAACTACGGTATATCTTTTTCTCAATAGGATATATCAGCCTCCCGATAATCCAGAGGGGCTGTACAATTATCTGATTGACTTGGACGAAGACGCTTTCGAAAATCTAGTGTAGACAGCGATGTGGATGCTGGAGATAGTTTTGGCAAACAAGTGAATGTCGAGAGCAACATTGAACGAGGCCAATAACATGAATGCTCCTCGGGCAGCAAGAAGCGGATAGCCAGAAACTGGGAAAAAATAACCTTAAATTGTGATGAGTGACATAAATCTCGCAAGGATCGAGTTCATGCAGATCAAGCCTAAACACTCGAATTCATCGGAAGTTAGATTTGACGGAATAAATCATTTCATTAATACGAATCCAACTAGTACCCAACGAAGGTGTGCGTATTGCAACCGATGTACGACGTATATTTGCTTGAAGCGTGATGTAGATTTGCACCCTTCGGAGTGCTTTTTCCGGTACCATACTCAGTGATACTAAATCCGATACACTGCCGTTCTACGCATAACTGTACTATGGGTCCTATTCCAGAAAACGAGACGAGCAATTCGTCTCGTCTCGTCTCGGTTTCAGTCACTGTCGAGACCAGCAAAATATCCAATTCCAGTACACAAGTTTCATTGAAATGTTTTATTTGGTAGACTGAAGAGAGTTTTTCTCGGTATGATCAGTGATGTCAGATGAGAAGACATGTTTTTGTTTTGAGAAAAACAACAAACCTGCTATATATATATATATATATATATATATATATATATATATATATATATATATATATATATATATATATATATATATCTATTAAGGCCCTATTCCAGAAAACGAGACGAGCAATTCGTCTCGTCTCGTCTCGGTTTCAGTCACTGTCGAGACGAGCAAAATATCTCATTCCAGTACACGAGTTCCATTGAAATCTCGCGTAACTTTTGAAAAGGTCCTATGTAACAAATGTAAACAAATCGAGTTAATGGATGCACGCTATTAGTTTTCAATCATTGAATGCATTACAAAAACAATCGTTCACGTATCTATCTTCTTCATCTTTTAATCGCCGATGCAAAAAATATCCAATGTACAGATTCGGATTTTAAGCACTCGGCTGTTACTTCAGACGCCTCTTTCCTCCGACGCTCGAAACGTCCGAAGTAACAAAGCAATCAAAACAACACGAAGTCGTACTTCGGTCGTTTTGAGTTTTTGTTGACGTAGGACTACGTCTAACCGGAAGATATAGGGGGTGAAATGGAAATCTAGGCACTGAACAAGTAGGAAAAAATGCAAGATTTGGAATGCTTATAACTCGAGCATTTCTCAATAGATCGCAAAGGTTTTTGCATCAATTGATAGGAAATATATCTACGCATCTATCATAACGAATAACATTGCATTTTTCTTGAGATAAATAATTGAATAATTGTCAAATATCAAGCATTGTCAAAGTGCACTATGTGCCCATTTTTGATTGGTCCATTTTGTGCTCCTCATATTGTACCGACCAAAACGGGCAACCAGAGCAGCAGCGAAATAGAATGAAGCACGATTGGAAAGGAAAAAGAAAAAATGAACGAAACATTGGTCGCAGTCTCACACATGCGTAATTCTCGAGCCAGCCAGTCAGCTTTAAAATCCCCGCTCCGCTGCCGTAACGATCATTCTTTGTGTGGACACCGACTGGACAACATCGTTGCTGGACGAGCTGGACGGCGAGGGATCGAGTGCCTTTCTCAAGGCAAGAGGGCGGAGGTGGTAGCGCTGGAGTAGAGTAGAGTAGAGTTTTCAAAGGGCCTTTCTCAAGGCTAGAGACGAATGAACTGCAAAAGTTTAAAGTCTCTATAATACAATACCTTCCTTCCTTCAGTAACGATCATTCTCATTCAAACCATACACCACATCGGTTCGCATCACAACACATCAACAAACCAACCCAAGCAGCCATGTCTGGACATGGTAAAGGAGGAAAAGTGAAGGGAAAGGCAAAATCCCGTTCGAACCGTGTTGATCTGGAGTTCCCCGCAAGGGTAGCTAGGCCGAGCGCGTTAGTACCAGTGCACCAGTCCACCTAGCCGGCGTTATATAGTTTCGGCCGCTGAAGTGATCGGAACAGAACACATTCGGTTCGGTGGACATCAAGACAACAGGCAGTTGCAGCGAGTGGCGAGTGGCAAACACAATCGCAAAACGGCATCAGGTAGCAGAAGAAAAAAGTTTGTTCTTTATACAAACTGCTTTGGTGGCAAATCCAGAACAAGCCGGCATCGAGGGCTTTCGAAATGGTTTTTTTCAAAACCACGAGTACTAAGTTTTCTAAATTGGAACCATTCCATAAAACAAGGCGCTTTTCAGGGCCATTAAACCTTCCAAAAAGAGTTTAGGAAATACAGTTCAATGCTTTCTAAAACATTATCCAAAATAATAATAAAACACAAATTGATTTTTTCATAATTTGTTTGCCAGGATCTGATGAGTATGTGAATTTGGCAGTTGTTCTGAGCTTATTGATTTTCACCAATTCTTAAATTGCGCTAGAATATAAAGCACGCGGACTCCAAAAAATATCTTATTTTCTTTCAAACCGTAAACCCGTGTAGTTGTACGGCATCGGCATCGTGGACGTAACAAAGGAGGACAAGTTAAGGGAAAGGCAAAGTCTCACTCGAACCGTGAAGATCTCCAGTTCCCTGTTGGCCGCATTCACTGATTGCTCCGCAAGGGTAACTAGGCCGAACGGATTGGTGCCGGAGCACCAGTATACCTAACAGCGATTATAGAGTTTCGGCCGTCGGAGTGCTCGAGTTGTAATAAATGTAATTTACTGAACAATATGTCACAAGCTGGATGGGAAGAAATTTTCCAACTGTGAAAGCTGTGGCGAGTGGCAAACGCAATAGCTAAACAGGAAGGTTTAACCGAACAAGATGGGAATATCGAGTGATAACAAAAACACAACACCAAAGGTTCTTTTCAGAACCATCAACATATTCATAAAGAGTAAACAGTAAACTAATCCATTTTTCAGGTAGATAGGCACAATATATTTAAAATATATATTTAACAAAAGCTGTCCCCTTTGTATAGTCCTACGTCACTCCGGTTATGTCCCCGACATTACCCACCCGTCTTTTTCTTTCAGGTGTTGTTATCTATGTCAGTGCAATTCAACGAGTGATGACAATAATAATCTGTCTTTAGAATGAAATGCTGATGTTTCGATTGTTCTTCAGTAGTTAGTTTCAAAATCTTATCGTGAAACGTAATATGTCCAATGTGAAAACAGGGGCAGTCAAAACGTCCAATGTAACATTTTTCGCTCCGAGGCTTCAAATTTAAGCTCAAATCACGGAACAACTGTTACGATTGGTTTTTCAGAGTTATTATTGACTGCTAGTGGTAAAAGTAGTGATAAAGATCGATACCTTTTAAGACAATTCGCGGAATAATGTTCGGGTCTTCAACTTCATTTTTCTCGAGTTGACGAAAATGTTACATTGGACCTTTTCAAAAGTTACGCGAGTAATGTTTTATTTGGTAGACTGGAGAGACTTCAGTCAGTTTTTCTCGGTATGATCAGTGATGTCAGATGAGAAGATATGTTTTTGTTTCGATAAAAACAACAAACAGATTTATAATTGATCAATCGATACACTTTTTTCAGTGCCAAAATATTAAAAAACATAACAAAAGAAATAAGTTTCATATACCTCTAGGTTCCATTGATATTTTTCTTCGAGCATATGGGTTCATCACTCAGACGTTTTGTTATTATGAATTTATTGGGGGCAATGTTTGTTCACCTAATCAACGAATTATCAAGAAAAGTTTTAAATCTATATATACGTATTTCCAATAAAGTAGTTGTTTTGAATTACTCATTTTCGTTCAATATGTGAAGACCCTTTCCGTGCCGTGTTCATGTATTCAAATCAGTCATCTAGCATCCCTGGATATGAGTTCAATGTTTACATTTGGTTGTGTTGTTTGGAAGAGGTCCATTTGAAAATCTGTAAAATCTAGCAATTACTTAACTGAATTTGATGGTTGCAGTTGAAAACATACATTGCTTATGCAATACTAGTTAAGTTAACAATTTTTGAATATATAGGCGGAGCAGAAGAATACCGATGCTTTCAATCAACAAGGTGAACAAACACATCAAACAAACTAGACGATTCGACTGATTCATCGACGAGCGCGGCCAAACGGTTGTCGAACCAAACGAGCTACTCGTCTGTTTTTAGTCGAGCTCGGCTTCTGGAATATGAAAACAAACGAGACGAGCGCTCGTCTGCTCGTCTCGTTTTCTGGAATAGGGCCCTATGTTCTGTGCAATCCCTATGAACCGTGGGAAAATTATGCGTAGAACAGCAGTACACGAAAGTGCTAATAAACCATGAAAATGGAGGTTGAAGTTGAATTTTATGAAATAAAACCGTTTTGGTCGATATTGAAATGATTTCCATTTTTGATACTATTTTTTTTTATCTTCGCTTGTTTTATGTCGGCATATTTCCGCCACTTTAGTGCCAATCACCGACATCAGGGAGGCGACTCCACCTGTTCCTACCTATCAGACTCAACAACTCATGAGCCGAGCCAACTTCTTTTACTTCCCCTCCGAAGGAAGACGTAGCCAGAGATTTTTCGCCTCAGAAAATCCCAACGACGCCAGCTAGGATTGAACCCAGGCCGATCGGATTGTGAGGCTGTTACGCTAACCACACAACCACTGGCGCCGTCTTTTTTTTTTATACTATATCGGCTATGAAATGAGCGTATGAAATTTCAAACGTCAGATATCTCAACTTCCAAAAAACTCCAAACCAAAATATTGCGTTTCCCCCCCGTTTCGGGACAAACCTAGATGGACTAGAAAATTTCATGCCATTTGGATCAAATTCTTGTACACCTGGGCAGTAATAGGTTAATCAGCGACGCCCCTTCTGAAATATTTCCCAAAGGAAAATATCAGGGACGCAAACCAACACAAACTAATCTCCTGAAAGTAAGCAAGAAGCAAACCAAGCGAAAAATTACGACAGTCGCACTGACAGCTTCACGATAGCCGCCCAAGTGGCCATTTTTATGAGGGACATCGCGATGCATAAACCGCATAAACAAATATGGGCCTGATTACGAACGTCACTTCACGGTGAAAACGGAATGAAATGTATACAAATTGCATACAATTCAATTCGTTTTCACCGTGAAGTGACGTTCGTGATCAGGCCCTATGACCACGTAACAGGAAGGAGATTAGACAGTGGTTGCTGGCATTAGCAAATTTTCGAGATAATACCGGTATATTTTTTTTATTTCGATGGTCTTTTCCAAACGCGGAATATATAACTTTTCAATAATGAAATAAATGTACCATTTCTGTTGATGAATTGTTTTATCAAAAAAGCATCCTATCCAATGTCGCATAACTGTTTCAAATGAAATGCTGATTACATTTTTCCAATACATCGTTTATTGACGCATCAATAAATAATCTATCACCTCTATAGCAACCTGTTGCTTTGGAAATAGATTATTAATGTTATCCTAGTTTAATCTTCTTCTTCCTCATCGGCACCGCCGCTGCCACCCTGGCCCTTCTTCATGTTCTTCCTCTTGACGCGACCTGGACGGCCACCTCCGAATGGTGACTTGAGTGAAAAGTCGATATGCTTCTGCGAGTCCAAACGCACAATGAACGAGGGAATGTTCACAACCTGCTTGCGGACGCTACATTTAAAGGAGAAAATAATAGAAAGATGAAATATTACAATCAATCACAGAACAATGAATTATTTCAACTCATACAATTATTTATGTGTCATTGAATCAGTTGTCTCACATTTTTCGGCCCATTTCTCTTCAAGGAAGAAGTAGAAAGGTTCCTAATGCGAAATTACTGTTCCCCAACGTATGAAAACGTGAGCAGTTACCATTGCTCTTCGGCACTTGGATTCGATCTGTAAGTGTATCAAACCAAGCGTGGCCGTGGGGTTAAATAAGAAAAACATTCGAAAATAGAAATCAGTTTTACTGCAATTGTTAGTTGTCCCGCATTTTTCGGCCCATTTCTCTGCATAGGAGAAGGAGAAAGGTTCCTAATGCGAAATTACTATACCCCAACGTATAAAACGTGAGCAGTTACCATTGCTCTTTCGGCACTTGAAATCGATTTAGAGGTGAATCGGACCAAGCGTGGCCGTGGGGTTAGATAAGAAAACATTCGGAAACAGACATCTGTTTTACTGCAATTGTTATATTGGGCCTGATTCTCGAATACACTTCACGGTGGAAACGACATAAACGGCACGCCATTGAACTACGTTTTACGAGTTAGTGAAATGTCGAAGATAATAATGAGTTCTCAGGCAGAATGAGCACTTTTCAAATAAAAAATCATTAATGAAAATTAACTTCTTCGTATCAAACTGGTATTTAATGTGAGTGGAAAACGTTGTTTTCTTCATGTGATAATAATAATCTCATACAAAAGATTCATCTGAAGATAATTTGATATTATAATGATAAAATTAGTAGGAAACTAATCTCGTATCCAGATGTCGACACTGTACCGTTGTCATCGCGAATACGTTTCATTCCGTTTCCACCGTGAAGTGTATTCGTAGTGTATTCGAGAATCAGGCCCATTGTCTCACATTTTTCGGCCCATTTCTCTTCATAAGTGAAGGAGAAAGGTTCCTAATGAGATTTCACTATTCACCAACGTATGAAAACGTGAGCAGTTACCATTGCTCTTCGGCACTTGGATTCGATCTGGAAGTGTATCAAATCAAGCGTGGCCGTGGGGTTAAATGAGAAAACATTCGAAAATAGAAATCAGTTTTATTGCAATCGTGAATTGTTTCACATTTTTCGGCCCATTTCTCTTCACAAGAGAAGGAGAAAGGTTCCTAATGCGAAATTACTATACCCCAACGTATAAAACGTGAGCAGTTACCATTGCTCTTTCGGCACTTGAAATCGATTTAGAGGTGAATCGGACCAAGCGTGGCCGTGGGGTTAAATGAAGACGTTTTCGAAAATATTTAGTTCCACAAGAAATGTGAAAATGTCTCACATTTTTCGGCCCATTTCTCTCCATAACAAAAGAAGAAAGGTTCCTAATGAGATTTCACTATTCCCCAACGTATAAAAACGTGAGCAGTTACCATTGCTCTTCGGCACTTGGATTCGATCTGGAAGTGTATCAAACCAAGCGTGGCCGTGGGGTTAAATAAGAAAACATTCGAAAATAGAAATCAGTTTTATTGCAATCGTGAATTGTCCCACATTTTTCGGCCCATTTCTCTTCAAAAGAGGAGGAGAAAGGTTCCTAATGAGATTTTACTATTCCCCAACGTGTAAAAACGTGAGCAGTTACCATTGCTCTTTTGGCACTTGAATTCGATTTGGGATTGCATCGGATCAAGCGTGGCCGTGGGGTTATTGGGTTTGAAAATCAAAACATTTTCAATCGATTCTTCATTCAGTTTTCGTCTTTGCTTATATGAACGAATCCACCCTTTTAGGAATTAAAACCCTCGTTATGTGAAATATTTTACCTTTCATTTGTTAGTAATCAGATACCACAGCTGCACCGCTTCGTATCCTCTCACTCAAGGCTTGCCTTCCTGAAATGCGTCCCACTCGAGAAAACTGCATTATGTTAACCCTCTGCTGGGTGTCACATCAATTCGCTTGCAGTTCAATGTGAGGCGTTAGATAACAGGAATACTCCCGATATCTAAGTGGCACTCACGATCATTCACAGTGTCGTGAAATCTCACTGGAGAATTAACGCAAATCAAATACTTCAGATAAGCAAAGCTCTCAGTTAAAATATTATTCATACAGGTACATTTTGCACACGGGAGGAAGTGACAAATACTTACCGGATATGTCTCTGGCGGATCAGGACACGAGCATGATGGTATGATTTTGCCAACCCCAGTTTGAAAACTTGGGTTTGCAGACGACGCTCCAAGAAATCTTCAATCTTCAGACCGAGAACGTAATCGAGCTTCATGCGCGACTCATCCAGGACTCCAATACGGACCAAGCGACGGAGCAGAGCGTTACCTGAAAAATAACAGTTAAACTAATAAAGTTTTTTCGTACCCCTGATATTCTCTTCCAAAAGCTACTAAAGCTCAGTATATAAAGAGTAGTTACTTATCAACAAATAAACGTTCTGCCAAGAGGTGTCAGATATTTGGTAACTAATAATTTCATCACAATTTTTCCCTTTTTCCCAAAGCAATTCAAACTCACCCTGGAACAGACGCTTCTCGTCCTTCTCTTCTAGGGTGAGAAGCTCACGGGCAGCTTTACGAATTTTAGCCAACGTGTACTTGACACGCCAGACTTCACGCTTGTTACGCAGACCATACTGGCCAATAATTTTCAATTCCGCATCGAGACGCGGTTTTTCAAAGGGACGACGTGGGGTAACATAGGTCTTGGAGAAGACCGACGGAATACGATGGTTCACCATTTTGCCGAGTGGATGCTAGCCTGAAAGCACACCAAAAATGGGAGCAGTTAATAAAAAAGGACAAGAACTACAAATAACAATGAAATTCATGCACTAATAAACTCAGTATTGTTTTTTTTGAATCCATTGCTAATATAAAGAATTTAAAGTTCTATATCTTACTATAAATAAAATCGCTAAAAAATAAAGCGCGGTCGTCGTGAACAGTCGTAAACGGTCGTAAATGTTCGTATTCTTGACGTAAACACAAACATAGTGAGAGAGTGAGCAGTGAGCAGCTGCGATGCGTTTTGTGTGTGAGAGAGTGTGTGCGTCTGCGTGTGTTCGTTTGCGTGTATGTGTTTATGTGTGCGTGTGTGTGTTTGCGTGTACGTGGGCGTGTGCGTTTGCGGGTGTGTGTGTTTTGGTTAGTTGGTTGGTTGATGTAATCAAAAACAGTGTGAGAGAGTGAGCAGTCAGCCGCTGCGATGCGTTTTTTTGTGTGTGAGACTGTGCGCGTCTGCGTGTGTACATGTGTTCATTTGTGCGTGCATGTGCGTGTATGTGTTTTGTGCGCGTTATGTTGGAGGGCACTACCTAATCGGCGCTCCGTTGGGAAGCGAAATCCTGCGAGGGTGGCTGTGACGGGGCGCGTGTCAAGTTGGAGGGCGCTTCCTAATCGGTGCACGTCTCGACGGGTAAATGGATGCCTGCAAAATGGTCATAAGCGCAGTGGAGAGCAACGAATGGTGAATTAGAATATAGAGAAAAAGGGAAGGATCAACGCTAGCTTGCGTTGAAAACTCGTGAAGTGCATGAGCACAGCCGCCCCCTGAAGTAGTCGCCTAGATGTGGTCCCGGGGGGAATGAGGCTACGAGTGGAGGGCTTGGTTTTTGTGGGTGCGATCCCCACTCGACGTCTGGGTTATCCCTTCCCAGATAAGGCTGGAAGAGCGTTCCTCACCTCTATAAAAAAAAAAAAAAAAAAGAGTAAAGAGATTAGAGAACGTAGAGAGTAGAAAGAGTAGAGAGTAGAGAGTAGTGAGAGTGGAGAGAAAGTGGAAAGTTTAAAATAAAGAGCAGAGAGTGGAGAGAAGAGAGAACAAAGTACAGAGTAGATAGTAGTAAATGAAGAGTAGAGAGTTGAAATTCAAAGTCAAAATTGGAAGAGCAACAATTGATCGCAGAGAAAGAGTAAATGTTCGAGACATAGAGATATTTGGACTAAAAAAGAAACATTGAATAAAAGAAAACAAAATAAGTTGCGAGAGTCTGTTTGAGTGCAACAGCAAAGCTATTCCAATGACTTTGCGGTAAACTTATTAAAACATAGAATTGGGCCGCTAGTGAATTAAACATAACACCAAAATTTACCTTTGCACATCCACTAAACGTGTTGCCTTGCCAAAATCCGACAATGAAAAGAGACCGAACAGCAAGAAACGGAAATCAGCTTGACGACACGACAGCGACATTTAAAATCGAGGGGGCCGATAGTTTAATGGTCTACGTCAAAGTGTAACCATGTTTTGCTCGAGATGCACACGAAGAAAAAAATTAAATAATTACAGCGCTTTTGAAGGTACTCATCAGGGATGCCAGGTTTGAAGATATGTTTTCGTTTTGACATTTGTCTTACTGTGAAGACATTTGATTTTTGAAGACATTTTGAAGACATTATTAAGTATGTGAAGACATTTCAGTATGATAGTGTATGTTGATTTTTGGGAGATATTATTTCCATAAAATACTTACTATTGGTCGAAAATATCGTCAAAAGAATTAAGGCTTTTGTCTGCGTGTCGTTCTCTCGCTTTAGTTTCAACCAATTCACAAATTGAAGGTGTTCCGGTTACGTACCGTTTCAATAATTATTTATATGGATATGGTTTGCCATGTAACGCCATATAACAATTTCAATTAGAATAAACATTGAATAATCTATCAAACATTTTTCGAAATTAAGTTAAAAATATTAGTTTTTTCCAATATGATTGTGAAGACATTTAAAGACAATTTTTCGTGCCATGTGAAGACATCTGTAAAAATCACCTAGCATCGCTAGTGCTCATACACTGTTTGACTGCATTTATAGCCAATAGTTGACGTTTTGTGACAAATAAAATTTGATCAACTTGTACTGATGATACTGATCAAATTTCTTTGATACAAAACGCGACAAGAATTTTTTAAATTACTGTTCGCTTTTTTTAGACTTGTTTCTCGAATCATGTACTGACATACGTCAAATATTCCAGTCATTTTTTTCCATGTTCGACGTTTAACATATATTTGACCACCGGTCAATTAGTGTGCGATCATACTCGAGGATGCGATGCGATGCAGAGCGATGAATTGGAGCTCACCGCGTGCTATGACATACTGATCGCTTCAGATCGCGCGTTTTTTGATGTTTCATTCAACTCCATTCCACATGTAAACAACCCAGCACAAGGATGCCAGATATGATAACATGTCATAACATAACATAACATGTCATTTTGTAAACAGTTGAATTGTGAGATCGTTTTTGTCTATGAACATGGTAAACGGAAAGCCCTTCGCGTAACGTTTTCATTATACGCATTATGTAAATTAGAATAAAGTTATATAATTCATCAAACAAAACGAAAATAGTAATTTAGCAACTCAATCTTCTTTTCGTTTGATGAGTTCGAATGTGAAGATATTTATGGAAATTGCTGGCAACCACCACTAGCGTTCACTCGCGGCAAATACTCCACACACAGGTTCGCCGAATTGAGGTCCGAGCGGTTTGCATTTGATTTCCACAGCCGTAAACAAAACGGCTTTCCCGCAAACGATCCCGCGCCCGCATCGCATCGCGTTCACTATATCCTCGGCCTAAGGCCAACATTTCTCCACAAGACCAATTATGTCGTGAAAAGATACACTCGAATAAGCAAGAACCATTGACTTGTGACATGTAGCAAGTTGAATAGATGGAATACCGCCTTAAGAGAGGTACACGATAGCGCCATGCGACGCGGTCACTGAGTGGGTGACGATAAGTGAAATGTAGAATGTAATAATGAAAAGTGAAAAAACTTGCTCAATTTACAAAAAAGGATTTAACGCGCTATGTGTAGTAAACCATAATTGAGGGGCTTAGAATGCAAATAGTGTAAGATCGATTTCTTTTCATCAACTTTTTCTTTAGTTAATAACTCAACTACAAAACCGTTTCAATTTGAGATTGCTATAGAATCCGATAGGTGAGGTTTTGACCTATCTTCCACATTAACACAGCTGGGAATGAGTTTGCAGCTAAGTTATGACCAAAAGAGAGAAAGAGAAATCGATCAAATCACTTACACCGCTTCCATTCTAAGCCCCTCAATTGTGAATAAACATGTTTAATTGTAATTTTCTAATCATATAAAATAAATATATGAATAAGTTAATGTTTATAAATTTAATAAATAACACAATTTATGTATTTTATGTGTTTATTTTGGTAAACATCTAGTTCGGGGCCCAAATTATGGCCCCACATTGAATGTCGCCACCAGACGTCGACACTGTACCACTCTCATCACTAATGTCCAATATACCCGAACTCCAGCTGTACGGCATCCACCATGTTGTTGCCCAGCAAACATTAAATCGCATAACAAGCGTATATATAATATCATATGCCCTAAAATTTGGTTGGCATATAATGCGCCTAACTGGCATATGCATGCAAAAGTGGAGGCCATATACATACATGGCAAATGCTTACCGAATTTGTTTGGATGAATATGCCACTTTGACCGGCTATAATAGCGATGATGTTGGAATTGAATTGCGCTCTAATATGAATATATTCATGAATTGTCAAAGCACCAAATAGGACTTTTGTCACACTCATATACGATTTATTACAGACATAGAAAAAAAAACAAGCAAAATATTTTCGTGAAATATTTATTATAGCCTCACGAATCGCCATTTTTATATATGAGTATTTATGTTTGTAGAAATAATAATTGTTTGATTGACTTGTGTTGGGAGTGGAATATGAATGTTTAAAATGGCACAGATTGATGTTTGGTGAAAACTGCTCCGATGCGGGTTCGAACTCCGGTCGTTTGGATTATCAACCAGCTATCTCGCGCGGCTATCTGAAATTTGATTCAACAGCGGTTAAAACTTTCGAGTGCATCAGCCTTTCATTGACATTTCAATATGATGTAATATGTTCTTTATTAGGATCTAATATGATTTACTGTTTCATGATTTTCTTCAGCATGCAACACGATTTACTACAGTACTGAATCCAATTAAAATTATACGCTTATACGACACACAAACTACATCAGCGTAATATACGCATATGATGCGGATTAAATATATTTTACGACAATGTACATCATAAAATTGATGTTTATTATACCGAATTGCGACTTAATTTGATAATGGTATATAAAATCGAGTTTTTACATTTTATACGATTTCAAATATACACGATACATACTTTGATTGATGTTATATGCGATTATGATTTATTCGGATTTCTTGTAAGACTTGGCACGTGCAAAATTATACGATTTAATGTTTGCTGGGTGGTGCCAACATCTCAAACGTAAAAAATATTTGTTTTCTTCAAAACAGCGATCCGCGTTGACGGCTTTGAGCTTTTACTATTTTAGAGGAGCGTCAGAGAATAGCTGATTTTTAGTCGGAATGAACGTTTTCAAAATTAAAATTATGAATGAAAATTAGCTTTTCCATATCAAATTAGTATTCTATTTAAATTGAAAACATTTTTGTTTGCAGGTGGTGAAAAAGTCTCATAACAAAATATACAGACAATTTTATATTATGATGAAAAAAATCAGTAACAATTTTGGAATTGTATTGCCATATGGTTGAATGAAAGTCAGAAATACGCGTTTCAGGTAATTAAATAACATGATGTGAACATCTTCATTCAAATTTTAAAATTTTAAAACCGGCTTCGTATCTTCTTATTTGACAGAGATTACACTAACAAGTTTGGGACCCAAATTATGGCCCTCATTTGAAGTCGCCACCAGACGTCGACTCCACTGTCATCGCGATTTACCAATTTACCACCATCTGAGATATCATGATGTCGATGATGAACTTTTACAGCAGAGTGATAGTGAAATAGGCGGTGACGGTAGGAAGAGTGAGATAGCGATAATCGTGCCATACACCTGCCAAACTCAGCCGAATTTTCGGCATGTACTTATAAAATTTGCCCCGTAGTCAAAATGTTAAGTCAACCCTCATACTCCAGACAAATTCCATATTATTAATCATGGCTGGATTTTATATAGAAGTTATGTATTTGGCACACGCCAGGTAATATACATTCAACATTTATGTTAGGCCGTCTACACATTAGGCAACAGCAACCCGATCTATGTTGGCGATGTCAATCGCATCGCCAACTCAGCTCTGCACATTGAGACAACTCGAACGCGATGAATTCGTTAAGTTTTTATCCGTCATCATAAACTGCCTAATCGCTGGCAGAGATGCCATTTATTTAACTGCCGAAAAAATCATACGGAGAGCAAATTATGAAAAATTGGTTTGAAAAAAACTACTTTACTTGGGATTTTTCTTGACACCAGGCAAAGAAAAAATAAATAAAAACTTAATTTCACAAATCATCGAATCAAATTGAATGCATCGCGGCTTCTTAAAACTACAATAGAATCAAAAGGGCACATTTGAAATACAATTTACACTATAGCAGAAAAAAATCTGCTTATCTGGCATTCCTGGATGTACTTTTTTCGAAGGTGTTTCATCTCATATATCAAACAATAATACAATTTTTATTTAAAAAATGTACCGTTGTGTTAATATTCCTTCGTGTGTACAATAGATTTCAGAATTTCTTTTGGGTTCTGCTTTTTTTCTAAATTCTAAATATTTCTAAAAAATGAATGTATATATTTATTTTTCGTTGGAGTAATACCACAAACCAGCAAACAATATTTACAAACATAAAAAAATCATTGAAATAAGAATACAGCCGAAAAGAATTATATAAAGAAAACAGAAAAATTTTCAACAATTCTTCTAAAGAATGATTTATGTATACACTAACGTTAAATATGAAAAATTCTCCTAGGGGTCACATATTCGCAGACCGCACCTTCGCACATGGTACAATCGAGAATCAGGAATGATAACGGTTTCCCGGGAAATCTGACCAGAATTATCCAATCTTAGGCTATCTGTTGGTATTTGTTGAATCATTATTATAACCGACGGCATCAAGCTAAAGGTGACATATTTACCTAACATACTTATCTCGGCTCGCTGATAACAACAGACAGCAACAATTGCTGTTAACTTGGAAAAAACACATCCAGCGGATTCTGTGCTTCTTGCTCAATCTCCAATATTATACGCATCCTTGACCAATTCAGCACTCTTCCCGGACGGTATATCAAGAGAACTTGCATATTGATGGCATTTCCTAACGTCAAACGAATATATATTATATATAAACTAAACCAAAGTAGCAAAATACTTACATCTCGTTCGTTCATAGAAACAGATGCGCCAATATTGTAAACACTGTTTTGCCACACCACTGACAGATATTGAAATTCAATAAACGCAGAAATCAAAACGTCAACAGCAATTGAACGAAAAAGTTGTCGACACAAATCGCGCGCGACTCGACATGCTCGGTTGAATCGAAAAAGTTGCCCAGTCTACTTTGTTGTACCGAATTGGTTACAAAAATGGTGCCGACAACGGTGCCGATACCGTGCCATTTTGCAATGATTTTGTCGACTACGAAGGGTAGTATTTGACAACAAATAACGAGCCAACACTGTGCCAATCTGGCACCGTGTCGACCGAAAACAAAACTGTTCGATTTTTATTATAGTTTCTTGTGTTTACATGATTTATTAAACGATAAAACAAAAACTCACAGAGACCACGGTCATCATTAGTTTTATTTAATATATAAATATACATCATAAATTACATATCATTGTATTACGTGATTGCATTAAATTATAAATTTACTTCATATGATTCTAAATAAAATATTCCTCGCAGCCGGAATAGCGTCCATAATCACAATCAGGTCTAAACTATCTTCATCCTCTCGTATTGAATTGTGAGAAATGCAATTTTTCTTAATTCTAAATCTCTAAAAAAAACCTGAGCCTAACCTGCGCTGATTGAATTATTTCTTTTGTCTGTTTCTCTCTTTCTGGAGTACTTTACGATACTTTGTCTATAACAAAATGCTTGGAACTTGTGTATATATTTACACCAAAAACATCCTGTATGCATTGCAAATGGACTAGCTGGCGATGATCGTATTGATGAAATTGAACAAATTTCGCTGAAACAAAACATTAGCCCGTTAGTTTTCTTACTTCCGAATAAAAATACAATGTAAATACCTTAAGTTGTGATCCTTGATGAGTGATTTGTAATTAAATCCTCCCTAGTAATGGCCATATTTATGCCGTGTATTTGCCGTGAAGAATCTTCAGATCAAACAGATAGGATATGATATCTCCTACACAATCCATTATCAGCCAATGAGACATTTCATTTCTTTTTGGGGATCTATTCACATAGTCACAAACTGGAATTACTCCGCTGGCATTGTTTCCTATTATCGTTGCCAAATCAACACGTTTCTCAGTACCATTCATTTTGTCTGAAGCCGCTGCTTCTTCAACTCCTGCTTTTTTTTTGTTTCCTCCAAAATCCGACTAGGAAAGAGCCGGCGATCGAATGTGTCCTATTTTATGTTTGACGGCCAGCTGTTCATAGAGCTATTGAGCCCTGCCTACTGCAAATGTATTCAGTTCCGTCATAATGTGGGGGATCCTCTCTGGTGGAAGCGCTCTAGAATAGCTGGAAATTAAACATAATTGATGTTATTCAATGTAACGGAAACATCATAGAATGAAGATTAGTATCTTGTAAAGTTTTTAATTATTTAAATAAACTAAATAAATAAAAATTAATGATACTTACATTCTGGGTTCTTCCTCTGTTGTGATTTTTTTTGACATTTCAATATGATGTAATATGTCCTTTATTAGGATCTAATATGATTTACTGTTTCATGATTTTCTTCAGCATGCAACACGATTTTCTACAGTACTGAATCGATTTAAATTATACGCTTATACGACACACAAACTGCATCAGCGTAATATCCCAGCAAACATTAAATCGTATAATTTTGCACGTGCCAAGTCTTACAAGAAATCCGAATAAATCATAATCGCATATGATATCAATCAAAGTATGTATCGTGTATATTTGAAATCGCATAAAATGTAAAAACTCGATTTTATATACCATTATCAAATTAAGACGTATATCGGTATAATAAACATCAATTTTATGATGTACATTGTCGTAAAATATATTTAATCCGCATCATATGCGTATATTACGCTGATGCAGTTTGTGTGTCGTATAAGCGTATAATTTAAATCGATTCAGTACTGTAGTAAATCGTGTTGCATGCTGAAGAAAATCATGAAACAGTAAATCATATTAGATCCTAATAAAGGACATATTACATTATATTGAAATGTCAATGAAATGCTGATGCACTCGAAAGTTTTAACCGCTGTTGAATTAAATTGCAGATAGCCGCGCGAGATAGATGGTGGATGATAATCCAGACGACCGGAGTTCGAACCCATATCGGAGCAGTTTTCACCAAACATCAATCTGTGCCATTTTAAACATTCAATTCCACTCCCAACACAAGTCAATCAAACAATTATTATTTCTACAAACATAAATACTCATATATAAAAATGGCGATTCGTGAGGCTATAATAAACATTTCACGAAAATATTTTGCGCCATTTGTTTTTTTCTCTATGTCTGTAATAAATCGTATATGAGTATGGCACAAGTCGCTATTATAGCCGGTCAAAGTTGCATATTCATCCAAACAAATTCGGTAAGCATTTGCCATGTATGTATATGGCCTCCACTTTTGCATGCATATGCCAGTTAGGCGCATTATATGCCAACCAAATTTTAGGGCATATGATGTTATATATACGCTTGTTATGCGATTTAATGTTTGCTGGGATACGCATATGATGCGGATTAAATATATTTTACGACAATGTACATCATAAAATTGATGTTTATTATACCGATATGCGACTTAATTTGATAATGGTATATAAAATCGAGTTTTTACATTTTATGCGATTTCAAATATACACGATACATACTTTGATTGATATTATATGCGATTATGATTTATTCGGATTTCTTGTAAGACTTGGCACGTGCAAAATTATACGATTTAATGTTTGCTGGGTAGATATCAAAACAATAAAGTGCGATTCACATACAACATCCACGTCACGTAACGTCAGTTATTCTTCCATGCAATTCCTATTGAAGCATCCACACACACCAGCAACGGCAAGTCGAAGTTGCCGTTGCCGGTGTATGTGAATGTTTGCATAAGAACTGCTTAGAAGAATAATTGACGCAGCGTGACGGGACAGAACGTGAACGTGACGTGGATGTTGTATGTGAATCGCACTTAATTCGGTAACTTCTTGAAAAAAATCTCACCATAAGTTCTCACCTTCGATATTCATTTTGGTAACAACAAAGAACCGGTAGATGTCTACCCTAATTTCTCTTGGTTCCTTTAAAAAGGGAACGTATAGAGAATGTTTGCCATTAACTGCGGGCGCTGCGTTTTGACAAGATGCTGGTTTTCTTCTGTCGTTGCCGCTAGACCCGTTAGATTTGCGGCGTTCGAGAGTAAAAATTGTGCTGGATTGTGAGCATTTATTCGGGTTCAATTTGCACAAAGTCGCACTAAGAAGTGGAAAAGTGACAAAGTGTGTGGCTCAAGTCTGTGGAAAGCGCTAGCGGAAACGCCTCGTAGTGCAATTTGCGGAGAAAAGTGAAAATTACCGAGCCATAAGTGTGCATTGTGGGTTGAAAATTTTTAGCGAATGAGAAGAAAAGATGGCCGATGGCGTGGATATTGATTTGTATGCTGACGATCTGGAGCAGGATTTTAATCAAAACAATGTACAATTGATTCTTCAAAGTGTGTTGTGGGTTTATTATTAAGGTTCTTGGTTTTTGTTTTAGGACGATTTTGGAGGCGAAGGAGCTGATTTATACGATGATGTGATCACACCGTCTGGGGATCACGGTAGGAATAATTCCGGGAGTGGACCATCGATAGATAGAATCGAAGGGGTAGACAGTAATGGTGGCTATCACCATCATGGTGCGGGATCGATGAATCATATTGCCCGACGACATCAGCTGTATATTGGAAATTTGTCCTGGTGGACGACCGATCAGGATATTGCGGACTCGGTGGCGGAGGTGGGCGTAAATGATTTCCAGGAAGTTAAATTCTTCGAAAATCGTGCCAATGGACAATCGAAAGGATTTTGTGTGGTTTCGCTGGGATCGGAGAACAGTATGCGATTTGTTATGGAGAGACTGCCCAAGAAAGAGTTACATGGGCAGAACCCTGTTGTGACATTGCCAACAAAGCAAGCATTGAATCAGTTCGAAAGTCAGCAGAAAACCAGACCTACGCCACCTGCGCAAGGTCAGTCTAATGGACCGAGGCCTCCGGCACCGAACATGGGAATGGGATGTCCTCCTGGGGGACCGCACGGTGGTCCCGGTGGCCCTGGTGGCCCTAACGGTCCGAATGGACCTCCACGAATGGGAATGGGTCCAAACATGCCACCAGGAATGAGACCACCGCATAACCATCCAATGCCGGGACCGATGCATATGCAAGGGCCGGGCCCAGGCGGTCCAGGACCAAGGCCACAGGTAAGACTGGTTTAAGATGATAAATGTATTTGAATCTAATATCTGTTATTATTCCAGGGTCCTCCCATGCACCAAGGAAATGGACCCCCACAACAGGGTCCGCCACGATTCCAAAATCAGGGCCAATGGAATGGTCCACCGAGAATGAACGGTCCGAGACCGGGTGGGCCAGGTCCGATGCCACATAGACCGCAAATGGTAAATAAACCGCCTTACCCATCACAGAGATCACAGAGATACATGGATGTAAATATGTCTTGCACATTATTATTCTAATCATTGTCAGCTTTTAGAAGTTCTAACTGCTGATTGGTTGAAAATCTTGAGCTAACACTTTGTTTGAATTGTTTTCAGTACCAAGGACCACCATCACGCGGACCGCGTCCCGATTGGAACGGGCCACCTATGCACGGAGGACCTGGCTATCCACCAGGACCACCTGGGCCCCGTCAAGGACCGCCACATATGCAAGGTCCCTCACGTGGACCCCCCATGGGCGGCCCTGGTCCACAAGGTCCTGCGCCACATGTTAATCCGGTATTTTTCAATCAAGGAGGAGGTCCACCCAACCACCCCAATGGAGGGCCTGCTCCGCATGGTCCCCCATCTGGTCAGGGACCCCCGTCGCACTTCAATCCCCAAGGAGGTGCAGCTCCTCGTGGTCCATGGCCAGGTCCCGGTGGGAAGCCTCCGGGAGGTCCATTCCCCGAGCATGGTATTGCACCGCAGCTAAGCGAAGCCGAATTTGAAGAGATTATGACCAGAAATCGTACTGTGAGCAGTTCAGCTATAGCAAGGTAGAGGAAGAAACTCAACAGATTAGTTTTTTTTATATCTAATGTTGAATTATGTGTCATTTTACAGGGCTGTGTCAGACGCTGCTGCCGGTGAATATTCGAGCGCTATCGAAACATTAGCAACCGCAATCTCCCTTATTAAACAATCCAAGGTTGCCCACGATGAACGCTGCAAAATTTTGATCAGTTCGCTACAAGACACACTTCATGGCATTGAAACGAAAAGTTACAGTAGAAGGGAGCGATCAAGATCACGCGAACGCTCGTCGCATCCCCGGTCCAGATCACGCCGGGAACGGTCCAGCTCACGTGGCTATCGCGAACGGTCCCGTGAGAGGGATCGTGGTGATCGTGAACGTGACAGGGATCGCGAGAGGGATGGGTAAGTAGCATTTTGCAAGTCCGATTGTCTCAGATAACGTTTACTCTCCCTTTATACAGCTCCAGACGTTCTCGACCGCGCAACAAGACACCGGAAACAACCACTGATAATTCAACCGACAACTCCAAACGTTATTACAACGATGATCGTTACAGATCATCGGATCGGGAGCGCGAACGCGAGCGTGATCGTGACCGTGAGCGACGCGAAGAGCATCGCTCGCGTCATTAAGAAGAAACCACATACATAGATGCAGAATTTTACAGACCTCCGGGGACACCCAACGGCGGACAAACAAACAATATGACAGACGACTTTTTCATGTCCATTGCAATTTGGATTCCTTCTAATAATTTGCTCGTTCCAAATACAAAGAATACGCGCGACTTCAGGCGTATTCGAACATTTTCATCCGCTGCATAGTTTGGATTCAATAACGATGCAAACTGTTCTCTAAAGTGTTCTTATTTTTTTCAATTATAATTTTTACTTCTGGATTCGCCACAGAAGATCGATTAAGTAGAAAATAGAGAATACGGTTCGATATTGTGTAAACTTTGGCAACCAATATTTTAGATTTTTATTTGTGCATGGACACAGTTGCTGAGGTTAGTAAAGTAATGTACACATCTGCGTTACTCTGCAGAACTTGGCAAATATATAGTCGACCACACATTTTACACACATACCTTCGTAAATAATTGTATAACATAAAATGGTGAAACAGCAGTAGGAGCAGGGAGACATCGTGAAAGCTATCAGCAAAAATTAAACATTACGCAGCTCGGTTCCTTTCGTAATGACAGTCAACAGCAGCAGCAAAAGAAGAAGCAACATACTCTGGATGAAGGGAACCGCATTTCAACGTTTTGCACCCGATTGTTCCAGTGTTGAATTTTGCTGTCGGATGGATGATAACTGAAGAAGATTGTATCAAATTTATTGATTAAACTAATTACAATGATAACAAAAAAAAGAACAAATTTTGTACCGTGTATTTTTTATATACGTAGTCTAAGTCAATAGTTTTTAGTTTGAATTTTTTAGTTTTGTCTAATTGATAGTTGTTCTTTACTGTATCAGTGCATTCCGTACCACTTACTTCTCTATTACTTTATTCTATTGTTTCACTTTGGTTTAGACTGAGCATTCTAATTGTATTTTTGGGCGTGCTACTATTAGGCTTAACTTTATACACATTGACCGGAGTGCCCTCATAATACTTTGTATATAGTAACGAAAAGACTGAACGATTGCATATCTTTATATCACAAAAATTATACAATTTTTAAAAGATTGTTCATATACTCAATACTGTCCCTCCCATGTCTGGACAGTGTAAGGAAACATGGATATTATACATACTGTGATAGTCATTGTGTTGTATTATATAGAACCAGGACTGATAAGCATTTTTGTGCGGTACTTTTGTACAATCAGACGAAACATATTTATTGTTACTTTTAGTCGACTTAACTTTTAATAAGTTATTTTGTGGTAGCCACGTAAAGTTCCCTTGCAATATCATAAGATGTATTGTTCCCCGAACCGATAGCTCAAACTTGCGCTATGGTCAAAATGAAAACCCGAGACAATTGTAAAATAGCGCGCAGGAGAACGTTTCACTTTTTCACTATCCAGAAGTTATTCTTCCTTAATCAAACCTCTGTAAAATGTCATGTGATCTATAGCTCCATAATTCAGAGTTCTTTTCGAAGATATTTCCCTCGCCGATGGTACATATGTGCAAAGAAGTCAGAGGAAGGTCTTCCTCGTGAGCTGCTCCCATGCATTGAGTGAACTGAACAAGATATTAATTTACGAAAAAGTAATCATTGTCATTTCCCGAATAAAAAAATAGGTAAATTGTCACTGAAAACTGAATCATTCTGAAACAATGAACGAAAAGGCGATCGAAAGTCGCATGTCACGCGGATGTAGCCCAGGGAAAGGCATATAAGTTTGGTTCGTGAAAATATGTAAGAAGCAGATACCACTGGAAGTGTACTATCAATAGAGGGAGGTAAGGGTATTTGATTCGTGAGCCCTTCCAAAATATGAGCGCACTGAGCATAATGTGGGCAGCAAAAAAGTACACTTCGACTTAGCTATTTCCGAATCCAAAGTTGTCCTCCTTCCCTATGCGCATTACTCAGGGCTAATGATTATACATAATCATAAGCATAATTCCCATTAGATTTCGTTTATACCGTGATGCTACCTTATATCAACCAGTGCACAATTCCGTAAAATAATTCAAACTAACTTTACATGTAAGATCTTTGCGAATTATTGTACTTTTTTTGTCAGTGTGTGATGTCAACACCAAACCACTACTTGGGCGCTTACAGCGTGCATATGTATTAGTAATCTGTTGGGCAGGCAAAAGTGAGTACTGCATAGGATTTATATCGATCGACAAAATTGAGCTTTGTTTAAATTATTTTTTTTAGCGAAACAGTTACAAAATTACGCGCTACTCTATATTAATAACATGCGATCATATGTGTCTTTACAAAGAAATATTTACTTTTAGCGTCAAAGCCATATACACGGAGAAATTTTGAAATTTCTGTTATGGCTATGATCCATATCAATGCAAGCAGATTGATTATTCAAAAAGTTGCACAGGAACAGTGCAACATAGCGATTGTATAAAACTCTTGTTCATGAAATAGCTTGCCTAACTGTTTCACAAAGTTCATGTTAGTTCTATGAAATATTTCACGCTAGTAGAAAGACCGCAACTATATTTAAATCATCTACAAGAACGCCGGTTGATAATGAATTCGCTTCTGCTGCATATAAACTACGAATGTAAACAAGCGATGTGTGCTCAACACATGCTCTGTAAGTATGTGTAGCAAGACCCCTATTAGTTTTTGTTTCTTGTTGATATTTGGAAAAGTTTTTATCAAAATGGAAAGTAAGAGGAAATAAATGGATATTGTCCCACGTAAAACGATAATAAGTAAGAATTGTCGAGGAAAGACATTGCGGGAAAAAACAGCTTCAGTCGGAAGAATCCACTCTACAGTATAGACAATCAAAAACAAGTGGAAATACGAAGGAACCATGGAAAATCTCCAGGGTAGAGGACACAAACGGATCCTGTCTACTAATAATGAACGGGTTATTATGCGAACATTGTAAAATAATCCTAAAACAAACATTCCTAAATTGACCATCGAAGTATCCGACACCATTGGAAGACCTGTCAGTGCAGACACCGCCCGTAAAATAGGGATACTATCTGGTCGGAGTTAAAAATCAGGACACCTGCTACAGTTACGATTCTGGTCAAACCATTATGATTTTTTGAGATAAAAAAAATTACGTCAACGATCCATGCGGTTCAAATAGTCCGGAGATTATGACTACTGACTTTTCACGAGTACAGGAGATTTTTTGCGATTTCAGAATCATCAAACATGCGCAATAGTGCCGCAATACAAATCATGGCTATGAATCGCAAGAGCTACTTTTGCAGCCCAAATTTTCTTAGCGGCTGGATTTGATTCCTGCACCACATAGTTCAGCATGGATTTCGAAGTAGATTTCAATCGAATAGTCTCACAATGTTTTGATGTTTGGATATGCTTTTCCTAATCAGATCGACATATAATGGCTCATTGTTGATTTCAAACTTCTGTTTGAACAAAATTGTTGAACGTTAATACCGCTTTTTGCCACCGACACGTATGAATCACAGTTGCAGCGTTGGCCTCGAGATCCTTAAGTCGTTCTATGAAACAAGGGCACTTTCTGCGCAACTCATCTGTAGAATCACACTTTCGTTTAGACATCATCATCATATTTATGTAATCAGCTTGGAATATCGAGACAATACATACAAAAAACAATACCGTGGCAGGTGAAACGAAAACTCTGAATGAAAAAAGTTGAAAGATCTCGCGGAAGATGAAATTGCTACTCTTTATACGCTCACAAAATCTTAATCTTCAATAAAAAAGGTTTTACTAAAATACAAAATACACTGATAGAGATTATGATTCTGTTATAAAATTGAATTCCTCATAAAAATCAGGACAAACGCCAGAATGTGAAAAAAGCAGGACGCCCAAAAGTATCTCAAAATCATTACATGTTCTGCTGTATCAAGACAGATGGTATCCCTACTGTAAAAAGTCTTTCATCTCAAAGGTGATTATGAAAAAACGACTACAGGGCCTGATCACGAATGCCACTCCGAAATTAATTGTATGCAAGGTTTTAGGCCTGATTCTCGAATACACTTTACGGTGGAAACGAAATAAACGGTACGCCATTGAAATACGTTTTACGAGTTAGTGAAGTGTCGAAGATAATATTGAGTTTTCAGGCAGAATGAGCACTTTTCAAATAAAAAATCATTTATGAAAATTAACTTCTTGTGTATTCGTGAAGTGTATTCGAGAATCAGGCCCTTCGTTTTCACCGTGAAGTGGCGTTCGTAATCAGGCCCACAGTTTGCTAAGGCATATGTAAACAGACCTAAGGAGTTCTGGAACAAGACCCTTTATTCGGATGAGACGAAAACCCAACTCTTTGAATCGGATAAAAAACAGATGGTGTGGAAGAAACCAGATTGGTGCTCCAGATTCAGCATTTGGTTCCCACAGTAAAACACGGTGGCGGCAGTCAGCTGATGAATGATACAATAACGGCTTCTGGAACTGGAATCATGGAGTTTATCGATTCGGCGATAGACAAGATCGCTTAATTGGTCATCCTGAAATGTAAGAAATTGGGTCTCCCTTGTGAATACTACATTCAACAGAATAATGACCCGAAACACACTGATATTATCGTACGGGAGTGCCTGCTTCATAACTCAATCAACTCAAAACGCCTCGGCAATCACCGGACTTGAACACTATTGAGCATCTATGGTAAGAAATCAAGAACCATCTGACGAGTAAAAATCCAGGGAACAAAGAGGAACTCAAAACGGCGATTAAGATCTGGGAGAGCATTTCGTATACAGTGACCGGAAATCTCGCCGAACTGATACAACGGCGCTTGCGGCCAATGCTGTCCGCCGAAAAGGACCATACCAAATACTAGGGGATTGATTCTTGTTATCTATTAACATTTCTGAACTGATTTCGATTTTTTTTTAAAGAAAACTGCACACTTAATCATTTAATTATTTTGGTGATCACCATTCGAACTTACAATGAAAAGATGTGAAAAAATTATAAAAAATCCGAGCAGTGTACCTGTCTCGTTCAGTTTTTATTATTTTCTGGCAATTTTCAACCTTTACACTTTGTAAATTGATAACTGTGACAATGTTGTTGGTCACCTTTCTTTAGAAAACAACAAACAGGGCGTCGATCGATATCGGCTGAAATTTATTTAGTAAGTTAGGTGTAACTTATAGTACTTGGTCGCCAATTTTCCGAATAGTTATATTGTTTTCAAGTAATCCACCTGAAGAAATTAAATACAGTATTTTATGTCAAGTGAACGGAATTATGCACTTATCGATATAAGAGAGCATTTCGATAACAATCAAAAAATAAAAACTTGTGAACCAGGTAGTGAATGACGAATGTTTAAATTTGCTAACCTCGCTTCGCGTGAACTATTTACACTTGTCGGCGAGGACACCTTTACTTACTTACAAAAATACAATGAAAGTATAATAGCACTTTGCTAAGTACTATTGGATAAGACGCAATATTATTAAAGCATATAGGCATAAAAAACAGCTCTACCTTGAAACCCATTTATTTCAATTTCCAAGGGAGGTGTATCACATGTTTACTTCCATTTAATTTTAATTTTTATCGGAACGCGAGCTTTTCTTCGAACACCTTGCTTCAGATTTCGGACACTTTGCCGGCTCGGCTCCACCATCTCACCATCATTCCGGCTGGATTCAAGATTATCTCGTCGTTCGTCTCGAACTTCTCTTTTGCAACTGTTCAATGTTGGTGAACTGGGCGGCGAAACTGGCGTAGATTGAAGTCTTTCTGCTCCTGGATTCTGCTTCTCCGCCGTCGTCCGATCTGATTGCCTACAGGCTCGAACAGAACCATAACCCGCCCTCAGACGTATCCTTCGTACAGTACTTACGCTGGCTTTGTATTTTTTGGCGATACCATAATCCGAGAGATTTGGGTTTTCCGTGATTGTTTGCAATACCTCGCGGTGTAGCTGCTGGTCGTAGGTTCCACTGCGACGCTTATTTTGTGCTTTCCGACCGAGCGATTCTCCCTCACGAAAGCGTTTGAGAACACAGTATACGGTAGATTTGGCCAGCTTCAACGATTTCGCGATTTTCCGTCCTGTCCAGGTTGGATTTTCCGTGTGGGTTTCCACAATTAGTCTTCTAATCTCGGCTTCCATTTGGCTTGAATTAAAAAAAAAACGAAAACAAAACGAATGACCCGCGATGACAGATGTACAAATCAAGACGCGTAGAAGTATATCCTAAGGTGGGCCAACTTGCTAAAATCACTCTTCAGCCATATTGGAAATCTACTGTGTTTTGTTTGTAAACAAAACACAATACGCTTGTGCCCAAGCTCACTCGTGATCAGTCTGTCTCTTTCACGCTTCAAGCAAATAAATCCCCTGCTGCTTTCTTCCGTACTATTTTCATATACCGCTCCCTTAACCTACTTAGTGACAAAACGGCCTCACCTAGTCCCATAGACCCGTCTTGGTACAAATGACGTCTGGTAGCGACCAAGGTGTATATATATATATGTAAATCAGGTGAAGCATCATCTCACTTTAAAAGGAAGGGTAATACGGTTTGCAGAGCGGGGGTTATTTGTTTTGTTATTGCTGTGAAACGTCATATCTGCATTTCCAAATGCAAGTGTGTGTTATAAGAAGTGAAATTGAATCTGAAAAAAAGAACTTGAGACGCACTTTGTATCATAAATTCAAAATCATGTGAGTCTGTTAAGCATTTCAATTTTGCAGTGCCACAATTAGCAAGTGTGACCTAGAACAAGACGATACTGTACCACAGGCTCCCACATGATAACCAGAGGAAAATAAGGATAAGCTTCTGCGGGAATGATGAATTCTGGTTTCCTGCCCAAATGTCCCAGCAAACATGAAATCGCATAACAAGCGTATATATAACATCATATGCCCTAAAATTTGGTTGGCATATAATGCGCCTAACTGGCATATGCAGGCCATATACATACATGGCAAATGCTTACCGAATTTGTTTGGATGAATATGCAACTTTGACCGGCTATAATAGCGATTATGTTGAAATTGAATTGCGATCTAATATGAATATATTCATGAATTGTCAAAGCACCAAATACGACTTTTTCCATACTCATATACGATTTATTACAGACATACATGAAAACAAATGGCGCAAAATATTTTCGTGAAATGTTTATTATAGCCTCACGAATCACCATTTTTATATATGAGTATTTATGTTAGTAGAAATAATAATTCTCGCGTAACTTTTGAAAAGGTCCTATGTAACAGATGTAAACAAAACGAGTTAATGGATGCACGCTATTAGTTTTCAATCATTGAATGTATTACAGAAACAATCGTTCACGTATCTATCTTCTTCATCATTTTATCGCCGATACAAAAAATATCCAATGTACAGATTCGGGTTTTAAGCGCCCGGTTGTTACTTCGGACGCTTCCTTCCTCCGACGCCCGAAACGTCCGAAGCAACAAAGCAGTCAAAACAGTACGAAGTCGTACTTCGGTCGTTTCAAGTTTTTGTTTCTTACAGGTGTTGTTACCGATTTCAGTGCAATTCAACGAGTGATAACAATAATAATCTGCCTTTAGAATGAAATGCTGTTATTTGGATTGTTGTTTAGTAGTTAGTTTCAAATCCTAATCGTGCAACATAATATGTCCAATGTGCAAATGCGGGTAGTCAAAACGTCCAATGTAACATTTTTCGCTCCTAGTCTTCAACTTTAATCTCAAATCACGGAACAACAGTTACGATTGGTTTTTCAGAGTTATTCTTGACTGCTAGTGGTGAAAGTAGCGATAAAGATCGAAAGCTTTTAAGACAATTCGCGGAATAATGTTTGGGTCTTCAACTTCGTTTTTCTCGAGTTGACGAAAATGTTACATTGGACCTTTTCAAAAGTTACGCGAGAATTGTTTGATTGACTTGTGTTGGGAGTGGAATATGAATGTTTAAAATGGAAAACAGATTGATGTTTGGTGAAAACTGCTCCGATGTGGGTTCGAACTCCGGTTGTCTGGATTATCATCCACCAGCTATCTCACGCGGCTATCTGAAATTTAATTCAACAGCAGTTAAAACTTTCGAGTGCATCAGCATTTCATTGACATTTCAATATGATGTCATATGTTCTTTATTAGGATCTAATATGATTTACTGTTTCATGATTTTCTTCAGCATGCAATACGATTTACTAGAGTTCTGAATCGATTTAAATTATACGCTTATACGACACACAAACTGCATCAGCGTAATATACGCATATGATGCGGATTAAATATATTCTACGACAATGTACATCATAAAATTGATGTTTGTTATACCGAATTGCGACTTAATTTGATAATGGTATATAAAATCGAGTTTTTGCATTTTATGCGATTTCAAATATACACGACACATACTTTGATTGATATTATATGCGATTATGATTTATTCGGATTTCTTGTAAGACTTGGCACGTGCAAAATTATACGATTTAATGTTTGCTGGGTATATCATAAATTCCTTGAAACGAATTTGATTTTTATGCGCCAACCCTTGAGAGAGGCGAGTTTAAAAAAATACATAAGGTATTTTGAAGCGTTGTTACTTCACAAAAATAGAGCATTTTTTTAATTTATTAGCTGAATCTTTTTATACTTGGGTTTCTCTGAGCAAACAATGAGGGTCAACATCCCACAAAATTTTGTTATGATCGGTCTACAAATAGAGGAGTATCAACTGTCTCAAGAAGTCGTTGTCACGTCATGCAAAGTATACGATCCATTCCAGCGTGACGTGGTAATATTTTGACTGAATAAAAACATTTTTTTGGCGTTTTCATGTATATAACACAAAAAAACGATGTTTCAATGAAATTGAGAAAATTTACTGCAAGAATCATTAGTTGGAGAATATTTTATAAATATATTGGCTTGTTGTCTGTCCAATACTTTTGTGATGAAACAACACCTGACTTTTTACTGTTTCAGACCTGATTATTGAACATTAATGTTCGAAACGGAACTGAAACCGTTTCAAAACATACAAATGAAGTTTCTTCTATGTTTTGTCAAGAATAGATGAACGCAGATTCCACAATATAGAAATGATGCTTGTTTCTGTAGCGTCTCGTCTGAAAGTATCCTCCTATTTCCCGGAATAATTGAAAGTCCGTAAATTGTCCTTAACCCTTTTATTTGCTTCCACTCGCCTCAACGGTTAAACTCCTCATAATCCCCGAACATCACAATCGTTTTCTCTACCTCCACGCGATTCCCTCTCCCTCTCTTCGAATCAATCGCTCGCCTCGCATTATTCTCTCTCGCACCAAGTACACGAAAACTAATAGGGTAAACGGCCATGAGTTGGCTATCGCTTACCGACTCTACATCCCTTTTCTACTCTGACAAAATAAAACAAATCTTGATACAAGTTATGAATAACTGCAACTCTTCCTATACTGACTTAAACTATGAATTATATTTTGTTGGCATTTTTCTGTCACGTTTGGGGCGCTTTGCGACGCTGCTTTCGTTTGTTCCGTCTTCGTCACTTTTGCTCGTTGTAGCTGAGGAACGTACTCTAGAAAATACCGTATGATGTTGTAAATTTGTATTTGTAGTTAGGTTGCTCGTCCTTTCTCCTTTTTCCCTGGTATCATCTGAGTGAAGGGTGAGATGATAATCGTCTGCTGAAGTAGCTTCCTCTAGTAGAACTTCTTTTTCCAAAGGCCATTTCCTCAGGTGAGACACCGGTCTATGATATAGAACGCCCTCGTCATTTGTAACGACCACATCATTGCCACTTCTCTTGACTACAGTGAATTTGTCGAGTTTGAATTTAGGCTCCAGCTTTCCAGTTTCGTGATTTTTCAGCATGACTTTGTCTCCAACATTGATGTCTGATGTTCTAGCGTGTCTTCGCTGGTCCGCATAGATTTTCCCTTGCATCTTCCTTATCGCATCGTTATCACGGGTTTCTTCATCTCGGCGCCAATATGGTTCAGTCCGCAAAGACGGCAGTAGATCCTTAACCGGTCTACTGGTCATCAATTCCATTGGTGATTTTCCGGTCACGGAGTGGGGCGTCGTGTTGTATGAATATACATAATCTTGGATGGCTTTGCGCCAGTCTGTATTGATGGCTTTCGCAATACGCAGGGTACGCAAAATACCCTGGTTTTGTCTTTCCACCAGACCATTCATCTGTGGCCAATAGGGAATTGTACGAATCAGTCGAATGTTTTTAGATTCACAGTAATTCGAAAATTCCTCACTGGAAAACGGGGGCCCGTTGTCACTCCGAATGGTTTCTGGGTATGTGTGCTCCCGGAAAATTGCTTCGAGAGCATGGATAGTTTTCGCAGCGTTAGTTCCCTTCATCTCGGTTATCCTCAGAAAGCGACTGTAATAATCCACAGTTACAAGGAATGTGGCACATTCCTTGGCCGAAAAAAAATCAATTGCTATGTCTTGCCATGCACGATCTGGCATTTTCTTGCGAAGCATTGGTTCCGTTGGACCTTGTGAACTAACTGCAGCGCACCCAGCACATTCTTGAACATGGTCCCCGACATCCCGATCCATATGTGGCCACCAAACTTTTTCTCGCAGATTTCGGCGCATGGTAACTACTCCTGGGTGTCCCCTATGAGCAATCGCCAATGCTCTCTTTCTAAGGCTTGACGGGAGGACGATCCTATCATTCCGGACAATAATTCCCTCGAATATTCCCAGTTCATCATGAAACGCTTGATAGCGAAAAAGTTCGGATGGCCATTTCTGATCGTATATTGCTTTTATCACAGCTTTAAGAACCTTATCCTGCTCAGTTCCCTTTTTTATCTCTTGCAGAGAAATTGCCGTCGGTCCCTCTCCAACTGCGCAAAGGTAATGCTCAGTAGCTTCGTCGAAGGGTGTGTCTGAAGATGCATCAGGGTGTACCATCAATCTCGAGAGAACGTCTGAAATGTTTTTGCAACCAGGAATGTGTTCTACGCGGAAATCGTATGACTGGAGCCGTAATGCCCATCCTTCGGCCCTTGAGCATGCACGTTTTCCTTGTTGGTGTTTCCCTCCGTAGATATATTCTAATGTTTTATGATCGGTAAACACTGTGAACTGGATGCCGAACAAGTATGGGTAGAATTTCTCGACGGCCCATACAACTGCCAACGCTTCACGTTGAGTTTGGGGATACACTCTTTCGGTTTTTGTTAATCCCTTCGAAGCAAAACTTATAATCCTCGGAATCTGTTCACCATTTCGCTGAGTGAGCACTGCCCCAAGGCCCACGGGAGAAGCGTCAACGTACAGCTCTGTCATATCATTTGGGTCGTAGAATCCTAGTCTGTGGACGGTTTTAGAGAGCTCGTTTCGAAGATCATCGAAGGCTCTTTGTTGATCTTTCCCAAAGATTTCAACATCCCCTCTCATGAATTGCCGCAATGGTTCAGATCTCGTTGACAAATCTGGAATAAACTGGCCAACAAAATTGACCAGTCCCAAGAAACTCCGCACTTCTTTAGTTTCTGGCCTACGGAAATTACGAATGGCTGAGATCTTCTCATCAGAAGGACATACACCCGCTGCGCTTACATTGAAACCCAAGATCTCTAGTTCGGTTACTCCAATAAGACACTTGGCTTTGTTCAAAGTGGCACAGTTTTTGTTGAGAACAGCCAGTACTTGCTGGAGACGGGCGTCGTGTTCTCCTTTTGAGCTTCCAGCCACTACAACATCGTCGATATACACCACAACGCCCTCGATTCCGACTAACATCTCGGTCATCACCCGCTGAAATATCTCCGGGGCACAATTGATTCCGAACATGAGCCGTTTGAATCTCATTAAGCCCCGGCTCGTCATGAATGTAGTGATATCTCGAGAGTCTGGGTGTAATTCAATGTGGTAAAATGCCGAAGTTATGTCAAGCTTTGAGAAGACGGTAGACCCACTACGCCGTCGTCCGAAACCGGAAGAGTCGATGGAGGTAGAATAATGTTTATACTTTATCTCATTCTTGCAATCAATAGATTAGAACTCTTGACAAGAAACTTACCACAAAAAATGATCCTACAAGCTGCACCAATTTGTAGCGTCTCGTCTGAAAGTATCCTCCTATTTCCCGGAATAATTGAAAGTCCGTAAATTGTCCTTAACCCTTTTATTTGCTTCCACTCGCCTCAACGGTTAAACTCCTCATAATCCCCGAACATCACAATCGTTTTCTCTACCTCCACGCGATTCCCTCTCCCTCTCTTCGAATCAATCGCTCGCCTCGCATTATTCTCTCTCGCACCAAGTACACGAAAACTAATAGGGTAAACGGCCATGAGTTGGCTATCGCTTACCGACTCTACAGTTTCGACTTCCGGTTTGCTGGTAATAGTATTGAATGACAAAAATACGATTTGGGTATTGGTTGCAGGTGTCTCACCAGCGGAAGTAGAATATCGTTTTCCGATGTGATTTAAAAATCGAAGATGGTGACTTCTGGTTCGCTAAAAACGGATCTTAAAGACCGGAATTGGCATGAAATTCCACAATACGATCGTGAATGGTAGCGTTGACATATATCCATGGGTATGCGAAGAAGAATAAAAAGAGAATAAAGTTTGATAGTGGACAGATAGGATTCAAGCGAGTGGGAGACAATATTTGAGTGGTAAGAACTTAGCCTTAGAGCGACGCGTGTGGAGTTAGACAAAGAAAGTACACATCCAAATGCACAAACGGTTAACGATCAAATTCAAAGTCATCTTCAGCACGCAAACATAAACGCCCTTGCACAGGTACACCCACATGCACACAGATGCATACAAAGAGTTTATCAAAATTTTCTGATAGCAAAATCAAAGGGGTCCCCTCTGTAGTGAGCGCCACTCGATGAACCAGGATTGTGCTAGCCATTGATGGCAAACGCCAGTGTGAACGTGTTAAACAATCACGATGTAAAATTTGGAGGTCGGTTTAGGACCACCCCGAATTTTCCCAAATAACGGTATACATTACAGCTATCAGCTAGATTCAATTTGTATAGTTTATTTTGATAAACATACCATACAAAATAACAATTGCCTTGTTTTGTAATGTTTCACAATCTAAAAGAACATTGAACTCATTTTGCATACGGGTCAAAAAAATTTCTTCTCTGTTTTTGAAGCAATGGAAACGAAAATTAGGATGGTCGTTTGGAAGGGGGAGGGGTGATCTCAGGGGAAAGTGAGAAGTATTCAGAGTAATAAAAACATAAAAAAAGTAGTACATAGCTTGCTACAATACGTTGAAATTTTTATTTAATACAACTTATTGATTGTGTGACGTGACAACGCTTCGTGGAGATTGTTTTATGTCACGTCACAAAATGAATGCTGATATTTTCAATGTTCTTGCGTGGTTTTTGAAACACTGAATATACAGGACAGGAATCACTGTTTATCTTTTGTTGACAAATCATAGAACAAAGTTTATTTGTATGTTTTGGAACGGAACTGAGAATACAAATTAAGGCCATGTTCTCACTGCAGCGGGGCGTCAACGTGGCTTGAGCGTGGCGTGTTTACTTCTCGCCACGATATTTTAATTCACTCACATTGCACCGTGCCAGCGGCGTGCCTTCAGCGTATTCTATGGAAATTGTCAATGTGGGTTTTTGAATGAAAAAATGTAATTTGGTTTTGTTTTCAAATATAACAGCACCTTTGAACGTATCCGAGTCAAAACCCCGGGTCAAAACACCTCCTACATGCGTGCTGTTATAAATTAAGTCACTACTACATACAAATATACGCAAGAGAGAAATGGAGAAGTACAAATATCGCCGACGTGAAATGTTTTCGTTTGCACGCCAGCAACACGCCAAAAGCTCGCTCACGGCATGTCAGCCCAGTGTGAACACATCAGTAAGAACACACACGATTAATAATAAGCGTCACACGCCCCGCCCAAGTCACGCTGACGCCCCGCTGCAGTGAGAACATGGCCTAATGTTCTACCGTCGGAAACCGCAAAAAGACAGGTGTTGTCACGTCACAAAAGTATTGGGCTGGCATCAAGCGAATTGAACTGTAAAATATTTCACAACTGAAGATTCTTGTAGGATTTTTTGACGTAGGACTACGTCTTTCATTTCTATACCGGGGTGTAAAATCAAAGTTTCGAAAACGAAAGCGTTACGCCGGAGACCGAGATTTTGAGCGTTAATAGCTGCTGAACAACTGAACGAAATTGTATGATAAACACTTCATTCGAAAGATAAAATGTCTACGCGTTATATACTTGTTACTTTTTGATCCAAAAACTTGTTTCAATAGTCTTAAAATTGCTTTCAAAACAGGCTATTGAAACCATCAATCGGTATATAAGCGAGTGGCGCTCGGAAATCCACTCAGTTCTAATTGAACAGCGATTGGAGCATGTTGTCGCTGTTGCGGTGAAGCTCTTTATTTATCATGAAAGCGCGGATGAACGGTGTCACCAAGAGCCTGTTTGTGCACCCTAGGCCAGAAGGGAATCTATCAGGAGGAGAGTGATGCCACAAACGGTTCCCTGGGAAGACATCGTTACACACACATACACGCGCGGCTATTAACAGGTGGTTATCGAGTTGGCATTAACCACTGGTGGGCTTCCAGTATCGAGGAAAATGTGGAAATATCTAATCGTTACTGAAAATAATCTGCCAGTTCCTCTGGGAATTTTCAAAATATATTCATGTGAAAGAGTTTAATTGAATGTTTTCTATCCATGTTACACTGTGACCAAATATGTTTCAATCAAGTGCTATTAACAGGTGGTTATCGAGTTGACATTAACCACTGGTGGGCTTCCAGTATCGAGGAAAATGTGGAAATATCTAATCGTTACTGAAAATAATCTGCCAGTTCCTTTGGGAATTTTCAAAATATATTCATGTGAAAGAGTTTAATTGAATGTTTTCTATCCATGTAACACTGTGACCAAATATGTTTCAATCAAGTGCTATTAAAAGGTGGTTATCGAGTTAGTATTAACCACTGGTGGGCTTCCAGTATCGAGGAAAATGTGAAAATATCTAATCGTTGCTGGAAAATAATCTGCCAGTTCCCCTTGGAATTGAAAATTACATTCAAGCGAAAGAGTTTATTTTAATGTTTTCTATCCATAAAATATCCATATATTACATTTGGGTTTGTGATTTGTCAATCAAGTACAGTTAGCAGGTTAGCTTCTGAAGATTATTCTTCAGAACAAGGTTTTACGTATCCTATATTGGATGCATAAAACCTTGTGCCTCCAACGTAACGCTCTCGTTTTCGAAGTCCCCCAAATATTCATTTATTCATTCATTCAGAATGGATTTATATTCAACTTCGAACAAATGATCTCTAAATCAACGATAGTCCTACGTCACCCTTGCGGTTATACCATAGATATAACCCACTTCCTGGTTTTTTTTCAATTTTACTTTGATATCGTGTACTATTTGGGAATAATGTGATTTATACATAAAAACGAGAAAAAGAAAAACCTGTTTTAGTGAGTCAAAACGTTGTCACGTCACGCTGGCATGTGTCTATTGTGTATTGGCTCGACTTGATATTTTGTCACTTTTTATGATTTTTAAAACTTCTAAAATCAAGAAATATTAAATAAACCTCAGAACTTCGAACAAATTGATGATTTTTTATTGCTAACTCCGGTGTGTGTAAAGGCTGATTTAGGCGGTGCCAGTCAACGCGCTAGTAGAAGAATCCAATCACTAGAGTCTAGTTTTTAGAGCCATGTAAACACCCGGCTCCAGTTACTTGCGCAAGTATCACACAAGTATTTGGCCACGCCAGCGATTAGAAAATTTTCTAGATACTGGCGCCGATTGATAAATGACAATTGCTTCCAAACAGTGCGTCATATTAGACATTTGTGTGAAATCGAAATGCCAGGTAGTTTCAGTGTTGCCACATATTTATTTGTACTGGAATTGGGAAAATCTTTTTCGGCTATGGTGAAGACAATTATTAAACGGTGTTATTTGGCTTGTTCTGTAATTTGTATGTTTGTATGTTTGTAACATGTTTGTTTGTAGCGCTTTACCGCATTAAAAGAAATTTAACCCCCTTCCTGTTGACCGATTGGTCTGAAATTTGGAACACACCTTTATCTCTGCAGTCATTATAAAACTGGGTATTTCATTATTTTAAAAATCCAAGATGGCGGCTGCTACAAAATGGCGGATTACATATTTTCTCAAAACCCCATCAACATGGGTATCAAATCAAAGGGCTTGACTAGTAGAATACAGTTATGCATGAGGAATGCAAATCCAAAATGGCCGCCTCCACAAAACGGTGGTTCACATATTTTCTCAAAACCCGGTCAAAATTGGTATCAAATGATAGGGCTTGACTAGGAGAACACAGTTATTCATGAGGAATGCAAATCCAAAATGACCGCCTCCACAAAACGGTGGTTCACATATTTTCTCAAAACCCGGTCAATATTGGTATCAAATGAAAGGGCTTGACTAGTAGAACACAGTTTTTCATGAGAAATGCAAATCCAAAATGGCCGCCACCATAAAATGACGGTCACATATTTTCTCAAAACCCTATCAATATGGTTATCAAATGAAAGGGCTTGACTAGTAGAACACAGTTATTCAAGAGAAATGCAAATCCAAAATGGCCGCCACCACAAAATGGTCGTTCACATATTTTCTCAAAACCCTTTTAATATGGGTATCAAATGAAAGGGCTTGACTAGTAGAATACAGTTATTTACGAAAAATGCAAATCTTAAATGGCGGCCACTACAAAATAGCGGATTACATATTTTCAGAAATTTATGGAAAATTATGAAAAATGTAAATCCAAAATGACCGCCATCATAAAATGGCGCCATGTTTTTCAAAGCCCATCAATATGGGTATCAAATGAAGGTGCTCAACTGGTAGAACACAGTAGATCATGAAAAATCCCAACAAACATCGAAACATACTTCTAATTCTACTGTCATTATAAAACTGCGTATTCCATGTTCATGGAAAATTTGATTTGGCATCCCGTTAAAAAATGGCATTTTGGATTTCCATTCCTCATGAATAATTGTGTTCTACTAGCCAAGCCCTTTCATTTGATACTCATATTGAAGGAGTTTGGGAAAATATGTAATCCACCATTTTGTAGCGGCAGCCATCTTGGAGTTTTAAAATAATGAAATACCCAGTTTTATAATGACTGCAGAGATAAAGGTGTGTTCCAAATTTCAGATCAATTGGTCAACAGGAAGGGGCTCAAATTTCTATTCATGTGGTAAAACACTAAAGACAAACATGTTGCAAACATATAAACGTACAAACATACAAACATACAAATTACAGGGCAAGCTGAATAAAACCGTTTAAAAACAGTTCCTATCGGTGCTTTATGAGAAAAATCTGTGTTCTTACCGTACAGAACAAAACAAACAAAACTGAAAAAATATACCTTTCCGGATAAATTTGTACATTTGCCAACACTGGATGGTTCGATGGTACCAAAGTACGTAGAATAGAAGGTAGTCTCATCTCTGCTTTGTTCAAGTAGTGGTAGGTAAAGAAAAAAAGCAAAAAATTGTAATAAACCATCGATCGAATCCATATAAATTCGAACATTTTTGATTTTTTTTTAAATTGTAACAAAAGAACTGTCTCAAAATATGTTTCTAAATGATGAAATAGAAGTTTACTTAATCATTTTAAAATTGAAAACAGTGAAATTATCGCACCTTTATTATAGAAATAAAGCAAAAAACGGTGAACAAATGTATGGAGAGGTTATATCGAAGCAGTGTCGTTCCCGCAAATTGATTATATAATGAAAGATTAATTCCCACACTGCTGTTTTTTTTTCTCTTTTATTGAAGTATCCATCAAGAACCATCCGACGCTCTCATTGGTTTCGGTTTGGAGTGTTCAGCCACTTAAGGGACCAAATTGGCGTTTCTGGAAAACGAGAAAAAAACATTTCCTCCATCCCGGGTCATCTTCCGAAGTGATTGCAAATACATAATTTGCACTTTCGCAAGAATTGAATGTATAAATTTGGAATTTAGTTTGAAATTTTTTGGAATTTAGTTGGAACGAAAATTTTTGGAAGATCCAAGAAGCGAACGCATAGAATAGCTGAAAACATCTCCGATTAGTTTATCTCATCACAATTTATATAAAACACACTTACCTCCAGTACGAAGACGTCTTCTTTGCTGATTATAGGTTAAAACAGTATCCTCAAAAGAGTCTGAATGTTTCGCGTATCGAACGAGCTTTTGTATCCGAAAAAGTTTAACCATTCCCGTCTCACAATTTGTTGGTCGGAAAACGGTGGAAAGTTATCCGACTTTCGACAAAAATTTCAAAATTTTTCTGCTCCGGTATCGCGAGACGTGGCACTTCGATATATTGCTGAAGTAAACAAACGCTGTTCAGTATGAAATCGATTAAAAATCACATCAAACCTTACCTGCAGTGAAAATGCGGTACACTATCGTGTTTATCGTCGGCTTGACTTACGATTTTTTGAACTTTTAAAAACAAGAAATGTGAAAAAAAACTTCCGAACATCGAACAAATTGAGAATAGTTTATTACTAACTTCTTTGTGTGTGTAACACATGCGCGCTCCGTGTGTATACACAGGTAATATCACTTACCTTCTATTCTACGTACTTTGCGATGGTACAAGGAACATCAAATTCAATTCCCTCAACGTATACATGGAAGAATCTTCATTGGCGTTGACGGCATTGTGCTTCATGTGTTCGATTTGTGAAGCGAAAATGATAATAGACAATGAAATCATGGAAATATCAGGAAATTTATATAAAAACAGCTGATGAAGGTTCAGTACGACGTGTTTTAATTAGTAAATTAACAAGAAGTAAAATTTTTCATTCAAATTTTGACAATTTAAAACTGCCTCCGGGCCTACAAAACCGATAAAGATTAATTTGCCTCCCAAAATGGTGATCGCCACCAGACGTCGACACTGTCATTCGTCATCAAGTCAAAACTGCCTCCGGGCCCAAAGTACGTAGAATAGAAGGTAAGGGATATTTCCTGTGTATACACAGGGAAAGCGCATGTGTTACACACACAAAGAAGTTAGTAATAACAAATCCTCAATTAGTTCGAAATTCTGAAGTTTTTTCAATATTTCTCGATTTTAAAAGTTCCAAAAATCCTGAATAGAGACAAAACCGCAAGTCGTGCCGACGGTAAACACGATAATGTACCGTTTTTTCAGTGTAAGTAAGTTTTTATGTGGTTTTTATCGATTTCATACTGAACAGGTTTTGCTTACTTCAGCGAAATGTTGAAGTACCAAGTCCCACGATGCCGGAACAGAATAATTACGAATGAGATAAACTAATCGAAGATGTTTTCAGCTATCCCATGCATTCGCTCCATGGATCGGGAACGGGAACAACACTGCTTCGATATAACCTCTCAACACATTTGTTTATCGGATTGCATTATTTTTATAGTACAGATGCGATAATTTTACAGTTTTATATTTTAAAAAAATTAAGTAAACTGCTATTTCATCATTTCGAAACATTTTTGAAGACAGTTCTTGTATTATAATTGGAAACATTAAAAAATGTTTAAATTTATATGGATTCGATCGATGGTTTATTACTATTTCTTGCTTTTTTCCTTTGTCTACCACACTTGAACAAAGCAGGGAGTAGACTACCTTCTTATTCCACGTACTTTGCTCCGGGCCTACAAAACCGATAAAGATTAATTTGCCTCCCAAAATGGTGATCGCCACCAGACGTCGACACTGTCATTCGTCATCGAGAATAAAGTGACAGCCAAGCTGTCCAGTTGCTGAAAATGTGTATGAACGCACAGCACCAGTCAACTGGGGATCTAAATATGGCGTGCCGTTGATGTTCAAGTAACTGGCGCCAATTACTGGTCAATGTGTAAATCAGCTATAAAGGCTGATTTAGATGATGCCAGCCAGCGCTCTAGTTGAATTATCCAGTGAATAGAGAACAGACACTCTGTTCGAGTTAGAGGCCAATTACTTGTTCGATACTGGTAAAAGTAACTTGAACAGAGTGTCTGTTCTCTGTTCACTGGATACTTCAACTAGAGCGCTGACTGGCATCGTCTAAATCAGCCTTAACACATGCGCTCTCCGTGTGTTTACACAGTAAATTTTCCTTACCTTCTATTCTACGTGCTTTGAGTTGTCCCTAGATCAATCAGGCAGCCATCTGTTGTTCAGCACCGGCAACAGAAGTATAATTCTCGCGAAAGAGACGCTGGCAACCTTTTTGTTGAAATGTCCGGCTGAATGAAATAGAAGCAATTTCATATTACCTCTCTCGTTTTTGTCACCAAGTTGAACAAAACACAATGATACTGTGTTTCTCTCAGTCCTTTATATGGAGTCCACTAGAAAGCTATTGTACGAGCATTGATCATTCACGGAAGAGAAAATCTATTAGTCGGGAGTGTCGAAAAATACTAGTGAAAACGAAAAGCGAATCGTCATCCGTATAACTTTTCAACATTGCAAGCATCTGGATCGTTTTGACTAGATCATTCGATTTGTTTTACGCTCTGTGGCACTGTTTTTGCGTATTCGCATATAATATATACAATGGCCACGTCATTCACCAATTTTAGCTACGAGCGATTTATGCGGAACATGGGCCAGAATATGTAAGTATTTTTAGCTTATAGAGGAGATTGCAGCTTGTGTCAATTGATAGGAGTGTTTGCATTCTCATAAAAAATATCAAATCCAACACAGTTGATGTTTTTGACTTTGCATTATCGAATTAGCGATAACTGTGTTTCAGTATTCGTGCTGTTTGTGTGAGCGCGGGGAGTAAAACAGCTCATCCTCCTTCTTTGCCCACCTCATCTGTTGACCATTTTATGGCGCTGGTATTAGTTGCAATAAAGAATATTCCAGTAACGAATGTTTGTTTTTCCATTTCAGCGAGCCCAGTCTCCGATATCATTTGAGCAAGGTCTATGCCTGTCTGTCGGCAACATGTGTAGCGGCTGCGGTTGGTTCTGCTATCCATATCCAAGGAATTTGGCATGCAAATCTGCTCAGTGCACTTATTGCGATGGGATTGGTCCTAGGACTGGTCTTCACCCCAGATAATGGCAAAAACTTCAACATGCGTCTCGGAATGTTACTCGGCTTCGGTACCTTTACTGGTCACGCGCTCGGGCTGCTATTAGAACAGGTGCTGATTATCAACCCGGCAATAGTCGTGACTGCTCTGATTGGAACCGCTACCATTTTCACCTGTTTGAGCGCCGCTTCCGTTCTGGCGAAGCGTGGAAGCTACCTATTCCTGGGCGGAATCCTGATGAGCACTTTGACCGCAATGGCCCTGATCAACATTGGAAATTTAATGTTCCGATCCTATTTCATCCACGATGTAAGTCTTGATTTGTAAATCCCATTGTATTAATTACAAATATTGATCTAGAGATTGCGTCAGTCACAAACGCAGCTGTTACAGATGACATGGCGTCACAACATGAAGTGTAAATTATTCATTCATACACGTCAGTTGATAGGTGCAATCAAAAAGGTTCTTGTTTGCTGGAGATTCATCATGTTTCGTCACAATCATTGTTATGTGTCTTAATTAGTTGGCGCATAACGTCATTACTAATCATTTGGCGTTCAGCCTTCAATGCGAACGAAATGCAGATCTTGTAACGCTATTGTGTTCCCTTAAATGGATTGGAACGCAGAATGGAATACGTGAGACATTCATAAGAAAATAGATCGTTCAATTTGCGTAGTGTAAGCGTTTGCGATGATTAGCTGATAACAGACCACCACATGTCACTTCTATGATAAGGGAAAGAAAAATTGGCAATGATCATTAAATAGAGAAAAATAGTTTATGGAAATACTTAACAAATTCCGGTTATTCGAAAGCTCTATACTGGCTTATTTCTTTAATTTCCCGTGTGTAATGTTACAAATTAGAACTCATTCACTGTACTATTTTTTACAGCTGAACCTGTACGTTGGATTGGCGGTGATGGCCGGTTTTGTTCTGTTCGATACCCAGATGATCATGGAGAAGCATCGCATGGGAAGCAACGACTGTATTAGCCACTCTTTGGATCTATTTTACGATGTCATCGGCATCTTCCGACGTCTGTTGGTTCTACTCAGCCAGAAGGAGCAAAATAACCAGCGCAAGAAGCGGAATGACTAAATCTAGGTAATCCGGTTTCGGAAAATCCTTTATACCACGTAAAATTGCTGCATAGAAATTATTGTGTGACATATACTTGGTTGCGGTTAGTGTTTATACACATTGATGATCATGTATAATTGTTAACGTTGGGGTGATAATCACCAGTAATCGATGATGTTTGGTTAATATAATGTTTCCGTCTAGTCCCTATATGTCATCACATTCACACAAAAAAGAAAACAAACAAGCACGGACGCATTACTAATTCACTCATGAATTCCAAAATTTGAATATCGCGGGAGGCCGAACTCGCTCATTTTACTGTGTACTGTAACATGAATTCTATTTAGATATAAGCAGTATATTTCGGAGTTATTGATATTTGGCAGAAGAGGTTGAATTGTTTCGATGGTTCTATGAGCGAAATAAACATTTGTGGGATAAATTATGTTGTTTAATTTAATATTTAAAATCATTGATTTCCTACATTTCACCGCTTGTCCTGTCTTGTCGACCGAAAAAATATCAAAAGCACAACTAGGACATGAAAGTTAGGAACGTCGAGAAAGAAATATTCATTGGCTGGTCTGCCCATGTTTGTATAGGAGACGTAAACGACAAAATGAACAAAATCGACTTTTTCGCTGTTTCGCATTCTACACAATGTAATACATTTGTTTGCAACATGCAAACAAACATTTTTTGCTCGAAAACATTTGAGCAATTTTGAAAAAACGTTTCCGAAAAATCACTGTCCGCATAACGGACGTAGTTTCATAAATCGTTCGAAAATCAACAATTGTCAGTATTATGTGATATAAGCTAAATCTACATTTGAATCACATTCTTTGTAGAGTACAAACATGTCAGTCACGATAGTGTTTTATTACTTAGTATTTCCTAATAGATGAATTTAAGAAACCATTGAAACGCTGCTCATATATTTCCTATTTTCTGTACAATGCACTGCGATGAACAAAAAGAAGCAATTGTGTTTTTTAATGTTAAAGGGCGATCTGCTCGGTCTCACACGGATTCAATAGAGGACCCTTCCATCTACTCTGCGACCTCTGCCAAATCCACAACTCCGTCGAGCACTTCTTGTGTGGTTGCCCGAAATTCGATGATCTACGAAACCTGCATGGAATCAGCGGGAGTGTAAGGGACATCTTTTTTTTTTTTTTTTTCCAATTCATTTATTTGTAAGGCTCAATCGCATGAGCTTTGCGGAGCCACTAATTCATGATTTGTTTTTACAGAATTTCAACTTAAATCTATGTTTAGTAGGTTTCGACCGATTACTCGCGGTTTACTCGAGGTTAGAGGGGCAACAATTTTTGTGGGATGGATCAGGTTAGGGATATGGATATGAGGTATCGTTGTCTCAACCGAGAGTTGCCGCACGCACTGTAGCATTGTGCATAAAGACCAGGGATAGCATCTGGTGTTCGACTATCTGTCGAGGGGGGGCGACGGTGAGATGAGGGGACAAGACAAACAAACTAATAACGAAAAAGAAAAAAAACACAAAAGCATTAAATTCTTATGCTAGTCCGTTTCACAAACATATAGATCAACTGCATATAGCAGATGTCGCGAGTTCCCAACACGTCTCTAACAGGAACATAGGGTTGTCTTCTTTGGGCCCTAAGGGCATTCAAAAGGTACTCTCTGGCTGCGTAATTATCCGTACATTGCCAAACTGCGTGATCGATGTCATCGTAACCGTTTCCACACCGACAGACGTTGCTTTGAACAAGATTTATTCTGTGGAGATGCACATCTAGCGAGTAGTGGTTGGACATAAGTCTACTCATTACACGAATGAAGTCACGACTTACGTCCAAACCTTTGAACCCCGCTCTCGAAGAAACCTTTGGAATAATTGAATATAACCACCGCCCAAGACTTCCAGTGTCCCAATCGGTTTGCCAACTCAAGAGGGAACTCTGACTAAGGGACATCTTGAAGGACGATCCAGCAAGAGTAGCAGCGCTTGTCTGCTACCTAAAAGATGCCGAACTATTTTTTAAGATCTAGCGTCTGAACAATGGATCAGTCAAGAAGATCCTTGTTCCTTCCCCTCCACGATGAAGGGGAATAAGAACACGCCGGCATCTTCAACGGCACGGCTTCCACTCCACTGGCCTGGAGCCATGGTCCGAGGACATCCATGCCATCTGGTCCAACAAGCAAACAGCAAGTTCTTTGTTAAGTCATGTCTCGCAAAAGGATTTATATGTGTTAAATTTTTACGTCCAATTTTTATGTGATAATTTTATGTGCAATCTGTTCCTAACGAAACCTTGCGGCAATGCCGTCGATAAAGAGGCGAACCAGCCCAGGAGGCTGAAAACCTCTCAAATAAAGAATAAAAAAAAAAAAAAAAAAAATGTTAAAGGGCGAACACAAAATTATTGCGACACCGAAAATGTCATGCCAATTTTCTTATAATGTTTAGAATCAAATCAAAATTTTAGGTTAGTTTTATACATATATTTACTTCAAAAATCAAAAGAAAAGTTAATCGATGGAGCCTTGAGTGTAAAATTGAACGCATTTTCGCTAGATGCCCTCCATCAAAGCCTTTACAGTGTCATCCGGTACCAGTTTCTCAGTTTTTTTCCATTTTCTTAACATGTCCTTCTCGTCTTTGACTGTCTTCTTGCTATTCCGAAGTTCCCGCTTCATTATTGCCCAGTACTGCTCCACCGGTCGCAGCTCCGGACAGTTTGGCGGGTTCATGTCCTTTGGAACAAAATGGACAGAATTGGCCTCATACCACTTCAGGACACTTTTAGAATAGTGGCATGATGCCAAATCTGGCCAAAATAGCGGAGCTTCGTCGTGCTGCTGCAAGAACGGCAAAAGGCGCTTCTCGAGGCACTCAGATTTACTGTGCTCTTTGTCACGAAAGGCTCACTCCTCAGTCCGCAAGAGCAGATGGCCTGCCAAACGAGATATTTGGAGGCGAACTTCGACATTTTCTTCTTCTTAAATTTGTCGTCCACATTGAACTTACTCTTGCCGGTGAAAAACTCCAACCCCGGAATTTGCTTAAAATCGGCTTTTATATACGTTTCGTCGTCCATCACACAGCAGCCATATTTTGTCAGCATCTTCTCGTAGAGCTTCCGTGCCCGAGTTTTAGCCGTCGATTGTTGCCGCTCATCGCGTTTTGGGAAGTTCTGTACCTTGTATGTATGTAGTCCAGCTCTCTTTCTGCATTCTGGACGTAGCTCTGCGATATGCCGATCTTTTTAGCCAAATCACGGCTTGAGACGTTGGGATTTGCTTTAATCATTCGCTTCACCTTTCCCTCCGTCTTTTTGTTCTCCGGTCCCGGTTTTCTTCCAGCTCCTTTGCCGTGGTTCAACGTCAACCGCTCCTGGAACCGCTTCAACACTCTGGAGACGGTTGAATGGTGAATGTTAAACATTTTTCCCAACTGCCGGTGCGACAGGTCAGGAAATTCCAGGTGTTTGGAAAGAATTTGTTCTCTCGCGTTGGTCCACCTCCATTTTCGTTGAATCGAAAAACACGACTTCGAGTTTGACAGCATGTAGACAATACACATCAATGAGAAAGTGTGCAAAATTTAGTTGATTTTTACCCAACGGTAAAAAAGTTATGCCCTGTTGAATGTGTCGCAATACTTTTTTTTTTTTACAACTTAAATGCATTTTTATTCAGATGTTTTGCTATTTGAATACATATTTTACAGTTCAAGTGACACAGTCTGGGCTTTACATCTTTGGTTCAGCTTTTGGATTTAAAATCATACTGTTGAGCAAAAGTTCCTTATTTTTAATTTGACAGTTGTTCACCATTTTAATGGTATTGTTTGAAATTAAATGTGTGTCGCAATAATTTCGTGTTCGCCCTTTATATTGTTACCGATCAATTTTTTATTATCGGTCACGAATAGTTGTCTGTTCAATGTTTTCTATTTAGCGTGTAAGTTAAATTTTGTTTTGTTCTGGACTGGTTTGATTATTTTCGATAAATGTAGAGTTTTTGGGACCAATAATTGTCAGATACTAATCCAGCGTGAGTCCAACAACAATTAGACCAGTCTGTCAGATTTGACAGCCAAAAACGGGAGGATTGAAGGAAGCGGAAGGAGAAAGAAACAGGAAAGAAAGATGGGATGGGAAAAAGACGTCGAGGAAGGAAATTTTGAGTTGGCTCGGTCATTACTTCTGGAGTCAGCAAGCGATCCAAATCAACTAAGGAAGAGCGAAAGTAAAAGTTGAAGAAATCGTGGATAGAGAACTGTAGTCGAAGTTGAAGAAAGCTGAAGTTAAAGTTTATAGAAGAAGAGAAGAGAGTGATAGAAGAGCTAATAGAAGTAAAAGCGAAGTGGAAAGTCGCTTGAGTGCAGCCGAGTGGAACGGTGAAGAGGTCTACCAGCTCGTGCCAGGTGTTCCAGGAAAACACACGCCATCGTGTGATCTAGTGTTAAACCACGCCACGTCACCCAGCGAGGAAGGAGGACATCTCTCTCCTGATCGAGAATACATCTCCAGCGCGACCAGATCGAGGACATCGAAGGGCCCCAACGTCACGGTACCAATACTAACCCCAAACAAAATTATAGAAAATATAAAAAAGGAAAACTAATTCCCTATCTTTTCGCTCTATCCTCAAAACCAGTCCTTCATTGCTTAGACAATTTCTCGTGTCCGCTTTCCGCTGTTAATTCCACCGGTGTTTAAAACAGGTCGACACAATCTTCCCGAGGGCCAAAGCCGACCCTGAGAGTGAGTAAAAACGAGGTGAGCTAAGCCGGGCAGTACGGCTAAAGCCGTAGTTCACAATATATACCTAAATTTCTGCATTTGAATCTTCAAGTAGACAATGAAACAATCAGATCAGTAGTAAAATTAAAAAAATATTGTTACTTATCATTATAACTCCTCGGATTCAACATTGAACTATTCCACATACTCAGCATTTACTCATACCGTTAGAGTAAGTAACTTCACCATCTTTATGCGATTGATCGTGATATCTGTGAATCATGTTGCTAAAATTGTCAACATTGCAGATTGCCTTTACAAATTCAATTAATTAAAAAAACACGAACCTGCTATTCTTATCATTATCCCATAGTATTCTTCAGGAAAATAGTACTATCATAGACTAGTAAAAAATCAAGAGCACCTTTTTCAGACATTTCACTAAATTTATTCCAAACCTTTTTGATTTTATCCGATAACAACTGAAACTACCGACGGAGAGGTTTTCACTATTATCGGAATTGTAAATACCAACGCTACAAACAGAGCAACCTGGTGATTACGTCTAGCTATGCGGACAAATGTTCATTGAAACTATTGATTGTCCGCATAAATAAACGCAAGCGTTTTCCAAATGGAAAAAAATATGTTATAATCCGCAAAATCACCTAGGCCCTTTTTTGCCGATAATATCCTTCAACTGGACAGATCACTTCATCGGAAATTTGCATGGTTATGCTTGTAGGCCAAAAAACAACAAAAATACGTTTTCCCAACACTAATGGTGTCGTCGATTACGTCTCCTATGCAATCATGGGCAGTGGTGGCCAATCAACGGAAGATTGTGCAGACTGAGAATGCGAGGCCACTTCTTCAACATCCGCATTATCAACGTCCACATTCTCATCTAGCTAGTACCGATGACGATAAAGCATGCGCAGCCATGCTGCAACGAGCGGCTCGACAAAACGTGGAACGATACCGATTGAAGCGAAGGCAACAAACACATATCTTTCGAAAAAATTGTAAGGGGTTGTATCTACGACACGACCGCATATTTTCGGTGTAGAACTACGCAATTATATTATACAATCCACTTGTTTACCACTTCGAATAATATTTTAGAATGCATCGAAATTTTTGGAATAGGTTATGTTCTTCGTTACAAATAAATTTGATGAACGTCCTTTTAAGTTTGATATGATGTCTAGGACTACTAAAATATGTGAACGGAAAAATTGTCAAACGATCATTGTATTTTACATTTCCCTCTTAAAATATTTGCACATCTCATGTTTACGTAGTTCTCGAACCGCGAAAGTTCATTCACCTCTGGTATCTGAAATGACGATTTTCCCAGGCTTCTCAGTTTAAAAGTACGTTTTAGGGAAACATATTCAGGTCTACACAACGACAAGCAAGTACAAAAGCACTCAATACCAAAAAATACCCCCGACTTGCATGTTTTGACAAAGCGGATTTCCACCGGTACATCGATTTTGAAGTCAGTGTTAGGGAAACACAGCTCGGTGGTAACAAAATACCCCCAACTTGCATGTATATTTGCAAAGCGGGTTTCCACTAGAAATGGGCAAACCGTTCATGAACTGATCAAAACAACTAGTTCACCAAAAAGATTGAACGAACTGCCGTTCTTTTTTGCTGGGCAACAGTTCATATGAACTGTATACCCAGTTCAGAACGACCTGTGTACGGTAAACGATGAACTGATAATACATTTCAGAACGAACTGACCGCTGACTGAACTGTGTATACAGTTCAGAACGAATTGCGTATGCAGTTCAGAATGAACTGTATATACAGTTCAGAACGAACTGTGTGCGATGACCGCCGAATGAACTTGTTTAGTGTTGCGGTTAGTGTTTATACACATTGATGATCATGTATAATTGTTAACGTTGGGGTGATAATCACCAGTAATCGATGATGTTTGGTTAATATAATGTTTCCGTCTAGTCCCTATATGTCATCACATTCACACAAAAAAGAAAACAAACAAGCACGGACGCATTACTAATTCACTCATGAATTCCAAAATTTGAAAATCGCGTGAGGCCGAACTCGCTCATTTTACTGTGAACTGTAACATGAATTCTATTTAGATATAAGCAGAACGAACATCATCATCATCATCAACTGTTGTGTATACAGTTCAGAACGAATTGCGTATGCAGTTCAGAATGAACTGTATATACAGTTCAGAACGAACTGTGTGCGATGACCACCGAATGAACTGTGTATGCAGCTCAGAACAAACTGTAAACGGTGCATACACTGAGAGAAATAATTAGTAGATATAACGATTTTTTTGTAAATACTACCAATCTATAGTCATTTTCGACCGTACTAATAAACACATATGTCAAGCAGAACCATGATTCGGAAGCCCAATATCGGCTACATTTTCTCGCCGAAAATGCACGTATCAGAATTATATCCTTTTTATACCTCCGTATTGCCTTATGGGAACAATGAAAATGGTTAATACGCGCTTTTCTCACCAATTTTCAGATATGACAATATCCAAGCTTACTAATGTTATCGAGTAAAATATACTAATCTCTGGTAGGGATGCGGGTTTGTTGACAATATGTACAAAAAATTTGTACATTCTACTAATTTTGCATTACCAAATGTATTTAGTAGTTTTCGACCGAGGATTTTTCTAAGGGTAAGAGGAAAGTAAACGAACGAGTGATAGATGAATGTTGCTGCAAGGTAAATAGTTCTTAAATTCAAGACGGGTCTATGGTACTAGGTGAGGCCGTTTCGTCACTTAATTGGTTAGGGAAAGCGGTATATGAAAACAGTACGGAAGAAAGCAGAAGGGGAATTATTTGCTTGAAGCGTGGAAGAGACAGACTGATCACGAGCGAGCTTTTGCACAAGCGTATTGTGTTTTGTTTACAAACAAAACACAGTAGATTTCCAAGATGGCTGCAGAGTGGTTTTTGCACATTAGCCCACCTTAGGATCTACTTCTAGGCGCCTTGCTTAAATTAGCGAATGGAAACAAACGATAGCCCCATGAAACAAAAAAAAATGTCGGTATTGTCGCTTTCATAAAAAACGCAACATTTCAGGATACGATGGTTTTAAATTGGATTGTTAAATTATTTATCAAATAAAATTTTAATTTCATATTTTGGAGTTCAGGGTAAATATTTCAGCAAGTTGATATGTAAATCTACCTCACTTAGAAAATATAGTTGAAAGCGGAAAGATTTAAACAGTCTTGTTTTATATTATTCATATTGTACACACTTTTTATACTTGCTTTGACATATCCCTCCACTGTACAAAAGAGTGATAGTGAGAACTGCTCAAAAGAACTAGTTCACTTAAGTGAACGGTTGGTCACTGAACGGTTCATTAAAGTGAACCGTTTTACCCACCTCTAGTTTCCACAAGTACATCGATTTTGAAGTCTGTGTTGGGGAAACCGTAAATCGGGCCAATCAAAATTTGACAGTTAGGGCGTTTAAATAAAGCTTGACATTTTACAGTTATTCAATTGTTCATCTCATGAAAAATAATATTTTATCAATTGTGATAGACGCGTAGAAATATTTCTTATCAATTGATGCGAACATCTTTCCGATCTGTTAAGAAATGTTCGAGTTATAAGTATTCGAAATACGGGTAGGGTTAGCACACAAATCGGCAGAACAAATGTATTGGAAACAAGGAAGTTCTTCCACTTATCATAGAGAATTTCCAATTCGATTGGTATGCAAATCATGAGAATTTGTTCACAGTGAGAATAGTTATTAACGTTAACTTTATTTCATAAGAACGTTACCTGTTTTCTGATTTGGCACCGAAAGACGTAGTTCTACATAAAAAAAACCGCCTGGAAGAGAAAGCCGTATCAGGTCTCTACGCGCCACATCTTCGTCGACTTCAAAGTCACATATGATGCAATCGACCGACGACTGCCTTGTAGAATCATGGACGAACACTGCTTTCCATGAAAACTGACAAGACTGATTCTGGCAACGATGAACGGTGTGCGGTGCAGTGTGCGGATCTCAGGCGATCTGAGACTCACAGGGGATTTCGACAAGGCGATGTACTTTGCTGTCTGTTCTGCAACGTGGCATTGAAGGTGCTAGCGGACTTCAACATGCGAAGCACGATTTTCAATAAGGCGTCGTGCACAAATTACGTAACGCTAAAAATGAGGTTTTTGGACCCCCTCCCCCCTATGTAACAAAAAGTAAGGCAAGACGAACCCCCCTCCCCCTTATGTTACGTAACGCTAATCTGTACACAAACTCAGAGTTGTTTGAACATTTCATAGCTTTTTTTAAGTAATGAGAATATCAACGTAAAAAAATCTGATATCTGCACAAGTCGGAATCAAATGTTCACACGAAAGTTCTTTATATGCAAGTAGAGACTACATGGGCTTCGACTTTGAAAATCGAGCCCATGAGAAAATGCATTCGAAGAACAGTGACTTCCTGAACAAACTGTGACGTATATTGGAACACTGCATAGAACTACTTCAGCATGATCGTGGTGCCCTTGCTTTATTTTGCATCCTGTAATAACAGACGGAATAAGCTTATATTTTCCAGCCATGACAAAATCATGATTCGGTAGATTAACGCGATGTTCAAGATGCATTAAGAGGGTATTCTAATGTACAGACACGAATTTCGGACGCTTTTTCGAACTCCGTAAAAATAAAACAAAGAGTATTTTTACGATCGATCATATCATTATTCATTTGTTCATCTATCTTCTAGCAATAACCTCTACAAAATCATATTTTTTTAAATTTTACTATTTTAAAAAATTTGGGAAACGTAAGAAAGAACCTTTTAAAACGCATTTTGTTTTTCAAACAGTAACCATCCATGTTTTTCAAACAGTCACCATGTCAAAAAAGATGTCCTGGACTTGTCCGAGGTTCATGCGATAGCGGCATCGTTACTGATTTAGAATCTGTTCGATTTTTTTGTTTTAGATAACCAGAAGGGCTGGAATCGTGTACGCCATGGCACAACGTTTTGCCATGGTGTGCCATCGCTTCATCATCTTGTAACTATTCTAATTATGAATATTTATTTTCCGTTTAATTTTTGTTTTATTGTTAAAAGATAGATAAACAAATAATGATATAGTAGATAGAAAAAATATCCATTGTTTTTTTTTGGAGCTCAAAAAGTTTTATTTTTTCGGAGCTCGAAAACTAGAGGGGGTATTCGAGTCTCTATACTAGAATACCCCCTTAAGCGGTGCCTGCTTACTGCCCATTACAACACGTGCTTTATCATCTCAAGAAACACACCTCTTTCGGTTTCAGAATCGAAGTTAGGGGCGCGTGAATTTATCCAGGAAAAAAAGGGATTTTGTTACGTAACGACCACGGCTACCCCCTCCCCCCTTTGTCACATTAAGTAACGAAATCTCGACCCCCCTGCCCCCCTACTCGCGTTACGTAATTTGTGCACGACGCCTAAAGAAAGCAGTTTATCTGCTTCGCTGACGACGTGAACATAATCGGACGAACATATGCAACGGTAGCGAACTTGTATACCCGATTGAAACACGAAGCAGGGCTGATTGGGCTTGGGATCAAGACAAGACTGTCTAATATAAATCGCAAATACTCTGCTTTTACGCTACGGCCATTTCAATGAATTTAGGCGGGATTTAAGGTGAAGGTGGAAGGAAGCCACAAATATCTGCCACAATGGCGCTCATTTCTTTCATCTTCCTCGCCTTTCACCCCTCGCCCTATATGCAAAAAAAATCAATAATTTTGCGAAACATTGTATAGAACATTATAGTTTTCGCACACTTCCCATCAAGTAATATAAACCAAACTCTAATCGATTACTCACAAGATATTAAATTTTCATCTGCCGTCGCAATATATAATGAAAAACGTCGGAAAGCTCGAGCTAGTGCTCTGAAATTAAAATTTTTATTTTTCAATTTTCCGCGATGGTTGGTGAAAGCATCGTTATTTTTTTGACACTGATGCCAGACACCATCATCGAAACAGCTATAAATCCCACTCAATAAAATGTTATTCCTGAGTCATAGCGTCTCATGTCACGAAAATCAATAAAATAGAATTGTGTTTGTAGCAATACAATTATTGTTTTTACGTTTAGTGGGTCTATAATATAAATTTTAGCAACTTCAACATTGGTTAAGAAAATTGTATTGCAGAGCTCGGTACACTGCCACGGCTGCCTCAACTGTTAGATGGTCTGCTTTGGTCTCCTCAAACACCTTGTTTTTTTTTTTAATTTACTGATTACAATAAGTTTAAATTTGTGACTTCCCGTGGCGTTGCTACAAAGTAAGATCGCAATTCTTTCCTTGCTATTATGCTCTGGAACATTATTTCAGTCTCAATGGCTAAAGTATAAGTGGAATACACTTCCGAAAGAGTTCCAACTCGCATGTGTTATAAACTTGCTTATGTTACGCTCGCGTATAATCAGAATTTTACTTCATATGCAAATACGCCTATATATATTCATATTTGCAATTGTTCATCGGAACACATCGTATACATTTTACTTCAGTACTGAGTTGTTATTTTTTCAAATATATTTTGAAGGCGCGTCCACATTATGCCGAATGCTGTCGACCGACCTGTACAAGGCGGCATATTCGGTTCGTTATGTAATGTGCACGACCCATCGGGTGTACGAAGCCGAAGCCCAATCGGATGGCCGAAGCCGTCACGAACACACGAAGCACAATGCCATCAACTTTAATTTACTTCGTTTTGTTCTGGTTCGACCCTCTCTGATCCGGACCGACTTGTTTCGAGTTGTGTTCGGTTTGATTCGAGTCGGTTTTCGGCACGTCGGCAAGCCCGAGCGGCATCTCTACACTTATTCGGCGTTATCGGACGGCCAAGGCCGATTGGCGTAATGTGGACGCGTCTTAAGACTCGTGTCAGTGAAACGCCACACAGTCTGATAAGTGAATTGATCTATTTACGTACCAAAACCAAAAAACGGTGTGCTTTGCTCTTCTCTCACAAACACTATTACCCCATGAAAACACGTGGTTTTACCTATACTACTACAATGGCTTCGTTCCGCCTTCCCCTAAAATTGCAGAATATATCCCTCCTTCACAGTGTGTGCAGTGTTTGTTCTCTGCATTTGTATTTCGAGCGACAGATTTACGTGCGACTGATTTGCAGTGGTATATAAAAATGGTTCCTCGCCGATGCTTTAGGTAATAAACACATGCTCAGAACGAATGTGTGGGAAAAAGGGAATGTTTCTAATGTTCATCAATTTAAACCATTCCTAGACTAGGGAATTGTGATGTATAGTGTCTTACAACCAGGGCCAGAAATACTCTCCGTAGCTTCGCTTCGACTAGAACTGCTTCGGCAGTCGCCGCCAACAAAAAGTGACTTGACTAGAAAATGAATTGACTAGCGTTGACTAGCGAGGATGACTGATGAACTAGTCCAGTCAGTGGTTATTTTAACTGACGCGACTAATGAATCCAAATCTGCCTCTTCATTCAGCTGACTTCAATCCACACTTTCACTAATTTTATAACCGCGAACGCAATTTTATTTTTACGTCCATATAAAGAGGAACGAAAACATGATTTCTGATGCAAAAAAGATGTTACCCCATCAATGGTCGGGTTTTTGTCTACCCATCGTGAACTCAAAGGGGGTGCTCCCTTGGCCGAGTGGTTAGCGTCATAACTAACATGCCGGGTGTTCGGGTTCGATTCCCGTTCTGGTCGGGGGAATTTTTCATCAAAGAAATTTCCTCCGACTTGCACTGTGATCACGCGTATTCTAAAGCTTGCCACTCAGAATGCATTCAAGGCGTGTTATTTGGCATAGAAATCTCAACTAAGAACTAATAAAAATAACGCAAGTAATACTACGTTGAGACGGCGAAGTTCCTCTAGGAACGTTAGTGCCATTGAAGAAGAAGAAGAACTCAAACCAACGAACTTAGACATTTTTCAAGTATGGTATAAAGGTCCTCGCGTTAGTATTAGTAAATAGTGTGCAAAATAGCGCACATACACTGCACGCTATTTCATACGTGTGAGTAATTTTCATGTACGATACAAAAAAATCGAGCTCACCTATAGCGTATGTAAAACCACGTTAAACTCAAACATCGATGCATGCACACGTAGAGAGAGAAAGAGAGGAACGAATTCGTTTTGGGGGAAATCACTTCAAAATGCAATGAGGACAACTTGACTGGGATGAATGAAATGATATAATCGAGTCGGTAGAGGGGGATAGCGACTAAACGCCCTACTGACTGTGTAGTCGTTTTGGCGGAGAAACTGCGTGAAGAAGCCAAAAGTCATTACTAACTGAATAGGGATATAGTCAGTCAGATAGTCAGCTGACTATCCTCAGTTCGTTTTTGTTCAGTTTCAACCCCAGTTCCACACTAACTGCTGTCAAAACGTTTTTTTATTCACTCAGTTTCAACCTAGTGTCGCACTAGGTTCGCCCCGAAAGCTGTTAGTTTCGCACCGATATGTTTCACGGGTTGGCACTCGGGTTCACCAATACAACTATACTGAACTGTGAAGTTCTGAGTATTGTTTTGGAAAATCTAAAATTAAAGACACTGAAAATGGAAAACCTGCTGCTTTTGCTTTTGTATTATTGAAATCGTAATCTAATTCGGATTCTGATTTTGAAGAGTTTTTTCGCGTAGACGGCAATAAGCTTCGTGTGCTTTCATTGGGAGGCGAAAATAATTATGGATATTCAGGAGGAATAAACATGCTTTCAAAATCAAAATTATAAAGGAAAATTTACTTTAACGTATCAAATATTTGTTTTATGTGATGAAATAAGAGATTTTTTATCGATATCGCAGAAACGCATTGAACGAAAACTGTGTCTAATGATGATTTTATATTATAATAGTAATTATTTGTGGAACAAACAGGAAACACATCGACAAATGGTTAAGTGAGTGTCAGGACTACATGTGTTAGGTAATCAAACAATATGAAGTAAAAATTTTCATCCAAACTTTCATATTTTTACACTGAACTTGGCCCTTCTGATCTGATAGAAAATAACCTCCCAAGCACTAATATCGCCACCAGACGTCGACACTGTACATTTGTCTTCGCAAATATAAACAATATAAACAAATCTCGCGTAACTTTTGAAAAGGTCCTATGTAACAGATGTAAACAAAACGAGTTAATGGATGCACGCCATTAGTCTTCAATCATTGAATGCATTACAAAAACGATCGTTCACGTATCTATTTTCTTTATCTTTTTATCGCCGATACAAAAAATATCCAATGTACAGATTCGGATTTTAAGCACCCGGCTGTTACTTCGGACGCCACTTTCCTCCGATGCCCGAACCGTTCGAAGTAACAAAGCAGTCAAAACAACACGAAGTCGTACTTCGGTCGTTTTGAGTTTTTGTTTCTTACAGTAGTTGTTATCGATTTCAGTTCAATTCAACGGGTGATAACAATAATAATCTGTCTTTAGAACGAAATGCTGATTTTTGGATTGTTGTTTAGTAGTTAGTTTCAAATTCTCATCGTGCAACGTAATATGTCCAATGTGCAAACGCGGGCAGTCAAAACGTCCAATGTAACATTTTTCGCTTCTTGGCTTCAACTTTAAACTCAAATCACAGAACAACAGCTACGATCGGTTTTGGAGAGCTATTCTTGATCGCTAGTGGTGAGAGGAGCGATAAAGATCGATAACTTTTAAGACAATTCGCGGAATAATGCTCGGGTCTTCAACTTCGTTTTTCTCGAGTTGACGAAAATGTTACATTGGACCTTTTCAAAAGTTACGCGAGAAATCAGACTATATAACGCACACCTACAAACCACCGAATTCGTGAAACTGAAAACGTTTTTTTTATTACAGAGTCAGTGTGGCACTAACTCAGTTTTAAAAACAAATTCGCTATATGACTATGCAGAGCCCTGATTATAGTTGCTACTTGTGAGCGGATGCATGTTACATTCAAGGACTGGTTTAGCTATTCAAGCATGATGGATTCATCCGCAGTTTAATTGTTGGTCTTGCACTGATAGGCTTGAAGAATGACGGAGCAATTTTTTGGTGGTGATGAAAATGTCGGTGGTGTATTAGGTCAGCGCTCATGAAGTGGGAAGCATTAAGAATACACCCTTACCTCACTTTACGGCCTAGATACGTTCCATGAAACTTGGCCGCAAAGCGAAAAGCCGTATAAGGAATCAATTATTCTAATACAAATTCATACAAATTCAATGGGATCGGTTTCAAATTTGATAAATATGTAACATGGTTTATCATTCAAAATGCATTTTATTTTTCTATTTCATTTAAATCAAAAATACATACATAACAAGTACATACATTTGTCCATAAAATAATAACAGAGTCTGTTATAAAATATAATGTTACGTAAAATATATGTATGTATATTAGAGTGCCAATGGAATAGCCATCTTGAATTTTCAAACGGGATTTTCTTAAAAAATGTTGATTTTGCACAGAGTAGTTTTTCGAAGGAATCAACATTTTTAAAAAAGTTCCGTTTGAAAATTCGTGGTGGTCATTTTTATTTGCACTTTAATATAAACCTACCTAGATATATCGACATAGAATGAAAATTTGTTTGGTCGTCATAGCGAAACATTTTAAGCCGTAAATCGGAAACGTGCCTTAATTAAAGAGAGCCGTTGTAGCGAAATGCCGTATAAAGAGCAGCCGTATAGCGAGATATGGGTGTACATTGTTTTCAGAACTCTAATATTGATACAATTGTTCTGTCAGTAATTGATAATTAATTTGTAGAATCAGTTTGGAATCACCTTATTTTAGTAAAGGATTCTATATTTGACTTTGTTTGACTTTGGTGTATCCAAAAACGTGTTTAGACTTAGACTTAATAGATGAAAATGTCTGTACGATTTTTATGTCGAAGATAAATAAATAAATAAATATTCGTAGGGTTGCATTAGAGGGTGCGTATCGACATCTCTCTGTTTGTCTGTTTGTTCTCCGCGTCGCCGATAAGCTTTTATAGTAATTGTAAAAAAAAAACTTCGAGTTTGTTTATCAATTTTCAAGATGACGGTATCTGGGAAAAATGGATATTTGCGCTGACGACATTGATCTTCGAGTTCTGTTGAGGTGTTGCAAAAATGATAATGTATTTCCAGATAGAATAAACAGACTTTCGAAATAAAAAATATTTCCCGTACCAGATAAGCATTCTATGTAATAAAGTACCGTTCTGTCTCAAATTCCGAACACTTAAGCTTTGTTGGCCATTAAGCAGCGTCTCACTACCCAAAATGGTACTTTTCACGAAATTAATGTGGTTTTTGGATACAATAGAGCCATTACATATCATACATATATGCAATTTTTAAAAAAGAAATCATAACTTTTGAGCTAGACCAGTGGTGTTCAACCTTTTAATCAGAGGGCCACAAACACATGTTAGGCATGGTGTAGCGGGCCGCAAAACGAAAATAAATGTACTACGAAATTATAACCGGCGAAAAACAAACATTATAAAAATTCAAGAATGAAACTTTTTAGTACAAACATTTGGTAGCACTGACAAAGGCAATGAATGAATGCTTTAACTGAGTGAGGGACGCGAACTTTCACCAATATTTATAGATTTTTGTGTATGACTTCCAAACATCATACACCCCAGATGGGCCAATAGAAGAGCCCACCGGGCCACATTCGGCCCGCGGTCCGCTGGTTCGGTATCGCTGTGCTAGACCGATTCAGATGATCGATGTATCAAATTAAAGTCAATTGGCAATCTTCTTTGGGAAAATACTATACTTCCGAAAATTTTGATTTTGAGCTTCGAAACATGATTCAAATTCCGGATTTGCTAACGCAAACATTTTATCGCTGGATTTGACAGTCGCTTTTTTTGCAAGGCTTAGTATTATAAGTTATAGGCAGTATCGATACCTGTAAATGATGTTAAAATTAAGCCTATACCAAAATAATGTACCATACCACAACCACAAATAATGTCAGAGTTTTTATTATTCAATTATTTATACCATTAAAGTTCAGTAATATTACATTTAAAAATGAAGTGTTCGGAATTTGAGACTGTTCGGAATTTGAGCCAAACGGTAACCCGTTTTTTTTGCTAGTGGTGATAAAAATTGAATAAGAATTATTGTAATGATGAGGTTTCAGTGGATGCTTATAGCAGAAAACCCGACAGCAAAAAAACTATTACTATCGAATGTAACGAATATTTCTATTTTAGGTCACTATTATACCGGAGCCCACAATCCTTTCGTCAATTTATGCATCAAAATGTAATTTTTATTTATAAAACTTCTGAAAAAGAATTTCTTAGTCATGTTCGAAACTTTTTAGTTGAATACTTTCAATACATGTAAGAAAACACCAAATCCATAGTTTATCAAACAGAGTTCAGATTTTATTCTTGCTTAGAGATGTTGATTACTTTAGTAACATCGATATGAATTTGTTGCTAAATTTTTTTCCGTGAAATTGTTATACATAGCAGAACAATGAACAAAAAATTTTCAGTGGCATTCGTTGTTACATTATAGCTTGAACATGCTATGTTTTTTGTTTGGCATTAGTAGTTCTAATGAAGCCTATCATTTACTTTCCCGCGTCATTCATGCTTTTTGGCAGGCTTAGAAGCGAATTGATCAGTTCCGAGTTTCTTTTAGCGTAGGGGTTGTGCGAAATGCTGATTTCGCTTGGTATGGGATAGTTTGGATAGAAGCACGGTCGACAAGGTATGCTGTAGATGTCGCTCGATGCCATCGGTGACTGTTGATCAGCGAGTCGTTCTACTAGTTGTCGCATGTACTGCTGAAAAGGTAAATTTCGCATTATTTTACGAGATTTGACACCTAGAACTCATCCTTGCATTGCAATTTGTATTTTTCGTACAATACTGGTTTTTCCAAATTTATATGGACACTCACATCTTTATCGAGACTGAATCTATCTTCTTCGTAATAAGGCATTGCGACACAAATTTTAAGAGATATGCAGAATAGCACGAAACAAATTGCACTAACGTTAACCATTATACACGGAGATAATCCTTTCCACGTCGAAAATGTTGGTACAGTTTAACTTAATCCTTCTGAAGACGTCTATATAGTTTGGAGAGGAATATTCTACTGATCGTCCGTTGAACTGAATCTTCAATTTATATTGAAGGCTGTCCGGGGAAATATATTATTCCTCGATGACAATTTCAAGCGCGAGCTCTGGAAGACATTGCTTGGAAAGGAGAGCAACCCCCCACGTGGTAGTTGAAGTTTACGACCGTTTATGTGCGTATTGCAAATACTCCTTCCAATATCCCTTGTAGCGCAAACCATGTGTTGTCAAATACAGGTACAAATGCAGCGACGTAAATTAGTTTCCTTTCCCACGCGAAAGTAAGGATACGAAGCGGACACGGTAAAACGCGTGAGACCATTGACGAACGTGGTATGTATTGAAAGTATCAATGAAGTAATATTTAGAAAATTTGCTATAATAGGAAACAAAGGGACAGATCTGCAGAAGACAGTTGGATGTTGATAGTGAGTTGATATGTCACACACTGGTTATATCGCGGTTTCTTTTTTTAGAAACTTCATTGAATGAAAGAGTTCATTTTGGTGCGATTGTATTTTGCATGGATACGGAAAACGGGAAAGCTACGGTCGTAAAATGACGCAAGAATGTGAGCTTCATTATATTAGTGATCCAAAGTAGAAATATTCATAAACTTCGCAGCGGTCAACGATATTGATAGTTATTTTCGAACAATGAAACAACAAACAAGCATGGTCAGATACAGCATCAACAAAACTTTAAAAATATACAGTATATTGGGTCAATCACGCGAAAATTCGTTTATAATCTGAATTGGTAAAAATATATTTCTTTTATTTCTTCTAACTATTCTATCGATATAAAAACGACTTATCTCTCTTTTTGTAATTCGTTTGGAAACGTATAATTCATAGTACAGGGGCTTTCAGATTATACGTTCACGTAAAAAAAATCGAATAGCTTATGAAATTTTTTTTTCGCTCCGTCGATGGTAACACTGCATTCCCCACCACGGGACAATAATATTGGGATCGTGTTTCAATATTGGAACATTATATTGAATAGTGTTTGGACATGTAAAACTTATTTTTCCTTTTAATTCTCAACATAATCTTTATCGAGAGCGAGTCATTTTCTTAACGGTTCATAAATGCAGTGATACATTTGTATAGTTTGATTCGTCAAGTCCGGAAGAAATTTCCTTTACAGCATTGACGACTTCGTTATTGCTTATAAAATTTTAATCTTCGAGCCTTTTATTAAGATTAGCAAACATATGATAGTCACTTAATATGATTTCATAGTAAAATCTGGTAAATATGATGTTCGCAATGACCAATAGATGTACAGCCTTTTTTTTTATTGACCGTTGATAAATGCGACATCCACCTGGCATAAAGCCTTTACTAGCATCTGTTCATACTAAATGTTGTATGCATGATCAGTTAATATCCCAGTAGCTATCCAGTTATTTCCTTCGCTTGTAATCTGCAGTCCTCTAGCATTATTTTATGAATTCTTCAATCATTTCGGATATTGTGATCCCATCGGATTCTCGGTGACCGGTGCGTCACACAAGTCCCGGGATTTTAAATGAAAACAATCGTTTTTTGGACAAAGCTGTATTTATTCCTTAATATTGTTTCCTTCGAGGACAACACACGAGTGTCCAACATTTCGATTCCCTTTCGAAAAAGTACGAAACGTCTAAGTCTTTGAAATATGCTTGGAGTGTGGTAATGGATCCACGTTTCATCTATTGTCACAAAACGTCGAAAGGAGTGCACTCAATTACGCTTCAACAACGCCAAACCGACTGTTGAATCATCAACGCACCGCTGGTTTTGGCAGAATGGAATAACATTTCGTGAACCATTGCATTGATTGTGCATTAGTTTTTCACATAAAAAAACAATGTTTGATCAAAATACGGCATTCTTCTTTTTCCGTTTTCTATACGAATGCTCAGGAAATGACAATTAAACAACTGTAGTTTGTGAACAATAAACGAAATTTCATGAAACTTCACACATACGAGGGCGGTCCGATAAGTACTCGCCCGATGATGTCAGTATCGCAAGAGAGGTTACTATCGTGTAGTACATTCTCGTAGTTTTGTTTTGACCGTGTGTGGAAGCGGGTGTGTCCGCGGATTTTATAAAAATGGAAAAAAGAGCAATGTCGGTCGTTGATTCGATTCATGTTTTTGGAAGGAAAATCGCGCAGCGAAATCAAAGAGCGCTTGGATGCTGTATACGATGACTCTTCTCCTTCGATGGCGACCGTCAAAAATTGGTTTAATGAGTTTCAACGCGGTCGTCGGTTTTTGATGAGCCACGGTGCCCCGGTGGCTATCACGGAGGATAACGTGACGAAAATCCACGATCTCGCATTGGCAGACCGCCGATTGAAGGTGTGCGAGATAGCTGAAACGGTAGATATCTCAAAAGACCGCGTGGGTCGTATCCTGCATGAAATTTTGGGCATGAGAAAGATATCGGCGCGATGGGTGCCGCGTTTGCTCACACCGGACAACAAGCGCAACCGTGAGACCACTTCAGAGCAGTGTTTGACGCTGTTTAAGCGCAATCCGAAGCAGTTTCTGCTGGTACTGGCACTGGTACACACCAGAGACACAGGGATAGGCGAATGTGCTCCGAAGAAGGCGAGGACTGTCCTATCCGCCAGAAAGGTGCTGGCCACCGTTTTCTGGGATTCACAAGGTGTGATCTACATTGACTACCTGGAAAAGGGCAAAACGGTCACAGAGCTCTGCTATGTCAAATTATTGGGCCGATTCGACGCTGAATTGCAGAAAAAACGACCCCATTTGGCAAAGAAAAAAGTGCCTCCGCCGTCGCTACGGCCAAATTGGTCGAATTGCACTACGAACTGCTGCCCCATCTACCGTATTCTCCAGATTTGGCCCCGTGCGACTTTTTTTTTGTTTCCAAACTTGTCGTAATCCGATAGTCTCGGGTCTGCCTTAATCGTTCTCAATACTTATAAGATTTTAGATACGCCTACTAGGATTGCTAGAAATGTTACGAACTGATGAAGAGAGGGGTTTCAAAAATAATTTGTACCATGTAGTACACGATTCCAGCCCTTCTGGTTATCTGAAACAAAAAAAATCGAAATCAGTAAAGATGCCGCTATCACATGAACCTCGGACAAGTCAAAAACTTATTTTTTGATAGAATGAAACGTTTTTTCTTACGTTTCCCGATTTGTTAAAAATAGTACAATTTATAAAAAAAATATTTTTTCAGAGGTTCATGCGATAAAGTGATGCGTACAGATTGTATTCATATAAATTCTACATGAATCGGTTCAGTAGAACTTGAGATATCGTGAACGCCAATTCGAAAAAACTAGTTTCGAGAAAAACGCGTTTGAAGTTCATTTTAATGGCCGTACCGGGTTAGATACCGCATCACTTAAATAGCTCTATCTCGCTAAATAATGGGATTTTCGATAAGTCCTTTCTAGGGTACATTCTTGAATGCTTACAGAAATATGATGCAAAGTTTCTATGCTAGAATACTGCCTTAAAAGCAAAAATAATCGAATTAAATAAAATAAATGAACTAAATTTTTTTATCAATTAATGCTAGCGTTAAAAGCATAGAAGCACAAATGACATTTTGGTAGATAAAAGTATTATTGACTTCTAAACCTTTCTAAATTGAATTGTAATTCAATTTTATTTCTATCCAAATGTTAGGTTTTTATGATTCTGAAAACTAGAATAATATTATTTGAACTTTTTTCTATCATTAAAACTACCTAAAATGTGATTACCCGAATTACAACATTTATTTCAAATCTAGTTCGGTCAAAAAAGGTAAATAAACAAAGCCCGAGTCACGAAAACGTTTACTCCTTTTATTGGAGAAACGTTTGAGAGCATGGGAAAAAAAGACAGCATGAGGAAAATAGATGCAAGAATTTTTTTTTCAAGCAAAATGCACTTGAAAAATACATTCGATTAAGTTCGCATGACCCAGGGTTATACCTGAGATATAACCGCAAGGTTGACGTACGACGTTGGCTCAGTAATCGTTAATAACTCGCTCAGCTTTTGAGACGTGCAGACGTATTTTATCGATTGCGCTTATCACAAAGTAAAGCATCCACCGTTGAAAGTTTCTTTATTTTACTGTGCCGCGTCGCGCGATAAGTGTTCCGCGATGAGGCGAGGAAACACATTTAAAATCGATTACTCTCAACTCGTTGTGAAGCCGTCAGTTGAGAAACTTTTTGGTTTTTGTACATCGGTTCTCGGTTTAAAAAGAGAAGACATCAAACAACTTCAATGTCACAGAGGTGAAGGCTGTGCGTTCGTAAGGGTCAGTGACTTGGCGCTTGCACACAAAATCGTCGACGAACATGACGGGAAGCATGAAGTGGAGGGTGAGGGGAAAAAACACAAACTTCGAATCACATTTGTTGCGATATGTGGGTTATGAATGAGCAACTCGCGATTAGTGGTAAAAATACATATATTTATTAGACGATAACTACGAACAATAAAACTAATGTGCGCGAGCTGCTGATCGCAAATTTTAACTTGTGTTCCAATGATGGCTGTCGTTGTCGACGACAATGTAAACTGAGAGCCGCGGCGGCATCTGTCAAGCTGACGGCTGTCAGCTGGAGAGCCCCGCTGGCAAATTTGGTAACGCCAATTGACGGTTGGTGGGATGTCCTCCCAACACCTCCCCTTTCAATAAAGTTGATACGGATTGTACCTCGCAGGCTGCCTTCGAGATCTCGAAGACTGACGAGTAAGAATCGGTTGTTGCTGTTGCGTGCTAAGGGAGGCTCGTTGATGTCGACGACTAATCTGTGGCTGCAGATCTTCTTGGAGTTCGGCTGGCAAGTCGAGTTCCTCAGCTTCCGGCTCAGGAGTAGGACGTAAACCCCAACTGTCCAGGAGAATAGACAACGGTACTTGGGCAGTTTCCGGTGTCGTCTCAGCTTCTGCGTTTATTTCAGATTCGTGACGAGTCCGCAGTTGGTTGCAGTGGGATCGAATGAGATTTTGCTTCACAGGCAGTCAGATGTTATACATAACCCGACCGATGCGCTCGATCACCATGCCAGGCTGCCAGGTCCACTTGTTGGCTGAGTAGACCTTAGCCCAGACGAGATCTTGTGAATCGTAACTTCGAGCTTTCGCGCCGTGCTTCCGGTTGAATTGCTTTTCCTGTTTAGTACTAGGTAACTTGTAGAGCGGCTTAGGCGGGCGAAGTAATTCCAGAGACGTACGGATCGGGCGTCCATACATCAGGTTAGCGGGAGATTTCCCACCAGGTGCGCTGCGACAGGGTGTTGTTCTGTAGCACAGAAGGAAGGTATCGATGGCTTCGTCGAGGGTTTCCCCCCCTGCGGTGATTTTCTTGAGCGACCGTTTAAACGTGTCGACAAACCTCTCCGCTAGTCCATTTGACTGTGGATGGAATGGCGCTGTCTATGATTCGCTATGATTCGAACCGGTCGCTGGTGAGTTGTGTCCCATTATCTGTGACCAATGTTTCCGGCTGACCGTATCTTGCGAAGATGCCACGAAGGATTCGCAAGGTTGCTGTGGTGGTGATCTCCTTGGTTCGTACGACTTCTAGCCATTTGATGAACGAATCCACCAGAATGAGAAAATAGTTCCTATCCAGCGGACCGGCGTAATCCAGATGTAACCGTTGCCACGGTTTCTCCGGTGCGGGCCAGGATTCCATGGTAGTCTTCCGGTCTGTCTTGGCTACGCTGGCACACTCGTTGCACGAAGCGACAAGCTTCGCTACCTCGTCGTCGATGTTTGGCCAGTAAACATATTGACGAGCGACGGAACGCATTCGTTCAACTCCGGGGTGTCCTTTATGCAGCTGTTGGAGAACGCGCTTTTTGAACGTTGGCGGGATGACCAACCTTTCACCATAGAGTAGGCATCCAGCTACGACGGAGAGACACTCCCGACGTTGATAAAATTGTTGGATTCCGGGATCGGTAATGCTGGTCTTCTTCGACGGCCAGCCTTCGTTGACGAAACGAATGATTTGCTGCAAATTCGCGTCGCTTTTGGTTTCGCTCTGGATGGCCTTGAACGAGAGCGGGAAAACCTGCAGCGACTCGTTGATGACGGTGCGAATGCTGTGTTCCAGTTGGAGATTGGCAATCACGTATTCCTCTTCTGGTCGCACGTGACGGTTGATGAGTCTGGAGAGTATGTCCGCGTGACCGAAGCTATCCGTAGAGATGTAGCGGATTTCGAAATCGTAAAGGAGAAAGGTTAAGGCCCACCGCTGGAGCCTGTTAGCGGTGTAGGTGGGAATACCTATCTTTGAGCCAAATATCTGCAGGAGCGGTTTATGATCGGTCTCCAAAGTGAATCGACGACCGAACAGCATTCTATGAAACCGCGTCACTGCGAACACCAGTGCCAAGCCCTCCTTTTCGACTTGACTGTAGTTGCTTTCGGCTGGGGTTAGGCTACGGGACACGTGATAAATGGCTTTGATGGACCCATCGGGGAATCTGTGGGCGATGCGGGCTCCCAGCCCGACCGTTGATGCATCCGCCGACACGACGATTACCATGTTAGGGTTGTAGTGCGTCAGAAGCAACGGTGATTGAAGAACCTCCCGGAAGCGATCGAATGACTTTTGGCAGGCGGACGACCACTCGAACTTGGTGTCCGCTTTCAGCAGCTGGTCTAGCGGCTGCCGAAGAGTGCGCATTTCCTTTACATATTTGCCGTAATAATTAATGGCACCTAGGTACGAGCGAAGTGTAGAAACGTCGTGCGGGGGTGGCATGTTGGCAATTGCTGCTACCTTCTCCGGGTCTGGTCGAAAGCCATCTCCATCGAGAATTTGACCCAGATATTTCACTTGGCGCATGTTGAAACTGCATTTTTCAATGCGTACGGTGAACCCAAATTCCTGCAGGCGAGTGAGGACCCGATACAGGTTCCGACGATATTCCTCCAACGTTCGGCCCCCTACCAGGATGTCATCCAGATAACCAGAGATGCATTCCAGACCAGCAAGCATGGTATCCATTATTTGCTGGAACGCTCCCGGAGCTGATTTGACGCCGGGTGACAGTCTGGTGAACTGGTAGAGGCCTTTATGCGTGTTGATTGTAAGAAGTGGTTGGCTTGCCTCATCGACCTGGACCTGGAGGTAGGCGTCTGACAGATCAATGTGGCTGAAGTACCGGCAGTTGGCCATCTTTGTGAAGATGTCTTCGGGTAGAGGGAGCGGATAGCAGTTCGGCTCTAGTGCTGCGTTTAACCCCGTCGAATAATCCGCACATATGCGGACTGTCCCGTTAGGCTTCCGCACAACGACTATTGGTGCTGCCCAGTCGGAAAAATCAACCTTTTTGATGATGTCAAGGCTTTCCAACCGGTGAAGTTCCTCTTCCACGACGCTCTCCATGCTGTAAGCCACCGGCCGTTTTGGTCGAAACACCGGCTTGGGATCATCCTTCAGCACCAGCTTTACCGGCGTCTTGTTGTACATGCCCATTTTCGTGGTAAAAACGTCGGGAAACCGGGCCCGAAGTTCGGAAACGTCTTGGGTCTGCTGACTAGTAACTTGGTTGCAGAACGCCGTGATCGGTTGGTTCCACAGACCGAACTGGTCCATCATATCGATGCCTAAAATGTCGAGATGAACGTTAGGAGCTGATACGTAACACTTACGTCTCTGGTGATGTTGTTGAGGGTGATGCTACACTGCAGCTCTGAAATAAGTTTCAGCGGCTCCCCAGACGCTGTTTTTGCTCGACAACTTGCTGGCAGTACTTTCGGACGACCAAGTTTGACCCACGACTGATGCGAGATGATGGATATGTCCGACCCAGTGTCCAACTGCAGTCGGAGAGGGACACCGTTGAGTTGGACTTCGATGAATTTTCGACCCTGACGAATGTTCCGAACTGTCACCGTCTTTGTTGACTGCTCACGCTTCTTCTTCATCTTGATTTTCTTCGGTAGCTGCTTTCTCGAACCGCTCGCTGCCGACTTCGATGAAAAACATGCGCAGTACCCTTCTCGGTGACCTTGCTTACCGCAGTCGCGACATTTGTGATCGCGAAAACGGCAATCTTTTCTGAAGTGCATCCCTCCGCAGGACCAACAGGGTGTTCTGGGCTGATCGTGCGAGGGAGTGCTGCTGGTTGATCGACGCCTGTTCTTCTGGTTGTGAGCAACGAAATTCACTCCCGATGGGTTTTCTACCATAACAGTGTCCATCTTGAGGTTGACGAGGTTGTTGCATTGCTCAACTACTTGTTGAAGAGTAAGATCCGCAGCTTCATTGAGCTTGTTGATTAGCCGCATTCTGATCTCGGCGTCTTGCTTGGACTTGAGGCCACACACAAACGTCAGACACTTGAATTGTTCTTCAGTAAGTTCTGACAGTTTGAAGTCAACACAGGACTTATTCACCCGGCACGAGTAGGCGAGATAATCCTCACTGTCCTCCTTGGTTGTCTGGAGGCAGTTGTACCGTCGACGAAAGATTGAAGTGGACGCACCGAACAGTGATTTCAATTTTTTCTACCGTTTCGGCGAAGGTGTACTCACGAGCGAGCTTTGGTAAGATAAAGCTGTGGTAGCGCTCGTGGTCCGGTGGGCTCATTTTCCGTAGGAGGAGTCGAACCTTAGCAGCGTCATCCAATTTGGTGGAGTCCTTCTCAAAGAGATCGGTGTAGCGGGAAAACCACGCGTCGAATGTGTGCCGGCTCTCTTTCTCGTATACGAATTCCGCTATGTTGCTTGAGAGGGAATCCAGTACTGTTTCATTGCAGGACAACTTCGTGATGGCAGTCTGGGTGGCTGATATCTGCTGCGACAACTGCGTTATGAGCGTGTGTTGATTGTTCAGGATCCGCAAAATGGCATCCGGAAAGTTCGGCTGCTGTTGAGCTGCTCCACTTGCTGCACCGGCTTGATTGGTCGCCATTGCGAAAATTTCCACGTGCTTTCACGCAATTCACGAAAAGCGTTTTTTCCCGGATAAACGAACTAAATTAGCTCAACTCCACCACTATCTCGTCGCCACTGTTGCGATATGTGGGTTATGAATGAGCAACTCGCGATTAGTGGTAAAAATACATATATTTATTAGACGATAACTACGAACAATAAAACTAATGTGCGCGAGCTGCTGATCGCAAATTTTAACTTGTGTTCCAATGATGGCTGTCGTTGTCGAGGACAATGTAAACTGAGAGCCGCTGCGGCATCTGGCAAGCTGACGGCTGTCAGCTCGAGAGCCCCGCTGGCAAATTTGGTAACGCCAATTGACGGTTGGTGGGATGTCCTCCCAACAACATTGTAAGATGGTAGTGTTGAAGTGCGTGTTCACGACCTCCCCGAAGATGTATCGGAAAAAAAGATCGTCAATTTCCTTACGCAATTCGGTGAAGTAATCTCGATCCGCGAAGTATCGTGAAGCTAAAACACCGAGGCCGAAGGCATACCACTCAGCATTTGGTCTGCTCGAATGCTAGTGAAGCAGAACATCGACTCGTGGGTCACTATCGACGGAGAACAGGCGTTTATTGTGTACAAGGGGCAGCTGCAATCTTGCCGCCACTGCAAAGAACAAGCGCACACAGGCATATCATGTGCCCAAAATAAGAAACTTCTATACCAGAAGAGTTACGCAAACGTGACGAAGCAATCGGGAAAGGTTAACAGGCCAACGACCGGTCAACAACTCAGAAAATCAGCTGGGGCGAGACTAAGAGACATGAAGCTACTCGATCATAAGTCCGCCGCTCCACCACTAACATCATCGAAAGATTTCCCAGAACTACCGAAAACCACGAACCAAGATGATCCGTCAGGTTCGAAAACGTTCAAAAATAGCCAGCCCGAAACCGTCACGGGGTCGAGAGCGAATACAAGCAGCCATCCTGTAGCTCAAACGCAACGAAACAAAGCCTTATCGTCTTTACTAGCGCCACCACAGGCTGTCGTGGCAGTCGACGATTTCTTCAAAAAGCCGTCGCTACGATCGCAAAGTAAGAGTAGCAATGGTAATGAAACTGACGATTCTACCACATCCATAAGCAGCAAACAGAACCGAGGCTGGTAAAAAAAACCCTGCCGGGAGGACACAGACGACGATAGGATTGAGGTAATGCTCATTTGAATGGCTCTCACGTCGTACAACATCTCGTCTATCAACATCGCCACTATTACGTACCCCACGAAACTAATTGCGCTACGAAGCTAGATATCATGTGTCTGCAAGAAGTGGAAAACGAACAGCTCTCCTTGCCCGGCTACGTCGTTTTCTCTAATGTAGACCACACCAGAAGAGGAACGGCTATCGCTTTGAAGGAACATATACAGGTGACTCATGTCGAGAGAAGTCTGGACAGCCAACTGATCGCGCTACGAGTGCAAGACACGACGATCTGCAATATTTACGCTCCCTCCGGCTCTTCGCAACGCGCCGTTCGGGAGAACTTTTTTCACGAAACGCTTCCCTACTATCTTCGTCATCACACACCGCATGTAATCTTGGCTGGCGATTTCAACTGCGTGCTTCGAACCTGCGATTCAAGCAGCCCAAATGCGAGTCATGCTCTCAAAGCAGTCGTCCAACAATTACAGCTGCATGACGTATGGGAGAAACTGTGCCCTCGTGATAATGGCTTCACATACGTCTGTCGCAACGCTCAGTCGCGCCTAGACCGCATTTATGTCAGCAGTGGTTTGCGCGACCATTTGCGAGTAGCACACGCCCACGTTTGCTTATTCACGGACCACAAGGCACTGACACTCCGACTTTGCCTCCCCCATCTTGGTTCAGAGCATGGCCGTGGCTTTTGGTCTCTATGTCTTCTGACCGACGAAAATATTGCGGAATTCCAGTACAAGTGGCAGTACTGGACCCGTCAACGCAGAAAATATGACTCATGGGTTGAATGGTGGATCTTGTTCGCTAAACCAAAAATAAAACGTTTTTTCAAATGGAAGTCTCGAACCGTTTTCGATGCATTTCACAGCGAACATCAGCGTCTCTATAGTGAGCTACGGCAAGCTTACGACGGGTACTATCAGCATCTAGAAATGCTGACCACCATCAATCGTCTAAAAGGCGAAATGTTAGCACTTCAGCGATGTTTTTCTCACACATTCATGCGGATCAATGAAACGTACGTGGCAGGAGAACCCATTTCAATATTTCAGTTGGGGGAGAGGAGGAGAAAGAAAACTGTCATAACACAGCTGCAGACAGAGCAGGACGAAGCAATAACAGAGCCGCGAGCGATTGAAACGCACATGGTCACATATTTATCGACACTCTACTCAGAAGAAGCGAGTGGAAAAAATTAGAACAGTTTTGTCTGCGAAAGTGTTATTCCACCAAACGACGAAATATGCATGAGGTAAATTATGACGGCAGAAATCTGGTCTGCAATAACAGCGAGCGCACCACGACAATATCCTGGCTGTGATGGTATACCGAGAGAGTTCTACCACCGCATGTTCGACGTCATCCACCGCGAGCTGAACCTGTTGCTAAACGAGGCGCTCAGCGGCAATATTCCTCCAGCTTTCGTAGAAGGTATCATCGTGCTAGTTAAGAAGAGAGGTGGCGACTAGTGATCCCCGATAATCGTTCGATTAATCGATTAATCGAATACTTCCTACAGAAATCGATTATTAATCGAACGAATACTGCACAATCAATAATCGAAGCGAACGAATAATTTACGTCGATTAATCGATCCAAACTCAGAGAGAAAAAAACGTACGGTCGCTGCAGTTTTATCCTGAAAACAAATCAGTATCTTTGACGCTCCCCTAAGTTCGTAAACGAAGCTCAATGCCGTCAACGTGAATTGAGCTTCGTTTACGACTTTAGGAATGAGTAAAAGATAATAATTGATTTCCAGGCGGAATGAACACTTTTTTGATTCCATATGGCTTTCTAGCAAATGAGAAATATTAATCTAACTAATTATTTCTCTCAGTTTGACGATTAATCGATTAATCGATTATTTGGGCCGATTAATCGTATCGAATAACAAACTACTGAAAACTATTCGATTAGCTGATGAACGATTAATTTCAAAAATCGGGGATCACTAGTGGCGACCATACGGCTCGATCATATCGTCCCATTACACTACTAAACAATGACTACATGCTCTTGTCTCGGATCTTCAAATCCAGATTGGAACGAGTGATGAGAGAACACCACGTGCTAAGCGATGGGCAGAAATGCTCGAACTCAGAGCACAACATCTTCCAAGCCACTCTTGCTTTGAAGGATCGGATAGCGAGTCTCCGTCATAATCGTCGTGCCGGAAAACTGATTAGTTTTGATCTCGATTATGCGTTCGATCGGGTTCGGCACTCTTTCCTCTTCGAGACCATGCGTGCGCTCGGTTTTAACCATGATCTCATTGCTATACTCTCGCGCATCGCCAGTCGATCCACTTCTCGGCTGTTGATCAACGGTCATCTCTCTCGTTCTTTCGAGATACGAAGATCAGTACGACAGGGGGACCCGTTATCAATACACCTCTTCGTACTGTCATCCGCTAGTCTACAGGCTCGAACGGGTGTGCGGCGACGATTTACTGGTGGCATATGCGGATGACATCAGTGTGATCGTCACATCTACGAGCAAAATTGAAACGATGAATGGGTTGTTTTCTCGCTTCGAGAGAATTGCCGGCGCCAAATTGAATTTGCGGAAAACGATCGCTGTTGATGTTGGGGTTAGCGAAGGCGGAACTATAAACATCCAGTGGCTGCACACAGCTGAAGTGGTCAAAATTTTGGGTGTCACCTTCACAAACTCGATTCATTCAATGACAATGTTGAACTGGAATACGTTGGTGGGAAAATTTTCCCAACAAATGTGGCTGCAATCTCTGCGCACGCTGACGCTGCATCAAAAGGTGATCATGCTTAACACGTTTGGTACTTCTAAAATATGGTATCTTGCGTCCATCATACCACCTTTGGGAGTACATACGGCGAAAATAACACAAACGATGGGAAATTTTCTCTGGAGAGGCACAGTTGCTCGTGTCCCGATGATACAACTTACGCGCAGTAAGGAAAATGGAGGTCTGAAGCTCCAACTACCAGCGCTGAAGACTAAATCGCTTGCAATCAACCGTCATCTACATGAAATCGAATCCCTTCTTTTTTATAATTCCCTTCTTTCCCAAAAAAATCCTCGACCACGAATCCGAATAGACCTTCCCGACCTAAAATTAATCCTTTCACATATATCCCAAATTCCCCACCAAATCCGACAAAACCCACCGCTAATCAAATCCATCAGCATTTTGTGAATCAAACCGAAATACCAAGAGTGGAACGAAATAACTCAGCAATAAACTGGCGGCGTACGTGGCGAAATATTGCGTCGAGGCAGCTCAGTTCAGCACAGCGGACAAATCTATACTTGCTCGTGAACGAGAAAATTGAGCATCGTAAATTGTTATTCGTGATGCGACGAGTAGACAACGAGATTTGTTTAAACTGCGACAACCAAACTGTAGAAACACTCATTCACAAATTTTGCACTTGTGTTCGCGTTAGACCGGCTTGGACGGTATTTCAACAGGGATCTCAGGCATCTTAGGTGAATGGAGGAGGCTCGATTTCGAGGACTTGGCTAAACCTTCTTTAGCAGGAATGAACAAATCGTGTAAAGTGAGAATTTTAAAACTTTTTAGTAACTATATCTGCTTCGTTAATAGATATAACGGTAGAATTGATGTAGCTGAATTAAATTTTCATTTAGATGTAGAAGCTTCACGAATTGATGAACAAACCAAAATGTTGTAAAATTAAATTTGACAAATAAAACTATTTAACTATTTTTACAAAAAAAAATCTTTTGGGTATATTGATTAAATTATTGATTAAACCAGTGATTGAATAAAACAACTTCCGAATTCAATTGCAAAAAATTCCAATTTGGGTCAATTCATGCATTGTGATAGATAACGTTTTCGTTGCAAATCTGACATATTGCATGATTACTTGTTCGTTTTATTCATTTATCGTTCATTTATCCAAGATATGTGAACGGAAGAATGGCTAAACGATAAAGGTATGTTACATTTTCCTCTGGTTACAAAAGTACTCGCATCTTGCATAGATTTTTGAAATCTGTATTGGAAAAAACACATTCCGGTCTGCGGAAATGCATGCGGGTACAAAAGTACCTGCATCTTGCATCTATTTTGCAACGCCGGTTTCCCTGGTTTATTGGTTTTGAAATCTGTTTTAGGGAAACACACAGATTCCAGCGATCGTACATCAACCTCAACCTAAATGAGTGGATTTCAGAGCGGGCATCCCGCTGCGAGATTCCAAAGCAGCCTAAATGCAGCTTGCCCAGCGAGTGAAACCAAATTCCCCCCGTGGGCGTGATGTAGACAGCCTTCATTGCAGTGATGCAGCGGGGATTTTCCATTCACTAGTGGAACTTTACTCCATTCAACTTACTTTCCTGTGGCGGATTGAGGGATTCGTTGCTTCGGAGACAAAACACTACACACCCTTAAGTAGAGGATGGGAATTGGATATATATAAAAAAGAGAATATATAGAAAAAAATATAAGGTAAATTAAATGTTTTGATATAAAGTTTCAAATACATTTCTATAAACGTTGTAAATTGTAATTACATAAATATAATGCAAATTTATGTAATTATCACATTTGAGAGCCCCTCGTTCGCATTCGGATGCAAACGAATGTTGGTGAAGCCAGCGCTACACGATGCTACACTTAGAAAAATCCTCGGTCGAAAACTACCAAATACATTTGGTAATGCAAAATTAGTAGAATGTACAAATTTTTATATATATGTACATCTCAACAAACCCGCATCCCTACCAGAGATTAGTATATTTTACTCGATAACTGTTTATGATCTGTGCGACAACTTCAACATGACAGTTTTAAATACTGGGGAAGCAACTAGGATAGCCAACCCTCCTGCACGGGCAAGCATGCTAGACATATCTCTCTGCTCTTCTTCATTATCCCTGGATTGCACATGGAAGGTAATCCAAGATCCCCACGGTAGTGATCACCTACCAATAATTTTATCGATCGCCAATGAATCAAAATCTAGTGAGTCAGTCGATATTGCGTATGACCTCACGAAGAATATTGACTGGAGAAAATTTGCAGAATTAATATCTGAAGCAATCATTTCGATGCATGAACATCCTCCACTTGAAGAGTATAATTTTATATCAAGTTTGATTTACGATAGCGCACTTCAAGCTCAAAAGAAACGTGTAGCGGCTACCACTTTCCGACGTCGTCCTCCATCACTTTGGTGGGACAAGGAATGTTCAAAGGTCTACCTTGAAAAATCATCCGCTTTCAAAAAATTCAGGAAAACTGGATTAGTGGAATGGTTTCGAAAGTACCAAGCTCTAGAAGCCAAACTAAAAGGTCTGATTAAAGCAAAAAAGCGTGGATATTGGCGGAAGTTCGTCAATGGTTTGTCAAGGGAGACCGCTATGAGTACTCTTTGGAATACGGCTAGGAGAATGCGTGGCTGGAACCATACCAATGAAAGTGAGGAATACTCTGACCGTTGGATTTTCAAATTTGCAAGGAAGGTTTGTCCCGATTCTGTTCCTACACAAAGCGTCGTACGCGATATTCCGCTCCAATGCGATTATGAGAATTTTTCGATGGTAGAATTCTCAATTGCCCTCCTCTCATGTAACAATTCAGCTCCGGGGTCGGACAAGATTAAATTCAACTTGTTGAAGAATCTTCCCGACTTGGCAAAACAGCGTTTGCTGAACTTGTTCAACAAGTTTCTGGAGCTGAATATTGTCCCGCATGACTGGAGACAAGTGAGAGTGATAGCCATATGAAAACCCAACAAGCCGGCTTGCGATCACAACTCGTATAGGCCGATTGCAATGTCATCCTGTATTCGCAAATTGTTAGAGAAAATGATTCTACTTCGTTTAGACAAGTGGGTCGAAATGAACAATTTGCTGTCAAATACGCAGTTTGGCTTCCGCCGAGGTAAAGGGACGAATGATTGTCTTGCGCTGCTATCTTCTGAAATCCAAATCGCATTTGCTCGCAAAGAACAAATGGCTTCCGTTTTTCTCGATATCAAAGGGGCATTTGATTCAGTTTCCATGGAAATTCTCTCAGAGAAGCTTCATAATCGTGGACTTTCACCAATTCTGAATAATTTCCTGTACAATTTACTGTCAGAAAAGCACATGAATTTCTCTCATGGCAACTCAAAATCTTCTCGTTACAGTTTTATGGGCCTACCGCAAGGCTCCTGCCTAAGCCCCCTCTTGTACAGTTTTTACGTCAATGATATGGATGATTGTCTAACTAGAGACTGCACGCTGAGACAACTTGCAGACGATGGAGTTATTTCCATCACGGGTACTAATCCCGTCGCTCTGCAAAAGTCGTTGCAAGATACCATGAACAATCTGTTCACGTGGGCCCTCAAGCTGGGTATCGAATTCTCTACGGAGAAAACTGAAATGGTCGTTTTTTCTAGGAAGCACGAACCCGCCCAATTCCAGCTTTACCTATCCGGCAAAACGATCCAACACTCTATGTTTTTCAAATACCTGGATATTTTGATTCTAAATGTACCTGGTGGAGACACATTGCGTATTTGAAACAGAAATGCCAGCAAAGAATCAATTTTCTCCAAACAATAACCGGAACATGGTGGGGCGCCCATCCAGGAGACCTCATTCAGTTGTACAAAACAACGATATTATCAGTGTTAGAATATGGCAGTTTTTGCTTCCGATCAGCTGCCAGGATTCATATTCTCAAGCTGGAGAGGATACAATATCGTTGCTTGCGTATAGCCATGGGGTGTTTGCATTCGACACATACGATGAGTCTCGAAGTTTTGGCAGGAGTACCCCCGCTTACTCTTCGGTTCACAGAATTATCCTACAGATTTCTCATCCGTTGCAAGATCATGAATCCATTGGTGATTGATAACTTCGAAAATCTACTCCAGCTGACTCCTCAGTCAAGTTTTATGTCTTTATACCATGAGTACCTTACCCACGACGTGCACCCTTCACCAGGCATCTCCAACCAAGTTTGCTTCCCATACTTTTGCAATTCCTCTGTCATTTTTGATCTGTCCATGCGACAAAAAATCCATGGAATACCAGATCACCTACGCTCCAATGTTATTCCGTCGATATTTTCGGAAAAATATGGGAAAGTTGGATCTGATAAAACGTTCTTTACTGACGGTTCATACATAAACGGGTCCACTGGCTTCGGCATCTTCAATGAAAATTCCAGTGCCTCTTTCAAACTCAAAGATCCTTGTTCCGTGTATGTCGCAGAAATGGGTGCGATATACTATGCTCTAGGGATCATTGAAACACTGCCCATCGACCATTATTTTATTTTTTCAGACAGTCTCAGCTCAATAGAGGCAATCCGCTCAATGAAAGTTGATAAACGCTCATCTTATTTCCTAACAAGAATAAGACATCTATTGAGTGTTTTGGTCGAAAAATTATTCAAGATTACCTTAGCATGGGTTCCCTCTCATTGCTCGATTCCGGGGAATGAGAAAGCGGACTCGCTAGCTAAGGTGGGCGCTTCAGAAGGCACACTTTTTGAAAGGCAAATTGCTTATAACGAATTTTTTCACATTCCTCGTCAGGACACACTCGTTAGTTGGCAGCGCATGTGGAGTGAAGATGAGTTCGGTCGTTGGTTACACACGATTATCCCTAAGGTCTCGACGGGTGCATGGTTCAAGGGATTGAATGTAGGTCGTGATTTCATTCGCGTGATATCTCGGCTTATGTCCAATCACTACAACCTAAACGCGCATCTCTATCGCATTGGGCTCGCAGCAAACAATCATTGTGATTGTGGCGATGGCTACCACGACATCGAGCATGTTGTCTGGTCGTGTATCCGGTTCCATGCTGCTCGCTCTCAGCTCTCTAGAGCACTGAGAGCAAAACGCAGACAATCGGATATCCCCGTCCGGGATATCTTAGGTAGCCGTGATCCTGATCTTCTGCTTCATCTATACCTGTTCCTCAGAAACGCCAATGTCAACGTTTAATGATGTTTCCTTCGTTGTGTCCCTGTTTCATATCCCTCCTATCCGTTCGATAAACTTTTACTTAGTCGCGGCAATACATACACACATTCTTTACAGATGCACGGGCCAAAGGTTGTGCAGTCCACTGATCATTCAACAAGAGCCAAAGGTTGTACCGCTCATGACAACTCTACACGAACTGATGATTGCGCCGGCTAGTTACCATTCTATCCTGGATTCCTCGAGTCGAGAAAGACGCACCACGCTAGATATGGGGTACAGACTAGGGAGCGTTGCTGATTAATGGTCAGCTGCATCCCAATAGGAAGTAGCCCGTGTCGGGCACACGTATAGAGAATCGAAGACTGCAACATACCAATTATGAGAACACTTGTAATACTAACCTCGAGCCAACCGCGAGTAATCGGTTACATATTACTAACATAGTTGTAAGACAAAAATTGTCAAAATATTGGACTCCCGGCCCCGTCAGGCTAACGCCACATGTGCCTTAATAAAAAATATATTTTGGAAAAAAAAACAGTGTAGGTGTAGCTAACAATTGATTACTACCCATTCTCTATACATTCGCTATACACCTTGTTGTTATGTCAAATAAATACCATTCGTATGTTATCCTTCACATGTAAACCACGCGTTTTATTTCACTACTGTTAAGAGGTTATGGGCCCAGCCATACCTCAGTTTGTAAAAAGTTTACGGAAGTGATATTAAAAAGAACAGATTCGATATGGAGGAGGAAGCGAAACTCTTGCGGATTAAACCTTTCGACGGCAACGGATTTAATAACTGGTGCTTTCGGATGAAAGCATATTTGCAACAGTTGGATGTTATTCATTGCGTCGAGAAAGCGGCCGAAGAGGAGGACTTCTGGAACATTTCGGAAACGGATTGCAATGATGTGAAGGCGGCTAAAGAAGGACAACGAGCGTTGCGGATGAAGCAGGACAACAAGTGTCGGTCCGTGCTTATCTAGGCGATAGCGGATAGTCATCTCGAGTACGTCAAAGATAAGGTTAGTCCGAAGCAAATATGGGATGGACTTTACAATGTCTTCGAGCGAAAAAGCATAACGAACCGCTTTATGCTCAAACGGCAGTTGCTGTCAATGCGGTATGACGAGAGTCAGCGTCTTCAGAAGCATTTTCTAAAGTTCGACCAGTTGGTGCGTGAAATTAAAGGAGCTGGGGCTAAGATGGAGGAAGATGTAATCTGCCATCTGATGCTGACGATGCCGGAATCGTACGATGCAGTTACGACGGCGATGGAGGCGGTTTCAGAGAATTTAACGTTGGATATGTTGGGTCGAAACGACAGCAGAATCACGCGGAATGCGTTCGGAAGAGAGACAATTCGAACCACTTCGAGAAAGAAACAACGCAATCGTAGAGAAAAACAAAAAGCACGTTTAATCGATACCGTTTCAGTTTTTAGAATGGATACATCGAGAATACAGTGTTGCTAGTTTCATTATAATTGTGACACTTGATAACTATTCAACAAGGGGTGATTCATTGCGTTCATTCCATACCAACAGGATATGGTGAGAAGAAAATACCTGGACATTGAAGTCAAACGAAGAGGACAGCGGCTGGATCCTGAAAAGGAAGGAGCTGCTTTTTCTGGCCATCAGAAAAACAAAGTTAAATGTTTTGGATGCGGCGAGGTAGGACACAAGAAGGCTCAGTGCAGGAAGAGTGTAAAATCGGAATCTGACCAGAAGCTGGAAAAGAAGAAACCGGTGCAAAAGGCTCACGTTAGCGCGAATACTGTTAGTTTTGTTGTGGCTGATAAAGAGACTGCTGTTGCTGTTGCTGCTGCTTGTGTACAAAAGTCGAAATGGTACCTCGATAGTGGTGCGTCTGAACATATGGCTAATGACAGCTCGATGTTCACGTCTATGGAAAAGTTGTGATACAGACCGCGAAAAATGGAGTAGTTTTGTTTGCTCATCAGAAAGGTTGCATTGATACCTATGCAGTGGTGAATGATGAGAAGATTCATATAAGAATGGGAAATGTACTATATATTCCTGATTTGGCGTTGAATCTTCTGTCTCTTACACGTTTGGAAAATTCCGGGAAGAAAGTGATTTTTTACGGTGGATGTGTAACGGTAGAAGCAGATGGTATGGTAGTGGCAACCCGTAGGCAATCTGGCAGGTTGTATTGCATGGATTTTGAGCATGAGCAGAAGAATGTGAATGAGCATGTCATGATTAGCGGAAAAGTTTGCAAGAAGTTAGAGTTGTGGCATCACAGGTTTGGTCATCTAGGTAATGACAACCTTGCAAAGCTAGTGTCGAAAAATATGGTGGAAGGTATGAAGATTGATAATGTTTCGGATGCGTCTGTGAAAAAGTTGTGTGAAGCATGTGTCGTTGGGAAGCAAACCCGTAAGCCATTTCAAGGTCGAATCGGAAAGCGTACAAGTCGACCTCTGGAAATAGTGCATAGTGAAATTTTTATAGCTCGTGACGTAGTTTTCAATGAAGAAAAGTTGGGATATTATCTAGTGGAAGAGGAAACTCGCGATGAAGAAAATGATATAACCTTGATTGAAAATCGTGCGATAGATCGGGAAATTACCACATGTGATCAGAGCTCCGCGGTAGATGAATATAATTCAGAAGAAGATCAAGAAGGTCCGAGTGTGAATCCGAGTGAAAACGAAGGTAGTGTTCGAAAAAGTAGTCGATCGAAAGTGCAGCCTCAATGGCATAACGAATATGACATGAGTGCGACAGCGTTTGCTTTGTGTGCTGAAGATTATTTGGAAAACATACCATCGGACATCGAAGCTCTCAAGAAGAGAGATGATTGGCCTCAATGGAAAAGTGCGATCGAAAACGAATTAGCGTCGTTAGAGAAAAATGATACGTGGCGCTTAGTGGAACCACCCACAGGAAGAAAGTTAATCGATAATAAATGGGTGTTCAAAGTAAAAAGAAACAGTAACGGTGATGTGGAAAGGTACAAAGCCAGGCTGGTTGCCCGTGGTTTTACACAGCGACCGGGATTTGATTTTTCGGAGACCTACTCACCAGTAGCAAAGATGTCTACGCTGCGAATCCTATTGGCGTTAGCGAATCAAGAAGCTTGGCATGTGCATCAAATGGATGTCACTTGTGCGTTCCTGAATGGTGTATTAAATGAGGACATTTATATGCGTGAACCAGCTGGCTTTGAGAGGGGGAATGGCCTTGTGTGTAAATTGAATAAGGCTATCTATGTTCTTAAGCAAGCGTCTAGAAGCTGGAATCAGCGTTTTCATGATTTTATCAGCAGCATTGGGTTCACTAGAAGTGAGCAAGATTTTTGTCTGTATTATCGGCGAAAGAATAGTGTGATGATGTATGTTGTCATTTATGTGGACGACATTTTGATCCTGTGCAACTCAGAGAAAGCGATCGGAATGCTGAAAAGAAAACTGTCCGCAGAGTTCGAGATGAAGGACTTGCAGGAAGTGAGATGTTTTCTGGGACTCAATAATCGTTATGATCGTGAAGCGGGAGTCATGACGATTGATCAACAGGCGTATATTAAAAGTGTTCTCGAATGTTTTGGGATGAGTGATTGCAAGCCCTCTGCCATCCCGATGAAACCGCGTTTAAAGTTGGAAAAAGGAAAAGATCGTTACGAGTACACAGACAAGCCGTACAGGGAGTTAATCGGATGTCTGATGTATTTAATGGTAACGTCGAGACCGAACTTGTCAGCTGCAGTTAGCTATTTTGCTGGATTTCAGTGTTGTCCTACAAACGAGCACTGGATGCACCTAAAACGTGTTCTGCGCTATTTGAGAGGAACCGTTGACTACAAGCTGTTGTACCAGCGTAGTAGTTTGGCAAGAAAACTGTAGGCGTTTGCTGACGCAGATTGGGGCAACGATCGGAACGATCGGAGGTCGGTGTCGGGATTCGTTGTTCAGCTGCATGGATCAACCGTGATATGGGCGACAAAGAAGCAAGGTTCAGTTGCTTTATCAAGCACGGAGGCCGAACTTATGGCACTCTGTCAAGTAAGTTGCGAGGTGGTTTGGGCTACGAACCTATTACAGTCTATTGGACAGAATGTTGTGAAACCGATTACTATTTACGAGGATAATCAACCGTGCATTGCAATTACGACAGATCCCCGTAAGCATAAACGCATGAAGCATATCGAGATTCAGAATTTCTTTGTCAGAGAATTGGTAGATAAAGGACAGATAGTTTTGAAATATCTTCAAACTGAAGAGCAGGTGGCTGATATATTGACTAAAGGTTTGTTATCTCCTCGGTTCTGCAAGCTTAGAGAGAAGTTAGGTGTCATCAATTGAGGTGGCATGTTAACAGTGTAGGTGTAGCTAACAATTGAGTACTACCCATTCTCTATACATTCGCTTTACAGTATCTAACTTGTTGTTATGTCAAATAAATACCATTCGTATGTTATCCTTCACATGTAAACCACGCGTTTTATTTCACTACTGATAAGAATAACATTAGTAAGCTTGGATATTGTCATATCTGAAAACTGGTGAGAAAAACGCTATTAGCCATTTTCATTGTTCCCATAAGGCAATACGGAGGTATAATAAGGATATAATTCTGATACGTGCATTTTCGACGAGAAAATGTAGCCGATATTGGGCTTCCGAATCATGGTTCTGCTTGACATATGTGTTCATTATTACGGTCGAAAATGACTATAGATTGGTAGTATTTACCAAAAAATTCGTTATATTTACTAATTATTTCTCTCAGTGTACGAACACCCTCGAATGCTGGACGCTCATTCGTCACAACATTTGTCGATTCATCGAGTCAAATATTTGAGTCCAACATTCGAATGAAACGTTGGACGAATCGTGTAGCGCCCGCATAATCCACAACGAACGGATTACCTTCCAACGCGAATATTCGACACTCGACATTGGAGGTTCGTAGCTCGTTAGTCGACTACACGATGCGTCGAATCATCGAGCGTCCAGCATTCGAGGGTGTTCGTAGCATCGTTTTTGCTGGTAAATAAAAACAATATACATTCGATCCAAATACTCGCCGACTGTTTGGACCGATTGCATTGAATCAAACCTTCACTTAACCGTGTAGCACATTCGTCACAACATTTGTCGATTAATCGAGTCAAATATTTGAGTCCAACATTCGAATGAAACGTTGGACGAATCGTGTAGCGCCCGCGTGAGTAGCACAAGTCCGAACGAAACCTTCGGGATTAGTGATGTCTAAATTTTTCATTTATTCGATTATCGATTAACCGTTGGGGCATTTTTCTATATTCGATGCATTCGAATAATTTTATTTCTTGAAATAATCACGTATCACGTTGTCATTCTGGTCGCGTGGTCTATCGGGTTGTCGACGTTAGATGGTTGAATAAAAAATGTTGGATAAAAAAATTATATAGCCTAATTCTTAGCCTAAAAATGCATTAACCATGAGAAAGATGCCTTCTTTCATTAATCGCGATTACAGTGACAATTATTCGATGTATCCATATTTTGATTTCAAATTATTCGATACAAAATTAATCGATTATAATTTCAGATATTCGATTATTTGAATTAATCGAATGATTAACCGACGTCTCTATTCGGGATTCTCTTGGCTACTTTCAAGGCGCACTGACGTGCATCGAGGAGGTGCTCGGAGAAGAAATGGACGGATACGACAACTTAAACTATAACTATGTACATTCATACATTACTTTACAAAATAATACATGAATTATATAGAGTTGGTCCACTTAAATGTCTTGTCGTTTCCTTCAAATTCCGCTTCAATATGCTGCTGTTGCTTATATCATGGACAGACATACAGCTGTACTAGCGTTGTACGTGTACAGCGTTGTACAGGTACCATCGTACCATGACAGACATACTTTGGTTGTACATTGTACCGTATGTCAAACTGACAATCAGAAACTTTTCCGATATCCACCACATATTTCAATGAAAATGGTTTTCATTTAGCGACTAAACTATCAAACATAACAAACAAGTTTAAAATCTGAGTTAATAACTCAAGAGAAAGTCAATTAAAAGAACGTTTACCAAGTGTTTTGATTCGGTTTGTTCATGCTACCCACCACTGACCGTCTATGGCACTGCGCACAATACAGCTGTAGCCATGTACAGCGGTAAAATAGGTCGGTATAGGTACAACGATTGTACCGAGTTGCTTGCATGGTTCTAGCGCTGTACATGGTGACAGACATACAATTTTCGAAGTACAACGGTAGAACAGCTGTATGTCTGTCATAAGTATTACGCTTCGCTCTCTTAATTCAAACTATCTGCTGCATTGCTTGTAGAGACCTCGGTTAATCGTTCGAGTAATTCTAAGACAAGACCAGACAACTGGCTTCTTACTCTTCTTCGTCGTCCAAAAACGAAGCCATGACATGAAGATGCCAGAGCTGCCAAATATTATAAAATATCGGATTTTTCAAATTTCTATTTTAATGAATCGTAACATTTGGTTGGTGCGAATTCAATGATTATCATTCAGCTCGCGCAGTCCGAAGACATCGGTCGCAAATTTGTTCGCGTCTATTATAAAGTGGAGATTATACCGTTATCAGTTCGTGGCTGGTGAAGTTATTTCGCCCTAACGGGGTTCTCTTTATTGCGCGAGTGAGGAGAGCAGCAATCACTACCAGCGTGAGGAAGAAGTCCTCCACGGCGGACGCGGTGCGTGTGCCGCATCATCGCTGTGTGTGCTTTAGCATCGTCATCGATTCCATCATCGTGTTGTGGTGCGATATACCGTTGCATCTGTGCCGAGCGATTGCCACGCGGTTCGATTGAGACACCGCTTCATTTCATTCGCATTGGTGTGCGATTTAGGTATAATATATATTAGGTTTAGAAATACAAAAAAAATAAGAATTATATTATTTTATATCTGCCGTAATGGCAGAAGGTCAAGTTGACATGGAGATTGAAACTACTGTTTCCTCCTCACTAGCTACAACGGGGGCTGGGAAGTCGCTTAAACGCGTTCCCCCCTCAGAAGATGTCTCTTCAGAGAAAGAGGTAATCTACCTTAACAAGCCCCCCTCAAGAAAATTGGCAAACTTTTCCTCTTCGCCCCCTCAATCTCCCGCTCCCGCTTCCGCTCTACTACCGAACTTGCCTCCCAGCCCTACTGATACCGCTCCCGTTCAACAATCGACCTCGTCCTCCCCCTCAGTTGTTTCCTCTCCTCGTGTCAAGGTCTATCCAGACGATGCACTTGGAGCTGGTCCATGGGTTGTTTTTTTCCGGCCTAAACCAAAAGGAAAGGCAATTAATGTCATTCAGGTTTCGAAAGATCTGGCAAGATTATATTCCTCCGTGGTCGAAATCTCTAAGGTTAGACCGAACAAACTGCGTGTTGTCGTGAGTGATCGGAAACACGCGAATGCAATTGTGATCGACGAGAGATTCTCCCTAGAGTATCGCGTCTACGTGCCCTCCCATGACGTAGAAATCTCGGGGGTGGTAACTGAAACTGGTCTGACGTGCGAAATGATAAAAGAAGGAGTTGGTAAATTTAAAAGACTCCCGTTGGTGGGTGTTAAAATTTTGGACAGCCGCCAACTAGGAAAAGTATCCCAAGAAGAGGGAAAAACTAAATTCACGCCGTCAGATTCGTTTCGAGTAACTTTTGCTGGTTCCGCTCTACCTGACTACGTCATGGTGGGCAAATTGAGATTGCCTGTGCGACTCTTCGTGCCAAAGCCCATGACTTGCCAAAAATGCAAGTCAGTTGGTCACACTTCAGATTATTGTGCCAACAAGGAGCGCTGTGCCACTTGCGGAGAGCAACATGAGGGGAAATCCTGCAGTGCGACTGAGCATAAATGTCCATATTGCGGGGGTTCCCCACACGAGCTCTCAGTTTGTGAAACTTACAAGAGTCGCTGGGAGAAACAGAAGCGCTCTTTGAAGGAACGCTCGAAACGCACTTTTGCGGATATTTTAAAGGGCGCTTCTCCACTGGCCCAACAACAACAACCAATCAACACACAAAATGTCTTCGCCACGTTGCCCGTTGACGAAATAGAAGCGGACACAGCTAACGGGGGCACACCGTTCATTTTCCAAGGGAATCCCCGGCGCAAAAATGTGACCACTCCCAAAGTTCAAGGACAAGCCCCTCCGGTGATACCCCCTGTTAGCATGCCTAAAAAATCGAGTGCAGCGGACAAGCAAAATCAGGTTCCTCCTGGTTTCCGTGGGAATAATTCACCTTCGAATGGCCCAGCACTCGAGGGGACATCAAAAACCCCAACTGTCCCTGTTTTTCCGTCCAGTTCAACTTCCCAATCGGGATTTATAAAGTTGTCTGACCTTTTGGACCAAATCTTCAAGTGTTTTAATGTTTCCGACTCCATCAGAACCATTGTCATTTCAATGCTTCCAGTATTAAAGACAATTTTGCAACAATTGATGCAAACATGGCCCCTCCTTGCAATGATTATCTCTCTTGATGTCTAATTTAAATAGAGAGGTCGGAGATATCACTGTTTTACAGTGGAATTGTCGTAGTCTTATCCCTAAATTGGATACATTCAAATTTTTAATTCATAAGTTCAATTGTGATGTTTTTGCTCTGTCCGAAACTTGGCTTTCTTCGCGAGATGATCTCTCTTTCCACAATTTTAATATCATACGCTTGGACCGTGATGACAGATACGGAGGGGTTCTATTGGGTATCAATAAGTGCCACTCATTTTTTCGAATTGACCTTCCACCTATTGGAGGGATCGAAGCTGTTGCTTGTCATGCAAACATCAGAGGCAAAGACCTCTGTATTGTCAGCTTGTATTGGCCTCCGAGAGCTGCGGTTAGCCGCAATCAACTTGTTGACATGTGCTCACTCCTTCCTGAGCCACGATTGATCTTGGGAGACTTCAACTCTCACGGAACTGCCTGGGGGGAACAGTACGACGACAATCGTTCATTGTTGATATATGACCTTTGTAACAGCTTCAATATGACCGTTTTGAACACTGGGGAAACAACACGTGTACCTAAACCTCCTGCTAACCCAAGTGCTCTTGACCTCTCGCTTTGCTCGAATTCACTATCGTTAGATTGCAAGTGGAATGTAATCCAGGACCCCAACGGCAGTGACCACTTGCCAATCAAAATTTCCATCACCATTGGTTCGAATTCTTCTGAATCTATAAACATGGCATATGACCTCACAAGACACATTGACTGGAAAAAATATTCGGACGCAATTGCTCTAGCCATCAATTCCAGAGATGGTTTGCCTCCATTGGAGGAGTATAACTTCATTTCTCGTTTGATCTATGACAGCGCGGTTCGCGCTCAAACGAAACCCATCCCAGGCTCCACTTTTCGTCAAAGGCCTCCCAATCCATGGTGGGATAGCCAATGTTACAAGCTTTATCAGGATAAATCGAACGCATTTAAAGCTTTTCGGAAACGTGGAACCATTGAGAATTTTCAAACGTATTTGGACCTTGAAAATCAATTCAAAAACTTGATCAAAGGGAAAAAACGTGCTTATTGGCGAAATTTCGTGGGAGGTTTGTCACGAGAAACGTCAATGAAAAAATTATGGAAAGTGGCTCGAAACATGAGAAATCGCTCTTCAACGAATGAAAGGGAAGAATATTCACATCGATGGATTTTTAATTTTGCACGGAAGGTTTGTCCTGATTCCGCTCCTGTGCAAAAAATTGTTCGAGATATACCACAAGGTAGGTGCGATCTTGATTCCGAGTTTTCGATGGTAGAATTCTCTCTTGCTCTGCTTTCATGTAACAATTCTGCTCCGGGATCGGATAGAATTAAGTTCAACTTGCTGAAAAACCTCCCTGATGTAGCGAAACATCGCTTGTTGAATTTATTCAATCGGTTTCTGGAGAATAATATTGTTCCAGATGATTGGAGACAAGTACGAGTTATAGCTATTCAAAAACCCGGAAAACCCGCGTCCGACTTCAATTCGTACCGCCCAATAGCAATGCTGTCTTGTATACGGAAATTGTTGGAGAAAATGATCTTGTTTCGCCTTGATCATTGGGTTGAAACGAATGGCTTACTCTCAGATACACAATATGGGTTCCGCAGGGGCAAGGGGACGAATGATTGTCTTGCGTTGCTTTCTTCAGAAATTCAAATGGCTTACGCCGAAAAAAAACAAATGGCTTCAGTATTCTTGGACATAAAGGGGGCCTTTGATTCTGTTTCAATAGAGGTTTTGTCAGACAAATTACACTCTCGGGGTCTGCCGCCTCTGTTGAATAATATGTTATATAACTTGCTTTGTGAGAAACAGTTGAATTTTTCTCACGGGGATTCGACAGTAAATCGGGTCTCCTACATGGGCCTCCCCCAGGGCTCATGTTTAAGCCCCCTTTTGTACAACTTCTATGTAAGCGACATCGACAATTGTCTTACACAAAATTGCAGCCTAAGACAACTTGCAGATGACGGAGTGGTGTCTGTCGTAGGATCAAACGAATCCGACCTGCAAGGACCCTTACAAGATACTTTGAACATTTTTTCAACCTGGGCCATTGGGCTAGGGATCGAATTCTCCACGGAGAAAACAGAGATGGTGGTTTTTTCTAGGAAGCATAGACCTGCAAAACCAAAGCTTCAACTTTTGGGTAAACCGATCACTCATGCTATGTCATTCAAGTATCTTGGGGTCTGGTTCGACTCCAAATGTACTTGGGGGGCCCATATTAGGTATCTGAGTAAAAAATGCCAACAAAGAATAAACTTTCTCCGTACAATTACCGGCACCTGGTGGGGAGCCCATCCCGAAGATCTTATAATGTTGTATCGAACAACTATTCTCTCAGTGATGGAGTATGGCAGTTTCTGTTTTCAATCAGCTGCCAAAACACACTTAATTAAACTCGAGCGAATTCAGTATCTTTGTCTCCGTATTGCGTTGGGATGTATGCCCTCAACGCATACCATGAGTCTCGAGGTTTTGGCAGGCGTACTCCCACTAAAAGATCGCTTCAATTTATTATCTCTTCGGTTCCTCATCCGGTGTAAGGTTATGAACCCATTGGTGATCGGAAATTTTGAGCAGCTTATCGAGCTAAATTTTCATTCAGGATTCATGAGCTCATATCATGAATTCATCTCCATGCAGGTTGATCCTTCTTCGTATACTCCCAACCGTGTTTGTTTTCCTGACTACATCAATTCCTCTGTACATTTTGATCTGTTCATGAAGGAGAAAATCCATGGAATTCCAGATTATCATCGATCGGGGATCATTCCTACGATCTTCAATGCAAAGTATGGGCGTGTCAATTGTGATAATATGTACTTTACTGATGGTTCCTCTATGAATGAGTCCACAGGATTTGGAGTGTTCAACGAAATTTTTAGCACCTCCCACAGTCTTCAGAATCCTTGCTCTGTGTATATTGCTGAATTGGCAGCAATACATTGGGCGCTGGACAGCGTCGCCTCACGACCTGTTGAACACTATTACATTGTAACGGATAGTCTTAGCTCTGTCGAAGCTATCCGTTCAGTGAGGCCGGAAAAGCACTCGCCGTACTTCCTTGAGAGAATACGAGAAATTTTGAGTGCTTTATCCAGACGCTGTTATGTCATTACCTTTGTCTGGGTCCCTTCACATTGCTCAATTCCGGGTAACGAGAGGGCTGACTCATTGGCAAAGGTAGGTGCAATTGAAGGCGATATTTATCAGCGTCAAATCGCTTTCAATGAATTTTATTCTTTAGTCCGTAAAAATACCATCGCTAACTGGCAACGTAAATGGAACGAAGATGAATTGGGCCGGTGGTTTCACTCGATTATCCCTAAGGTTAGCCTCAAACCATGGTTCAAAAGTCTGGACTTAAGTCGGGACTTTATTCGCACCTTCTCTCGACTCATGTCCAATCACTGTTCGTTAGACGCGCTACTCTTTCGTTTTAATCTTGCCGATGGCAATATCTGTGCTTGTGGCCAAGGTTACCACGACATCGAACACGTTGTTTGGTCGTGCGAGGAGTATCTTGTTGCCAGATCGAATTTAGAAAACTCTCTTCGGGCTAGAGGAAGGCAGCCCAATGTGCCGGTGAGAGATGTGTTAGCTGGTTTAGACCTTGATTACATGTCCCAAATATATGTCTTCCTAAAAGCTATCAATCTTCGTGTGTGATTGTCCTTATATCCTTATATTCTCCTTTTCCTTTCCCTTCGCGAGAAATCAAATCCCTTCTTACTAACAATAGAATAAGGTGAAATGTAAATACATGTTAGATATAAGATAGGCTTAAGAATTGAGTATGATGAATGTGAGTGCGAATGTGAGTGTGAACATTGTCAACATATCCTTATATCCCATCCTTTTCCTGAAACAAAATGTCACCCTTCTAAACTCGAGCAAGCCGCGAGTAATCGGTTCTCTACTTCATTAACATTAGAATTAATAAAAAATGTTTATATATACTTGTAACTATACAAATAGGAGTTTGGCTCCTTTAAACTTATGTAACTGAGCCTGTAAAAATAAACGATTTAATAAAAAAATAAAAAAAATTCAATGATTATTGCATATTTTCAAATAGACAATCTCAAAAATATGCTTTAAAAGGATAAAATAAGTCTTTTAAATACCCATATCTATAATATAATCGTTTCCAAAACAAATTTGGGTTTTTTTTTTAGCAAATAAATCTAATCTGACAACCGTTACAGCGTTATGCAGATTCTCATTGTCTGAACCAAAACATTCTATCTTATTATATGAGCAGGAATACAACCAAAACAACGTTAGGAAGCCATTTTATTCATACAAAACGTAATTCAAAAATAAAAATGAAGTGTAAAGCCTTAAATTGTGAGCGAAGGACGGATACTCATCCTGAGTATAAATTTTATCGGTTCCCTCAAGACAAAAATATTCGGAAAGAATGGATTCGATTTTGCGTGAACAGTGAATTAGAAGTTCCATTCTTTGAAATCAAATCAAGCACAAGAATATGTAGCGTAAGTATTAAAAACTAATTCTAAAACATATCCTAATACTAGTATATATACAGGCTCATTTTGTTGATGGGAAATACAATGAAAATGGAGTTACGAAAATTCCGACCTTAGCTGCATCCGCGAATGAGGAATGGGAAGAGATACAAAGTATTGAGAACAATTATGATTTGGTTGACGTATATGAAGGAGATAAACAACTACAGGAAGAAATATTTCGTTTGAAACATCAAATTTCCAAGCTGAAAAGGTAGTGTGTCAAAAAATATGTTATTTTCTAATATTTTATATTGATGTAACCGTTAATAGAATTGTAAAACAATGGAAGAAACAATGCGGATATCTGACCTCGAGAATTCGTGGAAAACAACCCGTGAAGAAGCTTTTCAGAGAAGATCAAATTAAGCTATTAACAGGAGAGGTTAAAAAAGTGAAACGTTGGTCCAATGAAACGATTACGGAAAATTTACAAATTCGGTTTGCATGTCAAGGTGGATACGACAAGCTTATTCAAAAAGGCTTCCCGTTCCCATCCACGAGGACTCTACTACGCCAAATTGAAGGAGTTCGTTTCAGTCCTGGTATGTAATTATAATCATATGTCTCATCGTTAATATGTTATATGTTAATATATGTTAATATATGAAATGATATTTTGTAGGTATTCTTGAAGATATATTCGAGCTGCTACAACATAAAGTCTCCACAATGTCGGTTGAAGAAAAGGACTGCGGATTGGTTCTAGACGAAATGAGCATAGACGAGGCAAATGAGTTTTGCCAAAATACGAAGCAGTTTGTTGGAACAACAACGCTTCCTATGTCCCAAACTTTAGCCTGTAAAGCTTTGGTATTCATGCTAGTTGGAATCGCAGCGCGCTGGAAACAGGTGGTTGCTTTCGAGTACACCGGCAACTCTATACAAAAAGAGTTTTTGAAGAATGCTGTATTGTCTGCAGTTTCAAGAGCAGAGGGAATCAGTTTGCGTGTCCATTTTATAACAACAGATTCCGGGTCCGAAAACCAGCGCATGTGGAAGGATTTGGGGATCGATATTCGTCGCAAAAATGAGACATTAAATGCTGCGATACCTCATCCAAACGCTGAGAACAGAATGCTAGAGATCATACCCGATCCCGTACACGTATTTAAAAATACAGTACATGGCTGGTTGAACAATGTCTACCTGAAAGTTCCGGATTGGTATGTTCGTGAAAAAAAGCTAACATCCAATATTGTTCATCGAGACCATTTAACCACAATCGTGAACTCCGAAATAAACAACACGTTGCGGCTTTGTCACAGACTAACGGCCTCGGATGTGTGCTTTGACAACAGAACATCTTCAATAGATAAAATGAAAGTATGCAACGCAACAAAATATTGCAACAGGACGGTGGCTGCAGCATTGAAGTTTAAGCGGAAATACGAGAATTACCGGAGCTTCTTACTACCGCATGCTTCATAGAAGACTTTGCTCGATGGTTCGAGCTTATCAATAATAGGGCAGAAGAAAAAGTATTTTGTTTGAATGATCCTATGAAATATGACGAGGATATCGCTCATCTGAAGACCATGGTGCGGTTAATGTATGATCTCCAAGTAGGACACGGACATTGGAAACCATGGCAAACAAGTGTAATCGTTTGCACGAATGCAATTGTGAGGTTGACAGATCGGCTTTTGCATGAAGGACACCCACAAATATTTACATCGCGGTTCGTCCAAGATTGTCTGGAGAGTCTTTTCTCATTGATTCGTGCAAAGCAACGACGCCCAACTCCATTGCAATTCAGCAATAACTTGAAAATTGTGACTCTTTCGCAATACATGACCGTAGTACCGAATGCTTCGTATACAGCCGATACACAACAACATCTTATTGGATTGATAGATTTGCTATCAAAGCGGCGTGAAGAATGTTCAGCCCAGAAATTGATGGACAATGAAGCAGCATCGACATCATATCGAATTTCAGCTTCATCTAATTCTAGTGATAATGTGGATGATATGAATATTGAATTCGACTATGAGTACACCGTCGATGAAGCGAAAACTTTTCTCGACAGAACAGAACAAAATTCGTTGTTCTATATAGCTGGTTTCATCATCAAAAAAATTATTCAGCGGGAAAGAACATGTCAGCAGTGTAACAAGAGATTGGTAGTCAGCAAAACACAACCTAGATTGTATCAACCGTCTCTTTTTTCATATTTGCGAGCTACAGCTTCTAACTCTCCCATCTGCATAGTGAATGATGAGACTTTTAATTTCTTCTTAGCAATGGAAATTCTATTCCGAAATATGAAATCGCATTTGGAACCTAACGAAGCTGATTTGCCGAAGAAAATGGCAGGAGAAATGTATGTTTTGCCATCCACTTTATTCCATTGTGAAAAAACAAGGAATGACATTATAAAAAAATTTATATCTTTTCGTTTAAAAAGCGGAGAAAACAAAAAAACAAGGAAACGAAAATTTGATAACAGGAGCATGGCATGGTAGAAATAAAATATATTAGTATCAGAAACCAAATAGATTATTATTAAACTAAACTTATGTCCATTTCCATTTTAGTGTTGTCCGAAAACTCATTTTTTCCACTTTTTCCCAAAAATGACTTTTTCAAAAAATCATAACTTTTGAACCTCTGAACCGATTCAGATGATCAATAAATCTAATTGAAGCCAATGAGGTAGATTTTTAATAGAAAAAATATTGAAAAAAGTATTGAACTTGGAAAGAGGGTTCTAGAGATGTGTTTTTTTCGTTTTAGAGTCATTATTTTGTAAATTTAACATGTTTTAAGTCTTCGTTCAATATTCTTATGTGACTAGACTAGACCTATGCGACTAGAATCCTATCTTTCCGGTAAGTGTGATATTTTTTCAAAAAAGATTGGCTTATTGGCTTCAATTTAATATGTCGATCATCTCAATCAGTTCAGTAGTTCAAATGTAATAAATTTTTGCAAAAAATTATTTTTGGATAAGAGTGGAAAAATGATTTTACGGACGACCGGTTAACTTTGAAAAGTCACTCAAAAACACAAAAAAGCCTATCTGATATCGAGATATGTTATGTAATAAATCCTCAGCTTTCAAGAAAAAACATAAAATATAAAAACATAAAAACAAAAAACATAAAAATAACAAAAAACAACTACATTCCTCAATCGATAGTTGAAAGAGCCGGACGCTTATTGTTCGCGTCTCTGCTACAAATCGAAGCTGGTGAAGTTTTTTTTTCCCCTCCGCCAAAGTGCCTTTGGTTTTTTTTTTCTTTGACCGTTCGTGGCAAGATAAGTGCCGTTAATACCCGGAACAGCGAGGAAGCAGCACCTCTCCGGCAACGCCGGACCGGCGATCTGTGAATTGGTTCCAGCGGCATCGATTTCATCATAGAGAAGTATAATCAACAACAACTTTTGCCGTCACGCTATTGTGTTTACCTCGTAGCGTGCGGTGTTGTATAGCTTCGAATAGGGGTGTTCAAGGTTGTTCGGACACCGCAAATTAGTATTTTGTTTTTTTTTGGAAGAATTTTTTTTTTTTTGAGATATATATATATTTATATATTTTTCTTAAATTTAAGTTAATTATTAGTCTAAGTTAGTTTTAAGTTGAGTTTTTGAGCGCGCGTGCGTGTGTGTGTGTGTTTTTTTTTCATAGACGGTTGCGCACCGTTTGCGCAACCGTTATGACATCTACCGATGCCATTGTTGCGCGGACGCGCTATTATCAATCGACCTCAAAGGGACCATGGGTTGTTTTCTTTCGGCCCAAGGGAAAATCGTTGAGAACTCTTGATATTTCAAGAGATTTGCTGCGTCAATTTTCGGGCGTCTCGATACATAAAGAGAGACCGGATAAACTGCGTGTAGAAGCACTGACTTTTGATGTGGCCAACAAGATTGTTGACCACGAAGCTTTTAACAGGGAATATCACATCTACATCCCTTCTCGAGAGGTGGAGATAGAAGGCGTAGTAACCGACGCGAGTCTGAGTGTCGATGAATTGAAAAAAGCTTCGGGTTCTTTCAAAAACTCGATGATAGGTGATCTTGTAAAGATCCTGGATGTTAGAAACCTGCATTCAGCATCTTTGGAAGAAAACAAAAAAGTTTATAAGCCCTCGCACTCTTTTCGGATTACTTTCGCAGGTTCTGTTCTCCCAAACTATGTGAAAGTAGAAAATATTTTTTTCCCAGTGCGCCTGTTTGTACCACGGGTTTATAATTGTACCAACTGTAAAAAGTTGGGACACTCGTTTAGCCACTGCGGCAACAAATTTCGTTGCGGTAAATGTGGCGAGAAACATAGTGAGGATTCTTGCACACAAACAGTGGAAAAATGTATCCACTGTGGCGAGAATCCTCACCCTCTACAGGAGTGCCCGAGGTACAAACAGCACTCCGATAAAGTGAAGCGTTCTATCGCTGGACGCTCCAAGCGGACTTATGCTGAAATGCTAAAGACCGCATCAGCCGCTCAAGATGAAAACCAATTTTCGGTTTTGTCATCTCAAGAATCGGACTCTGATTCTGATGAGGGTCATATTACGGCTGCACCAGAATCTTCAATAAAGGATGAATCATCAAAAAGAAAGCTCTCTTCACCAACGGTGCACCGTAAGAAACCTAAAGTGACCCTCGGAAGATTGTCTAATTCCAAGGGTAATAGTAATAAAAAAACGAATCCGAAGGCTCCTTCTCAGCCAGTTCCTGGTTGCAGCAAGGATTTTACGTCATTACCCAGAGAAGAGAGAAATAAAAACGCTGCTCCTCGAACTTCTCGTAGAAAATTCGCGTCTAATCGAGGATTGATAGGTTTTTCGGACATTGTGGACTTCATACTAAACACGTTAAAAATTCAAGACCCCCTCAGAAGCTTTATTTCTGCCTTGCTTCCATCTTTAAAGTCTTATCTTAAGCAATTGACTGCTTCATGGCCCCTCCTTGCATCAATCATATCATTCGATGGATAATTCCCCTAGCGTAGTAGAAGATATGATCAATGTGCTACAATGGAACTGCCGTAGTCTAGTGCCAAAACTAGATTCGTTCAAATTTTTACTTCAAAATTATGATTGTGATATATTTGCCCTCTCTGAAACATGGCTTTCTTCTGACACTGAACTCAACTTCCACGATTTTAACATTATTCGCCTGGATAGAAATGATTCTTATGGAGGAGTACTTTTGGGGATCAAAAAGTGCTACTCTTTCTATAAAATTCCTCTCCCAGCTCTATCAGACGTCGAAATTGTCGCGTGTCAAATAACTGCAAAGAGTAAAGAACTTTGCATAGCTTCAGTATACGTTCCTCCAAATACTAACATTAGCCGTAGTCATCTTTGGAATCTAGTCTCGATTCTCTCATCCCCAGTTCTAATTCTGGGTGATATGAACTCTCATGGTACTGGGTGGGGTGATCCTTATGATGACGCCAGAGCGGCTATTTTTTACGATTTATGTGACGATTTCAACTTGACTATCTTGAACACTGGTGAAGCGACACGAATTCCAAAACCTCCGGCTCGAGAAAGTCGTCTCGACCTTTCTTTTTGCTCAAGCTCGTTATCATTGGATTGCCAGTGGAAGGTCATCAATGATCCCCATGGTAGCGATCACTTGCCAATCAGTATATCAATCAAGTGTAGCCCGCAATCCACTGAACCATCTCGAGTTCCATTTGATCTAACAAGGAACATCGACTGGCAAAAATTTGCAACGGCGGTAACAATCGGTGTCGAATCAATAGATATACTTCCACCATTGGAAGAATATCGATTCTTTGTCGATTTGATGTATAAAAGCTCACTGGAAGCACAAAAAAGAAAAGTTCCAAGTGCTCCGTTTAAAAGAAAACCAGCCACTCCTGGCTGGGACGATGAATGCACAAAATTGTATTTGAAAAAATCTGATGCTTTCAAAGCTTTTCGTAGACATGGAACATCCACACACTTCGAGGAATATTCAAAGCTTGAAATACAGCTGAAACAATTAATTAAAGCAAAAAAACGCGGTTACTGGCGCAATTTCATCGAAGGTCTTTCTCGTGAAACCTCAATACGTACCTTGTGGAGGGTAGCTCGCAACATGCGTAACCGCTCATCTACCAACGAGAGTGAAGAATACTCCAACCGATGGATATTCGATTTCGCGAAAAAGGTCTGTCCAGACTCAGTTCCAGCCCAACATACTCTTCGAGAAACGTCTCCGAGCAGTGGACCTCTGGACGGACCATTCTCAATGCTGGAATTTTCTATGGCTCTTCTTTCATCGAACAACTCTTCACCCGGAAGCGATATGATTAAATTCGTTCTTCTAAAAAATCTTCCCGATATCGCGAAAAGACGCTTGCTAGACTTATTCAATACCCTACTAGAAAACAACATTGTGCCACCCGAATGGAGACAGGTCAAAGTAATAGCAATTCAAAAGCCTGGCAAACCAGCGTCTGACCATAACTCATACCGTCCGATTGCTATGCTCTCGTGCATTAGAAAATTGTTGGAGAAAATGATCCTTCGAAGACTCGATCAATGGATCGAGACAAATAATTTGCTATCAAGTACACAATTTGGGTTTCGCAAGAGCAAAGGAACAAACGATTGTCTAGCGTTGCTTTCTACAGATATTCAACTGGCCTTTGCGCACAAGGAGCAATTGGCTTCAGTATTCTTGGATATTAAGGGAGCTTTTGATTCGGTTACCATAGAAATTCTGTCAGACAATCTGGACAGATGTGGACTTCCTGGAATTTTGAATAACTTTTTGTACAATTTGTTGTCAGAAAAGCGAATGAACTTCACCCTTGGACAACTGACAACTTCCAGAAATAGTTATATGGGTCTACCCCAAGGCTCATGTCTGAGCCCCCTTCTTTATAATTTTTATGTGAAAGATATTGACAGTTGTTTGGCAGAACAATGCACGCTTAGACAGCTTGCAGATGATGGTGTGGTTTCCGTCAGAGGTCTCCATGCCGAAAATTTGCAAAGACCATTGCAAAATTCCTTAGATAACTTGTCTTCTTGGGCAAGGAACTTAGGGATCGAATTCTCGCCGCAGAAAACCGAACTGGTAGTGTTTACTCGAAAGCGGTTCCCAGCCCAATTGCAACTTAAGCTTTTGGGCAGAAGCATTACCCAATCATTGACTTTCAAGTACCTTGGTGTCTGGTTTGATTCAAAATGCACTTGGAATACCCACATTACGTATTTGAAGCAAAAATGTCAAAAGAGGGTCAACTTCCTCCGCTCGATTTGCGGCACGTGGTGGGGAGCTAATCCGGGAGATCTCATAACACTTTATAAAACAACTATTCTATCCATTCTGGAGTATGGCTCTTTTTGCTTTCTCTCAGCAGCTAAAAGTCACCTTCTAAAACTGGAACGAATTCAATATCATTGTCTGCGTATAGCTCTTGGCTGTATGCACTCAACGCATAACATGAGTCTCGAGGTTCTGGCAGGAGTAACTCCTCTACAGAACCGATTCTGGGAACTTTCTCTCAGAATACTGGTGAAATGCGGAGTCACGAACACACTTTTGATTGAAAACTTTGAAAAAATTCTTCATCTAAATATACAATCTCGGTTTATGAGAATTTACCACCACTATATTTCGTCAGATATTTGTCTTCCATCGTTTACTCCAGACCGTGCTCACTTCACCATCAGCAGTTCCTCAATTGAATACGATCTGTCGATGAAACAAGCAATACTTGGAATCTCAGATCAGCTTCGATCAACTTACATTCCCCGTATTTTTAACCGAAAGTACTCAAAAGTCAATTGCATGAAAAGATACTTCACTGATGGGTCTCGCCTCAATGGATCCACTGGCTTCGGTGTTTTCAATGAAAATTCAAGCGCCTTCCGTAAACTGCAGGAACCTTGTTCCGTTTATGTTGCTGAGCTGGCAGCAATCGACTTCGCATTGGGGATGATCTCCAACAAGCCTGCAGACCATTACTTCATTTTCTCGGATAGTCTCAGTTCGCTTGAGGCTCTCCAGTCGATGAGAACTAGTAGGCACCCATCTTATTTCCTCACAAAAGTGAGGCTGCAGATGAGTGCACTGATCGAAAGATCTTATAAGATAACCTTTGTATGGGTCCCCTCTCATTGCTCAATTCCTGGCAATGAGAAGGCGGACACTCTAGCAAAGGTGGGTGCCCAGGAAGGCGAATTGTTTGATAGACAGATTTCATACAATGAATTTTTCCAATTACTGCGTCAGAGTTCCCTCTTGAGTTGGCAAACCGATTGGGACACTGGAAGTCTTGGGCGGTGGTTATATTCAATTATTCCAAAGGTTTCTTCGAGAGCGTGGTTCAAAGGTTTGGACGTAAGTCGTGACTTCATTCGTGTAATGAGTAGACTTATGTCCAACCACTACTCGCTAGATGTGCACCTCCACAGAATAAATCTTGTTCAAAACAATGTCTGTCGGTGTGGAAACGGTTACGATGACATCGATCACGCAGTTTGGCAATGTACGGATAATTACGCAGCCAGAGAGTACCTTTTGAATGCCCTTGAGGTCCAAGGAAGACAACCCTATGTTCCTGTTAGAGACGTGTTGGGAACTCGCGACATCTGCTATATGCAGTTGATCTATATGTTTGTGAAACGGTCTAGTATAAGAATTTAATGCTTTTGTGTTTTTTTTCTTTTTCGTTATTAGTTTGTTTGTATTGTCCCCTCATCTCACCGTCGCCCACCCTCGACAGCTAGTCGAACACCAGATGCTATCCCTGGTCATTATGCACAATGCTACAGTGCGTGCGGCAACCCTCGGTTGAGACAATGATACCTCATATCCATATCCCTAACCTGACCCGTCCCACAAAAATTGTTGCCCCTCTAACCTCGAGTAAACCGCGAGTAATCGGTCGAAACCTACTAAACATAGATTTAAGATGAAATTTTTGTATAAACAAAACTTGAGTTAGCGGCTCCGCAAAGCTTATGCGATTGAGCCTTACAAATAAACGAATTGGAAAAAAAAAAAAAAAAAAACAACTACAATCAATAGTTACGAAAACAAAATTCGATTTCTTGGCAAACCTAATATTTTTCCAAAAAAGATTAATTGGCTTCAATTTGATATATCGATCATCTAAATCGGTTCAGTGATTCAAAAGTTATGAATTTTTAAAAAAGGCACTTTTAGGAAAAAGTTGAAAAAAATGATTTTTCGGACCACCCTAAAATAAGAAAAGGTCACCCTAACGAAAAAATAAAAAATACGGGTCTAATATTTTGCAATAAAGAAAGAAACTACCACTTTTCATGGAAATCTGAGGAGCACTATATCGGTTTGACATGAAATGGATGTATATATATATATACATATATATATATATATATATATATATATATATATATATATATATATATATATATATATATATATATATATATATATATATATATATATATATATATATATATATATATATATATATATATATATATATATATATATATATATATATATATATATATATATATATACATATAAATTTTTCAATTCAATCAAAATATATTAATAATACAAACAAAATAATTAGGTAAAACGTGTATACAATTCCTTCACATTTCCTCTAAACTAAGTATCCTAATATCAATTAAATTCATTTTTTTTCTAAATTCAATACAAACCCAACGTAATTTATTTTTATTGGCAACACTGGAAAAATCGACTTTGTTTACAAAATTTATCGATATCGACCAATCAGAAATCAGAACGACTGACAGAAATTTGGTCCGTATCTGACAGAAATTTGGTCCGTAAAAGACCCCCTATTGTCTGATCTTATCTTAGGAGTAATTCAAATCCTACCTACTACCTACCTCATATATACTCATTGGCTTGCATCAATACACTCAAACGGGATAAGTTGTGTGACCTCTAAATAAACCACCAATTGTCACGTCACAGTATCTTGACAGTTAGATACAGTCTGTTTTGCACTTCATCTAATATCGAAATATAAGAACAAAACACTGTGAAAGTATCTTGAATATTTGTTAAAATCAGGGTGCTTATCTCTTTGCAATGGTATTATTCTACATTAAATGCATGTCGATTCCATCGTGACTTCCAACAACCGTTCGAAACTCGAAAAGTGTCGTTTTGCATTGTATTTGTGGTAATTGAATGCCTGGTACCATCACCTTGCACTCACCATTGTTGATCGGCGAAAGTACGAAAGCTGTAGAGCTTTGAACTTGAAATCCTATTTACGATATGAGTAACTAAAGTTTAAATGATTTGTTATGAATAACATTGTGTTACGTGTCAATTCATCGTGGATAATAAATTCATCACACTAGCGGTACGTTGTGGTTGGCAAATCTCAAGTGCAAACATCGTATTACACCCACCCGCGGTTTGGTAGCAATCAATCTGGATTGTGCATACAATGCATGGTATCAATAAATCATTTGCCAAGCTCGCTAGTTGATAAACCAGTTTACCAGTCCGGATCAACGCACCCTTAGCTGCGTAGTGCACTTTAGTCTGCAACGGTATGGAAAAATTTCCTTTGAAGGGAACAAATCATTCCACATCATCAACGGTCGTCGGTACCCATCCACTGAGCGCCGATCATCCCTCATATCAGGCATTTGGACGGAAGGTAAGCAGTGTTTGCCTCCCCCCCACACACACATGTGCTGAAATGTCTGCGTTTCAGTCTGCACCCTTCCAATCAATGAATGATATCGTCGCGAAAACGAGATGCTCATTGTGATTTCTCCTACCTGTTCATGCTCTGGTACGAATTACTCTATGCGCGTGCAACAATGGGTTGATGCATGAATAAGCTTTGTCATCTGTTTGGTATTCGTTTCAGTATCGGTTATTCAAAGAATCGACATTATTTTGTTCTCATTAACTTGTTTAGCTTAAATATGTCTGGTTTGGTTATTATTTCTTATTGGTTTCATAACACAATTTAAGCAATTCAGTCGTTCAGTATTGAACGTTCATGAAATAGACAGTTTCATTCATTTATTTTATTTCCTAGAACATGGCGAAAGGATATGTTAACAAGCTTCAAACAAACACATTAATCGTTTCTCCTCTGTTTACTGATGTTCATATATTTATTATCAAACAGTTCCACCGGTTCAAATGATCTTAGTAACTACAAAAATAACATTTCCAGCATCGCTTTGACACATATCGACTCTTGTTTTGGCCTAGTTTGAATCGCATCGCAGAACATGCGCATTTGATAACCCTATTGATTTTTATCACTACAATCTGTCTTCAGCAAACAGCTAGATGATGGAGTAGCATATAGCATATTCCCGCGGGTAGAATTTGTCTGCACGGATAATGCGGAACTTATTGTATCGCTAATATTGCAGTGAACAACATAAGTGGAAAGTGGAAATATTTCTCTGCAATCGTCGCTTATTTAGTAGATTACAGTGTCGAGTGTTTATTCCCATACTAAACCAGTACCCTTGATAATGATTTTTCGGGTGCTGAAATTCTAATGAGAAGTGATTAGTGATTTTAACACTAGTAAGTTATTTTATTGACGACGATCAATTTGCTTTGCTTCTCATTAGCTACGCTCTAACAAACTTCATAATCTGGTGCCAAAACCCTGTTTTCTTATTTGTTTCACTATGATTACCGGACACGCCTTTCTATTAATAATTCCCCCCTGTAAAAGTGTTGCGAATTATGGATATTTATCTGTTTGGCTGTTTTCCATTCCTTCCCACAGACTAAATCGCCAACTAATGAGAAGAATTTTCTAAACACAACATCCCTGACGGTAACATCGGACGACGAAATGATTGACATTACGCCAAATAATGTAAGCAACCCAAATTATCAGTACCATTCGGCGTCGAACGGTGCCCAACGTGAGGACGGCGTCGGTGGGAATAGTGCAAACACCACAGGCAGTAGTGCGACAGGAGGTTTACACGCCACTGGTGATAACGGTATACGGACATCACCCTCGCACGCCAGATTTGGGCGAGATTTTCACACGGATCATGAAGGTAGGTTTCGGCGTGTGATAACGATTGCTGTTGTTGTTATTATTATTCAACATTATTGGCGGTGGTGATGGTGATGGTGTCGAATGCTTTTGATTTATTATGATTTGTTATCACATAGCCGAATCTCATCGCCTATACTTATATTGTAGAAGCACTACAATAGATCAAACTAATGATCGCAGTGGTACAAATGATCCTACAGAAGAAGAATATTGTAGAAGGTAATTTTTCTTTAATTCTGGGAAGACTAGCGAAAGAGAAACGATATATTATTATTTCTGACAGTACTCGTTATTGTCGAATTGCTAAGGAAGAGGTCAATTGTACCGTATATCTTTACGAAGAATAAAATAAACATCGTCCTTTATTCAGTAAGAAATACATTCACCATAGTCATCTGCACGACTTAATTACGTCAAGTTATTCTTTTTCTCCAAATTGTAACTTGTCTGAGAAATACAATGACACACATCCGTCTAGAAACTGCTTCAGCGATAATCGTCTTTCAGCCAGGCAAATAAATGTGTTAGACGTTGAACTCTCCGAATTGAACGTGTGTCGAAGCTTCTATACTACATATTCAAAAGTTTCAGATTTTCAAACTTTAAAAAAAACAGAAAGTGAGTTATATCTGTGGTATAACCGCAAGGGTGACGTAGGACTATCGTTGATTTAGTGATCGTTTGTTTTTAGCTGCATCTGAATCAATTCTGAATGAATGAATAGAAGAATATTTGAGGGACTTCAAAAACGAGAGGGTTACGTTGAAGGCACAATATTCAGCAAAAGAAGCAATCACACAAAAGTTGTATAATACACAAAACATTGCTTGTATTGTGATATGATTTGTATTCCATTTCCAATAGACAAAATATCTGTTGCATCAAATCAGTATACATAATTCTTGCATTCGCTCGTCCTTTCTCACAACATCCATTTCTCGTTTGCGAAATTGTTGAGTAAACATCGTTTGCCAGTGCGCGTAGAGCAGAAATTTCTTCTTAAGATTCATTGCACCTCTAATAAATTGCCCAAAGATATGGTCTAACTTTGATCGCACTTGATTGAAAAATCACAAGACCAAATGTATTTTATCGAAGTATTATATGGATAGAAAACATAATGAACTCTTTCGTTTGAATGTAATGTAATTTCAATTCCAAGGGAACTGGCAGTTTATTTTTCAGCAACGAAACATCTTTCCGGAATCTCATCGACGCTGATTGGTAACCAAACGAAAACAGTTCCGCGCGTGTATGTATGTGTGGCGGCTGCTCCGATGTCTCCGATGTTTTTCAATACTGATACTCTCTTGGTCGCCTTCTCTTCTCCTTCTGATGAATCGGCTTTTCTGCGCTCCCTCACAGTTCCAAACAAACTGAATGCGTTTCAGGCCAGGTAATGAATCCCTCGATCCCTCGCCGTTCAGCTCGTCCAGTTCGTTCAGCTCGTTCAGTAACGATCTTGTGTTGTCGAAGTCCTCACGAAAAATGAATGCGTTTCATCACCAGAGTATCGCTTAAGTATGCTTTTTGTCCGTGATTGAATCGAGAGAAGGTGTGATTAACGATGGCAATTTGGAAGACACTCTCTGAGTTTGAAACTTTCAGCGATTGAGCAATAATCGATTGAAAATTATATGATTTTCGTGATGCAAAACATTTTTCGTTGCGCGCGCATCCAATATTGGATACGAAAATATCCTACTGATGGGAAGAATAATCTTCAGAAGCTTTCCTGCTAATTGCACTTGGCGATAACGATAACATCTTTCCAGATTCTCCTCGATACTCGAAGCCCACCAGTGGTTAATGCTAACTCGATAACCACCTGTTCATTGCACTTGATTGAAAAATCACAAAACCAAATGTATTTGGTTGCAGTGTTATATGGATGGAAAACATTAAAATAAACTCTTTCGCATGAATGTATTTTGCAATTCCAAGGGGAACTGGTAGATTATTATTCAGCATCTTTCCGGAATCTTCTGATGGACTCCCTTCTGGCCTAAGACAGCACAACCAGGCGCTTGGTGACACCGTTCATTAGCGCTTTTATGATGAACGAAGTTAGCTTCACCACAACAGCTACAACATGCTCCAATCGCTCTTCAATTATAACTGAGTGGATTTCGTTCGTTCGTTCTTGTTTTTGAAGGGACTTTAACCCAAAGGTCATTCGTCCCTGCACTGAGTGGATTTCCGAGCTGCGATCGTTTATATACCGATTGGTGATTTCAATAACCTGTTTTGAAAGCAATTTTAAGGCTATTGAAACAAGTTTTTGTATGAAAAAGTAACAAGTATACAACGCGTAGACATTTTATCTTTCGAATTAAGTGTTTATCATACCATTTTGTTCTGTTGTTTAGGAGCTATTAACGCTCACAATATCGGTCTCCGGCGTAACGCTTTCGTTTTCGAAACTTTGATTTTACACCCCGGTATAGAAATGAAAGACGTAGTCCTACGTCAAAAACAACGAAACAAAAATGTCCATTATGCCAGTAGTTTAGCAATTTTAACAAAAAAAATTAATGATGGGTGGATAATCAGCCTGGCTTACGCCAGATGTGTAAAGGAATTCTTTCCAAGCAGCGAGTGTTATTCATTATTTCTGCGCTTTCGAACTTCCTCATTGTTTGTATTCCACCGCAGCACTTTCCATTCAAAAAAATATCAAGACCTTGGCGAGTAGTGGAATTGTGGACATAATTGCCTCAAGTCCATAGAGACTTATTTGACTCCCTGATTGGATGCGTTTCTTTTTTACGGGCGAAAATTTTTGGACTAAGGTGAAATTTTAATGAAGTGTTGAGGATTTTTTTTATTGAAACTGAAACAAATGTTAAAGTTTTTTGATGTACTTCGTTTATTTGCCAGGCTCAAACGCAATAATAAATTTTCATTAGAAACAGATCAGATTTATTATACTGAAGTTTTGCTAAAACTCGCATTAAGTAAATCTCTTACTAAAGTTGAATTGAAATTTTATCCAAATTTCACTAAATTGTACATAACTGGCTAAAGTACCCAGCAAACAGGGCTCTGCATAGTCATAGTCAACTGAGGATAGTCAGCTGACTATCTGATTGACTACATCCGTATTCAGTCGGAAATGACTTTTGGTTTCTTTACGCAGTTCTCCGCCAAAACGACTTAACAGTCAGTCGGGTGTTTAGTCACTCTCTCCCTCTACTGATTCGACCATATCATTTCGTTCTTCCCAGTCAAATTGTCTTCATTGCCTTCACTTCCCCCAAAACGAATTCGTTCCTCTATCTTTATCATGTATCACGTAAGCATGCATCGATGTTTGAGTTCAACGTGGTTTGACATACGCTACAGGTGAGCTAGACAAAACAAAAATTATTCACACGTATAAAATAGCTATTTTGCTCGTAAATATACTAATACTAACGCGAGGACCGTTATAGCATACCCGATAACTGACTAAGTTCGTTGGTTTGAATTCACGATGAGTAGACAATAAACCGTCCATTAATGGGGCAACTACTTTTTTGCATCAGAAATCAAGTGTTCGTTCCTCTCTATATGGATGTAAAAATAAGATTGTGTGCGCGGGTACCAATTTCGTTTCTAGGGGGATGTGGATTGAAGTCAGTTTAATGAAAAGGCAGATTTGTATTTATTAGTCGCGTCAGTTATAATAACCACTGACTGGACTAGTTCATCAGTCATCCTCGCTAGTCAACCCTAGTCAATTCATTTTCTAGTCAATTCACTAGACAAACACAAGTAAATCGTTTGATCGAAAGTTTGTTCATGTTTCTTGATTCATTGACGTAACTGACATGTTTGATCTCTTAAAAGTACAATGTAAATAGAAAAAGTTTGGTAATGAAGTAGAAAAAATGAACAAAATCAATATTCATTTCGTTCCACGTGAATATTTATTATACAAACATTTTCGAATTGCGATTAAAAATAGGGGTGTGGTTAAAATTTGTGGTTTTATGTATGGTTTGAAGCCAAATTTAAGGAAAGAAAATAATCAGAAAAAATATTTTTTATATTTTTAATGGAAAGCTGAGGATTTTTCACATAACAAGCCTTGAAACAAGGGAGGCGTTTTTTTTTCGTTTTTGAGTTATGATTTTTCAAATTTAACCGATGGTCCAAAAAATCATTTTTAATTTTTTTTTCCAAAATGACTTTTTTCAAAAAATTATTACTTTTGAACTACTGGGCCGATTCAGATGAAATATATCAAATTAAAGCCAAATTAAAGCTAGCCTCTTTTAAAAAAAATTACACATTTGCCAATTAATTGAATTCTAGTCGCATACATCTAGTCTAGTCGCATAGAAATATTGAACGAAGACTGAAATCATGTTAACTTTGAAAAATCATAACTTAAAAAGGAAAAATAACACATCTCTCATTTTTGGATATGTTATGTAAAAAAACTTCAGCTTTCAAGAAAAAGTATAAAAAATATATAGCATCCTTGGTCCCGAAACCATGTAAACTATAAAGAACTAAAACAATAAATAATTACGAAATCAAAATCCACCCAATTACGAAATCAAAATCCATTGGCTTTAATTTTATATGTCGATCATCTGAATCGGTCCAGTAGATCAAAAATTATGAATTTTAGTGTTGGGAAATGGAAAACTATTCTGAAGTTTTGGACCGAACAAAAACAAGAACAAAGAACAACGCGACGCGACTAATAATAGAACAAAAGGCCAGGTTTATTGACGAAAGGGGTGTTCCTCATCCACGATAATGCGTGGCCCCAAGACTCAAGGAAAAAAAATCAAATGTACTGTGTTCGAGCATCCTCCTTACTCCCCAGACCTCGCCCCTAGCGATTATCACTAATTCCCGGTGATGAAGCAGGCGTTCGGCGGTCAATGATTCGATAACACTGAGAAATTCGTGACGCAGTTACATCGCACTTCAAAAAGTTGAACGCTACGCACTTCGCGCTCGGAATAGAAAAAACTCGTGCCACGCTATGAAAAATACCTCGAACGTTACGGCGATTATATAGAAAAATAGAAAATAAAACGTAGATTACGAAAATCACCTTGTTTTTTGTCCTAACTTTATTTTTCCGCGATTTCTGAGGCACTGAAACTTATTTTTGGAACGCACCTCGTAGTTTGATACATACACCCGATTCTTATTTTTCTTTTATAATATCCAATTAGTTTTTCAGTATCTCCTAGCAAAATGACATCCCAAAAGCTACCCAAAACATAATTCCCAATAAAAAATAATATACCATAGCAGAGCATATTTAGTTTTCAACTGAAGAACACAGCTCTCGCCGCAGTAAAATACCTTCTTCACACCCAGCTCGGAACATACTTCATGACGCAATTTTTAATCCGGAAACCTTCCTAGAATTCACAAAAAATGAATTATCGATCGAAAAAAGTTATTAATATGTCCGAAAACACTCATAAATTTCCAGGAGCTAAATTTCATTTACACAAAAATTATCCTTCTTCTTCTTGAATGGCGTTAACGTTCCCTGTGAAACTTTTGCCGTCTCAACGTATGCATTAACTAGTGTCATTTATTAATACTTAGTTGAGATTTCTTAGGCCAAATAACACGCCTTGAATGTATTCCGAGGGGCAATATCTTGAATACGCGTGACCACAGTGCAAGTCGAAGGAAATTTCTTTGACGAAAAATCCTCCGGCCAGAACGGGAATCGAACCCGAACACCCGGCATGATAATGTGAGACGCTAACCACTCGGCCACTGGTGCACACAAAAAATTATCCGCTTCCACTTTTTATTAGTTGGTAACTTGAAAATATATCGATCTTTTTGTATTAACTCTTTTAAAGGAAGTGGTGGCCAAATTACTTGTGGGTCAAAAACGCATACATGTGATCCATTAATACACAAACCGTCCCCGCCTAACGGTATGAAAACCGACGCGAAGTATTTATTCATGAAGTCTCAACTTCGGATTTCAGAACAAAAATTTAAAAAGAAATGCGATTTGATATTTGACGTTCATGACTCTCAGTCACCGACTAGATGCTCAGATGGAAGACTGCCGAATCGTAATTAGTGAGGTTAACGTGTGTGAGTCTTATGTTTCCCTTGGATAGAATGATATGCACAGTGGATAGCTACGATAGTTTTCACATTGGTATATATGTATTCAAATTGTACAAATTGTAACTCGATGGTCGACTTATAAACGTTGGTCTTGATGATTGGAGATTATTCGTTCCCGGAGTTGCGATTGGTAATCAGATCCACACGGCAATGATTCCTGGATCTTTTGGATCATTTGTTATAATTTGTTTATTTACTGAAAGAGGACACATCGTTAGCCTTTAGTAATATATATTTTATTACCAACACAGATTCTGTTGCGGTATCGTTTTCGGGTATCGTAGAAGGTAATTTTCCCTGCATTTGTAAATTCATGTACATCATTAATAAGAACATATTGATCCGCCCTTAATTATCATCACAAAAAATTACTAACCAACCTCAACATTTTAGTTGTAATATCTCAACCAAATATAAAACATTTTCTAATCCTCTTTTATAGGAATTTCGTTTCCCGGAATGACAGACACCAGCGATGATATTCCTGGCATTGGTCAGTACGAGGATTTCCACACAATTGATTGGCAGCGAGATATCGCCCGCGATCGTATGCGACACAGGTACATTGTTAAAAAGCGACAGGACTCTTTCTGGGATCTAGTGAAGGTCAGTTAGTTTGTTGAATATTGTTTTGATTCCATCTACTATCACCTATCTATTGTTTAGGGTGCTCATGATGCCTCATCCGGATGGGTTTGTGTATTGTTGGTCGGGCTGTTTACAGGATGTGTGGCCGGCGTGATAGATATCGGTGCCAGTTGGATGACAGATTTGAAGTTCGGAATTTGCCCACAGGCGTTCTGGTTGAACCGGGAACAGTGCTGCTGGTCATCTAATGAGACAAGTTTTGTCAGTGGTAACTGTTCGCAGTGGCATACGTGGGCGGAAATCATCACCTCCTCACGCGAGGGCGTCGGTGCCTACATCATATCATACTTTTTATACATCGCCTGGGCATTGCTATTTGCGCTGCTGGCAGCATCCTTGGTGCGGATGTTCGCACCGTACGCCTGTGGGTCTGGTATACCGGAAATTAAAACTATACTGTCCGGATTCATTATACGCAGCTATTTGGGCAAATGGACATTGATTATCAAGTCGGTTGGTCTGATATTGGCCGTGTCGACAGGGCTCAGTCTGGGAAAGGAAGGCCCAATGGTACACATAGCAAGTTGTATAGGAAATATACTGTCGTATTTGTTCCCAAAGTACGGTCGCAATGAAGCTAAGAAACGTGAGATACTGTCGGCAGCGGCCGCGGCAGGAGTATCGGTAGCTTTCGGCGCACCAATCGGAGGTGTTTTGTTCAGTTTGGAGGAGGTTTCTTATTATTTCCCGCTGAAAACATTATGGAGATCTTTCTTTTGTGCACTGATCGCAGCCTTTATTTTGCGTTCCATCAATCCATTTGGAAACGAGCACTCAGTGCTGTTTTACGTTGAGTACAACAAACCATGGATCTTTTTCGAGTTGGTGCCTTTCATTGGTCTGGGAATTATTGGAGTGTGTGGAAATGGGAGTAAAAAGTAGGAATGTTTTTTAAATACTACCATCATTTCAGGGCGTGATAGCAACATTATTCATCAAAGCGAATCTCTGGTGGTGTCGCTTCCGCAAGCATAGCAAACTAGGACAATACCCAGTAACCGAGGTTCTGGTAGTCACGTTCATCACCGCCGTTATTGCATACCCCAATCATTACACTCGCATGAATACGAGCGAGTTGATCTATTTACTTTTCAGTCAGTGTGGAATTTCCAACAGCGATTATTTGTGGTATGAGAACAATGTTAGCAAATTTGGTGAGAAAAAAAAATATATGAAAGTTGTTACGTTTCAGCGATTACAATCGTAACTTCACTGACGTCAAGTCGGCTATTGAAATTGCTGCCGCCGGCCCGGGAGTGTATAAAGCAATTTGGCTGCTAACGTTGGCGCTAGCGATGAAGCTGGTAATGACGATATTCACCTTCGGCATGAAGGTTCCATGTGGACTTTTCATTCCGTCATTGGCGCTGGGTGCTATCATGGGTCGTATCGTTGGAATTGGTAAGGTTATTAACGTAAAACACACAGAGTAGTATGTACTGGAATACTTATCTACAGGAATGGAGCAATTAGCATATCATTATCCAAAGATTTGGATTTTCTCTGGAGAGTGCTCAACAGGTGATGATTGTATCACACCAGGATTGTACGCTATGGTCGGCGCTGCTGCTGTGTTGGGTGGTGTGACGAGAATGACAGGTTTGGATTTGAGATAATATAGAGGAATTCCATGTCAAATCAGCCGAAAACCGTCATTTTTTAATGCGACCCTCTCCGATTTTTTTGAAACTATCAATTTTTATTATCATATGATCAATTTTAAATATGACTGATTTTCATAAGGGCGTATGCAGATTTTTTTTTCTTTATTTGGGGGGTTTCAGCCTCCTGGGCTGGTTCGCCTCTTTATCGACGGCATTGCCGCTAGGTTTCGTTGGGAACAGATTGCACATAAAATTATCACATAAATATCGGACGTAAACATTAAACATATATAAATCCTTTTGCGAAACATAACCTAACGAGGAACTTGCTGTTTGCTTCTTGGACCAGATGGCAATGATGTCCTCGACCCATGGCTCCAGGCCAGTGGAGAGGAAGCCGTGCCGTTGAAGATGCCGAAGTGTTCTTATTCCCCTTCATCGTGGAGGGGGAGGAACAAGGATCTTCTTGTCTGATCCATTGTTCAGACGCTAGATCTTAAAAAATAGTTCGGTATCTTTTAGGTAGCAGACAAGCGCTGCTACTCTTGCTGGATCGTCCCTCAAGTTGTCTCTTACACTCCCGTTGATTCCATGAAGGTTTCGCAGATCATCAAATTTCGGGCAACCACACAAGAAGTGCTCGACGGAGTTTGGATGGATTTGGCAGAGGTCGCAGAGCAGATGAAAAGGTCCTCTATTGAATCCGTGTGAGACCGAGCAGTGACCGGTCCTCAGTCTGGACAGGATTCGTTGTTCTCTCATTCCTTTAACATCGTCAAACCTGGCAATCGTGCCCTTGACTTTTCAGAGGAACTGCTCCCTCTCTGCGAACCACCATTCGGTCCAAAAGGTGCGGAAAGAGTTGGTGATCCACAACTTCACATCGTCAAGCGGCACATCCCGAGTGAAGAACGGTCTGGTGTGACCGATTCCGGCAAACCGGTCGGCCGCTTCATTCCCTACGATGCAGTTGTGTCCGGGGACCCACATGAGCACAGTGTCGGGCAATATGTACTTCCTGATAGCCTGTACCCATGGATGTTCGGACCTGGTCGCACCGATGGTATCAATGGCGCTTGCCGAATCGAAGACGACCAACAACGGCTTGGAAGATGGAGTTGTAGTTGCCTCGAAGATGCCGGCCACTTTGGCCGAGAAGAACTGGCAGATGTCCGCGAATTTCTTGCTGGAAATCAGATTATTATTATTATCGCTTACCCCAAATCCAACTCCCGATGGTCCTTTTGAGCCGTCCGAGTATCTGATCTCGTGGAGACGGTATTTTTCTGCTATGGTGGCCTTGAAATATTCTAGCAGACCGATCGAGCTCGCCCCGGCTCGAAAGTTGTCCCTAATACCGTTTTCGACGAGAACAGTTGGGAACCTCCAGTCGTTCGCACCAAACCAGGCTTGTTTTGCCACCGGGGGGAGGTTGGAATGCGCCACCCGCTGCAGGATCGTCTTGCTAAGGGCGGTCAGGTGGGTCTCCCCTCTACCGCTGGTTTTCGACAAGAAACTGGCAGTCTTGACTACGATCGCCGAGTCTGTGATTAGATCGAAGGGAGGTTCTCCAATTTCAGCGCAGACAGATGCAGCTGGTGTTGATGGCAGGAGACCGGAGACAGTCCGTAGTGCTTTGTTGTAGATCGGTGCCAGAGATTTTTGGAGCTTGTCTCCAGCCAAATGGGCGTATGCAGAAGCAGGTATGGGAAAAATCGTATCCAAATTCGTTCGTCTGATTCTTATGGACTCTGAAACTACTAAACACATCGACATGAAAATTGGTATGTACGGGTTTTTGGGGTCGGAGAAGGTTCTTATGATAGTTCGAGACCTCTCCCCCTCTCCAAGGGGGGGCTGTCATACAAATCAAGCACACATTTCTGCATTACTCGGGAATTAAACAAGCAAACCAAACCAAATTTGCATGTGAAGGTTTTATGGTGCAATAAATGTTTCAATTCGCATATGTTCTACAATTACATATTGACAAGCGTTGTTCGACCATTTGATGTTTGCGCTAACGAAATTGATCTTGGTTTTTAACAAAATTGAAATGGATTTTAATGTGATGAAACGCACTTCTATATCATCTTCTATCTACATAAATGAAAATGGATCGCCGAATGTGTTGATAAGAGCAAAACTCGAGGAAGGAATTGTCCGATTTAGGGCTGTCTTCATTCTATCATATCTTTTGTATCAAACATTTATTCCATGTAACGGAGATACATGTTATCTGCAAGTGCTTGAAAAGTCTTGAACGAGAATCTTGAATCTTGAAAGACTTGTCGTGTGTCGAATGTGCATCGTGTTTCAGTGAGTTTGTTTTCTCCTGACACGGAGCATTGCTGAATGCTGAGTCAATACGATTACGTCGATCTGGAAAAGCTACTTCCGTACTTCCTATTGGTATAAACTACCTACAATTTATATTAGATTCGTTAAATCCATAGAACGCTCCGAAATCGTCAACATCAACTCCACGTTTTATCTGTTGCCGTTTATAAAACAGATTTGTAAAGCTTACAGAACTGGGCCTAGTCTCAATTTGAGTTATGCCGGAAACCAATCAATTTGAGTTATGCATGAAGAGTACTTTCCGGAATTCCTTGATATTTCGCTGAAATACCTTTTCTTGCCATCTCCATGGCCAGAACAAGCTGCAGCCTCATTCTGCGCGTTTTAAATTATCTTTTTTTGAGAGTTCAGCCATTTTAAACACTTCAAATAAGTCACATTCAGATACAAAACACATAGAACATACTGATTTTGGATGAATTCCGGATCTGCAATATTGTTTTCGTTAAATTGGGGAAAAGAAAGAATTCGTTGTGTCTTAACGTTAATGGTAACAGGAACATAAATATGACATTTTCAGTGATGTCAGATTTGTTTTTAACATTTTTTTCTGTGCAACCAATTTTTTTCGGGTGACAACAAAGACGAAAGGACAATCTAACAATCTATCCATTTAGTCTAAAAAACACGAAAGTGTGTAGAGTTAAGAGACGCGCAGAGTTAGGTGGATTTACGGTATGTAAAATATTATTTTTCCTATATAGTTCAACAACTTTGCCGTACAAAATAGTTTAATCAGTCCTCTTGATTTCGTGTTACGATTTTTGGAGGAAAAAAATACAATGAATACGCTCTTACAAAAAAAAATCAGTCGTAATTCAATTTGGTCATATGATAATGAAAATTGTGACTTTTGGTAGTTGCCACCATTTATAGAAAGTCTCAAAAAATCGTAGAGAGTCGGTTCAGCCACAAGCCACAAAATTTGGGCTAATTGTTTATCTTCACAGTGTCACTAGTTGTAATCATGTTCGAGTTGACTGGAGGCGTGCGGTATATAGTACCTCTCATGGCGGCCGCTATGGCGTCGAAATGGGTGGGTGATGCGTTGGGAAGACAGGTAACTATGATACGAGTGTGGAAAGATCCCCTCTCAGCTGTATTTCTCTATTCTAGGGCATTTATGACGCTCACATAGCACTCAATGGCTATCCGTTCTTGGACAGTAAAGACGAATTCCAACACACGACATTGGCTGCCGATGTAATGCAACCGAAGTAGGTTAATTTTTATACGCACTTAGTTTGAATTAATGTCAAATCTTATCCCTTGTTCCAGACGCAATGATACTTTATCCGTGATTACCCAGGACTCGATGACAGTGGATGATATCGAGACCCTGTTGAAAGAGACTGAACACAACGGCTATCCGGTGGTTGTGTCGAAAGAGAATCAATACCTTGTCGGGTTTGTGTTAAGGAGGAATCTCAATCTCGCTATAGGTAGATTGTTTGGTTGTTATTCTCAAGTTTAATATTTACTGAGTTGATGTTCAATACCCAGCGAACGCACGGCGCTCGATCGACGGCATAACAGGACAATCGCTGGCAATATTCACGTCGGCCGAGCCGGTGCAAAGTCTGGGTCCATCGCCTTTGAAACTGAAAAAAATTCTCGACATGGCCCCCATCACAGTGACGGATCAAACGCCGATGGAAACAGTCGTTGACATGTTTAGGAAGCTTGGTCTACGGCAAACACTTGTGACACACAATGGGTAAAATTAGCGACACATAAGTTTTAATTTTTTTTATGTTCACGTTTGATTAATCGTTTTAGTCGCTTACTGGGCGTCATCACCAAAAAGGATGTGTTGCGGCACGTTAAACAGATGGACAATGAAGATCCAAATACTGTCCTCTTCAATTAGAGAAGTTAACTTCCGTTTATTCTCTGACCCTATACTACTTAAACAGGAGTAACTTTTGGTTCCACACAGTTGGATTATGTTTATTATCCATTCTTCCTTCAGCCTTAGCGCTACCCCTACAATAATTCGAATGAAAAGTGTGACGATCTATCGTTTAACTATACAGGCAATACATATCTTGTTCCATTACAGATGTTGATATTTTATGTTTACAACCAAATAGATCTCTGTGGTGTAAGAGAGCTATGAATGTGTATGTGTATGTGTATGTGCAGGGTAGTCCTTGGAGATTTGACTACGAATTTATCACCCATAGTAACAGAGATTAGTACTTTGAAGGACGCAAAAAATGTGTTTGAGTGGCCCTCTGTACACGTAGCTATTCGAATGATATTACATCATCCCTATGTGTTATCATAGAAAATGGTTTTAGCGATAACATATTTTGTGGCTCATCGGAAACCGGTAAGTGATCAGAGCCGTTTCGTTTTGTTTCGAGTGACATACGATCATAGCTCACTTACATCCAACGATCACAAGCAGCATATTAAATATATATTTCGTTATTGTATTCATAGCATACTCTAGCGGCGAATTTTCAACGAGATTTAGCCAGTTTATATAAGCTGCATATTATTACCTATTGAACAAAACAGGCTGTAGAAAAATAACACTAGAAAATTTTTATACACGATTAGCTTATATATTTCTGTTGTTAATGTGTTGAAAAAACCCCCCCCTCCGATTTGGCTACGAATTTTTATCGACGTACAATATGTAAAAAAATAAGATTTTTCTAAATGGTCGATAATGTGATTGTTTGTACCCTTGATCTATTGAAATCAGCCAAGTCAATATAGGATACAGAAATAATAAAGTTGTATATTTATGTAATAAAAATATTTGACAGTGATGTCGTTTTTTAAGAGAATATCATTAACGCAGAAAAGTATCCTTCAAATAAGATATGAGCTATGAATTCCTCAATTTTCCAACTATAGACGGCGAAACAATTAAGGACCGTGCATCTTACGGACACCATTACTTGAACATCGGCCTACTTTCCCGCATATAGGTAGCGAATTTTTCGTCCGTGAATAGTTGTTGACTGTTATAATCCATGTTGTTGCAAATGTTTTCAGGTGTCAAATTTGTACATTTTATTGGGCCGGTCATGTGTTGTGTTATACACTGGCAGATTGGATCGTTTTGTGTGTACGTGTTCGCCGAACCAAAGGTAATTTTTTTATCCAAACCTGGAAGTTCGATAGCCGAATACTACATCGTTCTCCCTTAGATATCGTGTTTACTGAAGATCAGCGTATTATACTGTTGGCTCACTGGAGTAAACTATGGCTAAAATGTTCGTTCTACAGGATGACGGTAAAACTTAGCAGTAACAGCAGTCAATCATCAGCAGTTACAAACACAAAATCAGAAGGTAAGATACTTCTTTTTATACTTATTTTGTGAGGAGTTTCCGTTTTTAGTGTCTTGAGTCAATACGATAGCTTAACTCAGACACGATGGTACATGAAACACCAGATAGAAGGCTACACTATACATATCCAATATAAGTTTATGGAATAGAATTAGAAAGAATGCATAGAATCAACAGTCTTTGCCCGGTCTGCCAGAAAACGACAGTACCCGTCCCCCCAGTACCAACTGTATTTACCCAGTGCAAAATTAATTGGGTAGTACTGCACGTGAGTTATGTTGTTATGTTGCCCTTAAGTACACCACATGAAACAGTGGCTAGTTTTCCCGTTACACCAGCAATGGTTTCACCACGTTCTCTCATGCAACCCCACTCGCTCATGCACCCCTTTTCATCGGATGTTAGGAATAAAGCGGAACTTCTCCACAACAATCAGCGTGATGAAGCGTCAACAAGTGGTTCCAATGCGTTGGGACAGAACTCGTTTCAACTGACAATGCCAATCGCATGTTTCCACTAAACGGAAAAGAGAGAAAAATGCAAATGACTGATAGTACGGTACCATCACAGTCGATACCATCATCAAAATCACGCCACCGTCGTGAACGAATTCCCAAGGTCAGACTCTGTTTCAGCGGGTTAGAGTGAGTTGTCAAAAGTGTAAAAAACCAAAAAGCAATACCACGTTCACATTCCATGGGCGATCTCTCGGATCAAAGACCCTTTTCGTTTATTGGGATCGAACACTTTGGTTCGCTAGTAGTGGTGGTTCAGGAATTATTCAAAACGCAACAAATTTATGATTTGAAGCCTAGAGACGTTGAGCATTGTTTTGACGTAGGACTACGTTTTTTCTCTTCTATACTGGGGTTTAAGTTCAAAGTTTCGAAAACGAGAGCATTACGCCGGAACAACAAGATGTAAAGCGTTAATACCTCCTAACCAAGTGAACGAAGTGGTACAATAAACAGTTAATCCGAAGAATAAAATGTCTACGCGTTTTATGCTTGTTAATTATTGTAGTATTTGTGACTAAACGAAGGCAATAACAACTCAATTATAGTTTAATTGTACATTTATTGTATAACGGTAATACATGAATGTTTCCTCGTTACGATCTTATACTTTTTTCACCTTTCTTCTGTGCTGTAAGGCTGGTAGCTTGTCGGTGTCAGTGTTGCTGAACTGCTGGTCATACATATCTTACAATTACTGATCCAAAAACTTGTTTCAATAGCTTAAAAATTGCTTTGAAAACAGGCTATTGAATTCACGCTAATCAGTATATAAGCTGGTACCCGCTCGAAATCCACTCAGTTATAATTGCACAGCGGTTAGAGCATGTTATCGCAGCTGCGGCGAAACTAACTTCGTTCATCAAAAAAGCGTGAATGAACGATGTCACCAACCCTGTTTGTGCAAACAAATGGAATTGGTGCGTCGGGTTCGTTAAAGATTCCCCCTAATGTCGGGGAGAAGAATTGTACCACTAAGAAGGCGTCCAAGAAAGCACCAGCATCGATAAATGCTTTCGCTTGATGAGGTAAAGGTTGGGCTTTGAAGACAGCCGCCCCACACACACGCGCAACTCTTTCCGTTTGGTGGCCATCAAGCGGGCGAGCATCGAGTTTCGAGGAAGAAGACAGCCACCAAGAAGAAATCGAAACGATGTCTTCGCTGCTGCCGGAGATAAGAAAACAGCTACCGCTGCAGATAAACTCAAAGTTACTGCGGCGAAGTAGGTGAACAAGAAGAAAGCTACTGCTAATGCTATTGGTACAACAGTAGCAAAGAAAAAACCAACTAAATCATCTAAAACCGTTGCAAAGAAACCGAAGACACCGATGCCACAGAAAGCAGCAGAGCGGTTCTGAGCACAGAGCACAGCTTGTTTTCAGCAAATTGAATCCAGTTCTTAGAACTTTGAATTACTTGAAGCAAAAGAGTTTATTTAGTTTTCCATTCATAATATATTACTGCGATCAAATACATTTTTCGTATTTTTTTTTTCAATCAAATGCGATCAACGTAAGAACACGTCTTTCGGCAATGTGTTAGGGGTACAATGAATCTTAAGAAAGACAATTTCCGCTCGACGCTCGCCGCCAAACGATGTTCACTCAACAACTTCTCAAACGAGAAGTGGGTGTTGTGAGAAAGGAAGAGCGAGCGCAACATTTATGTAAACTGATTGGAAGCGATAGACATGTCGTCTATTGGATATTGTACTCTGGATTCTTTTTTACGCGATTTTTTTTACTGGATGTTCAAAGGACTGTAGCTTCAATACGTTCATTCGATTTAAAAAGCAATACGCCTCTGTCGGTCAAATAAGTTTTATTTACAAACTCACTCTCGTTCACAACATGTTCTCTTGTATGAAATATTTTTACATGCAGGATTAGCAAGTTAACTTTGTTGAGTTGTGAAAAGTCCTACTAAATGAAGTAACTAACTGTAACATAATCAAATAAGCTAGTCACTATCAGATCCAGCATCGTCATTGATTTCTCTAGTTTTCAGTCTTGCGATCAGCTCTTTCGCCGGATTAAACATGCCATTGGTTTGTACACCACACACAGCACATCGCGTTGATTTCTTGTAATTGGCCAATGCGCATTTCTCGCAGAAATAATGTTTACACCTAAAACGAGAAGTGCGGTTAGTGTTACACAGCACAACTTCGAATGATTCTATCTCACTTCGTCACGATCGGATCTACGAAGCTTTCCCTGCATATGTAGCACTTGAAGGGGAGCTCCTCCTCGTCCGAATGAATCTCATACTTTGTGTCGTCACCGTCGGAATCGTCGGCATAAGTTCCACCGGTTGTGGATGCTTCCTGCTCAAGCTGCCAACCATGCTTGTAATCACTTCGATCGTGCAAAAACTTGCAACTGTCGCCAAACCCGCAATAGCCGGTTTCTTTGTAATCTTTACATATATCCGGTTGATAGTCCCATCGCACCGTGGATCTGATGTTAGAAGGTGCCCGGATAGGGCCTTTGCGTACCATACCGGAGGCAGCATTCCCCAAAGCGCTATCCTTTTTCTTGTAGAATTGGGTGTAATTGTTCAAACCACGGTACACCTTGTCATCCGCCTTCCCCTCGAGTTCTTTGTTTATTTCGATACTTTTCTCGTAGATAGCTTGTGCATCGTTTTGCTTCTCGGTCTCGATTTCCAGTTCAGCGGTTGCACCCTGGTCCTGTGGACCAGTTGGTGCAACTGAGCGGTTTGATTTGTAAACGACTTTGATATCGTCATTATCATCGCTTGCCGAGTCACTCGCGGATTGATTATCTGTTTTGCGGCGGGATTTCAAGCCTGATGTGCCTTGGATGTTAGGATTTGTTTTCTGTTTTCTCTCCTGATTGACAACAACGGCGGACTCCGACTCGGCTTCATCTGGCGATAAAAAGATTTGTAATGTTGATAAAAAGTTTTATCATTATGATATATACCTGATTCTGAGGATTGCTTTCGCTTTCGAGCGAATTTATTTTTCACGCTGCGCTTTATAAAAGACATCGTTTGTTATTATTTTGTTTGGTATGTTGACAGCACTTGCGCTTGGCTTGGTAGCTTGGTAGCACAACACAATAAATCATTTACAGTTGCAGCATAGTGTTGCGCGACAACTTCAAATGGGGATTGGATGGCAGATCTCTTTCAGGTGATAGCTAAAGGCTGATTAAGACGATGCCAGTCAGCGCTCTAGTTGAGGTATCCAGTGAACAGAGAACAGACACTCTGTCCAAGTTACTTGTACCAGTATCGAACAAGTAATTGGCCTCTAACTTGAACAGAGTGTCTGTTCTCTATTCACTGGATACTTCAACTGGAGCGCTGACTGGCATCGTCTAAATCAGCCTTAAGCGTAAAGGCTGATTTAGACGTCAGTCAGCGCTCTAGTTGAAGTATCCAGTGAATAGAGAACAGACACTCTATTGAAGTTATAGGCCAATTACTTGTTCGATACTGGTACAAGGAACTTGAACAGAGTGTCTGTTCTCTGTTCACAGGATACTTCAACTAGAGCGCTGACTGGCCAGTCAGCGCTCTAGTTGAAGTATCCAGTGAATAGAGAACAGACAGAACAGTGAACAAGTTACTTGTACCCAGAGATGCCAACCTTCCTGATTTTTCAGGATTTCCCAGACTTTTTGGCACGCTCCCTGATATCCTGACAAACACTCAATTTTCCCTGATTTTTATAAAATGATCCTGATTTTCCCTGATTTTTTTCTTTTTGCTTTTTGCATTTTTTACTTTTTATTTTTTGGTCAGAAAAAAAAATCCATATAAATATACTGGGAGTTTTGCTGGTTGTATATGAAAACTGTCATAATAGTCTACATAAAAAAGCTCTACGATCCGCGCTTATATAATTTTTACTTTTTCTTTCGATTATACTTTTCGCATTTTCGAAGGTACAATGTCGACATTTTTTGAATTTTGAAGTTAACGTGAAAGAAATATAATCTATAAGAATCATATGCCCGAAGGTTCTTGCAATTCAATCTCAATAAAACGAAGATTAGAAACAGAATTGGAACGAAAACGATGAAAGGAATATTAGCGACCAAAAATTATGTACAGTTAAATAAAAACGATACAGGTTTCATTACATGTTCGCAGCAAATAACATCCAATTTACAAGAATTTTAGAAGTAAGAATGTGTAAGCATCTTTTTTATTAAACTGTAATTATTATTAAAAAGTGTTTTATTTCTTGAAGAAAATATATTAAATTGTTTGTAAAGCAAGAAGTTGTAAGAATGATCCGTGAGACACGACAAATGAATTAGCAGGTACACTACATATGTTTAAAATCTCCGTTCATGTGCATCAGTTGAAACATGGTTACGTAAATCGTTACGACTTGTGCGTTTCATCTATGCATCGATTTTTTTTAAGCAAATCGTGGCGGGTGATGAAAACAGGTCATTTTAAATAATCAGACTGACCCGGTCTTCACCTGAAAAACAATTATGATCTGGTTCAGGTGGTATTGAAGAGGAATTCTGTATTGTGAGTTTCTACCAAGCAACCAGTCGATACATTCCCACAAATACTGCTCCCAACTGAACAAATTAGCTTCCATAATTAAATAATGTTTAGAATTGTTAGGCTACCTGAAAGATTTCAGCACTTCCTGAATTGTTTGCAAAACAACACTGTGCATATAAAATTCAAAAAATAATACTTTTGTTTTCTCAAAAATGGGTACGAACTTTCCGGACAACCCAATATGAGCTATCCTGATTTTCCCTGATTTTTTTTTTCATTCTCCCTGATTTTTCAAAAAAATAGTTGGCAACCCTGCTTGTACCTGTATCGAACAAGTAATTGGCCTCGAACTTGAACAGAGTGTCTGTTCTCTATTCACTGGATACTTCAACTGGAGCGCTGACTGGCATCGTCTAAATCAGCCTTAAGCGTAAAGGTTGATTTAGACGTCAGTCAGCGCTCTAGTTGAAGTATCCAGTGAATAGAGAACAGACACTCTATTCAAGTTATAGGCCAATTACTTGTTCGATACTGGTACAAGGAGCTTGAACAGAGTGTCTGTTCTCTGTTCACAGGATACTTCAACTAGAGCGCTGACTGGCCAGTCAGCGCTCTAGTTGAAGTATCCAGTGAATGGAGAACAGACACTCTGTTCAAGTTCGAGGCCAATTACTTGTTCGATACAGGTACAAGTAACTTGTTCACTGTTCTGTCTGTTCTCTATTCACTGGATACTTCAACTAGAGCGCTGACTGGCCAGTCATCAATGTATCCATTTTGTTTGAAGTACTGTGGTATAGTTGTAAAGTTACCCGCAAATTCTCTCCAGTAGCTATAAAAATCGTATAAACGAATAGTATCCGGTCTTCGCCCAGTCAATAGGGAATTTCTGCTTGGTGCGCATATTGATTGCTGCAACATAAAATAGTGCTAAAGCAAAACTTTCGAACTAATTAAATTACTTACTTGAGCAAACACGTTAGTGAAGTAGTATCCCTTTTTAATTAGTTTATCGATGTTTGGTGTTATCGCTTTTGGATCGCCAAATGCATTTATTACCGGACGCAAATCATCCAACATTATAAGAAGTACATTTGGTCGTTTGATAATGAGGCTTGTTGCCCGGGACAACACCGAGAACAGAACAAAATATACGAGTTTCATTGCATACTATCTGGAACGAACAGCACGCAGTAAATATCGAACAATGTTGTATTCATAACACTCGTGAGCAAAGTGGACGTGTTAACATAATTGATCGGACGCATATGCATGATTTGTTTTGCTTTTGTAGGCGTAAATTGTTCAAAGATTAGAGAACCGGTAACAGTTCAAACTTCTAAATTTTCGAACATGTTATTTTTAGCGATCAAACAGGCCCACGTGAGGACAATTCATTTGCTTTTTTCATGGATTCATGTGAATGATCTTCTTGAATGGTACTAACGCATAGTGCGGCGTCCCATAGACAAAAGTCAAAAAAAAATCACCTTTATATTCACCCAAACCAAGTAGGTGTGTTTTATACATGTTTCAGGCATGCTGAAACGATCTCAGTAGCCTTGTTAGCCAATCCAATTTGTCAGAACAAGCATGTGCAGTCAAGAAGTTTCTTCTAAGCACGTGGCAAATTAATTTTCAGTGTTTCGTTTACGTTCGATATCTTTTAAAATGAAATCCCAAATGGCGACGGTAGCAACACGTAAGTATAATCCGTTTCCTTAACTATTATTGGGACATGCCGCAATCTCTGTGAAAATAAACGCTTCTTTGTTAAGGTTGTTAAAAGATACTAAAATTTCAAATACTCCGGCAAAAAAAGTTCCGTGGAGTTCCGCTCCAAAACACCCCTCAACTTTTCAGTCATTATACCCTTGATATTCTGCAAGTGATTCTTGTTGCTCAAGTCTGCTCTTCTGATCACAGTTTACGATTTTAGATGATATTTCTACAATTGGCGATCTAACGCAAAACGTAAACGATCGGTGAGACATCTGGATTTTGTTTTTGAACTACGAAAATGATTGTAATGTAACCTAAAACTCAAAAACAAATCACGTATATTTTACTTCCGGGTAGTTCTCACATGCAGGAATCGTGCATTTTTCTACTTGTTTTTGAAGGGTGCTCTCGAATTTCCTTCTTTAATTCAACCATTCTCAACATTTTTATAGTTTTCACTACTGAAACAGATAAATAAATAATATGTTATATATAAAATTGCGCAGAATTGAATTTCTTACAAACTCATCACAATCAAATAATCTTTAATGATTATAACATTGTAATTTATGGAAAGAACTACAAACCTTCCATAAGCTCACATGGCAAAATTTAAAACCATCATAACTTTCACCGCAGCGCCGCCTTGGTGTAGATTTGTACGTTAGATCGCCAATCAAGAATAAGCAAATTTTCGAACAATGGCTCCCAGATGACCCCTCCCAAAGAAAAGATCGTTTGTTCACATTTTTGTTGAGGTTTTATGATACGGATGATTTCTCTAAAGAATTTAAAGAAGAGCTTTTGAATTTTTGCAAAGTTTATTGCTACAAAATTAACCAGAGATGGTCGAAATGCTGCAGATCATGTTCAAAATTCGTAAAGCAAAATTCTGACTGGTTGTCAAAACCAGTTAAGCTTCCGGTATATCAGAAAGATAAAACTAAAGACGATTTGCAGTCTGTTCCTCAAATTAGTAAAGGAAGACATCAGAAATCGTTTAACGAATGTTCGAAAAAGACAAAAAGGCGACGTGTTGGAGATCTCGTTAACAACAAAGCACCTGATGAGCTTGCATTCGCTGCCAATTTATCAAACTGTTCGAGTGGAAAACAGGAGAAAACACTGACGGCAGCACAAGCACTGGCTCTATATTTTGATTTAGATCTCTCTGAAATAAAGTACAATGTACATCGATGTACTTTGAATAAAATACATCCAAATTTGCTACCAAGTCTTTATGCGTTGAAACAAGAAAAAGCAAAAATAACTCCTAAATTGATTTCTGCGACCGAGACGTCTGCTGAAGTAGATTTACAAGATCTTATGAATTGCACCTCCGCTAGCATCGTCAAAGAAATTTCGCTAATGACTTCAACTTCAGTCAATCTCGTCTGTAAATGGGGTTTTGACGGCAGTTCAGGGCATAGTGCATACAAGAAAAAGTTTACGGAAGCAGGAAGTTCAGACGAAAGTTTGTTAGTCGTTGCGCTGGTTCCCTTAAAACTGGTCGACTTCGCAAATAACGCTATCATCTGGATGAATCCCCGGCCAAGTTAAACATCGTACTGTAGACCGCTTAAATTTGTGTTCACGAAGGAAGACTCACAATCTATTCTTGGCATTCAGTCAGAAATGGAGAAGAAAATTAAAGCGTTACAGATTTTCATCATCAATAACGATAGCGTTCGGATCGTTGTAAGTTTTGAATTCCATCTTACTATGATAGATGGAAAGGTAGCAAATGTGCTTTCTGGAAATAAAGTTTCTGCAAAATGCTTAATTTGTGGATCTTTTCCGAAAGAGGTGAATACATCGAAGGCTGTTGGGACAGTACCGAATACCAAAACTTACAAGCTAGGCCTGTCACCACTGCATTGCAAGATAAAATGTTTTGAATGCGTAATTTACATCGGTTACAGGTTAGCATTATAGAATGTTTAATAGTGTATAAATAATAACTATCATTCATTTCAACAGATTGCCATTAAAAACCTGGCAAGTGAAAAGTGCTGAACATTAGCAAGAGTCAGTCTTCAGAAAACCTATGCTGTGTTGCGCTCGAATTCAATTTTCTAAGACTAGATTCGAGCTCGGTTTAAAATTGGGAATATAAGCCGGTGTATGGATACGGTGCAGTGAAGATGCTCGAACTCAAAAGCGAACCGTGTTGACAACAGATCATTTGAACTTTGTTTCGGTGTGTGTTGATTCGTCCGGGCGCAGGTGTGCGCATGGAGAGAGAGTTCAACTGGGTGCAAAAAAGTGTTGCACATCAGAACTGCGTTCAATTCCGAAGACTGGCCTGAGTATGAAAGCAGAAAGCGAGAAATTCAAGAGGCGTTCAAGTCAAGGATGGGTCTAATTGTCGACAAGCCGAAACCGGGGTATGGTTCAAGCCAAGGCGTTGTACTATAGGTGGACAGCAATGTCAAAATTACCAAAACACTCAATAGTTGTCTTATTCTTGTTAGGAAATAAGATGAGCGTTTATCAACTTTCATTGAGCGGATTGCCTCTATTGAGCTGAGACTGTCTGAAAAAATAAAACAGTGGTCGATGGGCAATGTTTCAATGATCCCTTAATTGGCCAGTTATCGGAAGAGGCTATAGAAGCTACTAACAGGCTGATCAGGGAGAACAGGTTAAAGCATACGAGAAAAGCATCAAGAATTTACAGCAATAAGGACTTGATGAACTATATACTGCTTTCTTCTGACCCTTCGATAGCAGGGAAGAGAAAAACTATAGCGAATAATCATCACACGGATGTCAATGATATTTCTTCTTTTTTTGCTGATACAGTTGAATTTGATTCTGTTTGTCTTTGTAATGAAACTGAATAATTTACAAAATAATCGAAATATGTAATAAAAGAAATAAGACATAAGCTTTCTCATCACATTAATTAAAAGAGGTGTACTTATTCGTAAACTAACAAATATTACAAAATAGAGAAAAAAATTACCTCTAAGGAAAATTCCAAAATGATAAATAAATAATAAATAGTGTAGAGTTTCTCCTGCTATACAATACATGGAATGTAAAAATTAAATGCAACTTTAGAATAGAAAACATTTGAAAATTGAAAAATTACAGTGGCGTTTGCGTAACTTTGCCATCGGATGAAAAATAAAAGATTATATTATTTGTGTATTATCCAAACAGGAGAAATATTCCGGAAAGCATTTTATTTCTTCATAACATTATTAATTTGGCGTTTAGGATACTTTTGTGATTATGTACAAAACGTTAGTTTTTTATGCAAACAAAATCGTATAAAGCATTAATCTTTTATGCAAAGAGTAAGAATATATAAATCAAACATTGTATTTAATTGTTAAAAATGAAGCATTAGCAACTTAGACGAAAAAATGTTAAAAAAAAGAAAAATCACCACGGTGGCTTTTAGGTCACTGTGTCGTCGGATGAGATATATAAGATTGTGTGTTATTAGCCTTTTATCTAAACAGGAGAAGCATTCCAGAGAACAACTTAATTTTATATCACTATTAATTTGGCGCTTAAGACACTTTTGCGATTACGTATAATACATAAGTCTTTAATGCAAATATTAGATTTCATCATAACTAACATTTTTTCCATTATACCTATCCGAAAAAATGGCTATAAGAGCCCCCGCGGACTGCAGACTGATTTGTCGGCCGATAGTTTGGTCGGCTTCTTAATCAGTACGGAGAGGTATGCATGTGGGCACATTACGCCGATTCAGTTGGATCGGTTTTTGCACCGGAAGGCCGACCCGACCAAACTGTTGGTTGACAGAAAGTCTGTAGTATGCGGGGGCTCTAAGGGTTGTTTTGATTTTTGTCCCGCATCTCCATATATTCAACGCACTGTGCGGCGGTCTGTCATTGCGAAATCCGCGCGGGAGAACCGTCCAGTGTGTTCTTACTGGCTGATTTAGACGATGCCAGTCAGCGCTCTAGTTGAAGTATCCAGTGAATAGAGAACAGACACTCTGTTCAAGTTAGAGGCCAATTACTTGTTCGATACTGGTACAAGTAATTTGAACAGAGTGTCTGTTCTCTGTTCACTGGATACTTCAACTAGAGCGCTGACTGGCATCGTCTAAATCAAGGCGCTTGTATAAATGTATAACAGGTGAAGCAACATCATCACTTCAACAAGAAGGGTATTACGGTTTGTGGAGCGGGGGTTGTTTGTTTTGTTATTGCTAGGATACGCCATTTTTGCATTTTCACATGCGAGAGTAGTGGATGAACTGGATGAGAATGAAATTCTACAAAAACACCTCTTCTTTTTCACATAAATTTGCGAAAGCCGAACATCGTAGGCATCGTTCGAATAAGCGTCGTGGCAGTTTGTAGAGAGCCGCCGGCAGCTGTTTGTAAACAATACCGACAGCAATTCCAATATGGCTGAAAGTGCATTTCATATGATTGTTTCACCTGGTATATATAGAGGCGCCTTGGTCTAAATCAAGACGGGTCTATGGTACTAGGTGAGGCCGTTTCGTCACTAAGTTGGTTAGGGGAGCGGTATATAAAAAAGTACGGAAGAAAGCAGAAGGGGATTTTTTTCCTTGAAGCGTGAAAGAGACAGACTGATCACGAGCGAGCTTGTGCACAAGCGTATTGTGTTTTGTTTACAAACAAAACACAGTAGACTTCAAAGATGGCTGAAGAGTGGTTTTAGCAAGTTGGCCCACCTTAGGATATACTTCTACGCGCGTTGGTCTAAATCAGCCTTAAGGTTGTAGTTGAAGTATCCAGTGAACAGAGAACAGACACTCTGTTCAAGTTACTTGTACCTGTATCGAACAAGTAATTGGCCTCGAACTTGAACAGAGTGTCTGTTCTCTATTCACTGGATACTTCAACTAGAGCGCTGACTGGCCAGTCAGCGCTCTAGTTGAAGTATCCTGTGAACAGAGAACAGACACTCTGTTCAAGCTCCTTGTACCAGTATCGAACAAGTAATTGGCCTATAACTTGAATAGAGTGTCTGTTCTCTATTCACTGGATACTTCAACTAGAGCGCTGACTGACGTCTAAATCAACCTTTACGCTTAAGGCTGATTTAGACGATGCCAGTCAGCGCTCCAGTTGAAGTATCCAGTGAATAGAGAACAGACACTCTGTTCAAGTTCGAGGCCAATTACTTGTTCGATACAGGTACAAGTAACTTGAACAGAGTGTCTGTTCTCTGTTCACTGGATACTTCAACTACAACCTTAAGGCTGATTTAGACCAACGCGCGTAGAAGTATATCCTAAGGTGGGCCAACTTGCTAAAACCACTCTTCAGCCATCTTTGAAGTCTACTGTGTTTTGTTTGTAAACAAAACACAATACGCTTGTGCACAAGCTCGCTCGTGATCAGTCTGTCTCTTTCACGCTTCAAGGAAAAAAATCCCCTTCTGCTTTCTTCCGTACTTTTTTATATACCGCTCCCCTAACCAACTTAGTGACGAAACGGCCTCACCTAGTACCATAGACCCGTCTTGATTTAGACCAAGGCGCCTCTATATATACCAGGTGAAACAATCATATGAAATGCACTTTCAGCCATATTGGAATTGCTGTCGGTATTGTTTACAAACAGCTGCCGGCGGCTCTCTACAAACTGCCACGACGCTTATTCGAACGATGCCTACGATGTTCGGCTTTCGCAAATTTATGTGAAAAAGAAGAGGTGTTTTTGTAGAATTTCATTCTCATCCAGTTCATCCACTACTCTCGCATGTGAAAATGCAAAAATGGCGTATCCTAGCAATAACAAAACAAACAACCCCCGCTCCACAAACCGTAATACCCTTCTTGTTGAAGTGATGATGTTGCTTCACCTGTTATACATTTATACAAGCGCCTTGATTTAGACGATGCCAGTCAGCGCTCTAGTTGAAGTATCCAGTGAACAGAGAACAGACACTCTGTTCAAATTACTTGTACCAGTATCGAACAAGTAATTGGCCTCTAACTTGAACAGAGTGTCTGTTCTTTATTCACTGGATACTTCAACTAGAGCGCTGACTGGCATCGTCTAAATCAGCCAGTAAGAACACACTGGACGGTTCTCCCGCGCGGATTTCGCAATGACAGACCGCCGCACAGTGCGTTGAATATATGGAGATGCGGGACAAAAATCAAAACAACCCTTAGAGCCCCCGCATACTACAGACTTTCTGTCAACCAACAGTTTGGTCGGGTCGGCCTTCCGGTGCAAAAACCGATCCAACTGAATCGGCGTAATGTGCCCACATGCATACCTCTCCGTACTGATTAAGAAGCCGACCAAACTATCGGCCGACAAATCAGTCTGCAGTCCGCGGGGGCTCTTATAGCCATTTTTTTCGGATAGGTATAATGGAAAAAATGTTAGTTATGATGAAATCTAATATTTGCATTAAAGACTTATGTATTATACGTAATCGCAAAAGTGTCTTAAGCGCCAAATTAATAGTGATATAAAATTAAGTTGTTCTCTGGAATGCTTCTCCTGTTTAGATAAAAGGCTAATAACACACAATCTTATATATCTCATCCGACGACACAGTGACCTAAAAGCCACCGTGGTGATTTTTCTTTTTTTTAACATTTTTTCGTCTAAGTTGCTAATGCTTCATTTTTAACAATTAAATACAATGTTTGATTTATATATTCTTACTCTTTGCATAAAAGATTAATGCTTTATACGATTTTGTTTGCATAAAAAACTAACGTTTTGTACATAATCACAAAAGTATCCTAAACGCCAAATTAATAATGTTATGAAGAAATAAAATGCTTTCCGGAATATTTCTCCTGTTTGGATAATACACAAATAATATAATCTTTTATTTTTCATCCGATGGCAAAGTTACGCAAACGCCACTGTAATTTTTCAATTTTCAAATGTTTTCTATTCTAAAGTTGCATTTAATTTTTACATTCCATGTATTGTATAGCAGGAGAAACTCTACACTATTTATTATTTATTTATCATTTTGGAATTTTCCTTAGAGGTAATTTTTTTCTCTATTTTGTAATATTTGTTAGTTTACGAATAAGTACACCTCTTTTAATTAATGTGATGAGAAAGCTTATGTCTTATTTCTTTTATTACATATTTCGATTATTTTGTAAATTATTCAGTTTCATTACAAAGACAAACAGAATCAAATTCAACTGTATCAGCAAAAAAAGAAGAAATATCATTGACATCCGTGTGATGATTATTCGCTATAGTTTTTCTCTTCCCTGCTATCGAAGGGTCAGAAGAAAGCAGTATATAGCTCATCAAGTCCTTATTGCTGTAAATTCTTGATGCTTTTCTCGTATGCTTTAACCTGTTCTCCCTGATCAGCCTGTTAGTAGCTTCTATAGCCTCTTCCGATAACTGGCCAATTAAGGGATCATTGAAACATTGCCCATCGACCACTATTTTATTTTTTCAGACAGTCTCAGCTCAATAGAGGCAATCCGCTCAATGAAAGTTGATAAACGCTCATCTTATTTCCTAATAAGAATAAGACAACTATTAAGTGTTCTGGTCGAAAAATTATTCAAGATTACCTTAGCATGGGTTCCCTCTCATTGCTCGATTCCGGGGAATGAGAAAGCGGACTCGCTAGCTAAGGTGGGCGCTTTAGAAGGCACACTTTTTGAGAATTTTTCCACATTCCTCGTCAGTATACGCTCGTAAGTTGGCAGCGCATGTGGAGTGGTGATGAGTTCGGTCGTTGGTTACACACGATTATCCCTAAGGTCTCGACGAGTGCATGGTTCAAGGGATTGAATGTAGGTCGTGATTTCATTCGCGTGATATCTCGGCTTATGTCCAATCACTACAACCTAAACGCGCATCTCTATCGCATTGGGCTCGCAGCAAACAATCTTTGTGATTGTGGCGATGGCTACCACGACATCGAGCATGTTGTCTGGTCGTGTATCCGGTTCCATGCTGCTCGCTCTCAGCTCTCTAGAGCACTGAGAGCACAAGGCAGACAATCGGATATCCCCGTCCGGGATATCTTAGGTAGCCGGGATCCTGATCTTTTGCTTCATCTATACCTGTTCCTCAGAAACGCCGATGTCAACGTTTAATGATGTTTCCTTCGTTGTGCCCCCGTTTCATATCCCTCCTATCCGATCGATAAACTTTTACTTAGTCGCGGCAATACATACACACACTCTTTACAGATGCACGGGCCGAAGGTTGTGCAGTCCACTGATCATTCAACAAGAGCCAAAGGTTGTACCGCTCATGACAACTCTACACGAGCTGATGATTGCGCCGGCTAGTGACCATTCTATCCTGGATTCCTCGAGTCGAGAAAGACGCACCACGCTAGATATGGGGTACAGACTAGGGGGGCGTTGCTGATTAATGGTCAGCTGCATCCCAATAGGAAGTATCCCGTGTCGGGCACACGTACAGAGCATCGAAGACTGCAACATACCAATTATGAGAACACTTGTAATACTAACCTCGAGCCAACCGCGAGTAATCGGTTACATATTACTAACATAGTTGTAAGACAAAAATTGTCAAAATATTGGACTCCCGGCCCCGTCAGGCTAACGCCACATGTGCCTTAATAAAATATATATTTTGGAAAAAAAAACTGGCCAATAGGCAGATCAAATGCTTCCATAATATCTGAACTGTGTACCAATAACTTATGGACAGATACAGGCATAAAATACCATCCGTACAGGCTTATGTAGAGATCTCTTGTATCCGACAATAGTTTCTGGTATTTGGACATTTCAATTTTTCGCCCCGACGATATTATACGGAGAATTGTAGCGAAATTCGATATCAGCACCACACTTACCCCTGTTATTTCCGAGCTGGTTTGTGGATCCGAGGAAAATTTTCGTGCAGTGTCAATAAAGCGACAATAAAGCGCGAGCAGCTATTCTGTCAACGAATGCATTTGTTACCAAAAGATACGACTTGTTTTGTAAACAAATTTGTTTTTTCACGAGCAATGGCCGAACAGCAATTTTGACATTGCTGTCCACCTATAGTACAACGCCTTGGTTTGAACCATACCCCGGTTTCGGCTTGTCGACAATTAGACCCATCCTTGACTTGAACGCCTCTTGAATTTCTCGCTTTCTGCTTTCATACTCTTGCCAGTCTTCGGAATTGAACGCAGTTCTGATGTGCAACACTTTTTTGCACCCAGTTGAACTCTCTCTCCATGCGCACACCTGCGCCCGGACGAATCAACACACACCGAAACAAAGTTCAAATGATCTGTTGTCAACACGGTTCGCTTTTGAGTTCGAGCATCTTCACTGCAACGTATCCATACACCGGCTTATATTCCCAATTTTAAACCGAGCTCGAATCTAGTCTTAGAAAATTGAATTCGAGCGCAACACAGCATAGGTTTTCTGAAGACTGACTCTTGCTAATGTTCAGCACTTTTCACTTGCCAGGTTTTTAATGGCAATCTGTTGAAATGAATGATAGTTATTATTTATACACTATTAAACATTCTATAATGCTAACCTGTAACCGATGTAAATTACGCATTCAAAACATTTTATCTTGCAATGCAGTGGTGACAGGCCTAGCTTGTAAGTTTTGGTATTCGGTACTGTCCCAACAGCCTTCGATGTATTCACCTCTTTCGGAAAAGATCCACAAATTAAGCATTTTGCAGAAGCTTTATTTCCAGAAAGCACATTTGCTACCTTTCCATCTATCATAGTAAGATGGAATTCAAAACTTACAACGATCCGAACGCTATCGTTATTGATGATGATAATCTGTAACGCTTTAATTTTCTTCTCCATTTCTGACTGAATGCCAAGAATAGATTGTGAGTCTTCCTTCGTGAACACAAATTTAAGCGGTCTACAGTACGATGTTTAACTTGGCCGGGGATTCATCCAGATGATAGCGTTATTTGCGAAGTCGACCAGTTTTAAGGGAACCAGCGCAACGACTAACAAACTTTCGTCTGAACTTCCTGCTTCCGTAAACTTTTTCTTGTATGCACTATGCCCTGAACTGCCGTCAAAACCCCATTTACAGACGAGATTGACTGAAGTTGAAGTCATTAGCGAAATTTCTTTGACGATGCTAGCGGAGGTGCAATTCATAAGATCTTGTAAATCTACTTCAGCAGACGTCTCGGTCGCAGAAATCAATTTAGGAGTTATTTTTGCTTTTTCTTGTTTCAACGCATAAAGACTTGGTAGCAAATTTGGATGTATTTTATTCAAAGTACATCGATGTACATTGTACTTTATTTCAGAGAGATCTAAATCAAAATATAGAGCCAGTGCTTGTGCTGCCGTCAGTGTTTTCTCCTGATTTCCACTCGAACAGTTTGATAAATTGGCAGCGAATGCAAGCTCATCAGGTGCTTTGTTGTTAACGAGATCTCCAACACGTCGCCTTTTTGTCTTTTTCGAACATTCGTTAAACGATTTCTGATGTATTCCTTTACTAATTTGAGGAACAGACTGCAAATCGTCTTTAGTTTTATCTTTCTGATATGCCGGAAGCTTAACTGGTTTTGACAACTAGTCCGAATTTTGCTTTACGAATTTTGAACATGATCTGCAGCATTTCGACCATCTCTGGTTAATTTTGTAGCAATAAACTTTGCAAAAATTCAAAAGCTCTTCTTTAAATTCTTTAGAGAAATCATCCGTATCATAAAACCTCAACAAAAATGTGAACAAACGATCTTTTCTTTGGGAGGGGTCATCTGGGAGCCATTGTTCGAAAATTTGCTTATTCTTGATTGGCGATCTAACGTACAAATCTACACCAAGGCGGCGCTGCGGTGAAAGTTATGATGGTTTTAAATTTTGCCATGTGAGCTTATGGAAGGTTTGTAGTTCTTTCCATAAATTACAATGTTATAATCATTAAAGATTATTTGATTGTGATGAGTTTGTAAGAAATTCAATTCTGCGCAATTTTATATATAACATGTTATTTATTTACCTGTTTCAGTAGTGAAAACTATAAAAATGTTGAGAATGGTTGAATTAAAGAAGGAAATTCGAGAGCACCCTTCAAAAACAAGTAGAAAAATGCACGATTCCTGCATGTGAGAACTACCCGGAAGTAAAATATACGTGATTTGTTTTTGAGTTTTAGGTTACATTAGAATCATTTTCGTAGTTCAAAAACAAAATCCAGATGTCTCACCGATCGTTTACGTTTTGCGTTAGATCGCCAATTGTAGAAATATCATCTAAAATCGTGAACTGTGATCAGAAGAGCAGACTTGAGCAACAAGAATCACTTGCAGAATATCAAGGGTATAATGACTGAAAAGTTGAGGGGTGTTTTGGAGCGGAACTCCACGGAACTTTTTTTGCCGGAGTATTTGAAATTTTAGTATCTTTTAACAACCTTAACAAAGAAGCGTTTATTTTCACAGAGATTGCGGCATGTCCCAATAGTAGTTAAGGAAACGGATTATACTTACGTGTTGCTACCGTCGCCATTTGGGATTTCATTTTAAAAGATATCGAACGTAAACGAAACACTGAAAATTAATTTGCCACGTGCTTAGAAGGAACTTCTTGACTGCACATGCTTGTTCTGACAAATTGGATTGGCTAACAAGGCTACTGAGATCGTTTCAGCATGCCTGAAACATGTATAAAACACACCTACTTGGTTTGGGTGAATATAAAGGTGATTTTTTTTGACTTTTGTCTATGGGACGCCGCACTATGCGTTAGTACCATTCAAGAAGATCATTCACATGAATCCATGTAAAAAGAAAATGAATTGTCCTCACGTGGGCCTGTTTGATCGCTAAAAATAACATGTTCGAAAATTTAGAAGTTTGAATTGTTACCGGTTCTCTAATCTTTGAACAATTTACGCCTACAAAAGCAAAACAAATCATGCATATGCGTCCGATCAATTATGTTAACACGTCCACTTTGCTCACGAGTGTTATGAATACAACATTGTTCGATATTTACTGCGTGCTGTTCGTTCCAGATAGTATGCAATGAAACTCGTATATTTTGTTCTGTTCTCGGTGTTGTCCCGGGCAACAAGCCTCATTATCAAACGACCAAATGTACTTCTTATAATGTTGGATGATTTGCGTCCGGCAATAAATGCATTTGGCGATCCAAAAGCGATAACACCAAACATCGATAAACTAATTAAAAAGGGATACTACTTCACTAACGTGTTTGCTCAAGTAAGTAATTTAATTAGTTCGAAAGTTTTGCTTTAGCACTATTTTATGTTGCAGCAATCAATATGCGCACCAAGCAGAAATTCCCTATTGACTGGGCGAAGACCGGATACTATTCGTTTATACGATTTTTATAGCTACTGGAGAGAATTTGCGAGTAACTTTACAACTATACCACAGTACTTCAAACAAAATGGATACATCACTCATTCAATAGGAAAAATATTTCACCCCGGTGTATCTTCTAATTATACTGACGATTATCCTCTCAGTTGGAGTAATGTTCCGTATCATCCATCCACGGAGAAATACATGAATGAGCCGGTGTGTATCGACATACCAACAGGCAAGCTGAAAAAGAATCTTCTCTGTCCAGTTGATCTCGAGCTGCAGCCGGAGAATACCTTACCCGATATTCAGAGCACTCTCGCAGCGAAAGATTTTCTACAACAGCGCCAAAATAAAACTCGAGAGCCCTTCCTTTTGGCTGTCGGGTATCATAAACCACACATTCCTTTCAAATTTCCATCCAAATATTTGAAAATGCATCGAACAAGTAAATTTCGCAATCAGGACCCGGATTATCCTCCATATGGCTTACCAACTGTGGCATGGAATTCTTACTTGGATGTTCGAAGTCGTGATGATGTAATTGCTTTGAACATAAGCTACCCATTTGGTCCGATTCGCGATGAGATGAAGCTTAAAATTCGTCAACATTATTACGCCGCAGTTACTTACGTCGATGATCTTATTGGGCAATTGTTCGAGGATGTTGATTTTAGTAATACAATTGTAATCTTAACTTCGGATCATGGATGGTCCCTTGGTGAGCATGCCGAGTGGTCAAAGTTCAGCAACTATGATGTGGCTCTGAAAGTTCCCTTGATTGTCTACAGCCCCGACATCAAGACGGTTCCAAACAACAAAATCGACAAAGTGGTTGAACTGTTGGATATTTTCCCTACTTTGGTGGATATAGCTGGATTACCACCGGTGACTAGTTGTAGAGATCGTATTAAGGCGGAAACATGTGTTGAGGGAAAATCTTTGCTGTCATATATTACCGATCCAACATGTAACGATCATCCGGAGGAAGCCTTCAGCCAATACCCCCGCCCAGGAACGTATCCCTCGGTTCACCCAAACAGTGACAAGCCCAAGTTGTACCAGATAACGATAATGGGTTACAGTATCCGGACAAAACAATATCGTTATACAGCTTGGATTGGGTTTGATCCATCCAAATTTACAAGGGGTAAGAAATAAATGTTGTCGGGAATGTAATATATTAAATACAGCTCACTCTTTTTAGATTGGACCAAACTTTATGGCGAAGAACTCTACGACCATAGCATTGACCCGAATGAAAACATGAATCTTGCAGAGCGTCCACAGCTATTGGAAATCAAAGAACATTTAAATCTTCGCCTTCAAATGAAGTTTTGTTAATCATAAGCCATCAATAAAGTACTCACCATAATAATCTAGTGTAAAGATACCATCCGTCCTGATTTTGTGGAGCGTCTTGATTTATTTTTCACTAGCTTACCCAACAAACTTCGTCCTGCCAAAAATGGATTTTTTATTATCAATTTTGCAGAACTTCAAATATTCACGTTTTCTTACTAAGCGAACGTTCATGGATCCAATCGGAGCACTATTCATTGATTGATCTTCTAATTGATACTCTACGATATCCTTTTATGATAAATTTCCTAGTACTTCTAAAATTATTTTCAGACACAATTCTCGTTTCAATTACTTGCAAATAACATGTTTCTCCGTCACATGAAATACATGTTTTATACGAAAAATATAATAAAATGAAAACAGTAGAATATTTGGAAATTCGGTTTCCCTATTTTTTTTATTTTCCTTCAGAGTTTTCCTAAAATTTTCAATTGTCATGTTTAGTTGTTAATATGGTCGGTTGAAATATGTGTAATATTTTTATGGGACCTTCCTCCTTCCAGATGATTCACATTACATTTCTTGCACTCTTAAATCCTGACATTCCAATTTAAATTCCACTTGCTCTATTAATTCCCGAGTTATGCAGAAATTTGTGTTTGAATTGTATGGGAGCTTTTGAAACAAGTTTTTGGGTCAATAAGTGATATACATTACACATACATCTTTTATCTTGCGAGTTAATTGATTATCATATCACTTCGTACTGCCGACAAAGAGGTATTAACACTAAAAACCTTGCACCCCAAACGTAACGCTCTCATTTTCGAACTTTTATCTACACCCCAGTACAGATGCAAAAGTACAGAAGCACTGTTCGCTAGACGGCATGAAAATTGATGCGATGTCTCCACCGAACAAAATGGCACCAATGTATACGATATTTATCTTCCATTCTTCCTTTGTATCGAGCAGAATCGTTGTGTGGCATCAGCATTTTCTCAAGACTGCAGTCTGCTAGCTGGAGCGAGAGTGTGAATTGAATAATGATGATGATTTGAATTGTTGAAATTTGAATCTAGCCACAAGGTCAATTTAAAAAATTAAACTGAACCTCCAGCCTTCAGAAAGTCATTTGAACCTAGGTAGTGCGGACTGAATCAAAACGGCTGTCAAAAAAGATCCAATTGAAATGTCAAAAGAGATCCAACGATCAGGAGTGTTATTTTTCTTATGATAATCAACACTATAAAAGAGGTATTGTTGTCAAGGGCAAAAATAATTAAAATTATAAAATGAACGAACTACATTTTTCCGTCAATTGTTCAATTAACCATTGCATCTCTGAAAGAGCATCTAAGCCTTTCACTGAGAAACGCATTTTTAATGTCCCCTCTCTTTGACATAACGTTTTTCCGAACGAAATAAAAACAAACGAAGTCAGAGTCACGTAAATGTTTACTCCTGCGATTTGAAAATATTCGATAAAAAGTGGAAGGAAGAGATGCCAGATGATTTTTAAAAAAAGTCTGTAAAAACATGTGAATGTCTGTTAAAAATGAGGAAAAGTCTGTAAAAGTTTGCAGATCTATAGAAATGTCTTTTAAGGTGAATTTTCACATATTCATTAATACTTTGTACATCGCGCCAAACCAATATAGTGGTTCTCAGATCTTCGTCAAAGGTTGTAATTTTGTTCTTTATCGCAAAACATTAGACTCGTATTTTTTTATTTTTCATTAGGGTGCCCATTTCCATTTTAGGGTGATCCAAACAATCATTTTTTCCACTTTTTCCCAAAATGACTTTTTTCAAAAATTTATAACTTTCGAACCACTTAACCGATTTAGATGATCGACACATCAAATTGAAGCCAATGAGTTTTAATTGAGAAATATTGAACTTGCAGATAATATGGATCCTATTTTCGTAATTGTTGATTGTAGTCGTTTTTTAATGTTTTCATGGTTTTGGACTAGGGGGCACCATATTTTTTTATATTTTTTCTTGAAAGCTTTTTTTCATAAAATATCTTGATATCAGATATGCTATTTTTTCGTTTTTGAAATATGATTTTTCAAAACTAATCGATGGTTCGAAAAACAATTTTCCCCATTTTTTCCACTACAAAAAGTCATAACTTTTGAACTATTGAACCGATTCATATCATCGGTATATTAAATTGAAGCTTACGAGTAATTTTTCTTTGAAAAAATATTCCTTTGCGAAAAAATTGAATTTTTGCTTTTGTAATTATTGATTGAGTTAGTTTTTCATAGTTTTCTCGGTTAAAGATAGGAGCGCTATATTTTTTTATATTTTTTATGGAAAGCTGAGGATTATTTACCTAACATATCTCGATATCAAAGATGCTATAATTATCGTTTTTAAGTTATAATTTTGTAAATTTAACATTTAACATATTCATATGTGACTAAACTAGACCTATGCTACTAGAATCCAATCTTCCCGCAAGTGTGATATCATTGGCTTGGCTTATTGGCTTCAATTTAATATATCGATCATCTAAATCGGTGTATTCAAATTAATCAAATGTTATGATTTTTTGCAGAAAGTTATTTTTGGACAAAGGGGGAAAAATGATTTTTTGAACCACCGGTTAACTTTGAAAAATCATATCTAAAAAACGAAAAAATAGCATCTCTGATATCGAGATATGTTATGTAAAAAATCCTCAGCTTTCAAGAAAAAAATATTGAAAAATATAGCGCCAAAGTCATAAAAAATAAAAAACGACTAAAATCAATAAATACTAAAATATAATTATTCTTTTCGCAAGTTAAATATTTTTTAATAAAAGGCTAGGTCATTAGTTTCAATTTTATATGTCGATCATCTAAATCGGTTCAGTGATTCAAAAGTTATTAATTTTCGTTTGTCATTTTTGGGAAAAAGTGGAAAAAATTGATTTTTCGGACCACTTAATAACTTATGTGTTGTAAGTGTATTTAAATGTTTCAACGATCTACATATACATACATACACATACATACGCGTTGTTAATTTTTATAAAATTCATTATTTCTTCGTTGATATATTGGACATCCACCAAGGCTTGCGGTCTTGTCGTTGATGAAATTTATAAGAAAATGCAGTGTATACCATCCGCCATGCAAGGCTATACAAGTTTTAGATCACCACACGGCCATGAACCATGTCTGTTGTAACAATATCGAACAGTAACCCATATTTCGTCATAAGCAGACCCGAAAGCGAATGTAAATTGTTGAAAATAGAATGAAAATTTTTATTCGATGTTGTTCAAATACTTAGAAGACATAGTCCTGACCCTAACTTAACTATTTTCAATAAATCTCCTTGCATTTCAGCAAAACAATCTTATCTAGAACAGAAAATAATTATCATAGACAATTTTCGTTCAAGATTTTTCCTTAACTGCATAGAATGCAATTTTTCATTAATTGTGTATAACCGTATGCTCTCTTTCGTCTGCAATGATGTCAGGGCAAAAGTACTTATGTGTATGAGTTCCAAACTTTATACACACCAGATGGGCCAACCAGAAAGACTGCCGGACCGCTGGTTGAGTATCGCTGGTCTAACGTCATGTGTATTGATATAAACTAAATATAATAACTTTTCTGTATTAAAACTGTGGAAAAATGTCATATGGTGAGTCAAATATCTTTGATGTGATGGATAGAGCCTCTTATTTTTCAAAAACCTGTGAAATATTGTTATATCCAAAAAGTCTAAAACAAAAATAGAAAAATAGAAATGTTTTACAGAAATGTCTGTAAATTTACAAACATATTTGTAAATCTGGCATCTCTGGTGGTCTGAGAATTTATTGCAAGAAATCGCTTGAAAACATGCATGAATTTGCTTGAAAATGAAGTAGATTGAGTCCGCACCACTTAGATTTGAACAGCTTCGCTGCCGTTCGATCGATAGCTGGATGGCTCGTGATGTATCGTGAATGCTGTGATCTGAAATCGCGAATTGATTGTTTATACTGAATAAATTGAAAACGGGCGGAGCCTCATTTTTTCAACATTTTCTCTATCCACATCGTCCGCAGAACGAACGCTACCTTTTCATTTCAAGCGAGTGACCCAGGCACACCGGATTTATAGTGGTGTATAAATAACGTGCTTTGCTAATACACACAAATGGGCAAAACAAATGTATAGGGAATGAATTAGATTTAGATTTAGAAAAATATGGTCGCAGTTATTCTTGACGAATAAACCGGGCCATCTGCGGTTGGAATTGTTCTGGCTAAACAAACTATGGAAATAAACACAAGTTTTTAAAGTCCAAATGTTCTATATATTTAACTTATTACGCTTCATTTGCACATTGATTGACAAAACTGACAAACATAAATGATCTGTTCTGCGCTGTTTTTGTGTTTGTCGAAATGTTTTTTTTTTCCTTTGTTGGGTGTAAACCACTGCGTACACTGTTTTGATCTATTGTGGTGTGCCCAATTTTTTACTACTACGGTTCAAACTTATCTACAGCTTATTGATAAAGAAGTAGGCTGAAAGCTTTAGCGAAATAGATGCAAATCAGGAATAATCTGTCCGATGAAATTTATAATCCTCTTCGGCGACACAAACCAAACTTCCTCGGGCTCCAGAATAGCCTTGTCAAGGTGTTGAAGTCTGCAGCAGAGCAAATGTTCCGAGGTTTCGCTTTCGGCATTACAGAAGGGACAAATATCATCTTGTACTGAACCTATGTTTTTGAGATGGCATTTACTCGGATAGTGTCCTGTTATGAGACCAGTGAATGTGCCTAAGTCTTTCTTATTAAGGCTCAGCAGTTGTTGAGTAATTTTAATACTCGGCGTTATAATTTTTTTGCCTGTTTAAGTTTTGCAGCCATCCAGTTGGCCGCCACTTCCCAGTCTTTCCATTTCTTCAGCTCACTCGTCAACACACAATCAGAAATTCCGCAGAATGGTTCTGGACCAGTCAAGGGTGAGCTTGAGCCACATCTTGCGAGTTCCCTCTAGGCCTTATTGGCCAGGAATTCAGTATAGTTGTACCGAACTTATCTGACTTAGGGCCTGATTACGAACGTCATTTCGTTTTCACCGTGAAGTGACGTTCGTGATCAGGCTCTTAGTTGCTGTAAAATGCAAATGCATTCGAAGACAATTTTTGAATAGCACTTGAAAGTATTGAGGGATTTAAGTGCAGCTTGACTGCCTGAGAAGATGCTATACTATTCCATAAAGATGCTAACTATTCCATAAAACATGCCATTACTGAAAAACGTTATCCTACTTTAAAAAATGTAATGATTTCTTAGTTTTTCGCGATTTTTACACGTACAAAATGGCTTAAAATAAAGCAACACCAGGTGGGCCAACCAGAAGGCCGCAAGTTGGGTATAACAGATCCTAAGGCCACCAAACTTGTTTAAAATGACTTACGAATAAATCTTCAAAACTCATATCTTATATTCAAACACGAATGTATCAGTATCACACAATTTTATATTAATCAAAATTAGACCGATGATGTCAATAATGATTGATTAGAGGAATGCATAAATTCATTTCGATGCTTGCTCTATCATTTTTGTGCTGAGCTCCCAAAGACTTTGCTGCAGGTGTTCGTTTCTCGAAAGCACACTTGAATTGCAAACGTAGCAATTGTTGAAATACAACCCGGTCAGTCCGTTCAGCTCATGTGCGGTGGCACAGTAAATCGTAGTGCTGGCCGCTTGTTGGAGTGATTTGGTGAACGGTCGAACTATCGCGAAAATAAATCTATACCACCACCAGTTGCGCGAAAGATGCGACGAAACCATGTTACCAGGGTGTAATGCAAACACGCAGATACCGCGATTTTGCCAACGCTTCGCCAGTTCGAACGCGAAAAGCACATTGCATAGCTTTGCATTGTTGTACGCCAGCATACTCCAGAATTTATTGGGTGGAGGCGAAAGTTCACCTTCCGTCAAATCTCTCGTCGGGAGTGTACTGAAGCGATGCGATTCGGATGAGACCACGACGACTCTTGTGGTGTGGTCAAACAGATTGGAAAGAAGGTTGGTAAGGTAAAAGTGAGACAAATGTGCAACCTGGAATGTTGTTTCGAAACCATCTTCCGTCGTACTGTAGGGTAAAGCAAACACTCCGGCGTTAAGGATTAGCAAATCAATATGCGCGTATTGAGCCTTCACTTGCTGTGCACATTCTCTCGTGGATCGCAAACTTGATAAATCGAGTTTTATAAAATTGCATCTCTTTCCTGCATTGTCTTTCTCTGCGGTTAACTTTGCAATAGCTTGTTTCGCTGCTTTCTCGTTTCGACATGCGAATATGACCTCACAACCATGTAGAGCAAGAGAACGTGCTGTTTCATATCCAATCCCGGTGTTTGCCCCGGTAATCAATGCAATTTTTCCGCTAAGATCCCGACCATGTAAAACTTGTAATGCATTTGTTCCGCTGTCAAAACGTTGCCGTAATTCTCCGATCACCTGGGGAGATTCTTCCACTGCAAAAGCCAGCCTAGGGTCGATGTATGATTTCCGCTCGGTGGCTTTGTCAATGAAAATAGTTTTTCCTGTAGATTCCTCCACTTGTTTGCTCCAACCTAGTGGAAGTTCTCCGGAAACCCTTTTGATTTTCCCCGTTCTGGGATGAGTCCATTGGGTTGTTTTGCTCTGATGATGAACGTAATAAACAAATCCTTCGTTGGTTGCCCGTTCTTCCCAGGCTGGCGGAAGCTCATCCTCGGAGTCAGATTCTGGAAGCGGGACAGGCATTGCACTTTTTCTGTATTTGGTTGACAACAATTTTATGTTGTTTTTATTTCAAAACTTTTCGGACACCGGGTTGAAACCTACACTGAGAGAAATAATTAGTAAATATAACGAATTTTTTGGTAAATACTACCAATCTATAGTCATTTTCGACCGTACTAATAAACACATATGTCAAGCAGAACCATGATTCGGAAGCCCAATATCGGCTACATTTTCTTGCCGAAAATGCACGTATCAGAATTATATCCTTATTATACCTCCGTATTGCCTTATGGGAACAATGAAAATGGTTAATACGCGCTTTTCTCACCAGTTTTCAGATATGACAATATCCAAGCTTACTAATGTTATCGAGTAAAATATACTAATCTCTGGTAGGGATGCGGGTTTGTTGACAATATGTACAAAAAATTTGTACATTCTACTAATTTTGCATTACCAAATGTATTTAGTAGTTTTCGACCGAGGATTTTTCTAATAGCGAATTCGTTTTTGTTCAGTTTCAACCCCAGTGCCGCACTAACTGCTGTCAAAACGTTTTTTTATTCACTCAGTTGCGCACTCAGTGTCGCACTAGTTCGCCCCGAAAGCTGCTAGTTTCGCACTGAGATGCTTCACGGGTTGGCACTCGGGTTCACCAATACAACTATACTGAACTGTCAAGTTCCGAGTATTGTTTTGGAAAATCTAGAAATGAAGACTATGAAAATGGAAAAGCTACTGCTCTTGCTTTTGTATTATTGAAATCGTAATCCAATTCGGATTCTGATTTTGAAGAGTATAGTCGTGTAGACGGCATTAAGCTCCGTGTGCTTTCATTGGGAGGCGAAAATTATTATGGATATTCAGGAGGAATAAACATGCTCTCAAAATCAAAATTATGAATGAAAATTTACTTTAACGTATCGAATATTTATTTTATGTGATGAAATAAGAGGGTTTTTTCCCGATATCGCAGAAACATTGAACGAAAACTGTGTCTAACGATGATTTTATATTATAATAGTAATTATTTGTGGAACAAACAGGAAATGCATCGACAAATGGTTAAGTGAGTGTCAGGACTACATGTGTTAGATAATCAAACAATATGAAGTAAAAAATGTCATTCAAACTTTTATATTTTTACACTGCATTTGGCCCTTCTTATCTGATAGAGAATTTACATTTGTCGTCGCAAATATAAACAAATCAGACTATATAACGCACACCAACAAACCACCGCATTCGTGAAACTGAAAACGTTTTATTATTACAGAGTCAGTGTGGCACTGACTCAGTTTTAAAAACGAATTCGCTATAAGGGTAGGGTTGCACACTTCGCCGTATGTTGTTCGGTATTGTGCATGGTTGTTAGCTTGCGTGTAGTCTCGAATATTTTAGTGTGCAACTCATTTATCTCAGAATTTTTTTTTCTGTTCGCCAATCAATTTCTGGAAATTTGCTCCGTAAGATATTAATATTTTATTTTGAGAAGGCGTTTGTTTTTTTTATCTAACCTTCTTTGATTTTTACAATGAAACAACGACATGGAATAGAGATTGAATATTTATACAGATTAAATAGAGAATGAGATTGAATAGTTATGCCACAAGTTTCAATGGTTTTGACTTCACATGCTGAATAATATGACGATGTTTTCCCTTGCGATACAAAATTAATCATGACTCTACCAACACTATCACACTACTAAATCATTCTACTAAAGAGTTTGTTTAAAAAATTGATGTACAGTCAAAGCTATCTATAGCGACAGTCTTTAATTTTCAATCTTTCCTTCAGAAAAAGGTGTTATCCTTTTTTGCTAGCAGGCGATTTCATAGAACGTCCCCATATCTGACGTGATCATAAGAGAAAAAGTAAATAAACTGGCAGCGATAATAGAACGAAAATCATTCAAAACGAGCGACGGATGGTTTCAAAAATTTGTTGAGAGAAATAAGCTGTCGTTTAAAACTGCAAGTGGCGAAAGTGGTGCTGTTAATGTCGGGGCTGCTGAGCAATTCAAATCCCATACGTTACCGCTATTGATTGCTGATTATAGCCCACAAGAGTAACCGGAATAAATCGCCACAGAAAACTTTTTATGCTGGATCATCAACTAAAACAAATTTATCAAAGGACAACATCTCTATTTTTTATATAAAGAAAAATGTATTAGGGGACAAATGAGCCGAATTTAATATCTATTGTTCAATGTTTTGTTGTTTATCTTTCAAGATAATATAGTTTAACTTTTTCGTGTGAACTTGAGCGATTCTCTCTCTATAACGACATCCGAATTTTCTATAGCGACAGTTCTTTATAGTGACAATTATCTATAACGACGGTCCTTTACGATGTCGTTATAGAGAGCTTTCACTGTATTTTAAAACATTATCCAAAGTGATTAACAGGCGGATTGAGTACAATAATGTCAAAGTCCTACGTCAAAAATGCTGTCGTGTCCTGGACACAACATCCCACAATTTCTTATACTCCGATTATGATCAAAGCCCCGCCGATGGGAACAAAACAGAAGTACATCTTGCTTGGAAATAAATGCATTGATTGCGCGGCTAGAAGCGAACAGATATACTAAAAACATCCTTCTGCACTGTTATGATTCGACCGCTTAATGTAGATATCTGAAAAAAATAGAAGCAATTATGAAAAATTGTTATAATAGACAAAATTACCTAGCTACAGTGAAGCGCGAGCAGCTATTTTGCCAACGAACGCATTTGTCACCAAAAGATACGATTTGTTTTGTAAACAAATTTGTTTTTTCACGAGCAATGGCTGAACAACAATTTTGACATTGCGGTCCACCTATAGTACAACGCCTTGTCATAAACGACTCAGAACGTGTGGACGGTTAAAGGGTGTTCTCTGTTAGTTAAGACGGTTGTTTTGTGTCCAGCATAAGTTGTTTCCAGTTGCGGCTGTTACCAAAATATACGTTTTCTTAAGAAATAAAAAGGAACAATTTAATGTTTTAGAAAGTAAAACAATTCTAAAATTTGACAAATTTAAATCCTTTTTTAACATTTTTGGAACTTTCTACATGGGTAGATAAAACATCTTTTTATGAATGTTTCTCAGCAGTGTGTTGTGCGCCTACCAGCTGTCAATTCCATTGGTAAATTTTATTGAGTTTATGGAATAGTGATAACAAACAAGCTACATACGGGTCATTCAAAATTGGGTGGTTTTTCGTTCTTATTTTTATTTCCTGAAAAATTACTTCTCATTTACCGACAAGAGGCAACTGCCGTGTGCAAACCGTGGGGAAAATTTCCGACGATTGTATCATTCGATAGGAATGCTGAATGAAAAGTTGAATGGGTAAGCATGTGTTTATGATAGTATAGATTTGTCTATATATTTGATCATCTATAGATCATCTGTTGCGAATCAGTTCATAAATATGACGCATTATCACTTGTGATGGGTCTGCTCTGTGCAACGCTGAAAATTTATTTGTGTGAGAATGTCGCAGCAGAAATTAGTACACTCGTGGTATTTAACATTTCACTGAATTATCAAAAACAACATCAGCACAAGTTTTCCGCTCTCTTTTTCAAATTTTCAAATACAGTATAACTCCGATTATCTGCGGAATTGAGTGGCAAGGTCACCGTAAAAAAGACTAACAATGAGAGGCATAAATGAAAAAATAATTAATCATTGCAAGAAACCTATTTTTATCAATACAGAAATCATTAAACTATTTATCTGTAAAGTCGTGTGGACACATTATTTAAGGGCTAAATGACCAAAACAAGAGCAAGAGCCTACCACTCATTGACAAATTTTGGGAAGGCCTATAGAATTACTATGGAACTCGATTTCGCTTGATATCATCGACAAATGATGAAGAACAATTCTTCACATATTCTTGGAGAAAATCAATGTCTATTTAATTTTGTTCAATTAAAACGCTCAATTCGCATAGCTTTGCAAAACGCTTTACAGTGCAAAACGTATTTACAGTGGTCACTTTTGTGGATTTGACCCTGGGAAAAGATACCACCCCAACCAAAATAAAGTCTCATTTTGCGAAGCGTTATGTGTTTCTCACTTTGATAAAATTTGATTTTAACGTCAGCGACACCAGTAAACGAAGTCCGAATGAGCTAATATTTTGCATAGGGTATATTATCGTGCAAATCAACATTTCGTAGTAAGTTCCTATTTTTATTGGCACCCAAAACCATACTTTTCGTTTCGCACTCCGAAAAAAAAGTCCCAGAATGGCGATTTTTGACAATTTTTTTTTGAGATGAGACTAGATTTCGATGTGTCATGCAATTTTAAGAAATTTGGCATCAACATTTTTTTTCCAGAACCGCGATTTCCTTTACTCCACCCTTGGGTGATTCGCCTTATGTCCGATTGAGCTGAAATTCGACATAGGGTGTTTTTTCGAGGTGGTGAACATTTTGTATTGGGTAACTATTTTGAAATTTTAGGGTTCAGCACCATACTAAGTACTTATTGGACTGCCCTCGTATGTATAAGTGCCCATTTCACCCACACTAGGTGACTATCGTAACTTCGTTAGTGGGACATCTTCGTGTTGATATGGAATCATGTTTATAATGCTTTACTCTATTAGACGTGATGCACAAATTATGTAACGGCACAAATTCGGATTTTGGATCACCTCCCCCCACCCTTACGTAACGCAATTCGTATCTCTAACACACAGTAACACAACTTTGACTCCCCTCCCCTTCTCGCATTACGTAATTTGTGCACGACGCCTAAAATAACGATTTAAATTTCCTTATAAACAATTTTTCGTATATTTTTTGTTGCTCTCACATGTTGCGTTGATCAAATCTTATGTATTACTAACTGACTTGGCAAAATTCGTCTCGCCCAAAATGGATTTTTTGTTATCAATGCCTTGAAACATTCAGGTTTTCTTACTAAGCGAACGATCATGGGTCCAATCGCAGAGTTCATTGATTGAACTTCTAATTGATCCTTTACAATTTTCTTTTAATATACATTTCCTAGTACTTCTACCAAAACTCGACATTATCAAAATATTTTCAGACACAATTCTCGTTCAAGATTTTTCAGCCACTTGCAAATAACATGTTTCTCCGTTACATGGAACCAACACCAACCGCCCCTCCCCTCCCACAAATTTTCACGCCGATCGATTCAGTAATTTTCAAGTCCATAAGAATCAGCCATTCACTGAGTACCGGCTTGGTTTCGCGCTCATTTACTTCCAGTACTGGCTAAATTACATTTAATAAAGGATTCGATTATATACAGTCAGTCTTCAGAATGCAACTCGGTGCTGATGCGCAACAAGATTTTTGTACCCAGTTGAGCTCCCACTCCTTGCGCACACATGCGCTCTGGCGAATGAGCACGCTCCGAAACACAGATGAAATGTTTGGTTGTCAGCGCCGTGGGCGCAAGCCCAGTTTTAAGCTGAGTTTTACGCCGTGCTTGCGCCGTATTCCATTTTGCGCGCTTGAAACTGGATTGCTCTCTCTGTTGAGATATTTTTCTTCACACAAGCGTATACGGTTCAAATGGGGGCGCGCTGTTGTTTTTATGATTTGTTTAGAACGAACGAAGACAAAACGGGCGCTAGAATTTGATGTGTATGTATGTGTGTGTGTGTTTTTTTTTTTTTTTTTTTTTTTTTTTGTAGAAGGTGGAAATCTTGCATAGACACCCAGTCGCCATGTTGACCGGATAGTGTGAGATTCCTACTCACCAAAAACCACCTCCTTCTTCATGCCGTTTCTCTCCCGGAACCACCGTTTGGTATTACTTCGGGAGGAGGCTGTGCTTATGCACTCATTGCTCTGTGTTTCCTACGCTCATTCTTTGGTCTGCTCTCCATTTTCGTTGGAGTTCCGTCATTATTGTGACTATGACACAATTCACTGCGTTCCACGAGTTCTCGCTTTTACACATTTCGTGTACGATGTTATCGGCATTCAAATTGAGTCCGCATGCAGCGATCAACTCTCTTCTCTGCTGGACAAATCGAGGACATTCGCAGACCACGTGTTCCGCTGTTTCTTCTACTTGACCACACTCAGGACAGGATGGTGAGTTCGCGTGTCCGAACCTGTTCAAGTACCGCCTAAAACATCCATGACCAGACAGAAATTGGGCCAAGTGGAAATTTACTTCTCCATGCTTGCGCCCAATCCACTTCGTGATATTCGGAATTAGTCGGTGGGTCCATCGACCGTTAGGTGTGTTGTTCCATACCTGTTGCCACTTCCGTATTGACTCTAGTCGTGATCTTTTTCGCAGTTCTCTGTTATTTTGCACGTCCGTTGTTTTTTCCTCGTAGCGTACGCTGTCTTCAACCAGGATAATGTCGATGGGAATCATTCCCGCTATCACGCATACCGCTTCTGTAGATATCGTTCGATATGCACTCGATACTCTCATCGCCATTACTCTGAGCGTTCTGTTTAGCAGCGTCCGATTTTGTCTTACTTCGAGCGCTGCCACCCAGACCGGACCACCGTAACGGAGTATCGATGTGGATACGCTGGCCAGAAGGCGCCTCTTGCTACTACATGACCCTGCGTTGTTCGGCATAATTCTAGCCATCCCTGTTGTGACCTTTGCTGCTTTCTCACATGCATATCTCACGTGGCTCTTGAAATTGAGTCGATCGTCAAGGATAACACCCAGGTACTTCAGTTCCCGTTTGGAACAGATACTGTGTTCCCCAACGGTGATTTTCGCTTGCTCCACAACTTTGCAGTTGCTGACCAACACCATCTCGGTTTTCTGGTGTGCTATCTGCAGTTTAGAGTCGTTCATCCATTCTTCAACGGTTTTGATTGCCTCTGTACCCAACATTTCGACTTCTTCTCGGGATTCTCCGATCCCCGTCAATAAAACATCATCAGCAAAACCAGTGATTTGTACGCCCCTGGGAAGCTTCAACAACAACACACCATCGTACATCGCATTCCACAGTGTTGGGCCCAGAATGGAGCCTTGTGGAACCCCCGCTGTAATTGTATACGATTTCTGCCCTGTCACTGTATCATAAACTAAGACTCGGTTCTGGAAGTAGCTTTTCAGAATTTTACATACGTAGTCCGGGACTAGTAACCTATGTAGCGCTATCGCGATAGCTTCCCAACTGGCACTGTTGAATGCGTTTTTCACATCGATCGTGATTACGGCACATTAACGATTTCCGCGTCTTTTTTGCTTCAATGCTTTGCCGGCTGTCTCGGTTACTGACATGATAGCATCCATTGTCGATCTTTTTTTCCGGAACCCAAACTGCATTTTAGAGAGTCCGTATTCACCTTCACGTTCTGTGCACTTCATCAATCTGTTGAGAATGATCTTTTCCAGCAGCTTCCCGAGTGTGTCCAGAAGGCAGATGGGACGGTACGACGATGCATCCCCTGGAGGTTTCCCTGGTTTTGGTAGCAGTACCAGTCTTTGTCTTTTCCAGGTATCCGGAAAGTATCCATCATCGAGGCATTTCTGCAGCGTTGCCCTAAATATATCCGGGTACGCTTGAACCGCAGCTTTGACAGCGTTGGGGATTCCGTCTGGGCCTGGCGCCTTTTTTTAATTTTTAATTTTTTAACTGCCGCTATCAGCTCCTCTGTAGTAACTCTCTCGACAGAATCTTCGTTATGGTCGTATGGTGTAGGTGGCCAGCTCACAGGATCATGCTGCGGGAAAAGCCCTTCAATAATACTGTTCAGCTTGTCCGGGCAGGTCTCTTGGGGCGTCGAGGGTCATGGTGACGTCACATGCTCTCGTTACAACCTCTGTCAGTTCGACTGCATTTAAAGTAGAAGTTGTTCGATCCACCTGGAGTGCTTCGATGAAGAGGTTCTTGTCAAACTCCTTCAGCTTCCACTTCTTACACTTTGTTCTCGTCCCTCTCCTTGTTAATGGCGACTGAGTACTGACGGTGTAGCGAATCGCTTGGTGATCACTGTTGGTATAATCCTCGCACACTCTCCAGTTTATGTTCGATGCTAACGACGGGCTGCAGAAGGTTACATCAATAATTGACTCTCTCCCATCCCTGCGAAAAGTGCTAATAGAGCCCTCATTAACTAGTCTTATATTCAGCTTTGACAGTCCTTCGAGCAGACTAAACCCCCTCGCATTGGTAAATCTGCTCCCCCACTCTACTGCCCAGGCGTTGAAGTCCCCGCCGATGACTATGGGATGCCGTCCGATGAGCTCTTCCGTTATATTGTGGAGCATCTGGTCGAACTGCTCAATCGTCCATCTCGGGGGTGCATAGCAGCTGCATACAAAGATGTCGTTAATTTTGACAATCACGAACCCTTCATATTCACTGGATACAACTTCCTGGAAGGGGTATTTTCCCAACGTCGTAATTGCGGCTATTTTAGCTTTATCGGTTAACCAATTTCCGTTGTCTGGGGGTACCTGATACGGCTCTGCTATGATCGCCACATCGCATTTGATTTCATATGCGGCTTGCCATAGCAATTGTTGTGCCGTGTCGCAGTGGTTGAGATTTATTTGTGTTACCTCCATTTACTTGTTGCTGCCAGCGCTCTTTTAAAGGATGGGCATCTCGAGCCTCCGGTGACGTGATCGTTATCTACCTCCGTCGTACAGAGCATGCATCTTGGAGGCTTAGTACACATTTTCGCTAAGTGCCCCTTATCACCGCATCTTAAGCAAGAGTCCGATCTATCAGGTCCATTGCAGTTTCTAGCTTGGTGGCCAAAGTCCATGCATTTAAAGCATCTCATCATTTGCTGAATAGCCCTTAGAGGGCACACCGTCCATCCAACTTTTAACTTGCCAGTCTCTAGCAGTTTTCTTGCTGCGATTCTTGGCAGTTTTATCACTGCTGTTTGTGTACCTCCAAATGCTTTCCTCAGTCGAATTGTTAAGGAGACATCGCTAAGTTCGAACTGTTCGTTCAGGGCTTCTCTCAGCTCGTCCTCTGTTGTGATCTCATCCAGATTTCTACATTCGATCGCTATCTCTTGGGAAAGAGCCCTAACTTTCGCCGTTTCTTGGCCCGGAACTGGGTATAGACCATAAAACCGTTTGGAACCATTTGCCGAAGATTGGATTCCAAGCTGGATGTATGGGTGCCACACGAGTTGACGCAAGAAAATCTTTTAGACCGAATCAACGCCTGCGATTCACTGCTGAAACGGAACGAACTCGGCCCATTTTTGAAGAAGATGGTGACTGGTGATGAAAAGTGGATCACGTACGACAACCTAAATCGAAAGAAGTCGTGGCCAACCCATTTTTGAAGAAGATGGTGACTGGTGATGAAAAGTGGATCACGTACGACAACCTAAAGCGAAAAAAAGTCGTGGTCGAAGCGCTGTGAGCCGGCCCAAACCATCGCCAAGCCCGGATCGACGGCCAGGAAGGTTTTGCTGGGTGTTTGGTGGGATTGGAAGGGAATCATCCACTATGAGCTGGTCAACTATGGCTAGACCCTCAACTCGGTTCTCTAATGTGAGCAGTTTGACCGTTTGAAGCAGGCGATTGACCAGAAGCGGCCAGAAAAGATCAATAGGAATGGTGTTGTTTTGCCACCAAGACAACGCTCGGCCTCACACATCTTTGATGACCCGCCAGAAGCTACGGGAGCTTCTGGCGGGTCAAATAAGTAAGGGGGGGGGCTTTGTAATAAGGAGGGGATAATGAAGTTGCCTTCTAAATGGCAACAAGTTTGCGAACAAAACGGCGCATATTTGACTTAAATTGGGTAATTTTAAGTATGTTAAATAAAGCATCAAATTTCGTTCAGAAATACGACATTTCTTTTTCCCCAACCCTGTATTATAATCGCTAGTCAATTTTGACTGTTTTCTTAAATATTATCTGTTCATTCATCTATCAACATTTCTAACATGGGGTGCTCGAAATATTGAACGATGAATTACAGGAAAACAAAATATAGAGCAGCAAAAAAAAGGAAATTTCTTGAAATCTAATAAAACTCAAAAAATCTTTTTTAAAAAAAAGGGGTTTTTTTGAAAAGGGCCATTTGTTTCTTAATTTTGTACTCAAATTTCTAGTTGAAAAACTATATCATTCACAAAATTTTGGTCAGGAAATGAAATGTAGGAAACGATTCAAAATTTTCAAAACAAAAAATCACACTGAAAAAAAGGTTCAAAATTAAAATTCATTTTTTTTAAAACGTATTTTTGTTTAAATTTTCATTGCTTATGTTTAATTCGATACATTTTTGTGTGTAAATTCTCGCGATTGATATGTTCTGCTATTTCGAATATTGAATATTCATCCATTTATGGTTTTCGACATTATTTGACACGTTAATTATATAAAAGACTTAGATCGACGCTTAGTTTGTTTTAGTGGAAACACTAAAAATATCCTTGTTTTTCTTGGCCTTATTTAATTACTTAAAGCACGTAGTTCCGACCCTAACCTGCTCTAAGTTTTTTGTTATTCATATTGAAACTTATCATTAGAATACGAAATCATTCTAAGTCAAATTTTAGTAGATGATTTTCACCATTTGCAGAAAAAAGGTGATTTTCATTAACATAGAATACTGATTTGACTGGGAAAAGTTAATTTTTCACCATAATTCTTATTTTGAAGGTGTGTTCATTCCACCTGAAAATCCATTATAGCCATGGTTGCTTCCCAATTTAGCAAGCAATGTCGATAACTGGACTTCCTTTCTTGCCCAGTTACCGAACGATTACTGTATATCTGATTGTTGGAACATACAAGTTGTAAGTAGTTTGGAACACCGCTTCATTAGTAGCCAATATATGTTGGTTATTTATGAAACAGTGTTAAAAATACCCAGAACTTGTATTTTCCCAACAAATAGATGTATCCATGCAGCATGTAATATCCTTCAAACAGGGATTCCATTGAAGCAACTTTCAGTTTTGCATCGAAGCAACTATGCGACAATTCAATCTTTCTACATAATTGACGTACCGAAAAGTGTCGCCTTCATTCCGCCAATCAACGGATCGGTGCAGCTTACCTGCCATTCAGTGTTGTATCAATGGAATTCCGATTTTACGCAAGAATGCATGATCAATCTCTAGATCTTTTCTAGACTGCATCTACGTCGCAAGTGCATGAGTGCAACGTAAAATGCAACGCAATGGCGGCGGCGTGTGTATGGAAATCACCACCGTGTTGTTTGCTTGACGCAAAACTGGCTCTCATCGTATCCTAGGCATTCCACGGGCTAGTCACATAAGTAATACGCCCATTGGGGAAACAAGTTCGCAGTGGATATATTTGATTTGTACTAAAACAAAGCGGTAATAATTGGTTATTTTTACTGTGCTTTCCTACGTTGGAAAACTAGAAGTGGTGTCAACAACATGTTGATTAAGTGCTGTTTCAACACGCGGGGATATTTTATAAGCATTGAATCTTTTCGATGCTCGATAGTTCAATTGATCGGATATGTAATAGGGGTATAACAAATTCCTATAAATGTACAAAGGTGTATTTCAAAGATTGAATATGCTGTGGCACCATCTACTGATGGCTTCCGTAATATGAAATGTCTCTTCCACTAACGTGTTGTCAAAATTATATGAATAACAGACTACTAAAAGTGTTGTTATTGCTCCGACAATGACATTATGTTTGTTGTCCACTATGTTTCATAACGTTCGAACCAAGGCGCCTCTATATATACCAGGTGAAACAATCATATGAAATGCACTTTCAGCCATATTGGAGTTGCTGTCGGTATTGTTTACAAACAGCATCAGGACGCTGCCGGCGGCTCTCAACAAACTGCTACGACGCTTATTCGAACGATGCCTACTATATGTATGTATGTAAATGATGTACAGTAACTCAAGCTTGTAATCGTACTCCACCATGCAGATCTCTTTTCCCTTCTTTTGAAAGTCGAAAACAAGCTTTCGGAACATTCTATTTAGAGAAAGTTATAGTGCCATAAGAGAGTTAAAAGGTTTGCTATATGTTTTCAGAATAATAGTTTTGACGTAGAACTACGTCTTTCAGGAAGGGTGCCAAAGCAGAAAACAGGTCACGTTTTCATGAAATAAAGTTAACGTTAATAACTATTTTCACTGTGAACGAATTCTCATGATTTGCATACCATTCGAATCGAAAATTCTCTAAGATTTGTTCGATATGCTATACATTACAATTCGCTTATCTCTAAACGGTTCAAATTCCTGAAAACTGGAAAAACTTTCTATTTTCCCATACATTTGTTCTGCTGATTTGTGTGCTAACCCTACCCTATTTCGAATGCTTATAACTCGAACAGATCGGAAAGATGTTTGCATCAAGTGATAGGAATTTTTTCTACGCGTCTATCACAATTAATAAAATGTTATTTTTCATGAGATGAACAATTGAATAACTGTAAAATGTCAAGCGTTATTTAAACACCCTAACTGCCCAGTTTTTATTGGCCCGATTTACGGTATCCCCAACACAGACTTCAAAATCGATGTACCTGTGGAAATCCGCTTTGCAAATATACATGCAAGTCGGGGGTATTTTTGTTCCCACTGAGTTGTGTTTCCCTAACGCGGACTTCAAAATTAATGTGCCTGCGGGAATCCGCTTTGCAAATACATGCAAGTCGGGGGTGATTTTTGGTGTTGAGTACTTTTGTACTCGCGTTGTACGCTTTGTACGCTTTGTACTAGAGGTGAATGAACTTTAGTGGTTCGAGAACTACGTAAACATGAGATGTGCAATAATTTAAGAGGGAAATGTGAAATGATCGTTTGACAATTTTTCCGTTCAAATATTTTGGTGGTCCTAGGCATCATATCAAACGTAAAAGGACGTTCATCAAATTTATTTGTAACGAAGAGCATAATCTGTTACAAAAATTTCGATGCATTCTAAAATAATATTCGAAGTGGTAAACAAGTGAATTCCATAATATAAATTCGTAGTTCTACGTCGAAAATATGCGGTCGTGTCCTAGATACAACCTCTTACAATTTTTATTTCTCTAAAAATGGCGAATGTATGTGCTAATGTATGAAAACTGATTCAAACTCATATTCGTACGCTGTTTGAAATCTCAACTCGATTTCCAAGGCGTTGATCAATTTCCGAATTCCATCATTAGTATGGTATCCCTTGTTCATTGCAATTATCTTTAGCTTTATCTACGATTTGTTGTGTATTCGGAAGGTATATAGGTATAGTTATTCATTGAAATTTAATGGGTTCTAGATTTCTTACACAGATAACTTTCCTAATCTTTTACTGGGATTGATGTCGGAAGATTGTGGAGGAATATCAATAACTTTTGAGCAATTGTAATGTAACCATGTGCGAACTTTATATGTCTTGAGCTCTGGGTCATTGTCTTGGCAAAACTTAAATCCTCGATTCCGACCTATTTTGATGACACTTTGCTTCATATTTTTCTTCAGGATGTTCAAGTAAACATTCTGATCCATTACACCTTGTTTTCGAAGGGAAAATAGATCTGCATGGTGGAGTACGATTACGAGTTTGAGTCACTGTATATAGTGTTAGCTACAATTGGCGATAATTACCGGCGGTAACCTATGTTTTTGATGCAACTACAACGTGCTCGGTAAATAACAGACTATTTTCGTAGAGATCCAGAAAAAACGTGCAACATATAACATATAAACAACATATAAAGAACTATTTATGAAAAATAACATTACACTGGTAAATAAATCTTACTCAAAAATTGAATTTAATATTAAAAACTTCTATATGGATGGGATGTAAGGGAATTGTTGCAATGTTGATGATCACACTCAATTCTTAAATCTATTCGTATATCTATTGTATATTTACATTTCAACTTATTTTACTGTTTATACCAAGGGGGCCAATCGCTCGCAATGGATGAAAAGGAGGGTATAAGGACATAGGGACAATCACACACGAAGATCGATAGCTTTAAGGAAAACATATATTTGGGTCATGTAATCAAGGTCTAACCGAGCCAACACATCTCTCACCGGCACATTGGGCTGTCTTCCTCGGGCCCGAAGAGTGTTTTCTAAATTCTATTTCTCATAATGGAAATAATGTTATTAAATCATCAGATCCTCAGCCGTGGTGTCCAGCAGCAGTATGCATTTTCGAATATTTCACGAGCATAATTTTTATTCTATTAGAATGGTTATATCTTGAGAACGGTTAGTCCCAGGATAAAAAGTTATATGTAGTAATATATAGTGAAAATCTTAAGGTAAAGAAACGCTCAATGAAGTTCTACGAGAGTTTGATGACGGAATACGATTGCGTTGTCATGGATGATGAAACGTATCGTATGATAATTTTCAGACAAATTTCTAAACAAAAGTATAAGGTAAATGATGTTGGTTTGTCGAGTCGAAAATATGATCTTGGTTTGTCCACTTTTTGAATGCTCTAGTTAAGCGTACCTGTGTCGAATCAGGTATTCAAATGTTTCCAAACATAAATAAAATTGTCGTTTTTATGATTTACAGCACTTTTACAGGGTATTTTTACGGATTCACATGTTTTAAAGGTTTATAAAGTTCATCTTCCACTGGTGTCAATGCGCCCTTAATTGAGCCAACTTTTGATCAATCTTATAATTAATGCATCTCGATGACCTCAATTCTGATTATGATTTGTCCGAATCGCTGATGTTGGTTTGTCCATGTGTTTACTATGGTAACCGCTTGGCGCGCTGCAGTCTGTTTGTTTCGTTTTGTTGGCCTTCGCGCGGAGCAGAAATAAAGTTTCTTTGTGTTGAGTGAAGTTCACCTTCAAAATGCCCAATAAAAGACAATGTTCTGAATTATTTTTTTTTTTTATTAATCCGTTTAGTTTTACAGGCTCAGTTACATAGGTTTAAAGGAGTCACGCTCTTAACTATATTTTTACTAGAAAATGTTAAATGTTTCCTTAATTCTATGGTTAATAAAATAGGAAACCGAATACTCGCGGTCGACTCGAGTTTAGAAGGGTGTCACATTTTGATCACACTCACACTCATATTTACATTTACATTCTCATTCACAATGTTCTGAAGAAAGCCTGAATTGTGAATGGATCAATACGATAACAGTAAACTCAAGCAATGAGAAATGCAACATATTCTTCTTCTTCTTCAATGGCACTAACGTTCCTAGAGGAACTTCGCCGTCTCAACGTAGTATTACTTGCGTCATTTTTATTAGTACTTAGTTGAGATTTCTATGCCAAATAACACGCCTTGAATGCATTCTGAGTGGCAAGCTCTAGAATACGCGTGATCACAGTGCAAGTCGGAGGAAATTTCTTTGACGAAAAATTCCCCCGACCAGAACGGGAATCGAACCCGAACCCCCGGCATGTTAGTTATGACGCTAACCACTCGGCCACGGGAGCACAATCTACTACATTTACTACAATCAAAAATGGTGATTTCTAAAACCGGACAAACCATGATCATTTTTCATTTTTGATGAACAATTTAATGGTATCAAAACTCGTCTTGATTACATGTGGTTTTCATGAAGAAAAATCAATTTGCATTTACAAGTTGCATGAAAACATCCAAAGTCGGACAAACCAACATCATTTACCTTACCTCGTTTGATCGGCGAAGTGCACCAGATGGCTGCAAAATAATAAAAAAAGTCAAAGTTCTCGAAACAGTTTCTCATTTGGCAAACAATTTATGCCCGTGGAATTTCCAAAAACTAAAATATTCATCAAAAAGAAGTGTCTTCAGAGAGGGCTATTTCTGGTGCTGCATGAGGATGGTTCGGTAATCTTTCGTTATTTTTGTAGTAATATGAATAGTCTCAGGTTTGTACCTTTACAATAAAACAAAAAGTATTAAATTCCTGTATTATTTCCACAATACTGCTATTTTGGGCTATCTTCCTCTGCCGGCGTGTCTTAGAGTGCTCATACACTGTTTGACCGAATATTTGACTCTTTTTGACAGATAAAATTTGATCACCGTGTAGGGGAAGGCGGGGGAAGACGGCCACCCGGGGTAAGATGGTCACTCTCTAGATTATTGAAACAATCAAGTATTGGATAATTATAATACATTGGTTGAGTGTATTGTATTACCCTCAATTATATATACTCATGTAGGTGTGTGTATAGGTGAAAAGTTATGATAAACCATCAAAAAAAAATTTCAGATGGCGACGAGCACAGATTTATAAATTTGCTCGCTAGAAATTTAGTCTTTTTAATAAGTACATGTCTCGTGAAACCAATATTATAATAGTAAACACACAGGTCTGTTAAGTGTGCTAATATAAAAAACGGTATGTTTTTTAAGCGTTTCACAGAATTATTGAGGCACTTTTACTCGACTCATACCTGGGTTAAGACGGCCAGATATGTGATTTGCCATAAAAGTCATTCATTCATCATTTGAACGCACCTTATTGACGAATTCATTGAGAAAATCACACTTCTTGTATTGATAACTCAAGGCGTGCTCATGATGAATTTGATTTGTTTTCAGATGCCAGACATAATAATGTTTTATTATGATAAGGGTTGCGCATTAAGCTCCTGTATCACCATTTTTATACCTCTTTTGATTCATCATATAACATTATGAAATAAAAAGTAAACCTTCTGAAAATCAACGTGATTGTTGAAGAATCCTAAAGATCGATACTGACACAATGAAAAGCTTCAATTTTGTATACATTGTGTTTGATTGTACCCCATACTAAGGGTGGCCGTCATACCCCGTCCTCCCATACTGATCAAATATATTCGACAGAAAACACGACAAGAAAACATATTGTTAGTGGATGCCTAAAATATTTTTTCGGTCTGTTCTTAGAACCTGTCGGTACATGGTTAGATTACCTTAAATATTCCAGATGATTTCTTTGCATATACGATGTTTGACATTGTTTGACATTATTGATAATTGAAGAGTGACAAAGAAAATAGTGTTTGCACAAATTTCAAACCAAGCTTTGTCTGTCAAAAAGTATAAAATATTTTACCTTCGGACAAACATGGTACGGCCACCTTTAGATGTATTGATGTCAAATGAGAAATTTCATTGTTCTTCCACAGGAGGACTTCAGGTATTTTGCTCAAGCCTATCTGGAAAGTCGATAATATCGTTGCTTCCCGATTGTAGCCGGCTAAGATTTTCTGGGGATTCCGCAATTTTTAAAGCTCAAAACTATGATACGTATAGTATGTTTTGATAGTGGCTTTGAAAGTTCATTGAACGTTGAGCGCCACTATCGTGTTACAGCTTCTGCTTTTTCATTAGCACAATCGAGATATTCTCACATATCTGCTACGGTATCTACAGTTTATTTCTTAAGGCGGAATTCGACCTATTCAACATGATACATGCTACAAGTTAAACGTAAACAGCAATGGATATGATACTTGCACGTTTTTTTTAAATTTTGTGTCCACCTCAGCCACTACACAGTAATGTGCGATCGCGCACTGCTCCAACATATGTCTTGATGTTATTGTTTTTATAATCAATAATGTTGTTGCTCCATTTTTCTGGTAAATCATGATAATCGTCAATAAATGACGTATTTGCCCCAACACGCCGCACCGATCCGCAAGCCATTGGATAAGGGCAACATCGCTCAACAATACCAATTATAGCGTAAAATGATACAATAAGCAAGAAGCATTGACTTGTAGCATGCATCAAATCGAATAGGTGGAATCCCGCCTTTAGAATCATTTGCCTTGCGATGGTTTCCATCTTTTTTGAGATATTTTTTTGAGTTATCAAAAATAACCAGACGGTGTGAAGCCTTTAAATTTTTGCCAAAAAATAATCACGACGTCAAATGGCTTTTGAAGTATAGTGAATGATTCTAGTATATGTTTATCAAATCAGTGTAATTTTTTAAAAGTGCTAACAATGCACAATGGTCCAGGAGACGCATTTAAGTGTAAATTAGCATTTAGAGCTCGACAGTTATTCTCTAGACAAAAACTGTCTTAGACAAAGTTGTTACATATGATAGAGCGCTCATTTTTATGTTATCGAAAATAGGGTGACCAAAATTGTCGATGAAATAAAAAATATAACATTCTTATCTTTAGAGATAGAGGCAAATATAGTTCGACAATGTTGTAGTCCCAATTATTTGAGACATCTTTGTAGAACAAAGTTTTGCAAGCGATGATGCATGTGTATGTGTGTGTTGATATTAGCCGGAAGAGAGCTAGCAGTGTAGGAAAAGAGTGAATACATATTTCGTTTCGTGCTAGTGATAATAACCGTGCACAATACTATAAGAGGTGCTTTCTGGTTGTGAGCGTATACGATGCACGGGAATGGGTCATCAATATAGTGTGCGTTGAAAATTGACGGCGCTCATGACGCTTACTAAATAAACAAAGCGAAGAGCACACTAACATTGACAGAAGGAAACGTTTTATAATTAACTGTGGGCGCAAGTGCACAGTGGGTTGCTTTTGTTAAAAAAGCTTTTTCAAATTCTGTATGGAACTTTCAATTACAATTTTTTTATATTATTTTCTTATAGCTATGTGTGTTCTGAGTGATTTCCGTCGGTCCGTGTCTACAATTATGTTTTTTGGTTGTTCGTAAATATCTCTCATAGATGTGTCTGTAACGCTGCAATTAGCTCGCGGCAAGTAGAATCACGAAATATATAGTCAGTCCGTTTGATTCTTCTAAGGGTTCCCATTTAGGTCATGTGAAAAATTAGAAATTTTGCAATGCGATGTACCTCATCAGTACTTCTTATTATAGATGTATGTTCACGGTGACCTTCTCAGGTTTCCTATGGATATCCTTCGTCGTTGGATGATTGAATATGAAGAAAATTAAAAAGATAAAAGGTATGTTTCCGGAGATCTTTTCAGGTTTCACATACATATCCTTTGCCATCGAGTGTTTGAATGTGTGGAAAATTAATAAGTTCGCGACGCGAAATATTTTATTGATACGTTTTATTATAAATATGTGTTCCCGGCTACCTTCTCAGGTTTCCCATGGATATTATTTGCTGGCTAGTGTTGAAATATATAGAAAATTAAAATAATCGTGCCACGAAATACATCGTTGGTACGTTTCGTTATAGAGGCATGTTTCCGGTGACCTTCTCAGGTATCCCATACATATACTGTTTCGTCGATCGTTCGAATGTGTTGTGAACATTAAAAATTTTGGGACGCTAAATTGTCGATGAGTTTTATTATAGATATAAGTTCTCCGTGGCCGTTTCAGGTTACCCATAGATATCATCCGTCATAGAGTGTTTGAACACGAGGAACAATTAAAAGTTTACGTTACGATTTTTTCGGTGGTTGCCGTGTATTGAAATACATCGGAAATTCTTTTCGTCGAGTTAAAGAATCTCATCATTTACCACAGTGAATCCTGATTCATACCCCTTCACACTAACAACTATCCCTTCCATGATAAACGCTAGAGAACCACGCTACAGAGGCGACCCTTCTGACCTTCGGGCGGCGAATATCATACTAACATTCCCATTTAAAGTTCGAATCACCGAAAATTGCACAACGAGAATGATTTACTAGTCCCAAGCGTCATTCTGTGTGTTCTTTGTGCAATTTGGTTGATTCAGGTCAATCACGGAGAGCAACTACGAATTGTACAGTCTACCCAAGCTCAAGCTTACTAAGACAAACATTTTTCGATGCAGAACTTGTCGATATCTGAACTCCACTCAAAGCTATTGATATTTCTTCCCAAAAAATACGCTCTGTTCAATTGTTTGTCATATTTTCTGGGTCAAACGTAAACAAAGTTTATTGTCGGCATTTGAAAGAGCATATTTCACTCTTCATTATGTGTGATTTTCAAAACTTTGTTATTTTTTGTGTTTGGGTAAATTAAAATTGAAATCATGAATTTTTGGGTTAAAATACCATCAATAACTTTGAGTAGGATTAAGATATAGACAAGTTCTGCATCGCAAAATGTTGGTATCGATAAGCTCTAAAAGTCGTACGAAGACAGTTTTGATGTAGAATTTGAAATATAAAAGTTAAAGCAGAAAAAACACGTTTTTTCATGGTCACCCTAATGCAATTTAGAAAAATGCGCTAAATCGATTATTTTAAAAGATAGAAAAAAGATTTGTTCTACAAAGTTGTTTAAAATAACTGGGGCTACAACATTGTTAAACTATGTTTATCTCTATCTTTAAAGATAAGAAAGTTAGATTTTTCATTTCATCGACAATTTTGGTCACCCTATTTTTGATAACATAAAAATGAGCGCTCTATCATATGTAACAACTTTGTCTAAGATAGTTTTTGTCTAAACAATAAATATCTCCCACAAAGTTGTTTTTAGCGCTTTCTATCTGAGTTGCGTTAGGGTAACTATGAAAAAACGGGTTTTTTTACTCCAACTAATCAAAATGGTATTCGTACGACTTTTAGAGCTTATCAATACCAATATTTTGCGATGCAGAACATGTCAATATCTTAATCCTGCTCAAAGTTATTGATGGGTTTTCATCCAAAAACTCATGATATCAATTTGAATTTACTCAAACACAAAAAATAACATAGTTTTGAAAATCACATATTACATAGAGTGAAATCCGTTCTTTCAAATTTCGTCAACAAACATTTTTTATGTTTGCCCCAGAAAGAATGAACAAATGAAAAGAGTGTGTTTTTTGGGTGGAAATATCAATAACTTTGAGTAAAGTTGAGATATTGACAAGTTCTGCTTCGAAAAATGTTTGTATTAGTATGCTCTAAAAGTCTTTTGAAGACAGTTTGCATGTAAAATTTGGAATATAAAAGATAGAGCAAAAAACAGTTTTTTTTCATGGTGACCCTAACGTAACATAGAAAAAGGCGCTATATCAATTATTTCAAGAGATAGAGAAAAACTTTGTTCTACAAAGATGTCTCAAATAATTGGAGATACAACATTGTCGAACTATGTTTACCTCTATCTATAAAGAAAAGAAAGTTAGATTTTTTCTTTCATCGACAATTTTGGTCACCCTATTTCTGGCAACATAAAAACGAGCGCTCTATCATGAGTAACAACTTTGTCTAAGACAGTTTTGTCTAGAGAATAACTGTTAAGCTCTAAATAATAATTTTCACTTAAATGCATCTCCTGGACCATTGTGCAATGGTAAGAGTAAATATGCTTGGAGCTTTTAATGAATAGTGGCATTTTTAGAAACGACATATGAAAAATGGTTCAAATAATTATGATGCAAATTCAAAGAATAATCTGAATCTAAAAATTGAAAATAAAATTGAAAAACTGAGGTATCGTAAGAAGCCTCGCGTATCAAAAGATATTTTGCAAGGTGATAATGATAAGTGTGAAAATTTCCGTCAGTCTCCCACGACTCCGATAGTATCCGAAAAATTATTTTGAAATTCAATCACTTTATTTTCCTCGCGCTCTACAGCAGTAGTGCTCATTACGTAGTTTTGTTGACGCGCTGTATCTAAAAATCTGTCCAATCCATCTTCAACCTTAGGCAAGTTTGTAGTGCGCTCGCTGAGTGAAGTTGTTTGCGCGTGGATTAATTTCCCGCCTACAGTGGTCGAGCTCTAGACACAACATCTCCTGATAGGGCTGCTGTATGGTTTGACCCAAATGGTAAACATCGCTTGCGTTTCGTGTAATCATCATCGTTTGTTCAGGTGAATTGCTGACATTGCTGATATTGTATGAGTAGATTTTAATTTTCATTTCTCATTGCAGACAGAAATGCTCCCGAAAAAACTAATGAAGCAAAGTTGAAGGAGACAGAAGCGTGCTGATAAACCTGCTGGCGGAACAATCGGACCGAATTCGGAGAAGAAAAAAAGAAAGCGAATAGATAACGTTCACAAATATGAGTGAAATCATTCCGTCCGAGCCGAAACGAGCGAAAATCGCATGCGAAAAGTCTGGCGTGTCCCTGATAAAGTCCATCTTATCAGACGAGTATTCAGAGACGATTCCACTGGTAGACGTTTATGTTGGCCATATAAGCGACTCACGACATATATCAAAATTAATTTCGGAACTTGGTCGATGTTTGTCTATTCCAAGGTTGCAGCATTTGAAACGGGTCGGTCGTGATGGTATGATAATTCTAAAGGAAGTTAAAGAGCTGCGAGAGATGTTGCAGCGTGAAGGATGTATTGAGTCATCGGAGAATGATGACAAACCGATAGAGGATGAAGGACTCGAGGAACGCATTAAACTCGGTCTAGCGCAGTATTTCAAGCTGAACGATGTTGACGATGCGTTAGTCAGGGGACTGTACACAACTACAGCAAAACGAAAAGTAGCTCAGTTTCCTCCCAAGCTACGTTGGCAGTATGAGTGTGCTAATCCTCATTGGCCTTGTAAGTTTCATCCGAATAAACACTTGGAAAGCTTATACACGAACACACTTTTTAGCGATAACGAAAGGATGTACCATTTGCAAATCATGACTGCATGTCTGTATTTGTCTCGAGAAATCGCTAGCCAACCCTTCGGAATTTGCGTTAATCCAAAACTCAAGCGAATCGCCGCGATAGGAGTAGATAGATGTGAAAAACATCCGATGCTGCATTGCCCCATGGTGTTAATTGATAAGGTAGCCGTTTCACAGAATGGAGGTGTTTGGCACGTGGAAGAGAAACATGATTCGTCTGATGGCAACGATTATACCTTCGAGGGCATTGAAACCAAATTTATGCGTATGTTGAGTGCTAAATTTCCTGATTTAGAGTTTGGTGCACAAACGATGGGAGCAAAGAAGTTGGAGAACCAACAGAACATTTCACCACACGAAGACAATTTGGCAAAGTATGGACCATACCTTTGTACTGGGTATGACGTTTATCTAACGCATGAGCCTTGCATAATGTGCGCGATGGCTCTGACGCACAGCAGGGTGAGGCGTGTATTCTTCCACCATAAAACTCCCAATGGAGCGTTGACATCCATAACAAAGGTTCACTGTGCTAAAGGGCTAAACCATCATTACGAAGCATTTGAGATTTTATGAATACAATAAATAAAAGAAGAATGAAAAACGAAGCATGAATTACATACTGAATCATCCGAAATCATTCAGCAACGGTAAAATATAAATCTGATAAAAGGTCAACAAAATGCTGCTCTATAAATAAATCTACGAGGGGTGCCTGAGAAGCCTCGCGATAAAAGTGTTGAAATGGCGGTGCTCTTCCCATTGAAAGTTCATTGGCTTCCAAATATTTTTATATAAAATTTTCTTCATAAAGATCAAAAGATGGAGGCGAATGAACTGCAAAGTTTAAAGCCTCTTAAAAACAAAGAAACAACAACAGATCAAAAGACTTTTGCATACCGTCGTAGGGGATACTTTTGTAACTTTTTTCAGCTTTTAAACTTTGGGATATTAACATTGACAAACGAGGTGGTAGATGGACGGTCACATCCATAATCACATCCCCAATGCATGATGGAAAAAGAAGCGAAGAATATTGAACTCTTTTTTTATATTGCTTTTTCTCTTTTTGTTCTATTTCAGTTACTGGACGCACAAAAACTGAGAGAGAGAGAATAAAATTATTCCTCTCGCGAGCGATAAACCTCTACGCTGCGTATATTATGAACTTGTCCATTTTCCCCCCACTACTTGTCCATCATACCCGCACCGATAAAAATGTTCTACTTTTCGGCTTGTTTTAATTTCAGTAAAAAACATGGAAAAACACATTTTTATAAAACATTTGGCCAGTTATTTCGAAAACCAGTATATTGAACTGTAGTAAACTGCTTTTAAATTTTTGAAAACATGAGTTTCCCAAGATACAATTGAAGTTTTCCTTAACATGTCCGTCCTACCCCCTTCTCCTCTACAAATCATACTGTAATACACTGCGTTTCACAACTATAGACCCACTCAAATTTTCTGAGTTTCCAGAGATATGTACGAAGTCGGTTGAATTGAAATATTTATTTATTTATTTATTTTGGCTTAACGTCTTTACAGCCTGATTCACAATTTTTCTCCAATTAACTCGGTTTGTGGCTATCTCCCTCAAATTCCGCGGGCACCCCGTGCTCACCATGTCATGCTCCACTTGGTCTAACCACCTTGCTCGTTGTGCTCCTCGTCGTCTCGTATCAGCCGGATTCCCGATGAACACCATTTTTGCAGGATAGTTGTCCGACATTCTTGCAACATATCCTGCCCAGCGTATCCTTCCAGCTTTGATCACTTTCTGAATACTGGGTTCGCCGGTGAGTCACGTGAGCTCGTGGTTTATCCTTCGTCTCCATGCGCCGTCCTCCTGTACACCGCCGAAGATGGTTCTTAACACCCGCCGTTCAAAGACTCCGAGTGCTCGCAGGTCCTCTTCGAGTATTGTCCACGTCTCGTGCCCGTAGAGGACAACCGGTCTTATGAGCGTTTCGTACAGGTAACATTTCGCGCGACTGCTAAGTCTGTTTGACCCTCAGTGTTTGTGGAAACTATAGTAGGTACAACTCCCATTGATGATGCGTCTCCGGATCTCGCGGCTGGTATCATTGTCAAACGTTACCATTGAGCCAAGGTAGACAAATTGATCCACTACCTCGAACTCATATCCGTCTATCATTACACTACTACCTAATCGGGTCCTGTCGTGTTCGGATCCGAAAGCTAGCATGTATTTGGTTTTAGACGCATTGATTTTCAGTCCAATTCTCTCTGCTTCGTGCTTAAGTCTGGTGTAATGTTCAGCCTCTGTCTCAAATGTTCTGCTGACAATTTCTACGTCATAAGCGAAGCAGATGAATTGACTGGATCTATTGAAAATCGTACCACGCAAGATAAACGCCGCTCGTCTCATAGCATCCTCGAGCGCGATGTTGAACAGTAGCCAAGAGAGACCATTACCTTGTCGAAGGCCCCTGCGGGACTGAAATGGATCAGATAATCCACCCGAAATTCACATACAGCACTGTATTCCATCCATCGTAGCCTTAATCAGTCTAGTCAGCTTCACGGGGAAGCCGTTTTCGTCCATGATTCTCCATAGCTCTTTTCGTGTTATTGAATCGTATGCGGCTTTAAAGTCGATGAATAGATGGTGCGTGGGGACTCTGTTCTCACGGCATTTCTGGAGAATCTGCCACAAGATGAAGATTTGGTTAGTAGTAGACCGACCTTCGATGAAGCCGGTCTGATAACCTCCCACGAATCTGTTTGTCATTGGCGATAGACGACGGAAGATGATTTGGGAAAGCACTTTGTAGACGGCATTCAGGACGGTGATTGCACGTCTAGTTTTCACAGTCTAGTTTGTGCCCTTTCTTGAAGATAGGGCAAATAACCCCATCTTTCCACTCCTGCGGTAGTTGTTCTGTTTCCCAAATTCTGACAATCAGTCGATGCAGATAACTAACCAATTTTTCCGGGCCCATCTTGATAAGTTCCGCTTCGATGCCATCTTTACCAGTTGATTTGTTGTTCTTCAACTGTTTAATAGCATTCCGTACTTCACCTATCGTTGGGGTGGTACATCTTCATTATTTACTGCACCAACGTAAACGCTTCCATCGTCATTTTGGTCCTCTGCCTGTACGCCATTCAGGTGTTCATCGAAGTGCCGCCTCCACCTTTCGGTCATATCACGTTCGTTCGTCAGTATACTCCCATCCTTATTCCGACACATTTCTGCTCGCGGCACAAAGCCTTTTCGGGATGCATTGAGTTTCTGGTAGAACTTTCGCGTCTCATGAGAACGGTGTAGCTGTTCGAGTTCTTCACACTCCTCCTCTTCCTGGCGGCGCTTCTTTTCCCGGAAGAGTTGGGTTTGCTGTCTCCGCTTCTGTCTATATCGTTTCACGTTCTGACGGGTAGTTTGACGCAGCATGAGCTCCCGCGCAGCGTTCTTTTCCTGTAACACTTGCTGACACTCATCATCGAACCACTCGTACCGTCGTCTTCGTTCCACTTGTCCTAGGGTGTTCTCCGCTACGTTGTTTATGGCTGTTTTAATCATGCTCCAACAGTCCTCAAGATGAGCTTCGTTAATTTGTTCCTCTTCCGGCAGCGCAGCTTCAATCAGTGGTCCGAGTCGATGTTAGCGCCTCGATAGGTTCTGACGTCAGTTATGTCCGAGAAATGTCGGTCGTCTATCATAACATGGTAGATCTGAGATTCTGTTTGATTTGGTGACCTCCAGGTGTATTGGTGGAGGAATTTGCGATGGAAGAAGGTACTGCGTACGGCCATATTCTTAGAGGTGGCGAAATCGATGAGTCTTAGGCCGTTTTCATTCGTTAACTGGTTTGAACTCCTGCTCTTTACCGATCTGGGCATTGAAATCCCCGATGATGATCTTGATGTCATGTTTTGGGCAGCGTGCGTATTCGCGTTCCAGCTGCGCGTAGAATTCGTCTTTGTCATCATCGGGACTTGCAAGGTGAGGGCTGTGCACGTTAATGATGCTGATGTTGAAGAATCGGCCCTTAAACCTCAAGCTGCACATTCTTGGGCCAACCAATCACTCGCTTCTGCATATTGCCCAACACGATGAAAGCTGTACCTAGCTCGTGAGTGTTGCCGCAGCTCTGGTAGATGGTATGACCATCGCGAAATGTTTCTTACTGTAGATCCTCTCCAACACACTTCCTGCAGCGCTACGATGTCAAACTTGCGGTTTTTCAATAGTTCGGAAAGCACACGAGTTCAATTCTCACTCCCGACATTCTTCCAAAAATGGTAGTAAAAGTGACGAACCAGCCAAAATGAGTTGAAAGTCACTATAATACAGATAAAAAAAATGGTTGTCCCATGTTACTTTTTTTACAATTATCACTTTTTTTCATAAAACGATATTTTTATGCCTAACCTTTCGGAAAAACGCAAAAAGGTTATAGTTTGTTCCCAGCTTTTGAAAAAACAACATCAAGCTCAATTGTCCCATGTTGATATTCTATTCATAACTGTCCCACCATGTATTTTTTGTAGATCCATATCAAATAAATCGGTTCAAGTACAAGAATTTTATGTCACGTTTTCAGTAGGCCTAATGAATTCATTTCTGGTTTGGAAAACCGAACTAATTCACAAATAAATAAAAAAAAAGAATGCTTAATAACAATGAGATTTCTATTCTGCAAAGTATTGCAAATCACTCCCTTCTTCATAAAGCGATATTTTTATGCATAATCATTCAGAAACACACAAAAAACTCATTGTTTGTTCCCAGTATATCAAAAAACAACATCAAGTTCAATTGTCCCATGTTGATATTCTAGGCATAATTATCCCACCATGAATTTTTAAGACCGTAACCAAGAATGATTGATTCAAATGAGGGGTTCTTTTCACATTTCATTAAACAATAGTTTTGTACCCAGTGTATTGCTAAACCGAAATGCTCAAAGCTTCTGGTAGACATATATGCTAGAAAACTTTGAATGCATTTCTCTCAGTTGCTGATTTTGGAACATGGGACAACTAAAGGGTGTGTCACATCAAATTGCATCACGGAAAAAACGCTGTAGAAATTCGCCCAGTAGACCGGTCCTTTTGAAAATTTTAGACAGTAAAATAAAAACTATTAAACAACTTTTGGCATTTTCTTTTTATTCATACTTCGAGCCCAAGCCCGTATGCTCGCACCTTCCTCTTTACCCCGTCCATAAGGTTCTGTACAACGTCAGGTTGTAGTTTTTTTGAACAGAAATCCATTTTCTCTTGAAGTCCGCCTCCAATTTGACAACTTTTGGGTTCTTCCGGAGGGCCTGCTTCATAATCGCCCAATATTTCTCTATTGGGCGAAGCTCCGGCGCGTTGGACGGGTTCATTTCTTTTGGCACGAAGGTGACCCCGTTGGCTTCGTACCACTCCAACACGTCCTTTGAATAGTGGCACGAAGCGAGATCCGGCCAGAAGATGGTCTCGCCATCGTGCTGCTTCAATAGTGGTAGTAAGCGCTTCTGTAGGCACTCCTTAAGGTAAACCTGCCCGTTTACCGTGCCGCTCATCACGAAGGGGGCGCTCCGCTTTCCGTAAGAGCAGATCGCTTGCCACACCATGGACTTTTTGGCAAACTTGGATAGTTTCTGCTTGCGAATCTCCTCCGGAACGCTGAATTTGTCCTCTGCGGAGAAGAACAACAGGCCCGGCAGCTGACGAAAGTCTGCTTTGACGTAGGTTTCGTCGTCCATTACCAGGCAATGCGGCTTCGTCAGTATTTCGGTGTACAGCTTCCGGGCTCGCGTCTTCCCCACCATGTTTTGTCTTTCGTCGCGGTTAGGAGCCTTCTGAACCTTGTATGTACGCAGGCCCTCCCGCTGCTTGGTCCGCTGGACGAATGAACTTGACAAATTCAGCTTATTGGCGACATCCCGGACCGAACTTCTCGGATCACGTCTAAACTGCTTAACTACGCGCTTGTGATCTTTTTCACTGACGGTGCATCCATTTTGGCCGTTCTTCACCTTCCGGTCGATGGTTAGGTTCTCGAAGTATCGTTTTAGTACTCTTCTGACCGTGGATTGGACGATTCCCAGCATCTTACCAATGTCCCGATGTGACAACTCCGGATTCTCGAAATGAGTGCACAGGATTAATTCACGACGCTTTTCTTCGATCGACGACATTTTTCCAAATTTAAGAAAAATTGACAGTGAAGCATGGCCAACGTGATCTATACACTCTTATCTGATTATAAGCGAAAGCTGAAGATATAATTCCTAAAAATTAAATTTCTACAGCGTTTTTTCCGTGATGCAATTTAATGTGACACACCCTTTATGCGTAGAACGGAAGCATACTGCTTGTAAGCTGCATCTACCATTCGTCCAATCACTCCTCATATGTCCCTGACAGGGTTTTTGATTTGGTAAACAAACAGACCAGTCCAGAATCTGAAGCTTCTATTCATTAAAACATGCCATAACCTCTTCACTCTCTTTGCCAGCTGAATGAAGTGTTATGATAATTAAATGTCAACAAGTTAATTATTGATCCAAAAATTTGTTTCAACAGCTCAAAAATTGTTTTAAAAACAAATAATTGAAATCACAAAAATCTATATACATCGGAAATCCAATCAGTCCAATCAGTCATGATTTTTCAACGGATGACGAATGTTGTCGTCTGGGAGCAATATTAAAACACTTTGTTAGTTCATCGGTTTGAATGGAGCATCTAGCGAAAAACGACGTATAGATAATATTTTGAGATAAATTACGTGTGAATTGTGCGATTAGCAATAGATTCGATAGCTGTCAATACGGAAGAAACTGCATTGTTTGATGTAAGCAACAGTGCCAATATTGAATGTTCACGAATGATGCAACCGACCGGCGATTCCAATTGGTGGGGGGTATAATTTGCACTGGGTATTTTCAAAGAGGAATCAACTCCTGCACGGAGGATCCTGGTGGACCGCTGGTTTGTGACGGGGTCCAATATGTAATCATTATTAATGCAAAGAGATGAACCGAATAGTATCATCCTGATTTGTACACCAACGTTACCAAACACTACGATAGGTTCTGGTATTTTGGAAACATTGTCTTCTTGACTTATCTCCTTAGCATCAGCCAATTATTCTTGTTTGAGAAACCAACGCAGTGTGGTGAGATTTTATCGAAAGGATATTTCGAGTGGTAATATATCATTCGAAAGATGAAAAATCTATGCTACTTGTTGAGCCAAAACTTGGTTCAATAGCTCAAAAATTGCTTTGTAAACACGATTATTAGCCATAGTTCACGCTTGTCCACGGAGGAAAACGGGGGAGTTCAGAATCGTGCCATTTCTGTCCACGTGGTATGTGGACAGTCCCTAAGAATGGTGTAATCTGAATGCGTTCAGCATCTTCGTTATTTTTGTTTTCTCGTAATCGTTTTAGCTCAGAAAACAAATGTGACTACGTTATGGACGTGAAAAATCGTTGAAATATGTAGTAAAAGTACATGTTTCGGCCTGTTTTAGCTAAGGTGGGCATAATAAGAAGCAGTTGCTTCTATAGAACTATGCAATTTGTTACAAGGGCATTGTTAAGCCAGGCAATCTACATTGTTGATCGCTGTTTTATATTTCATTATTATCTGTTTTGGATTTCTACATTTTTCACTGCAGTAAAAACATCAAATGCGGCATAGGATTGGTATTTCAACGTTGATCCAATAGAGAATCTCTGTATACAAAATGATTCTCAGGGATGTATCATTCGATGGAATAACAAAATTCTTTCGTAATACGAACGTCATTTTAGGGTGGATTGTTCCCAGGCGAGGATAGGTCATTCTAAACTGTGCGGGTTTAAGATTCAGCAAATTTATTTCAATATTTCACGAAGGCAGCAAAATGACACTAACGCAAAACGTGAGTATGCTGTAAACGAGGTCAATTGGGGTGGCCTTTTCTAATTGTGCCCTGACTCGTCGATCATCATTTATTTTATTGCATTTTCTATATTAGTTGAGAGCTGCTTAACACAGGCACAAGCAATCAACAAGGTTTCCATAAGGGGATTTTTTTTCGTGTCGAGCATTCGTCGATGTAAAAAAACGAATATGCGAACTTGTGTGTGATTGCTTTGAAGAGCGCTTTCAAATTGTTAAACTTCAGAATGTAAATACGTTATCCGTTCGAATTCGGCAAGACGACAGAATCCCTGAGTCCATATGCGGATGATAACTCTGAATTCATGAATGTCACGGTTCAATTTTGGCTTTGTGTCAAAATTTCATGTTGCCAAAATCGAACGGGTTGTGTACTAGGCGGGATGGGATCGTGAAACATTTGGAAACATTGTTCGAACGATTGGAAATTTTGGTATTTTTTATAACTGTATCTCGTCTGCTGTCTGCTGTTTACATGTACACAAATGATTAAAAATAGGAATCTTCCTTCGGACCTTGTAATGGATGACAACTACATTTCAACGAGCTTGTCCTGTCCGATCGGTATGATAGCCAATCACGTGCAGACAAATATTTATGGCGCTTCGTGTAACCGGTTTTCTCCCAATGACAACACCATCCATGAGGGTGATATTGGACCCGTTAAAATTTCGATTATGAAGTCTCCAAGCTTAATTAACGATAGCACCAAGGGAATATCTTCTCTACGATGGGTGCATGCTAAACAGTACAACTTGTTGCGTAATGTTTAGGTCGAGTTGTTTTCGTCTGAACTGAATTGAATTACATTTGTCATTAGCCTTCCAAACGTGTTTGACTACATTTGAGAAGCAAAGCAATTAGCACGATTTGTCAGCACCGGGCAGTGGTCAATCCGATCATTTTTAGCGCCAAACCAAGCTTCTTAAGGTGAAGATCCGCGTTTATCAATATCACAAGTTTGAATTCCAAATATGCGTTACAACGTTTACAGATAAAGTGTATCAATAATTGATGTTGCCGGACGCTCGGTACGAGCTCCATTTCAGGTGGCAACAGGCAGTTATTTGTTCTTCCCTATTACCGGTGAAACCTGTTTTCGACTTTTGCCATGATTCGAATTAGGTTTCATGGAATCATGGTGTAGAGAAACGCGTTTTACGTCTGGTCTGCTCAGAAATATCGATTTTCGCACAAGAAATAACAGATAAACTTGTCTATGTTTTTGACGACAACGAATAGGCCAAAAATATTTGTATCACGATCTCCGTCTCCCGCCCCCGTCCGGGCGCCAAAGTGGCACGAAATCAGTGTGGAATCAAGAGAGCGATGGAAAGTAAGCACCAGTTGCCTTTCAGGTTGCTTTCATAAACTGATCGAAACACTCGGATACACTTCGGCTAGGTTTGTTATGACGGCTATCGGCGTTACTTTTCCAAGTTCGACGAAGAATGGATACGTGATTGGCGACGATGAACTGCATTTATTCTATTAGAAATTAACATTTGTAATTAAGGAACATGATCGAGTTGAAAACAATTGCGGTAGAATTCTTCATATTTTCAACAAAGTCAACATAGAATTTCTAACTGTTGCTTGAATCATGTAGGTGTTTTTTTTTTGAGATTTTGAGTACTTATCATTTTGGTAAAATTATAGTTTACCATCTCTCCGTCCATTAGTTGTTTCTGAAATTACTAATCTCGGTCATCATTTGCCTGACTCGCATCTCAAAATCATGTCTATTCAACTTTCCGTTACAATATAACTCCGAAGTTAGCTTAGTAGCTTAGCTACACTCTCGAGCATGGCAAAACGTATTAAATTTAGTGAGCAGTTCAATATTGATATTTTACTAAATGTGAATGAATGTTTCGCATATCTTCTTTTATAACATATAGATAATTTATACACTTGACAACGTGACTACTGACGTGACAACGAAATTATTTTTTCAGTTCAATTCTTATTTTCCTGTTTGTCGACCAATCTAGAACAATGCAAATATTTCTTTTTAAAAGGCCATAAGAACTTTTAGGCATTTTTTCAAATAACGTTATAATATTTATAATGATGGGGAGCAAAAGGAGTTCATAATTCATTGTTTCGAGAGAGATCGTTATAATGACAACAACGAAAAAACACTTATACTTAAAAGTGTTTGGATTACAGAAAATCTAAAATCAAAGAAATAGCATCAAAGTTACAATTAGCTAGAACGTCACGGATTTAATATGTTGGCATCCCCTTATTGCGAAAACTTTCTAAAAATTTTCACAAACCAACAAACTTCCACCTCCAAAGATGTGAGTCTAAAAACGTGACTCATCCTGTAAGACTAACAATAACGTGACTCATCCAAGCAAACTATTTGTCATGACAAATGTCATGCGAAAATGCGAAAACAGAATAGAAACTGAGAGAGGTTGGCGTCGACATCATGCCTCATACCGTATGTTTCTATTCTGTTTTCGCATTTACGCATGACAATTGTCATGACAAATGGTTTGCTTGGACTCATCCCGTAAGACCCCGGGGGTCGTCGTAGCCTGATTGATTACGTGTCCGCTACTAAGCGAATGATCATGAGCTCATAATTCAGGACCCTCAGCTGACCATTTTTGTGTGTTATTCTGGCTACTACATCCACGCAACAATGATCATGGGACGGTAATTCCAGTCCCTTACCGCTCACATTACGGTCTGCTGCATCGGTGATTGGTACTAATAATAACACAACAATAGAAGCCTCATATCAACAGTCCCGCAGTGTATAGTCCAACTGTGGACATTTGAACAATAGGAATATTCTTACGCCGAAAAAGGCGACATGTGCTGTGTATCGATAGAATAGGAATACTCTTACGCCTAAATGGCTACTGTGTAGTAGTTAAAAATGTGTATCGATAAGATAGCCGGCGGATAGCACTCTTATGCCAATATGGCAACTGTGTTATATGAGATAAAAATGTACACGAATAAATTCGGCGTTGTTACAGCTGAATTGCAAAATGAGCCTAATACAGGGTTTTTCAACTTTAAATTCCGAAAGTAAATTGAAATAAAACACACTTAGAATTCGAATTTCGATGAAACTTTTATTTCATCATTAAAGTTTGGTTAATGTCATTATGTGTGAAACACAACATCATTCAAATGTCCACCTAGGGCTTCCTCGCACACCTTGATCCGGAACAGGTAATTTTCGATGACTTTTCGGCACATATGGGGCGGTATCTCGGTCATAACTTCACGGATGTTGTCTTTCAAATGTTCAAAAGTTTGCGGAGAGTTGGCATAGACACGGTCTTTCGCATAACCCCACAAAAAAAAGTCTAGCGGGTTCAAATCGCATGATCTGGACGGCCAATTGGCATCACCAAAACGCGAAATTATGCGTCCCTCAAATTTCGTTCGCAATATGGCCATGTTCGGTCGTGTTGTGTGGCACGTGGCGCCGTCCTGCTGAAACCACATGTCATCCGTATCCATATCTTCAATTTGTGGCAATGTAAAATCGGTTAACATGCGGCCATAGCGCTCACCATTCACAGTTACCGTCTCGCCGTCCTTATTTTCAAAGAAATACGGCCCGATTACTCCACCAGACCATAATGCGCACCAAACAGTGACTTTTGGCGGATGCAATGGCCTCTCAACAATCACGTGTGGATTTTCTAAGTCCCATATACGGAAATTTTGGGTGTTCACATAGCCACCGAGCTCGAAATGTGCCTCATCGCTGATGAAAATTTGATGCGAAAATTCAGCATTTTGCTGTTGTTGTTCGTTCACCCAATCGACGTATGCCCGACGCATTCCATGGTCACCACGCTCTAATTTTTGTACCAGTTGGACTTTATATGGATGTAGGTGCAAGTCCAAATGCAAAATTCGTCACAATGATTTGTTTGACAAGCCCAATTGCTGAGCACGCCGTGGAATCGAAACATTCGGGTCATCTTCCACACTGGCAGCAACACCGAACGCACATTACGATGATGCACAGGTTTCACAATATCCGCTACGGATCCAGTTTGTTCGAATTTACGCACTACATTAGCGATTGTGTGCTCTGTAGGCCGTCCATGACGACCAAAATCCGTCCGTAATGCTCGAAAAACATTTGTCGGTTTTTCATCATTTTTATAGTATAATTTAACAAAATTAACACGTTGTGCGATGCTAAAACGATCCATATTGTAAAATGGCAGACATTCAACTAACGATATGACGCTTTGGTTGACAGCTATGTCACACGGTTGTCAGCGCAGGGCTGTATACTTTCGGTAGCCCGAAATGGAAAACCCTGTAAAATAAACAAATTGGATAAAAAAATCCCGTGTATATCATCTAGACCATATTTTCACCATAGAAGATCACTTGAAATAGTGAGATTAACAGTCTCGTCACTTTTCGGCCCGCAACTTCGGAGGTGAAATTTTGATAGTTTTGAGAGTAATTATCAAAGAGGTACTTCAGAATTGTCTACCGCCGCTTTTGCAAAAAGACCGTGATAATTGATAATAACCAATCACTTCGGCAGGACGGCCATGGCGTGGTTCAATGCACACCAGACACATTAAATAAATTCTCCTGATACGAAGCTGTGGCAAACTTGTTTCTATCAATATGCATGATCGTTGTAAATCGACTGAATATGCTTTTTCAGAGTGAAAATCCCGAATTATTTCCACCACGCACACCTATTTCGATTTTTCAAAAGAGTGCTAGATAATTTTATGAAACCAGAATATTTGACGAATTTAAGAAATAATAACGAGATTAAGTTTAAGAAACAACACTAATTGTATGATATGTATGTACGAGTAGCCGCAATATTACTCAAGAGAAACTTTTTGAGTTCAAAGTCAATATAATAAGATTTTCTATAACATTTGCTCGTTAGATTCGAGCTTTCCTCATTCAATGATGTAAAGCTGAAAGGTAATATTATACTATCAGGCACGTAGCGTAACCGGCACGGCACGTTTCATGCAATACAAATATTATTGCGTGTGTATCAAATGTGTATGCGTATATATAGCGGAACGGCTTCGAGCATACACAGCACGTTTCAGACAAATGCATGAAGGAATCCTCGAATAGAATATTTTGCCGGTGCCGGGCACGAACTACACGAGCGAGTAGCACCATACATACAAATCAAACGTCGAAGTTCGTGGTATGCGTGCGTTCGTCGCTCTTCGGTACGACATCGGTTCAATCACCAGTAGCTACGCTTGGCTACAGTGTTAACATCTGGTAGTAATATTCATTTAGGGAAGTAGATTAATCTCTATCGAATTAGAAGGCCCGAGGGCAGTTTTAAACTGTTAAAATTTGAATTCTAATTTTCACTTCATGTTATTTGATTATTCAAAACATATAGCACTAAGATTTACTCGACCATTTTTATATATAAAGGAAAATCATGTTTCAATTAAAACACATCATTATGATATGAAATTTTCTTCATACGTAATTTTGTAGAAGATTTTTCCCCACCTGCAACACCTGGTTTTCGTGTAAATAAAATACATATTCGATATAAGAAAGTTATTTTTTTATTCATAATTTTAATTTTGAAGTGTGTTCATTCTAGGATTGGGCGATCTTTTCAAAAAGATCGATCTTGTCGAATCGATTTTCCAAACGGTGTGGGGATCTATCCACTGATTAAATCGGTACCAAAAAATCGATCTTTGCTGAATCGATCTTTGGAAAAAAAAATTATTTATCTTCTTATTCTATATGAATGCCGTTTTTTCTTCAAACAGGGAATACAAATTTCATATTTCTATTCAAACATCGAAAGTATTTTGTTTTGGTCCTCAGCATGAAGGACATAATGCATTCATCTTGTCCCGTCAGGCAGTCGTTTTAATAAATAAATTAATTGAAAAAGCATTACTAGATTCAACAATAGCCCGAAACGATACCGCTCAGAACTCAGCAAAAAATGTTAGTTGGCCTTTGGTGAGATAAAAAATCGATGTATACTGAAAACCAAATCAACAAAAAGATCGAAAAGATCGAAGGCAAAAAATCGATTTTCTCGATTTTCTCGGGATCGATCCAAAAAATCGAAAATCGGAATAGAAAAGATCGATCTTCTAAGAATCGATCCGAGATCGCCCAATCCTAGCTCATTCCACCTGAAAATTCATTATATTAATTGTCGCTTCCCAAAATCGTGATACGAAGCTCAATTTTGTCAACGAACTCTCCCGCTCCGAAAACAAATTTCTCCGCGCCGTCTGTGCTGCCGTGAAGCTGCTATGCCTGATAATATAAATACATCATGTATTTGTCTGCCCGTGACGGTACGTGCCGTTTACGCTACGTGCTGGATAATATAAAACGGTCTTTATTTATTATTCTTGATATAATCTTCAATACGTTGATAATTGGCAGTCCCACAGTACTCTTGTTCCTGTTCGAAATTGGTACAACTAACGTACTTGAACCTGCGTATTCTCTCTCCTCATACCAATAGGTCTATCTTGTTTGCAACCTTGTCACAAAAATAAGACGCCGTCTCTCACGAGGACCGTCATGGAAGAAAATGAACGGAATAAAAATGGTCTTGCTAGTCAATAAGAAGCATATGTTGATGCGCAACAAGTTTGTCGAACAATTCTGACTAAAAAGAGGACGTTTTCACCGAGATTGAATCAGTAACAATGTATCGAATAGTATATTCAATTACTGTTAACCCTTTGCACTGGAGACCTTTTTCGCTTGCGCGAACCAGCAACTCGAGACGAAAAATGCTAGGCAGAAATAAACCAAATTTGGCTAGGTTTTGGGTACAATGTCAGTCGAGCCTAGACCACGTCGTTCGAGTTGACACTTGAAATCAGCAGGGCGCCGCTCGAGTTAATAATATATTTCGTGCCTAGTGATTTTCAGAGAAATCATACATATGATGCAAAAAACATGAAGTATTTGATGTTTACACTATCAGTTCTGTTCGCTCATTTTTCGTAGATCTATTCCGGCTACATTGGGGTCAGTAATCGATGCGATGGTGGCATCTCTCCGTCCGCCTTATCTATTGAATTCGTACACGTGAATCCAATAACATAGTACGACTTCTCTTTCAACGAAAGACCTGATTAGAGATTTGTCGTCCAGTAAGTTAGCGCCTCACGTTACACAGATATTAAGAAAAAGTTTTCTGAGGGTGGGTCTGGGAATTTTTTGTAGAAGAAAATTTCTCGACTCCTTTTGGTGGGGATATTTATTGTCTATTTCAAATTCTGGTGGACCGATTGGCTGCATGAGTATTGTCGGGACCGTATCAATTCTGAGGCGGACAAGACTGTATATTGACTTGCCTTTTCGTTTGTGCCGGCTGAGTACGTTTCGACCATGATCGTTTCAACCTGATGCTCCATCCTATCCAAAACAATATCAGATTGAACTCGGGTGGCTTGAGTGCACTTCGTAATTGTTTTCCGTGGTTGACCTTGATCATTGCAAATACACAAAACCACACTGAATAGCACTGTGATTATCTATTACAGTATCAGAATCATAAACTCTACTTACATTTATAGCCTGACTGTGAAGAAGTGGCTTGTCAGCCATTATCCACCACCACCATGTGTAACTGTCTCTTTGTCTTTTGATCAGCAGTTTTTGCTGATCAAAAGACAAAGAGACAGTTACACATCCATGGAAATGGCTCTAGCTGATCTGAAACCGAATGGTATGAAAAATATATAAGAGATCCTTGACGATGAATTTCGAAGTTTTATCACCGAGGAAAATATTTTGCCATGGTACAGATTCCAAATTCTGATTACAAAGCCGATTCTTCTCTAAGATTCGAGATCCAACTTTTGGAATGGATGCGGTATGGGGAACGTCGCCGTCTCAACATTGTATTACTCGCGTCATTTTGCATTACTACTTAGTAGAGATTTCTATGCTAATACCAGTCCTTGACTGTAGTGGCAAGTTCGTGAACACGCTACCAGTGCAAGTCGGAAAACATTTCTATGACGAAAAATCCCCCGATTTTACGATTCCGTGTGAAGATTCCAGTTTCAGATTACAGATTCAGTATCTAGATACCGATTTCAGAAGAAGATTTTCAGAAGTAGTTCCAGGGTTACGATTCCAGATACGGATCCGAAATAAATGTTGCGAAATGGAACTCCAGATTTAAAAAAAACTCCAAATTCTTGACTGAGATTCGAGATTCGGACGCCAAATTATAACACAAGTATAATGATTCCAAATTCTGGTTTCAGAGAAATATTCCGGATAAATATGCCATATTCAAACTCTGGAACAGATGAGCTGTAATTCTAAATTCATATTTTTGAAAAAGAATACTAACACAGATTCCTGATTCAGGATCGAAGCGGATCCCTGACTAACATTCTCGACTCAGATTCTGAAACAGATTTTGAAATCAAATTCCATTGACAGATTCCGTATCACAATTACAGTTTCAGATTACAGGTTCAGTTTACAGATACTTATTTCAGATGAATATTTTCAGAAATGGTAGTTAAATATTCTACATTTAGAAAGGGTCCGTGTCAAGATAACAGATTCAGATTCCAGATACAGAACCGAGAAAAATGCTGCAAAATAAAACTCTAGATTGAAAAATCTCCAATCTCCGGGCTAAGGTTTGACATTCAGACGCCAGGTACATTTTAAGTATTGAGGTTCTAAATTCTGATTTCAGAGAAAGATTTCGGATAAAGATTGCATATTCAGATTCAAACGGATAAAGGATTGCGACTCCAAATTATATTAGATCAGCTTTCGGATAAAGAATCCTGATTTTTGGTCCTAATCGTGTCTTACTCGATGTGAAATGATATCGCAGGTGCTAAGACGCTCAGCAGAGTAGTGAAACCACTCGATGCGTGATCGAAGCGTTTGCATTTGGTCCGCTCTTTTTAAAATTAAATCGTACGCGAAGGAGTTAAACAGATTGCAATTCATGCTCCGGACAAATATACTTTTCAAAGATTTCAGATTCGTATTCCAGTTGAAGATACCTTATAAAAGCTCCGAATTGAAATTGTAGTTAAATATTCTGCACTAAGATTCTAAGACAGGATAACGGGTTCAAGTTCGAGATACTAGATGGGCTGAAAAGTCTCAGGATTTTTAATGAAAACAATCGGTTTTCGGGCAAAGCTGTATTTATTCCTCAACATAGTTTCCTTCGAGGGCAATACACTTGATATAGCGAGTTCCCAACATTTCGATTCCCTTTCGGTAATAAGAAACGTCTAAGTCTTCGAAATATGACTCAGTACCACTTTGCAGACTGCCTGTTGGACTCAGGAGTGTGATAATGGATTCACGTTTCATCCATTGTCACAAAAGTCGAAACCCAACCGGCTTTAGAATCAACAACGCGCCCCTGTTCTTGCTCGATGGTCAGCAAACGCGGCACCCATCACGCGCATAGCTTTTTTATGTCCAAAATGTATCCCACTCGTTCCTTTGAAATGCCTGCGGTCTCAGTTAACTCGCGTAACTTCACTTTACGATCGTTCAAAACGATTTGATACATTTGTTTTACGATTTCTTGATTCGTAACCTCTTTTGGCCTTCCAGAGCGAGGTGCATCTGCGGTGCGTCTACGGCCCATTTTGAATTCACTAAACCACCGATAAACTGTTGTTCTCGAAGAAGCAGAAGTGGAATAACATTTCGTCAACCACTGCATTGATTGTTCACACATAAGCTAGTGACAGATTAACCTCTTGAAACGAATCTTGTTCATTTTTAGTGGTGCCAACTGTTGGAAAATCCCGGGATTTTTCAGTCCATGCAGTAAATATTTTGGACATTTTTTTTTAAATTTCATGTTCAATAACAGCTTTGAGGTAATGATTCCAGATTTAAACTGTAGATATAGCTTCCGGGTAATTTCATAATTTATATTTCATGTGTTTATGTTCAATATTTAATGTGAATGACCCAAGAATAAAATTGTAGAAGGCGTTTCTAAATTCAGAATCCGGACAATGAAGCCAATTCAGATATCAGAAGAATAATAAGAGTAAAGATTGTGAAGTGTGATTTTGGTTACCGAACCATTCGGAAAAGAAGACGGCCATTCAACAAGAAAATCTCACGATATTTCCGAATGGTTCGATAAACAAAATCACGCTTTATTCCCAGGTTTTTCAGACTTATGAATACAGCGTTTGGGTGTTTTTGCATAAAAAATTTTGAACATCATATGCAACTCTTTCATCGTTGATAAGCAATAGACTCTATTATTTAATAATACAGATCAGGCAATGGATTGTGTGAACATAGTGCAAGATTACACAAATACAAAGATAGGGTATGCGCTGCTGCTTCACCACTACAGCGAGGCAAAAAAGCGCATGAGAATATATTGGACACGATATATACTTAAAGTGATACAGGCGGATGAGGATTAGCAAGGACTGAGCGAGTGATTAAGATCGTCAGGAAGCGAATTCGACGAAATTCATAACACTCTGTATGTAAAATGGCAATTGATCTTAATGTTTCGAAATGGACAATGCACAGTGTTCTCAAATATTGCCTGGCATGCCAAGCTTTTAAGAAAGTTCATGGTGTTTTGGAAGTATCGATAGAACGGTTTGAAAGGAAAACTCTCATGCTATCACGGCGCAATGCACAAGATTTTGTTTTTCGAATGCATAATGTTGTAAAGCCAAGCATGGAAAGATTGTACGGGTATGATCGTTATGTGTTTCAGCAGGACGGAGCATCTTCTCATACAGCAAATCTGGTTCAGAACATTTTGGCCAAAGCTGAATGGCCTCCTAGTTCACCAGATATAAGCCCCTTGGATTATGGCCATAAATTTTTTTTTATTAATTTGTTTATTTTTACAGACTCAATTACACAAGTTTAAAGGAGCCGGATTCTTAACTAAACATATTAACTATATCTATATATCTATGAACAATTTTCCTTAATTCTATTGTTAATAAGGTAGAAAACCGGTTACTCGCGGTAGACTCGAGTTTAGAAGGGTGACATATTTTATCAGGAATAGGATGGGATATAAGGATATGTTGACAATGTTCACACTCACACTCTCACTCACACTCAACTCTTAAACCTATCTTATAACTACTGTTTGATATTGCATTTTTTATACGATAATGTATTCAGAAATACTTTTCCGTGCATGCTATAAGTATGGAACACCTTCAATCCAATGTACTGAAATTACACAAGCTTGAATATTATGAATTATTTTGAATTCTACTGTTTCCTCTGTCTATTGGTATCGCATTATATAAAAGCCCGAAGTGGATAAATAAAACTCTCTCTTATCATACAACTCTACATCTGTGTACATCATTTATTGGAAGAAGTCAGTGATTTCGACAAGTTCGCCTCGCTCGCTCTCGGAGGATAGAGAAAATAAGTTTATCTAAGTCTTCAACAGTGGTGCCGAAACCCGGGAATCGTCTCGCCGGATAACTATCGGGTCAAAAGTGTGTCGCAGCAGTACAATTCGAATGTGTCTGAGCCCCCTTTGGCTGACTCGAAGCAATTGATCGACGAATTCTACATCAAGAACACGTGACCAGCCGTCGTCACCTCCGAAAGCGTGAAGTTGCCTCAACTTCTCTTATTCATCTCGTTCATCGAAAAACCGACTCAGTTACCAGGTACGTCACATTTATCTCGTTGATTGTCCGAGATCATGCCAACACCTGCAATGAGAAAAACTCGCACTAGTGTAGTGAATCGGTTAAAAATTTTACACAGACGTAGGTCGAACATTCTCGGCTCCGCGCAGCTTATAAAAACTTTTAATGATGAATACCATGAAGGCATGGTTCATCAAATACAGGTTAGAATAGATCTACTCGATGATCTATGGAAAAGATTTTGTGAAATACAGGATGAAATCGAAATATATGAGGAATCTGAAGATTCTGAGGACCTTTCAGAACAACGTGTGTCATTCCAGAACATTTATGTTGATCTCAAATCCTCTCTAATCACAAAATTGCCTCGTGATAATCTCGTTTCAACTTCTCGAGTACCGACAGGTCAGGTACAGCCACAAATCACACAAGCAATTCGTCTTCCGGAGATTAGAGTCCCAGAATTCGATGGGAATCCGGAAAAGTGGATTGAGTTCCGAGATCTTTTCAAGTCGCTTGTTCACGCCAATGGGCAGCTAACTTCCGTTCAAAAAATGCATTATTTGAAGGCTGCATTGAAGGGTGAAGCACATCAAATAATTTCGTCAATTCTCGTATCCACCGAAAATTATCAAATTGCGTTGAAAGCTATCGAAGAAAGGTATGATAATCCTAACCTATTGATTAAGCGTCATATTTCTGCATTGTTCTCTATTCCTACATTGAAACGCGAATCTGCTTCAGGGCTATCCGAATTGCTCGATCAATTTGATCGCCATGTTAGTGTGCTGAACCAATTGGAGGGTCCAGATCGTCACTGGAATTCGGTCCTCGTGGAGAGTCTAAGTCGTCGTTTAGACTCAGTGACATTAAGGGAATGGGAAAAACAGTGCAAAGATAATGAGCGACCAACGTATGAACAATTAGTGAACTTCGTCAGAAAACAAGCTCGTATGTTACTATCGGTGAAACTATCCCAAAATGCAAGTGTATTTAGCAATGATGAGAAGCGACCAACCAAAACGGGTTCGACATTGGTCGCCACCGAACCTTCGATTAGATGCCCTCAGTGTAAGCAGAGTCATTTTTTGTATAACTGTGTACAATATAAGAGTTTACCGCCAAAGCAGCGTTTTAATCTTGCCAAACGATATAAATTGTGTATAAATTGTCTAGGTGGTTATCACATGGCTAAAAATTGTAACTCGGCTAATTGTGGAGTGTGTGGAAATCGGCATCACACACTATTACATCTGCCGACAGCAGATAGTTTGGATCGTTCTCAAACTAACTCGAGAGTATCGCACTCATTTATCGCTAATGAACAATCGGTAGAAAGTGAAGAACAATTATATCCTAATCAGTACAATACGCAATCGTATAATACATCACCGTCGGGTTCGAAATCTACGCATATGCCAGTGGTTCATACCCTCGCGACTCTCTCGTCGACTACATCTACCACAGTGAGTTCATTATCTGCACACTCTGAAGAAAATAAGCCAGAGTCAACCTTAACACAGATGTATCCGTCGCGTAATATCGGGTGTGAAGTGTTTCTAGCAACAGCCTTGATCAAGGTGAAAGATTTGTTCGATCGTAATCACTTCGTGCGTATCGTGTTGGACAGTTGTTCGCAGTGTAATTTCGTTTCGGAGTCCCTAGTTATGAAACTTGGACTCAAGCGTAGTAAAACAAACGTGGATGTGATCGGTGTCGGCACGGGAAAAGTACATATCACGGAAACAGTTATGCTTAATATAAAGTCTCGAGTAAGCAAATTTGAAGCTGCAGTGTCATGTCTGGTTATCCCGAAAATACCGGCGATTTTGCCCAGTAAAAACATCAACATTTCGAAATGGAATATACCGTCGAATGTAGTGCTCGCTGATCCTCGTTTTAACATTAGTGCGGGAGTTGATGTTCTCGTCGGCGCGGAATTATTCTTTTCGTTGCTAGAATCTAGCCGAATTTCGTTTGCTCAAGGTTATCCTCTATTACAGAGTACCGTATTCGGATTCGTGGTGTCGGGAATGTATTCATCTGCTGCAAATCAATCGCCGATTTGCATTATTAGTACCGCCAATAGTCTAGAAACAATGCTCCAAAGGTTTTGGGAAATTGAAAATTTCGACGTCGGTAGAGCGTTAACTTTAGACGAGCAACGGTGTGAAGATCATTTTAGAAGAACTGTGTCGCGGGAACCTGATGGAAGATACGTGGTTCGACTACCGCTACGCGAAGACCGGTTACCCTATCTTGGAGACGCGTATCAGCTGGCTCAGCGCCGGTTCCTATCAACTGAACGGCGTTTCAGGACGGACTCGAACCTCCGTGACAGCTATCATCAATTCATGGATGAGTACGCAAGATTGGGGCACATGCAGCGCACTACGCATACAGGTAAACCATTTACTTTTCTACCTCACCATCCTGTAATCCGCCCTGATAGTACCACTACAAAAATACGTGTAGTTTTTGATGGTTCGTGTAATGAAGGTAATCAATTATCGTTAAATGACGTTTTATATGCCGGACCAACGGTTCAACCAACTTTAGTATCGATTGTTTTAAATTTTCGAATCCCAAGGTATGTGTTCATCGCTGACATTGAAAAAATGTTCAGACAAATTTGGGTTCATCCGGAGGATCGACGTTGGCTTCAAATTTTTTGGAGAATAAATTCGACTGATCCGCTTTCAATATTTCAATTGACAACAGTTACATATGGCACAACGTGTGCTCCTTTCCAAGCTACGCGAGTTTTGATGCAATTGGCAGATGATGAAGAGTCGCGGTTTCCGTTAGGTGCAAAAATAATTAGGAAAAACACTTATGTTGACGATACATTGGCTGGTGGTGACAATTTGAACGACGTTGTCAATGCTGCAGCGCAGTTAAGGCTGCTATTAGCCGCCGGCGGTTTCAGTCTTCGGAAATGGTGTGCTAATGACGCGAAGGTTTTACGGGAAATACCCCCTGACCTAATTGAGATGCCGAGTGAGATTGAAATAGATAGGTCGTCGTCAGTGAAAACTCTAGGGTTGCTCTGGAATCCTCACATCGATCAATTTGCTTTCAAAATTCCAGATTTATCCAGCACAGATACGATCTCTAAACGCGTTGTTGTATCGGAAATGGCCCAATTATTCGACCCCATGGGCCTAGTCGGATCGGTAGTTGCAGCAGCTAAAATCTTCGTACAGCGTTTATGGATAGGTCAGCATACGTGGGATGAACCACTCCCGGATGAGTTGAAAGACTGGTGGCAAGATTATCGCGAACAACTGCCGCTACTGCACCAGTTGAGAGTGCCTCGACGTGTAATCACTAGTACGTCATATGCGATCCATTGTTTTTGTGACGCATCCGAACGAGGCTATGGATGCTGCGTATATATAGTTTCTACTAACACGAGTGGTGGAAGAATAAGCAACCTACTAATCACTAAATCGAGAGTTGCTCCTCTAAGAACACAATCAATCCCTCGCTTGGAATTGTGTGCTGCTTTGCTAGGCAGTCAACTGATTAATCAAATTCTAACTTCTACAGAATTTTCTGGATCTGTGGTATTTTGGACAGATTCGTCAGTGGTATTGCACTGGATTAATTCACCGTCATTTGCTTGGAAAACGTTCGTATCGAATAGAATTTCAGAAATTCAAAAACTTTCTGACGGACATACATGGAGGCATGTTCCATCAGAAATGAACCCAGCTGATCAAATATCTCGAGGAGCTCAGCCGAAACAAATTTTAAATGATAAATTGTGGTGGCATGGTCCAGAATTTTTATTGAAACCTGAACATCTTTGGCCAATTATTGAATCTGCAACAGGTGAAAATGATATACATTCAACTGAACGTAGACTTGTCGTTTCGTTGCTCACTAAAAATAGTGCTCATGAGCATTGGGACATTTTTGAAAGATTTTCGGAGCTGTCGAAATTGTTGAAAGTCGTTTCATGGTGTACGAGATTTTTCTACAATACTTCGAAGAAGCATTTAAAAATTACTGGTCCGTTAACACCAAACGAGTTAAACACTACACTGAAACTATTAATTCGAGTTGCACAAGAATGTTCTTTCCCGAATGAATTTAAATCAATTAATAAAATGAAAGGTGAAGACTGCACTCAGCCTGAAATGAATTTCAAATCGCTATTGAAAGGTTTAAATTTGTATTTGGATGATTTTGGTTTACTTCGAATCAAAGGGCGCCTCGAAAGATTGTCCGCACCTTTGGATACCAGATGTCCGATCCTGTTACCTTCAAACCACAAAATTACATTTTTAATTGCTCGGTCAATTCATCTTCAAACGTTGCATTCTGGTCCTACATTATTATTATCAACCATTCGTCAACGTTTTTGGCCATTGCATGGAAGGAAGATTACACGAAAAATAGTTCGTGAATGCATCCAATGTTTTCGTTGTAATCCTCGGATGAGTAATCAAATCATGGCTCCACTTCCTGAAGTGAGGATTACGCCAGCGCGAATATTTTCGAACTGTGGATTAGATTATTGTGGACCTTTCCTCGTTCGTCCACTCGTAGGTCGGGGTGCGTCTGTTAAAATTTACGTTGCGAATTTTATTTGTATGGTCTCGAAAGCCATCCACCTGGAAATCGTGTATGATTTATCGTCACAGGCTTGTATAAATGCAATGAAACGCTTTATTGCCAGACGTGGACGTTTAGTAAACCTGTACTGTGACAATGCAACCGCCTTTGTTGGAGCAAATCGAGAGCTCAAAGAACTTCGCTTACAATTTCTCGACCAATTTAAACATGAGTCTTGGAACAGTTTTTGTTTACAACAAGGATTTAATTTTAATTTTATTCCAGCTCGTTCCCCTCACTTCGGAGGCTTGTGGGAAGCAGGTATAAAATCTTTTAAATTTCATTTCCGTAGAATTTTGGGAAGTAAAGCACTTCGGCTTGACGAAATGGTAACAGCTGTGACTCAAATTGAGAGTATACTAAACTCCAGACCACTAACGCAGTTGTCTGACAATGCAGAAGATTTGAATGCATTGACACCAGGTCATTTCATAGTAGGAGAGCCAATGTTCTCTATTCCTGAACCAGATATATCAAATTTAGAACTTAATCGACTGAATCGATTCCAGGAGCTAAGACGTTCCGTCCAAGATTTTTGGCGCCGGTGGTCCCGCGATTACGTGAGTCAACTCCATCAACGACCGAAATGGCAAACCGAAACGCAGCTCCATCCCATCGAAGGCGTTTTGGTATTGGTCAAACAAGAGAACCTCCCACCTCTACAGTGGAACTTAGGACGCATTGTACAAACGTTTCCAGGGAGCGATGGTCACGTCAGAGTAGTCCTAGTTCGCACCGCAAATGGACTGTTCAAACGCGCCGTCACCGAGGTATGCATCCTCCCAATAGACGTCCCACAGAAGCCAGGAACAATCGAGGACCAAGTGTGGACCGAACCAAAATAGGATAGGGTTCGCATGCGGATGCACTGAAGTGGAGGACCTGGATGTCGAAGTGTTGAAACTAGGGAGTTTCAACGGGGGCCTGTGTGTTTGATATTGCATTTTTTATACGATAATGTATTCAGAAATACTTTTCCGTGCATGCTATAAGTATGGAACACCTTCAATCCAATGTACTGAAATTACACAAGCTTGAATATTATGAATTATTTTGAATTCTACTGTTTCCTCTGTCTATTGGTATCGCATTATATAAAAGCCCGAAGTGGATAAATAAAACTCTCTCTTATCATACAACTCTACATCTGTGTACATCATTTATTGGAAGAAGTCAGTGATTTCGACAAGTTCGCCTCGCTCGCTCTCGGAGGATAGAGAAAATAAGTTTATCTAAGTCTTCAACAACTACTATGTATTTACTAGGGTGCCAATGAAAATGGTCATCTCGAGTTTCGAAAAGTTACCCCATAAAAATGTTCACCACCTCGAAAAAACACCCTATGCAAAATATCAGCTCAATCGGACTTAAGGGAGAGTGGCGCAAAGCGGTTAAAGTTTGAGTTTTTTGAAAATCGAAAAATCACCCAAAGGAAAACGAGGTTTTCGATTTTTTTTTTGATACCAAATTTTATGAAATTGCATGAAACGTCGAGATCTAGTGTCATCTCGAAAATTTTTTTGGTCAAAAATCGGTACTCTGGGACTTGCGAAACGAAAAGTATGGTTTAAGGTGATAATAAAAATAGTTATCTAAATTTTTCATTCGGAACATGCTACGAAATGTTGATTTGCACAATAATATACCGTATGCAAAATATTAGCTCATTCGGACTTCGTTTACCGGTGTCACAAAAGTAAACATTTTAGTTTTTTTAAAAACGAAAAATCACCGAAAATCGAGATTTAAAAAAAAAACAAATGCCAAATGCCTTTAAATTGCTTTACTCATCGAAATTTACAGTAATCTCGAAAAAAAGTTAAAAAAAATGTATTTTTTTGCACTTGGTCGTTTTTTCGTTTGAAAAATTGATTTTTGAAAGAAAAAATTTTTTTTTAGGTAACTGTAAATCTCAACGTGTCATGCAATTTTAAGACTTTTGGCATCAATTTTTGTTTTTAAAAACCCCGATTTCCGCTGATTTTTCAATTTTCAAAAAAACTCAAACGTCTGCGACACCAGTAAATGGAGTCCGAATGAGCTAATATTTTGCATATAGTATATTATTGTGCAAATCAACATTTCGCAGCAAGTTCCGAATGAAAAATCGAGATAACTTTTTTATTGGCACCCTAAACCATACTTTTCGTTTCGCATGCCGAAAAAAAACCAAGTCCCAGAGTGGCGATTTTTAACAAAAAAATTTTTTTCGAGATGACACTAGATCTCGACGTTTCATTAAGACATTTGGCATCAAAATTTTTTTTTCTAAAACCTCGATTTCCTTTACTCCCCCCTTGGGTGATTTTTCGATTTTCAAAAAACTCAAACTTTGACCGCTTTGCGCCACTCTCCCTTAAGTTCGATTGAGCTGAAATTCGGCATAGGGTTTTTTTTCGAGGTGGTGAACATTTTGTATAGGGTAACTTTTTGAAATTTTAGGGTCGATTTTTTTCCCATACATTCATTGGCACCCTAGTATTTACATTTCAACTTATTCTATTGTTAGTAAGAAGAGAATCGATAGTTGGGAGGCGATTTGGCGTAGTGGTAACATCCATACCTCTCACGCAGAGATCACGAGTTCAATTCTCACTCCCGACATTCTTCCAAAAATGGAAGTAAAAAGTGACGAACCAGCCGAAATGTGTTGAAAGTCACTATAATAGAGAGAGAAAAAAAAAGAGAACCGATATGGCCATGTTGTTGAAGGTAAACGAGCAAAAGGTGTCTATTTTGGTTCAGTTCAAGATCGTGAACCTCTGAATTTAGGACGGAATTCCGATGGAAGTCGTGTGTGCCGCCTGCGACGGGTTTGAAAACCGTTTGAGGTTGTCGAAAAGGATGAAGGCATCGAGGGTCTTCGTAGCCACATTAGTTGTGAGTTCGCTTACTAAGCGATCAATCGCGGGCGATTCAAAACTCGGGGGCCTTCATAGATGGTCAATTGTGTGTTATTATAGAATAACTACATCCACGCAACAATGCATAATGGTCCAGGAGATGCATTTAAGTGGAAATTAGCATTTAGAGCTCGACAGTTATTTTCTAGACAAAAACTGTCTTCGACAAAATTGTTACATATGATAGAGCGCTCATTTTCATGTTATCAAAAATAGGGTGATCAAAGTTGTCGATGAAATAAAAAATATAACTTTTTTATCTTTATAGATAGAGGTAAACATAGCTCGACAATGTTGTAGCTCCAGTTATTTGAGACATTTTTGTAGAACAAAGGGCGCTATATCGATCATTTCAAGAGATAGAAAAAAACTTTGTTCTACAAAGATGTCTCAAATAACTGGGACTACAACATTGTCGAACTATGTTTACCTCTATCTCTAAAGATAGGAAAATTTATATTTTTTATTTCATTGACTATTTTGGTCACCCTATTTTTTATAACATAAAAATGAGCGCTCTATCATATGTAGCAACTTTGTCTAAGACAGTCTTTGTCTAGAGAATAACTGTCGAGCTCTAAATGCTAATTTCCACTTAAATGCATTTCCTGGACCATTGTGCAATGATCAGTGATGGAGGTCGATTCACGGTCGGAGTCCTCTCTTCATCCATACACCCTCTGCTGCTTGCAACAAGAAACATCGTGCTGTTTGTGCTATTAATAACACAACAATGATCATATCAACTGTCAGAGCCCACGACACCAACTCACTTGATTTCGGCGGTCAATTTATATAACCATACTATGAATCGAAGTAAAGCGCGAATATATTGTTAGGCCTCGTACACAAATTACGTAACGTGTTGAAGGAGGTTGAGGTTGCCTTACTTGTAATGTGTTAGGAGTAAGTCTTATGCTGCGTCGGAGGGAAGGGGGTCTCAAACTCGTATTTTCAGTGGTACATAATTTATGGACAGTGCCCTTTATTGTTAAATGACAAACTTGACAACCTAGCTTGACAGCTGTCAAAATACAAGGCTTAATTCTTCAATTTACAAAATGGGTAAACTCAATTCCCAAGTAGACCACCAATTAAATCAAAGCATTTGAAAATTTCAAAAAATTGGGATAATTTTAGAGGCATATTTTTCGCAACTACAAAAATATGATGTAGCCAATACACAACAAAATTCAAAACAAAAACTGATCTCAGCACATAGTTTGCATTGCTGTTGGGTGTTTCATTCTTGTGTGTTTAATCGAATGGAAAGAAAAAAAAACCTGTATATTTATCCGAACGTGTTTCCGTGGTAGTAACCTCAGGTGATTTTCAAGCTCAATTAAGAAAGAGAGAAACAGAGACACAAAGAGGGAGAGAGAAAGCGAACTGCCGAGAAGGCTACTTAGCCGCAAAGGACGCTATACTCACATGCGGCGGCTGAAGCAACAGTTGGATTTGAGGCTTCGCCCAGAATGAATACTAACTTTGCTTCACGGTGCGTTTCGCTTCTTCTCAATATATGATGATAATACAAAATGTAGATTCTCGTCGTGTATATCTCTCGCACTGTGTTTACTTTATTATTAACTCTCGTGTCGACCTCCGGTTTTAATCACACACATAGAGCCGAGTGTTGTCGCGTTCGCTTGTTGAGGTGTTCATAATTTGTTAACAGCAGCTTTTTTTTCTCTTTTCAGTTAATTCGTGCGTTTCGGTTGAATGATACGGTTTCCCAGTTGAAAGCCTTGTTTCGATCAGAAGAGCTCTTTTTGGTCAAAAGAGGAAAAGCTAGTGCGGAAGAGAATCTACTACTAGTTTTGTGATAGTGCAGGCGCTGCGCATACTTTTTGGTGGTGGAGTGACATAAACAATTGGAAAACAACGTCGTGTGAATGAATTCACGCGCACCGATGTGCCAACGTGGAAGCTGAGTATTTTTAAAAGAAAATCTACTAATTTTGCTATATTTTATGTGAGATGAGTGACGCGTCGCGTATGCGTACGGATTGTGATCGGGGGAGGGAGTGAGTGAGTGATTGGAGAACGGTGAAAAAGCGCCATTTAGTGTGCCACATTCGTTATCACAGCGCTAACTGCGAGCGTTTCGTCTGCAACGCATATCGCACTTTGGAGAAGCTGAGCGGTTTTTATTTATTAAAGAAAAAAATACAAACGCAAACAAAAGGACGAGGGCTGTAAATTGAAGTCGAGTGATGATATGGAGCAAAATTAGAACTCGACAAAGGCGGATGATATACATGATTGTTGAGGATCCATGCCAAACCGTGCTTCTGTTGCTGCTCTATTGGGTTCAATAAATATTAATTTAAAGTAAAATAAGTTGATTGCTGTATCACTGCGCCTCGAATTGGTCCCGCATCAGAGGAAAACAGTCGTCAGCCCCTCAGTTACTGTGGCCGTGTGAGCGAGAGTCGCATTCGTTGTTGTGTTTCAGACGAGATAACATACCCAAAATGCTCAGTTCGTTAAAGTATTGTGCGAAGCTATGCTTCAACATTTAAGTGTGCGACAATTTTGGACGCAATCTACCAATATTATGGATTGTGTCAGGCTTATCGAGTACTATATCAACGATTGAACGTTGGAACTCAGAATTGGTAGTGAAAACAAGTGCAACGCGCGCAAGCGCCGGTTACCAACGTCAGCACCTTCTCTGGCGCTAGAGTCACATTCGTTTTTTTTCCATTGGATCAAATCATTCTTCGACGTGTCTGTGAAGAGAGAGAATCAAGTGAGCACACACGGTTCCACTGGTGATGCTAATCACTACAAAATTGGAATGAAAATATAATACAAAGTTTAGTGCAGACGAGCAGTCATCCATTCGAAAAGAATGCTCTATAGCTGGTTGGCTAACAAGTGCAAGTGATTGAAAAAGTTAAGCCAAAAGGAACAATTCGCGTACAAAACTGGCACAATTTTCGAAAGTGGAGTTTCTACGGAACAAAGTGCTCGAAAATTATCCCCTAATTTTTGCGCCATCGGTGTGACATATGGAGGCGGAAACTAAGCGTTCGGAATTCGTCGTATATATGGTCAACAAAATGCTGATTGATATTGAGAATACTCTATTACAAGGGCATCGACAGCGTGAGACTACCGGAATCAAGAAGCTGTACAATTCTTTTTTCGTGCTATTTTAACTGATTCACTGACTTATGGACCGAGAGTTTGGTATATGTCCAATCCAGTATGTGTACTTAGCGTAATCGTATGAGGAAAATCAGAAAAAGTCCCGAAAATATTAGCGATAGTGTAAATTTTTAGATATATTATCTAAGTGGAGCTTATGCTAGAGGATAATATCATTAAGTTATATAATAAGTAAGCACGTGCGCTCAATCTCAAAAGTTATGACTTTCTCGTCGGGGATGTGAATTACTGAACGTTTGTGGTAAAATTCGCGTAAACATAACACCTTTAGTTGCACCTGAAACAATTTGGAAGAAGTAAAATAAAGAATACTCTAGAAAAACAAAGAACCAGCCGCGCGTGTGTTGTTATCGCATCGGATAAAAGTAGGTCAGAATGAATTAAATTCGGTTCCGTGTCAGCATCGAAGAAATCAACATTCCCACTGGTCGAGAAAAATAGAAATTTCCCTCCTAGTGTGCAAGAAGGAAAACAGATAGAACACAATTTATACAGCGGCAACGTCGTGCCGTGCTTGATCTTCTTGGTGGTAAACTTTTCGGACTAAGCGAAATTCGGATAGGTGCGTCTAGAACCACGAATGGCGGTATCATTGTTGGCGAATTTCTGCAACAGTGGATTAGAGCAGCTCTGTCAGACACCGGAGCCTTTGAAGTTCTATTACCAAATTAACGAACAGGAAAACTTCGGGCGTGCGCATATGGAGCAAAAGGTACAAATGGAATTCGTCAACAATTTTTACAACAATCAACAACAACAACAGCAACAACAGCGACAGGAGCAACAACAACAACCGGTGCAAAGTCAGCACCCGAACAGTCAACAACAACAACAGCAACAAGGCCCACAGAATTTCGAAGAGGTATGCGGAAATTATTTAATATTCAACAAAAAACTGTAATCTCTACAGAAATTCTTTCAAAACTAAAAACAGTATAGCCACTCAAATAATCTAAAATTCGTGACTGTTCGACAAGGACTTGTACTTCGACGTTATTAAGGGCTAACGTCGAAGTACAAGTACCAAATTATCTAAGGGTGACAAATCAAATGACCGCGACGACTAATTTACAAATTGTCGTCGGTGAGATGAAGCTGGAGGTCAAACAATCAAAATGCTACTCGACGTTAACGGCTTTCTTTCCTTCCCTCTCATTTCGGATGCTTTGATGATGCCAGCATGTCATAAATATTAAATGGTCGGGTGAAATGGGTGAAACGCCATCTAATGAAACTGCAGAATATATTAGATTTTGCTCACACCTTTGAGTAGAAATTAATATATTGGAGAGACATGTTTGAGAAGAGAATTGCCCTAATTTGATTTGGTGTGATGAATAACTTTGTGATCATCACGTCTGATGCCAATGCTTCTGATTTTTTACAGATTTTTTGGCACATTTCCTGAAGCCTTCTATTTTGCCTGATTTTTCTGAATAAATCCAAATTTTAATTTTTTTTTAAATAAATATCAACCGCAATGAGTGTATTGTTAGAGGAGCATTTGTATTAGGGGAAGATGGGGTAAGACCGCCTCGTCCTCTAGGATTCCCCTATTTGTTGTGCTGCATATAATTTAGTATATGATAATCTACTACTTAAAATGTGTTATTGTTGATTGTATAACTTTTTTTAGGTTTTCTCATTAATTTTCGAAATGATAAAACATTACTTTTTATTTTGTTGCCGGGCTAAGAAGGACCACCCGCGGGGTAAAACGGACCATGATGGGGTAAGACGGACCAATACTATTTTCAAACAGCTCAGCCTAGTAAAAATAACAGGAACAGTGTCGTCTAAGGTACAACATGTTATAGGGCTCATAAACTACACATAAACTACACTCAAAATATGTTCACGTGAAGTTTGAATGACCCGGAAGAAGGTATTTCTAGTTTCGATCCGTTTAAAAAAGTAAGAGACCTTATGATAATGTTTCACTCACTTAGTTTTATTATTCTTTGGGATATATAGAGAGTTTTGTGTTATACAAAATTATATTGATATTTAAACAAGAAATGAGTAGAAAATGATAAAAAGTTTTCTGTGTTATACAAAATCATACTGAAGTTAAAACAAACATGGCAAATTCAACTCAAATTATAACAAAAGTTGCAAAAAGAATAAAAAGATTTGTGTTCGTTTGATTCAGAGCAAATAGAATGGAACTACGTTCCGCAATTATAACAGGACATCCAACCTGTTCATTTGAATTCGAGGAAACTTCGCACAAAGTATCCGCTTCGACTGGTGATGTCTTTCATCCTTTTAGTTTTCTCAAAGTGGTCTTCCGTACTTTTTTATACGCTTTGGCCCTTTTCAAGCCTTCCATGTTGCTTCCGACTTCCGGAAAGATAATGTCGGATTGCTCTTCAAAAATCCATTCAGCCAGTCTTGCCCCGCCATCCGCTTCTTCTTGTTGTTGTACAGATGAAGTGTTTTGTTTCGTTCAGTCAGCTCGAACGCCAGTAGAATCGATTGTCCAGCTGCAGCAAATGGTCCACCTGTTCTTGTTCTTGAGCAGTGATAAAAACTGGATCGATGAATCCATGCTCCATTGTCGGTGAATTATTGCCTTTGATTTGTTGAGAAAAGTGGTTGGTGAAAAGGGTAAAGTGCGTTGGTTTGATAAGTACTTGGATTGAGATTTCTATACCAAGTAGTATGCCTTGACAGTATTCTTAGTGACAAGTTCGAGAATACGCGTCTACGGATAGAAGTCGGAAGTAATGTTTCTTTGAAGAAAACTCTCCCGGCAACTGATTTTCCAATCATCAAGGATTGTTTATACAATTTATTTGAAGTTATGAGAACAGACTCTAGGATGCATTAGTAACAAGTTCATTTAATGAGGACAAAACTTATCCCTTAGTGAACGAATGCCGCCATACACGCGATATTGCAAATATTCTAAACAAATCGTATTCGAAATTCCGTTATATTTCAGAAATTCTGTTAGATTATGCTTTTTCATGCATGCAACGTGATCTGAAGCATTCCGTTATATTTCAGGAATTCTGTTAGGTTATAAATGTGTACGAATAAATACATTACATACACACACACATCTATTCCTTTACTTCAACTCCCATTATTTTTCAGAAATTTCCATTTAATTATCCTTTTGAATGGACATATCTGTTCATTAACCACCTATTATTACCGAAAGTTTCTTAAAAATTCAATAAAGCGATATTAATTATGCACCTTTTCTCGCTCTGGAAATAAAGAACTTAATTTCTTAAAAATCCGTCGACCAACTGGTCTTCGTTCTAGAAAAATACGCTTGTTCGTTAAAGGTTAATACTCGAAAAATATGCTTTAATATGGAGTTGATGGAGCAAAAATATGGCAGGAAAGAATTTGTCTCTCGATGCTCGGCTAATAAATGATTGGAAGAGATGCACCACACTCAATTTGATCCGCTCAAGATTTATCACGTTAATTATCACGTGGATAAGTTTGAGGTACAAAGTTACAAACACAATCAATAATTACGAAAACAAAATCCAAATTTTTGGCGAGCATAGTATTAGTATTTTTCCAATTAAGACCAATTTATTATCTTTAATTTGATATATCGATGATCTAAATCGGTTCAGTAGCTCAAAAGTTATGAATTTTTCGGAAATAGGAGATAAAAATGATGTTTCGAACCACCCTAAAATGGAAATGAGTACCTTAATGAAAAAAATAAAAATACGGGTCTAATATTTTGCGATAAAAAACAAATATATCACTTTTCACCAACCATCCCAACCAAAACCAAGCCTCATTATGAAAAACGTTATGTGTTCCATACTACGTTTTTGTACATAACAGCAATTCCAAATGAAATCGACAAATGACAAAACATGAGTATTTTTGATTCGAATGAAAGTGTGTATTCCGTTTGGGTTAGAAGAAATATGAGTTTTCCACAGCAATTGAGAATTTTTTTACTCAAGCGTAACTTTTGAAAAGGGCGTATCGATTTGAGTAAGAGAAATCTTTGATAATTCATATCTCAAAAGCTATGAGTCGTACCGAAATAGTGTCTTAGAAAGAGTTATAGAGTATTGATGGTTGAATATGGAAAAAATGTACACTGAGAAAAAAAATTAGTACTCTTTTTTTTATTTACAAAATAAAAATTCAATTTGCAATATCCAAAATACATATTTTTTTTTTATTTTTTCTTACAAAATAGAAGTCATGCAGAGAATTTAAAAAATGGGGCCCAAGATGGTAAAACTATTTTTTCTTTTTTCGAAACTTCGAAACTTCGAATTTTTGTATGTTAACAATCATTTTTAGCAACAAATTATGAATCCTGATGTGATTTAAAACATAAAAGGTTATTATCAATCTCCTTCTAAATGTAGCCATTCTCAAAATATTTAGAAAAAATATTTCTAATTTATTGTCTTTTTTATAGTAAATAATCCGTTTTAATACGTTTGTCGTGTTATACCGTCATGTTCATGAAATTTTATGAATTTGCTTATAATTTCCAACAACTTTTCCAAATACATCATCATGGTTCATTTTTCGACTCAAGCGTAACTTTTGAAAAGAGCGTTCCGATTTGAGCAAGAGAAATCTTCGATAATTTATATCTCAAAAAATATGGATCGTACCGAAATAGTGTGTTAGAAAGAGTTATAGAGTATTTTTTGCTTAATTTAAAAAAAAATACACTGAGAAAAAAATTAGTATTTTTTTTATTTACAAAATAAAATTTTAATTTTCGATATCAAAAAATATGTGTTTTTTAATATTTTTTTCAATTTTTTCATATAAAATAGAAGTCATGTAGAAAATTTAAAAAATGGACCCAAGATGGTAAAACTATTTTTGACAAAATTTGTGGAACATCGAATTTTTAGGAATTTTCGAAACTTCGAATTTTTGTATGTTAGCAATCATTCTTAGCCACAAATTATGAATTCTGATGTGATTTAAAACAAAAAAGGTTATTATCAATCTCCTTCTAAATGCAACCATTCTCGAGATATTTAAAAAAATATTTCTAATTTATAATATTTTTTATAGTAAATAACCTCTTTTAATATGTTTGTCGTGTTATACCGTCTTGTTCATGAAATTTTATGAATGTTCTTATCATTTCCAACAATCTTTTTGATTGATTGAAGTTTGTATTAATATAAATATCGATGTGATGGTGTGCCAGTAGTAATACTTGAAAAATTGGTCACAGATCACACTACTTTAATCATGATCATAGTATTTTTTTGGGTATTCATTTCATAGTATTTGGGCTCTAAGAACGTATCCAGCTATTGAACATAATTCATTGTTATAACATACCACAATATGCTCCAGAAATTAATGGGTTTTAATTCATGAAACAACAAATATAAATTTTCTGTTGATTATTTCATATGTTCATATATGTTTGATGTAGGAAAAAACCATTCCTATGTTAGAGAAAATGTTACTATTATCTGTGACAAATCTACCCTCCAAGGTACTTGGCTGCATGATCCGGGGATTCCGCGTACTGTTCCGCATTCACATCAAGAGCTCAAACCAGGCATCTCCAGGTTGTATTGCAACTGATCACTTACTCATGCAGTCAGTACCTGCAGTTCAGCTTCAACCAATTTCCTTCTTTTTTCTTCTTCGAAAACTATCGATAAATGCCTTGAAAACCATACTATTAAAGCTGAGATCCTGTGTTGCATGGAAACAGTTATGTGTCACAAATCATTCTGAACTGTTGAAAAAGACATTGGAGAACGGTAAGAGAATGTTTCATGACAGCCAGAAAGCTGAGAAGGTCTAACAAGGGCGCGATGAAATGAGCTTTATGATAATTCGAGAAGTTATAGACTAATGACTATTTTCATATTTGGCGGATTTTGGACGTATCAGTGGGAGCTTCAACAGACTTAGCACTGAAACAATATAGCCAACAATGAATGCTACAGGTTCTCTCACTATGATCCGAAAAATGAACAACTGGAGCATTTTGGCTAAGGATAGGTTTACCAAAAATGGTCTTCTGTTTCTCGTGGTGAAACCCCAACGGGGTTTTCCATTAACACCAAATGTATTCATGAAGACATGAGACATGAGAAGCATGAGGAAACAGTTGTGCTATGCGACAAGTTTATGATGCTATGCTTCTTTTTGGAAGGGTAGCATCGATAAAAATGTTGATCTAATTAATTCTATGAGTTCGAAATGCTCAATCTCTTTATCTAGAAGACAATGGGATTTGTGTCAAATGAATCAAAGTTAATGAAACGGTTACGAGAAGCAGAAGCGACATCTCTCGATGTGAAACGAATAAAATTTTGAAAAACGCGCAGAAGAAAGCCAAAATTTGGCAAGAAAAAAAGTTTCATTAAAATCGTAACAGTTTCGTGAAATTGATTCGAATCAAAATAAAAATGACTTGTGCTGTACAAGTATTTGAGAATCCTTCAAGATAACTTTGAACTGTTCAAATTTTATTTGTTTTTGCTAAATAAATGTTGTAAGAACTACAACTACAAAACTAGTAGCAAATTTAACTACTACTATTTAACTACTACTAGGGAATATCAGGGATTATTTTTTGGAGTTTCTTTATGACGGATCTTTCTTGGATGAAAAACTCAAAACAAGGGACCGAGAACTGGAAACGAAACATTTTGAGGCTAAACCGTATAAACACCGCATTTTGAACGTTACGTAATTTGTGTACCTTAGACACTTTTGTTGTTGACTCTACTTAGCTTGGGAATGATCTTATCACGCTAACCACACTACCACTGACGTTGTCCAATCAATGCGTAATGAATATATCAATCAATTTCGAATTGTTAATTAAATGTCCAGCCTTTCTCGAATTGTGATAAGTATTGGTTGGGAAACGGACAGGCCCATATGACGCACGAAAGCATCAACGATATATCGCTTCATATGGTTACAAGTACTATTCTAATTTAAACCGAAATGAGTGAATTTTTCCGCAAACAAGAGAATAAGTCACAGGTAGATTTGTATTCGGGATGACGTGGGTGAGCCGAATACTGATAACCTTCTTTTTTCCGACATCTTATCACAGCTTTATAGAACATTTTTTATCTCCTTGATATCTTAATTAGCTGTGAATGATCCGTTTCCAGACGAGAAAGCATAACGGTTTGAACAAGATTTGATTAGAAACACAAATAATAAAATCGTATCGTTTTCATAATAGTTTATGGAAATTTTGTTTTCAATTCGAACGAACTCTCAAATAGTAGATACTTCGAATCGTATAAACTAAAACAGCAGGTTGCTGAAGTGACATTCCATTTCATGGTACGAGTATATATACGTATTCAGCTGTCCAGAGCTTTGGGGCCGACGGCACATGACCGGTTCCGTCCGTACGGCAACAAAGTGAGAACGACGGGTGGGTTGCTATTTTTAGTTCCCCGCAGACACTGCCACTCTGGACCTATGATGAGCATTAAACATTCTCAAGAACCCTGTATGCTATGGAACCGTGTGGTCGTCACATGTTTAACCGGTTGCTTGCGTTGTTGGATCACGATGTTCTGTCTAAGAGCAGGATGTCATCAGTTAACACGGAGAAAAGCGAACGTTTTATATTGCAATCATAAAAAGGAAAAAAGCCTCTGATAAGCCTATGTCTCACGATTGCGAGGAACAATATTATTTATATTTTTATGTTAACCAAATCATTTTAAGGAATTAGGGTAAGGTGTCGGTTTTCCGAAGACCAGATCGCTATCGACAAAACCACATAACAAAATGATTCATCACGATTTCAGGTAAATTTATAAACTGTAGCGACTCTATTTTCGTAAATTAACTTTTAATTGGCGTCTCCAAGTGTGCAGCTCGTTAACAGTTCGAACTGAAACATGATACATATGTCATAGCTTGTTTATGAATATTGGTAGGAAATAAGAAAGAAAACGGTTTGGTCAGCTGAATTCACTCAATTTTACTGGTTTTGACTGAAACAGAAGTACATAAGCACATAAATAATCGAATGTGAAAGCACTTGAAGTTGCTGTAGAAACCCATTCAATCTGCCTTTTAAATATGTGATTGACTGTGAATTGCCTGTTAGAAGTCTAAAGCTCTCATTTTAATAAATTCAGATTTTTTCCATAGGATTATGGAAGAATTATAATAAATTTACCACATGTAACCTTCGACTCGTGAAGCTCCAACTGGCCGATCTCATCCATAACATTTTTTCCATCCTTTTGTTTTGCTTTTAATGTTACCAAGAGTCGGCTACTTCCTTCTTCACGACTCATTTAATACCGTTGTTTTCCAAATTCGATGCATTCATTGGATATGAACATGTCAAACTTTATCTCTGACGAGTTTCTTCTGTTTTTTCATATGGAAAAATGTAAAATGGATCTTAATATCGTCATTTTTATTGTATATTACACATAAAATATGTAAATTTAATGTGAAATTCAATATTATTTTCTATTAAACATTATCCAAAAATGATATAAAGCTTGGGTCTCTGGTCGGGATACCTCAAAATCCATAACAATTTTTTAATGAAGTTATGTGTGAATGCAGGACCATTCATTAGGGAATATTGATGCTATTGGTTATAATGTATATCGATTCTTTGCTGGCTTTACATTGACATGAAACGAGGGGTGTAATACATGGTGGGAGGTTATTTTCACATTGACAGTATTTTTTGTGATAAGAAATTTGCTAAAAAATATTGTAGAGTTACTTCAACTGTTATCAAACACGTTTTTGTACTTTTCAAGTATATTCTATTTGAATAGACTAGAACTAGAGAGAAAAGAAATAATAACTGATAATCGGTCTGTTATCAAACAATCCGTTTTCTATCATTTGTTGTTCGTGAAATGACTCATACTCAAATACAAGATGTTGTATCTCTCTGAATTTGAATCAAAAAGATGAACACAACTGTCAAAATATGTAAAAGAACCAACCAGGGAGTGGTACACTTTTTGATGAAGCACATACTTCGTAGTGATTTCAGTAATCAAGATTTCACCAAGATGGTCTTAAGTGGTGGTTTAGATTATTTTTGATCTGCGTCCAGATTTAATCATCATGAGTGGCGGCATGAGTTTCCCGAGCAATCCAATAACTTTATGACATGTAGATTTGCAATCGTCATTTGATTGTAATGGACTGAAATGTTTACTAGACGGTTTAACAAATGAACTAATGGAGCTGTCAAATACGGAGTTACTAACAGTGCGTGAACTGAAAATGTATTCTCTTCAGTTTTTTAATATCAGAGCTAAAACATCAACCATAAGGAAGTTCTTGATTGCGATTTCTGTTTCGAATTTTTCCATGCTAATCGCATGTCATTCCATGTATTCGAATGAACCAAAACAGCTATGGAGTAGGGCCCTGTGATCACTGTTGAATGCAATTATTTCAGATTCTGCAATTATTATAAACACAGCTTCTCTTCTAACGCGAGTGAGAAAATACGCCGCCAAACAGGTTGTGTAGCTAGCGGTGTCATTAGGTGTGGAGTGAGGGAAAGACTTCTTCTCAGGTATCGTGCACTTTCTGTAACTGCAAGGAGTCATCATCTACATCGTGCGTACTTATAAATTGTTACGTATCAGGCGGATGAAAACAAACCGGTCACATATTGGTTAAGAACATCATATGCGATGATTTGCCCGCTTTCTTCGGAAACCTGTTTCTTTAGTCAATTTTGTTTGAATGGTTCTAAATTGTCTGCTTGTGAGGCAAGCATTCATCAACATCATGTTTTTTTTTACGATACAAATGGTTTGACGGTAAGAGAAAATAAAAAAGTGATATTTCATAGTGATTTTAGTGATTTTCATATTCAATTGGAGAAAATAAGAAGCACAATCAAACAAACGAACAATAACAATGCACATTTGGAAGGACTCACGGAGTAGTGAAGAATGGTAGAAATAATTAGTGACAATGTTACTCTCTTTTGGAATTATACGAGACTGACAGCCTATGTGCTTCCGAAGGACCGACACTGAGCTTTTGGTTAAGAGAGTATTGATCGCTGGGGCTGACAGATAGAAAGTAAATTAGAAACATATGGCTTTGTTTTCGGATGTGTTACAAAATGTGTGAATGTGTTTTTGACAATTTACTTTTAATACAATAAATAACTTTCGGAGCTGGTACCTACACTGCCCTAATATGCATGGTCGACGTAAGCACTAACATGGCCAAAATTCACCATGTTATATACACGCTAAACATATAAACATGTGATGTTTGTCCGAAAACAATTGAGAATTATGGAAAAACCATTTTGACGTAACAGCCGCGGATTATTCGCTCGCGGATAATCGAGGTTCCACCGTATGGTTAAATCTGATCCTTTTCGAACGAGTTACCATCTCTTAGGAGCGATATAAATATAAAATCTATATATATGTATATATGGTATATGTATATATGGCCGAGTGGTTAGCGTCATAACTAACATGCGGGGTGTTCGGGTTCGATTCCCGTTCTGGTCGGGGGAATTTTTCGTCAAAGAAATTTCCTCCGACTTGCACTGTGATCACGCGTATTCTAGAGCTTGTCACTCAGAATGCATTCAAGGCGTGTTATTTGGCATAGAAATCACAACTAAGTACTAATAATAAGAAGAAGATATATATATATATATATATATATATATATATATATATATATATATATATATATATATATATATATATATATATATATATATATATATATATATATATATTCTAGTGGTTCTCAGATTTTCGTCAAAAGTGGTAGTTTTGTTCATTATCGCAAAACATGAGACCCGTATTTTTTTATTTTTTCAGTAGGGTGACCATTTCCATTTTAGGGTGGTCCAAAAAAAAACCTTTTTTTAGCATTTTGCCAAAAAAAAATTCATAACTTTTGAACTACTAGACCGATTCAGATGATCGATATATCTAATTAAAGCCAATCATCTGGTCCTTTTGAAAAAATACCATACCTGCAGAAAATTTTAATTCTGCTCTCGTTATTATTGATTGCATTCGTTTTTTATTGTTTTCATAGTCTCGGGACCAAAGGCGCTATACTTTTTTATATTTTTTCTGGAAAGCTGAGAATTTTTCGCATAACATATCTCGAAACCAGGGAGGCGTTTTTTTTTCGTTTTTGAGTTATGATTTTTCAAAGTTACCCGATGGTCCAAAAAATCATTTTCCCCTTTTCTCCCAAAAATGACTTTCTTCAAAAATTTATTACTTTTGAACTACTGGATCGATTCAGATGATCGATATATCAAATTAAAGCCTACCAGCTAGCTTTTTTTGAAAAAAATAACACATTTGCTAATTAATTGGATCATAATCACATACTTCCAGTCTAGTCACATAGAAATGTTGAACGAAAACTGAAAACATGTAAACTTTGAAAAATCATAACTTAAAAACGAAAAATAACACCTCTCTGGTATTCGGATATATTATGTAAAAAGCTCAGCTTTCAGGAAAAAATATAAAAAAATGGTGCCCTTGGTCCCGAAACGATGTAAGCTATAAAAAAACAAATATAATCAATAATTACGAAAACGCAATCCATTTTTATTCAGAGTGTAATATTTTTTCGAACAAGACTAGCTCATTGGGTTGGATTTGATATGTCGGTCATTTGAATCGGTCCAGTAGATCAAAAGTTATGATTTTTGTAGTGAACAAAATGGGGAAAAAATGATTTTTGGACCATCGGTTAACTTTGAAAAATCATAACTCAAAAACGAAAAAAAAACGCTTCCCTGGTTTCGAGATATGTTGTACGAAAAATCCTAAACATTCCAGAAAAGATACAAAAAACTATAGCGCCTTTGGTCCTGAGACTTCTTCCTCTTTCTTCTTGAATGGCGTTAACGTCCCTGTGGAACTTTTGCCGTCTCAACGTATGCATTAACTAGCGTCATTTATTAATACTTAGTTGAGATTTCTGAAGCCTAATAACACGCCTTAAATGTATTCTGAGGCGCAAGCTCTAGAATACGCGTGACCACAGTGCAAGTCGGAGGAAAGTTCTTTGACGAAAAATACCCCTGGCCAGAATGGGAATCGAACCCGAACACCCGTCATGATAATGTGAGACGCAAACCACTCGGCCACGGGTGCACGCTTGGTCCTGAGACTATGAAAACAATAAAAAACCAATACAATCAATTATAACGAGAGCAGCATTCAAATTTTCTGCAGGCATAGTATTTTTTGGCTTTAATTTGATATATCGATCATCTGAATCGGTCGAGTAGTTCAAAAATTATGAATTTTTGAAAAAAGTCATTTTTGGCGAAATGCGAAAAAAGGGTTTTTTTTGGACCACCCTAACTGAAAACCACCTACTGAAAAAATAAAAAAAATACGGGTCTCATGTTTTGCGATAATGAACAAAACTACCACTTTTCACGAAAATCTGAGAACCACTATATCGGTTTGGCATGGAATGGCTAAGGGTATTTTTTTGTCCCATTTATTTATTTTAGGCTCATTGGCATTTTAGCTGTAACAGAGCCGAATTTTTAATCGTGTACATGTCACATATTTATCATATCTATAATTAGCACATTACACAGTTGCCATTTTTTCGGCGTTAGAGTATTTCCTTCTATACCATTCCATATGGTACACATTTACACAGTAGCAGCCATTTAGGCGTAAGAGTTTTCTATCTGTTCTTCCATTATCCAGTTAGACCGGACAGCGGAGACAGTTGATTGATCATTGTTGAGTTATTTATAGAACAGCAGCCCGATGTGTCTTGCAGAGCAGAGCAGTTGTATGGATGAATCGATCGTATTTCGACCGTGGATCGATCTCCATCGCTGATGATTGTTGCGTGGACGTAGATATTCTGTAACAACACAAAGATGGTCAATGAGGGCCCTGAGTTTCGAACTCGCGATCGATCGCTTACTAAGCGAACGCGCAACCAATGTGGCTACGGAGGCCCCCTAATGGCTAAGGGTAAGAAAATACCAAATTTGGCATGCGAAGGTTTTAGGGGACACTAAACGTTTCTATGGTGAAAAGACACACCTCTCGTCTCTCTGAGGGGGGAGGGGGGCTGCCATACAAATGAAGCATACATTTCCACATAATTCAAGAACTAACCAAACAAACGGAACTAAATTTGGCATGTGGAGGTTTTATGGAGAAGAAACATTTCTGAGATGGTTCGACACTTCGATGAGTTTTGGTAGAAGTACTAGGAATTTTAAAGTAAAAAGTAAATTCAACGTGGTCGAATAAAAAATCAATCAATGAACAGTTCTGCGATTGGACTCATGAACTTGCGCTTAGTAAGAAAACGTGAATGTTTGAAGGTATCGATAACAAAAAACTAATTTTGGGCGGGACGAAGTTTGCCGGGTCAGCTAGTGTCATATATATCAGAAGCTATGAAAGATAGAAAGTTTTTAACAAAAAATAATATTTGAATATTATTTTAAACTTTGTCAAATACACCATATAGCTATCTAAGTTCACAAGACGCGAAGCGAGACAACACATAAGACTCATGGTTCTTATTAATTAAACGGATTAAAAATTTACCTCTATTGTCGACCTACTTCTACTTCTCTTTCTCTGTAGAAGTGCCTATTTTCCGATGTATGAATGACTTGTTGTTTATTGTAGTGGTTATTCACTCACAGTTTAAAAAAATACGTTTTTGTGAAAAATAATTTCAATTTTGACAAACTACGTCTTTCAGGAAGGGTGCCAAATCAGAAAACAGGTCACGTTTTTATGAAATAAAGTTAACGTTAATAACTATTTTCACTGTGAACGAATTCTCATGATTTGCATACCAATCGAATCGGAAACTCTCTAAGATTTGTTTGATATGTTGTACATTACAATTCGCCAATCTTTAAACGGTTTTAATTTAATGCTTCCTTTTTTCTCATACATTTGTTCGGTCGATTTGTGTGCTAATCTTACCCGTATTTCGAATGCTCATATCTCGAACATTTCTTAACCCATTTTAGGCCAAGTGTTCGAAAAATCGAACAGCAACTTTGATAATTTTTCATGTCTTTGGACAGGAACCATATGATAATGTTTTTGCACCGAAAGATAGCTTAATTTATTAGCTACCACTTATATCGATTTCATTCAATTTTGAGTTACTTTATTGGATAATAAATTCGATTTAAAGCAAGTATGTTTGGAAGGTGTTTTTAATTTGAATTAAAAACCCCAATAAAACACAAAAATGTGTGAAGTTTTCTACAGTATTGCTTTGATAAAAGAACATATATTATGATATAGAGCGAAAATCATTCGATTGAGCCGCATACAGGAAAATAACAGCCGGGGAAATTGAGTGTTCGAAAAATCGAACGTTGGCCATAACGAACTTTTTTTTCTGCTGAATCAACATCAACACATCTAACCTCCGCTGCGCATTTTGATTTGTTTGCTTTAAAGACGGAATGTTTTTCATTTATTCTTGCATTATCAGTTGTGAATGTTTGCAAATATCGATTAATTTAGCAAATATTATTGAAAATCTGTATGATTTTTGTCCGTAACAACCTTAGGTTATGGCGGCCCGTAGAATTTCTTTTGTGGGGGAGCTGGAGGAAATGATCAGTACGTGTAACGAGGATTCTAATGAGATTGTTTGTGTGAATATACTTCCGCCGGACCGAATAATAACCTCCCAACCCTCTATGCCATTGTTTTTAGCAATACTCTGGTACTTGCAGGTTTTGGAAAATGTTCGATTTTTTCGGGAAATGGAAATTCTCCACAGTTAACAATAAAAATAACAGCATATGCTTTCGTTTGAAAGAAAAAGCCTGTCAGTAATAAGTTTAAATTACAAGAAATAAGAAATGCCACATCTCACCTTGGGTAGATTAATTTGATTTATACTTAGAGACCTCCATTCCTCTGTTCTTGTTCTTCCGGGAATCCAAAATTGATGCATTTATGAACACCGTATATTTGCTAATTGAAGTGACTTTTAGTTCGCAGTATGTTTGTACTTGCAAAAAAAAGTGCGGGTTTCGGCCAATGTTCGATTTTTCGAACAGTCATTTCCCGGAAAATGGAAGATGGGAAAAAAATAATTCTTGTACATTGGAGTTCCTTTAGCGTTAATAATCGAAAATACAACAATGGCTTTCGTCAAAAAAAATAATTTTTACAGCTTGGTCGTTAATGGGTTAACAGATCAGAAAGATGTTTGCATCAATGATAGGAAATATTTCTACGCGTCTATCACAATTAATAAAATGTTATTTTTCATGAGATGAACAATTGAATAACTGTAAAATGTCAAGCGTTATCTAAACGCCCTAACTGCCAAATTTTGATTGGCCCGATTTACGGTTTCTCCAACACAGACTTCAAAATCGATGTACCTGTGGAAATCCGCTTTGGAAATACAAGTCGGGGGTATTTTTTGGTGTTGAGTACTTTTATACTCGCTTGTCGTTGTGCAGACCGGAATATGTTTTCTTAAAATGTACATTTAAACTGAGAAGCCTGGGAAAATCGTCATTTCAGATACCAGAGGTGAATGAACTTCCGCGGTTCGAGAACTACGTAAACGTGAGATGTGAAATAATTTCAGAGGGAAATGTAAAATACAATGATCGTTTGACAATTCTTCCGTTCACATATTTTGGTAGTCCTAGGCATCATATCTAATGTAAAAGGGCGTTCATCAAATTTATTTGCAACGAAGAACATAATCTATTAAAAAATATTATTCTAAAATAATATTCGAAGTGGTAAACAAGTGGATTGCATAATGTAATTGCGTAGTTCTACGTCGAAAATATGCGGTCGTGTCCTAGATACAACCCTTTACAATTTTTTTTTCAGCGTGTTTTTTTAATTTTTTTAAAAACATTTTTCATTTGAACGATTTCCCACATTTCATTATTCGACCGAAATTTTGTAGGTCTTATAGTTTCAGAATTTTTGTAACAATTAAATATAAAAGGTCCTTAGGCCCTTTTCTAAAAGTTGTCTTGAATTTTTTTTATGTATGCAAAGTTGCAAATGTTTTTACACCTACAAAGTTTCATTTCAACTTTTAAATGTTGATTCACAAGTATTGTTAAAATGTTTGAAAAATGTTCCGTTAAATGCCGTAACTTGTAAAATCATTCTGTTGGAGTACATAAGCTAGTGATAAAAGAAACCTGAAATATTGCACCATTGCACCATTTTAGGAATTTCTAAATGTCAGACATCAATCAAAATTACAACATTAGATATCTGACATTATCATCGTTTTGGATATATGTTTTAAATGACGGATTTCGCGTCAACTCGTCTATGGGATTGGCATGACCCTCTCAGAACTTAATGAAATTTTCTGGGCGTGAAGACCTTACTCAATTAAGCAACTTGGCATACTTAGTTTTCCGAAAAATTTTCTAGACTACCATATGGAAAGGGCTAACTATTTTTGATCATTTTTTATATTTTTTTTTATTCCGAAAGTCCTACAAAAATGTGATCTATGGAAGAGTTTGAGGAAAATAAGTGAATATTCAGAAAAAATTCAGATTTTGATGAATTGGTAGGTAAATTGTAGATAAATATGTGCCCTACAACTCTTCCATACATCGCAACTTGTGCACATTTAAGGCAAAAAAGTTTTCCTAACAAAAACTTTTTCAAGATTTTTTTTAAATTTTATTTTTGTACAGCTATAGAAAAAATCAATAACAGGTACAAATGGATTGATGGTGACCCTTAGATGCTAAAGTACAGTTTTCAGCTTGTTTTGTAGTCAAATACAATATATTTCAATTCAGAGAGCAACGACAGCTCTTAAACAATAGCCATCTACCAAAAATCTCTTGATCGGTCGGTCAGGTATTGAATAGTTGTTGTAGATTTAGGCATCTATTAAGGGTCACTGTAAGTCACTGTAGATATGATAATAATAAATGGATTGTATAGATACCCAACGGATGAATAAAATGGCTCTGCAGTTGTTTGAAAATTACGAGTCGTGACCGGCAGAAAATAGAAGTGACGGAAAATAAATAGCATTATTTTGTTTCTGCGTAATCATCAATTCAACAAAGAAAAGTATGACATTGTTTAGCAACATGTGCAGAGATGAACCAGCCTTCGGTTGAAAATCTCTTTAATAAAGAAACAAAAAAAAAAAATTTGCAACATGAGGATTTGCAAGGATTACAAATGCAGTGCTGGTAATAACAAGTAACCGTGTAGCCGTTATAAACAACGTCGGTTAACAGAAATAGAAAAAATACGTTTACTGGGATATACCCATCCGTTGGATGCTACAATGCGAATTTGTGAAACTTGTTTGGCAGTGATTTGGCACAATAGGTGTGTTCCAAAAAAAAACCACGTACTGATGAGGATAACACTAACCAAAATATTGAAAATTCACAAGTTCCATCAAATGGTCTGGGGTTCGATAATGCACACGTGTGGTAGTGTTGGCAATAGATAGAAAATGCATCAGTTTTGGCTGAGTATAAAAACTGATACCATTGTATTTATGAGAATGGTGCTAATGCTGATGCACTTGCCAATACTACCGCACCTATCCTATATATTTTTTTTCGAAAACCCCGATTTCCTTTACTCCCCCCTTGTGTGTTTTTTCGAGGTGGTAAACATTTTGTATAGGGTAACTTTTTGAAATTTTAGGATCGTTTTTTTCCCATTCATTCATTGGCACCCTACTGTACACAAAAAAAAATAGAAAATTTTCGAGAAAAAAACTTGAAAAAGTTTTTGTTAGAAGAACTTTTTTGCCTTAAATATGCACAAGTTGCGATGTATGGAAGAGTTGTAGGATAAACAGTTATCTACCATTTATCTACCATTTCAAAACAAACTGTGATAACCATTTTGAGAAAATTGGCTTTTAGTTTTTGAAAACGGGTTCAATTTTTTTTTATGGTCGCTACGATCAATTTTTTTTGTTGGTCGCTACTTTGTCGACTATATGAGGACTATATGAGGGACTTGAATGAAAGGGGTGTAAGTGACTTGATCGATTTCTCTTCATCAACTTTTTATTCAGTTAATAACTCAACTGCAAAAACGTTCCAATTTAAGATTTCTATAGAATCCGATAGATGAGGTTCTGACCTATCTTCCACATTGTCAAATATAGCTGGGAATGTATTTGCAGCTAAGTTATGACCAAAAGAGAGAGAGTCGACGTAGAGAAATCGATCAAATCACTTACACCCCTTTCATTCTAAGCCCCTCATATAGTCCTTTCCATATGTTAGTCTAGATAAATTTTCGGAAAACTAAGAATGCCAAGTGGCTTAATTAGGTGAGATCTTCACGCCCAGAAAGTTTCATTGAGTTCTGAGAGGGTCATACCAACATCTGGTCGAGTTGGCGCGAAATCCGTCAAATGTACGCAAAGTAGCGAACAACAAAAAAAATTGATCGCGCACACGTGCTTATGCTCAAACAGCGCGGTTGTTTGCAATAGGGAAGGACAAAAACGATATCAGGGATATCTATTTCCATCGATACTATTTTTAGCTCGACTGGTTTTGACTGAATATAATAAACAGGTTTTTCCTCGAGAAATATTTTTTAGACAGAGCGTCAGCGTCAGAAACCGTTTCTTGGATGTTTGTTTACAAACGGTTTCAATATTATTCCCGGGATTCCCCTAGGATTCTCCACGATTAATTTGAAATAATTGTTTTTGTAACTTTATTTCTTCGTTTTTTCTCGCTAATCATTGTTTTGAACACAAACAACGATGATTCATCTGTTTGTGATAGGAAATCACTTAATTTTTTTCTTTTCTCTCTTTCAGATTTCCCAGAACTACAATCTCGATAACGACGATACCTACAGTGGTTCCCCGAACAATTTCCAAGATTATCGGAACAATTTTGTGGACTCACCACCGGACTCCAAGGAAAATTGGCCCGACGAGTACAGCAAAATGCAACCGTTGCACGCACCGCTCAGCGACGCGAACGTAACTCCGACAACCACCGTGGTCGCGGTGGCGGCGGCAGCAGCAGCAGCAGCGGCTGTGGCCGCCCAACAGGATGGAACCTACACTGCTGCGATTCCGAATCGAAAACGACGCCTCGAGTGGATATCCGCCAACCAGGAGGATAAAATCGGCCGTTCCGAGCCTAAGATTGCCAACACCGACAAAGATCGTGATGCCAAACGTAAAGGTAGGTCAATATGGTGTGCACCATGAATATAAGAAGATTGCCAAATACAAGAAGATTACCACCAGTAGCACAAGGTCAATACGTCATTGTGCGAAACCGACTGATAATGATTATGAGTGACCTTCAATCGAAAGTAGGGTGCGCATTATGTGCTGCTTGTTGTTTGCTGTCCTGTTGCTATCTGTGTTGTCCGTTTAGGCATTTAATATGATATACTAGCAAGTAACGCGAAAAATGATAAAAACTGCTACTGGTGTTGTTTCAACGTGACGCTGATGAGATAACTTTGTTACAATCAACCAGGAACTTCTGCCTATCGCCGGTTGACGCGAATAATTCTGCTGTTATTTTGTAATCTGACTCTGTTCTTCGAAGGCTCTTATTTGGTTCTTCCCAGTCTGCTCCAGTGGTTGATGTTTTTACTAGTTAAACAATTAATAATCGTCCCACGAATACACCGACTTAAGCATTCGGAAGAAAAAATCGTATCTAATTAACTACGGCGAAATGTTCACCCATTCGAACAAGTTAAGTCATTTAACGATTTTTTTAATTTTAGATTGTTGCAAAATGGAAACCATTTTTATTTTTTAATGAAAAAAAAACAAATCTCTTCGGAAATTTTCGTTATGATACAAAATGTCATTTTTGTTTGTCGCTACTGCGGTTTACATAATCCAAGATTCTCTGCAATTGTTATACCCTCAAATAGCATTAACGAACGATCATAATCAGCATTTAGTTTTTTCATCCGATTTGATCATAGGTTTGGTTTCATGACTTCGAGTTAAAAAATACCCGAGAATTTTGCATTGCTCTAAGCTTGTAATTATATGATCTAAGCGGAAAACAATCTATATAAACATATGGAATTTTTTGAGTATTGCCTTACGAAAAAAATCGAAAATAGTGTATGAAATATCACATCTGATATATGATACAATGATGACAGTCGTCACATTGAAAGAGCGAGGATGTCTCTCATTTCAATCAGATGGATTGAAACGATGAAAACTGGTGAACTTAAAGTTAGTTTCGAAAGCGCTTTCCGATACATTCCCCTCATTATAAAACAGGTTTTCGGTTGGGTAAATCCCCTAGATGTTACAGCAGGCTCGAAATTAAATTCACAGTCATTCCTATCCTGTGCGGTTAACGCCTTACGATAATAACGACGGTGACAGGTACGGTACCTATTCATGAAATTTCGTTAGACCCTTGAGACCGAAAGCGCGTGATCATCATTAACTACACTGGCCCGATTCGGCCTTCCGAGGCCTCTCGAACACGGCAGCATGTGGGCAGCTCGAATTTCATGTGCGTGGTATGACATCATTGCTTGCCGCAGAATGTATGCATAAACGCACATTTTTCTGCTATCGCGAAACTTTCCTTCCAATTGATCAGCAAACACTGTGATAAACAGGAACCGTCTGCGTCAAGGCAAAATGGACTGGTCCTTCTCGAGAAGACGTGAACTTGAGGGTCAACTGCTTTTCGGTGTAATATTGGCGGGCGTCGGTTTTTTTCAGTTCTGTGTTTTGGATTTTTTTTCACACGCAATTCTACGTCATATTTTAGAAAGCGTATTTTAGTTTCGCCTCCTTAATAATGTTGTTGACGCCGACCAAATATTAGGACCGAATGTTGGTAGGTCATTAGCTTTCTATTTGCTCTACCACACCACTAGACAAATACTTTTTTTCTTTTTAATTTTTGTTTCATTCGTGTTTCGGTAATGATATGATTTTAAAAACAATACAAACTTGAAATTACAAGGGCGAGAATATTTTTATGAGTTTCGCACTTTGTTAAAGTTACAATATCTCACTGACTGTGGAGGCGATCTGGCGTAGTGGTAACATCCATGCCTCTCACGCTGAAGGTCACGAGTTCAATTCTCACTCCCGACATTCTTCCAAAAATGGAAGTAAAAGTGACGAACCAGCCAAATGAGTTGAAAATCACTATAATACAGATAAAAAAAAAAAAAAAAATCTCACTGACTTCCTAATAGACGAATTTCATGCAAACTCGACTGGCCGTTGGCAGCACCATCTCAGATAGCAGTGAAACGTTGTGGGTGTAAAGACATGGGTCATTGAAGTAACTTTGCATACTTGAAATATTCGAAATATAATTAGACTAATTTTTGGAAAAAGCCATTTTTTTCTTAATTTTTTACAAAAATTTATAACTTATGAAGACTCCTGAAAAAAATAATGTTTTGCTCGTAACATTCTTGTGTGTAAATTCTCACGTTTGACATGTTCTTGACTGTCTCTAAATAGAGAAAAGTTAGTAGAACATGTAAATTGCGATAATTTATACATAAAAATGTTACGAAATCAACATTAATACAATTTTTTGAGATTTTCCGAAAAAAAAGTTGAAAAAACTACAAATTTAAAAAAAAGCCTACAAAAAAAAACTATCAGACCTACAAAATTTCAGTCAAAGAATGGAATGTTTGGTTTTCATTAAAAATTATCAAAGAATTTAAAAAACATTTTTGAAAATTAAAATTAATTTTTCTTGAAAATATATGCTTTTAAAATTTTTGGTATTTTTTCGTGAAAATTTAAAAAAAAAATCTACATTTCATCCTTTGACAAGAATTTTGTAGGTATCATAGTTTTTAAATTATATTTTTTTGTAAAAAAATTAAGAAACAAAATTTATGTTTTTCCAAAAAGTAGTCTAATTATTTTTCGAATATTTCAAGTATGCAAAGTTGCTTAAATGACCCATGTCTTTACACCCACAACGTTACACTACTATCTGAGATGGTGCTGCCAACTCCTAAGACGAGTTGGCATGAAATTCGTCAATAATTACCGATTCAACACTGTTCATAATTATTGATAGAATATTTTCTGGGATCACTATATTCACTATACATCAAATGTGAACTTTTTTGTATAAGTTTGTTATTTTTGTACTAGTTTAGATTTTTTTTTGTTTTAATAATTCGTGGCGCACTTCATGTATACTTATTTTTTTTGTTTGTAACCAGAAAGACAGCAAGTCTTATGTTGGAGTATAAATAAAATAAAATAAAAATAAAAATAAAAATTTCCTTCCTTCTACAGATATTATTGTTCATCTTCAGCCACTTCTGTTTCCAATCATTCTGACAGAATTTGAAATACGCATCGGAAAACGTTCTTCCTTCTTTCTCCTTATTTCAGTTTTTTATTTCAATATTTTTTAAACTTTTTACGTAAGGTGATTTTTGAAAATTTTCATTATCATATGACTATTTTTATTCGTGATAAATTTGATTATGTAGAATCACTATACGTTAATGTTCGTTTAATAAAAATATTTCTAAAAATATAGAAGGAAGGGGTGTTTTGCGGTATAAAAGTATTCAACATTAAATATTTTTTTTCAAATATATCATTCAACGGTGTATTCAAAATGTTATGTTTTCTAAATAGTTCACTGAGTTTTATTATTTTTTGAAAACAAGTTCAATGATTTTAAATACGTTCTTATAAAAAAATCATATGAATATAAAAAATCAGTCGTAATCAAAATTGTTCATGTGATAATGATAATTGTGATATTGAGCAGCTGTCACCACATGTACTTATTGCTACCTTATTTTTTGGATCGTATGAACTAATCACGCAAATAATAAAATCACACAAAAAAGATTGCACGAATGAGAAGTTGCGCAAAAACAGGTTTGCTGTTAGTTGTAGAGTCGAGCTAAAACACATTGAACGCATTTTTCACGTTTTATTTAATAAAAATATAAGAAATAAATCGTCTGTAAAACTAGCGGAAAGTAGAATAAGGTCTATTACTCGCAGTAACTGTGCGACTTTCGACCAGTGTGGTAAAAATTCAAACTCAATCGAAAAAAATCGACGAAAACGACAAAGAATACAATTCGTCATCAAAAAAGCCTTGCTCGATCGTTTTAAATTGATTAACATCCCTAAACTATTCCTTCTCATTTGAGTGATAGGAATGTATTGAGTCGAACGAAACAAATAAATTCCTCCTCCTTCACAGTAATCCGAGAAGTGTAAAAAAGAAACAAAAAAAAACCAGAGAAAAGCGTTGAAACGAATAGAAAGGATACGGTGAAAAGAGAACCGTTCCAACGAAACATGCCCATTTGATAAATCAGTTCATGAGCCCGCGATATTCATTCAAACTGTCGCATATCAAAATATAATTGCTCTTCCGATAGCCATTCGTAAGTAGTTTACGCGACCGGATATTTTCGACATATCATCAGTTTGGACGACTGTTCACCAGTGCCATAAATTATCAAAATTTATTCACGACAGTGAGAATTAACTTTTTCCCAGTGTCTGATGAATTCTCCTCTGCTGAAATACAAAATAATATCTCTTATAGTGAATGTAACGCGAGAGTTCATTTCAATCATGTCAAGGACGCGTGAACTTTGTTTACTATACTGAATGAAAACAGCACGAATGAATTTCGATAAACCTGTATTCGCGCACCTTCCTTACTGTCAATAATTTGAGATGATTATAACAGAAGCCAAATTGATATTCATCGCTTGCAGTGGTTTTTCTATTAAACATGATTCTTATACTTATTGAGAACAAAGTATGCATACAGATACTGCAGGTTGAGGTGGCTTGTTGAATTAAATGGATTTTAATGTGAAGAAGCCAAGAGTAGTGACGAAGCGTCCCACTTCAAAGTACATCTAACTTTTTTAATTTTAATAATTTTCTTTCGTTTATATAATATTTGTATTTTAAAATGATTAATAAGCAGGAATAGAAAAATGGATATTAAAAATTTTATTTGTTTAATTCGTTCAAAGCCCAAAAAAAAAACGTCCAAAAACCATGCATCTACACTAGCATACCGCCTAGTCGATTTCACCCCCAATTGGTTGACGTTGAATTTTTATGTTTTGATTCTCACTAAAGCGGCCCTTATACTATCATTTGTATTGACATTAGTTCAACAGAATGGCATTGGAAATTATCGTGTATCAAAGTTGGATTTATGACGAAAATTCGGATTTTCTGATATCGGTTCATCATTACTTGTCCATTATAGGGCAGGGCACGTTCATTTTATTAATAACGGTGGATAAAGTAAGGTGTTCGGAGTTCATTTTATTAATAAGGTGGGCTGAATTTTTAGGACAAAAAAGTACATCGACATCTAGGGACGTTTTGAACGAGTGGAGCAAGCATATGCCATTAAAATAACTGTGGAAAAAGGCAGTTTTAAATCATTAAAAGATCAATGAAAACAAATGCTAATAGTATTTTGAATTCTCAAAACATGCTTAAACACATTTTAAACCATTTACGAAGAACATTATAAGGATGATTAAAATTTTTGAGATTTTAATTAAAAATTGACAGCATGAAATTTTGTTCAAGACTCTCCCACTGTTCGAAGAAAACTTTTCAGACTGCGAAACAGAATATCTATTTGATGCAAAAAAAGATAATTTTCATTTCCAAAACGTGTTAATTTTTTTCACGGATGATATCACGCATACACACTGCACGCTATTTTGTACATCTGAGTAATTGTCATGTACGATACAAAAAAATCTAGCTCCCCTGTAGCGTATGTCAAACCACGTTGAACTCGAACATCGACGCATGCATAATGATGCATGAGAATGAGAGAGAGGAACGAATTCGTTCTGGGGGAAGTGACTGAATACGGATACAGTCAGTCAGATAGTCAGCTGACTATCCTCAGTTGACTATGACTATGCCGAGCCCTGATTCTGTTTATTAAAGACGATAGATCTTATCATCTTTGGCCATGGAAAAATATACCACCCCAACCAACATCAAGCTTAATTATACGAAGCTTCATGTTGTTCTTACCACATTTTTGTACGTATGAGATGGTGAATAGACCCAGCTTATTTCATTCATGTAGGGAAAGGGTGGTAAAGATGAACAGCTTAAGTAAACGTTGATTTTTTTCGTGAATTTCACAAATATATATTAGGCTGTCAAAAAAGTCCTGCGGTATTTTTTTTAAATTTTCATTTGTTCATAAAATTAGTTACAATCATCTGTTTTAAGTCAAATATGCGCCGTTTTGTTCGATGACTTGTTCCCAACGAGATGCCAACTTCATAATAACCCTGTTATAGAAGCTCGCTTCCTTATTGGCAAAAAACTCGGATAGCCAATTTGCACAGGCCTCTTTTGTGGCTAACTTCTGACTACCTACCTCGTTCGCCATGGACAAAAACAGGTGGTAGTCACTTGGTGCAAGGTCCGGACTATACGGCGGATGCAAAAGAACCTCCCATCCGAGCTCCCGGAGCTTCTGGCGCGTCACCAAAGAAGTGTGTGGCCTGGCGTTATCCTGATGGAAGACAATGCGGCCTCTGTTTATCAAAGATGGCCTCTTCTTCATGAGTGCTACCTTCAAGCGGTCCAGTTGTTGGCAGTACAGGTCCGAATTGAGCGTTTGGCCATAGGGAAGCAGCTCATAATAGATTATTCCTTGACAATCCCACCAAACACACAGCAGAACCTTCCTGGCCGTTAATGAGGGCTTGGCCACCGTCTGAGCCGCTTCAGCGGGCTTCGACCACGACCGTTTGCGCTTCACGTTGTCGTAAGTGACCCACTTTTCATCGCCAGTCACCATCCGCTTCAGAAACGGGTCGATTTTGTTGCGATTCAGCAGCGATTCACATGCGTCGATACGGTCAAAGATGTTTTTTTGCGTCAACGTGTGTGGCACCCATACATCGAGCTTCTTTGTGAATCCAAGCTTCTTCAAATGGTTAATAACGGTTTGATGACTTATCCCCAGCTCTTGGCCGATGCTACGGCTGCTACTATGCCGGTCTTTCTCGGCTAATTCAGCGTGGCGCATCTTCGACGACCTCTACACCAGAACGAAAACGTTGAAACCATCGTTGTGCGGTGGAAATGGAAACTGTATCGGATCCATAAACTGCACAAATTTTATTGGCAGCTTGAGATGCATTTTTGCCTTTGTCATAGTAGTACTGTAAAATATGTCGGATTTTCTCTTTATTTTGCTCCATATTTGCGACACTATAACTCACGAACGACTTAACCAAACAAAACACTGTCAAGGACTCCATTATAGCGCGTAAAAATACCTTTCCAACAAGCTATAGTATGACTCGATACAATGAATACAACTAGAACTACGCGCTTACAACGACACCTTGCGGAAATACCGCAGGACTTTTTTGACAGCCTAATATCTGTGGTAAGATAGATATTAGGCTGTCAAAAAAGTCCTGCTTGATAGTCTAGGTCTCTTTTTATAATAAAATTTGTATTTGAGGCAGAAATTTCGCAAAATGAATGTGTCCGGCATCTTTGAAAAAATAAGATTGAGTCAGGAAAGATGGACACCTGGGGTGGGATAGATGGACACTAACTGAAAATTCAAGTTTATGTACTCAATAAGTTTTGAAGGTTTTTAAGAGTCTCCGTCGGGCAGTCATCGAGTGCGGACGCGTTTTCTCTCGCTCCGCGCATATTTTCGTGTAAGGAAATGGAATCAGATAGTGAAAACAGAGAATGGGAAGTTGCGTGCGTCTACTTTCGGTGAATTTTTTATTTGCATACCGGTGTTTTCATATGAGGAAAATCAAGAATATTAGCTTGGTGTTACGTTATGAAAAGTGAGACCTAAAAATTCGTTATTATTCAATTATTCAATTTTATTTCGCAAGAAATAAAAAAAAAGCAATTCGCGTCCGCCATTCGTCAGTATTTTTGTATTTTAACCACTCTCTTTCTGTTGTGTACTGCACCGCGCGAGTGTGTTTTATTGTGCTCTGCGAAGCGAGTCAAACACGTTATATGTATCGGAAGTGGTACTATCACCAATAAAGGCAACTCAGTGATCAAATTTATTGGAATCATGTCAGAAAACAGCTAAGTTCTCAATTATTACATTCATTTATCAAATATATATTGTTTTTATGAGGATCTTTGCGAGTCGGTGCATCCTCTAACACAAACTATGCGTGTATGTCGGTGGTGAGACGCAACGAGAGAGATTCAATTCTATGAGATTCTCTTAAAGTGTTTGCAGGAATTAAATATAAATGGTGCTGTTTCATGAGCGCGGGGAATTGTAGTGAGAGTGTCACAGAGAACGAGGAGAGTCTACGGAGTTCTCTCTATCATTGGATTGTCTATGTGTTTCTATGTGTGTTGAAGATGTTTGGATGTGGCTGCTCTCCAATTCAATTTTTTAGTCATTAATTTTTAGGGAAGCTATAACGATATAGCATCCATGTGCTATTTAATTAAAGCCATTGGGAGGCTCAGCAAAGTAGTGGAATTGCTCGAAGATTGTTTGAGTTTTCCACTGTTTTGTAGGTTAAATCGTTAGTTGAGGGGTTGAGTATAGAACATAGAAGCTTTGTCTTGTTTCTATCTATTGTAACAGTTCGGAGTTTTTTTTTTGTATTTATGTTATGTATTTCAATCTGTTGTTTGTTCTTGGCTGTTGGCGTTGTGTTCGCGTTGCTTTTCTGTCGAAAACGAAGTGCTTTCTGAACGCTGGTTTGGGTGTATGCTCGCATTTGCTAATCTGATAGAGATAGAGGGTGACTGTCTCTTTGTGACCATTGTTATCGCGAATAATTATTTCGCGTTGCGCCTATTAGTGGAAACATTTTTATATATTCTTGCGAGAGTGGATGTAAAAAAGTTTATCTAGGTAGTTTTATCTAAAACCGTCGTTTCGGGCTATATATGAATTTGAGGTAAACTAAACATCTCGAATATTCATATTTTTAAACGGTTTATTTTTCCGTTGTTTAAATTTAGCATTTTCTAAGTTGGATTTCAGCATTCAGTACTCGTTGTATATTATACTAGCAAACGTTGTTCTGCCATATTAATTGTTTCTTGAGACTATTTTCGCAGGTTAAAAAAAAGAATATATTTTAGGAGAGTTTGTATGATGTCGTTCAGGTCTGTAAAAAATCCATCATTATATTCACAATAACGACACATAAATCTCAATGTCGTCAAAATTAATTCCAATTGAATAAATTACCTCTAATTGGACAAACTTAGAAAAAATGCACAATCATTTTTGTCTATCCCACTTTTCAATGTAGTACAAATGTGTAACCCATTTTTCCTTTTTATCTTGAATTTCCTCCAAAGTATTCTGTCATTCTAATTTGAGTTGTATGAGCTGAACGACTCTAAGCCGCTCTCTAATGTGAACGTACTTTGGTTGTCGCTTGTTGACGTCGACGACGTCGTCAAAGTTACTGTTCTTTTTGGAGTAAATAAAGAGGCTTGTGGATGTCAGGTTTATGGTGAAACCTGAAATGATTAAGTTTCCCATGAGGTATGCACGAGGATGAGTAGAGCTCTTGAAGTGCTTACTTTTTGTCTGTCTGTGGTTGGTGTTTGTGTGCTCTTGTGTACTTTTGGGGTTGTGTCTGTGGTGTGTACTATAGGTGGAGTATGTTTGTGTATTTTTGCATCACCCGTAAGTAGTGACGATGTTTAGGCGTTGCCAAGCGTGGATTAGATTGGTTACTGTAGAGCTGTGTTTTGTGTAAAATGTTGGTGAGGGTGATGGGACAAGCGCATAATCGCAGTGGAATTACAGCAAATCGCATTATTATACAACAAATATATATCGTTTCAAATAAAAACAGGGTAGGTCCGTTTTATTTTAGAAATATTTCGCGGTTATGTTTCTCATGAATATCAACTCACTTCCGGTGTCAAAATATTCCGTAAGTTAACATGTATGCGATGCGATTGGTCACGAAGTGCAATGCAGGCAATGTAGGGTCAAGTGCTGAAATTTTCCAAGAGTTCAGAAAGTCTGGTGTTAGAATATTCCAAAAGCTACAAAGCATGCGATGTATATTATAGATTCGTTTTATCGTAGGTAGATTTTCAAGTGTCCTTTTTAGGTTTCTCAAGCATAACCTCCGTCGTTGGATGTGAAAATAAGGCACGATATGTATTGTAGATCCTTCCTATTGTAGAGGGGTTTCTTGGTGACCTTCTCAGGTTTCTCAAAGATAATCTCCGTTATCGGTGTCGAAATCATATATAATCATATATAATCGTATCATATTCTTTGTTATAATATTCTAGCGATTAGAAAGTATAGAATCGTACGTCCGGCAGTGTATTACCTTAAATACCTTCGATTTTTTAGATCTAGTTTCGTCGAGCAGTTTAGAGTTACCGTTCACAGAATCACATCACTTACCGCAGTGAATCCTGATTTTAAACCTATCCCACTAACAAATATCCCTTCCATGGTAAACGCTAGGGAACCACGCTATAGAGGCGACCCTTCTGGCCTTCGGGCGGCGAATATCATACTAACATTCCTTCCCTTCCCCTGGTGACTGTAAGGACGTGGCCGGCGTCGTTATTGACAATTTAAAGCTCGAATCACCGAGAATTGCACAACGAGAATGATTTCTAGTCCCAAGCGTCATTCTGTGTGTTCTTTGTGCAATTTGGTTGGTTCAGGTCAATCACGGAGAGCAACTACGAATTGTACAGTCTACCCAAGCTCAAGCTCAAGCTCAAGCTCAATAAGTTTTGAAGGTTTTTAAATAGGCCTTAAAAATGATAGAACAAAAAGGCTAGACTAAAATCACCTACAAGGGCTTGTAATTTTTCTCATTTCTTCATGTCTAAAATAGTAGACATTCGGAATGACAAATTCGTATTACGTTTTACAAACCGCGCTGATTCGTGAATGATATCTGGTTGCACTTGCAAACGTAGTTAGTGGGCATATGACGGCGATACAATAAAGCTTGAATAGTAATAAAATGATATTTCATGTGCACATTTTTGACGGAATTTTTTTTTCAGCTTCGCATCACCTTTTTCATGACAAACACTGTTTATGACGAAGGTCATGACTGCGCGGAAGCTTTGGATAGAATGGTGCCGTTTATGATAATGGTGTTTTGTTAAAATCCGCTGCACGGAAGTAATTTACTAGCTTTTGTTCAATCATCGGAAAGTATAACGATATTTTTGTGGAAATCAATCCCAAAAAAATCATACAGTATGCTAATTAATACATCCCAATAGAAAATATCCCGCTTCGGCTACGCACAGAAAAATTGCTGATTGTATAATCATGATAAATCAACAAAATTGTAATACTAACCTCGAGTCAACCACGTGTAATCGGTTATGGAAATAATTAACATAGTATATATGTCAATTGTTGCAATTGTTACAATATTTAATTGTTGGCCCCGTAAGGCTAACGTCAAAAACAGCCTAAATAAATATATTCAATAGAAAAAATTCTGGGAAATATGGCAGATGAGGTAGAATCGCCCAGTTCACTTTTGCTAGATATTTTTTTACAGATTCATGTACATGCGGTCTGGCACTGTCCTGAAGTAAAATTACCTTCACGTGTCTATTTTCCCGTTCCGGTTGTTTTTCCTTCAGAGTTTTGTTTAAACGTATTAATTATGTAACGTACTGTTCACCAGTGATAGTGTCAGACGGAAGGTTCTTCCAATTGTGTGTTTTGATTTTTTATCTGTATCATCCAAATAAAAACCATTGCTTCTGAATCGTGAAAGTATTTTTTATAAAATTAGCGAGATTCAGCTGTTGTATTAATGTGTCCCGAACAAATACGTTTTCCTATTCGGAAAGAAACACCCAGTGAGGCTCCCAAATAGAATTTCTCAAGACCGAGAATATAGTTAAATACACCAAATTAGACTTATTCAAGGCTAGATGTGAATGAACTGAGAATGTTTCAAGCCTCTATACTTGGAATCATTATTATTTTTTGCCCGAACTACAGCCCGAAGACAAGCTACTAAAGAACGACAGGCTACCCAGGGGAGCTGTTTCGATTACTTCTCACATTCCGGAAAGATGATTTGCTTCGGAGTGTCCACACTATGGTACTCTTTGGTACCGACTTCGACCTGCGAGATATGCAAAATATAGTATACTAGTGAATTCTGGGCCGGAGAACGGTTATTGATAAAGTCCTGTTGGAACGCCCACATTTTTCCTTTGAAAAGGTGACGTAATCACGGCTTCAATGAACATGATTTTGGGACACGCCGTATTCCATATTGACGGTCCACTATAAAATATGTACCTATTGAATCCTATATTTACGTCTTCTCATCGAATGTCACATATTCAATTCAAGGTCTTAGAACATTATTTTGTAATAATGAGTATCAGTATGTATAAAATCGCCATCCATGTAGCTCATCACGTTTATTCCATCTTAAACGATCTCTCAATGTGCCAAAGGGTTAATAAATCATTCAAGGTAGCGCATTGCTCATTCCCTTGAGGTGATGTTCAAAAAAAAACAAAACCACAATGTATGTTCAGTTTTTTTGTTTGTAACAAACATGTAACAAACAAACATGTTAACAGCAGTCTGCCGAGCTGATTAGCTTCATGAAATAAAAACCGGCGTCGGCTGTGTTGTGTTACCATGAACGAACACCGAGGAGCGATGGAGAACAATTACAAATGAGATTCGCTAGCATCCACATAGTAGTGATGCTGGTGGTGGTGTGACAAAGTGATTTTGATTTATTTAATAATTACGTTGATAACGTGTAAATTTTTCGTGATAACCGTCTACACAAACAGAATGTTCTCTCGCGGCTGCCATTATTTCTCACTCTCGCTGGTGGGTCGTGTGTTGATCTACTATGGCGGGTCGTGCCTGATACGGGGCTGCGCTTGATGTTGATTTGTTTTCGAGGATCCACACCTCTAGGCCCCGCTGGTTAGTTGTTTGTTTGTTTAATTATTGCCAATGGAGTGAGGCTGTCTGAGTGAGTGAAAAGCTGATTTTATTCCACTGATTCGAACCCATTCAGTGAGCCCCAGACAATTGAACCACGTGCAAGACATTTACATTAATGACGTAGTATAGTCCTTTTGGCCACATTGGCACAGTGGAGAGTAAAATACTAAAAAGGCTATAATTCGGTTTCAATCTAAAATTCGTTATCATCCGCTGAGTTCCAAATGCAAAGTTGAAGCGAAACGGTTTTTGGTCAACTAATTTGTACTAATCTCACAGACCTCGCGAAATGTTTACGTGGGTTAATTGAAGTCTACAGCTACTATAACCGTTTTTTGTCGGTGTGAGTACTCTCATGAAATCGATAGCAAGAATGAGTGAATCCTACGGTAATGATGAAATGATGGAGAAAGATTATCTACGGAAAAAATTGAAATACTTCAATGCAACGGCAAACAATAACAATAGCAGTAACAGCAATGATCTGAGTGATTATGAACACCCTGAGAACGTTATAAGCAACCGTCTAATTTTCCTCTGTGTTTCAATTTTCAGGTGCAATGCGCTGGCATGAGGAACTAGACCTTGATTTGAGCAACGAATTGTCCAACAACGGCTACATCAGGTTAGTAGAAGGTTATTATTATTATTGTAGAACTGATAACGGAACTCTTTCCTTAACCTTTCCCCTCTAGTGACTCACTACTGAACTTTCCCGTCTTCAAGCAAGAAATGCCATCACCACCTCAAAAAATCGGCACAGAAGTGATAAAAGGTTCGAAAGGTCCAGTAGCATCAAACTCGCTGAATCACCAGCAACAGCATCATCATCAGCACCAGCTACAGGGTCAGGACAATCCACAGCAAGAACAGCAGCACAATAATCAGGTTGGGTCACAGCAAAACATAAACAATGTTGTCAACATCAGTGGCGCTCCACAAGGCTCGGTTTGCAACGAAACGCTTGTCGAAGAAATCGCCGGCGTGGGTCAAGGCAACATGAATGGCATTGGCGGATTTCAAAACTTCATGCACGGAAACCGTTATGATAATACAGGTGAGTGCATTCTGGGAACTTTGTTGCCATCAGTTTTTCAAGGGTAAATAATGGCGATGTGTGCTCCTCGATAGGGATATTTTTCCAATTTTGTTTTTTTATATTGACTGAGATCAATAATATCTGAATATCCGAAACAGTTATGGGTGATAATAAGTTCAGAAAAACTGGCTATGTTGCTTTTTCAATCAAAGAGAACCACTAGAAAATGACCTTCGAATTATGATTTCGTTTTATCGGCCTCTGAATTGGTAACCTTTGGCTCAGTCCTACATATACTAATCGACGTGGTGCATCAGCTTGGTATACCCTTCTAAATCCTGAATTCTTCACATCAAAAACGTCAATCTTCAATCTATGCAAAGGGATTTGAAAACATACTTTGGAACTTGAATGGTCGCCCTTGAATTATAATCTCTACAAATGCTCAACTTTTTAAAACTCTTATGATCATGAACTGATTTAACGTGGTCTCGAACTGAACCCAGATCAAATACTTTGGTTCATTTTAGAAGAGAAAAAAAATGTTAGTGAGTAGTTAGTAAATGCCAAACAACAAATGCAAGAGTTTACTAACATACTCTGCCTGCTTGAACCGTATTAATAAGCGTGTTGCCTCAGGGAGCATTGTTTTGGGAAACGAGCGAAAAAGCTCAGCATGGAAAGCTCGAGAACCGAGAACTGTCTGCAGTGCACAAACAGAAAACAAAGCAAAAGTGTACAGTATAGAGGCGAATGAACTGCAAAGTTTAAAGCCTCTTAAAAACAAAGAAAGAAAGAAAGAAGTGTACACTATGGTACTCTTTGGTACCGACTTCGACCTGCGAGTTATGCAAAATATAGTATACTAGTGAATTCTGGGCCGGAGAACGGTTATTGATAAAGTCCTGTTGGAACGCCCACATTTTTCCTTTGAAAAGGTGACGTAATCACGGCTTCAATGAACATGATTTTGGGACACGCCGTATTCCATATTGACGGTCCACTATAAAATATGTACCTATTGAATCCTATATTTACGTCTTCTCATCGAATGTCACATATTCAATTCAAGGTCTTAGAACATTATTTTGTAATAATGAGCATCAGTATGTATAAAATCGCCATCCATGTAGCTCATCACGTTTATTCCATCTTAAACGATCTCTCAATGTGCCAAAGGGTTAATAAATCATTCAAGGTAGCGCATTGCTCATTCCCTTGAGGTGATATTCAAAAAAAAAAAAACAAAACCACAATGTATGTTCAGTTTTTTTGTTTGTAACACCAACAAACATGTTAACAGCAGTCTGCCGCGCTGATTAGCTTCAAAAAGTGTATAGCAGAATAGCGCAGAAATTGTTAGATTATTTGGAAAGTATAGTAGAGTAGTGAGTAGAGACTGAAATTGATTTGATTAGATAGGGATTATTGAGTGACTGGCACAGATTGTCAGCAGAAGCATTGCCGTCACGTATTTGAATTCGAAGATCGAAGACCGAAAAATTTTAAAGCTGCTTCGCAACCACAAAAGGAGTTGTGAACTCGCACTGCGATCAGCTCGGAAAATCGGCCATTGTTCGGCCAAAGTGTTTAGAGCTGACCTAGCTGAACATTAGCTTTGTTTTATGGCGGGTTTACATTAGGGAGATCTATAGCTATAGATGGATTTATTCACGTGAAAATAGGTGTAAACGGGTGAGAATAAATATGATACACTTATTCGAGGTATATATAACTTGAATAAATTCAGCATATGTAAACGCTTGTGAATTTCTCACTGGTGAGAAATCACTAAAGTTGGATGCAGTTATACTTCAGGTGAATAAATTCACCGAAGATATGAATATATTCATAATAGAAGTTCACGCTAGTGTAAACGGTCGATGCGATTTCTATAAATCTCATCATATTTCTTCACATGAATATATCCCTAGTCTAAACCCACCCTTAGAGGCGAATGAACTGCAAAGTTTAAAGCCTCTTAAAAACAAAGAATCAATCAATCAATCAGCTTTGTTGAGTAAATTATTTTCGATACTGTTCGTAGAGGAGCGGTTCAAATGCGTGACAAAAAGATGAGAACTTTGCTTTATGAAAAGACGAAAACGAGAGATGCGATTTCAAGGCTCTTGTTTGTTCATATTACAGCGTTATATAGGTTGAGCGGTGACTATCGACTCTACTGGGTACGCTAAAAGGTTTTTTTGACTGAGCAATTGCGTAGCCACACAATTTATATGCATTCTATCGGCCTGGGATAAAGGCGATTTAGAAATATTCAAACGTGGCTTAAAAAGGGCCTTTTGGCTATTCGGACTTCTTACCGGATGATTTTTTGCCGTTTCTAGTATGTCTCACACCATATTATTGTGAAAACTGTTTGAAAAAACCCATTTCAAAGGTCATGTCAACTACATCGTCGGGAAAGACTACTGCTGCCTTGAGTCCATTATGCGAATTGTGAGAGATTTTTCCGATGTCCATTGCTTGAAATCTCTGTTCAGTGCTTTAGTTCGTTCTACACTGGAATACTGTACAGGAATTTGAAATCCGTATAACCTGAAGTCAACAGAATCGAAACCTATACGGCATTTACCATGCGAGAACTCATCTTTGAAGTTGAGCTTTCTCGCTGAAGGTTGATTTAGAGTCCCCGTGAACGTGAACATGAACAGGTGGTGGAATAATACGATCATTTCAAGGTAGGTTTAGAGTTCCCGTGAACGTGAATGCGGACAAACACTTTTTTAATAATAATTCTTCAATCCATATATAAAATGCGAGGAAAACATCTTGAAACGATAGTAAGAAACATTTTCTAGTTGAAAAACATGTTTAAACACAATTCATATTGATAAAAGTGGATTAATTCAATATTTCACAACGATTCTGAATGTTCACCGTGGAATCGAGATGTTGGTGAACTCACCATAGTTCACCGACTGCGGTGAACGTGAACGTGAAAACAGTGGTGAATATAGACGTCAAAATATTTCCCCGTTCATGTTCACGTTCGAATGTCCCAAGGCATTCTTTCTTTGTTTTTAAGAGGCTTTAAACTTGGAAGTTCATTCGCCTCTAAAGGCATTCTGAAAATTATTTCACCGTGAACTGTAAAAGGATATGTTTAGCAATTCTCAAGTTTTCAATGATAATTTTGATATGGATACAATTTCATTCAATAGGATCGTTGCGCGGGTTGAAAAACTTCGTTGCTTCGGGTTGATTCGTGAACAACTGTATATTTTATCCGAATTACTTTATTGAAGATCGATGTTTATTTACTTCACGTTTACTGCCAAACTTTTAATATGAACGTGAACGTGAACAAAATCATTCTATTCACCATGATTTTTTGAGTTGCTTGTTCTCAATGTAGTCCACTATATTTGTTGATTGATTGATTCTTTGTTTTTAACTTTGCAGTTCATTCGCCTCTAAGAGTATATTTGTTTGTTCGCAATGTCGTCAACTATATTTGTTTGTTCGCAATGTAGTTCACTATATTCACCACTGTCTTCACGTTCACCGAAGTCGGTGAACTATGGTGAGTTCACCATCATCTCGATTCCACGATGGAAATCCAGAATCGCTGTTAAATATTAAATTACTCCACTTTTATCAAAATGGATTGTGTTTAAGTATGTTTTTTGACTAGAAAATGTTTCTTCCTATCGTTTCAAGATGTTTTCCTCGCGTTTCATATATGAACTGATGAATTATTAACAAAAAAGTGTTTGTTCGCGTTCACGTTCACGGGAACTCTAAATCTACCTTGAGAAGCATTCATAGCTAGCACGACGGCAGGGAACTCAAAGAAAGGCAAGATTTCGTAGAGTTTGAGATTTGATTTGGAAATCTATGTTTTCTGGAATTACTGGGCATTCAGTTTTAGCCGTCAAAACGTCATACATCAGAAAGGTGTGAATGAGATCCCTCCATTCGGGTAACGTATCAAAACTGATTAGACATGCGTTTTCTACAATCAGCTGGGCTTTCAAACGTCGATGGACAGTTATAAGAACACCACCTCCGGATGATTCATTGCTGTTGAGCTAATTTCGGTCCGTGCGAAGATTTCGTAGCTTTGTACTGAAAACTTGACTGAACAGTATACGGTCATCAAACCAAGTTTTCGTTAATGCGATGGTGTCGTAGTGATCATCAGAAAACACGATCACATAATTGCAGAAACAGGGGTTGTATCACCAACCTTATAGTAAGATGCATGTATTTTACACTGACGTGTGCCGGTAGGCGATGATTCATCAACAGGATCCAGAGCGGTACTTGCTTTGAGCAGGTGATTGGGAAACCTCTCCGACGTAATTGAAATGAGCTTTGAAGTTGAGTTCGCAGTCCAAACAAACATCTAAATTCTTAACACAGTTGAGTTTGGTTAGCAGAACACCATCAAGATGATAATCGGAATGAATTGGGTCTTTCCTTCTACTGAAAAAGACCGTAGAGCACTTATTTGGATTCATTGTCATTCAATTGTATCATTTCTGACTGTCCATACTTTTAACGTTGTTCATCGACATATTTCTAAAGCGATTTGGGATCTAAATCTAAATTTCCGTTGAACCCCATGTTAGTGTATAACATGACTTCTTTCACTTGCTCTTTGGAACTCAGTCGTATCGTATGCATTATATGGTTTGCATTATTGAGCAATGTCAAAATTTAAAAGAAATCTCAAAAATTAAAAAAAAAATTTTAATTTTGTTTATTTATTCAAGGGGGATATTTCTGAGAGTGATCCACGGAAGAACACACTAACTTGAAATCCCGATGTAGACCTCCGTTTTCACTTTGTCGCCTACTGGAATGAACACCGGGTTCATTTTTTGCCATCGGAAGCCAACAATCCAAACATCATAACGCTAACAGAATGCTTGGTCAGATACACGTTTTTATGTTCGTCGGCTAGGTCTTTTACCGGTATTCTACGGTCTTTTTGATACGAGATCAACGGTAAATATGCTCTTGTCGGTGAACAGGATTACCGGATTTTTTCGTTTGAGGTAGTTCAAGATTTTCTTACGTTTACATAAATACTAATATTCAAAAACAACAAATTGGAAATTTTGGATCAACGTCTGCACTTGATTCAACCACACATTTAGCTCCATTTTTGAATAATTTTTAAAGTCGCTCTGACACCTTCATTAAAGATTTTATTCAACAGCAAAACAAGCACTCTACGTTACGCTAGAGGTTTAGGTACATCTTATTCTTGGAATATTTTATGAGTAATCTAACAGCTCATCAGTTGTAACACTTGATTCCCCCGAAACTAAAAAATTTTAGAAGTTGATGAACCTCAATTTTTATAAGCATATGATATAGCCATTCCATGCCAAACCGATATAGTGGTTCTCAGATTTTCGTGAAAAGTTTAGGTTCAGGTAGTTTTGTTCTTTATCGCAAAAAATTTGACCCGTATTTTTTATTTTTTTTATTAGGATGACCATTTCCATTTTAGGGTTGTCCGAAAAATCAACTCTTTCCTCTTTTTTCCAAAAATCACTTTTCAAAAATTCATAACTTTTGAACTACTAGACCGATTTAGATGATCGACACATCAAATTGAAGCCAATCACAGCCAAAGTCTTTTTTGAAAAAATACTATACGTGCAGAAAATTCGAATTCTGCTCTCGTTATTATTGATTGTATTCGTTTTTTATTGTTTTCATAGTCTCAAGACCAAAGTCGCTATATTTTTTATATTTTTTCTGAAAAGCTGAGGATTTATCACACAAGATATGTCGAAACCAGAGAGGTGTTTTTTTTTTCTTCATGAAAATCACATACAGTCATACCTCGATATAAGGCAACCTCGATATAAAGCAACCTCGGTATAACGTAACTCAATATAGCGTAACTTTTACCTCGATATAAAGTAACTTTTTGAGATGTAAAAACGAACAATACAGAAATAGTTTTTGGAGTATAAATTATTTCGTATGAATGTTTCTGGTAAGTTTTCGAACAAATAAGTACCATAAAATGGTGTAGCATTGGTAGTTTTCATTTTGGATCTCAGTTTTATTTTTTGATAAAAACGAGCTTGTGGAAAAGCAATACACGGATTGTTTTGTATTACAGTCCACGACAATTTCCCTTGTGAAATACGCATGTCTTCAACCTGATATTGTTGGGCGGTCTTCGCACTTGGTATTGTTATGGCATTTTTTTAAACTTTTAGCATAACTTTGAACATGTTTTAAGAACAAAATTCAGAGGAATTTCCATTTGGAGATAAAGTAAGTCAAACATAGAAATTATAAAATAAACATTGATACTAGCGATCAAACGGATATCCGGCATATCTGGCCAATATTTGCTATCCGACTGGATATCGGATATTGGAAAAAATCCAGAATTTCTCATTAACACAACATAAATAACGGACGGCGCCAGTGGTTTTGTGGTTAGCATAACAGCCTCACAATCCGTCTGGGCCTGGGTTACTAGTTGGAGTCGTTGGGATTTTATGAGGTCAAAAATCTCTGGTTATGGAATATAAATGAGGTTGGCCCGACATTTGAGTTGTTGAGTCTAATAGGTAGGAACATATGTAGTCGCCTCCCTGATGTCGGTGATTGGCACTGAAGTGGCGGAAGTAGGCCGACAAAAAATAAGCGAATATAAAAAAAACAACATAAATCATAACAAAACAACTCATTAGACTCATAGCGAAATCATTCATCCAATATTGAAAATAAGGTTTGATTACTGAAATGCCAGAGTTTTGTTTTTGAATTCAATTAACAATTACTCATAACATCAATTCATGAACAGTAACCAAAATTACCCAAAATAATAAATTTTTGAAAGTTGATGATGGCAACCGATTAAGCTTTGCTTCGTAAACCAGGCTATCTTCAGAGAAGTCTTCGCTGTCCTCGATTGACTGCTTAGAATTTAATGACCACCAAATTCAGACTCGAATGCAAACGTGATTAACATTTCGTCGATTTCGTTAGCAACGGGTTTTTTTTTCCTGAACGCGACTCTAACTATTATTTTCATTTGCCACTTCGTTGAAACAGTTCTAAAAAGTGTGTAGTGAGTTTCGTGTATAAGGTTTGATTCAGTTTCGTCTCTTTTCTTTCATTTACAGGTCTTGAAGACGACGATGAGCTGTTACTCTCAGAAGATTCGTCGCAAGATATTCTATGTACTCCAATAACGTTTCAAGAACTTCTAAATAGTCTAACTTGATCCTCGGATCTAAAAAGGTTGCAATTAAGTAATTCTGATCTTCTCCTAAGTAGTTAAATCCTTATCAGAAAAAAAACCCTGTTGAAGATTACTTGCAGAAAACTTCAACCTCTATTAAAGGAAATCCACGGAAACGGGAAATTTATTCATAGATCATTATTTTTATGTAAACATGTGTTTATTTCTTCTAAAATGTAATCCTTTATTCGCTTCATGCGCTTCAGGCAATGTCATCCAGTTTCGTGTCCGCAAATAAAAAGCCGAATATCCGACTGCCGGATATCCAGCTATCAGCCCTTGAAACTATACGGTATCGGACCAAACTACTATTCGTTTCATCCCTAATTGATATTAATGTCACTTCAATTTTTTCAGGCCTTCTCCTCTACTGAAAACTGATCATGTTTGTCTACGAAAATTATCTTAAATGGGCATAAGAAAGTTTTATAAATACTGCTGGGTGATAGAAAATTAGTTTTTGCGCATTTTTTATTAATCGTAAACGTTTTTTAACGTAACGAGAACAAAAAAGTTGCCTTATATCGAGGTATAACTCTATAACCAATACGTGTTTGGGTTTGTTGAAAAGCCCCAAGTCTCTAGTTGCTAATACTACCATACGGCGTTATTCAAATTTTTATGGTTTTTAACGATTTTCCTCAAAGAGAAATTATGATCATGGTATGTCCACCTCTGATCATGGTTTGTCCAAAATATGATTATGGTTTGTCCGGTTTTAGAAATCACCATTTTTGAATGAAGGAAGGAAGGAAGGTATTGAATTAGAGAGACTTTAAACTCTGAGAGTTCATTCGTCTCTTTTTTTGAATGAAAAAAAAAATCGATTTTTCAAGTAGATGTTGCATTTATCATTGTTTGAATTTACTGTCATCATATTGATCCATTCATAATTTAGGCTTTCTTCAAAATATTCCCCTTTATTCCGCGCGACGAACGACGTGATTTATAATGACTTCTGTTTATAATGATTAATTTACAAAAAAAAAAACATTTTGCAAGTTTTTGCTGATTAAAGTTATACTTAAGGACACAGAGAATTTCTAATCTAGACAGGATCTCACTAGCAACGATTCCAGAAGAGGGAAACGCCCGTTCAGAGTCCAATTATGTTGGGTAGAAGAGTATCGAATACCATTGTCATGTACTTGCCTCTGATGCCCTCTGTACGAAAACTCTTGTCCGAAGGTATTCATCAATCCGTTTATAGACGTTGAGTTTGGGCTGAACGTTGATACCTTTGATTGTTGCAATCGTCGTTCATGTTTGATGCTCCTTGATGCCCAACTGTTCGGCAGGTTTCGCATAGTCCAGTGGATTTTTTCCTCCTGTTGTCCAGCTACTGAATGAATATCATCATCGTCAAAATTGATCAAGTCAGAAACAATTTCAAATGCCTGCTTGATCATCGCAGTCCGTGACGTTTGAAAGAAGACACCAAAGTCATCATCAATTGTGTCACGACCACGATCAGAATGATTATTCATATATGGGAACAAATCTGCATATTAGAAACGTCTTTCGGCAATCCTTCCAATCAGGGATTCGAGCAGCTGCGTCGAAATTTCTAATGATTGCTCCGATAGCTGTTCTAGCATAGGGCCCTATTCCAGAAAACGAGACGAGCAGACGAACGTTCGTCTCGTTTGTTTTCATATTCCAGAAGCCGAGCTCGACTAAAAACAGACGAGTAGCTCGTCTGGCTCGACGACCGTTTGGCCGCGCTCGTCGATCAATCAGTCGACTCGTCTAGTTTGTTTGGTGTGTTTGTTCACCTTGTTGATTGAAAGCATCGGTATTCTTCTGCTCCGCCTTTATCTTCAAAAATTGTTTCACGCATAAACTAGTATTGCATAAGCAATGTATGTTTTCAACTGCACACATCAAATTCAATTCAGTTGTTGCAAGATTTTACAGATTTTCAAATGGACCTCTTCCAAACAACACAATCAAATGTAAACATTGAACTCATATCCAGGGATGCTAGATGACTGTTTTGAATATATTAACAAGGCACTAAAAGGGTCTTCACGTATTGAACGAAAATGAGTAATTCAAAACAACTACTTTATTGGAAATACATATATATATATATAGAGCTAAAACTTTTCTTGATAAATCGTTGATTAGGTGAACAAACATTGCCCCCAATAAATCAATAATAACAAATCGTCTGAGTGATGAAACCATATGCTCGAGGAGAAATATCAATGAAACCAAAAGATATATGAAACTTAATTCTTTTTTGTTATGTTTTTTTAATTTTGGCACTGAGAAAAGAGTATCGATTGATCAATTTTAAAACTGTTTGATGCTTTTCTCAAAACAAAAACATGTCTTCTCATCTGACAACACTGATCATACCGAGAAATACTGACTGAAGTCTCTCCAGTCTACCAAATAAAACATTTCAATGAAACTCGTGTACTGGAATGGGATATTTTGCTCGTCTCGACAGTGACTGAAGCCAAGACGAGACGAGACGAATTGCTTGTCTCGTTTTCTGGAATAGGGCCCATAATTTGCAACCTGACGTCAGCTTCATAAAGGGTTCATTTCTTCCGCAATAGCAGCTCAACAGCGACCAGAACTGGTTCGAGAGCATCAATCAATTCCTTTATCGCTGTCAGTTCTTCATCGCTGAAGCTTATTTTGTGTTTCGTTTTCAGATCTAGCTGTGATTTTTGAACTGAAGTTCCGAGGTCGTAGAATCGTCGCAACACTGTCACTTGTGTTTTTTCGATCTTATTTGACTCTCGAGCAATATTTCAAAGCGGCATGAAAGCAAATATTATTTATGGTGTAAAAATAAAAATTACCGGTTATTGATTCTAAAATTGCCGGTAAATCGGTAATGGAAAATGATCCGATATTATCGGTAAAACCGGTTAACCATCCCGATTTTAACGGGCCGATTTTTCAATGTATTATATGTACCAAATGACTTGATAGCATTTTGGACCACATGGACTCTTACTCCTTCTACCTTCGCTAATTTTCTCATTGTTTTCCTGTACAGTGTCTGGTCACAATGGATTTACGTTATTCTTCTGTCAGCCTTTCAACAACTTATAGAAAAAAACGAGCTATGAATTTTACATTCATTCATATACAAATTTGCCATAGTAGGTATATCAATACTACTCGATACTGCCCACATAACAGTCTGCTATTCTGTTGGTCAGGTTAAGTATATTATTTATTGTCTTTATTGATTCATCATTTGATATCACGGACTTTGTGAAGTAACTTATTTTAAATTAAAAAGGACACACGGATAATAAACGTTGATGAAATGAACAAGTTGACACATTCACACACAAATTCACATAATCAAACAAACTGTATGCCACATGAAGGCATCTACAAATACAATTAATAGGATCGTGTGAGTCATATCGCGTACTCCTGCGTAGAGTTTGAATGAGTTGTCTAGAGCGCAGAACTCGTTCAGGTGCATGAATGCGCATGCGACCCAGTAGCTCCGATCTTTCAATTCCAGCCCGTAGGGTCTTCGATATTTTACTCGATAACATTAGTAAGCTTGGATATTGTCATATCTGAAAATTGGTGAGAAAAGCGCGTATTAACCATTTTCATTGTTCCTATAAGGCAATACGGAGGTATAATAAGGATATAATTCTGATACGTGCATTTTCGGCGAGAAAATGTAGCCGATATTGGGCTTCCGAATCATTGTTCTGCTTGACATATGTGTTTATTAGTACGGTCGAAGATGACTATAGATTGGTAGTATTTACCAAAAAATTCGTTATATTTACTAATTATTTCTCTCAGTGCATGCTGAAAAGGACTAATGAAGCTCCTGCATGAACTAAACAAGACAACATTCTCAATGGATTCCAGACGTTTTGATCCCGCCGACAAAGATGTTATTCGGTAGTTGAAGATGTCAGTTTTGTCGCCCTTCTGAACATTGGAATCATATAACACGATTTCCAGACTTTCGAAAGTTTTTGGTGTTGGAGAGAGCGATTGTAAATAGCTTGCAGAGGACGAATCGCCCAGGTCTGCATCTCTTGAAAACGCAAGAGGCACTCTTATCCGGCCCGGGATTGTAGGAGAGCTTGATCTTATCTATCGCAAAGTCTACCATCTCTTCGGTAATTTAGAAAACGTCAAAATCAATAACGTCTCTTGGGGCTACATTGATCGCCGTTGCCCTTTCGCTCTCAGTACGATTTCTTCTTCTTTCTTTGTTTTTAAGAGGCTTTAAACTTTGCAGTTCATTCGCCTCTACAGTACGATTTGGAAAACGCTTTCAAAATGTTGCGCGAAATGGTCGCACTTCGCTTGTGGAGTTTCAACATACATATCTTCAAGATGCATAGAGGTTGGCAACCCGTACTCTGCGTTTAAAGTTAACGAAACTCCAGAACTGCTCGGACTTTCTTCGAAGATCGTCCTGTCTCCTCTTGACGTAACGTTTGTAGAGAAAGCGATTGTATCCACGGTTGATTTCAACGAATTTGACCTAGACATTGACGAAAATGTTTCGAGATTGTGTTCCAACTCATGTAAAACTACTTAACTCAGCGTAAAATTATCTAAATGCTATTCATGTGTTTTACATCGTTCATTTTCCAGGAAACCTCACTCAATCACACAGCAATGGCCAATGCACGGAGTTGAAAGATGACACCAGGTAGTACAGTACACCATTGTACGAGTAATCTCATGCAAACAACCGATTTTTTTTCGACAGATTCCAGTACGTGCTAGCCGCAGCCACGTCCATCGCCACCAAGAACAATGAAGAATCTCTCACCTACTTAAACCAGGGTCAGAGCTATGAGATTAAGCTGAAAAAACTCGGCGATTTGGCGACCTTCCGAGGAAAGATACTGAAAAGTATTATAAAGATTTGCTTCCACGAGCGTCGCTTGCAATACATGGAACGCGAACAGATGCAGCTGTGGCAAGCTTCCCGCCCGGGGGAAAGAATTTTAGATGTGCGTTGAATTGAACCCGATACTCCGTTGTTGTCGGGTGTGTGTATGTTGGATCTATCTATTGTACCTGTACGCATTCGTTTTAGGTTGATATTCCACTTTCGTATGGATTGATTCAGGTGCAACCGAACAGCAGCAATCTTTTGAACACAATGGAAGTGTACTGGGATCCCATGAAGGAGATCGGTGTCTACATCAAGGTGAACTGTATTTCGACCGAATTCACGCCGAAGAAGCACGGCGGCGAAAAGGGTGTTCCCTTCCGGATTCAAGTGGAAACTTATCTGGACACTGACAGTGGTAGCAATTCTGGTGGATTGGATTGTTCCGTCAAACCACTGCACGCGGCTGCGTGTCAAATTAAGGTAATTAGTTTTAGAGTCGAATTTACTCTAGTGGCCGTTTTTAACGATAACTCTTCATTTTGTAGGTTTTTAAATTGAAAGGAGCCGACCGTAAGCACAAACAAGATCGCGAGAAAATTCTTAAACGGCCACCGGCAGAGCAAGAGAAATATCAGCGCAGCAGCGAGTGTACTTTTTTGACGGATATAACAACCGAACCGATGCTTACGCCTCTGGTTGGCAGTTACAGTCCCGAACAGTATGTTGGCCGTAAACATTTTTGTTTTTATGTATTTATTTTCCATCATATTTTAGAGTAAAACGTAATATATCACCACTGCTTAAGGCACCTACTTCGCCGGTGCATATGAACAAATTTGAGAACATCATGTCTTCGTTTTGCAACGGTTCGGTTAACTCAACCAACAAATCAGTGGTGATGGGTGCCGCGGCAGCTTCGAGCAATCCGATTGCTATCAGTAACGTTTCCTCCACGAACAGCCTCTGTAAACTGATCGACCAAAGTGCACTCTCACCTACGCAGGTCAGTGCGGATGTAGACGATTATGTGCCAAACATAACGAAGGATTCGAGCCCATCCGCACTCGCTCAGTGGATGAGTTATCATCGACTAAATGCATACGCGAAGACTTTCTCGCAATTTTCTGGATCAGATTTGTTGAGGTAAACATACAATTTGATTTTGTGGTTTTTCTTAGGTGACAATGATCTCTATTTGATTTCAGAACTTCCAAGGATGATTTGTGCAAAATTTGTGGCGTTGCCGATGGAATACGCATGTACAATATACTACATTCAAAGTAAGTGATTCTATTCCTCCTATGAGCGATTCCATTTGAATTACAAGGTCGATTTTTTGTATTTTTCTTTTATTTGGCACAAAATTTGCAGACGCATTCTTTATGACCAAAAAGGACAATTTGTATTATCGGTTTTCCGTTTTGACTGTAGTCTTACTTTTGAGAAGGCCCGGAACAAAAAAAAATTTACCTATAATTTTTCTGAAAATATTTTGATTCAAGTATTTATATGATGCATTTGAACTTCATCCTGTAGTACAGAAAAGCAATTTTCTGAAAGATCACATATAGCTACAAATGCTCCTTCCCGCAAGTATTTTTTTTAATTTGAGCTTGAGCTTGGATAGACTTTACACCGTAGTTGCTCTCCGTGATTGACCTGAACCAACCAAATTGCACAAAGAACACACAAAATGACGCTTGGGACTAGCAAATCATTCTCGTTGTGCAATTTTCGGTGATTCGAGCTTTAAATGGCTAATTCGAGCTAAAAATCCGAAGACCGCATGTGTTACAATACGCGTCAGAGATTATGGTATCCTGAGAAGGACAACCTGTAAAATGGATTGGACCGGTTTTTATTCTAGTATTCATCGCACGTACTTTTTATCAAAATTCAGTCACTTAGGCGGAGATTTGACTGTGGGAAACCGAGAAAATTCCTCTAAAGCCAATCGAGCCGGCAATATGTTCCATTATTAGTCACGTCTATTCTGTATCGAACTTCAATCGCGACGACGGAGTGTTATTTTTGGGAAACCTGACAAGGTCACCGAGAAATACTTCTAGAAACAATCGTCCTGACGATATATTCCATTATTAACTGCGCGTATGCTTTTTCGTCGTTTCGACTGGTCCCAGAGGAGCTCTCCCGGTCATCCCCTCAGGCCCACGAAAAGACATCTCCACGCAGTCGTGATTAGATTCCTCTATCCGCGGGCCACAAACTCATTTTCTGGATTATTGTTGGTTCGAGTGGTCGATTTTCTAAAGGAAGAAAACAACTTGATTACTACACATATGCTTTATGATATTAAATTTAAATTTCAAATTTTATCAAATTTACTTATCTTGCTATGTATGACACACCCTGTGTTTCTCCACTTCTCATTGCCATATTCTCTCCGGGAAAGCTGTCAGTTCTTTCTCCAGAAAAACACATCCCCTCTAGCATATTACATCATGCACTCAACACAAAAACACTCGTATGCATATGAAAAAGAGGATGGAATAATTAAACGGAAGTAAACCTCGCGCGGCTGGCAATTGGTGATTCTTCATTCCTCAGTGATAAAATCGATACGGCACAGCCACATATACAATTTCCGCGATAGAAGATGGAGACAAGAGCGCACTCTCATTTTAATGAAATCATGTGGCATCAATTTTTCTAACTTTTGAATAAAATAGGAAACAGACTCCTTCTGTTTTGTGAACATCCCTTCATCGCATCTGTCAGTTGTGACCCATTTGTTAAAAAAAAACTTCAACAATTTTTTCTTCTAATAAACATCTGTAAACACTTTCAATTCATTAGATAAGCCGCATTTCTTTAAGTTGTGGGTTATGAGATTCATATTTTCGTGAATGGTACATACACACACGTTGTGAGTTCCCGAGCTAGTCAAGAGTTTACCGTTTTTTGGCCGGAGTAGAGCAAAGCATGTTACACGTTAGTTATACGATCACGATGACCAGACACTGCTCGACTGGTTTCATCGTCTTCGTAGAATTCGTAGCAGCAACCAATAGAAGAATGCATACCGCTTTTATTCAGTAATCTTTTTGCTTCCGTTGCCGCGTATGAAGTTGTATTTTAAGTTTTTTTTATTTTCCCGGCTGTTCGTGGAGTAGGCAATACAGACAACAGTTGAAATTGTTCAGCCTTTTTCGTTCCTTCTATTGTAAACTTTTCTTTGGCCTGTCAATTATTTCATACAATTCGCTAGTTTTATTTTCATCAAATTTAAATTTCGCATTTAGAACAAAGATGTGTTTTCTAATGCTGTAGACTATCTCGTGGAGTTTTTTTTTCGTCACATAATTTGCAGATCTAATTTTTGTCTTATATATTGGCGCTGCGAGTATACTTGAGATTTATTCTGTTAAAAGATCAACATTAACTATTTGGATGTATTCAGGAACGCTAGTGTCCGTTGTCTCAATTGATGTTGCTGACGTTGCTTCTAATAATGTCTCCTGAATAGGAGCATTGATGTTGAAATTAGTTGACTCTATTGAAATTACTGATGTCGCTTCTATTTTTTCCTGCCTGGGATCGTTCATACAAACATCTTGCTCTTCACTATCATGAATAATCATCACTGCTTGATAGCAGTTCGTTTGGCCAACTGCAGACGACAATTTTTTTTTTTTACTAAGCTTGTTTTCTTTTGCAAAAAATCTACTAATTTGGTAATATTTCTCTCCTTGAGATTTGGCCAACTTTTTGAACACTTTTTCGAAAACTCGTTTACACAATCCTTGTAAAAGGTATTCATTTTGTACCTCATTCTTCTCTTCTGAACTATCATTTCATTTATATTTCATTTTGGTATTCATTTTGTACTTCATTCCTCTCTTCTGAAATATCTCTTGTGTCTTTGCTGCACCAGCATTGTTTTGTATACCAATATAAACAACTACTTTACAACTGTTGTGAATATATACATATGCCTGTAATTTATTGCTTGATGTCCAATCGTCCCACAATATCATTCCAATACTAAGAAAGAATTTTTATTACTTTCCATTATTTTATTATCTTCAACAAAAATGATCAAGGAAGGATGAGGGAGGGATCAGAGTTACCATATCTACAGATTTTCCAATCTTTTTAAAACCAAGAATATGTAGTTAAGGATTATAGATTTTTTTGGGATTTATACAGAATTTACAGATTACAAAAAAATGTAAAAGTCTGCGCCATCGGTTAGCGTTAAAATTAATCAATAACACTATTTGCCTTTCTCTTACTAAAGCACTTACTCAAAAACATATAGAAGGTACAAATACTACAGGGTTTTCCAACTTTAAATTCCGAAAGTAAATTGAAATAAAACACACTTAGAATTCGAATTTCGATGAAACTTTTATTTCAAATTAAAGTTTGGTTTATGCCATTATGTGTGAAATACAACATCATTCAAATGTCCACCTAGGGCTTCCTCGCACACCTTGATCCGGAACAGGTAACTTTCGATGTCTCTTCGGCATATATGGGACGGTATCTCGGTCATAACTTCACGAATGTTGTCTTTCAAATGTTCAAGAGTTTGCGGAGAGTTGGCATAGACATGGTCTTTCGCATAACCCCAAAAAAAAGTCTAGCGGGTTCAAATCGCATGATCTGGACGGCCAATTGGCATCACCAAAACGCGAAATTATGCGTCAGTCAAATTTCGTTCGCAATATGGCCGTGTTCGGTCACATTACGATGATGCACAGGTTTCACAATATCCGCTACGGATCTAGTTTGTTCGAATTTACGCACTACATTAGCGATTGTGTGCTCTGTAGGCCGTCCATGATGACCAAAATCCGTCCGTAATGCTCGAAAAACATTTGCCGGTTTTCCATCATTTTTATAGTATAATTTAACAAAATTAACACGTTGTGCGATGCTAAAACGATCCATATTGTAAAATGGCAGACATTCAACTAACGATGTGACGCTTTGGTTGACAGCTATGTCAAACGGTTGTCAGCGCAGGGCTGTATACTTTCGGAAGCCCGAAATGGAAAACCCTGTAGATATTGTTCGCGTCACGTAAATTGTTCAAATCTGAGTGCTGTTTGCTCAGTCATTTCATGGGGGATTTATGATATTTTTGCACCAATCGTATGCATCTAAAATTCTATTGCATTTTAATTATAAAATTTACCATAGTTAATAGCGAATAGAAAATAGTGTTGAAAATAGAGCTTATCATTTCCCACATATTTATACTGTTTCCCTAACACGGACGATAAGGTTTAATCTGCGTTAGGGAACGTATTGCGGTCTGCATATTTATAGTTATCTCTCGCACAGCCTAGAGTGAATTTTCTGATATTAAATGATATTAACTTCATTCATGAAATATTGAAGCACAAGCCAATGAATTCGTCCTCAACAACATTTTAGATTTTAGTATTTAACTGTTTGACTGGATCGAGAAAAAAACTGGAACATTGGCAACGCTGATCGTGTGTGCGTAGGTCGATGCTAGCCAGTACTGGTTAAACAGACGGCCGATAGTTGGCCGACAAAACGGTTTGAACGTAATCGGGAAGTCCATCAAACTATTTATCGGCCGATACTGAATCGGTGCGATGTGCGGATATGCATATCGCTTCGTACTGATCAAGTCGGCCGACCAAACTATCGGTGAACAAAAGTCTGCGGTCTGCGGGGACTCTTAATGTTGCAACCATCGAGTTATTTTTAATAATTACTAAGCGTTGCTCGTTCGTGTACTTCACCATGATAAAAATGTTGATTTTGACTAACATTTTGACATTGCCAGATCATTGAAATGTTTTAAGGGTTCGTTCGCAAAGGAAATCATGTTAATGAAAAAATAGAGAATGTATGTCGTCTGTATGTCAAAATTTGTTGAATCAAAATGGTTTTCTAAAAAATATATTCAAAAATATCCAAGGGGAGTGGGATGTCTTTTAAGATATAAAAGATTTGAACATTTAATTCAATTTTCGAGTAAGATTTTTTGACAGTGTGTTTAAAATGTTTTTTTTTCCTAAATAGTTCGATAACTCCTCAACAACTTTTCCGTACATAATGTTTTAATCAGACATCTTAGGCCTGATTCTCGAATACACTTCATGGTGGAAACGGAATAAACGGCACGCCATTGAACTTCTTCTTCTTCTTTAATGGTACTAACTTTCCTAGAGGAACTTCGCCGTCTCAACGTAGTATTACTTGCGTCATTTTTATTAGTACTTAGTTGAGATTTCTATGCCAAATGACACGCCTTGCAATGCATTCTGAGTGGCAAGCTCTAGAATACGCGTGATCACAGTGCAAGTCGGAGGAAATTTCTTTGACGAAAAATTCCCCCAACCAGAACGGGAATCGAACCCGAACACCCGGCATGTTAGTTATGACGCTAACCACTCGGCCACGGGAGCACACGCCATTGAACTACATTTTACGAGTTAGTGAAGTGTCGAAGATAATAATGAGTTTTCAGGCAGAATGAGCACTTTTCAAATAAATGATAAATGATATTAATGATTAAAAATCATTAATGAAAATCAAATTCTTCGTATCAAACTGGTATTCAACGTGAGTGGAAAACTTTGTTTTCTTCATGTGATATAATAATCTCATACAAAAGTTTCATCTGAAGATAATTTGATATTATAATGATAAGTTTAGTGTTGAACTAATCTCGTATCCAAATGTCGACACCGTACCGTTGTCATCGCGGATACGTTTCATTCCGTTTCCACCGTGAAGTGTATTCGAGAATCAGGCCCCTTGATTTCGAGTTACGACACTTTTTGACAAAAAGTTCAATGTTTCTGCATATGCCCTTATAAAAATCAGTCTTAATTAAAATTGGTTATATGATAATGAAATTTGTGATTTTCGGTAGTTGCCAACATTTGTACAAAGTTTATCAAACGGAGAGGGTCGGGACAACGATTGGTCGATTTAGTGTAGAATTGCTCTTTCTTATGATATATATTTTTTTACACAACCCTATACCATGAAAAATAATCACATCACATAATTAATTCAAGGCTTGCAGCCGAAAATGATCTACTCTTTTAGAAAAAAATGATTCTAGGTTGAAAAACTCGAATAACGTTCGACCAACGGTTGAAAGTTAATTTTTTTCAATCAATTTTATTTAAACCCTTTCGCGTAAAACGTGGCTATTAGACTGTGCCAGAACTTACGACATTGAACCTCACTCGTTGTGGAAAGATTGCATAATTCCGCGCGCATGGTGTTCGAGGGAAAGCGAGGCAAGGCTCAAAACTTGTCTCATTCACCCGCAAAACTTTAGTACGCGCGCACTGCATAGTAGGGAAACGACTTGTTGTGTTCGTGTTTGGTTCATACTGTTTGAAATTAAATAATAAAATATGGAAAGGGGTTAAAATCACTGTATCTCGGAAATGGTAGCATCTAGCACTTTTTTTTGGCTACAAATTATGTGTACTTTCATAAAATCGAGCCTAAAAGCAATTATAAGAAACATTTCAACAATTTTCGAAAATCCAATTTTCAGCTTTTTTGTCCATCATTTTTCCATTTTGGTGCACTGTGTAATAAAATAAACTTCATTGGTTGTCCGCTACGAAATATCAACCAATAAAAAAAATCAAAAACGTCTTTTCTGAAAAAAAATATTTTTTTGACAGTGCATACTTTCTCCATATAGCACCAATAAAAACCTAAACCATTGCGGGAGACATCAGGTCAAATGAACCAACCGTTATTTTTATTTATTAGTTATTTTTTTTAAAATTTCCAAGTGATCTTTGCTTAGGACCTTTCACAAAGGTAAGACTAGAGTTAAAATAGCAAACCGATCATGCCAATTGTCCTTTTTGGTCATGAAGAATGCGTCTGCAAAATTTGATTAAAAAAAATAATACCAAAGTTAAATTTATGGAAAAATCGTCATTCGCGGAAGAACAGCTCCTATATTACCTCATAATAATAATGTCGTCTTTTCCAGAGCCATTATGCCTCGTCTCACCATATACGTTTCCTTCGATGGCACCATGTATCACGCCGTTTATCTGCACACAGGCACCTTGAACGAACTTGTGCAAAGTTTGCAAAGAATTCCCGATTTCGTTGAAGCCATACAGGGCTTAAACTCATCCGATAGCACCAATCCATGGTCCGGTAGCTTCCAACGGTCGCTGAAGAGTGCTGCTGGGGCGGGTGGAAATAAATACGCGAACGTTACGACCAGTGATGCGCACACCTCGGTACCATCGCCCTCGTCGCCCATTTCTTCGTCGTCCACCGTTCCGAGACTTAATTTACTGGTCAATGGCCCGAATGGAGTACATGTCCTGCTGACGGATGAGGTGCTGAGCAACATCAAGGAAGAAAGTCTGTTCCAGCTTGAGGTAAAATCAAACGGTAATGTTCTTATGAAAGCAGTCGCAGTTTCGAATAGTGCTTCATCAGGGAGTAGTGGGGAAAATGATATGAATTGAACGCTGAAAATATTTAATGTTGAATCTTCAACCCTTCTCTCTTGTGAATGAATTTCCATGCGTTTCTTTGTTTCGAATAATTACCATCCACCAACAAAATTATGAAAACATGCTTCATGTGCCTCAGGTTGCACGACAGTACTTCAATTCTTCAATACAGCAAATAAACCGTATCATTCTAGTTACATATACCATTGCCGTACGGGACATGAGAAAATTCGTAACTTGTGTGCCATTGAGTCGATTTGAAAACAAATCAAGAGAACCCATGTTGCCTTCTGATTCCAACAAAACATGGCGCCAATGTCACTGGCATTGGTGTCAAATCGGTGAAAACGTAGCATTTAATCGCCAGTGTTGAACGTGTCGTTATTTCTTGTTTAAGGGGTGAAGTAGATAAGAGCGCAGTCTGACTAAGAGATTTTTCGCAAGTACAAAATCATTTTGAATGTAAGTCTTGTTATGTAAACACTACATTTGCATTACTCCGAAAGAAACAAAAAACTAATGTGCCTTATTCGCAATGTTAAACTATAAGTATGATAAACATCACACACACACAAACATCCGCGAGAGCAATGGAAAACATTTATTGAAAATTTGTTAATTTCGGGATATGTTAAAATTGACATAATGAAGCACTCATACGATACATAAAAAAATAAAGCATGTGATTATTTTTCTCAAAATATATGTCTTAATGAAGGAGGAACAGAAGATGTCAGAACAGTGGCCGAATCAGTTTTGATGGTTACGCGTAATTTTTATATAATAAAATTTATGTTTTGTGAACAGAATATTAGAGTTCAAATTGAATATTTGTATTTTCAAATAAAATTCGAAACAACAGTTGGTTTGTTTTAGTTCGCAATATCGGTTAACAATTGCGCAATTTTCACATGTAATTTTTTACATCCATCAGTACGTTTCATCTATTAACGTTCTCCATTCATTACCGTCTTATTTACGCATTACCTCACATTCATTCATAATTAATTCACATTGCATACAAAATCATGCTTTGTCATTCCATTGTATCACCAGAACTTAAAAAGAACGCCATTTTTGCAGAATCGAACTAGTTTGGCTCTCAACGGCTTGCTGGATGCTGGCCTCACCGTTTAAATGTACCGACTCGTGATGCACTCTATGCTCATCTAATCATCCACTACCGAGGATCGTTCTGATATTCAATATTCCAAAATGAAATCCGGTTATGATGTTAGAAACCATCGTTCAAGGTTCTCTGTCGCAAGCATCGATGATATCTGTCCAAACAATCGTAAGTAATATTCATTTTTTTTCCAAATTATTGGGTGCGCAACTTAATTCGTTCGTTTCCACAAGATGGCTTAGAATGCTATAAATACTCGACGGCGACAGCTGAGTTAAAGTGTATGTGTATAAATATAAATCTAAAATCATAACAAAAATTCAAACTTTTTAAGAAGATTTTTCCATATAACGCAGGCTCGTTTTCCCTGCTTCTTCTATTCAATGAAGTCTCCATAATATGTGTGCGAAACAATTTCATAAAGCTTTGAATAAAAAAACTATAACGGTTCGTGGATCGAAGAGTCAAGTTTACTCCCACTTTTGCGATGTGTAAGATAGATGGTTCAAAGCAAACTGTTCTCCGAAAAGATTTTGAAGATCAATATTCCAACGCCTGTACCTTACTCTGGCCGATGTCTGAACACCGCCGAAAATTGTCCGTAACACTTTTTAATCTATTTATTCATTTATTTGTGTTTAGTCAACAGATAAAATATTCACCCCAATGACAACAAATTCTACTTGCTCAATACAACTTAATTGAAAACACTACGGAAACTACACTTACTTTCATAATGAGAAACATTGAAGTCGAACACATCGTAGCATCTGTAGAAGATTCGGTACATCCTTCGCATGGGCTCGTTGAATCCGTAGTTGTTTCGTGAGGGACGGTTATACAAGAATGTGTGTGAGCGTAAATTTCGGCGGCATGTGTTTATATGTAGACAGCTTAACATCGAAGTGCTGTCAATCTTTCCCTGGATTAGATCACTAATGAAGCTTGTCATCACGATGTTGCGTCTCGGCTCCAATAGTTCCAGATGTACGAGCGTACAACGGCTTTCGTAACTGGGTAAATTATTGGTGTCATTCCATGGAAGATGCCTCAGAGCAGTTCTGAATTCGTACCACCTACGATATTGTGCAACTTGCTATTGCTCTCGATGCGATTCTTCTTGTTTCGATCGTGTTTAGCCAAAGCAATGTCGTGATTCATTCTATTAAACGCAGCGGAGAGATCCGTTTAGACGGCTTCCACTTGATGGTCTAGTTCGACTTCGTGGATGATGAACGAAGTAAACTTTACTAAATTAGTAGTCGTCGAATGGGCATGCTGATCCTCTGAAATGCAGTGAGCGGTGTTTTGAGACAGTTTTTCGAGAATAATCCGCTCGAATAGCTTGGAGGTAGCACTTAATGAAGCTATTCCTCGATAATTGGATACATTCCTTTTGCTACCCTTTTTGTGAATCGTGAAAACGATGGATTCTTTCCAACAGGCAGAGAATTCACCAGATATCAGAGAGCGATTGAAAACGCTGAATAGAGGCGTTGTCAGGACAGGCAAGCAGCGTTTGAGATTCAAGAACGAAATGGTATCTGGACCGGGTCCCTTTGTGCTCTTCAGTTGATTCCCAGCTGAAATAACCATTTCTCAGTGATCAAAAATGGATGACTTGAGAAGGCCGAGGAAGATACGTTGCAAGATGCAGCTACTACGTGTTGATTGCTGATTCGTTCTGCAATATCAGCGAAGGTGGCCGCTTCCACTTCATCGTTGATCATGCTTGAAGGGAGCCCTGTTTCCTTGCCCGAAACTCTTAGAAGTGGATTTCTGATGGCGTTGCAACTGTGTTTGGTACGCTTGAAACAGTTGATCGTTCAGTTTTCGTTCTCGAAGAGCTGTCCGTTTTCTCTTTTTCGAACGTCTAAACTCCGAGTTCAACCAGGTAGGTTTAACCTTTTGCGGTCTGGAACACATTTCATCGCTTATAAAACAGAGGTGAAGCGTACGGTTGTTGCGATTAATCACTCCGTTTTTTTGTCCAGGTCTAGAAACGCGATGAGCGATTTTCGTTCGAAAATGCCAATTACTTACTGGTCTTCTACCAGCATTGTCCACTTTTAATACCCGTAGTGGACATCTGGCATATCAGCGTCTAGTACAGGGTCAGCTTCGTACCGTGACGCACCTGATTCGATTGTAGGATTCGGCGAAGTCCGAATAAAGCACGATTTACCGCTTAGATGCGACACCGAATCCCCTTGTTGGTATCATTTTCTACGGTTATCAGCGATCCCAAGGACATGAACTCGTTCACAACCTCCAGTTCGTCGTCGTCTACAATAACACAAGGTAGGAAGCGTAGGTTTTCGTCTCTTCCTCTCGTGTACTTGATTTTTGTCGCATTAATTTCCAGAATTCACCTTAGCCTTTAGTCTGGTGTACGTTTCTGCCACTGTTCCAAGCAGCAGAACGACACTTATGAAAGTCGTGCCTTTCTCTTCGATGCCATTTTTTAGTACAACACTCTCGAGGGTGATGTGGAACAGCAAACGTGATCAACCAGCCGGGATGAACGAGCCTTCATGAATCCTGCTTAGTATCGATCCATGAACTCTTCAACCAAATGAAATTCTCGATGGGACGCAGCTGGGGGACGTTCGGAGAGTTGTCGACTTCGGAGAACATCTATCTTCAAGCGGTTCATCTCCTTCAGCGATTTCTTCGCGTGATGAGCGGAAGCCAGATCCGGCCAAAACACCACGTTTTCGTCCGGATGACATTTTTGAATGAAGGAGGCAACTTCCGGCAGGCACTTTGTGCTGCAAATCTCCCCGTTCACCGCATGTCCCGAACGGAAGAAGAGCGACTTTGACATCCCCTTCTCGCTGATGGTTAGCCACAGAAACACCTTCTTTGGGAACTTAGTGTGATGGATGTACTTCACGCCGGAACTTACCTCCTTGAAGGGGGCCGTAAAGTAGCTGGTTCCATGCCAGTCGTTGACATCCAGCGTTAAATACGTTACGTCGTCCATGACGACCGTTTCGCCGGTAAAGTTTCATTCTATTCGATAATTTTAGTTTCTTAATAGCTTTAACGAACCCTTCAGACATGATCTTAATCGTATCCAGCCCAATCAAGTCATTTAGAGTGAAGTCATGTGAGTCCGCGAAACCCTCATTCGTCAGCGTAACTTCTTTAAAAGAGAGCGGAAGAAGATTTGGAGTATTTGCGGTAGAGTTGGTCGTTCAAGCTCTTGTAACGGCGGCTATGGGGAAGACAATTTGGTATGGAAGAGAACGAAATCTGCAGAAAATCCTGTGAGCGAGTTTGCTGCGGAATCCGACCTAGAGATCCAAAAACATTGACTTGATAATTTATTAAACCATTTGAGTTTCAGTCAAGTAAATCTTTTGCGACGTGGTTAGGGTATGTTTGAAGACTAATATCGGGAACTATACGGCCAAATTTGGCTATACGGCCCGTGGCGACTATACTTTTTTCTAATTTTTTGTTGCAAAAATTAGATGCAGTTTATTATAAACGCGATTATTAGAAGCCAAAATTACACCTGTTATGTTTCTCAGAACGTGATACAGTTTAAATGCAAACTCAAAGTATTTTTTTTACTTTCCACAGTATATTTCATTAAAAGATCACTATTTCAACCTTTTACTGACAAAGATGTAACGTCATGTGAAAACGGTTTATCAAACATTTTCTGCAGAGATCTCCACTAATTCGTTCGTTCTAACTCTAGTATTCAGTAAGTAATGTGTGAACCTGTTATCATCCTAACATTGTTATACGGTACAATCTTACAAAACTATTTGGAATGAACCTGGAAGAATAAAATAATTTCCTGTTTTCGAGTAAATAGACATCTCTCTTCAAAACATCATTATTCATTTGTAGACATGGAAGTCCGTAACGCTTCGCGTCGGACATTCCGTCGCAAATCAGAATACAATAACAATTAATAGTAAATATTTATATAAAGTCTCGTTTGATTGCATTTAGTGAAGCTTAAAATATCTGCATGTCTGCCAGGAGTTTGTGCTGGAATGTTTCTTGGGCTGGGTACATCTCATTTCTTTTTTTTAGCCTGTTTAGCTTTTTGTTTCTCCTCACGCTTGCGTTCTTTTTCGGTTAGTGAGAGATACAGTTTGTAGCCAAAGAACACTGAAATGATACAGAATATGGTTAGTACGCAATGGACCGTTTCAGGGACAATCAATCATGAACGAACCAACGAACAATACAATGAGCGAAAGGAAAGCTAACGCTATGAAGAGATTTATATATTGTTGCTTCTGAGCGGCCGCCCCAAACTCCGGAATCAACTTTTGTGCCTCGGAATTTTCGTTTGTTACAGTTTGATGCTTGATCATTTCTGACAATCCATTCAACTGGGTAACGAACCGCCCTTTGAATTCATTGATAAACTGCTGTTTTTCGCCGTCTGATAACTTAACAAACTTCTCAGACATTTCAACCAGATTTTTCCTCAGTTTTTCGGCCATCGTACGCTGGGTTTTATCTTTAAGGAGAGTCTCCAGCGCATCCGAACGAAGCGCTTCGAGAAAGGGATTCTCCTCGGTGCTTAAATCCATGTTTGACCTACGTGATGAAACAGAGAGGTGCTAAATCTAGCAACTGAACCGTGCACACTACACTATCAAGTGATTGAAGATTTGATTAAGTGGTGATCGAAGTGTTGTGCACCTTCGTCTACTAGAGATGTTCGCGCTGCTGCGGTGGGAATTTTCGCGCCACTATAAAAAACAATTGTTTTTGGAATATTATGCTCAATTAGCGTGCGTACGACATATGAAAGCTGAGAAAAGTTTTCAGAACACAGCGAATCGGTGTTATTGAATTCGAACCTGGCCAGCGGTGTGCAAATTGATTGTAGCAACAGTGCGATCTCTACACGAAGATGACGTGTCTATTTACCTGTGCCAGCGTGTTCCATCGTAAATATAGACACTTTTACGTAACAGCACTTGCACAGGTCGGCTCCGTTATCTTGGGTCGGGTGATTATGGTTAGAATGCAACACAGGATGATGGAACACTTGTGATAGCTCTGACTAGGCGACCATTTACTGATAAGGACTTATCGTCGTGCTGCTATTTAGTTTATCTCCTTGAATAAAATAACAACACGGAACGATTGACCCATTCCATGAGGTTATGCATCAAAGAACCAAATTTCAAATCAAGTTTTAGGAGAAAATTGAAAACGTTATTTGAACAAGCATTAGTTATAATATAATTTCTCTGAAACGAACTTAATTTTTATGCACTAACCTTTGAGAAGGGCGAGTTTAAAAAAAAACTACATAACTATGTTTAAAATACTTGCTTAACCAAACTTCAATGTGTATATAATATTGAATGGATAAATAAAGACTTTTTCAGACCTAGGTTTAATTTTGTAATTTATGACAAACAAACAGGTATTTTGTATTGCTGTCACGTCACAAAAAAGCTTTTTTTTTAGTTTATGAAATGAAATTAGTTTCAAACATTTTTATACTTGTGTTTCTCTCAGCAAACAATAAGGGTAAACAAAACACAAAATTTAGTTCAGATCGTATAAGTATACTATCCTTTCCAGCGTGACCTGACAACACTACAAACACTTTTCTTTGCGTTTTTATGTATCAGGGTGTCGACACAAAACCCGAAAAAACTTCCCTGATATTCCCTGATTTTTCAGTAATTTTTCGGAGAAATTCCAGATTAATTTCTCTACTAGTATTTCAGCTATAGTTTCTAAAACATTTTAGCTTGCATAATGAAATTTAAGAGCGTCTGTCGAAATCTTCCAATAAATGAATGGTTTGTAATTTTCAGTTGAGTTAAACGACGACTGATACAAGTACAGTTCAAAGTTATCTTGAAGGACCCTTACACACTAGTGCAGGATGAGTCTTTTTTATATCGATTCGGACCAATTTCACGTAACTGGTTCGATTTTAACGAAATGCTTTTTCTTGCAATTATCGGCTCTCAAAGTTTTCTTCGTATCATTTCCAGAGATTTCGTTTCTGTTTCCCGTAACCGTTCTATTAACTTACTCATTAGGACATTTAACGCAAACGCTTCTTTCGTCCAACTGTCCTTGTCTTGCACAACCGTTTCTTCACAAATAATTTCTAAAAACATTCGGTGTCAATGGAAAAGCCCTCTCAACGTTGCGGTTTCTACAGGGAAGACAGAAGACCATTTATGGTAAAAAGTCACAGGAGGGTTGTGTCCGAGACACGACCGCATAATTGACGTAGGATTCCGTTAGGTTATCTGTTGATTTTGGATAATTACATCGTTAAACTCTTTGGTAATGATACGGTGGACCTGAAAAGGGCCGTTTTGTTTGGTTGTTGGGTATTTGTTCATTCCACCAGTGTTTAACGGGTGATGATGACAGATAAAGGATACCGAAGTGGAACGAGATATGATGAGAACGGTTCCCGGAATAAATCGCCACAGAAAACGACTGCAACAGAAACCACCGCTTATAAAATGTGTAGTAGGCTATAAATATTGTGGCGCGGTATTGTATTTCAAAACAAGAATTAACCGGGCAAACGTATCGCCCCAGGCAAACGTAACGCCCCGGGCAGACGTATACCGTCCGACGCTCGCTAGAGCTCGGTCGGACATTGCTAAAGGATCGTATCCTATGTTTCAAACTAACCGGGCAATCAGTGGATCCCAGGTTTGCGTGCGAGACACCGCCGCTTCCGACGGCGGGTCGGCGGTGGACTCGGATTGCGTCATCTTGGCGGCATGGGCCGCCTCGATTCCTTATCCTCGCCAAATGGGGACTTCGTCCCCATTACATTGTCCTCAGAATAAATTTCGAAAAACGAGAACAAGAGAATAAATTTATAATAGAAATGTGAGGCACATGATGTTTTTCCCGCGCCAAATATTTCTAGCCTACTACACTTTTTCTAAGCGGTTGTTTCTGTTGCAGTTGTTTACTGTGGCGATTTATTCCGGTCACCGATGAGAACCGCCCTCTATAATCCTAGACGAGATGCCTCTTGTAATATGTATTGATGAAATAAAGAAAAAAAAATCACCAATGTAATATAAGATAATTATTAATACCGAACACAATTATCAATTTTTCTTTTTCAACAATCCATCATGAAATGACTGAGCAATAAGCGTTTGAAATTGGACAATTTTCGCGATGTGCTCGATTCTCGATTTTCAATTTGTACCCCAATATGTTCCCGAAAGACGTAATCCTACGTCAAAAGTTCCGTGAACTTTTCCTTACCAAAAGTCCAGTCGTTCATTTTTCAGAACATAGTGAGAAAACTTGTTGCTTTTGTTGCTATCAATATTGTTTCAGTGCTAAGTCAGCTGGAGCTCTACTTATACGTCCAAAATCCGTCAGATATCAAAAAGGTCAATAGGGTTGATAGTCAAAACTTCCTTGAATCGTTTTCCAGCCATTTTATAGGAATCAATTGCGATCAAATCAAGGATATATCAATGCTTTAAAACCAGTGCTTCGCATTCCAGACGAAATTTCAAAATTTTCTTGTAGTAAAATTTTGGCGAGTTTTTTTGAAACCATCAATCTGTGGATGAACCGAGTAAAATATGCAACCCGAACCTACCCAAATTCAAGAGTTTTTCTTCTCCATTTTGAAAGTCCAGTTGAAACTCGCGTAATATGACCAATTCACGTACCGTCCATCGGCACTAGAAGAAGTTTGTTAAATTATATAATTCTAAAGCTGCAAGTAGATCTCTGATGCTTGAGAGCGTTACAAGAACAATGGCATCATGTAATGATTTATCACCTCCATCTTTTTTTATTCCCAAAATTTAACATTCAGATCCATCTGCAATCTCTTTGTAGTCTTGTTCAAGTTGTCGAAACAAACGTCAAAGTATAGCTCACAAGGTTTCATCGAGCTCAGATTTAGAACTCGGGACAAAGTCATCATCATGAAGCTCATTTTGTCACGCCCTTGCTAGACCTTCTCAGCTTTTGGTGTCATAAAAAATTTCGAATCATTGCAATAATTAAAATTCTAATTGACAGAATTTCATTTTTTTTTCCAGATTGGTGACGAAATTCTTTGATATTCCCTGACATTGTTTGAATTCCCTGATATTCCCTGATTTTCAAGGATTTTCAAGGTAGTCGACACCCTGTGTAGAAATCACAAGAAAATTTCTTACAAGAATCATCAGTTGAAGAACATTTTAAAGTTAGTTTGGCTCGGTGTCAGTCAAATACTTTTGTGGCGTGATAATACCTGACTTTTCGCTGTTTCGGACTGTTGAACATTAATCATTAACATTAATGACTGCCACGTCAGTCACCGGAGACTGACAGTATAACATATTGGATTGGATTGGATTTGGATTAAATAGACTTTAAACTCTGAGAGTTCATTCGTCTCTATATAACATATGATAATAAAGGTAACTAATATAAGCATATAAGCTTATAAGCATTTCCTTTCGAACAAAATACTTCCCACTACGATAAGAAAATTTGTGTGGTTAAAAGTAGCTTCAAAGTTCAGTACATTTCAAGCCGGGTGTGAAGAAGGTATTTTTAGCGGTGAGAGCTGTTTTCTTCGGTGGAAACCCTAACGTGAAAATTTGATCCGCAACGGTTGCTGCAGCCGCCGCCGTCCCGCCACAGAATCGATTCGATTCCGTTTCTCTGTGGCCGTTTTGAGTGTTCTTGGTGAAAATCCTATTATTTACCAAGTCATAGCCATTTTAGTGATGCGGTATCTAACCTGGTACGGTCATAACTTCAACGCGTTTTTCTCGAGACTAGTTTTTCAAACTGGCGTACATGATCTCAAGTTCTACTGAACAGATTCATGTTGAATTTATATGAATACAATCTGCATGCATGTCTCTATCGCATGAACCGCTAATAAATCATATTTTAAGAATTTTACAATTTTTTAAAAATCGGGAATCTTCAGAAAACACGTAATAAATCTCATTTTGTTTTTCAAACGGCCGCCATTTTGTCAAAAAAGATGGTTTTGACTTGTTCGAGGTTCATACGACAGCGGCATCTTCACTGTTTCAGAATCTGTTCGATTTTTTTGTTTCAGAAAACCAGAAGGTCTCGAATCGTATGCGCCATGGCACACTAGAATACTCCTTAGTTGGACGGGGAACTGATTACACATCCATCGGCCCATGTCATATGTTTAACTAAGGAGTTTCGTAGTCCTACGTTAACAATGCGGTCGTGTCTTGGACGCCACCGTTAATTTTTTCCATGCAATTCCATGACTAACACTTGTTTGTGGCCCCTTTGAATAAAAGGTTGAGTACCGTTGCCTTAGAGTGACGCGTTTGCAGTGTGCTCGGAGACAAAGAAAGCGCACGTACAAATGCACACTCAAAAGTCAACAGTCAACGATCCAAGTCAACATCAACGTCTCCTTCAACACGCAAACATAAACGCCCTTGTACAGGTACGCTCCGTTCAGCGGTAGCACTCCGACGGAGCACACTGCCGTAGTGAAAGGGTTAATGTAGAGCCAGTTTGAGGCAACATGGTTCGAAACAAAAAAAAAAGTTTTATAACTCTATCACTGTTAAAATTCGAACATATGCATAGAATTTTTTTTTTCATAAAATATGATCGTCTATCACCTTCTAAGAGAATCTGGATAATTTTTTTTTTCATGTGAGAAAGGTGTTTTCTGACTTTAATGAGATGAATAAAAAATCAAATGTTTCTTTTATATGAAAAAAAAAAACGAAAAAACATGCATAAAAACGAATAAAAAAAATCTTGTTTGACTCGATTATATACAGGGTTCGATTATATACAGTGAAAAAAATCAGAGACTGTCGGCCTGATTCTGCGTGTCGTGTGAGGTGAGATAACAATTGTCTCTTATGTCACGCGATTCCACCAGGCGTATGCCGTGAGAAATCTCACTTGAATGAACTCTCACCGTATTCCCGCTCTCAAATATACGTGACGATTGTCATATGAACTGGGATTTCTAGGTGACAATCGTCGATATGTCTTGAGGTGTCGACAACGCATAAAAACAAATGAAAAATGGAAGAGGAATAATAAGTGTCATTTTGGGTCGTATAGAATCAATAGTAATGGTATTGTATGTATCAGTAAATACAATTTATCTTCAGTGCGAGTAGCGAATTGCAAGTGGTTTGATTTTTTTGTGAAATCGGTAGTGAATCTGTTATCCCTCAATCGGACGAATAAGCACACCGAAATTATTTCCATTCCATGAAATCTATTTATTTTCTTTAAAATATATCTATTACATGGATCTGAGCCAGAACGACAATTGAACACTGAGAGCGCAGAGAGCAGCAGCAACTTCGACCAAAACAAACGAAAATGTAAAACTTGACGGGATACAATCACCCTTTCACTCTGCTTGTTGAACAAACTAATTCTCAATCAAATACCTGAAAATTCGGCAGAATGTCCCGATACACAACGAAAATGTTTATGCTAACAACAGGTCAAATCTATAGATATGGCACTGGCTGTAGTAAAACAAATATCTGATCTCTCTTAGCGAGATAAACAAAAATCTGTGATGTTTGTGATGTTTTTTTTTCTCAAATAGGGTAAATGATCTTGGTTTGTCCAATTTGGGGTGTTTTTACGCAACTAGTAAATGCAAATCGATTTTTCTTCATGAAAATCACACATAATCGATACGAGTTTGGGTTTGTTGAAAAGCCCCAAGTCTCTAGTTGCTAATACTACCATAAGGTGTTGAAATTATTCAAATTTTTATGTTTTTTAACGATTTTCCTTAAAGAAGAATTATGATCATGGCTTGACCACCTCTGATCATGGTTTGCCCAAAAAAAAGATCATGGTTTGTCCGGTTTTAGAAATCTCCATTTTTGAATGAAAACATTCGAATTCACAATTAGATGTTGCATTTATCATTGCTTGAGTTTACTGTCATCATATTGATTCATTCATAATTTAGGTTTTCTTCAGAATATTGCCTTTTCTTGGGCATTTTAGAAGTGTTCACCTCAACACAATCAACACAGAAAAACCATACTTCTGCTATGCGCGAAGCACACCATAAACAAACATAAACAAACTGCAGCGCGCCAAGCGGTTGCCATAGAAATCATGTGGACAAAACAACATTATTGAATTGGACAACTCATGATCAGAATTGAGTTCATCAATATGCGTTAATTTAATGGTTTAGTTATGTAAATCCGATACAAATGGTGAGCAAGCATGATGTTTACAATATTTATAAGTGTTGTAATCCAGAAAAGGTCTGAATACGTGCCAAATAATCATCTGGTGATCGATTAAAAGTTAGCTCGAATGAGGGGCGCATTGACACAAATAGAAGGTGTATTTTATAATCCATTAAAACATGTGATTTCGTAAAAATATACTATCAAACTACTATAAATCATGTAAAAGGCAATTTCATTTATATGTTTCGAAACATTCGAAGGCCTTATTTGACACAGGAGCGCTGAATTAGAACATTCAAAAAAGTGGGCAAACCATGATCATATTTTCGACTGGACAAACCAAGATCATTTACCCTATATGCGATAACAATCTGAAATATCTGAAAATACGAGCTAATGTCTGCGAAAATGGCCAGCTTCGTTTATCATGTGGAAATAAAGTTTTGTCAATATTTTAAGTAGCCTGCAGTAGGAATAAAAGGTTGTGACAAAAGTTAAATATATGCAAATTCGTGAACATATATGCGAATGTGGCACCTCGGATCTGATTTGGCAACTAGCAGAATGAACACGTTGTCACATGCAGTTCATCCTCTCACATATGTTTATAAAATGAACCTCTCACGACACCCGATATGACTGTAGGAATAGAGTGAGGAGAGTTGAGTGATGGTGATGTGACAATTGTCATCTCACATCACAAGCCGCGTAGAATCAGGCCATGTATATAATAAAGTCCGCCCTGCGAGATGAAGAATAGAAGGTGCGAAGATTCACGAGTTTTGGTTGTGTTGAATTTTAATTGTGTTAGTAGCCAGGAAGATAGGAAGTTCACATATCAGGTATACCAGTCAGTTACTCAAATGGTACAAAATTGAATGTGTCAACGAATAACGTTGAAAGAGGATATACAGAAGCTAATTACAGATTTCCGAATCATATTTTTCGCATTATGAAAAAAACAGAACATATCACGAACTAAAATGTTTAATTTATTCTTCGATTTCAGAAATAGTATTCTAATGTCTACTATGTTTGAATTCTAGAGCAACTTCATGGAAGTTTGACTTCTGTTAGCAATTGTTATTACTTTTTTCACAATTAGAGTGCTGAAAACTCCAGAAAACTAAGACGCACGCGGAAAACTTTTCGTCTCAATCTAAGTCATACGGAGTCACTTAAATTTATTTTTCAAGTTCATTTTACATGAAAAAAAACTTGCAACATTTTTTCTCATGCACTGTCAAATGTTTATCCGTCAAAGGAACAAAAGATTGTGTGACTCTGACTTTGTTCGTTTACGTTTTTGGTCAACGTAACGAGAAGTAAAATTGAATTGAAATTAAGTTTAGAACACTTCAAAAATACTGAAATTTCAGTTTCTGTTAAAAAGTCTGGCCCTTATGATTTTGAACAGTCTTCAGAATGCAACTCGGTGCTGATGCGCAACAAGATTTTTGCACCCAGTTGCGCTCCCACTCCTTGTGCACACTTGCGCTCTGGCGAATGAGCACGCTCCGAAACACAGATGAAATGTTTGATTGTCAGCGCCGTTCTTACGCAGAGATTTGTACCCAGTGTTAAGCTGAGGTTTACGCTGAAATTTGCGCCGTGCTTGCGCCGTATTTCTATACCGCGTGCTTGAAACTGGATTGCTCTCTCTGTTGAGATATTTTTCTTCACACAAGCGTATAGCGGTATACGAAATGGAGGAGTAGGCATGACAGCATGGGTTTGCAGAAGAAATGAACACGCTTTTAAAATGAAAATTATTTTTTCCAAATGAAATTAGTACCCCATGTAAATTAAAATCACTTTTGATTGCAAGTAGTGAAAAAATATCATACCAAAATTGTGTCTAAAGATAATTTTATATTATAATGGTAAGTTTTGGAGAGAATATTTGAAAAATCATAGAAAATAGTTTAAATTAGGGTCAGAATAACGTACTTCTAGTAGGTAAATAACTGCAAGAAAAAAATTTCATACAAATTTTAGCAATTTAAAACTGCCTCAGGACCGACTAATCTGATAAAGAATAGTTGGCCTCATACAAACTAACGTCGTATCCAGATGTCGACACCATTCCGCCGTCAACGCGAATACGGTGAAGTTCACATTTAATACACTTTATTGATTTTGTGACGTGACAACGCTTCGTGGAGACTGTTTTTCGCACATAGCGTGTTGTCCCGTTACAAAATGCATGTCGATCTTTGCAAGCTTCTTGCGATTTTTTGAAAAACTCAATAAACCGAAATCTACGTTCTCGTTTTGTTGGCAAATTTGTATGTTTTGAAACGGAACTCAAAATTTAACATTAATGTTCAACAGTCGGAAACCGTGAAAAGTCGATACTTGCCAATATTGTCTCGTCACAAAAGTATTGGACTGACAGCAAACGAATTCAACTATAAAATATTCTCCAACTGAAGATTCTTGTAGGAAATGTTCTCAATTTCACTTTTACATTGTTTACCATTTGGAAATCTTGTAATTTATACCTGAAAACGAGAAAACCCTTGTTTTTGGTGGGTCGATACTTGCCAATATTTTTTTCTGAACTCACTTCAAGTAATGTTCACTTCTGCTCCATTATTAGTATGATTTCGGAACAAAAATTAAGATGGGAAAGTGGGAGACTACATGACAGACATAGATAGTTCAGGTTCAATTTTTATACAAAAAAAAAACATTAACATATTAAGCAATAAGTTAGACTATTCTTTTAGGAATCTCAGGACTGCAATGAAGAAAAACTGTACAAATCGCTTACCAAAAACTAAAGCAATAATGATGACCATTGTCGAGAATATAAGATACTCGGAAAATCCTATTGCCATCTTACGGTCTAACGAATTTTTCAACATTCTCTCTTTGAATTGCTCTTTTTGCTCATCAGACATCCCGTTTAGGTGCTCCATCATCTTCATAAACTCGTCCATGCTGGGAAGCTTGAAGTTGTTTTCACCGCCAAAGCCCTCTTTCGGTACATCTTGACCGAACAAGTCCGGAACGACGTCCTCGTCCACGTTTTCCATGTTCACTCAGAAATCACTTCGAACGTATGAAACCAATGATAGTAGTCAATTATTGGATCGAACTGATCCAAAGTACATCACATACTGAAGAAAATGGACAAAATCGCCGAGAGCATTGGTGATAAGGACCACCTTTATGAAACGGTTATCGCATAGAAGATAATTGCACGAGATTTAGCAATTTGAATGTTGCCGAATTCACATTCATTTCGCACGTTAATCGCTCAAAGTGCGAAGCAGAGGTACCTATACTGACAAATAACTGAGAACACATTGTGTAGACTGTGTGCATCTTACATTGAATCTATGTTTCGTTCCTTGTGACCGCCAGGAAGACATAAAAAATCTTCACTGACGATTCAAGCACGATTCCGAACCTGAATACAATTTGTAGGCTGTCTTAGCAATCTAAAGAATACTTTGTAAATCAACGCTACCATATGGAATGCTTCGATTCCATATCCGGTTTCCAATTTTCTGCTTATTACGGCTAGAGGCACAGTCAAAACAAACTACACACCTGATAATCCGACTACTACGATGGCTGGAATGACGAATACCACATTCGGGAATCCATGCTGGAATGGATCGCTACTGGAACTCAGTTCAACCATTTTCGGCGACTTGTCCTGGGTTGTACACAGCAAAAACGATCTAGATAAATTAAATTGTCGATTACTGATCTTGATTCCTGTTGGAACGAAGTACGCAATCACGGTAATTACCTTTTCGTCGTTCAAGGATGGTAAACAAATGAATTTGTACACGAATTTTACTGCTAACAGATAAGAAGCAAAATCCAACAAGTTTATATTATTCCCTACACGTAGGCAGTCCAGTTGTCAGTTAGCCGCTCTGTTGTATGTGTGTTGCAAGAGGAACCAACGTTGCTTGTTCATATATCTTATGGTGCGTTCGCACTATCAACTTTTTGTGACATACGGATCTAAACTTAATGATGCCCGTTTGTGGATATAAGTGCGATTCACATACAATATCCACGCCACGTTCACGTTCCGTCCCGTCGCGTTGCGTCAATTAAGTGCGATTCACATACAACATACACGTCACGTTCACGTCCCGTCACGTCACGATACGTCAATGATTCTACCATGCAATTCTCATGAAAACATTCACATACACCAGCAACGTAACGACCCGTCAGCATACGTTCAACGAAAACGACCGGCAGGGTTTGTAGAAAAGAATAATTGACGGAGACGGACGGCTCGTTTGATTTTTGTCTGGGCTTTTGTTTTGATTTGGTTGCACAGTAATTTACATCTACATCGACATTAAGCTAATTGAACAGATCTGTGATGCAACACGTTTCATTAGACATTTTTACCTCTAGTTGGACATTTTTGTAAACATTGAGTTCGGGGCCCAAATTATGGCCCCACATTGAAAGTCGCCACCAGTCGCAAATGTCCAATCACTGGTCGAAACTGACTCCAATGCGACACTGAGTGGTGCCTCAGCATATCGCTTTATAAGTAACTTACTGTACTTTTTATGCCAACATATCTCTTTGGAGCTAAGTCATTCGGAGTGAAAATCATTCGCGACTAGTTGAAAGAATCATTCTATTTATTATTATTGTTGCATAAGGGTCGGACTACGGGGTTTAAGCATTTAAATAATTGAATTCAATGATTCTCATTGAATTTTTCTAAATTTAGAACTGATTCTAGGCATGCTGATTTGAAAGAGGGCATTGCAATTTAAAATTGTTGTAGGTGGCGACACCATGAATAAAATTAAATAAATCATTCGTTTGGAATTTGACGTGACGGTGCTGGTGGAAGCATTGACTGCATGTGTGAATTGGTGGAGACGTTGACGGAACGTAGACGTTCTTCTCCGTAACGTGCTATGTGAATCGCACATTATTCTTCCAAGCAGTTTTTATGCAAACATTCACATACACCGCCAACGGCAACTTCGACTTGCCGTTGCTGGTGTATGTGAATGCTTCAATAGGAATTGCATGCATTGACGCAACGTGACGGGACGGAACGTGAACGTGACGTGGATGTTGTATGTGAATCGCACTATATTCTAGTTTGAATTTGTGTTAACGGCAATGACAATAAGGCGTCAACGTGGCGCGAGCCTGGCGTGTTCACTTCTCGCCACGATATTTTAATTCACTCACATTCTGTGTTCTATGAAAATTGTCAATGTGTATTTTTGAATGAAAAAATGAAAATTGGTTAATTTTTCAATATTTCAACATCGTTGACGTATCCGACTAAAAAATTGGAGGGTGAAAAACGTAAAAAATAAAAAAAAACAAAAAAAATAAATTGTGTCACTACTACAAACAAATATATGCTAGAGAGAAGCGGAGAAGTTACGATTAATCATAAGAGTCACACGCCCCGCTGCAAACGCGTGCAAACGAAAACACTTCACGCAGGCGATATTTGTACTTCTCCGCTTCTCTCTTGCATATGTGTTGGAGAACAATCATGTAGCACCGGGAGTCTGACACTATATGGTTGTGCCGGTCGGGTGGTTGTGTTAGTAAATAAATATATCGCGCAATTCTGTGTGAATCAGACATTGTATGCGAGTGGCACGTTATTTGCGACTCCATATGCGCACCACCACGCTACCACTAGCACGCTACATTTGTGGCACGCATGAGTCGTGTTGGTAGTCTAGTGTTCGCTTACGAGCGCTATCCGCTTCTCCATTTGCGCCTAGCCGTAAAATATAGTGGCGAAACATGCCTACGCCCCGCTCAAGCCACGTTTACGCTCCGTTACAGTTAAAATAAAGTTAAAAAAAATGGAATGGAAATTTACTTTTCCGTATCAAGTACGTATTCTATGTATCGATCAGTGTTTGGAAATCTTTCAATATCCAATGAACCACAATGTGTCATGCTACATACCATTCTCGAATATATAATCGAAATTTGTGGATGATTCAGATACAGTAGAACCCCAACTATCCGCGGTGCGTATTATTCACGACAGCCCCGTAATTTGTCAGTGAGTGGTAAGCTCATGCTCTTTTGTTTTTGGTCATGGCTTTCCATCATTTGACTGGTGTTGTTCGCGACTGACAGCGTAAATGTGAAACATGTGTCCTATGGAAAAGATTCCCATATCGAACCCTATCCTTATTCCCATCCAATCAATTCCCCACCCATCATCAATGCACGGTGTAGTGTCCGACACAACTGCAAACAGAAGCAAAACCCGAAGTGCAACATAAAACGCATATAAACAATAAGTACATACGAACCGATCCCTACCAATGCAATATTTGACATTCCAATTCCAACGTGTAACCGAGTAACATCGCGTAATAAACCAGTGCTAAAAAGTATTCCTGTATTTAACTTTCCAAGTGATAGAAGTTTCCAAAAATCCTGAGATATCAACATCCAGGTCTCCTTCAGCCGAAGGATCCGACACTTCCTCGATGGTGTGATCCAACAGGTGTACGCGTTTTTCTAGATGGATAGTTTAATGATTTCTATATTGATTAATCATAGTTTTCATGCTGAAATATATTTGTGCACCACATTTTTAATCCTTCATTGTGTGTTCCCACCTCCGAGCACCATATAAACAAAAACAAAACATAGATTGTAATGATCGCAAGTTAATTGAATTATATAAAGTGAATTGGGAAGCGTAGAATTAAAAGTTGATCTGAATAGTTTGTGGAAATCGCAGAACTTCAAAGTTGCGAAGAAGTGGTAAAAGTAGAGCTATAGGGTTGTTGCGTGAGTCCGAAACACGGTGCGTTTGCTTTATTGGTTTTTATTGACATCAAGAAAAATTATAGCTGTACCGTAATCACGAGCGCCATAGCTGTCCTAAACATAAAAGAAAAGAAAGGATTAGATAAAAAACTATAAATGTTAGTAAAAATAAGAACCTGAAAAGAAATAGAAAGTAATAAAAATGTTTCAGTTTGAAGCTGCTAACAACAAAACGCTGCTGTTGAAATTGGTGTCCCAGGCTGGTCCGAACATTGTGTTATCCGCGATTTTTGTTATCCCGACTATTTCGCGGATAATCAGGGTTCTACTGTACTTGAAAAAAAAATGAGAGTTAACTTTTGTTGCACCACGTGAATAACCGATCAGTGTTCGCAGTATTCGCGTTGACAGCATTGAGCTTCGTTTTCCCGAGTTTGGGAAGTGACAACAACAATACGGATTTTTCGGTGGAATGAACATACTTTTAAAATAAAATTATGAATGAAAATTGACTTTTCTGTGTCAAATATGTATTATGCATGAAAAGTAAGTTTTTTCGTAAATTGTAGAAATATATCAAGCGAAAAATGTGTTTGATGATGTTTTATATAACAATGAAGATTTTTAGTGAAAATTCTACGAAATGTATCGATAAATATATAAGTAAAGGTTATAAAGGTATTTTTTAAGTAGTATGTTATTTACATAGAGTAACAATTTTCATTCAAAATTCGAAAAATTTAAAATTACCTTCGGTTCAGATAATCTGATAGAAAATAAATTGCCTCCCTAAACGAATATCTCCGCCAGACGTCAACACTGTGCATCTGTCATCGCGTATAGCTGGTGCCACCGGTCGATCGGTCAACATTCGCCTCAATATCGATAAATTAGTCGACTTTTATTTGGCGCAATACAGCAACAGTTTGTTTATTTGTTTGCATTTAAATTCGTGAGCTTCTTTGTACACAATATTATTGGAACATTCAAAAGCTTATTCTATATTATGCCCATTTCACCGAATAGTGTTACAAAGACCCGTCAGTTTCTGAAATGCCGTCTTCAAACGGATATGACAAATTTTCACGGATTCCGCACGGAATGGGACCATATTCGTGATTTGCTTTTCCGGACTGCCGAACATGGTGAATCAAATAGCGCGCTTCTGTTGGGTCCTAGAGGTTGTGGCAAAACGACGGTATGTGTAATTGTTGAGCAGCATAACAATTTCAGTACAATTTATCACATTGCAGCTAATTACGTCCGTTTTAGCAGACTTGCTGCCGGACCAGAACTTCTATAGAAATACTCTAGTTGTATACCTGAATGGGTATTTGCACACGGACGATCGATCAGCGCTAAAATCCGCTACCGCCCAGATGAATCTGGAAAATGCCGTAGACGGAAAGGTGTTTGGTTCATTTGCGGAAAATTTAGCTTTCCTTTTGGACTGTCTTAAAGCGGGCGACAAGAGAAAGTCCAAAAGTGTGGTTTTCATTTTGGAGGAGTTTGATTTATTTTGCTCCCATCACAACCAAACTTTACTGTATAATCTATTCGATGTTGCACAGTCCGCGCAGGCCCCCATCTGTGTAATAGGTATAAAAAAAACCTGGTTGTTTTATTTTTAACTCATTTGAAAACTATTATTTTCACTGTAGGAATAACGGCAAGGCTGGATGTCGTTGAACTTCTGGAAAAGCGTGTTAAGTCTAGATTTTCTCATCGCCAAATATTCATACTCCCACCAATGAATGACTTCGAAGGAAGGATTGAACTATTTAAAAAGTTATTGAAATTGTCGACAGATAAGGTTGATCAAATTACAATTATTTTTTTAGAATCAAATCATACCAATCTTGCTTTTTTAGGAACGGAAGGAATACATTAAGCTTCACAAACCCATTTCTGTGGAGGCACTTCAAAACCGTGAACTTCCACTTTTGCGACGTGTCTTCAACCCAAACATGTATTCATTTGACTCCAAATATATCACTCAGTGGAATAAACATATTGATGAACTTGCTTCAAGTCCCAAAGTGAGAACAGTTATGCAAAATTTGTACGAATACGATGTTATTGAAGGTACATTCAAAGGATGGCTGTTTGAATTAGTTTCCCAGCTGAGCGAAGATAATACTCTGATCACCGTGGAGAGTGTCCAGCAACTTGGACAGCAATTTGAATGTGACGAAAAAATCAACATGCTTTGTGGGCTATCGGTGCTCGAGTTGTGCTTGCTCATAGCGATGAAACATCATTCTGAAATTTACGATCGCGATCCATTCAACTTCGAAATGATACTCACGCGTTATAACAAATTTGCTAACTCGAGCTCAACGATGCAAGGTATTGAACGAAGCGTTATACTGAAGGCCTTCGAACATATCAAACACTTGGAACTTATTGCTCCCGTTAGCGGAGTGACATCTAAGGTACAAAAAGAATATCAACTGCAAAGGTTACTTCTTACGTATGGTCAGATTAATCAAGGGGTAATGCGCTCGCAGAACCTACCGACTGAAATATCCCAATGGGCACAAAGTTCTTTGGTGTAGTAATACAATTTTAAATAATTTATTTGTTTGTGTATGTTGAATATAAAATTCTGATATAAGTTAAATATGGTTTCATTTCTTTCAATACTAGCGCTACAGTAATCATTCGATAACTGAAACTGATTTAACTGGACTGCTTTTTAACTGGGCGAACGTTAACTGGTCTTTGCACCAGTTAACCCTTTCCCGTACAACATCGAGTGTCACTTGTAGTGTACTCGCATAACATAGGGCGCTTGCACGTTCAGCAGAGCAGTGAAGGGAAGGGGTTAAAAAGCAGAATTTCGTAAACCATTGACGCAGTTTTCAATTTAAAGATTTGCTGTGAGGGACATCCGAATAAAATTGACATTATTTTCGCATGACAAAAACATTGATTAAATTGTAAAAAAAAAAAATTCTTAACTTGCCCTCACTAGAAGATTTTATGTTTTCCTAATCCATGAATCGCACCAGCTTCCCTCAGATTTTTTTTTGATAATCAGGAAGTATATGAATGTTACGCGAAATTGAAAAAACACATGAAATTGAAAATATATAGCTTTGCCTTTAAAAATCAAAATTTATTTTTAACCCAAAATTGAGTATACATCAACAAAATAAATCCTGCATTACATGCATTTTGCTCGTAAATAACAATATCGTTTTATTTTTCTTACAAGCGTTATATTCATCCATTCCATCCAGCACAAATCAGTTCAGCTGCACTCGTTCGTTCGCAAACGGTTCACCCGCAAACACTTCGTTTTCAAACAGTGCAGTTCACTCGCACACAGTTCGTTCTGAATCAGTTCGTTCACAAACAGTTCACTCTCAATCAGTTCGTTCTCAAACAGTTCACAAACCGTTCACTTACAAACAGTTCTTTCGGAATCAGTTCGCTCACAAACTTCACTCGCAATCAGTTCGTGGGGCGAATTACCGTTCTTCAAAAAAGAGCGACCGTTCGTTCACTCTTTTTGTCGAACTAGTTCTTTCGTACCATGAGACGGACGGACTCGGCCAAGGGCCGTGTGAAATCCGCGCGACCGCGTTTGGCGTTTCACACGCTAGCACGGTGAGGTGCTTCACAGTAAAGAAGAAAAACAGAAAAGAATATCTTGTATTTTTATTTTTTTTTACACATTTTAAAGTGTATTCCAACTTATTGAACACCCTGTATAAGGGGTTCATTCTCCTAATAATATAACGAGAAATTAATACTATACACAATAGAACCCCGATTATCGATATTCCATAGTAAATTTATAGGGCTTCCGAGAATTCGTCATTGTGTGGCAGAATCATGCTCTTTTGTTTTGGTTATGGCCTTTTAATTACCTGGCCACTGCTGTACACGGCCTTATAGATGGATAGTTTAATGATTTCAGTACTGATAAAACATATTTTTCATGCTGAATCATCTTTATCGTATTTTGCACTTCATTTTTAGTTCTTTATTGCGTTATCCGCGATTTTAGTTATTCGCGGTGAACTTGTCAGACTATTCTGCGGGTAATTGGGATTCTACTGTTCCATTAAATAGGAAATTTGTTCAGCAATTTTTTAGATTAAAACACAAACATTGAGGATATTAAACCAAGTAAACAATTCAACGAATAAGGGTGGTATGTTTGCCCATCGTACTCGTTCAGTCTTGGCGACTTCCTGGATGCTGGGTTCGCCATAGAGTTGCGCCAGTTCGTGATACATTCTCTTTCTCCATACCCCGTTCTCCTGTACACCACAATAAATTGTTCTGAGCATTCGGCGTTCGAAAACACCAAGTGCTTGTGAACCCTCTGCGAGCATTGTTCATGCTTCGTGTCCATATAGAACAACCGGTCGAATTAGAGATATGTACAAGGTTACCTTCGTACGAGGTCGGAGTTTGTTGGACCTTAAGGATTTGCGAAGCCCATAGTAGGCATGACTTCCATCGACTATGCTTCTTCGAATTTCACGACTGTTGTTGTTGTCAGTTGTTATCAACCTCGAGCTTGCCGCTGTCGATCACAATACTACTACCAAGAAAAACTCTGTTGCGATGAGTTCATCCTGCTAGCATGTATTTAGTCTTTAACGCATTGATCCCAAGCCCAGTCAGCTCTGCTTCGTGTTTCAGTCGGGTATACAAGTCCACTACCATCGTATGTGTTCTTCTGATTATGTCCACGTCGTCGGCGAAGCAGATAAACTAAACTTGTTGAAAATCGTGCCCCACATGTTGAAGCCCGTTCTCCGCATGACACCTTCCAGTGCCACGTTGAAGAGCAGACAGGACAGTACATCGCCTTGTCGAAGTACCCTGTGAGTCTCAAACGATTCCGACAGCTCATCTGAGATCCGCACACTGCACCACACACCGTTCATCGTTGCCTGCATAAGTCTTGTTAGTATTCGGGGAAAGCTGTGTTCGTCTATTATCCTCCATAGCTGTCGTCGGTCGATTGTATTATATGCGGCCCTGAAATCGACGAAGATGCTATGCGTAGATGATAATCGCGGCACTTTTGGAGGATCTGCCGCAGTGTAAAAATTTGGTCCATCGTCGAGCCACCGGGCATGAATCCGGCCTGATAACTTCCCACTAATCTACTTACTATTGGCGATAGACGGCGAAAGAGGATCTGAGAAAGAATTTTGTAGGCACCATTCAGGATCATGATTGCACGGTAGTTCCCACAATCCAGCTTGTCCTCCCTTTTGTAGATGGGGCAGATTATCCCGTCCTTCCGGTAGCTGTTCTGTGTCCCAGATCCTCGCTTTCAACAGATGCATGCACAAGTTTTCCCGGACCTCCCTTGAAGAGTTCCACTGCAAAACCACCCTTATCAGCTGCTTTGGGGTTCTTTAGCTGATTAAAGAACTACTTAACTCCACCCATCGTCGGGGGTGGTACGTCGTCGTTGTTCATTGCACCGGTGTAGTCCTTAACAACACCGTATTGGTTTCCTGTATGCGGGTTGTTCAGGTGTTCATCATAGTGCTTCCTACACATTTCGATCACCTCGTGTTCGTTCGTCAAGATGCCTTCTTCCTTGTTCTTGGACTGTTCGGCCCGCGGCACAAAGTCTTTGTGCGAGGCGTTCAGTTTCTTGAAGAACTTCCGCGATTCTCGAGAACGGTGAAGCAGCCCCATCTTCTCCAAATCTTTCTCTTCCAGGCGACGAAAGAGATGTGTTTGCTGCCTTCGCTTCAGGCTGTATCGTTTCACGTTTTGTCGATTCGCTCGTTGCTGCATGGCTGCGCGTGCTGCATCCTTCTCGTTCAGAAGCGCTCGGCACTCGTCGTCAAACCATTCGTTCTGGTGTCCTCGTTGTTCATACCCGATGACGGTCTCTGCTGTGCTGCTGCTTTCAAGTGGTCCAGCATTCAGAGAGGGGAGCAGTTGATCACCTGGTGTAACGGTATTGGAGGCTGTGCTGGAAGAAACTGCAACGAATGGCAGCGAAGTCGATAAGTCTTAGGTCGTTTACGTTGGCTCGCGGATGGGCGCTGAACCTATAAATTACCGGTCTGAATTCCTCTTCTTGGCTGATATGAGCGTTCACGATGACGATTTTGATGTCGTGTTTTGGGCAGCGATTGAATTCACTCTCTAGTTGCGCGTAGAATTCTTCTTTATCGTCATCGGTACTAACTAGATGGTCCACATCATGTTGATAATACTAATGTCGAAGGAGTGAGCTCGCATCCCTAGTCTGCACATTCTTCCGTTGATCTGTCACCAGCCAATCACCCGTTTCTGCACCTCCCCCATCACGATGAAAGCTCTACCCAGCTCGTGTGTGTTGCCGCAGTTCTGGTAGTTGGTATAGCCACTTTGAAAAGATCGCACCATCGAACCTTTCCAGCACTTTCTGAGGCGGGCCGAAATAATTCGGTTGCTCACAAGAAAGTTGAGAGACATAGACCGAGTACATAGTGAACGCGATGCGATGCGGATTTGAATGCGGCGAAACTTTTTTGTGAAGTGTTTTGAGGCGAGTGAACGCAAGTGATGATTGCTAGACGATTTTCATAAATATTTTCACATTCGAACTCATCGAGCGAAAATGAAAATTGATTTGTTAAATTATTATTTTCGTTTTTTTCGGTAAATCATAAAACTCTATTCTATCTTACATAATGAAAACCACTTTTGCTGTTTTTTCTATGTATTGCAATGAGTCCTAAAAACACGAGCATTCAGGAAAACACATGCACATGAAAATGAAAATTTGCTGTTGATTGAATGAATAAAAATAATATAAGGCAATAGAGAAAAAGTAACCAAATGCCACTGAGAAAAATGTTTCATTTGCTGTACTTTAAATTGTTCGGTTGAAGCTTTTTCGAGAAAAGTATCGCATACATACAATTTATTACTAAATTAAATTTCTCACAATTCAAATTTTTACAAAATGAAGATATGTTAGCATATCTGACATCTTTGTGCTGGGTTGTTTACATGTAGAATGGATTGGGATCAAACATAAAAAAACGCGCGATCTAATGCGATCACCCAGCAAACATTAAATCGTATAATAAGCGTATATATAACATCATATGCCCTAAAATTTGGTTGGCATATAATGCGCCTAACTGGCATATGCATGCAAAAGTGGAGGCCATATACATACATGGCAAATGCTTACAGAATTTGTTTGGATGAATATGCAACTTTGACCGGCTATAATAGCGATTATGTTGAAATTGAATTGCGATCTAATATGAATATATTCATGAATTGTCAAAGCACCAAATACGACTTTTTCCATACTCATATACGATTTATTACAGACATAGAAAAAAAAATGGCGCAAAATATTTTCGTGAAATGTTTATTATAGCCTCACGAATCGCCATTTTTATATATGAGTATTTATGTTTGTAGAAATTTTAATTGTTTAATTGACTTGTGTTGGGAGTGGAATATGAATGTTTAAAATGGCACAGATTGATGTTTGGTGAAAACTGCTCCGATGTGGGTTCCAACTCCGGTCGTCTGGATTATCATCCACCAGCTATCTCGCGCGGCTATCTGAAATTTAATTCAACAGCGGTTAAAACTTTCGAGTGCATCAGCATTTCATTGACATTTCAATATGATGTAATATGTTCTTTATTAGGATCTAATATGATTTACTGTTTCATGATTTTCTTCAGCATGCAACACGATTTACTACAGTACTGAATCGATTTAAATTATATGCTTATACGACACACAAAGTGCATCAGCGTAATATACGCATATGATGCGGATTAAGTATATTTTACGACAATGTACATGATAAAATTGATGTTTATTATACCGAATTGCGACTTAATTTGATAATGGTATATAAAATCGAGTTTTTACATTTTATGCGATTTCAAATATACACGATACATACTTTGATTGATATTATATGCGATTATGATTTATTCTGATTTCTTGTAAGACTTAGCACGTGCAAAATTATACGATTTAATGTTTGCTGGGCAGTATGTCATATCATGCGATGAGCTCCAATTAATCGCTCCAAATCGCATCGCACCGCACCGCGTTTACTATGTCCTCGGCCTTATAGTTTCATGTCATGAGTTTTCAATCTCTAGTCCATATTCCTTGTGTGGGTCTAGTCCGATTGTCCTGTATCGAATTGTGAAGTTTTGTGCCAAAGCTGTACTAGATTAGGTAGCACATCACTAAAAAACTCGGTAGCTGTGTTGCCACACGGAACAACTTTTTTCGTTTTCTTTGGTACAGATTCTGCACGGTACAGAAAACAGATTTTCGTCAAAAAGTACAGATTGATACCGGTTTTTTTCCGCGTGTGAAATTTCTTACATTCGAACAAAGCAACATTAAGGTACATGACGACTTTTACGCCGCAGTATTGCTTGGAGCGACTTTTTTTATTTTAATTCATGATAGTTCGTAATATAGATTCAAAAAAACTATGCTTATATTATAAAACACACGAAGGACTTACAAATGTAAATGTAGTATTTGTAGTAAATAAGTGAGAATTTTTTCATGCTAAATTTCCACAACGAATGTTTTCGATGGTACAGATTTTTAGACGAAAAAGTACAGATGAGAAAGAATTTTAACCTCTCTGGTACAGAATAAAATGTGGCAACACTGTTCGGTAGTAATGGGATTTTCTAAAAAACCTTTCTAGTATATATTTTTGAATGTCTAAAAAATTCCAGACTAGACCAAGATGCTGAACGATAGGTGTTTCGTTCTTGACATTTTCAGGACATGACGTGAGACGAGTTGCGAGACGTAAATTTCAGAATTATTTACTTTTTGTTTGGGTGTGTGGTTAGGGTTGTATAGCAACTCGCTGAGAATTTCGTGAAAAATAGTGCACAACCTCCTTTTGCTCTAGCCAATTACTTGTAACGGCCCTTTCCGGATCTTCTGGATCTGGTAATCTCCTTCCCGGTATAAGCACAGTATTCTCCTCCTCCCTGAGCAAAATCAGTGGAGTCACAATCAGCGTTATTTCTTGTCATCATCGCCATAAGCTGATAGTACTCTTTTTTTTTCGCTTGGAAAGAAAGGCATTGATTGCGCAGCTAGAAGCGAAAAGATATACTAAAAACATTTTGCTTCACTGTTATGATTTGACAGTAAAGCGCGAGCTGCATTTGTTCCCAAAATATACGATTTGTTTTTTCACGAGCAATGGCCGAACAACAATTTTGACATTGCGGTCCACCTATAGTACAACGCCTTGGACTAGACTACCCCCCTTGAGTGCGAGAAGATGGGCGAAACACCGGGTACGTTTATAACAAGGTAGTCTGGACTGACTAGTGCATCAGTAAAAGTGAGGCTGTGACGTGTTAGCTTTGCAAGTATCATAGAGTGGTATAGTAAATTTGTCTAAATTAGTTTATTTCTATTGTATTTCTGCTTAATGTATATATTTCTTTATTGCAGCGTAAAGATAATCTATTTAGATTCAAAACCTAATCAAAATCTAGGGGAAATTGTGGTTCGGAAGTTCGGATTTTAGCTTTCTGAAGCCCTCTGTTGTAGCTCTCTGATACATCCTGCCTCAGTGTCTGAATTAAGCTATCAGAACCGACCGAATAGCTAGGATTTCATTAGAGATGTTAATGGTGCTGCTCCCGATTTCCTTTGACGGAATATCCCTCTCGGGATAGTCTTGTTTCATCCCATTAAAGAACTGGACCGATTCCGTAGATGTTACTGATGTTTTCACTGGACTCAACTTTTGCTTGATGTCAATCAAAACCTTTCGGCGAGCCGTCTGGTTTTGATTTCCCGAGGCATGAGAACCGTTGGCCTTTCTGACAATAGGACCAACTAAGAATAAACTGTTTGTGTGCTAATTGTATAATCTGGATTTGTAAAAATTCACCTGTTGGTATCAGTTTTCGACGATATTGTATTTCCGAACCATTGATAAGCATGAAATAATCTGGACTGGAGTAAAGCAAGCTAATGTACATGTTTTTGATATTGCTGTTTTGGTCCTGTCCGAAGAATCACATCCCTCGGGATAATAATTTGTTTGTAAAACACATAATATTTGCAACAAAAAAAAAAAACAAAACACGTCAAAGCTAAGATGCCATAGTTGAGAGTGTATAAGTGAATCGTGTCCTACACACTTCGAGTCCAGATTACCTTGTCATAAACGTACCCTGGGCGGAACCAAGGCGCCTAGAAGTATATCCTAAGGTGGGCCAACTTGCTAAAACCACTCTTCAGCCATCTTGGAAGTCTACTGTGTTTTGTTTGTAAACAAAACACAATACGCTAGTGCCGAAGCTCGCTCGTGATCAGTCTGTCTCTTTCACGCTACAAGCAAGTAATTCCCCTTCTGCTTTCTTCCGTACTGTTTTCATATACCGCTCCCCTAACCAACTTAGTGACGAAACGGCCTCACCTAGTACCATAGACCCGTCTTGGGCGGAACATATCTACTCGCTGCTCAATTCACTTTCTGTCAATGAATGATTCGTGTTGAGATGAAGAATAGAAGGTGGGAAGATTTACGGATTTTGGTTGTGTTAAACTTTGATTGTATTAGTAGCCAGGAAGATGGGAAGTTCACATATTAGGCATACCAGTCATTTACTCAAATGGTACAAAATTGAATGTGTCAACGAATAACGTTGAAAGAGGATATACAGAAATTAACCTAAACTAAACCCCAAACCTCAATGATACTAAAATTTCAGTTTCTACTAAAATGTCAGTTGGGCCCTTATGATTTTGAACGCTAGTATTGATTGAGGGAAAAAAAATAGTTCGTTCATTTCGTCTGATTATTTTTACTTTTAATAACAATGCTTTTCCTATGTAGTCTGCACAATGTCCATCATGTCGTTCGTGAATGCGTTCGACGCGTGAGCCATTTATAGACGCCCAGATAGAAAACAAAAAAGATTGGAACGATACAAAAAAAATCAAAAATTGTTCAAAAACATGACCAAGCAAAAACATGAAAAACATTTAACACATCAAACCTATCAGATCAGGCATATGGTTAGCCATCCGGTAGCTCAGGCCTCAATCCACTGGATTATTCACTCTGGACCAAATTGAAGGAGCGTGTGAAAGTGTTTACGACTCTGCGTGAAGAAGAAGGGTAAGTGTTCGAATAATTTTCAAATTGTTTTCGAGTTATAATGAACGACTGACAGAGATTTGTTTCCAATTTATTCACGAAATCTACTTAATCTCTTCCAATTTACCGGTTTTCGTCTTGCGAGCAGGGTTGCCAACTATAATTTGAAAAAATCAGGAAGAATGAAAATAAAAATCAGGATAAATCAGGATAGCTCATTTTGGGTTGTCCGAAGAGTTGAATGTTTTTTTTTTGTTCGAAAAGCGATTTTTGGGAAAACATAAACATCACTTTCAATCAAAGCATTATAATTTAATTTTATATCCATAGTTCCGTTTCACAATTTTTCGCCATCTTTCCCACAACTCAAATATTCTATTTTCCCAGAACATGTTTGCTTCCTCGTCGAAAACTGCTGCGAGCCATACATGTGAGAAACAGGTTGCTTGGTAGTAGCTCATAATAAAGAATCCATTCCAAATTCCACCAGAAACAGAGTATATCTTTCTTCGGGCGAAGACCGGATATGTAAAATAAATAATAAGCATGGTATAAATCCTCGCATAAGCGGAAATGCTAGTGTTTCGCCTGACTTTTTGATCGACTTTTCCGAAAAACCTCCAGCATCACTACAGTCAATTACAGAGAAATCAATATTCAAATTTTCACTGAATTCATAATCCATGCTTTGGAATAAATCTTAATTCCAAAAATGAAAAAAGTATATCAGCAGTGGAAGACTTGTTGATTTTTTCCTAATTTTTATGATATTTAGTACGGTTATAGATATATTAGGCTGTCAAAAAAGTCCTGTGGTATTTTTTTTGTATTTTCATTTGTTCATAAAATTAGTTACAATCATCTGTTTCAAGTCAAATATGCGCCGTTTTGTTCGATGACTTGTTCCTAACGAGATGCCAACTTCATAATACGCCTGTTATAGAAGCTCGCTTTCTTATTGGCAAAAAACTCGGATAGCCAATTTTCACAGGCCTCTTTTGTGGCTAACTTCTGACTACCTGGCTCGTTCGCCATGGACAAAAATAGGTGGTAGTCACTTGGTGCAAGGTCCGGACTATACGGCGGATGCAAAAGAACCTCCCATCCGAGCTCCCGGAGCTTCTGGCGCGTCACCAAAGAAGTGTGTGGCCTGGTGTTGTCCTGATGGAAGACAATGCGGCCTCTGTTTGTCAAAGATGGCCTCTTCTTCATGAGTGCTACCTTCAAGCGGTCCAGTTTTTACAGTACAGGTCCGAATTGAGCGTTTGGCCATAGGGAAGCAGCTCATAATAGATTATTCCTTGACAATCCCACCAAACACACAGCAGAACCTTCCTGGCCGTTAATGAGGGCTTGGCCACCGTCTGAGTCGCTTCAGCGGGCTTCGACCATGACCGTTTGCGCTTCACGTTGTCGTAAGTTACCCACTTTTTATCGCCAGTCACCATCCGCTTCAGAAACGGGTCGATTTTGTTGCGATTCAGCAGCGATTCACATGCGTCGATACGGTCAAAGATGTTTTTTTGCGTCAACGTGTGTGGCACCCATACATCGAGCTTCTTTGTGAATCCAAGCTTCTTCAAATGGTTAATAACGGTTTGATGACTTATCCCCAGCTCTTGGCCGATGCTACGGCTGCTACTATGCCGGTCTTTCTCGGCTAATTCATCGATTTTGTCGCAATTTTCGACGACAGGCCTTCCGGAGCGTGGCGCATCTTCGACGACCTCTACACCAGAACGAAAACGTTGAAACCATCGTTGTGCGGTGGAAATGAAAACTGTATCGGATCCATAAACTGCACAAATTTTATTGGCAGCTTGAGATGCATTTTTGCCTTTGTCATAGTAGTACTGTAAAATATGTCGGATTTTCTCTTTATTTTGCTCCATATTTGCGACACTATAACTCACGAACGACTTAACCAAACAAAACACTGTCAAGGACTATATTATAGCGCGCAAAAATACCTTTCCAACAAGCTATAGTATGACTCGATACAATGAATACAACTAGAATTACGCGCTTACAACGACACCTCGCGGAAATACCGCAGGACAGCCTAATATTTACCATAGTCCCATCATTAAAGTTTATTCTACTTTGACGAACAAATTACATATAAAATCTTTTTATATTGACTGTGAATTCAAAAATTTTCTCTTGAGTAATTTTACACTCTAAAACGTATTGCTACATTAATAACTCTGGAATACATCTACATACACATTATCCTCAATAAAGTAATGTTGTTCCTCAAACTTAATCTCGTTGTAACTTCATAAATTGGTCAGACAATCTGATTTCATGAATTTTTCTAGCACTGTTTTGGGAAGCCACGAAACAATTGTGGGTAGAGATAAAAAAGGTTAAGTACAAAGTTTAATTTAATGTAAAATAGATACAAGTGGAGAACTATCATGACAAAAAACTTAGCATGGAAACCAGTATATCTATTACGAATAATGTAAAGAGTACAAAAATCAGGGAAAATCAGGATCATTTCAGAAAAATCAGGATAAATTGAGTGTTCATCAGGATATCAGGGATCGTGCTAAAAAGTCTGGGAAACCCTGAAAAATCAGGAAGGTTGGCATCTCTGCTTGCGAGTGTTTAGTCGTTTGCGACATATCCTTCGAAAATATAAATAACATAAATAACTGTTTTCTATCAGATATCAGATTTGGTGAATGTTACGAACAGCATAACTTCATTCTGAACAATAATTAGTTAGAGTTAGAGAATATGCGAAAATTAGGTAGTGATTTTTCTGGCTTTTATTGCTACGATATAAATTTGATCGCCTTAAACTTGATGTATTTCTTCTAATCGTGCATTTGAAAAATTTGAACACCGCTTGTTTTGTACCAGATTTTTTTTTTATTTGTTCGGCTTGACGTCTTTACAACATGACCTGATTCACAATTTTTCTCCAATTAACTCGGTTCGTGGCTATCTTTCTCCAATTCTGCGGGCATCCCGTGCTCACCATGTCATGCTCCACTTGGTCTAACCACCTTGCTCGGTGTGCTCCTCTTCGTCTCGTACCAGCCGGATTCCCGATGAACACCATTTATTGCAGGATAGTTGTCCGACATTCTTGCAACATGTCCTGCCCAGCGTATCCTTCTAGCTTTGATCACTTTCTGGATACTGGGTTCGCCTGTGAGTTACGCCGTCTTCCTGTACACCGCCGAAGATGGTTCTTGACACCCGCCGTTCAAAGACTCCGAGTGCTCGCAGGTCCTCTTCGAGTAAGTGCTCGTAGAGGACAACCGGTCTTATGAGCGTTTTGTACAAAGAACATTTCGCACGACTGCTGAGTCTGTTTGACCGTAAGTGTTTGTAGAGACCATAGTAGGTACGACTCTCATTGATAATGTGTCTCCGGATCTAGCGGCTGGTATCCATTGAGCCAAGGTTTTGTACCAGGTGTGCGAGTCGAAGTTATCCAGTTGATGTTTTGAATGTAGCCAGGATTATATGCATTTTAAATGTTGTCATATCAATTTTTTATTTGACATTAAACTTCCAAAATATGTTAGAGTGATTTTGTAAAAAAGCAAATTAACTTGGATGCTCAGCGTTTAAAGGATGTCGAGTTTCGTTCCGAATGAAAAACACTTAGGCATTCGCTACTTTTGTTTTAAACAAAATCTATCGTTCAGAGAACCCTAAATGCGAAAGATCATAGTTTTCACCTGATAAAACGGCGAATACAGATCGTTACCGTTAACAAATGATAAATTTAAACTTTACATTGAAGAAAAAAAAAAGACCGGAATGGGCCTGCGGACACGGTGAAAGGCTATTGCAGGATAACAACATACAGCGCACATCGCTCAACCCGCGAAGGACACAATAAAAACGCTCAACTCATAATCGCTATCGCATCCACCGTAACCTTCCGATCTGGCCTCGTCGGATGATCACCTTTTTGTTATAATGGGACATGGACTTGCAGAGCAGCACTTCGGCAGAGAAAAATGGGTCGGCATACGTTTTTCATCGAATCAAAATAAAAGTTTTATTTGAACGGAATTCACAGTTCGCCAAATGCGTAGAATGAAATGGATTACTTACTTTGAATAAAAATATTTTGAGATTTTCTTGGATGCTACGTGTTTTTTTTCTATCGAAAAAACCGGACAACTTGAACCTGCACACCTGGTAAATGTATACGTGCAGAATGAGGCCTCTGTTTTGATTTTTTTCATTTAAAAAAAGAATGAATTTACATGAATGCATTAATTCATAATACAATTTGCATGTGTAATTCGATTTTATCTTTCAAAATACCTTCATTTCTCACTACACAACACAGAGCAACCATGTCATGGAGTGCATTCGTCGAATGCAATACGAATCATTCGCTAATTTTTATCAAATTACATGATAGCTTGAAGGTACCTATTATGGCTTTCATTTTTTACAACCCGTTAGCAGTTGTTATTCGCTATTTGGTGAAACAGCTGTCTGTAATTCCGGGAGCTTATGCAAGGCTAATAATTTTATAATACTCATAAGCATCGCGTCTCATTCATTGATTCGTTCATTTATTGATTTTTTTTCGCTCTTCAATGAATCACAACAAAGTGAGAAAAATAACGCTGAATATACAAACCGTTCGCCAATCTTGAAAATTTTGGGAGGATTGTTTACAACGATTACAATAGCTTATTTTCACGGTTTCCACTACAAGAACACGCCAATTTCGAACGGAGCGAGCGGTAGCATTTGGCGCGCCTTCTTGGGGTGATTTACATATTTCTTCTGCGAAACCTAACCGTACCGTTGGACTCGCTGTTGTTGAAGGCCATTTTTGTAAAGCTCAAAGCGGAATATGGTTTATCAACAGACGCGAACCGTGGAAACGCGCACAGATGCGATGGGAGGAGTTTACGCTCCGTGCTGAGTTGCACCAATCACGACCGCGTTACCATGGAAACGTTGGCCCAATGTGCGCACCCGCTCGCGAGGTATCCGTTGTTGTCGTTGTCAAACGGCACATGACGATCGTCATTTTTGATCGTCAAATTGCGCGGCGAAGGGCGAATTTTTCATGGTTCGACTGCTTGCATCATGGCATTGCGGATGGTTTTGCTGTGAATTGGATGATTGGTTTCGTGTCTACCGTATTACTGATGCTGACTGATTCAGGGAGCGAAATGTTACCACGGAGCTGCTTGTTTGCCAGCGCGAACCACAGCAATTCATAGCGATAAAGTTATGGTTCCATGATTATCGTCTTTGATGAGGATAATAACAATCATCAAAATCATTATTTGTGTTTATTCAACATATGGGTCGAGAAGTCGCCGAGAGTCGTTCGCGAGGTTCGGGGTATGGTTTGCATATTTGGAGGTATTTCAGTTCCGATCTGAATGGTCTTCGACCGACACTGCGTGCATTCGTGCGGAGGAAGACGAAAAACAACGTGTGAAGAAAGCTGTAAATGGTATTAAATTTACTGTAAATAAACGTAACTACCGATTGCACGATCGTTTATGCGGTTTTAAACGATTCATTAACTAGCTGGTGTGATGGACATTCATTAGGAACGAATAAAAAGGCGATTATCGCTGTTTGTCATGTAGAAATGTGACCACGAGACCCGTTAATGAGGTAGATGTTGTTGATTGTCAAGTTCTTCTCCGTTCATCCGCATGACACGTGTCATTATGTCTGTAATTACAGTTATTTCCGAAGAAAGCTCATGATTTTGTTTTGATCATTCAGAAGATTTTTCCATCATTTTGTAAAATTATTTACAGGGTTATCTAGTTCATGGTTCGCTAAATGTAGCCTCCTAATTACACTGCTGTCCAACTTGGATGATATTCAATATGTGATTTTTTCAACAACGTGCCTTGGAAGGATTTCACGTTTTATTCGCGTAACTTCATGGTTCTGTGATGATAAATGGCCATCGAGATTATACGAGTTGACGCTGCTGGATATTTTCTTGAGGGACCACGCAAAAGATCGTGTTTAAATTGAAAACTAATATTCTGACATTGGCGATATGTGAATCAGGTGTTACTCCTCTCTGAACATTAGAACTCCTTTACTTAGACCTTTAATTTAAGATTTTCAGCATGTTAATAACGCCTAAGTCCTCTTTATTCTTAATCGGTTCCCATAATTTATTCGACATGCTTTCAAGCAATCTGTGGAATGTGGAAATTTGTATCTCGTTTCTCGTTGATTAAGCAATGTTTTTTGAATGTAAATTGTAAAGCAAATATCATTAATTGCAAGCTAGTCTAGTCTAATAGATGAATATAGTTGCTATTTCGTTTTCTATATACATCATTCCAACTGAGATTTTCTATCATTGCTGGAAAATCAAAAAAAATTGAGTGGATGTAAAGTCTTGAAATATGCTGTATACACGAGAATCGAAGCAATTATGTGATAAACATCGATCTAAATTTTACTTCACAATTGTTTAGCGACTTACAGCAGCTGTTTTACCAACGAATGTTTCTATTGATGCTTAGATCTATATAAGTAAAATTTATAAAGAAATACAGTGACTCAAACTCGAGTTCGTACATCACCATGCAGATCTCTTTTCGCTACTTTTGAAAGTTGAAAACAAGCTTTAGGAAATCCTACATAGATAACGATATGCACATCATTTTAAAGCTTCAAATTCAAATTTTGGTATATTTTATGAACATATTTTTATTTTTATATATGTAGATGTAGTGAACAAATATTTAGGGAATACATAAAAAATTGATATCTTTCTGTTTTTTCAATGATTTTGTGAATTAACGCAATTTCTCTTGCCAACTAAGCCAATAGCAAATACATTTAACCTTATCAACCTGCTTTCATTTGTTCCCTATAACGTGTCTGTAGGATATTTCAAAACAGAGATATTTTTATTTGAATGCAAAATTTCACCTTCGTTTTTGATGATGAATAATTTAATAAATAGTAATTGCACCGCAAATAGCATGGTAGTTTTGAAACCTCCAATAAATTCTGTACAAGTTCATTGATTTTTTGACGACAAAACATTATTTAAGTTTCATCGCATCGATTTAAAAAAAAAGTCAAAAACAGGTTTTTTTCGTAGTGTTTTACAAAATCTTATGTAAGCCTGCAAATATTGCAGTAAGTTATGTTTCCAGACAAACTTTCAGCCTTATTTATCCCCTTTATATTTTTAAACCCTTTGTTATCGTTTCATATAGATACCTTCAGCCGTTTTTTTAGCCGATCGATCAAAGTTTGGAATTAATTAGACTTCATCGCAAATGGTACCAGAAGTACAAACTGCTAAGCGTACCCTCAGAATGAACGATTCAAAACTTTCGTGTTCAAAAATTTGTGGGCAAGAAGTGTGTGTATGTATGGGAATATGAATGTATATGTTAGGCGTGGTCTTAGATTCGAAACTAACCTTCGTTGATCATTATAATACAATCGTCCATAGAGCAAATAATATGTTGAGCTTCATCAAACGTTTTAGTTACCATTTCCACGATCCGTACACAATAAAGACATTGTATATTACATATGTCAGATCAATTCTCGAATACTGTAGTATTGTATGGTCCCCCTATATAACTTCACACGAAGACAGAATTGAATCTGCACAAAAACTATTTTTATTATTTGCACTTCGTAAACTAGGCTGATCTTCATATCATCTCCCTCCATATGAAGCACGCTGTATGCTAATCAATATTAAAAGCCTAAAAGAACGTCGGAACTCTGCCATGATTCTATTTATTATTGATATCATATCACAACGAGTGGACTCAGAAGGAATATTAGGAAACCTAATTTTTTTATTGAGAAACCCTAACATTTTCTACATAGATTACTGAAGAACGAATTATGCCAAATATAGTCATATTAATCGTGTGATGAGCCTCTGTAACGAACACAGTGAAATAATTGATGTAGCAATGTCAAGGTCAATGCTTGAAGACTATCTGAATAGAATAAGATATAGTTAAATTTCACTGTAATATTTGGGCAGCATATTTAGTCTACGCTGGTTTGATGAAATAAAAAAAACATTTTTTTTGATTACGTAACTTCTTAAAATCCTCTTCTAAATTAAACGGATACATTATCCAGCCAGCTCTCTTTAGTTTTTTTTTAGTTTTAAGCAGTATCTTAGAATATCAACAAATATTCACGAGTAACGAATATGATTTTATTTCAGTGTAAATGAATTTTTTCAGCTTGAAACACACTGCCCTCATGATGACAATAACAAACGAGTTCATTTTGTTCATATCGCTGATGCATGAACAAATTCGCTATAATGAATGAATGCGGCATTGAGTGGGGTTCATAACTTCGCTTTTATTTATACTTTGAATATCAAAAGCAACAAATTGATATTCATCACATCCGAAACGATATTCGTTCTGGCAGTGAATTTAAGTTCAAAATTCAAAAATAAAAAAAAAAGTCACAGGAGAGTTGTGTCCGAGACACGACCACATAGTTGACGTAGGATTCCGTTAGGTTTTCTCTTACATGCTGATTTTGGATATGTTTGAAGAATTACATTGTTAAACTATTCGATAGTGATTTGGTGGCCCTGAAAAGGGCCGTTTTGTCTGGTTGTTAGGTATTCTTGGTTCACTCCACCAAAGTCCATACCCGAGTGATAATGATAGAAAGATGGTGATTAGTCATTTGATGGTGCGTATCACGACAGAAGATACCTAAGTGGAATGAGATATGATGAAAGCCTTGGACGAGCTGGCTCTTGTGTTATGTATGGATGAAATAAAGAAAAAACAAACTCATCAATGTAATATAAGGTGATTATAATTATCGAACACAATTATCAAGTTTTCTCACCAGAAAAAAAAGTTATTTTATTATAGAGTAAATATATTTGTTCGGGCGCAGGCGCACCCCGTCAAATTATTTGCACAATTATCACTCGCTGGAAAACTTAAACTCTTTAAAGGTAGTTTTTAAATGAACTGCTCGTGATAATTATGACTCAGGAATTCAACGTTATAAGGACGAACGAATGGTGTCTCGATTAATTATAAAAAGTATTCTATTTTCGGATTGGAATTTCACCACTGCGTTCGCACGGATAGCTGTACCGTCGGAGAGATGCAACTGTATCCCTTTTGCTTACTAATGGTGGTCGTCGTCAAACTGCACTCTGCACGATGATTTCGGAATATTGCTTGGTGGTGGAATGAAAACTGAACGTGGAGCGCATCGTGCTCGCCACTTTTATAGCGGATTGCATTGTTGCGCATATTCGGTGGGCGTGGTTTAGGTTGCTGAATATTTGTTCGGCACTCGGAGCGTTGGGCGCGAACAATATTTGAAATGGAAAAGGTAATTTGATTTATTATTTTTACTTTCTGAGTGTTTACTCAACCCATTTCCATTTTTGCTTTAAACCCAACGGAACACGATGCTACATGCCTCAAGGCGAATTTCAATTTGACATTGATATCGGTCATTGATATGAAATTCAATGCGAATTTCAATTTGACATTGATATCGGTCATTGATATGAAATTTCACAAAGCAACCAACATAAAAGCTCCAAATTTAAATTTTATTCATATTCTATCAAACATAAGTTCTATTCAGTTCATTGAAATATCATTCTTCAACTAATCCATCGAATGATTCTTATTGGAACGAAAATTAAAAAAAAAAAACTCGTTCATCGCTCCCTACTTATTCGCCAGCACGTATGCAATCAGCAATGCCCACGCTAGTTACAATGAGCACTATCCATTTGCGCGCGTCGTTAGTTGAACTATCGACCACGAAGGTATTTACATGCTGATTTCTCCCGGACACCTTGGATTTTAAATCTCTGTTAGAGCTTGGCTTTGATGTCTCTGTTAGGGAATACACTTCGGTGGGAACAAATTTCTCCGTATTTTCAATTTCGACCAATCAGAACGAGGTATTTCTGTTTGGAGATTTTTTGATTGTTTGCTAGTGAGTTTTATATGATATATTATTGTATCAATTGTGATGAATTGTTATGGAGTGCTCAGATCGATTGATTCAAATATCCATCAGGAAATAACTGACCAATAATTGTAAGTACATGAGCCGCCGCATGTGTCGTCAATTTCGACCAATCAGAAGTGGGTATTTCAGTTATGATAGGGGTTGAGATTTTCCAATTATTCGATAGTTAGTTTCATGACATATGTTATTTGATTCAATGTAAAAAATTGTTATGGAGTGCCGAAATTGATTGACGCAAAAATCTCCTCAATCCATCATGAAATGACTGAGCAATAAGCGTTTGAAATTGGAGAATTTTCACGATGTGCTCGATTTTCGATTTTCAATTTGTACCCCAATATGTTCCCGAAAGACGTAATCCTACGTCAAAATGGCCAGGCTGGACCATTTGAAGAACAAAAACGCCAGAGTTCGATGAAACGAATTTTGCAAGGAATCGCGCAGGTTTTTGTTTGGCGAGACGGTAACAACGGCATAAATAAACACTAACCGCACACTGCTACCTCAGGTTGAAAGTAAACAACGGCTGATATTCATTTGGCTAAAATGAAATTCAATTCTGACGTTTTCAACAATCAAGACGAAGATGACACTGGGTGGAATAATGTACTTCAAAACATATTGAAGAACAAAAGTCATTTGCTCATATTCACTGGTTGTATGGACCTGTCATTTTGATTTTCGTTTGGAATATATATGTTTTCGATGCAAACTAGCCCGAAAATCTATGCATTTGAGCTTAGCGAAGATGATTTTTTTCAACACTGGTTTTAAGTAGTATAAGGAATGTATCGGTCTACAATTTTGATTGACGGTATCATCATTCCTTGCAATCCTCATACATACAAATGTATGTGTTATGTCTACTTTTAATATATAACATTGTTACAGTGTAGTTGGAGCTGGACTCCATTAGTAACGCAGGTAATGCCTGTGTCAACTGATAAATGTCAGAGACATTTGACAATAAAGTTTTTTAGAGGCGAATGAACTGCAAAGTTTACAGCCTCTTAAAAACAAATATTGGATGGAACAATAGAGTCAGTTTAACATTCAACCGTTAACAAGATCACACGTGTTCTTATTCAGCTCCCGAAAAAAGTTTATAATATATTACAGCATGAAAAAAAAATCATCATCAAACACGATAGGGAGATTTTTCATTCAAATAAAAATGTATTTGTGTTGAAAGATCCCACAGAAACGTTATAGGGATCAAATGAATCTGATTGATAAGGTTAAATAGATTTTCTATTGACTTAGTTGGCGAAAAATTGTAGTAGTCCACCAATTTTTTGGATAAACAGAAACAATCGATTTTTGGTTTTTCCCGATATTCTTGTCTACTACATCCAGGCACAAACAGCTATTCGTTTGAAGCACAAAACTTACTGATACTTTATTCAAACACCGTATTTTGAATCATTGAATCAATCATTGTCGGATGCCTCGACTTTGGTCCATCTTTCAGGAAATACATGGATTCAAGACTGGTAGAATTCGGGTTGTTTTGAGGCGGTTCCGCTATCGAGGTATTTTTCATTTCTCCATATGGTCGGGATCGCTCATCAGAAAGGACCGAGGGCCATGGACCGAAACAAACAAACACAGAGAATGAATACTGATCAAAAGTGGAAAAGAGAAGCAAAATCCGAAAATCATACATGATTTCGAGTGTAGATGTAATTTAAGCGGCTTCGAAATTGAGCATTTTGTCTATTATAAGAATACAATTCGCTGATGGTTATATTTCAGTATATAAGTTAACAGAGAAGCGATATTAGGTATTTACGGAAAAGTGAATTCATTTGTGAGTGGAAAATTTGAATTACTGAAATAATTGTACTGGTAGGATGAAACGGACAGTTGCCAGTGGGAGTGGTATGAGCTGTGAAAAGTCTGTTCAATCTATTCCTAAGGAATGCCTTGCGTCTATGAACGGATATCAAATTGCCAAAAGTGGACTGTTTAGAAGCTGACTGGAACCAAAAGCAAAATAGTTGAGAGTCAATTGTTCGTTTATATTGCTGAAAAGCACAATATCAATTGTAGATGGATAAATTCTATTTATTCATGATTTAACGGATATTCGTGACGAGCTCAGTTCAATGACTTTATTCCTTTCATGAGCGATAAACCTTTATGGTGGGTTTAGACTAGTGATATATTCATGTGATGAAATATGATGAGATTTATAGAAATCGCATCAACCGTTTACACTAGCGTGAACTTCTATAATGAATATATTCATATTTTCGATGAATTTATTCTCCTGAAGTAGAACTGCATCCACTTTAGTGATTTCTCACCAGTGAGAAATTCACAAGCGTTTACATATGCTGAATTTATTCAAGTTATATATACCTCGAATAAGTGTATCATATTTATTCTCACCCGTTTACACCTATTTTCACGTGAATAAATCCATCTAGAGCTATAAATCTCCCTAATGTAAACCCGCCATTACGCTTCGTATATTACTAACCTGCCCATATTACCCGCATCGAAAAAATTGTGTACCTTTCGGTCAGTTTTATTTTTAGTAAAAAATATTGAAAAACAAATTTATGTAAAACATTTGGCCGATTATTTCGAAAAAAAGAATATTGAATTGTAGGAAACTACATTCATGTTTTGGGAAACATAAGCTTCCAAAGATACAATTGAAGTTTTTCTTAGGATGTCCCTCTTACCCCCACTTCTTACTCCTGTTCCGGAGAAGTTTCAGAAGAAGAAGGTCGACAAATTTACCAAGCAGTACTTGGTGTGGCAGGCGATCTGTGGGCGTGACAAATTCAGCAAGCCGTACTAGCCGCCCAGAAGCGCCTGCTGCCCTTCCTCCGGTCCAACGAAGGTGACACTCCATTTTGGCCGGATCGTGTCATTACGTGAAACCGGTGATGAAGTAGTACGAAGCCAAGGATGTTATGTTTGTGCCGAAAAAGGTAAATCTGCCAAAATCGCCAGAACTTCGCCCAATAGAAAAATTCTGACCGATGCTCCGAAAACCGGATTGGAAGCAAGAGTGGATTAAAGTGTGTAAGAAATCGCAAGTGTTGTCCAGGATTTGATGGGTAGGGTTAGCTCCAAAGTGCTGACACCGAAATTCACGATGAAATAAAAAATCTAACTTTCCTACCTTTATAATCAAAGATAAACATAGTTCAACAACATTAAGTCCAATATAGTCCCAGTTATTTTAAGCAACTTTTTAAAACAAAGTTTTTTTATCTCTTAAAATAATCGATATAGCGGTTTTTCTAAGTTGCGTTGGGTCGCCATGAAAAAAAAAGTTTTTTTGCACTAATTTTTATATTTCAAATTCTGCATGCAAACTGTCTTCAAAAGACTTTTAGAACTTACTAAGACAAACATTTTTGCGATGCAAAATTTGTTAATACCTCAACTCTACTCAAAGTTATCGATATTTTTTTATCGATAAAAATACGCTCTATCATTTGTTTGTCGTTCTTTCTGGGGCAAACATAAAAAAATATTTAGTTGCGGCATATATTTAGAGCATATTTAACTCTACATAATGTGAGACTTTAAAAACTATGTTATTTTTTGTATTTGAGTAAACTAAAATTGAAACCACGAGTTTTTGGGCGAAAAACCATCAATAACTTTGAAAAGGATTAAGATAATAACAAGTAGGGGAAATGGGGGTATTTGGACTCCCTAAGCAAATCGCCTAATATTGCCAAACCAATACGCTCTAAATCAGGGTTTCTCAAACTATGTTGGACAAGAAACCCCTTTTCCAGAATAAAGTGATACTATCGACCCCTATCGCTAAATTTCTTTAAACTATTTTATTTATTTTATTCATGCAAAATGCAGGTCGGACTCGATTAAATACAGACTCGATTATATACTGACTCAATTATACACTCGACAAAAAAAAATATAGAGAAACAGAGTGTGAAAACGAAAACTTCAAGGAATTTTTGACATGCTGTTACTTCGTGAAAAATTAACGCAAACAGCGATGAAGTGCTCCTCTAATTTACTCCAAATTTTACAAATTCGGTTAGGAAAAAACGGCTGAACGTATCAATATGAAGCGTTCACAAGAATGTAAGGGATATACTAGCTTTTAAATTTGCCAGCAAACATTAGAATTTACTGCAATATTTATACAATTTTCTAAAACACTACAAAAAAACCAGTTTTTGAAACTTTTTGCGAAAACTTTAAATTTTTTTTTTTCGTCAATACAATAAATGAACTTTATACAGAATTAATTGGAGTTTTCAAAATTCTTTTTCGATTTGTGGTGCGATCATTACCTCTTGAATTATTCATCATTAAAGACTAAAAGGGTAATTTTTAATTCAAACGGAAATATCTCTGCGTGGGAAGGTCCTACAGAAGCGTTCTAAAAAACAAATGAATGTCACTGTCACTGACAACTGACGAGGCACGTTAGTCACTGCCTACTGACAAAAATCTCGGTGAAAAGGTGACTGATAGAGTACGATGCAACATTTTGCCTGTTACTGAACTTTGTCAATACGCTTTGACCGATCAAAAAGGCGGTAAAATTGTCCGTAATGAATTGATGATTGTCGCAGATTGCATTTTATTTTCATCGAACAAAATTTCGATTTTCATTCCGGTTGTTGTTTCTTGTAGTTATCGAAGTAAATACTATGTCGAACACGCGATAACGTGTGAGCGATTGCAAACCATTTAGGCAACGGAATATATAATTGACCAAAGCTTGAACAATCTCTACATGCTGAAATAATGAAGAAATTTCTCTTTTCGTTGAATTTTCTGCCCGATATCGAAATTCACGTATTTGAAAGTCCGTTTAGACTCATTTATAGCCTTTGCTCTTCTCGAAGTTTTAGCATTCTATATAAGAATGGTATTCAGGTAGCAACGTGAACAAATGCATCCTGGTAAACGTGTAAACTTCCATTACATCAGGTGATGGTATTTTTTGTCTTGACGATCATAGTGCGCTGACTTGCAACATGCTTTGATGGTCAAAACACTCTGGCAAACTATTTAGCATCGAAGAGTGAGGAATTTGTTTTGTCGGTTTATGTTTTGTTGCACGTCGTTTGGTGGTAATGTTGCAATGGTCGTCATAGTAGTAGGATTGGGCGATCTTTTCGAAAAGATCGATCTTGTCGAATCGATTTTCCAAACGGCGTAGGAATCGGTCCACTGATTTAATCGGTACCAAAGAATCGATCTTCGCCGAATCGATCTTTACTGAATCGATCTTTGAAAAATTGAAAGCTTTTTTTTATTTATCTGTTTATTCTTTATGAATGTCGTTTTTTCTTTAAACAGGGAATACTACAGGGTTTTCCATTTCGGGCTTCCGAAAGTTAACAGCCCTGCGCTGACAACCGTTTGACATAGCTGTCAACCAAAGCGTCATATCGTTAGTTGAATGTCTGCCATTTTACAATATAGATCGTTTTAGCATCGCACAACGTGTTAATTTTGTTAAATTATACTATAAAAATGATGAAAAACCGGCAAATGTTTTTCGAGCATTACGGACGGATTTTGTTCGTCATGGACGGCCTACAGAGCACACAATCGCTAATGTAGTGCGTAAATTCGAACAAACTGGATCCGTAGCGGATATTGTGAAACCTGTGCATCATCGTAATGTGCGTTCGGCCGAAAATACTGCTGCTGTTGCTGCCAGTGTGGAGGATGACCCGAATGTTTCGATTCCACGGCGTGCTCAGCAATTGGGCTTGTCAAACACATCATTGTGGCGAATTTTGCATTTGGACTTACACCTACATCCATATAAAGTCCAACTGGTACAAAAATTAGAGCGTGGTGACCATGGAATGCGTCGGGCATACGTCGATTGGGTGAACGAACAACAGCAGCGAAATGCTGAATTTTCGCATCAAATTTTCTTCAGCGATGAGGCACATTTCAAGCTTGGTGGCTATGTGAACACCCAAAATTTCCGTATATGAGGCTCAGAAAATCCGCATGTGATTGTTGAGAGGCTATTGCATCCGCCAAAAGTCACTGTTTGGTGCGCATTATGGTCTGGTGGAGTCATCGGGCCGTATTTCTTTGAAAATGAGGACGGCGAGATGGTAACTGTGAATGGTGAGCGCTATGGCCGCATGTTAACCGATTTTTTTGCCACAAATTGAAGATATGGCGCCACGTGCCACACAACATGACCGAACATGGCCATATTGCGAACGAAATTTGAGGGACGCATAATTTCGTGTTTTGGTGATGCCAATTGGCCGTACAGATCATGCGATTTGAACCCGCTAGCCTTTTTTTTGTGGGGTTATGCGAAAGACCGTGTCTATGCCAACTGTCCGCCAACTCTTGAACATTTGAAAGACAACATTCGTGAAGTTATGACCGAGATACCGCCCCATATGTGCCGAAAAGTCATCGAAAATTACCTGTTCCGGATCAAGCTGTGCGAGGAAGCTCTAGGTGGACATTTGAATGATGTTGTATTTCACACATAATGGCATAAACCAAACTTTAATTTGAAATAAAAGTTTCATCGAAATTCGAATTCTGAGTGTGTTTTATTTCAATTTACTTTCGGAATTTAAAGTTGGAAAACCCTGTACTTTTATATTTCTATTCAAACATCAAAAACATTTTATTTTGTTCATCAGCATGAAGGACATAATGTATTCATCTTTTCCCACCAGGCAGTCGTTTTATTTAAAAAAATTAATTGAAAAAGCATTATTAGATTCAACAACAGCTTAAAACGATACCGCCCAGAGCTCATTTTACACTGATCCCATACAAGCCAATCGTGCCATACATATGTCATTTATTCGAAGCCGATTCTTGATTCTGTGGCCAGTTCTAAAAAACAACCTTTCGCCTCTAATTGTTGTCAGCATCAGGCTCAGTGATCCTATGCGCATCAGGTACATCCCCTCAGTAGCTGCCACTGATTCTGTCTCTGTCAGCATTTGTACAGAAATAAATCGTAGAAGAAGTGATCCAAATGTTGACATTATGTTTCAAAAAAAAGTTAGTTGGCTTTTGATGAGATAAAAAATCGATATACAGGGAAACTTCGAAATAACGTACCCTCGTTATAGCGTTCGCTCGATATAACGTCACTCGATATAACGTACATTTTACCTCGATATAACGTACACATTTTCAAAGTCCAAAGGAATATTTTTTTGATTATAGTTTTTCTGAAAGAACAATAAATTATATGTATTTTGATACTAAAGCTTGATTTGTACACTTAATCAATTCCGAAGTACAACTGTTTTGGGATTCCAGCTTCTAAATGAATCAAATTTTAATTTACAGTACGAAGGGAAACCGCGAGAAAGATTAGCTTCGTCTTCTAGTTGAATTTTCTCATTAACCTAACTCAAACAGCAACACAATAAAGTAATATAAGCTACGTTTCTGAGTTCTTTATTATGCTTCGATATAATGTACAATTCGATACAACGTACAATTTTGAAAGTAAAATGTACGTTATATCGAAGTTATCCTGTATACTGAAAAACAAATCTTCAAAAAGTTTTTTTAAAATCGAAAAGATGGAAAGCAAAAAAAAAATCGATTTTCTCGATTTTCTCGAGCACAAAAGATCGATCCAAAAAATCGAAAATCGGAATGGAAAAGATCGATCTTCTAAGAATCGATCCGAGATCGCCCAATCCTACATAGTAGCCCAAATATATGCAGTGACAGTGACAAATTGCTGCTCTGCTTCGCACTCTGTTCCTCTAATTTCTTTTTCGGTTGTATGTAATTCAATTATATACAATTTTAGACTCGATTATGTATATACAGTTACTTTTTTTCAAATATGACTTGTTTCAAGCGAAAATTAAATATTTCAGAGTCAAAGTTAAAATTATTTGGCTATTATGAGTGCAGAGGTGTAAAAGTCGTGGTTTTAGTAGATTCTAGTTGAAAATTCGACAGTAATTATTTAAAATGATATTGCAGAGAAATTAATTTTCATAAAAAAAGGAATTGAAGAGCGGTTAGAAAGATTTAACTTGGTTGATAGAAACATTCAAGTTTATTATGTATTTTAGAATAAAATAAATTTAGTAAATATGAAGTGTAATTGGTAATTATTAATACAAATTACAATCATAATACTTGCTACTAAAATATGATTAGCAATTGTTAATTGCACCAGCACCAGTTAATTGTGATTGACAGGTATACTCGTCATGCGTATAAATCAGAGACCATTAGCTATTTAAATTGAAATTTTTGAGAAAAACAAAACATATTCTCAAAATTCAAGATGTTCAGAATATTTTAAAGCTATGGCGGAATAAAACAAACAAATAGAAAATATAAACAGTTCGAGATGATGTGATGCGTCCCCGTATGCACTGGTTGAAAAAGGTTGAATAAGTTTACCAGTTCCCATAATGAATTTATTATTTGCGATAATAATGATTTTAGATGTTCGCATTGCTAAAAACTTAAGATCAGTAAGGAATCATGTTACTGGTGTTCGATTTGTAAAGTTCCATTATGTATAATACCCTGTTTCGCTGAATATCACTCCACAGCAAGATTCGAATTCTTAATTTTATATGCATAATATTTAATTGAATTCATTGCATTTTTAGTTCAATATGTATGTAATATAAGCTTATGTTAACCAAAGAAGTAAATATTAGTAATAAAAAATTTAATTTTATGGAATAAACCCATCTTTTTCATACAATATTTTACCAGCGCAACTTACTCTGTGATTGACGAATATACTCGTCATGGCTCGATTCTGGCGACACAAAACTGTGCACACTTTTTAATGGAGACGCCACAGCTAACTGGTTAATAGAGGTCGATGTTTAGACCGCGTTGACCTCCAAAATCAGTTTTTGTTTATATCGACCCCTGGGAAAAAGAAATCGACCCCAAGGGGTCGATATCGACCACTTTGAGAAGCCCTGGTCTAAATAAAAATTGTTGCATTGTACACTGAGCTACACTTGTTTTCTCTCAATCAATAATGTTTAATCATTATATCAAGCATCAAATTACCAAATATATCATAAAACGAAAGAGATGATTGTTGGACATTAAAATTCAATGCGGGGTGATTTCGTCCAGTGTGTGTTTCATCGAAAAAAACATACTTATGTTTATGTAAAGTAATTCAAGATAATATTACTATCAGTAACAGTGTTCTGGGATCGATACAAGGTGTCTTGGCCACATTTCAGACCAGAAAAATTGCATTGAAACCATTTCGAATTTTGCATGGATCTTTTCACTGTTGTTCGAGCATTTTCAAACACTTTCGATGTTTGGTCAAAGAATATCCGTCCTTGATGGTCTGCGTTGCTCTTTTATTCATTTATTCATTCATTTATTACTATCAACAGGCCTGAACATAAGCGCCCTAATGATACTTATCCTACAACATCTAATATCTACTTAAAACTATACCTAGCTGGAAAGAGCGGTCAAGTATGCCTTTTTCAAGCTTGCGCGAGATAAGTGACTGTCATAAAACAAGTAGCAACGGTTAAAAACACGAGACATACTCGATACGGGTTCGCTGTAACCGTAATTTGTACGAGAGTGAGGGAAGCGGAGAGTTCCTTAGTTCCTCCTACTTCCAACGTTGTCTGCCCATCCTTTTTTTAATTCAACGGTATATAGAATCAATAAGACCAAAGAAAAGCTTCAAATCTGTAGGACCAATTCACCCCACAGAAAATAGTCCATGTCACCCAGCACAACATCTTCTTCTTGAATGGCGTTAACGTTCCCTGTGGAACTTTTGTCGTCTCAACGTATGCATTAACTAGCGTCATTTATTAATACTTAGTTGAGATTTCTTAAACTAAATAACACGCCTTGAATGTATTCCGAGGGACAAGCTCTAGAATACGTGTGACCACAGTGCAAGTCGAAGGAAATTTCTTTGACGAAAAAATCCCCCGGCCAGAACGGGAATCGAACCCGAACACCCGGCATGATAATGTGAGACGCTAACCACTCGGCCGTGGATGCACGGATGCACACCCACACAACATGCTAAAATTAAAATGCAATTAATTTCATTTATCGTTATCAAACTTACAGTTTCGCTGCATTTGTTCCTCTTCTGTAGGTGAACAGAACTTTACTGCACAAGACACGAAAAGTTTGTTCAATCAGCGGAAAAAACCTTGAAACCACGATCAAAAAACTTACATTTTTTGACAATTAATGTGCTTACTTTGTTCATGCTACCGTTTCCTTCACCCTGGTAAATTTTATCAAAGTTTTTTTACGCTAGGTACGTACGGTTCAACAATGAAAGGAGATGACATTTAAAAAAAAAATTCAAGTAGAGTCGCACTTTTCGAGATAAAGGGGTGATCTAAATCATCCTGTATGTCCAAATCACCTCAACTTACCCTACTGCATCGCAAAATGTTCGTCTTGTTCGGCTCTAAAAGTCGTCTGAAGATAATTTTGATGTAGAATGTAGAAATGTAATATAAAAGTTAGAGAAAAAAAAAATCGTTGTTTCATGGTCACCCTAATGCATCTTAGAAAAAGAACGCTAAATCGATTATATCAAAAAATAGAAAAAAACCTTTTTCCTACAAAGTTGCTAAAAATAACTGGGGCTAGAACATTGTTCAACTATGTTCACCACTATCTATAAAGATAAGAAAGTTAGATTTTTGATTTCGTCAACAAATTTGGTCACTCTATTTTCGACAGCAAAAACAATAGTGCTCTATCATATATGACAGCTTTGTTGAAAGCAGTTTTTGTCTAGAGAATAACTGTCAAGCTCTAGATGCATATTTCCACTTAAGAGGGTAGTACACTATGGAAACTTGAAATAACCCTAAAAAATATTTCTGGCTCAAAATGTTCTCTGAGATGTTTACTTTACTGTAGTTTTTATTTATTTATTCATTTTCGTCAAACAAATGTAGACTACACACTTATACACTAATGTTACAATGTTTTCTTAGGTTAAATATTATTCTTGCGGTACATGTTTCTTTTTAGTTGTTTTTTATTCATTGTTGTGTCAATTATTTCGCAGTGCTGATTGTATATACGCATCATGCGATTGATAGGGGCGTTATTTGCATAATTTGTTCTGGATGTTTTGGTTGGAAACAAATTTCGCGTTCTTAGTTGACGCCCAGGTACATAGAAATTTAGTTTTTCTAGTAATTCAGCTGACTGTACTCGTTGCGAAATTAGGTCTTTAACAAAAGAAAGCATTCATTCGCTATCCAACTCTTGACGAGTAAAGTTCAGTGTCGGTATTGTGCGTTGCCACTTTTGCTATTGTGCTATTGGTACGAGTGAAGGTCATTGCTGTCCGCTTTCGACCTGACCTTTTGTGAAGTGGAACGAAGGAACAAAGGAAGCAGCGCTCTTGCAGCGAGCCGGATTGCGGCTGTTGAACTGATTCGGCATAACGGGATCGCCATCGCGTGACTGTCGCAAACGGGATTCATCATCACGTGGCTGCGTAAGCTATTCTTGCGCTATTGTGTTGTCTCCGTAGCGCGTAGCCTCTGTCTCTCCCTGATTAGGGCAGTAGAGCGCATTATTGGAACAACTTATATATTAAGGTACACATATTTATTATTAATATTATTATTCAATTCATTTGTTCATTGTTTGATATTATTATCAAACCATTATTATAAAACCACTCCCAATTATCATAATTTTTTTTTTTTGCTATTTTTTTTAAGATTATTGTTAAAATCAATAATAATTTAGAAATAAGACAGAAATTTTTGTAAAATGGAGAATAGTGGAGGATCTCCAGGGATGGAGATCTCCGATAATGAATCTCATATAAGATCTGGGAAAAAACATTAACGAGTCCCTCATAAGGAAGATAATTTTTCTGGGGACGAATCTGCTCATCCTACCAAGCCCCCCTCTAAGAAAATTGCAAGCCTCCCTTCTCAACCCACTGTTACTTCCACTCCCCCTCTCCCATCATCGATTTCGCTTCCCCCTTCTGATGCTTCCGATCCAACCCAATCCTCGTCCTCGTCCTCGTCCTCGTCCTCGTCCTCGTCCTCGTCTTCCCCCTCTGTTGTCTCCGCTCCACGTGTCAGAGTTTATCCAGAAGATGCACCTGGAACTGGCCCTTGGGTTGTTTTCCTCCGGCCAAAACCGAAAGGAAAAAACCTTAACGTGATTCAGATCATGAAAGATCTGGCCAGATACACTTCTGTATCTGAAATTCGCAGGGTTAGACCGAACAAATTGCGAGTTGTCGTGAATGAACGGAAACACGCAAACGAGATTGTTGCTGATCAACATTTCACTCTCGAATATCGAACATTTATACCCTCCCATAACGTAGAAATTGAGGGGGTGATAACTGAAACGGGTCTGACGAGCGAACAAATAAAAGCAGAAGGAAAAGGCAAGTTCAAGAAGCTCCCCTCAATGGAAGTGAAAATCTTGGACTGTCGCCAACTCGGGAAACTTTCCCATGATGGGGACCAAACTAAATTTACGCCGTCCGACTCGTTTCGAGTCACCTTTGCTGGTGCCGCCCTCCCTGACTACGTTATGGTGGACAAATTGAGACTACCTGTGCGACTCTTCGTGCCAAAGCCCATGACTTGCAACAAATGCCACTTCGTCAGTTGTCACACTTCGGATTATTGTGCCAACAAGGAGCGCTGTGCCACTTGCGGAGAGCAACATGAGGGGAAATCCTGCAGTGCGACTGAGCATAAATGTCCATATTGCGGGGGATCCCCACACGAGCTCTCAGTTTGTGAAAATTACAAGAGTCGCTGGGAGAAACAGAAGCGCTCTTTGAAGGAACGCTCGAAACGCACTTTTGCGGATATTTTAAAGGGCGCTTCTCCACTGGCCCAACAACAACAACCAATCAACACACAAAATGTCTTCGCCACGTTGCCCGTTGACGAAATAGAAGCGGACACAGCTAACGGGGGCACACCGTTCATTTTCCAAGGGAATCCCCGGCGCAAAAATGTGACCACTCCCAAAGTTCAAGGACAAGCCCCTCCGGTGATACCCCCTGTTAGCATGCCTAAAAAATCGAGTGCAGCGGACAAGCAAAATCAGGTTCCTCCTGGTTTCCGTGGGAATAATTCACCTTCGAATGGCCCAGCACTCGAGGGGACATCAAAAACCCCAACTGTCCCTGTTATTCCGTCCAGTTCAACTTCCCAATCGGGATTTATAAAGTTGTCTGACCTTTTGGACCAAATCTTCAAGTGTTTTAATGTTTCTGACTCCATCAGAACCCTTGTCATCTCAATGCTTCCAGTATTAAAGACAATTTTGCAACAATTGATGCAAACATGGCCCCTCCTTGCAATGATTATCTCTCTTGATGTCTAATTTAAATAGAGAGGTCGGAGATATCACTGTTTTACAGTGGAATTGTCGTAGTCTTATCCCTAAATTGGATACATTCAAAATTTTAATTCATAACTACAATTGTGATGTTTTTGCTCTGTCCGAAACTTGGCTTTCTTCGCGAGATGATATCTCTTTCCACGATTTTAATATTATACGCTTGGACCGTGATGATAGATACGGAGGGGTGCTTTTGGGGATCAATAAGTGCCACTCATTTTTTAGAATTGACCTTCCACCTATTGGAGGGATCGAAGCTGTTGCTTGTCATGCAAACATCAGAGGCAAAGACCTCTGTATTGTCAGCTTGTATTGGCCTCCGAGAGCTGCGGTTAGCCGCAAACAACTTGATGACATGTGCTCTCTCCTTCCTGAGCCACGATTGATCTTGGGAGACTTCAACTCTCACGGAACTGCCTGGGGGGAACAGTACGACGACAATCGTTCATTGTTGATATATGACCTTTGTAACAGCTTCAATATGACCGTTTTGAACACTGGGGAAACAACACGTGTACCTAAACCTCCTGCTAACCCAAGTGCTCTTGACCTCTCGCTTTGCTCGAATTCACTATCGTTAGATTGCAAGTGGAATGTAATCCAGAACCCCAACGGTAGTGATCACTTGCCAATCAAAATTTCCATCACCATTGGGTTGAATTCTTCTGAATCTATAAACATGGCATATGACATCACAAGACACATTGACTGGAAAAAATATGCGGGCGCGATTGCTCTAGCCATCAATTCCAGAGATGGTTTACCTCCATTGGAGGAGTATAACTTCCTTTCTCGTTTGATCTATGACAGCGCGGTTCGCGCTCAAACGAAACCCATCCCAGGTTCCACCATTTCCCGAAGGCCTCCCAATCTATGGTGGGATAGCCAATGTTCCAAGCTTTATGTAGAAAAATCGAATGCATTTAAAGCTTTTCGGAAACGTGGAACCCCTGAAAATTTTCAAACGTATTTAGCCCTTGAAGATCAATTTAAAAACTTAATCAAAGGGAAAAAACGTGCTTATTGGCGAAATTTCGTGGGAGGTTTGTCACGAGAAACGTCAATGAAAAAATTATGGAAAGTGGCTCGAAACATGAGAAATCGCTCTTCAACGAATGAAAGCGAAGAATATTCACATCGATGGATTTTTAATTTTGCACGGAAGGTTTGTCCTGATTCCGCTCCTGTGCAAAAAATTGTTCGAGATATACCACAAGATAGGTGCGATCTTGATTTCGAGTTTTCGATGGTAGAATTCTCTCTTGCTCTGCTCTCATGTAACAATTCTGCTCCGGGATCGGATAGAATTAAGTTCAACTTGCTGAAAAACCTCCCTGATGTGGCGAAACATCGCTTGTTGAATTTATTCAATCGGTTTCTGGAGAATAATATTGTTCCAGATGATTGGAGACAAGTACGAGTTATAGCTATTCAAAAACCCGGAAAACCCGCGTCCGACTTCAATTCGTACCGCCCAATAGCAATGCTGTCTTGTATACGGAAATTGTTGGAGAAAATGATCTTGTTTCGCCTTGATCGATGGGTTGAAACGACTGGCCTACTCTCAGATACACAATATGGGTTCCGCAGGGGCAAGGGGACGAATGATTGTCTTGCGTTGCTTTCTTCAGAAATTCAAATGGCTTACGCCGAAAAAAAACAAATGGCTTCAGTATTCTTGGACATAAAGGGGGCCTTCGATTCTGTTTCAATAGAGGTTTTGTCGGACAAATTACACTCTCGGGGTCTGCCGCCTCTATTGAATAATATGTTATATAACTTGCTTTGTGAGAAACATTTGAACTTTTCTCACGGAGATTCGGCAGTAAGTCGGGTCTCTTACATGGGCCTCCCCCAGGGCTCATGTTTAAGCCCCCTTTTGTACAACTTCTATGTAAGCGACATCGACAATTGCCTTACACAAAATTGCAGCCTAAGACAACTTGCAGATGATGGAGTGGTGTCTGTCGTAGGACCAAACGAATCCGACCTGCAAGGACCCTTACAAGATACTTTGAACAATTTTTCAACCTGGGCCATTGGGCTAGGGATCGAATTCCCCACGGAGAAAACAGAGATGGTGGTTTTTTCTAGGAAGCATAGACCAGCAAAACCAAAGCTTCAACTTTTGGGTAAACCGATCACTCATGCTATGTCATTCAAGTATCTTGGGGTCTGGTTCGACTCCAAATGTACTTGGGGGGCCCATATTAGGTATCTGAGTAAAAAATGCCAACAAAGAATAAACTTTCTCCGTACAATTACCGGCACCTGGTGGGGAGCCCACCCAGAAGATCTTATAATGTTGTATCGAACAACTATTCTCTCAGTGATGGAGTATGGCAATTTCTGTTTTCAATCAGCTGCCAAAACACACCTCATTAAACTCGAGCGAATTCAGTATCTTTGTCTCCGTATCGCGTTGGGATGTATGCCCTCAACGCATACCATGAGTCTCGAGGTTTTGGCAGGCCTACTCCCACTAAAAGATCGCTTCAATTTATTATCTCTTCGGTTCTTCATCCGGTGTAAGGTCATGAACCCATTGGTGATCGGAAATTTTGAGCAGCTGATCGAGCTAAATTTTCACTCCGGATTCATGAGTTCATATCATGAATTCATCTCCATGCAGGTTGATCCAGGTTCTTCGTATATTCCCAACCGTGTTTGTTTCCCTGACTACATCAATTCCTCTGTGCATTTTGATCTGTCCATGAAGCAAGATATCCATGGATATTCAGATTACCAACGATCGAGGATCGCTCCAACGATCTTCGATGAAAAGTATGGGGGTATCAATTGTGATAATATGTACTTTACTGATGGGTCCACTATAAACGAGTCCACAGGATTTGGAGTGTTCAACGAATTTTTTAGCACCTCACACAGTCTTCAGAATCCTTGCTCAGTGTATATTGCTGAATTGGCAGCAATTCATTGGGCGCTGGACAGCGTCGCCTCACGACCTGTTGAACACTATTACATTGTAACGGATAGTCTTAGCTCTGTCGAAGCTATCCGTTCAGTGAGGCCGGAAAAGCATTCGCCGTACTTCCTTGAGAGAATACGAGAAATTTTGAGTGCTTTATCCAGACGCTGTTATGTCATTACCTTTATCTGGGTCCCTTCACATTGCTCCATTCCGGGTAATGAGAGGGCTGACTCATTAGCAAAGGTAGGTGCAATTGAAGGCGATATTTATCAGCGTCAAATCGCCTTCAATGAATTTTATTCTTTAGTCCGCAAAAATACCATAGTTAACTGGCAACGCAAGTGGAATGAAGATGAATTGGGCCGGTGGTTTCACTCGATTATCCCTAAGATTAGCCTCAAACCGTGGTTCAAAAGTCTGGACTTGAGTCGGGACTTTATTCGCGCCTTCTCCCGACTCATGTCCAATCACTGTTCGTTAGATGCACTACTCTTCCGTTTCAATCTTGCCAGCAGCAATCTCTGCGTTTGTGGCCAAGGTTACCACGACATCGAGCACATTGTTTGGTCGTGCGAGGTGTATCTGGTCGCCAGATCGAATTTAAAAAACTCCCTTCGGGCCCGAGGAAGACAGCCCAATGTGCCGGTGAGAGATGTGTTGGCTCGGTTAGACCTTGATTACATGTCCCATATATATGTTTTCCTTAAAGCTATAGATCTTCGTGTGTGATTGTCCCTACATCCTTATACCCTCCTTTCCTTCCTTTGCGGGTAATTCGTCCCCTTGCTATAAATAGTAGAATAAGTTGAAATGTAAATACACTATAGATATACGAATAGATTTATAAATTGAGTGTTCATCAACATTGTTACAATTTCCTTATATCCCATCCTTCTCCTAAAAATATGTCACCCTCCTAAACTCGAGTACACCGCGAGTAATCGGTTTTCCACCTTACTAACCATAGATGTAAGAAAATTGTTTATATATATAGTTTTAAAATTATATTTAAGAATTCGGCTCCTTTAAACTTAAGTAACTGAGCCTGTAAAAATAAACGAATTAAAAAAAAAAAAAAAAAAAAGAAAGCATTGCAAATTCACGGCGTTCTTTTAGTGTTTGGATGTTTATGAGCATGCAACGTGCTTCATATGAAGGAAGTGGAAATGAGGTCCAGTTGAGTTTACGAAGTGCAAATAGAAGAAACTGTTTCTGGACTGACTCAATGCGTTCTTCATGTACGACCATATACGGGTTCCAAACGATGTTACAGTATTCCAGAATAGGCCTTACATATGTAATATATAAAAGCTTTATTGTGTATGGGTCCTGGAAGTTATGTGAGAAGCGTTTGACAAAACTTAACACACTATTCGCCTTATTTATTACAGAGTTGTAGTGTTCTATGAATGTGAGTTTACAGTCCAGGACGACGCCTAGATCTCTAACTATTTTACATTTTTCTACATTTTGATTTCCAAGACATATTACAATATTTGGTACATGTTTTTTTCTGCTAAATGTTATAGAGTTGCACTTTTTCACATTCAGTGTTAGTAGATTTTTATCACACCAAGTATGGAATACATGTATTTCGTTTCGAAATGCTTCGATGTCGTTTTCATTTCCAATTTCCGCGAAAAGCTTCATGTCGTCGGCATACACAAGTACATTGATACGCTTGAGAACGAAGGAGATGTCATTAACGTACAGAATGAAAAGAAGAGGACCAAGATGAGAGCCTTGTGGGACTCCCGAAGTGACTTTTACTGGATTTGAAAGAGAATTTTGAAAATGAACAATTTGTTCACGGTTTGTTAGATAAGAATTGAGCCACTTTAAGAGTCTTTGTTCCATTCCTATTTTCTGCAATTTGAAGAGTAGTAATGGAATGTCGATGCGGTCAAATGCTTTACTGAAGTCAGTGTAAAGAGTTTCTACGTGTTTGCCATTTTCCATTGCATTCAAAATAAAAGTCACAAAAGCCAACAGATTACTTGTTGGAAGACTTTTTCGTTAACTATTGCTTCGAATAGTTTAGGAATGCAAGAGATAATGGCAATTTCACGATAATTACGTACGTCAGATTTAGCGCCTGATTTAAAGATAGGTACCAAAAAAAGATTGTTTCCATTTTTCTGGGAATATTCCAGTTTGTAGTGACATATTGAAAATGCAATGTAAGGGAAGGGTGAGTTCCTCAGCCAGGTTCTTTAGGAATATAGGTGCTATTCCGTCAGGTCCTGGTCCTTTTGTTCCGTCTAATTTTTTTAGTGCATGGCATATTTCCTGTTGTGAAAGATAGTTCACCGATATGTCATTTGGATAATCCGGAAAAAATGAAAAGTAGTTCCGATCGCGATTTTCTTCGGAAAATGTGGTATATACTTCCTGAAAGAAATTTGCAAAGAGATTACAAATTTCGTTCGAAGAATTCCTCACATCCTCATCGAGATGCATCTGCGATGGGAAGTTATTGCTTTTCAGCTTAGACTTTACGTAATTAATGAATTTCTTCGGGCATGATTTGACTTCAGTTTCGACCTTTCTATTGTACTCTTCGTGTGCACTTTTGAAAAAAATTTAAATTTTAACTTAAATTTAATTCTTGGGAAATATTTTGATATTCAAGCAAATTTTGATGACTTTTGTCTATTTTGTATTTTTTATGTGCTTTTTGTTTTTTATTCTTTAGATTTCTTATTTGAACGTTAAACCAAATAGGATATTTGCTGGTTGAATTTCTTCGTCTTCTTTTCTTCGGCACAAATTCTGATATTATGTTATTCAGAATTTCGTGAAGAATATGTACAGTTAAGTTGACATCTCGTTCGCTGTTTAATAAAGTTTGCCATTCTATGGCTTGTAGGCTACATTTGATTGCTTCAAAGTTCGTCTTGTTATATTCCGGTACTTCTTCATACTCCCAGTCGATGGGCAATTGTCTATTATGTATAAAGATTGAGTATTCAATTGCTGTGTGAAATTTTTCATTTTTCCAAAGAGGAGTCATGGACTCATTCACACAAAAGTCGTCGGTGATGTTAGTGAATAATAGGTCTAGATAATATTTTTGGAAATATTCTACATGATTTATTTGGTTAAGACCAAGATGTGCAATTTCGTCAAATATATATTGTAGGGTTTCATTTTCCCCGACGACTGGGAGTAGAATGCATTCATTATCATTATCGGGAATGAAGTCTACTTTATTTTGATTGAAGTCGCCATAGATATGCAATTTCACTTCTGGTTCTAGTGTTTCTGCAATTCGATTTGCCGTCTGAAAAAATAATTCATACGACTTTTTATTTGCATGTTCGGGTGGGAAATATACAGAAGCAAATATGTGTACTTCGCCAGCTATAGATAATTTTGCCCATACATGCTCAAATTCTTGATGTTTTTCGGTTATAAGTTCCTCAGAAGTGAAATTTGCATTAATGGCAATGAGGACCCCTCCTCCAGACTTCTTCTGAGATAACGATAAGTTGCGGCCGTGCCGGAATACGTTAAAATTATTTCCAAAAACTTCTTCGCTTCTTACGCTTTCGTCCTAGCTAGTTTCAGTTGCAAGAATTACATTGAAAGAAGCGGGTAAAAGATTTTGATGAATTTCCTTCATTTTTGCTGGGCTTTTCATGCGATTGAAGTTTTGACAGTATATCAAAATTTCAGTCGCATTCTGTTGAGAAGGCGGAGAAGTTTTTGAAAGACTAATTCTACTTACTTTACTGTTTTGATTTTTTCGACTACTATTTCCCTCTAAGGGGCGCGTCAACGTCGTTGAAAATTTTGCGGACTGTAGAACTTTGTAGATGCTTCCCTAGCATGTTGTAGCCGTTGCGTGTGTTCACTGGACAGGAATGCTCGGTGTGATGTGAGGTCTGCCAAGGCGTCAATGCGTGAAACTTCCAGCTCTTCGTGTACTTCCAGGAAAATTTCACGCAAAAGGTTTGTGTCTGTTGGTAGACCTTCAGCTGCGAGCATTACTGATGCACTAGTTCTTGTAATTCCACGAATATAAACAGCCGTTGTTTGGTCGTGGAGGAAGGAAAGATACGTCCTCACTGTGTCCATTATTTTCGAGTCCCGTAGGCATGCTTTCAAAAAGCGTCTGTCGCCGGCAGCAGATTGCTCCGTAATTCTTATTATAGGAGGTCACATTGGGTCCAGAAGAGGAGAGCCTTCTCCAGCTGCTGAATTCGATTCCACAAGTGTTAGCGGAGTGGAATTTGCGTTTGACGTTGATTGGGTGCTGTTGTAATGTGGCTGATTTTCTGCTCGGTACGGGTTGATTGTTTCGCCCTTCCTGAAATTGATGTATTTCGGGACCGAGAGGCCAGCAATTGGATGGTCGGTATTTGATGGTGGGCCAGCAAACTGCACTTTTGCTGAGGCCAGCAGTTCCTTATCCGATTTATCGACGATTTATCTGTGTTGATTTTTGTTATTCGCATTGTTGCGAATGTGCTGGCTGTTGTTGCGTGCAGTTTGCTTCCTTCGCTTTCTGTTGAGTTTTGCTTTGTCGGCTGCTTTTTCTTGAAGCCTACGAATTCGTTGTTTGGCATCGAATTCCGACCAGTCCGGTTTCCAATGCCATTTATGGTCAAAGCGGCGCCATCCTGGAGAAGTGTGGTCTTCCTTCGTATGAACTATTTTGATGGATGCGCGGCTTTCAGATAGTTCCTCTTCTAAGCTTACAGTTGGCTTGATAGTGTGGGAGACACTAGAGGAAGACAAAGCACTTGAAATCACCGAATTTTTATCCCAGGTTTGTCCGATGCTCCGTTCCGAAGTTACATGCCAATTAGTGGAACTAAGTCTTTGCGTAAGGTGCGTGGATCCAAAATTTAAAACGCGTTTTTCTCAGAACTAAGTTTTGCGAACTGGTGGGTGTTCTACCCCTGGAACGGTCCATCCGATTTCGATGAAATAGTTTTTCCCAGATTCTCCACTAAATTTCCTGTCATCGTACGTAGGATTTTTCTGATATTTTGAAAAATACAATTTTGGTGAATGTTTTTTAGGCAAAAACGCAATTCTTTCACAAGAAATGTCATCATTTCGACATAAATCAATGTTTTAAAAAAATCCTACGTACGAAGACAGGAAATATATCCAAGATTACGTAAAAAATCATTGGTTAAAATCGGTCCATTAGAAAAACTTGTTTCGGCTGCAAGGGTTCAACAAACCGGTTGCGGCTGTTCAGGGGACAGTCCAATTGACACCAATTTTTGTTTGTCGATATGTCATCATCATCGGCGACTTCGATGATTGTGATTCGGTGATCGTTCTTAACGACTTCCCACGTTTTCATCGTTTTTTTATGCGCAGGGACATCTTTATGACCATCTTGGAAACGCTTATACCACTCCCAAACTCTTGTTTTACTCATAGCAAACTCACCATAGGTGTTTGTTAATATTTCATACACTTTATTTTATTTTTACGCAAAATTTTCTACAAATTATTAGATCCATTTTTTACCAAAAGAAATATAGCTGCTCTCACAAAAAGCATGTTGATGATTTGAAGAATTGAGAGAGGTGCAACTAGGATCGACGAACAAGAAAGATGTTTCATTCCATCGTTGCAAAGCTCGACCACACTTTTCTATGATCACACAGAATAAACTAATATTATTGATGTAATACATTTTATGTTTGCCTGAGATTATGCTTCTACTTGGCTTAGATGTTGAAGAGTTCGCGAAATAAAATGTAAAAAAAGAGGTTTCGGGATGCATTGCACCGACGCTTTTGCTTATAATGATGGAAAAGGCAATTCAAATAAAAAAAAATTATAGGTGGCTGTGTCCAAGATACGACCGTATTGTTGACGTAGACCTACACTGTTAATTTATATAAGTCGCTTGTTCATACCTTCGAATATTATTCTATAATGTTGTGAAATTTTAGAAACAACTGCTTAGTAGAATAATCTCTGAAATGGATTTTTCATTGTAGAATCAGTTGACGATAATTGATTGATGATTCATTCATGCCCTCGCAAAACAATATACTAGCTGATCGTATGTCGCAATTTATTTCATACCTCGAACGCTATTCCGGTGGCCTTTTTCGCAATTGAAATAGACTTGATTATATACATGTTGCACCAGCACCATTATTCCACATCTCATAATTACATCAATATATCTTTGGTGCTCCCGTGGTCGAGTGGTTAGCGTCACACATTATCATGCCGGGGGCCCGGGTTCGATTCCCGTTCTGATCGGGAGAATTTTTCGTCAAAGAAATTTTCTCCGACTTGTACTGTGGTCACGCGTATTCTATAGCTTGCCACTCAGAATACATTCAAGGCATGTTATTCGGCATAGAAATCTCAACTAAGTACTAATAAAAATGACGCAAGTAATACTACATTGAGACGGCGAAGTTCCTCTAGGAACGTTAGAGCCATTTAAGAAGAAGAAGAAGAAGATATCTTTGGCACCGCATGGAAACAACAACAATGACAATACTTGCAAGTATCAAATATAATGCTACATGTTATTTAGTATTGCCTCAAAGGAATCGCATCGCTCGAATCGCTCTAGGCATCGTTCGTATAACGTAAACCAAGCGCCAAACAAGCGTTCGCCATAGCATGCATACAGAGCCATACATTGGTGGCTTGAAACTACTAGGAATATGAATACTTCATCATTTACGCTATTCTCAAAAGAAACGCTCCTGTAATATTACTGGCATCAAAAAAAGTTGCATTCATGCTCGAGAGAAGCGCAGCTGTCACCCTTAGTGGGAGAAGTTTTGCTACTGGCAAGCGAAACCTAATCACATACAAAATTCCAGAACGTCATTCACTTTCTTGGTGAATAAACAAGTGAAATAAACTCTTTTTGTTAATAACAACCTTTTCGAGTAGTAGCAGTAGCAATGCTTCATTATGGTCAATATTAGCGCAAATGCAATCCTAGTTGAAGGCTGTTTTGCGACTGGCACGCGAACCCAAATAACTTATAACATTCCAGTAAGACATTCAAGATGCTTGGTATTCCCCAAATATTTTTTTGGCGCACAAACTTAACGCTTGCTTATTGCCCCTGGCAATGCGTTCGTTTTTTGCAGGGCTCGAGCCTGTATTCCTCTTTTTCTTACTATTCACACACTACGCGAAGCGTTCAATTTATGACGCGGAAAAAAACACACGATACGAATAACGCGAAAAACCGAAAAACAGAAACAGAAAAACCAAACGACGATATCCAAGTTGGATTACCACTGGTGGAGTCCAATCTTAGATCGAAGCGCAGCGAAAGCAAAGTGAACTGGATTGCTCAACAGTCTGATGCCGAATGAAAGTTTGTCTTAGCGAGATCCACTGTTTATACTCTAGGCAAGTATTCCCCTTCATTATTCTACTTTTCCTTTGCTCACGGAGACTTTGAATCCTACGATTTCCCCTCCGTCGACGATAAGTTGCTCGTTATTGACAGCTCTGTTCGGGAAAGCACACAAATGGATAGAACAAATGTATAGGAAAATGGAAACGCTTAAAGTTTTCATGAATTTTAACCATTTACAAACCAAGGGATTCTAATGTTTAGCACATTCAACAAATCTTACGGATTTTCCGATTCCTTTAGTATGTAAATCGCCAAAATCCGTTCGCGGCAAAAATAGTTATTAACGTTAACTTTATTTCATAAAGTTGTGACCTGTTTTCTGATTTGGCACCCTTAATGAAAGACGTAATTCTACGTCAAAAAAAGATTCATAAAATTGATATGGCGTTTTCTCTCAAGGGAGACAATTTGGTACGAATGTGCCGATAGGTCCACCAGTTGAACATAAGGATACAAACTGACAAATATTCGAAGTGTATTATTTTCCACTCTTCTAATCGAAAAACGAGAGATCGCGAAATTCATCAGATAAGAGCAGATAACCGCGTTGCACCGAGATACAGCCCGGTTTCTCGCCGTATTCAGATGCACAAAACGGTGCCCCAAGCCCGAGAAAGGACGTTTGGGGGCACGCTCACTGCCATAGTTGGTTGTCGGCTTGAATCGATACGAAAAATGCAAGCGGCGGAGGGCAGGAAAAGCTTTCGATGTGTTATTAGTAGTTTCCATAATGGAAAACTTGCTTTTATGACTCGCTCGGCGCAAAAGAGAAGCAATAATATGCATTGGAAAGATATGCTAATTTTCATATTCATTTTTCCACTATATCATTTACATATTTGATAAAATTTTGCTGGAAACCGGGAATATGTGAGTGCAACACGGGTTCGCCGGGGCTTCTGCATGAGCGCATACAGTACGGATGAATGGATCGGTGGCTGCGAGGGGAGAGAGCATCGATCGCATTTGGCTTGAAGCATGGTGTAGGTCATAACCGGTATTTATTATGTGTTTTAGCACTTTTTACCGCGCGCTCTTCGGCACATAACACGATAAGCGGCTTTTTAATGTGATTTTTCCACCTTTGTTGAACACACATATCTGCGGTGTGTACGCCTAGTTCCGACCGATATCAAGCACCAGCGATCTCCGTAATGCGTAGCCGGCATGCCAATCAAAAATATCCGCTGCTCTCGTTAACGTTCACGAAAAGTAGAAATAATTTTGAGTCGATGGTGCGAGCATTCTATTCGGCACAGGAAAATTCAAATAATTGTGTTGTTTTCTTCTGTCAGTTCATGTGAAATGTCAGAGACTGCTTTTGAATGGTTTCTGTTGAACCTCTCATCGAGCTCACAAATTGGCAAATGAGAATCAGTTTGGATCAAAATTTGATAATTATCACTCATGGACCAAATCGAGCATTCACTTTCCGATCAAATTTTTCATTGGTTTTCTCAAATTTTCAGACTTCATCTCTGCATTACAAATAATTGAACTATCATTGATATTACTTGTCCTATGGTACTCCAGCAAGGAACGTCATCCAACCTGAGTTTTCACTGATACTACTTTAAAGTTAGAGCATCCTAATAAGGTTGTGAGCATTCTGTTGAGACATGATAAATGGATCCAAGTTATCAAATTATACTCGACACAAAAATTATAGGAACAGAATGCAAAGTCAATTTTTTAGTGATTTTCGACATGCTGTAATTTCGTGAAAAATCAACGTATGAAGAAGGGATGTAAATAATTTCGAAGCTCCAACTTTGAAGTATAGAATATTCTGCATACACATTTTTATCTTGACGTGTGTGTAGGTGTAGGGTGCAAAAATATCGGAGAGAAATAAAAAACCGCTTTCTTTCTGTATTTTTTTCAAACATTTTGTGCACTAACAATTTTTCTTTCTAACCAACTCATTAGCAAAGCCCATTAACCTTATCAACCTGCTTACACTGGGTTCCTAGAACTGCTGATTTTTTACGAAATTACAGCATGTCAAAAATCACATGGAAATCCCGACTTCGCACTCTCTTCTTCCATTTTTTTTGTCGAGTGTATTTATAATGTTTAGAACTGTGCAAATTAGAAAAATTCAAAACACTATTACAGTTGTATATCAGCTGCTGAAACCAGCTGTATATAGCTGGTTTCGGATCCATCAGTTCATGGGGCTTGAAAATTGATGTATGCTTTTATTCGAGCGCTTGTTTGAAAATATCATAAGATTTGTTGAGTTTAGTCAACAGTTCTTATTTCTAGATGTCTTATTTCTAATAATCATTCATTTTATCATGGAACACTTCGAGAATAATTGAAGTCTCAACTTTATGTTAATACGTTGGCTATTTTCTAAAGTACAGTTCAATTTCAATATCAAAAAAGAAAGGTGGGTAATGTCAGGTACATAACCGAAAAGACATGGGACTACACCAAGGCCAGTCAATTTAATTATATTGTTTTATTTTCACTTGTTCGCATTTCAACGGATGATGTGAGCACTGCCGTAGTGTCCGGGCGGAAAACCCGGCATTGGCCGGGGGCGCTGGTCCTTTGAGGCGCCAAATCCAGGAATTTTGAATAAAATTGAGGAAAACACACTTATCATGAGTAGTTGCTTCTGTCCGTAAATTAATAAAACCATTAACCTCTTTCTGATTTTCGCAAATTGAAACACCCAACACCACATTACATCAATATCCTTTTGATTATTCGTTACGCATACCTGGGCGCCTCTCCATGCAATGCAAAACAGATGCATGGAGCCAATACATAGGGGCGGAGGGGCGCCGAAATAGGCCGTGAATGGCCGTGCGATGTTTTACAGTTAAAGTCTATTTCAGTTAGAATTTGGCCGCATAAAGTAGGACATTTCTCAGCATAGAAATAACGTACAAAAAAGGGAAGGTTTTGTAGGTTTATCAACTTTAAGTTAGAAAACATGAAAATTATCCGTCATCTGTCGGACGATTTTTTGAACTTTTCGTGTGATACCACCCATCATTTTCTGCACAGTACTGCTGGTAACTGTTTTTGCTATCTTCTTGGAAAAGTGGTGCATTTGATTTTTTTTTTGATGTTTCTACCACATTTCTTCATTTTGCCTTTGATATTGTCCAATATCTCTCGAAGATCCGAACAATTTGGTGGATTGAAAGTTTTTTCTATGAACTCGATTTTGTTCTCTATATACCACTGGATGCCATCCCGGCTGTAATGGCAGCTTGTCAAGTCAGGCCAGAACTTCACTGAACCATTGTGTGATAGAATGAATGACAAAATCCTGTTCTGAAGACACTCCTCCGTGTAATTGTTGCCCCAGTGATGACAACCATTGTCTTCGTTCCACAACTACAGATCCCTCGCCAAATCATCAACTTACGGGCAAATTTCTCTGCGTAAACAAATTTGAACCTACCCTACGCTTGACAAGGTAAAATTTGTTTCCGACTATTTGCCTAAAAATCCATTTTTACGTACCCTATGATCAGAAAGTATCGGGATTTTTTAAACAAACAAAATAGAATTAAATTTCAGGCAAATTTATTTTATCTCTTTCAAAATATGATTAATCTTAAGCAACACACATGTGTCAACGCTTGACCCAGTCACCCATGCATCCCTGGTAGGTCAACGAAAGGATGGTTTTTAGTTTCCTCGTCACATTCACTTTGATCTCATCGATCGATTGAAATCTTTTTCCACGAAGTGGCAACTTCAACTAGGGAAACAAAAAAAAAAGTCGCGCGGGGCCATCAGGCTTACTCGGTGGTTTTTACTTGATGTTTGGACAAATAATTCAATACAATTCTGGCTCGGTGCGATGGCGCGTTATCATCATGCAAAATCCAAGCATTGTCGGCCCACATTTCTGGTCGTGGTTCTGGTCTGGACGCTTCAAAACGGATAAATAATATTCTTTGTTGACTGTCTAGCCCGGTGGAAGGTGCTCATAGTGCACTACGCGTTGACAATCGAAGAAAACAGTCACCATCACCTTCACTTTTGAGTGGATTTGTTGCCGTTTTTTTCTCGTCTTCGAAGCGCTACTCGGACTTTGTTTCTATGTCAAATTCATAGACCTATGTCTCGTCGCCCGTAATTATCCGTTTCACGAAGGTTGGATCACTTTGGGCTTGAGAAGTCATCTCTTCAGCAACTGTCCGTTGATGGTGTTTGTGCACGAAATTCAGGTCCTTCGGAACGAGCCTGGCTACCACGCGACTCATACCCAAAACGATATGCTGTGCCGTTTCATATGCAATGCCAAATTCACTAGACATCTCTCTTAAGCTGGTATGACAATTTTCAAGCACCATTTCTGTCACTTTATTCAAGTTTTCATCGGTGTTTGACTTCTCCCGCTAACGTTTGAGTACGGTATCTATAGTCGATTTTGGAAATTTGAGGAATTCTGCAATCTTTCCTCCCGACCACGTCGGGTTCTCAATGTGATTGTGCGACATTTTTTCCGCCTTTCGCGTTCCATCGTCGTTAACTTTTGGGTGTATCCTTCAATTTTGTCGAATTCTGTACCACTGAATAAAAAAACCACCCGGATCAAAACGCTATCCATAGTTTCTCGATGTGACAACTAGGGGCGCTGAATTGAATAAAAATAAGCGACCAAATTTTAACTGAAACTTTATTTCTTAAGCTGCATTATAATAACGCATACTCCTAAATAATGTCTGTGTTATTGAAAGACAATTTTTGAGCAATTTTTTGTGCTGGAATGAATAAGCTTGCTAGTCTGGTTTACACTAAAGTAAAAATGGCACAGACCGCGCATCGTGCGAACACAGTTTCAGCAATCGTAAAATGATGCAAAATTATCTGCGTTCTAAAATGAATCAAGACCGACTCAATGGCTTGGCTTTGTGCGGTAAATTTCGAGTCCAATCGGTAGCTAATATTTAGTATGTCCACCTCCATTTCGGATCACTTTGAAAACTCGATTTGACATCGAGTCAGACAGTTTTTAAACTGTTGCCATATTGATAATAGCCCAACATTCCTGAATTACTGCCTTAAGACTGGAAATGTTCTCATATTGTCATCCGTTTGCATAGACCATCTCGGCCAAGATTCTCCATAGGTTCTCTATGGGATTGCAATCGACTGCCAGCAGGTCATTCAAGAAGCGGAATGTCCTTCTCGGCAAACCATACCTTCGATTGCTTGGAAACGTGGATCTATGCATTATCCTGCTGAAAAAACCACATCCTCGGTAGCGTTATTCTCAATATGGCCAATCAAAACGTTCTCCAGTAATTAAGGATACTTTTCGGAGTTCATTCGGGTGAAAATGAAACGAATGGGAAGCTTGCTGTGATAGGAAACCGCTCCCCACACTGTCAAACTTCCGCCCCCAAAGTTTCGCTTCGATCTCACGATATGCCGTTGACTTAAATTGTACCAATAGCAACTGTAACAGTCCGGACCATCCAAATTGAACTTTTTTCGCCGGAAAATACAACGTTTCTTGTTTCCATTCCATGTATTGCCGGGCGAAAATGAGATGGTTTTGCTTATGGGTGGCGGTCAGTTTCGGCTTCCTACTGGAACAACCGATTCTGCCTTAATGTATGAGCAGGACATCGTTTCCTGGTTGCTTCGTGTCTTATTCGACCTTTAAGACGCAAAGTAAATTTGGTGTTCCCATTTGTTGGTCGTTATATTCCATATTTATGGCACTATTTGAAGAAATTCCGTACCACTTTCTCAGATAGACCAATTTTTGTTACGATCGAGCGATTAGAAAACTTTTGTTCACTGAATATCTTTATTATTTTATTTTCCGCCCCTCTTCCGTCAATAGAATACCTTTCGCCATTCCTTTAAATTCTACGTAAATCACTAATCTGACCAACTTCTTACGTTGCACATCTAATATTTATCTTGTAAATTGAACATTCCCAAGTATTTTTTCAAAAACCACAGATAAAGGCTTGGTGATTATGCGAAAACTCGATTTTTATGCCCTGCGGCTAAACGTATGTCTCTGGGAAAAACCACGTTTGAATGTTCATATCCACCGATGCCAACTTGTGTGTGTGTGATTGTGACGCACGTCCTTTCAATAAAAGTGACTTAAATTTACTATCACTACAGCAAATAAGTATCCCGATAAAAAGAACATTCCTAGTTGTTTTGTAAGTGTTTCAAGTTTTTTTTTCAAGTGCGGCTAAACGAATGTCTATCACTGTATATCTGGATATTAATTGTTACTTACCTTTTCAACACGGAACAAAGCCTGATACACATTATTTGCACCTCTTGAAAAACAACAGCACAACAAAAGATCATATAGGCAATCATAACAATCACAAACAATAACAAGCGAATTGTCAAAGGACCAGGAACGGATGGAAAAGAACCCGCTATACAACGCGCAATTGTGTTATAGCGAATATTCCAGACGCAATCCAAACAAACGCTATTCAAATGACTATGGGCCAATCGCACAAATAAGGCACGTAATGTTAAGAACAGGAATAGTTGCGAATAAACAATCGATCAGTATAGATCAGCGTCTTGATTATATTCGATCTCACCACACCATCGAATAGCCAGTCTATTCTCCTCTCAACACTCTGGAACTCCTCTCAGAAACTAACTGGGTGGAGACAGTACGTCCATTATGGTGTACCACGACAAGGTTTTTTTTTAGAAAATAAAATTTTTAAAAATAAAATATTTTTTTGGTATTTCGAACTTTTGGATTTTTTTTTATTTTGAGATCCATGAAAACATAATTTTTATTGAAGTGTACCTGTTTTTGATATGTGTTTTTCAGATTTTTAGAGGGTTAGACGGTTCATTTTTTTCAATAATTTTGAATTTTGGATTATTAAATTAAGTTTTGAGACACAGTACTGCTGTGTTCGTACTTGTTTTTTATATTCATGACTTCATCATTCACCATTTCATGATTCATGATTTGTATCGAGTTTTAAGGCAATTCTTGAATACAGCTATAAAAATGGATTTTGCGTTGGATAAAGTATATTGATTATAGATAATAAATATAAAAAATATAATATATTATATTTAAATATAATAAATAAAGTATTTTCTTTAAAAACACAAATACCCGGTATAAATTTGACAAAATGTATTACATATTTAGTGAAAATACAGTTATGAAATCAAAACTCGAAACATAGAATATTTCCAATTGTGATAGTAGAGCGGTAAAAATTGTGTGGCAAAAAATATTTAAAATACCAAATGTCATAGTTATAACAATTAAACACGGACGAATGTATCAAAATTTGTAAAAAATAGTACTTAATTATTTTTCACAATCTGACCAAAAAAGTCACTGATGGATACCCCCACTTGAAGTCAGGCCCGGACTGTATGAGCATCTTCCAACAAAGCTTTCGTATATTTGCCAGAAGACTGAGGAGAAGTGACGGCAACTTGCAGTAAATCAATTATTTTAAAATGTTTTCCTGATTTTCACCGTCTGCATTTTTTTATTTTTATGAAATCGATGATTAATGAAATCGTAAATTTAAATTCATAAGATCAAACATATAAACATCTGTTATATTTATAGAATTATCCAATTTCGTATAACAAAACTCAAAAAGCCAAAAAAATTGACTATTCGATGGTAATTTTATCATAGTAAGATACTATGAGTATACTTCTATATTTCTATATTTTCTTTTACAAGCTATTGAGAGTGTCGTTAAAAAACTACGTTTTTAGTCAGTGAACTATATAGGGATTAGGAGAAATTATCTAATTTTCTAATTAGCAACACTATGAAACCAAATTGTGGAGGTTTCGGGGTGCAATAAATGTTTTTACGGTGGTTAGACACTCTACACTCTCTTTTTAAGGGAACTGCCACACAAACGAAACATAAATTTTTGCATTACTCGAGAATGATTCAAGCAAGTAAAACCAAATTAGGCATATGGAGGTTTTATGGGGCACGAAGCGTTTCTATGGTGAATCGACACTTCTCCTTCCTTTCTAAGCCCCCCTCAGACAATTGAAACACAAATTTCTGCATAACTCGAAAACTAATCAAGCAAACGAAACCAAATTTGGCATGTGGAAGTTTTAGGGGACAAGAAACATTTCTAAGGTGGTTCAACACCTCTCGAAGGGGCGGGCTGCCATAGCAATGAAACATAAATTTCTGCATAACTCGAGAACTAATCAAGCAAATGGAACCAAATTTGGCATATGGAGGAGCAATAAATATTTTTATGGTGGTTTGATACTTCTTTCTCCTCTTTAAAGAGGAGGAGGGGAGAGTGCTGAACAACTTGAGGACTAATCTAACAAATGGGATTAAACTTAGCAAATAGAGGTTTTAGGGATCGATAAACGTTTCTATGGTGGTTCGACACTCCACCCTCCCCTCTAAGGGGAGGCTATCATACAAATGAAACACAAATTTCTGCATAACACGAAAATTAATCAATCAAATGGAGCCAAATTCGGAATGTGAAGGATTTGAATATGAGAAATGTTTCAATGATGGTCCCTCCCTCCTGATATGATATGAAGAGGGGGTCCCGTAAAAATAATACACATATTTCAACCAAATATGACAATTGTTTTTTTTAATGTGATAAAAAGCACTCCTATACCTTCTTCTATCTATATAAATAAAAATGGATCACCGAATGTGTTGATAAGAGCAAAACTCGAGAAAGGAATTGTCCGATTTAGGAGTGTCTTTATTCTATCATATTTTCTGTATCAAACATTTATTCCATGTAACGGAGAAACATGTTATTTGCAAGTGGTTGAAAAATCTTGAACGAGAATTGTGTCTGAAAATAATCTGATATTATAATGACGAGTTTTGTTAGAAGTACTATAATATTATAGTAAAAGATAATTTCAAAGGGTATATTAGAAGATCAATCAATGAACAGTTCTGCGATTGGACCCATAAACGTGCGCTTAGTAAGAAAACGTGAATGTGATAACGAAAAGTAAATTTTGGGCGGGACGAAAGTTTGCCGGGTCAGCTAGTATATAAATAAAAATGGAATGGATGAGAGCAAAACTCGAGGAAGGAATTATCCGATTTAAGGCTGTCTTTATTCTATCACATTTTGTGTATCAAACATTTATTCCAGGTAACGGAGAAACATGTTATTTGCAAGTGGTTGGAAAATCTTGAACGAGAATTGAGTCTGAAAATAATCTGATATTACCATGAACCCATGAATCTGCGCAAAAAAAAAAGAAAACGTGAATGTTTGAAGGTATTGATAACAAAACATAATGTTTGGGCGGGACGAAGTTATAAATAATGTTTCTTTCACGGTAGCCATTCTGATGTAAATTTGCGCGAATCGTATTTGAAGAATTTCCTTTCACATTTATTTTATCCGACCTGATATCTACGACAAAGCATCTGTTCGAACGATTGTTCATATATTCAAGAGAAGGTAAACAGATACTTTGTTTGATTTCAGTGATTAATTCGCACTCGAAATAACTTTGTTGTTTGGAGGCAAAATAAGCCACCACTGGATAACGACTTACATTGTTTTGTTTTTAAAGCTGATATACCTTATCACATGTTGATCTTCAAGGGGCTCCTTTTGTGACTTTGACCCTGGAAAAATATGCCAACCCAACCAAAACCCAAAACCAAAACGGACATGTTAAGAAGAACTTCAATTATATCTTTGGAAACTCATGTCTCCCAAAACTTTGATGCAGTTTCTTGCAATTCAATATACTGTTTTTCTACCTAATTGGCCAAATATTTTACAGAAAAGTGTTTTCAATGTTTTTTACTGAAATTGAAACAGATCGAAAAGTACAACATTTTTTTCGATGCAGACATATAGTGGGGGGAATATGAACAGGTTTGTAATAAATGAAGTGTAGAGGTTTATCGATCGCGAGAGGAATAATTTTATCGTGCGATATCGAAGTGATATCGTGCTTTTCAGCAGTATAAACCAACAGACCCTCAGCTATTTTGCCTTTGGTTCCAGTTAGCTTCTAAACAGTCCATATTTGGCGATTTGATTTCCGTTTATAGACGCAGGGCATTCCTTAGGAATAGATTAAACAGACTTTTCACAGTCCATCTCACTCCCACGGACAACTGTCCTTTTTACCCCACCAGTACAGTTATTTCAATAATTTAAATTTTCCACTCAAAAATGAATTTACTTTTCCGTACATACCTAATATCGCCTCTCTGTTAACTCACAAACCGAAATATAACCATTAGCGAATTGAATTTCGATATTAAACCACTCAAAACGCTTCATTGCAGTGGTGGTAATACGGACAGATGGTTGATTTGTATAGTTACATTTTGAATTTCAGATTTCTGTTAATGAGAACACCTTCTATCTGTTATTCTATAATATTTAAGCAACTCTATGGCAATGAATACTGATCAAAAGTGGGAAAAAAACGAAAATCATACATGATTCCGCGTGTGGATGTAATTTTAGCTGCTCCCCGCGTTCCCCTGCGATTTGTCGTTTTTTTTTCTTTTAATGAAAATTTATTTTTCAATTTTTTGTAGTAAAAATCGTTTGATAGCTTGAACTGGAATATTCTTCGAAAAATGGGGATTGTAGCGATACGTGGACGTAGCAAAAGGGTATATTCTTCAGGGTGTTCATTTTATCACCTCCTCCCCTGTATCATTTTTGGTTGTTTCTCTTCAAGCGAAGTAAAGATGAGAAAAAAAAACATTAAAAAGGTTGTTCGGTGGAGTGCAAAAAATAATAAAAACGTTCGGTTACGACGAATGGCGGATTGGGAACCTAAATGAACCAATGAACGCAATTCTTGGCCGCGTCTGCCCGCAGGAAACTGGTTTTCTTTCTCGCCTGATTCTCTTCTGCAATACCTATTATAGTTAACCATAACAATTTTAGTAGACTTTAAATCGAAAATTAAACCTGTTATGCGTTCCTGGCATGCAATAGATTGTATGTACATGGAAAACGGATTAAAGCAAGAACTAACATCATTTGGGTTTGTTTCATTTGCCGCGGTTCCGTCGGCATCTTGAGACGAGGGTGCCGCGTCCCAACATTGGAACGAGCACGTGTTTCCTAACATCGATGCTCTGCCATATCGATGCGTTGCTAACCTTACGCTACCGGACGGAAGATGTCGTTTTGTTCCGAAATTAGCTTTTGTGCATTTTAGTTCTGTGTGTGTGTATCTTAATTGAGTTGTTCAATTTTTTAACATTAGTTTAGGATGATTGTTATGCGAAAAATTGTAAAATTATTCAAACTTTATAGAAAGTAGAACGAAACATTGGATTTATGCTGTACTGTGAATCTTTTTAAAACGTGTGCTAGTAACTGATGATAATATCAGGCGTATATTATGAATTGTATATAAGTATTCATAATATTCTTTGCTAGTACTTTGATGAGACTGCATCCCATTGCATAACGATCGGCCTATCTATCGGCCCCATTGTGGATTCCCCTTAATTTACCGTGTTTATATGGCGCCAGCACTGACAGGTACGCTGAATCAACTTCCTTACTTTGGATCAATTTTCATTTCATTTTCACGTACCGTCGTCAAGTGGGCATCTTGAGAAAAACAAGAAGAAAAGTCATCATTCACCCGTAGGCATCAATCAAATTGTGGAACAGAACCGGCGGCGGCGGCGGCGTCGGCACAATTGTGTGAAAGAAGCAGAAGTATGTCAAAGTCAAAAATTGTGTCGGCTCTTCTCAAAGACCGGGACCAAATGAGCTCTAATTTATTTCCAATGCGGTGTCAATCATTAATCGCAGGACGACGATGGCAATTTCGCAACAGGTAGAAGGGCGCGCGTTTCGTACGACGTTCGTCACGCCTTAGTCCTAGAATTTGCACTTGTGATTCTGATTTGGGTCCTTTGAGTTCGATCCTCTCAGGATGCTGTGTAGGCTTGAAACGACGAAAACAAAATTAGCCAACAAAAGCAATCCACTTGAGATGCCAAGTTTCAGACAATGCTAGAAGTAGGAAAGAATAACAAAAAAAAAAACTGCTCGTTTTGACGTTTATTATTCTTCGTGCTTAATCTGTGCCAGGAGTTCCGAGTAGGATTTGTTTTAAGAACGCATTCTGGAGCAAAGTTTTTGCAATGTTTTGACGAGTGCAAAATTTCGCTTGGTGGTCCTTCGATCTAATCCCGTCTCTTGTTCTTGTGCTATGCTGCGGAGTACTAAGACGTCACGTAGAGAGGAGGCACGGTATCCTAATGCAAATATACTTTGTGTTGTAAAATTTAAAAGTCATTTTTGTTGTGGTGAGTGGTGAAAAAAATGCTTACTCAATGCTAGTAGCTAAGAGATAAGTTCTTGGAATTTTTCATATTTATCAGCTCAAATCTGGACCATATTCAATTAAGGGCTTCGCAAATTTAGGAAATTATACGTCAGATTGACAGCTACTATATATATTTCTCTGCTAGCACGGCAGTGGAACTCCATACAAATCACTCGTCGAAAAGTGTCTCCTTTTTCACCGCTTGTTTACATCGACGAATATATATTTTTTCCACTATGTTTCGTAGGAGAGTGTATGCATACTGACAGATTTCTACTACGAGGTGTTTAATGAAGGTTGAAACGTGGGAATGTTTATGTTTATATATGAATTATCGTACGATTTAATTGAATGCATAAAAGTTGTCAACAAAACTGGAGTAAGCACGTCTTTAAATTTGAACAAATATTGATAAGAGATTTCCAGCAATTCTTGATGTTTATTGCGTGATTTGGTTACTGTATCAGTTGTTTGAAACGAATGTTTAGTGTAATGATTTTATTTTGAGGTTTATATTAACAAACATACAGGTAATATAAATTGCATGTATATGATGCGCCTAGCCAACCCATACATGCAAACGTGGAGGCGATATACATACATCAAATCATAAATTTAATCGTATAATTATAGTTTATATAACACCATACACCCGTATACATGTATGTGGTCTCAAATTTCGTATGCATATGCCTATTATGTACATCATACAAGTAATGTGTCTTGGATGTATGTATATCGCCTCCAATTTTGGATTTTCCTACGATTTAATGTTTGCTGGGCATATGCTGGACAGGCCCAAAGGCAGTTTTAAATGGTTAGAATATGAATGAAATTTTTTACTCCATGTTATTTGATTACTTGAAACATGTAGTACTGAACTTTATTTAACCATTTCTATATAAATTTTGCGATATTTCCACTAAAACACAATCGACTATCGGGAATGAAGTATCCGATTACAACTCTTTCGTATCATATGACAGAGCTTTAACTTCCCTAAAATCATATTTCAGATAGCCGTGCGAGATAGCTGCGGCTTGATAATCCAAACAACCGGAATTCAAATCCCATCGGAGCAATTTTATTACCATCGCCACCACTCACATCAAACATTTATATCCCTAATACTTATGACAGACATACAGCTGTACTTGCGTTGTACTTCGAAAATTTTATGTCTGTCACCATGTACAGCGCTAGAACCATGCAAGCAACTCGGTACAATCGCTGTACCTGTACCGACCTATTTTTCCGCTGTACATGGCTACAGTTGTACTGTGCGCAGCGCCATAGACGGTTAGTGGTGGGTAGCATGAACAAAACGAATCAAAACATTTGGTATACATTCTTTTCATTGACTTTCTCTTGAGTTAATAACTCAGATTGAAACATATTTGTTGTGTTCGATAGTTTAGACGCTAAATAAAAACCTTTTTCATTGAAATATTGGTGAAAATACAATGCAATAAATTCAAACTTCTGATTGTCAGTCTGACATGCGGTACAATGTACAACCAAAGTATGTGTGTCATGCTATCGTGGTACCTGTACAACGCTGTACACGTACAGCGCTAGTACAGTTGTATGTCTGTCCATGGTATAAAAGTCAATTGATTAATTCCTATTTGTACAAACATAAATGTTTATAAAGGTTCTATATACATACAAAAATGATGATTCCCGGGGCTGAACATTTTACTTTAATATTCAATAATTTTAACATTCGTATGACAACAGACTTATTAGGTTGCATTATAGTAAGTTATCTCTAATTCGACATCTAGTTAATTGGACAGACCTGTAATGGGACACTAATAATTGGATATTTTCTCCGCTAATTGGATATTTTTGTAAACATCGAGTTTGGGACTCAAATTATGGCTCCAGATTGAAAGTCGCCATCAGACGTCGACACTCTACCACTGTCATCGTGAATGTCCAATTACAGATCACAATCACCTCTAATGCGACACTGAGTAGCGCCTCGGTATGTCGAATTAGAGGTAACTTACTGTGTATGCTATTTGGGCACATCATATATAACCCAAATATCGTATATTTGATGCTCTATAAACGATAGTTATACGATTTAATGTTGGCTGGCTTGGCATTGCTTGGCAGCTTGGTTTGTCAAGTTCATAATCTTATGCGTACAGTTTTGAGTAAAGTGCAACTGAATGTTGAAATTGAACTATATTATTTTTGTAACTATGTATATCATAACGCAAAAGACGGGCAAACAGATAATCATTCGTTCTTAAAAGTTAAAAATAAAAAAAGCAACTTCAACTTTACCTTTTCTTGAAACCGGAAATATTCGGACTTGAAAATAACTTTTAACGTAATATTCCAAACATACATGTATTCACAAAAATCTATAATAATTATTGTAATTATGACGAACATTTTCCGCCATTCGTTTTTTTGTTGTTGTCTGTAGTAAATCGTATATACGCATGACAAATCAGATATGTATATCACCTCCACTGTATATGTCAGCTAGGCGCATCATATACCACCCAAATATGGGATATATAATGCTGTATGTACGCAGGTTATACGATTTAATGTTTGGTGGGCAGTAATGTCGTGAATACTTTTGCAAGTGGAAAATAAATGTGTTTTCGTTGCTCATGATGCGAACATAAATAACAATATAATACAGTAATTTACATTTAATACGACATGCCGAGGCACCACTCAGTGTCGCATTGGAGGCGATTTTGGCCTGTAATTGGACATTGGCGATGTGAACGGTAAAGTATCGACGTCTGGTGGCAACTTTTAATGTGTAGCCATACTTTGGGTCCCGAACTTGATGTTCACAAAAATGTCCAATAAGAGATACAAATGCCCAATTAAACGTGTCGCATTACAGGTCTGTCCAATTATCTAAATGTCGGATTAAATGTAGCTTACTGTATATAAACAATATTATTCCCAGTTGTTTTGAAGCATGTCGCACAAATTGACAATATCATTCAGTTGTCAGTGCAAGTCGGTGCAATTTTTGGAGTGTAAAAAAAGTTCACAGTTTACAATAAAAACAATCTCAAATTGGTCCCCATTTGTTGCTTTAAGTTACTATCCCCTGCTGCTAGTCTGCCCAAATATACATGGTTGACGTAGGCGCCAACTGTGTTTTTCAATTGAATTAAAATAATAAAAATCATAGAAGCCCTCCGACCCACTTTTGACCGTAAATATTCATTAAATAGAGACAGATAGATAGATTATATAGAACAGGGATGGCCAAACGGTAGTCCGCGGTCTACCGGTCGCCCGCGTAGGTATTCCTAGGCGCTCGCCAGCAGAATTAAATATCCCTTCACCTTTTGCGTTTTCTTTTTTTTTCTTTAAAGGTGTTCATGCTACCCTCAATAGAACATATTAGTTTTAAGGGTGGATATTGCTTCGTGAAAGTTTCCGTTTTAATGTTTTCTTACAGCTTGTTAGTTATTTTGTATTAACACAACCAATTGTTCATCCATAACTTGTGATAAAGCAACAATTGTCACTAGTAACAATTTCAACAATGTTTTCTCCACGCATATCATTCAAACGATGAATTTTAAAAAGCTGGAAACATACTGTGTGAACATTAAGATTTCGTAAATCAATAAAAACGAAATTTTTGAAGAAAACTTCGCCTTTGAAGACTGCGAATGCGAGTTTTAATGAATCATTGTTAAATTTATTCCAAAACTTTCTTCATTCTTTTTTTCTTTCATGTAGACCATGTTAAGTCCGATGAATGAATATATAAATAAAATAAATAAAATAAATAAAAATAAATAAATAAAACTACGATGAGTAATGTGAATTATTTGTGCAGGTTTCTTTCATGGAATACAATCATGAGTAGAACAACAGTAATGAATAAGAAATTACAAATTTAAAAAATTAAATATTTGGCTATTATGTAATTCTAGTTGAACAGAATTTTGCTCTATTTGATGCTATGGATACAGTCTGGTGAAAGCTGTCGGCATAATTTTTGAAGCTGTTTGGTTTGCTTGTTGCATTCCTGATATTTTGCTTTGGGACACATTTCGGCAACATTTCAAAATATGCAATTAGCAACACTTGACGTTCGAGAAAGAACTCGAGTCGATAAGATTCTATCGATTTGAAAGATACGAAAATTTCTTCAATCTATTGAATATATTTCAATATATTGAAATAATTTCAATACTCGAGAAAGAGTAAGTAGAACTACGAATTAGAATAAGTAAAAGAACACCAATCAATTATATTAATTTAAGATTAAAAAACTTTTGAACTCTCTTCAGGGATGATAATCTGAGAGATGGTACATTCACTTCACCACAAATCAAATTAAAGGAAGTAAAAGAGATGAAACTGAATTAACCCTTTGCGGTCGTATTAAATTTGGGTATAGGTGTCGTACTGGTCGGAATTATTTTTCCTTGAAAAAGCAGTGATACATGCAAGATTATGAAAAATAAACATCGTTTATTTTTTTTTGGTTTTTATGTTTTGTGTATTAACTCAACAATGTGTTTTAATGTGATGTTTTATATAAAAAATATATTTTATACTTCGTCTTGGTGTGAAATCTTTCGAAACAGTCTCCAAGAGTAAATCAATACATAATTTTATTTTTACTATCCCTTGAATATGAGACACTTTTGCCATTGATGCAATAAATGTGTAATTAATGCCAGCAATATATATCCGAAAAGATCAGCACTTTTCACTATCAACAAACTAAGATTTTTTACATGAGATTATTCAGATGACATAAGACAATTATGCAATCAATTATTCTGCTCTTCAAAAACAACTACTTCATCATAATTTGCACCAGCAGATACTCGAATAATGATTTCAGCGAACTTTCCACTTTGGATAATCAAAGGTTTTGTCGCTTAAGACACTTATGCGATTATTCAAACAAGATGAGACATTTATGTAAACAGTAGCTTTGATACTTATGAACAATCTTTTCGATCATACCAAAGCGTTACAATGGCTAAATTCTGCTGTTATGATTTTTGTCCCACATTCCTATGCATTCAACGCACCGTGCGTTGTGTGGGTGACTACTTTGTTTGATTCTGAGTATCGTTATCTATCACTCATAGGAGTACCGTGTTGATTCGTGAACATGTTCACTGGATATCAAGCTTCATTTAGGAAAGGCATAAACTGATACTTGGTTGAGTCAAATATGAAATTAGCATGGTTTCTTGCTGTGGTGGCTGAGAGCAGCCAAACGATCAGAACGGTAAAAAAGGTATGGTGGCTGAGAGCAGACAAACGAGCACAAAGAGTTAAAGATGGGCAAAACGGTTCATTTCTGTGAGCAGCTCAGAGTCGTGCCCTCAATGAAAAAATCCGGCTCATTTGAGCGGCTTGACGGCTCTTTTCAAGAACCCTTTTATTCTGAAGAATGGAAGACGTGAAAAATAAGGTTTAAAACAATAATCAGTGCAGAGAATAGTAAAAATATTACTTAACTGAATGTTTTCTCTGATATATTTCCATCACAAGAATCTTCTTTACTTTTGTTTTATTTATAAAACTTATCTTTTAAATGTTATCTGATGAAAGTCTACTACATCTTTCATTGCAAACTTGTCCTGCTTTCGGAAAAACTCGCTCACTAAAGTCGCCGAAATACATAACATTTAAAAAAAAAATGGTAGAACCGCGGAGAGATAGATTCCCTTCCATTCCACCAAAGCAAAGGGTCGCTTATTCTCAGCAAATGTGGTTCCGATAAATATTTATCTACAATAGATATAACAGCAGCTTTTGGATCATGTGAGGATTGCCAACCAATGCATCAAACTCCTCCCACACAGGACCGCGCTTCATCACCAACGATTTGTGGCAGTTTCGTAGGCTGTATTCTATGGATGTCATTTTTAGCGTCCTGATCAACGACTGGTGTGCATAGTTGTATTTTCTGTTATCCCAAAAAACATGCTGCTTGAAGCGAGGATCTAGCAGTACTAGTTTGGCTACTAATTCGTCTGACTTATGATTTGTAAATCGCTTTACCAACTCCGAAATCATTTCATTACAGAGTTTTTTTATTATCACTATAAATGATTTCTCTTGATCCATATAATGTTGATCATGTCGAATTATCAGTCGGGAGAGTATAGCAGTTTTCGATAACGACACAGTTTTCACCCCATTTTATATCTCAAACATTTTTAAAATGGTTCGAATGGAATTTTTCATGATTAACTGTATTATATTAGTCAAATCATTTCATTCGATATCCATATGCGGGAGTTGCATGAAAAAAGTAATTGGCCATCTTGGGGTTGGATTTATCATAAATAACTGTGCTCTACTAGTCAAGCCCTTTCATCTGATACTCTTATGATGGGGTTTTCAGAAGAAATGTAGTCTGCCATTTTGTAACGGTCGCCATCTTGGATTTACATTTTTCATAAAACGTCAGAACGAGCGTACAATCCACGGTTCTTTACCAATAAGCCGGTTCTTAAAAGAAACACGGTTCTATTATGAACCACAGTTCTTTTTCGAACCGTGGTTCTCAAATGAACGGCTCTTAAATGAACCGGGGTTCAAAACAGAGCCACGGCTCATAAAAAACCGTGGGTTTGTTTTGAACAGTGGTTTATTTAAGAGACGTTCATTTGAGAGCCGCGGCTAATTTTTGAAGAACCGTGAATCACACGCTCTTTCTGACGAACCGGCTCAAATGAGCGGCTTGTGAGTGCTCGCCTATCTCTACCCTATATAGAGCTTGAGCTTGGGTGGACTATACACTTCGTAATTGCTCTCCGTGATTGACTTGAACCAGCGAAATTGCACAAAGAACATACCGAATTACGCCTGGGAGTAGCGAATCACTCTCATTGTGCAGGTTTCGTTGATTCAGGTAGATTGGCTTCCCTATATAGAAATCCCCCCTATATAGAATTCAAAAAGGTAGTCCTACGTTAAAAAGGTTTTGAGGAAAATGCGCTTCACACTCACTTGCACTGTGATGCGTTTTAATGAATGTGATATTTTTTTTGCAATTAAGTTACTTTATGATTTGGGGTCGTCGAAACATTTTTTTACGCTATAAAAAAAATTTAAAAAAAATAGCGAAAATAAATCCTCTCTGCAAAAATAAATCCTCCGAAAATAAATCTAGTGCAGGTCCAACTGTAATATAGAAATTTTCCCTTTCATGCTATCCCCCTTCTGTTCAGTTCGTGCAACAGGTACTTTTCAATTTTTCCTGTTTCCCTCGTCAATCATTCTCTGTACATAATTGCCCGAAACAAAAGAATATGTTAAGCCACACTGCAAGGAAACCCATACCTCTGTTATAGTATTAAGAATTATATTAAATAAGTTAATTTATGATCAATAAAAGAAAGAAAAAAAAATCCTCCCTTGAAAATAATCAACACAAACCCAGAGCTCGGATCGGGATATCGATAGAAAAAAAACATACTAGCTGTAGCTCAAACTGCGAGAAGTCTACGAGAAGTCTTTTCGTGCCTGTAAGTAACTAACTAGAACATTAGTGGTTGAACAATACACTTGGAAGTTTTACTGATTTTGATGAAGTACCAAGGTTGGCATTTCATACTCGAATATACATGAACATGAATTTCACGCGCTGAAATACTCTGTTTTAAACTTTCTTTTTTAACTTTCTTTTTGTTAATTACTGATTAATTTGTACGGAGGGTAATGATTTGGCAAGGAATTTGCATCTGTGGATGAAAAAAAAAGATTTTAGTCGCGAGCAATACAATTTACCCGAAGGTGTACGGGCAAGAGTACCTGCAAAAAGACGATCTATCGTTCATTGAGGCGCACAAAGGTCTGGTGAAGTGTTGGCAAATGGCCAATTGACAAAGTACCTACAGCCGGGAGATACTTCAGTGAGGCACTGAGTCCGCCCGTTGTTTCGAACAAAATATCAATCTATACAATTGCCTGAAATTCCACCCAATAAAATATAAAGGGTGTGTCACATCAAATTGCATCACGGAAAAAACGCTGTAGAAATTTAATTTTTAGGAATTATATCTTCAGATTTCGCTTATAATCAGATAAGAGTGTATAGATCACGTTGGTCATGCTTCACTGTCAATTTTTCGTAAATTTGGAAAAATGTCGTCGAACGAAAAAGAGCGTCGTGAATTAATCCTGTGCACTCATTTCGAGAATCCGGAGTTGTCACATCGGGACATCGGTAAGATGCTGGGAATCGTCCAATCCACGGTCAGCAGAGTACTAAAACGATACTTCGAGAACCTAACCATCGACCGGAAGGTGAAGAACGGCAAAAATGGATGCTCCGTCAGTGAAAAAGATCACAAGCGCGTAGTTAAGCAGTTTAGACGTGATCCGAGAAGTTCGGTCCGGGATGTCGCCAATAAGCTGAATTTGTCAAGTTCATTCGTCCAGCGGACCAAGCAGCGGGAGGGCCTGCGTACATACAAGGTTCAGAAGGCTCCTAACCGCGACGAAAGGCAAAACATGGTGGGGAAGACGCGAGCCCGGAAGCTACACCGAAATGCTGACGAAGCCGCATTGCCTGGTAATGGACGACGAAACCTACGTGAAAGCGGACTTTCGTCAGCTGCCGGGCCTGTTGTTCTTCTCCGCAGAGGACAAATTCAGCGTTCCGGAGGAGATTCGCAAGCAGAAACTATCCAAGTTTGGCAAAAAGTACATGGTGTGGCAAGCGATCTGCTCTTGCGGAAAGCGGAGCGCCCCCTTCGTGATGACCGGCACGGTAAACGGGCAGGTTTACCTTAAGGAGTGCCTACAGAAGCGCTTACTACCACTATTGAAGCAGCACGAGGGTCCGACCATCTTCTGGCCGGATCTCGCTTCGTGCCACTATTCAAAGGACGTGTTGGAGTGGTACGAAGCCAAAGGGGTCACCTTCGTGCCAAACGAAATGAACCCGCCCAACGCGCCGGAGCTTCGCCCAATAGAGAAATATTGGGCGTTTATGAAGCAGAACCCAAAAGTTGTCAAATCGGAGGCGGACTTCACGAGAAAATGGATTTCTGTTCAAAAAAAACTACAACCTGACGTTGTACAGAACCTTATGGACGGGGTAAAGAGGAAGGTGCGAGCATACGGGCTTGGGCTCGAAGTATGAATAAAAAGAAAATGCCAAAAGTTGTTTAATAGTTTTTATTTTACTGTCTAAAATTTTCAAAAGGATCGGTCTACTGGGTGAATTTCTACAGCGTTTTTTCCGTGATGCAATTTGATGTGACACACCCTTTAGTGGGAATTTATTTGGGAAGAAGGCAGAAAAGGACACATGAGACAGTGTACAGATGGCCAGACACTTGGGTCAAATCAGTCCGAGATGGTGCTGATTTCTTAGATTCGGATACTAAATGTGTCAACTGTAGAACTGCTAGACCTATCACTTATAGTGCATTATTTTATCTTCGCTCAAATGCTGCAGTTTTATTCATTGGATATTGATTTATTTTGAATTTTCTTTAGATAGTATTCCTAGGTGAACCAAGAAAACCAAGAAATGAATTCTCATTTTCGCTTTAACGCATAACCATCGAAAATCCGAATTCGGAACTCAACTGAAACACATAGTGAAGCTCGGATCAACCAATTAATAAACGAAATCATAGTTTGAATTGCAATCAACCCAAACGATTCCTTCAAGCTCATTTTTTTCTTTGTTTTGTGTTCTCATCTCATGTTTGTTCTGTTTCAATCTAATTCCATTAATTCATTGAATTTTGCGATACAATGAGTCCTTCAGAAGATATCGTTACTCTAATAGTTATCTATTCGCTTGGCTACATTCTCGATCCGAATATTCCTGTATTATGTTACTTGAAGTGTACCATCCGTTACTGCTCTGAGCGGTACACGTTTATGGTTCCATCTAGGAACCATTACAACGCCATCAAAGATATCCTAAAACAACAGGGATGTGAATATTACAGTCACGACAACGAAGCTGACAAGTCATTTAAGGTGGTGCTGCGTGGACTCCCTGACATGGATGTGGAGATTCTGTTGGAGGAGCTTGAGCAAACCGGTCCAGATATATAAAATAAAGCGACATGACACATCCCGTACGTATAGAGATCAACTATATTTGGTCCATCTAGAAAAATATTCAACATCACTGAAGGATCTGCAGACCATTCGAGTGCTCTCGCACACTTTGAGTCAGTGGGACCGCTACAAGCCGGTTCACCGGGAGGTTACACAGTGCATGAAATGCTACAAATTCGGGCATGGATAAAAAAACTGCCATATGGCTGAGCGCTGTATTCAGTGTGGCAAAACCCATGGGAAAAATCCATGTGATCTAATCGAAACCGCTGATCCCGTCTGCGTAAATTGTGGAGCCACACACAAGGCCACCAGCAAAGCATGTCCAAAACGTGCCGAATATGCCGAGATCCGGAAAAGAGCAGCTGTCGGTAATCAACGAGGTCGAATTCGCACCATGCGTCCACCGGCCTTTTTGGAATTCAACTTCCCTTCGCTCCCGTCGCGGTCAGTGGGTCCTAAACTGGCTCCTCTTCCTCTGAATCATCGAGGCCGTAGCAATGGTGCTGTATCTTTGGTAACCGATCACGCTGGCTCTAACAGTACCGCATTTCAACAGCAGTACTCCTCCCCTCCTCCAGGTTTCTGGGGAAACCAGTACGGTCCCATCCCGCCTAACCAGGCAACGGAAGGTATGTCGCAGATCATCGTCCATCTAACAACGCTCGACATGCAGAAAATGATGGTGCAAATGATGCACTTCATGACAAACTTCAGCGTTCATCATTAACGTTCTTAACTGGAATGCCCACTGTGTGGGTAAAAAACAGCTTGAAGTCATCGATTTCCTGCGACACCATGATATTTCACATTGCGTTTTTGACTGAGACACACTTCAAGCCGGAAAAATCCTTTAGCCTGCCCGATCACACATTCATCAGACTCGACCGAGTGCAACAAGGTGGTGGCGTCGCCTTTGCCGTCAAGCGAGGTCTGATGTATAGGATGCTGCCTGACTTCCGTCTAACACTTGAGGAAGCCGTCGGAGCGGAACTGGAGTCATCCAATGGTCCTATCACATTTATCGCCATCTACTGTCCAGTGCAGTGCAAACAGACGAACGGTACAGCTGCGCTTCTCAAACGAGACATACAGAAACTCACTCGTTGGAAGGGAAAGTTAATTCTTGCCGGCGATCTCAACGCACGTCACTCACTTTGGGGAAATCCGCCTACATTCTACTCACCCGTTGGAGCAGGATCTATTCTTGACATTGTACTCACCAACATGGCGGATGTACTACTCTGCACTACGTGTTATCACCGACCTGTCCTCTGACCTTCTACCAGTAGTGTTCTCACTGGATGATGCAATCGATCAGGGCCACTCGTATCGACGACGAAATTATTACCGTGCGAACTGGCCCCAACTACAGCGGTTTGTAGAGGACAGTATAAGCGATGACATTGATGTTGTGCTGCAAGCCCTCTGCGATGACATCGGTGAAGCTGAGCAGCGGTTCATTCCGGCGACCCCGATCGTACGTATGTTTTTCCAATCTTGACGACGAAACCAAACAAATGATTTCCCTCAGGAATTGCATTAGGCGACAGTTTCAAAGAACCCAGAACATAGGAAGGAAGATTCTTTATAAACAGTTGAATAAAATTATTGCCGCCAGGGTGGAACAATTTAAAAAATAATCAGTTTTCGAGAGATATTGGAAACCTACCAAATTATTCCAGGCCCTTCTGGCGACTATCAAAAGTGCTCAAAAATAAAGTTCATCCCGCCTCTTTGGGTAATGAACGAAATTCATATCACACATGTTGAGAAGGCGAATTGCATATCACACCATTTTATGGCTTCGCACAATTTGGGTGGGGATATTGTCAGCCCGTTGGAGGACGAAGTTTTTGAGAGCATCATTCAGCTTGCTACAGAACCTATTGAATTACAGAATTGCTGCAAAATAACGGTGGATGAGCTGGTAAACGCCATTAAATCAACTAGCAACATGAAGGCACCAGGCTTCGACGGTCTATTCAACATCGTTCTGAAAAACTTGGGGCCGAAAGCGTACAACTTCTTGGCGAGCACCTTCAATCGTTGCCTAGAGCTCGGTTACCTCCCCACCGCTTGGAAACGATCCAAGCTGGTACCGATACTGCAGCCGGGTAAGGATCCCACCAACTTGTCAAGCTATCGTCCGATTAGCTTGCTCTCGGCGCTCAGCAAGCTCATTGAAAAACTGATATACACTAGGCTCCTAGAACACACCGAATCGAACAACATCATCCTTGAGGTACAATTTGGCTTCCGCCGAGGTCATTTCACGGTGAACCAGCTTAAACGGATCACGAACTTAGTTAAACGGGCCAAATCAACCTCGAGGAAACGGCTATGGTATTATTAGACATAGAGAAGGCGTTCAATAACGTTTGGCATGACGGGTTGGTGCACAAGCTTCGCGGGTTCCACCTATCTGGTGAAAATAATTTCGGATTATGAGGACGTGAGGTCGTCTCAAGTGTGTATAGGCAGTGCACTCTCCAAGCCGTATGCAGTTCATGCTGGAGTCCCCCAAGGTAGCATCCTGGACTCGTTACTCTATAGTTTGTACACATCAGACATCCTGCCTCTGCCGCACGGTGGAACACTCTCGTTGTTTGGTGATGACTCAGCAATCAGTTATCAAGGACGAGTTATGCGGCCGCTTGTGTCAAAACTCCAGATCGGTCTGGACGCCTACCTCGATTATTTCACCGATTGGAAAATTTGCGTGAACGCGGGCAAAACCCAAACTATCGTGTTCCCACACCGCAACACATTCCGGCTCAGACCCACATCAAACATCATGGTTTCGAATACACAAATCGAGTGGTCTAGCGAAGTTCGCTATCTGGGTCTGGTCTCCTAGACAACAAACTCCTTTTTCGTTCTCATGTAGAAGACCGCATAAATTAAGGCATCGTAATGCTGATTATTTATCGCAGATCGGAAGCGTCCACTGTCAACAAACTGGCTGTTTACACGATTTCGCGAAAAAACTGAATTCTGATAGTTGTACTGCGTATCGAATCCACCTCCGAGACGGTCACTAGTCGTACCGAGCAAGTGAATCACAGATCCTCAAAGTGGTTAAAACCTGTGGCTTAACTGTACTGACAAAGGCAGTTTTTTTAATGTAAAGGTTGACTTGAGATAAATTCCGGAATAACAATTTTATAAAGCTGCCCGGGAGGCAAAGCTTTTGTCTTCTTATTTTTTTTTCTTTGTTAACGGAGACTTCGAATCATTCGATTTAGTCGTCCCCGAGGCTTTTGTCAAATTCAAATTTGGGTTTGCTGATTAGTTTGTGATGGAATTCATGATTTGAGAAGGGATTTGTAGTCGCAAGAAAACTGGAATTTAATGTGGTATACGAAAATGCATTCAGAAGACTGATTTTACCCATCATCCAGTCCCATGATGGTCCAGCGAAGTTTTGACTAGATTTAGCCAACTCAGGTCAGAGCTAGCTGAAGAAGTAATCGAAAACATAGGTCAGATGAAAATTAAGGTAGCGAAAATATTGACCGAAAGTAACGTTTCATTTAAAAAATGATGAATATTTTTATCTATATTTTTAAAACAAATTATGTCTTTAACTGAAAAAAGATGAAAGGAAAAAAGTAAAGATAGTGATCCTGTATACATTCGGTGTAACAGGTAATAGTTCATCACCTCAGTTGCTCTCCACTCTCACGTCAATAGCAGTCATTGACTTCACCTTATAAAAAACGACCTGTAATTTACCGCCTACTCATAAAGCAATGCAGCAATATTTCTTTCAGGGCCGATGTACGAGTGTTACCTCATTACCAGTGCAAAAGTTAGCCAGTTACTTCACTTGCTTCATACCACAGCAGCTTCCACAAGAACAATATTATTGATTTATTGTTTATTTTGAAAATACACCTTCTGGTCTCATTGTGCTCACTAGCAAAATATTTTCCTAACTTAACTCGTCCCGGAATCTGCGCAGATTTGCCATTCGTTCCGTCTTCTCCAATCGACTCCACAGCAGGTAGAATCGGACAGCCCGAAACAATGGACCCGAAGGAAACGAAAACAACTGCTAATCCTATTAAAGTGTTATTCAAGGGGTAACTTGTTTGAGCTAATCTAAAAATCTATTTTTCGGTCATCATGAAACGCATTAGGCTCAAGTGCGTGTGCTGCTGCTGCTGCTTTATATAAGTATTTTAGCCGATGTCATCTTTTCCGTTGCCGTTCTGCTGTTCTCGGCAGAGTTTATTTTTTATGATATTTATGATTTATCTGCTCTCCGCTAGGCGCTAGGAACATACCCATTTAGTTGTTCCCGAGTGCCCAGGTACAAACTCTCCTTTCCCTATAATCCTACTCGTCCTCAAGCTCCCAGCATGTTGCTCTTGATATCCATGGAATATTTTCCTTCATATACCAATAACCAAAAAAAAGGAAGTTTTATGATCAACCTGACACATCAATGAGAGAATAGTGGGTGGACACATATCCTCACCGTGTTTTTTCTTGCGTGATTTTCTTCGGCTTTGGCACTTTCTTCCACCGATTATATTGTTTTACTGCTGTCGCTTTCTATTATCTTAAGAAAATATTACGTTTTCAACATACTTTACGGGACTAGTTGGGTGGTTACGGTCGATCATCTTTATGTTCTCTCGGGTTGGGATGCCGGCTTCTTTCCCCCGGGTGTGGGTGCGTGTGTATCGATTATTAGGACACAATGGCTTATCGACGAGGGCTTGCAGCAGGCATGCATCTTGCAATTAGACATGGAACGAAGATATTTCAGCCCTTGGATGCCACCCTAGTTGTGAACTATCTCGCTAGCATAGTAATCTCTATGGACCTTTGGGTACCTGCCGCTGGAGGTGTGCAATCAAAATGAATTTACGATCGTAAACACCTTTGTGGCTAGCTCTCTTCTCTTTTTTTTTTTTCTGTGGTCACATTTATTTGATCTTTTATTGCGTTGAGGTAGTTTTACGAGGCAATAATGTGCGGTAAGTGTAGCAGTTTACGATTTGTTTGTACGGTTGTTGTTTCCTTCTAACTTCTTTACATTCTAAACAAACTATTAGCGATTTTGTACGGACACTGTTGAGAAAATTTATTTTAATATGCTGTCTAGGTAATCTGCGCTCGATTTAAAAAAAAATCTCAGACTGTTTTTCTAGAACACACATGAATGGTGTTAATTACATGAATTCGGCTTTATTCGAACGAAAAATCGTTGCCAATTTCATTTGAATATTTCTTCCGGCATGTGATACGGAGGGAATCTTATCGGTATGTTCAATTTTCGATCACTTTTTGCTGCATTCGAGGCATTCGCTTGTCCAAATCGTGGTTTGAAGTTTATTCATTGGGTTTTGTTGTAGAGTATTTGGTGATGGCTCATTGCAAAAAAAAAATAAATAAATAAATAGATAACAATACAAAGCATTTTGCGAACTGTTGCTTGACTGTATTTGGAAGTTGAACACATTAACTGGCATATGAGCCATACAACAAAAGCTTCAACATGATGTGCTGTGTTGATATTTGATATTGTTCACTTTTTTCAAATGCATTTGTTTCATAAAAAAGTTAACAATAACAAAATTTCAAACATTCCCAATATATTTCAATTGACTGACTGCCTTTCATTCAAATAATAGTGTCAACATAAGCAGAACAATAAATAGTTCTCTTTCTGATTGTTGAAAGTACAAAACCAAAGTTGTTCGTACTCGCAATGTTTGCCATGTCAACTCAATCGGTCGATGTACCGATTCTCCACGATTTTTTTTATCTTCGTACATAAGGTGGCAGCTACCCAAATATTACTTTGAACTGCGACTGTTTTTTCTGAAGTAATAGGCTTTCAGAAAAATAAGCTTTTTCAAGAAAATCGGGACTCGAAATGCTTCTGTCTGATTATGACTTGATGATCGACTAGTCGTTGGAATGCCAATAAACTTTCTAGGAAATATAACAATCAATACATAGTTAAAAAAATTCAGAATAATAGAATTTAAAATTCAAAAATTTGTATATTTCAAACAATGGTCATATAATAATCAAACGATAATGAAAACTGTAATTTTGGGTGGTTGCCACATTTATCTCAAAATTTAAAAAAATCCGAAGGGAATCGTTTGTTTCCACTGCGTTCTAGTGACCATTTTCATTCATAAATTTCATCATAAAAAAGGTCCACATTATAAATAAATAAAGCAAAAAGGTAACTTGGCTGCCTGATCGGTCGGCACACAAAATCCAGCCAGCTTGCCTTAGGGCTGTGAATACAGGGCTGTGAATACATGGCGAAGGAAGTGGTAGTCACTAAGCCCCAAAGGTGATGATGATAATGATGCCGGTGCGCGAAATGTTGCGATTTAGTCCCTAGCTATTTTCGTTGTCGGACCTTGCGATGCATCGCTAGAAACCTGGCGCCACTGGGCTTGGCTGGTGGTGGCTCTGAGCGGATATTTTATACATATTTTAATGGCATTGGCAGCAGTCGGAATCGCTGCCGTAATAGAAAGACTGCGATCAGAAGGCATTCCCCGAGGCCAAAACAAACATCTTCTCGACTCTTCGGAACGAATGCCGGATATTCATTCCACAGTTTCTCTCGAACACTGTAGCTTCTAGGCTCTTTTTCGCGAGCTTATTGAGTATGAATATACAGGAAAACTTCGATATAACGTACTCTCGTTATAACGTCATTCGATATAACGTACATATTTTCAATGTACTATTTTTTTCGGAATAGGTGCTGAGAGTTTCATGTCTAACTCACAGGTTCAACAAAAGTCACTTAGTGCTGTGAGCATTGGAAATCCCATAAAAACAATCTATCTGCGTATCGTGAATTGTGAATAAGCAGTTATAGTCTCATGTTTGTAACCATATCCCATAACCAAGCCATATCATATCAAGTTTGCATTTTTGCGTTACATGCTCTGCAATATGGCAATATGCAATACGAACACTTGTGCTTAAGAATAAAGGTGCAAGCGATAATTTTATCTATTTACCCTTGAGGTTTGATTCAGTTAGAATCCGGAATCACGGTTCATTTTATAGCAGCGATCGTAGTAGGCGTATCTCACATCTTTTGACAGCAAATTGTTTGGAGAACCGCTCGATGATCCGTTTTGTTTTGAAAAAGTTGTGCAGGATGGATCCCGAGGGAAGACATTTGGTTTTGGACACCCACATTAAGAAATCGGCGAGATCAGGTACTAGAATAGCGAAATCACTAAAGGTGGCTAAATCGACAGTTTACGATGTGCTGAAACGTTTTCGTGAACATGCAACTAATGTTCGGATGGATCGAAGGACACGTCTTAGTGGAACAAACGATCGGAAGCTGTGGTTGGAACTATTGAGATGATTAAAGAGAACCCGGTACTCTACGCAACTACGACATCGCAACAAACACTACCATCCATCCGCAACAACCGGAGTACCATCCGAAGAATTCACATGCGAGAAGGTTATTGTAATTTCCGTGCCTAAAATCAACTAAACAAGACGTTGAAATAAAATCTGGTGGCTGTTCCGCTTTTACAGTTCTATTGTTTGTTTCACTATTTTTCTTGTGGTATGACAATCTTCAACAGAGAAAAAAAATAATTCATCTTGTTTTGCAAACTTGTCAGAGTTGTCAATGGGAAAGCATGTAGCACGCTATCCCGCGAGAAAGCAACGGTAAAGTGCTATATCTGTGGACCCACTTCTAAGGCGATGAACAGCTCTAACGTCCACTAGAAGCTCGAGAATGCCGGAAACTTTTAGTTCGGTGTATCGATTCTGCATTGCCGGATTAAATCTTTTGAATGTCTGCTGCATGTAGCTTACAGTTTTATCTCATTGATTTCAGAATTTGAGAAGGAATTTATCTGATATGTTATTTTTAGCGATACGACCAACGACGGAAACAACGCGAGCAGATTTTTTTTCCGATCCTTCGACAAGTGCTGCAATCAGGGCCCGAAATCTTCGAAGATGAAAAATGAACATCGACTATCCTCTCAGTCGCTTCGCTTCGACTACAACTACTTTGGCATTTGCCATCAACGTGATTTGAATTGAGGAGCGTTGCGAGCGAGGATAATTGTTGTTTACCCACCGTGAACTCAAACCAACGAACTCGAGAATGGCGAGAATTGAAAAGTACGTTTTTTACCATAGATTCTATAGTAAACCTCTTGGGGGTTCAGAAAGCCCTTACTCAGCTCTTTGTCAGTGCCTGAGTAATTTTCGTGTACGATACAAACAAATCTGGCTCACCTGTAGTATATGTTAACTCTTTGCGGTCGTTTCAAATTTGGCCATGGGTGTCGTACTGGTTGGAATTATTTTTCCTTGAAAAAGCAGTGATAAATACAAGATTATGAAAAATAAACATAGTATTTTTTTTTTGTAAACTATGTATTGGTGTTAACTTAACAATGTGTTTTGATGTGGGGTTTCAATATGAAAATTATATTTTATAATTCGTCTTCATGTGAAATCTTTCGAAACCCTGTCCAAGAGTAAATCATATGAAGTATAATCAACACATAATTTTAGTTTTATTATCCGTTAAATATGAGACACTTTTGCCATTTATTACATCAAATGTGTAATTAATGCTAGCAATGTGTATCCGAAAAGATCAGCACTTTTTTCTTTTAACAAACGAAGGTTTTTTACATGAGATTATTCAGATTACATAATACACTTATGCAAACAATTATTTTGCTCTTCAAAAACAACTACTTCAACATAATTCAAACCAGTAGTTAATGAAATTATCCGAGATTATCCAAGATTATCAGAACTTTTCTCTTCAGAAGAACAAAGATGTTGTCGCTTGAGACACTTATGCGATTATTCAAATAAAATGAGACACTTATGCAATCAGTAGTTCTGATACTTATGAACAATATTTCTATCACAACGAAGTGTTACAATGGCTAAATTCTGCTGTTATGATTTTTGTCCTACATTCAACGCACTGTGCGTTGTCTTGTGTTTGATACTACTTTGTTTGATACTGAGTACCGTTATCTATTACTCATAGGAGCACCGTATTGATCCGTGAACAGGTTCACTAAACATGAAGCTTCGTTTAGGAAAAGCATAAACTGATACTTGGTTGAGTAAAATATAAGTTTAGCATGGTTTATTGCTGTGGTGGCTGTGAGCAGACAAACGACCAGAACGGTAAAAAGGTATGGTGGCTGAGAGCAAACAAACGACCACAAAGAGTTAAACCACGTTGAACTCAAACATCGATACATGCATACGGGATACATGAGAGAGAGAAAAGAATTTATTGATATGATTCAATATGAATTGAAGTCCATTCGACGGGGAAGAATGAAATGGTATGGTCGAGTCGTAGAGCGAGATAGCAACTAAACGCCCAAATGACTGTTGTGTCATGTTGACGGAGAATCTGCTGAAAGAAGACAAAACTCATTTCCAATTGAATAAGAATGCGAATGTTTTCATAGTCCGCTGACTATCCGCGTTTGAATATAACTTGGCCGAGTCTTGGCTGCAATCACTGAAATGTAAATCTCATCATAAAATTTTCTACCATTTTGAGAATTATATCCAGCGGCAAGCAAATTTATATTAGAAAATATCAAGCAATGTTGCTGGAAACAAGCTAACTCTATTCAGCTCTTTATATCTGGTACTACATGCCTTTGACCGTATACTTTTTTTTCAATCTACGATCTATCCATTGGGGACTGTTAGTTACGCCACGTCGAAAGGTAGGTTGGCGGGTATCCAAATAATTCTACATTATCGACAGCCGTACGACAGCTGTAAAGGATGATGGAAAAATAGGAAGGTTGAACAATAGACAAAGAAAAACAAAGTAACATTGAAGGTGAATTGAAATCTATCCTAAACAATACTTAATCTATTCTAAAACTAGTGAACGTATGCTTAAAAATTCTATAGTTTATGTTCTTAATTACTACTAGTGAGAACTTAAAATGAAATTTATGATCTAACATATGAAACTTATGTGTAAATTTATAGATATAGCTGATGAATTGAATTAAAATTAAAACCAATCTACTGCATCATTCCTGCGGCTTGAAAACAAGAGGTGAGCGAACTGAATTAAAGCTAAATAGAACCTTACATACAAATTAAACTAATGCAATACTACAAAATAGAACGAACAGATTCTGTTGTGTCGCTTTCGCCAGTTTAAAGGAAAATTTCAGCCAGAATTACTAAAGGTGAAAAAAACTCGTACTTAAATGTAAGAAGGTGCCTAATCCCTGTTTATTTGTATTTTAGGAATTTTGTAACTTCGTATCAAACAAATTGTAACCTGATTGGTGTTGATAAAATTGAATTCATTTTTGCTGAAAGCAACAGGGACTTTTCTGAAAAGGCCTTGGAAGCGACCCATGAAATCATCAGAAAAACCCACATGTCCCACATGTCCCCCACAAATATCCCGAGTTAACTTAAACGAAGATCTGTAGAGATCATTGTTCTTAAACTCCGATAATCAATATCCCTTAAGGGGGTAGTACACTATGGAAACTTAAAAAAATAAAAAAAATCTGGCTTAAAATGTTCTCTGGAATGCCTACTTTACTGTAGTTGTTGTCCCAAGTTCGCCCGACACTTGTAGCGTTGCCTAAACGGTCTTGGCTTACTTTCATACAACTAAAACTCGACCAATCGTTTTAGCGTGCAACTCTCGACTCTTTTATTTTTCCGAAATTAATTCTACAAACTAATTCTTCTACCTTCGAATTTCTGGGGAGGCGCTTGGAGTTACCCCGCTATATCTGCCGATAAATAATTATGCGCCGAGTAATCAAAAAAATGTCCCGTGTGTGTTGAACTGCCACGAACCGAGTGGAAACTTGAGATTTGTTTCACTCGCACAAAAATAACAAAATTGATGTACGGAAAAAAAATGTAGACTCGGTAACAACATAATGTAATTAGAGAAGTGTTCGATTTTCGACAAGGGTGATGCACTTTTGGATCTTGACGACAAAGCGCAAGTGTGCTTCAATGAAATATGAAAAAATGGAGCGAAGCATTCTCCAAGCGTCTCTACATACATATATGGAGGAATTAGGGTCGCTTCACACTGCATTTCGAAGTTACAAGATAATTAGTGGACCGGAGTGCAACAATTTCTGCGTAAAATCGGATATGAAACGAATTAAACGAGCAGAGATGCGGATTTCAGAAGCAGCTAAAGAAGCCCGTAAGTCCAATTTGGCAACAAAAAAAAAAAAAAACCACATGAAGAACAGCTTTTAAGTGTTGAAGGATAGTTTTTGATTCAGAGAATGCATACTGTAGATACGATGTAAAATAAATGAAATCAATGTATCCAAAATTTCAATACTCGCGTTTTTCTCGAAACCATGTTTTGCAAATTCAGGGGACAGTCCAATTGACACTAATATTGTTTTGTTTGTTAAGTAGTATATACCTAATCAAATTGTGATATCAGATTAATCATAGTAATTTATTTTCTCGTTGAAAAAAATCGTGAAAATCACACACTTTTTATGGTGTTCATCATGTGCTATCCCCTTAAGCGAAAACCGTCAGAATTATCTCAGTATTTCTTGTCTAACCGTGAAGCAGAAAGCTTCGAAAACGAAATTTTGGAAGACGTAGATAGTGACAATGACATTGAAAATGAGAAGAAAGAATAGATGTAGAACGCTAAAGAAAAGTCTCTTATATGTGTTTAGAGCAAGCTGCAGTTTTATTTATGAATAAAAACAAAAGAAAATGCCATCATGTTTTTTGTTTGTTTTTGAAGGAAACCTATTAATATCTATGAGGTATAATAAATACATAATTTTATTTTTATAATCCATTGGATATGAGACACTTTTTCCATTGATGTAATAATTGTGTAATTAATACCAGCAATGTGAATCTGAAGAGGTCAACAAGTTTCACTTTTGACTAACAAAGATTTTTTTACATGAGACACTATTGAGATTATTCAAATGACATAAGACACTTATAAAACAGTCATTCTGATTTATAAAAATAACTACTTCAACATAATTTAAACCAGTAGTTGCTCGAATAATAATTTGTGAACTTTCCACTTTAGATAAACAAAGATTTTATGCGATGCGATGAATAATGACATGAATGACATGAGGCATTTATGCAAACAGTAGTTTTGACACTCATGAACAATTTTGTCCCACATCCTATGCATTCAATGCACAGTGCGGCGCACCTGTACCATACTTTACCATATTTCGCAACTGCGAGATCGATCATACTGTGTCATCGTTCTCGAACAAAAATTTCCGCAAACTGCAAACTATAAACTATATTCACCAGAAAAATTGTAGGAGGTAGCTCCTAGGACATGACCGCATTGTTGACGTAGGATTACGAAATTATTTTATTCAATTCTCTTGTATATGTTATTGGATTTGGTTCAGAATGCATTGCAATTTCAGTATTGACTGTTTGGTTTTAGTGATCCTGAAAAGGGCCGGTGGGTTGCGTGATTCTATAGAAACAGCTGAAGATAGTAGTAGCCATAGAAATGAAGCACAAATTTCTGCATAACTCTAGAACTAATCAAGCAAATGGACCAAATATGGTAATGGACCAAATATGGTATATGGAGGTTTTAGGGAACAATAACTGTTTTTACACTCTATTATACACTCCTTTCTCCTCTCTAGAGAGGGGGAGGGGGGAGGGTGCTGAACAACTCGAGAACTAATCAAACAAATGGAATCAAACTTCGGATCGATAAACGTTTCTATGGTACTTTGACACTCCTCCCCCCTCTGTAAAGGGGGGCTCCCATACAAATGAAACACAAATTTCTGCATTGAACTAATCAAGCAAATGGAGCCAAATTTGGGATGTGAGGGTTTTTGGGTACGATAAATGTTTCTATGATGGTATGACACCTCTCCTTCCTCTGGAATGGGGAGAGGGTCCCATAAAACTAATACACATATTTCAACCAAACATGACAATTGAAAATGTTCGTAAAACTCTGAAAAAAAAAAAAATGGAAAAGTTCGAAAAATTCAATTCGCATATGTTCTACAATTACATATTGACAAGCGTTATTAGTCCATTTGATGTTTGCGCTAACGAGATTGATCTTCGTTCGAAAGTGGAAATGGATTTTAATGTGATAAAACGCACTCCTATATCGTCTTCTATCTATCTATCTATCTATATATATATATATATATATATATATATATATATATATATATATATATATATATATATATATATATATATATATATATATATATATATATATATATATATATATATATATATAAAAAGGATCGCTGAATGTGTTGATGAGTGTGAGTGTTGATATTTTCTGTATAATAAATTTTGGGCGAGACGATGTTTGCTGGGTCAGGTAGTTTTGAATAATGCTTGATAGGTTATTCAAGGTTTATAATAATTATTATATATAGAGCATTTATTAAACTTACCTTGGGGTTTAAAAGTTTATTCCAATAAATTTGAACATATATATATATATATTGCGCAACCACGAACTAAATTTTATGAATTTAGAAATGATTTTTGACTTGATAAATCTTTAATTGAGTGAATGCCCCAATGCTTCCTCAAAAAAGGAACTGTCATAAATATTCTATGAAGGTGAGCTATACGAAGATGCCAAAAAATAGAATGGATAACTCTCATTTCTCATTTTCTTTTATGAATAACTCAAATTGTTGTTTTAAGCTTTGAAGTTTTGGCTAATTATTGTGAAACGATATGTAACCGGAAAACCTTCGATTGTGAAGTGGTCGTGAAAAACAAGCAAGTAAGTGACACCGAGATAGAAGTCTCCATTGACTCGTGATCTCTGCGTGAGATGTATGGATGTTACCACTACGCCAGATCGCCTCCAAAAAATTATATCTCCCAGAAATCCACATACACTATCATACTGAAATGTCTTCACAAATTCCATAATGTTATCAAAATGTCTTCACAAAATCAATTGTCTTCACAGTTAGTTAAATGTCTTCAAAATGAGGAGGTCTCTTTAAACCTGGCATCTCGGGCTGTAGCACTTCCCGAAAAAGTATATCCAGGAATGCCATAAGAACAGATTTTTCTGTTACAGTGCAAAATGTATTTCAAAGGTTCCGTTCTGATTCCATTGTAGAGTTTTAACAAGTTGAGCATACATTCAATTTGATGCTATTTGCAAAATGAAATAATTTTGTTTTCTAATTTCGCTCATGTTAAGAAAATTCTCATGTAAAGTTGCATTTTTTTCAAAAACATTTTTCATAAATTACTCCTCATATGATTTCTTTCAGTAGTTAAAGGAACAGTATCATCGATTTCATCATGTTTGGGTTGACTCAATGAGCAGAGCTGAGTTGGAGATGCGATTGACATCGCCAACATACATCGGGTTGCGGTTGCCCAATGTGTAGAAGGCCTAAATGTCCGAGAAATTTGGAATAAAACATCCGTAAGCTTTCCACGGGCTCACAAGGTTGATAGGAAAATTTCTCCTACTCAATGATGAAGAATCTCTAACGTATACAAATAAACTACGGAAACTTCAAACGTAAAAGCCTAAAACATTTCGTTTTAATAACCAGCCTTGTTGATCGTGGTACCGGGAACAATGAATGTGTCAAAATATTTTCGACGTTGGACTACGTTTAACCGGAATATATGGGGGGTAAAATGAAAACCTAATTACAGAACATGCTCGAAAAAAAATGAAAGATTTCGAATGTTTATAACTCGAAGATTTCTTAATAGATCGAAAAAAATGTTTGCATCAATTGGTAGGAAATTATTCTACGCATCTATCACAATGAATAAAATGCTATTTTTCATGAGAAAAACAATTGAATAACTATAAAATGTCAAGCGCTATCCGAACGCCCTAACTGCCTCGTTTTGATTGACCCGATTTAGGGTTTCCCCAACACAGTCAACAAAACCAACAAAACAAAATGTCAAGCGCAATCTGAACGCCCTAACTGTCCCTTTTTGATTGACCCGATTTAGGGTTTCCCCAATACAGCCAACAATTCCTTCGCAGGGCTTTTGTGGCGAATGAACTGCAAAAGTTTAAAGTTTCTATAAACCAAACAAGGAAGGGAAGACGGGTGTTCAATTTCTTTACATACACACAGCAAATATGTTGAGTTCAATTGAATTCGGAAATTGTTTCATTTAATCAATAACTCAATCAATACAAACAAATGATTACAAAGCCAACGGTAGTCCCACGTCAACCTTGCGGCTATGTCATAGATATAACACATCCATTTTTTTCGAACATCATTTCAATTATCATAGAGAAGTTATAAACCATGAGTAGAAGTTAAGGTCTGAACATTAAAATTTTGCGAAATTCTTGTAAACATGACATACTGCACATCAAGCGAAGACTCATTACAATATCCGATATAAAAGTAATCCGCTCAAGATACACATTTTGCATGTGTTGCATATTACATCGCCATCGAGAGCTAGAAGTTCGCTCGAAGGCTCTCACGAGTGTCGTGACTTCGCTATTTTTGGTGCAGATCGCGAGGCAGCAGCTTTTCGCGTGCTCCTCGTGTGTTTGGACCGCGTCTCCACAGCCGGGTGCCGAACTTGGATGCCGTGGGTGCAGAATACGACCAGAACCAGTAGCACTTGACGGGCACAATTAAATCTGGGAAATTACAGTGATTAGTGCAGTATCATATAAATTATAATATATGGAAATTTATGATGATGAGGATAAGTTTTTCCACGCCGCTGCCGGGCTCTGAGACAGCTCGATGATGACTCTTCGTGGTTCGTGTTTATGATATTGATGGACAGTGTTTATAGATAGGCGACATAAGCCTGTTAATGAATTCTAATGAGAAGTGAGTATAGCGAGTGTAGGCACTGGGAAGTGCACTGAATGAATGAATGAATGAGCGAATGAAGCGATTGAGATATCACTGATTATACCGTGGGTTGACGTTAATTTCGATTGCGGTGTGATATAGAAGAACGCAAAGTGTGGTATTTGATAACTAAAAACATGTGCCTATACTTTTTTGATGCAATGGAGTGATAAATTATTATTTTTATTTTTTCTCGATTTAATCCATCCCATTCAATGGAAAAACAAGTTGACACGGTGACCTTAAAATGAGCAACTCAAAAAGGTACTAAAACTAAACTGTAAAGGCCATAAAGTACCTAAAATATTATTTTTTAACGACTTTCAGCATAGAATTGTATAAAATAGTTATTAATATTTTACAATGTTTTCTACCAGTAGGTTTGGCTCACTGGGTGTAATCAGAATAAAGAAACAGAGACCAAATCAGATGTACCTTTTTCCGTCACGTTTAAAACTTGATTCATTGTAAGAAGGCTGAGAAACGTTTCTAAGTGAGATTGAGAATTGAAAAAAACGAAAATGTGAAATAATAAGTTTTTTTTTATTTTATTGTCTGATTGCGCATATCGAGAAAAAACAACTATTTTCCTCTGAAATTTCAATTTGAAAAGGGATCTGAGCCTCGTATTGCCCCATCTTCTCTCTTCTACTCATTATATTTGGCATAAAGCCGAAAAGTGAAGTAATACTCCCTTGTTGGCTTCGATTGATCTCGTTTGATATAATTTGCGATGACTTCACGCATTGATTACTCAATTAGAGCGAGATTATTATGTGTAGAAGATGATACATTTACTTAGAGCGTCTAGCAGTAATAGTTCGGTTACCGGAAATTGAAACTGACTCCGAGACAGTATGAATGTGCTGTCATTTATCTCGTGCCGGACAGAAGAGTGATTCTTTCTTCTCTCGCCGGTAACTAACCGCAACATGAACGGGTCATCTTCTACGTTATCTCTTATTCGTTCGCTTTGTTTTGTTCTTTGATACAGATTGCTGGATTGAACCGCTCCTCCTTGGCGGAGAAAGAAGTGTGGTTGAACTGCGCTGGAGGAAGAACTAGTTTTAAAAAAAAGATATACCTGCGTGAGTAAGGCCGCTCGGAACATAAAGGCGCCGACCTTTGAGTTCATTTGTTTTTAACCCGTAGAACCATTTAATCTTTCCAGATCCGGCGACCGCACGACGCAGAAGATCGATCTTTTCCTTTGGTGAAAACCGAACTCCGGTCGGAGATCTGCCATAACACCATTAAAATCCCGGTTCTGCGATATATGTATTTCGGATGGTTGCGGATTTGTCCAGTCAAATTAGTCTTATCAGAGAACTATCTAGAGCCGCAATGTTATCCGGGGAATAATCTCGTTTGAATGTTGGGAGTTTTACTTTTGATGCTATCAATCATCCACTAAAATCGCACACTGACATATTGTATAATATTTTTTCGACCCTGTTTGAGTAAATGAGAAATATAAAGTTATCCATTTCGTGATTTTGCAAGAACAATTTTGAAAAAAAATCACAAATAAATCAAATGTTGATTAAACGTGTCTACGGCACATTCATCACATTTGTAAAAAGCTTTAACACTTTCGTCGCCCAGAGCGAATCGGTCGAGTTTCTTGCGGGCCCAAATTCAACTCTCGGCGCGCTAGAGAAATAAGCGGGCAACGATAATAATGAATTCGGGTTCGATTCAGGACTACTTTTCTGTTGAATCCGAATGAAATCAGCTGACTGCTGATTAGAAAACTTATAAAAATAATTTTTCAGCCTATTGACGTTTCACGTGACTCGTTTTCATTGTTTTTTGCGATTGGTAGATGAACAGCTAAAAGAAGAAGCAAGTTGCAAGTTTTTTTTTTCTGAGAATGAGAATAATAATTGCCCAACTCGGATAGGCCCAACTTTTTTTTTTTAGACGCACATGTGTTTTTTCATCCTTAAAATGTTCACCGAGTGGCGTAATAGTAAATCTGAAAGCGAGGAAAGTAGTGACGACGAAATAGTGCGAAGAGTTAAAAGAAAAGTTTCGAGTATTATCTCATCGAGTTCCGATTCGGATATTTTGGAACTATACTCAAGTGAAGACCTGGACGATTGGTTAGAAGAACTTACTACAGCGCGGACGCGATTATATACAGTTTTTGATTTCTTTTCACTGTATATAATCGAATCCTGTACATCAGGAGTTTTCAGATTTTTTTCATTGTGGAGCACTTTTTATAGCAAAAATATTTGACGGAGCACCTGCATTTTTATCCAATTCGCGATGACAATAGTACAGTGTCGACATCTGGTGGTCACTATCAATTTGGGAACATAGTTTGGGTCCCTAACTCGAAAGGGTAATATCTATCAGATTAGAACGTACGAAGCCAGTTTTAAAATGTTGAAATTTGAATGAAAATTTTTGCATTATGTTATTTTATTATTTGAAACACGTATTCCTGACTCTTATTTGACAATTTGTCTATACATTTCCGATATTTTTACTGAAACTTTTAATTATAATATAAACTTGTTTCAGACACAATTTTCGTATATGATTTTTTCACCACTTGTAAAAAAGGGATTTTAGTTTAAATAGAATACTTATATGAGTAGGAGAAGATAATTTTCATTCATAATTATAATTTTGAAAACATTCATTTCGCCTGAAAATCAATTACTATCTTTGACGCTCCCGAACAAAGCTCAATGTCATCAATACGAATAAAACTGTGTAATCATGGATCAGTAGGTCTGTGCCGACGCGAAGAGAAGAAAAAATATTTACACTACTGTCATGCGCAGGGATGGTAAAAAATCACACTCAATGATCAATGAATAAGTATATCCCTCTAGTCGGATGTTTTTAAATCACCCCCAGCAGGCGAGGCTCTTTTATTCTTCATATGTACACAGAGAGAATACTTGGAACGGTGAGCTACCAAGATCTCAAAAAAGCAATATGAAAGCGGAATCCCCACTGCTTGCACTCTCGAAGCATTACTTCTACTACTCAAGTTTTATCGTGAGTGCAAGCCACAAACGATTAATCCCATTCCATAGAGCGGATGATGAGTTCTTGATCGGAAAGTGTAACAAGAGACGAACAACTGAAATCTTACGACACTCATCGAGGGATTTTTAATTCTCTATTGCACAGACCGCAGTGAGTGGCTGACTCAGTCTCGTGTCGAATTTATTTTGCTGTCGTCTCCCGCCCGATAAACAGCAGACGGGTAATGGATGCATTTGATTAATTTTATTACCAGCAGATTTGGGCGAATCTCATCCCGCCCAAAATTGTTTTTAGATTCCAATAATTCTGAACATTCACATTTCTCTCCAAATAATTTTTCCAATAGTAATTCAATTAGTGACTTCACGAAACACCTTTCGAATTCGATTGAATTTCAGACCCTTTTTTATTTTGTAGATAGAACGGATCACATATTTGATTAATTCAATTCTGTGTGGTTACGTTCTTCGTTGCGAATAAATGTAATGAAATAGTATGGACGTATGATATTCATGTATCGTGGACTTCCGACATATGTGGCAGTTGATTTATCGAACGACTGATGTTTTTTTTTATATCCCTTCAAACTTGTTGCATCTCTCAAGTGTACATACTGCTTTAACCGCAGATTTGCATGGTTGAATCTGGTTAATTTCAGGTATTCACTCTTCAAATTGTCGAATGAATACTGTTGGAACAATAGGTATCGCAGCAAATGATTATCAACATCCTACCTTATCATCAAACGGTATGCGAATAATTTCGGTGAACTGACGGCATTGGAATATATGCTTTGTGAGGACCACACAATTATTATCAGAGCGAAAAACATCCGACTGGAAGTCATGAACATCAATTCAATGTGCCCAAGATAAATTTATCCTTTGAAGGTCATTAACCTTTCTAAAGATGATCAGATGGAATATATTCCAATGTCGTCTGGACTAACCTGTCCAACACCTTATGATCGTAATATTGTTTTTGCTATTATTCTGATGTTTCATAACACGGCACTCTATTGATTATTCGCCGAAAATGAATAAAAAATATCCTTGAAGTTAGCGTACGGTTTTAGTAGCAGTGCAATATTTCCGCTTTGCGAATTTCTTCATGTTAGAATCATCATCTACTGGCCTGAAGTCCAGCTGAGTCTTTTAGATCCGCTGTAGATCCAGATCAACTTCCGCCGATGGAGGCTCATCGTTCAATTGTTGTGCATCAACATTTGTCCGGTCACTACTAATTCAGGAAAGAATTTTCAGCAAACAGTTGTTTTTTAGTCTTATTTATTTATTTATACCTGTTTGTTGTATATTTCAGGATGAATTAGGTCTGAAAAGCTTTTCTACTTTTAGCCAGTGGACCAATCTATAGTCATTTTCGACCGTACTAATAAACACATATGTCAAGCAGAACCATGATTCGGAAGTCCAATATCGGCTACATTTTCTCGTCGAAAATGCACGTATCAGAATTATATCCTTATTATACCTCCGTATTGCCTTATGGGAACAATGAAAATGGTTAATACGCGCTTTTCTCACCAGTTTTCAGATATGACAATATCAAAGCTTTCTAATGTTATCGAGTAAAATATACTAATCTCTGGTAGGGATGCGGGTTTGTTGACAATATGTACAAAAAATTTGTACATTCTACTAATTTTGCATTACCAAATGTATTTGGTAGTTTTCGACCGAGGATTTTTCTAAGTGTGGTATTGAGCTTCGATTTACGAATTTAGGGAGCGCAAAGATAATAATTGATTTCGGGCGGAATGAGCACACTTTTAAAATTAGAATGATGAATGAAAATTAACATCTCCGTATCAAATCAGTATTCTATGTAAATAGAAAACACTTTTTTTTGCAGGTCTGATATGAATATTTATTTTGAAGATAATTTTATATTCTAGTGGAAACCTTCAGTGGAAAAAATATGAGAAATATGTTAAGTTAGGGTGAGGACAACGTGCTTCAAGTAATTAAATAACGCACTATAAAAATTTTCATACAAACTTTTGCAATTTAAAACTGCTTTCCGGCTAGCTGATCTGATAGGGAGTAGTTTGTCTTGTAAAAACTAATGTTGTATCCAGATGTCGACACCGTACAGTTGTCTTTGCGGATTTCGATTGCGCTTGATTCAAGATGGGTTTCAAGTGGGAGCACTTGCTATAACATTGCCGAGCATAAATTTCCCGCGAAGCACCATTTGAAAACCCCTGCTGTACATAATCGAGTCATAATTTTTTTTGTTTTTTTGCATGTATTTTTCGTTTTTAGAAAATAAAAGAGGAATTTGATTTTTGATTCATCCCCTTAAAGTCAGAAAACACCTTTCTCACAAGAAAAAAAAAAAATTATTATTAATTTATTATTTATTTATATTAATTTATTCTCACAGGAGGTGATAGACGATCATACTTGATGAAAAAAATCCTCCTACGCATATGTTCGAATTTCAACAATGACAGAGTTATAGAACTTTTTTTTTTGCTTCGGACTCTGTTGCCTTTAACTAACTCTACATTAAAAAGTACACTACGGAAGATGATTCTGATGCTTTCTTTGAAACATAAGAAATTTAGTACAATATATAGTATTAGAACAACTAAATTAGTGAATTTTAATAACATTTTGGAAGTGAACTTAAAAGTTAATAATTGTTAATGTGTTATTATCAATTTTATCCTAAAAATTTATATTAAACTAGATAGTTTCTATAAATTAAATTGAAGTTTTTTAAACTCTCAACAAATTGTTCTTTGACGCCCAACTTCTATCTTTCTTAATTTGGCTACAATATCGATATAAACAATTCCTGGTAAAAATTCAAGCAAAATCTTCAAAAATCACTTTCAACGTTAAGATGAAGTTTAAGTCTCCATCTTAACGTTGAAAGGTTACGTTTATTCTTGAAATAAACCATATTTGAAAATTTGAAAAAAATTGTTCCAAACTGTATATAATCGAGTAATCGAATCACATATAATTGAGTCTGTATATAATCAAGTCCGACCTGTATAGACGACATAAAGATATAAAAAGTTTTTAGTATTATTTTTGAGAATGTTTTTTAACAGTACATTCAAATGTGATTTTTCTAAAACGGTTTATTGATTTTCCAATAACTTTGTTTTTAATCAAACATCTGGTTTTTGAGTCACAGTTTTTCGAAAGAAAGATCAATAATTTTAATTACACCCTTTTAAAAAATCAGTCGTAATTTAAATTGGTCAAATGATAATGAAAATTGTAATGTAGATAGTTTTGAACCAAGTTTCAAAAAATCGTAGAGGGTCGTGCCAGCAGCTTTGGGCTGGAATTGCTATGTCCATTTCGAATTTGGATTTTTTATGATCTAATGTGTTCTACTAGTCAAGCCTTTTTCATTTGATATCCATATTGATGAGGTTTTGAAAAAACAGGAAGTGGGTTATATCTATGGTATAACCGCAATGGTGACGTAGGACTATCGTTGATTTAGTGATCATTTGTTTGAAGTTGAATCTGAATCCATTCTGAATGAAAGAATAAATGAATATTTGGGGGCTTCGAAAACGAGAGCGTTTTACGTTGGAGGTACAAGGTTTTATGCATACAATATTGGATATGAAAATATCCTACTGATGGGGAAGAATAATCTTCAGAAGCTTTCCTGCTAATTGCACTTGATTGAAAAATAACAGAACCAAATGTATTTGGTCGCAGAAAAACATAAAAAATATTAAAATAAACTCTTTCGCTTGCATGTTATTTTCAATGCCAAGGGGAACTGGCTGATTATTTTGCAGATGCGATATCTTTCCGGACTCTTCTCGAAGTCCACCACCAGTGTTTAATGCTAACTCGATAAGCACCTGTTAATTGCACTTGATTGAAAAATCACAGAACCAAATTTATTTGATCGCAGTGTTATATATTAGAAAACATTTAAAAAAAACTCTTTCTCATGGATGTATTTTTCAATTCCCAGGGGAACTGGCAGATTATTTTTCAGCAACGATAATAATTTTCCGGAATCTTCTCGATGCTGGATGGCATTTAAACGGAAGAAGTTCCGCACGTATATATATATGTGTGTTGTGGCGGCCGCTTCAATATCTCAAATGTTACTGTTTTTCGCTGCTGATAATTTCTCGGTCCTCTTCTCTTCTTCTGATGGATCGGCTTTTCTGCGCTCCCTCACAGTTCCAAACAAACTGTATGTCAGGTTAGGCCAGGTAATGAATCTCTTGATCCCTCGCCGTCCAGCTCGTTCAGCTCGTTCAATAACGATATTGCCTTGTCGATGTCGTCACGAAAAATGAATGCGTTTCACCACCAGAATATCGCTTAAGTATGCTTTTTGTGCGTGATTGAATCGAGAGAAGGTGTGGTTTACGATGGCAATTTGGAAGGCAAACTAGAGGGGAATGAACTCTCTGAGTTTGAAACTTTCGGCGACTGAGCAATAATCAATTGAAAATTATATAATTTTTGCGATGCGAAACATCTTCCGTTGCGCGCGCATACAATATTGGATACGAAAATTTTCTACTGATGGGGAAGAATAATTTCAGAAAAACAAATGTATTTGGTTGCAGTGTCATATGGATAGAAAACATTAGAATAAACTCTTTCGCATCAATGTATTTTTCAATTCCCAGGGGAACCGGCAGATTATTTTTCAGCAACGATTAGATTTTTCCCGATTTTCCTCGATACTCGAAGCCCACCAGTGGTTAATGCTAACTCGATAACCACCTGTTAATGGCACTTAATTGAAAAATATTAGCATTCAAACGAAGAGTTCCGCGCGTGTATGTGTGTGTGTGGCGGCTGCTCCGATCTCTTCCCGGGGAACCATTTGCGGCCTCCTGATGGATTCCCTTCTGGCCTAAGGTGCACAAACAGGCGACACCGTTCATTCGCGCTTTCATGATAAACGGAGAGCTTCACCACAACAGCGACAACATGCTCCAATCGCTGTTCAATTAGAACTGAGTGGATTTCCGAGTGGCGCTCGCTTATATACCGATTGGTGATTTCAATAGCCTGTTTTGAAATCAATTTTAAGACTATTGAAACAAGTTTTTGGATCAAAAAGTAACAAGTATATAACGCGTAGACATTTTATCTTTCGAATGAAGTGTTCATCATACCATTTCATTCAGTTGTTTAGGAGCTATAAATGCTCAAAATCTCGGTCTCCGGCGTAACGCTTTCGTTTTCAAAACTTTGATTTTACACCCCGGTATAGAAATGAAAGACGTAGTCCTACGTCAAAAAAGATATCGCCATTTTGGATTTGCATTTTCACAAATAACTATGTCCATTAGTCAAGCCCTTTCATTTGATACCCATATTGATGGAATTTTGATAAAATATGTATTCCGCCATTTTGTAGCGGCTGCCATCTTGGATTTTCAAGATCATGGAATAAGCAGTTTTATAACGACGGCAGAGATAAAGGCGTGTTCCAAATTTCAGATCAATCGGTCAACAGGAAGGCGGTTAACTTCCTATTGATATGGGACAACCCTACAGAAAAACATACAATCATACTTACAATAGGCCATGCTAAATAAAACCGTTTTAAAGTATAATATAAAAAATATATTTTTAATGTTTTTGATTTTTTGATTATTCTACATATCCCATATTTACATTTAAGTGCCTACTCTGTCAAATTCCGTTTTAAAAATCCTATTCAAATTGAACGAGAAAAGTGTCGCCCACATCTGGGTGAAAATTGTTTTTAATTTTGATGTTATTTGGTTCGATTATATAAATCTTATTATATTCACATTGAATTCAAAAATTTTCTCTTGGATTATTTTACGCTCTGAAACGTATACTTTCATCAATAACTTTGCGGCTACTCCTACACTGCCCATGTTTGCATAGGAGACGTTATCACCAACACCATTAGTGTTGGGAAAACGCAATTTTGTGGTTTTTTTTCCTACAGGCATAACCATGCAAATTTCTAATGAATTAATCTGTCCAGTTGAAGGATATTATCGGCAAAAAGAGGACCAAGGAGATTTTGCGGATTAAAGTATATTTTTTCAATTTGGAAAACGCTGTCGTCTATTTATGCGGGCAATCAATCGGTTCAATGAACATCGCATAGCTAGACGTATTCACCAGGTTACTCTGTCTGTAGCGTTAGTATTTACATTTCCGATAATAGTCAAAACGTCACCGTCGGTAGTTTCCGATGTTATCGGATAAAATCAAAAAGGTTTGGAAGAAATTTAGCAAAATGTCTGGAAAAGGTGCTCTGGATTTGCGCGAGTCTATGATAGTACTTTTTTCCTGAATACTCTGGGATATGATAAGAACAGCAGGTTCGTGTTTATCAATAAATTGAATTTGTAAAGGCAATCGGCAATGTTGGTAATTTTAGCAACATGATTTACCGATATCACGATCAATCGCATAAAGATGGTGGAGTGACTTACACCAACGGGATGAGTGAATGCTGAGTATGTGGAATAATTCGATGTCGAATCCGAAGAGATATAATGCTATGCACCATAATTGTTTTAATTTTACTACTGATCGGATTGTTTCATTGTCTACTGTAGCCAAGTTTGTTTGGCTACAACCCTAAAATGCATCATGATTTGTTTCACTTGATAATTCGGTGCAATGTTTTAATTTGTATATTTTTCTAGTTCAACCGCATAACGTTTGAAACAAACATGGCAAAAATGTTCAATGCTAAAATAAAGAAATTGTAGATATAAAAACTTTGACGAATCCCTGATTTGTTTATCTTATGACATTCAGTGCCCATGGTTTATTGTTTGCTTTAGTATGGTCAATTCATCGTGCTTCGTGCATAGCTCAAGCTCAAGCTCCTAGGAGCTTACCAAACAATTTGTCAAGAAAATCGATACAGCGCTAAAAACCGGATTTGGAAAAGCAACATCTTACCAATGGACATAGATTCAAACAAACATCCTAATTAATAAATTATAGCTCGATAACGATTTACCTTCTTTCTGGGTGTAAACATGGTGCCGCTCGATGCATAAATTTGAATTTATGTCTAATTAATTGTGAAGCAGCATGGAAATAGAATCAGTGGAGAATATGATAAACGACCGTTCTGCCCAACGAAAACAAATGTGGAGAAATAATTTCTATTTTTGTTCGGTACATGTTCTAAACAACAGCATTATATGTTTCTTGAATGAGTTATTTGTTTCTAGTCATCGCCGATGATACTTATAAAAAACAAAAATGAAACGCTTTACTATCTGAGCATTCAAAGATTTAGTTTGACAGAAAGGTGGGAGGGGAAGTTTAACTTGAAAGGATGCCGAACCTGGCGCCACGTGGGAAGGAGAAAAGAACGGCGTAGATGCACTCCAACGTTGCTACGAATTATGAAACTTGATCGGATTTATTTTGCTTGGGTAATATTCACTCTTCCTGACTCCAGAAATCTTGGGGCTACACGTACAATGACTCTGATTTTGATCTGATTACGAAGGTAATAAATCAATCGCCTAACCGGGGGCACACGACACGACAAGTGCTTCCAATGGCGCTAAACGTTTTGCACCCTAGCTCTGCAGCTGACAAATGAACATCGAATGACAATGAGAAAAATCCCTAATGAGCCAAACTGCACCACGCTAAGCGTTAATAGGAAGGAAGGTCAAGAGGATCCAATAAATCTTCACGGTAAGCAATCGATCTTTCTACACCTTTCGACTACCTCAAATACAGTGAGTGAGTGGCACGGTTCAACACTCAGCTCAGCTCAAGGATGAGTTTCAGGAATCCGGCGAGTTATAAATCAATCAATTTTAATTTTGTTTTGACAAATGGAGATTAAGCTCCGGCTCAGGTTCCGATTTTCATGGTGCGCTGCTCGGTCCGCCGATGGGAGCCTATCAGTCGGTGGTATCGAGTTTCAACCCGGCGTCGGAGCGAAAATTGATTAGCGAGAAACAAATTAAACGATGATGATGTCTTCAATTTTTGTGATACAATTTCACAGATTCTGGAACGGCCAGGGTGTTGTTTCTGGGACGGTAATTGATCGCATATTAATGATCCAGCGATAGTTATTCAAGGAAAGGTAATTTTGCGAATTAGACCTACGGTTTCGGATTCATGGATCAATTAATAAATGTTTTATGAGCCTGGAGAAAAACCTGGAGAACAAAATAAGAGCTTGCTTATCGAGACTTTTTGTGTAGGTTCACGTTTCTTATTCGATTTTCATGTTGAATCTGAGTTTTTCATTGCGTTCAGCATAAATTGGCGTTGATAGATTCTTGCAAGCGAAACTAAATTGAAGTTGTACCCTGATTGCAATTTTAGTGCACAGGAACTAAGATTTTGTTGGTTAAAATTAGCTTAATTCATAATCTGCAAACTGTAATGACAGTCCCTGATAGATACCCCTCGTGGGAATATTTGGAGCCTGCCAAGAACTGATCGTTCAGATCGTGTTCGTACCGAACATAACTGACAATTGGACGTGTTATACAATAGTAATGTGTACCATAGCTGCTGTGAAAATGAACGACGAAAGCGACATTTCACGATATTGAATTTTCCAACAAACCGTTCGCCGATCATTATGTAGTGCCGCGGGTTCGCCAGCATGTTGTTCCTCAATTTATGGATGCCGAGCACCTTGATGAGAATCGGTGCATAACATAATCGCTTATCACTTTTATCAGTTCGAATTGTTTAGGTGTTAATATGTGAGCATTGAAAGCAGCAATTCTTTGGCTCTTCTTTCTGCATCGATATTTATGTCACTCATTCTAATGGAACAATTTAAAAATAATCCGGTTTCATGCTGAATTCATGTAAGAAAAATACCATAAATATTGACATGATCAAAATTCGAATCAATTAGTCATTAAGTGTTTCTAGTTGTATAAAAATCATTTTAAAGGCTTATCGAGGCCGTGGAAACTAAGCTAGAAATCCACCAAACTTCAGAAAAACATAATCCTTATATTTACTCTTGATAAAAAATAAAACATTGAATGAGGTAAAAAAATAATCAGTTAAGAAGAAATTTCAATTTTTTCATCTAATACACTACTTATTTCATCGAAACAAAACTGCATGATCTTACACAGTAGGTCCTAAATAGAATGTTTCTAGTGAAGAACTCACTTACTTGTTGGATTTTCAAAAAATTAAAAAAAAAATCTGTAGGCGCTCTAAAATTGTGGTTTGTTTATATAAAAACTAGCTCATTCGGCAAACTTCGTCCCGCCCAAAATTAATTTTTTGTTATCTATACCTTCAAACATTCACGTTTCTTACTAAGCTCAAGTTCATGGGTCAAATCGCAGAAATGTTTATTGAGTGATCTTCTAATCGACCCTGTCAAATTTACCTTTTACTATAAGATTCCTAGTACTTCTACCAAAACTCATCATTATAATATCAGATTATTTTCTGACACAATTCTCGTTCAAGATTTTTCAACCACTTGCAAATAAGATGTTTCTCCGTTACATGGAATAAATGTTTCATACAGAAAATATAATAGAATAAAGACAGCCCTAAATCGGACAATTCCTTCCTCGAGTTTTGCTCTTATCAACATATGCGGCAATCCCTTTTTATTGGTATAGGTAGAAGAAGATAAAGATATTTCGTTGGTGCAAACATCAAATGGACTAACAACGCTTGTCACTATGTAATTGTAGAACATATGGGAATTTAATTTTCCGAATTTTCCCTTTTTCCGAAAATTTTCAATTGTCATGTTTGATTGAAATATTTTTGGTTGAAATATGTGTAACCTTTTTTTGGGATCCCCTCTCCATTTCAGAGGAGGGAGGGGTGTCATACCATCATAGAAACATTTCTCATACCAAAAAACCCTCACATCCCAAATTGTGCTTGATTAGTTCTCGAGTTATTCAAAAGTTTGTATTTCATTGGTATGTCATTCCCCCTTAGAGAGGAGGGAGGAGTGTATTCATCATAGAAACGTTTCGTGCGCCCTAAAACCTTCACATGCCAAATTTGATTCCGTTTGCTTGATTAGTTCTTGCATTATGCAGAAATGTATGCTTCATGTGTATGGCAGTTCTCCACCTTCCCTTAGAGAGGGGGGAGGAGTGTATTCATCATAGAAACGTTTCGTGTCCCCTAAAACCTTCACATACCAAATTTGGCTCCATTTACTTGATTAGTTTCCGAGTTATATAGAAATTAGTCTTTCATTTATATGGCAGTTCCCCCTCAGAGAGAGGGGGTGGAGTGTCTAACCACTGTAAAAACAGTTATTGCATCCTAAAACCTCCACATGCCAAATTTGGTTTCATTTTCTTGATTAATTCTCGAGCAATGCAGAAATTTGTGTTTCATTTGTAACACGTTCGCTCGAAGTGTACATCAGTGCAGGAGAAAGAAAATGTTGCAACTCAAGCTCCGCCTCTGCCGACAGACTCAAACATAAAGGTTTCAGTTAAATGCTTTAGTTAGAAGCTCACATCTAGATATCTTCATGTACTAGGTTCTTCTTTTAGTTCTTCGTTACACTACGTATTGTTGATTTCTGAAAACTCAGCGCTCGGAACCAGATATCTCCAAGGTGTTTGTGTATTTAATTTGCTTTGTTTCATTACACGCTTCTCTGCAACGCGATTGAACCAGAACCAGAACGGGAATCGAACCCGAACTCCCTGCATGTTAGGTGTGACGCTAACCAAAATTTAAGAAATTTAAGGGAGAGAAGGAGTGGAATCATGGGGGATTCAAGCTATTGCAGTTCGTTCACCTCTAGCCTAGAAAAAGGACAATATAGAAAACAGAACGAAAACTCTAAGATTTAAAAAAGAGCCATTTTGGACGCCCTCGTAAACGTTGCCGACAGGTTGCTAGCTGGATGACTGCCGAATCGTAATAGCTGCTAAAAATTGAAACCAATTTACAATTACCACTCGCTCAATGTAACGACTCTCAAATCAGCAGAGAGAAACAGTAAAAAATTTCATAAAATAGAATAGAATATTCAACAAACGCATATTTAATACTTCAATTGATCGGCGCAAGCAATCGGCACAGCAGCAATAACTCCAAAATAATTCTCAGCTTTAACATATCATGTTGGCTCTGACTCTGACTAGAGTGAAACTAAAAACCTTAACCACATATAAAAAAAAAAAAAATCACATCTTGATCGATGCAACGTGATATCGAAGAAAGAAACCATAACATGTAAGCTGACGTCCGGATTGTATGCAACAGTGCTGTTATCTGCAACGAAGAAATATTTAGAAATTTCTGTGAATCATCAAAATTAAAAGCTACTTTAGAGGCAGATACATCGCCTCTTCCGACAAGGCCCATGAATGTTTGAAAGGTCACTAATTGATCTCTGGAACCATAGCATGAGGCATGGATTCTCGAATAAATCGCGTGATACAGGAGACATTGTTTTTTATACTCGAATTACGGTACTAATTGATAGAAAGACGGGACACTCAAAAATGGGCGGAATAACGGTACTGTCTCGTTTAAAACGGTATGTTTGGTCAGTCCAATTATAAGAAAACCTATTTATGATTTATTTTGTTGTGTTGATACGAACAACTCATAACTAAGAAAAAATAAATTCAAAATAGAAATGAACTATTTTTCCGTTAGGTTTATGATATAGATTTTTAACAGATTTTTATCTAAAAATACAGATGTAGGGGAGAGGGGGGCACAATCGGACACTTTTTTTTTTCTTGATTTTTAATATTTATTTAGGATTATTAAAAAAATCCTGAATTCATCCTGGTTGTCATTTGGACATCAATGTATCATATGAGCGTGTTAGAGGTGTGCGTTGTTGCAATTACGAATGGTTTATTGGAATTTTTGGAAATTGCCTTTTTGTCCGAATGTGCCCCATGTGTGGGGCAGTTCCGGACAGTCCTGGGGCATTTTCGGACTACGAAAAAAAATTAAAATTAAAAAAAAAGCATATTCTGAAAAACTGCTTGCTATGAGAGTCAGTAAAAAATCGAGATTTTGCTTACTTCCGTTTTCGAGTGGTGGTTTTCCGCGGTGAAGTATTTGGAAAAGGTTCAACATTTTCCGGGGACAAAGTCGCCAAAGTAAAATCTATCTGTGCTGTAAACGCAATGTTTTGCAGCATTGTTGTATTACCCGATGTATCAGTTGCTACCCCCGCCCCAGTAGATGAAATAATTTGAGCATTCAAAATCCTTGTTCGAAAAAACCTTTCTTGAGAATGGATAGCAACCTGTCATTTTGAAGCGAGGATATTACTCAGATTGAAAAAAGCATTATAAACCGATGCAACTATACCTAAAAGGTCGTGTATAGAAATAGTTTTTACAGGATGGTTGAGTAGCCAATCGTTCTGAGAAACTGAGACTTTTGCTTGAAAGGGCTCATAACTGAAACATCCAGCGGTTGTAAGCGATTGGTGACATAAGGTAGAAAAGATACATGAATTGTGCAATTTTCTCGACAATATTTAATTGTTTCCAAAGTGCAATTACTTTTTGATTGATTTTTGATTTTCTGAAATTGATTCGTTTACGTTGCTTTTTGCTACCTTTTTCAAATGTTCCAACACATTGAGAAACAGTTTCCCCGTTATGCAACCGTAGGTTGGGAAATTAGCAAAGACAATGGACCCAGTTAGACCACTTGTGAGCTAGAATCATGAAAACGTTCTATTCGAATCTAGTTCGATAGCTCTTTCCATTTCATCTTCGTTGATGCTGGTTTTAACGGTTTTCTTTTTGTAGTTTTGAACCATCATTTGGTCTAAGAATCAGACAAAATTGATGTTTGTTAGTAAACAACAATCAGACACAAATTTCAACAGTGTCCGTATGTGAACGATGTCCGAATGTGCCCCGACCACCATCCGAAGACAAATCATAATTTTATCAAATAAATAGACCTTTATTTCCTCGTTGTATGCACGTTTTTTCATTTCATATTAGTTGCTAACTGAGATGGTGTACCTAAATTTCTAAATCGCTCACAAAGGAATTAGGGAAATGTTTACAACTTCCAGCTAAAAAGTTTCGAAACGTGTATGAAAAAGGGCATTGTGTTGTTTTTGTAAGTAAAAGACGATCAGGAGATGTCAAACCATATGACAGCTGTCGGTGGAACGGCTGTTAACTTACTTATATTTTTAATTTGGTTGAAAATTGTACCACTTAATTTTTACAAGCGTTGTCCGGAGCTGCCCCCGTCCGAAACTGCCCCACTTTCCCCTACCTATTTAACATCGATGAATCTACTAAATGTTGACCAAGATGGTTTCCGGCGTGGTCATGGTGTAAAAACTGCATTGCTTCGTGTTTATGACGAAATTGCTGGACTGATTGACAGAAAGCATAAGGTGGCTTTGCTGCTGATTGATTTCAGCAAAGCTTTCGATACAATATCTCATTGTCGACTCTTGCATAAGCTACATGAACGCTTCTATTTTTCATCATCTGCTGTTGGCCTCATGAAGTCGTATCTGACCGGGAGAACTCAAATTGTATATTGTAACCGTATATCTTCCGCTGCAGTTTCCGCTACCTTTGGGGTTCCGCAAGGATCAGTACCTTTGTTGTTCTCTACATACATTGATGACCTACCCGGAATATTGAGATACTGTCGAGTCCAAATGCTCGCAGATGATATGCAACTGTACTTTTCTCATCCTGAAGTTTCATGCAGTGGCGCGGTTAAACGTTACGTCGTTACGCATAAACCATACAAAAACCAAAGCGATTCTATTCGGTACTAACCAGTATATGGATTCAGCTCATCCATCTCTTGTCGTCGAAGGGAATCACATCCAGTTTGTAGAACACGTGAACAACCTGGGCATTATTTTTCAAAGAAATTTCAGCTGGGACAAAGCAGTATCCACCCAATGTGGTAAAGTGTATGCTGGCCTACGTACTTTGCGTGCAACCACGTAAGATCTCCCTCAGCATACGAAACTCCTGGCTATGATGTCAAAGTTTGAAGTTGCTTCAAATGATTGTTGCCGTTACGTATACAAATTGAATCGTTTCACGTCTGTCCGGAACCTTCAGAGGAATCTACTCGGATGTCCTTTCCGTCGTTTCTATGAAATGAGGACATGTCTGCAACTGTGGAGATATTGTCTGGAAGCTGAGGCTGCTCCAAGGACGTCGCTCGTTCAACTTCGCGGTCACATCGTTCTGCTTTATATGGTGAGTCATTTTTTGTGTGAGGAGTGGTTTATTGGAACGCGCAACCCATGGAACTTAAACGAATACAGTCGGAAACATTGTACAAAAAGGCTGCACTAGATTACTTCAACAGATATTAGGTTAATAAACCTTTAAAAATAAAAATGTTTGCTAGAACTTATGTAAATGCTTTGTAAAAATCGTTATTGTCTTACGTCATGTGAAACAATTAAATAAATAAATAAATAAATAAATAAATTCCAGCAGGGTAATCTTACTGTTGTATGTTGTGGGGTTCGATCACATCTCAAGAATATAGGAGCAAAAGGGTTCATAGTTTGTGATCGATATCTGAGTGGGAAGGAGAAAGTCTGATGTTAGTTGAACCAAATAAACGAGAAGGAAATTTCGATGCATTCCAAAATAATATCCGAAGTGATAAACAAGTGGATTGAATAATATAATTCCGTAGTTCTACGTCGAAAACTGCGGTCGTGTCCTAGATACAACCCATTACAATTTTTTATTGCTTTGCTGCTAGTCCTACGTTAACAATGCAATCGTGTCCTGGAGACAACCCGACAACCGAATGTTTTGTTGTTCAGCTTGCAAAGCGTGTGACCATCCTCACAGGAGGACCATCGTGATACGACTTTTTCACGTCCAGAGCACCATTTGTTGATTATTGGCGTAGACGAAACGCTGCATCAGGAGTTGAAACCTTCTTCCATATCTGAGTCTGGAATAAATAGTGCTTTGGAGGAGCTATATCTGGTGATTGGTTCCCGTGACCGAGTGGTTAGAATCATCTTGCCGGAAGATTCGGGTTCAGCTCCCGTTCGGATCGAAGGAACTGATGCCCATTTTTAGTTAAATGGACACGTTAATAAGCTAGGTTGCCCTATTTGTTCCGATGAACAGCGATAAGCAACATATGAGTTGTCAATGCATCCCAATGCAGTACACGATACGACGGATGTATTGCGCATTAAATTGGGTCAGCAAATCATCCCTTCATTGGACCAGCGAATTGATTGCCTAGATTCTGTGATTTAACGCCGTTGGCTTATTTTTTGTTGGGGTATGTCAAATCTCTTGTTTATGCCGATAAACCATCATCGGTTCAAGCACTAGAAGACAACATTACACGTTTCATCAATTAGAAATGGGGTACATACTAGGGGGGCGTTGCTGATTAATGTTCAGCTGCATCTCAATAGGAAGTATCCTGTGTCAGGCACAGGTACAGAGCATTGAAGACAGCAACATCACAATTACGAAAACACTTGTAATACTAACCTCGAGCCAACCGCGAGTAATCGGTTACATATTACTAACATAGTTATAAGGCAAACATTGTCGAACTATTGAACTCACGGCCCCGTCAGGTTGACGCCATATGAGCCTTAATAAAAATATATTTTTTGGATAAAAAAAAAAATTAGAAACCAGCCGATATGAGCTTGGGCTTGGGTAGACTGTACAATTCGTAGTTGCTCTCCGTGGTTGACCTGAACCAACCAAATTGCACAAAGAACACACAGAATGACGCTTGGGACTAGCAAATCATTCTCGTTGTACAATTTTCGGTGATTCGAGCTTTAAATGGTCAATAACGACGACGGCCACGTCCTTACAGTCACCATAGGAAGGGAAGGAATGTTAGTATGATATTCGCCGCCCGAACGCCAGAAGGGTCACCTCTATAGCGTGGTTCCCTAGCGATTATCATGGGAGGGATTGTTGTTAGTGGGAAGAGGCAAGATTTGGTTCAGTATTGGTAAGCCAATTAGAAACCAGCCGATATGATCGATAAAGTAAATCAAAATTGGAGTTCACGTATCTTCACGGATCACCTAAAACGTAGTCGTGGCTAACATTTACATGGAATAATATTAAAAGTAATAAATGAAGAGGATTTATTTTGAATCCACTGTAATATAGGTTCAATTGTTTCCATTTTTGCAGTCTGTGATCTAGCGTTGACACTTCTGAGAATTAAAGAGTTAGAAGAGGTTCGATGTTTCCGACTTTCTGGTCTCTGGGATACATATTTTTTATATTGGGTTGGGGGAAAAGAAATGTCGTATATTGTCAATATATGGCAACACTTAAACATATCTTGTGTTGTACTTGTCGCATCGGGTCATACTATACGGCTATTTAAAGACGACAATCTGTGCTACAAGTGTCGTTTTGACAGTGTTGTGATTGTCCTTTCCAGTCTCAAATTATAGCGCGTCAAAGATGGAGTCCACCAAGCAAGAAATTCGCCATATTTTACGTTTTTACTACCTGCGAGGTAAAACTGCAACGAAGGCGGCCGAAAAAATTCGTGTAGTTTATGGACCCGATACTGTAACGATTCGCACAGCACAGCGTTGGTTTGATCGATTTCGTTCTGGTGTAGTGGCTGTCGAAGATACACCCCGTACTGGTAGGCCAATCGTCGTGGGAACCGATAAAATCGTTGAAATCATCCAAGTAGACCGGCATGTGAGCACTCGCTCGATTGGCCAGGAACTGGGTATAGACCATAAAACCGTTTAGAACCATTTGCAGAATATTGGATTCCAAAAAAAGCCTGATGTATGGGTGCCACACGAGTTGACGCAAAAAAATCTTTTAGACCGAATCAACGTCTGCGATGCACTGCTGAAACGGTCTACGAACTCGACCTATTTTTGAAGAAGATGGCGACTGGTGATGAAAAGTGGATCACGTACGACAACCTAAAGCGCGGTGAGCCGGCCCAAACCATCGCCACGCCCGGATTGACGGCCAGGAAGGTTTTGCTGTGTGTTTGGTGGGATTGGAAGGGAATCATCCACTATGAGCTGCTCGACTATGGCCAGACCCTCAACTCGGTTTTCTACTGTGAGCAGCTTGACCGTTTGAAGCAGGCGATTGACCAGAAGCGGCCAGAGATACGAATGTTGTTGTTTTCCACCAGGACAACGCTCGGCCTCACACATCTTTGATGACCCGCCAGGAGCTACGGGAGTTCGGATGGGATGTCCTATTGCACCCACCGTATAGTCCGGACCTGGCTCCAAGTGATTATCATCTCTTCCGGTCCATGCAAAACGCTCTTGGTGATACAAAGTTGGCCTGAAAAGAGGCTTGCGAAAACTGGCTGTCTGAGTTTTTTGCAAATAAGGAGGGGGGGGGGGGTTTATAAGGGGGGGATAATGAAGTTGCCTTCTAAATGGCAACAAGTTTGCGAACAAAACGGCGCTTATTTGACTTAAATTGAATAATTTTAAGTATGTTAAATAAAACGTCAAATTTCGATCAGAAATACGACATTTCTTTTTCTCCAACCTTATATTTTGAAGAACAATTTAACTTATATCGCAATGTGCAATGAAATCAATATTATGTGAAATATTAACATTTAATTCTTCTGCCAACAGCGTTTCTGTACTTCAAGCATCAAGCGGGAAAAATGTGGCGTGTCCATTCGAACTCTGCGTTGTTGAAATGACACAGCTTCCGAAGGCGGGGGAATTGGATGACTAGTGCGCCATGGAGTGCGCGTATGATTGTGATGGATGCCCCCGAAGGCATCTGAGAGCAATGATTGAGATATTATTTGATTTCTACATACACTTCAACTTGCCAATGCTACTGACAAGGAGTGCTTGAAGTAAGACGACGGCTCTGGTGATACACGCCAGCGACCAATGATTGTGTCCCGTTGATTGGGGAACCGGTAGACAGGCGAGAATATCCGACCTTACAAATAACTGATGGAACCCTTGGGTTATCATTTCTATGACTGTCAGAGTAGGAGCAATGATCTGCAGAAAATAGCTGTGTTTCTTGAACCCCGAGCAGGTATGAATTGCCACAGGACGCGAGCAGTTTTTTTTCGGCGGACTTCGAATAGATTGTGCGGCAAGATGTGGCAAACACAGAGACGGGGGAGATTTACCTTTACAAGTGAGATCAGTCAAAGTGGTTAACCGTAAGAGTCACAAAGGTGTACTGCGGGGAGGAAAGACTAGAAAATTCAGACAGTGCCTCGGTACTTCATCTTCGAATCACATAATTATTTTTACACATCATGCCTACAATGGAAGAAACACAGAGAGAAACTGACAATAATAGCCAGGAATAACAATAATAAACATATTTTTCCAACTCGGCTTGGTGGGCCCAGCTTGGCTTTTGCTTCGAGCGGCCTGCGAGCGAATCACGAGGTTATCGGCTAGGGCCCTAACGTTCGTTCGGCAGTTTTTTCACCAAGGTTTTTGACGCTTCATGCTTCCCCCGAAGGTACATATATGATGTGGCTACATTGGTTTGCATGCCGGTAATTGAAAACCATGTGACTGAACGATTGTTGCTCCTTAGTTGAACTGCCCGCTGATAACGCATTCAATGATAAACATGCCAGCAACACTCGAGCCGGGTTTAGTTTTGTATTCGATCATCTCCAAGTGTTTTATTTTTGTAAATTTTTTCACAGAATGGAAAAATGTTCACGAGGTATTACCTGCATCATTCAATTCATACCTTTTTCTCAATATTTGTCACTAAAATATAAAAGTGAACTATTCGAGAAAATCCAAATAAACCTTATTCGTGTACCAGTGTAAGATAATATAATTACACAAATCAGTCAAAATAACAAGGTAAATGTCCAAGTGTCCACATTACACAATTAAAAGAGCTGGCATCGAAAATTTCAATGGCAAGAAAAGGAAAAACATCTCTATTCGGGTACTAGAACCAGAAAAAAAGGTATTTGCTTAATGGATTTACTCGAACGGAATGAGATGTGGCAGAGTTGAAGATGATGATGATTACGATGCTGTTGCTTCTGGGCAGAGACACACTCTTCCCTCCCGGTCTAAGTTTGTGGCTGGCTGGCTGCCTGCGTGCTTGCCTGGATACAGAACTCTCCAACATCCATTATATAATGGCGGAAGGAAATGGGATGTACTTTGGCATTTTAACTTTTTCTCCTCTCTATTCACAACACTCACTCGCTCTTTTACCGCTTTCGACTATTTGTGCCTCTTACCCCTTAAAATCGGGCCCATCCGAGTGTAGCATTTGGGAATGAAATCATTCGGGAGGCAGTGAAGAGCCAATCAAAATCAGATAAAAAAATATCTGATGGACGATCCTACCTGGGAAGAGCCTCCGCGGATGATGTTGGGCACATTTCGTGAGATGTGTACGCTGGACACAAGAAAAATAAGATGGGACATTTGAGAGTTGCCGGAGATAGACTTGAAATGTGATTTGATCTTGAAATTCACTCGTTTTTGGCTATCTTGCAATTTTTCGAGTTCTTGTTTTCCGATCCGGTTTTATTTTTGTATCGTGTAATTTAACGGTTGCATTAAAAAATTGATTAATTGCGGATAACGATGAAAAAAAACTACAAAAAACAATTTAGTGGATTGTTTTAATTATACGTTTATAAAGCCTAGAAGGCAAAAATGCTTCAACGCCCTAATCCGATGATTTGCAGTAACCATGGCGAAAACAGTTAAGCAACTACGCTCGATGCTTTGTTCTTACTGACAGCTCCACCTTGAAGTAAAATGGACATCGTGAGGCACTTCGTGTCCATCGAATATAGCCGATCCGGCATTTGAAACATCGTATCCCTTTTAGAGAAAGGCGAGGGCGTCGAACGGATGTCTGGTTCCGGCCGCCCGACAGTGCTGTGCAACCGTAGAATGCAACAGAAACTGCAGAGGAAGACCGATCGGAGCAACCAGCGAAATGGTAAAGAAGTAGGGGAAAAGGGGGGAATTTGGACCACCTAAGCAAATCGCCTCATATTTCCAAACCAATACGGTCTAAATGAAAAAATGTCCCATTGTATACTGAGCTACACTTGTTTTCTCTCAATAAATAATGTTTAATCATTATATAAAGCTTCAATCTACCAAATATATCATAAAATAAAAGAGATGATTTTTGGACATTAAAATTTGATGCGGGGTGATTTGGACCGTCTGTGGGGTGATTTGGTCCAGTGTGTGTTTCATCGAAAAAAACATACTTATGTTTATGTAAAGTATTTTGGGATAATGTTACAATCAGTAACAATGTTTTGGGATCGATACCAGGTGTCTTGACCAGATTCCAGTCCAGAAAAGTTGGATTGACACCATCTCGAATTCTGCATGAATCTTTGCACTGTTGGTCGAGCATTTTCCAACGATTTTGATGCTTGGTCAAAGAAAATCCGTTCTCGTTGGCCTGCGTTGCTCTTTCCAGCTCCTCCTCCGACGTAGAACTACGCAATTATATTATGCAATCCACTTGTTTACCACTTAGAATATTATTTTAGAATGCATCGAATTTTTTGTAATACATTAAAGGGTGTGTCACATCAAATTGCATCACGGAAAAAACGCTGTAGAAATTAAATTTTTAGGAATTATATCTTCAGCTTTCGCTTATAATCAGATAAGAGTGTATAGATCACGTTGGCCATGCTTCACTGTCAATTTTTCGTAAATTTGGAAAAATGTCGTCGAACGAAAAAGAGCGTCGTGAATTAATCCTGTACACTCATTTCGAGAATCCGGAGTTGTCACATCGGGACATCGGTAAGATGCTGGGAATCGTCCAATCCACGGTCAGCAGAGTACTCAAACGATACTTCGAGAACCTAACCATCGACCGGAAGGTGAAGAACGGCAAAAATGGATGCTCCGTCAGTGAAAAAGATCACAAGCGCGTAGTGAGGCAGTTTAGACGTGATCCTAGAAGTTCGGTCCGGGATGTCGCCAATAAGCTGAATTTGTCAAGTTCATTCGTCCAGCGGACCAAGCAGCGGGAGGGCCTGCGTACATACAAGGTTCAGAAGGCTCCTAACCGCGACGAAAGGCAAAACATGGTGGGGAAGACGCGAGCCCGGAAGCTGTACACCGAAATTCTGACGAAGCCGCATTGCCTGGTAATGGACGACGCAACCTACGTCAAAGCGGACTTTCGTCAGCTGCCGGGCCTGTTGTTCTTCTCCGCAGAGGACAAATTCAGCGTTCCGGAGGAGATTCGCAAGCAGAAACTATCCAAGTTTGCCAAAAAGTACATGGTGTGGCAAGCGATCTGCTCTTGCGGAAAGCGGAGCGCCCCCTTCGTGATGACCGGCACGGTAAACGGGCAGGATTACCTTAAGGTGTGCCTACAGAAGCGCTTACTACCACTTTTATGAAGCAGGCCCTCCGGAAGAACCCAAAAGTTGTCAAATCGGGGGCGGACTTTAAGAGAAAATGGATTTCTGTTCAAAAAAAAACTACAACCTGACGTTGTACAGAACCTTATGGACGGGGTAAAGAGGAAGGTGCGAGCATACGGGCTTGGGCTCGAAGTATGAATAAAAAGAAAATGCCAAAAGTTGTTTAATAGTTTTTATTTTACTGTCTAAAATTTTCAAAAGGATCGGTCTACTGGGCGAATTTCTACAGCGTTTTTTCCGTGATGCAATTTGATGTGACACACCCTTTATGTTCTTGGTTACAAATAAATTTGATGAACTTATTTTACGTTTGATATGATGTCTAGGACTACAGAAATATGTGAACGGAAAAATTGTGAAACGATCATTATATTTTACATTTCCCTCTGAAATTATTGCACATCTCTTGTTTACGTAGTTCTCGAATCGCGAAAGTTCATTTACCTCTATTATCTGAAATGACGATTTCCCCAGGCTTCTCAGTTTTAAAGTACGTTTTAGGGAAACATATTCCGGTCTGCACAACGACAAGCGAGTACAAAAGTGCTCAACACCAAAAAATACCCCCGACTTGCATGTATTTGCAAAGCGGATTCCCCCAGGCACATTAGTTTTGAAGCCCGTGTTAGGGAAACACAGCTCAGTGGAAAAAATAACCCTGACTTGCATGTTCTGACAAAGCAGATACCCCCAGGCACATTGATTTTGAAGTCCGTGTTAGGGAAACACAACTCGGTGGGAACAAAAATACCCCCGACTTGCATGTATATTTGCAGAGCGGATTTCCACAGGTACATCGATTTTGAAGTCTGTGTTGGGGAAACCTTAAATCGGGCCAATTAAAACTTGGCAGTTAGGGCGTTAGGATAACGCTTGACATTTAACAGTTATTCAATTGTTCATCTCATGAAAAATAACATTTTATTAATTGTGATGGACGCGTAGAAATATTTCCTTTCAATTGATGCAAACATCTTTCCGATCTGTTAAAAAATGTTCGAGTTATAAGCATTCGAAATATGGGTAGGGTTAGCACACAAATCGGCAGAACAAATGTATGGGAAAAATGGTAGTTCTTCCAATTTTCATGAATTTAAACCGTTTAGAGATTAGCGAATTGTAATGTATAGCATATCAAACAAATCTTAGTGAATTTCTTACTATGGTGATTGGTTGTAGAGCTCTAGGAAAGATCTGGAAGGGGAAGTGGATGTTTTATCGACATAGTGAGAATGTATAGGTACAATGGTGATTGATATTTTCTTGCAGCATTTAGAGGTAATTAGGAAAAATTTAAAAATCCATTTATAATAATCTATTTGCATTGTTCGAATAAATTTATAACATCTGGACGGGGTTCTACCAAAACGAATCAAGGCCCAAAAACATTATTTTGAGATATTTCAATTTGAAGCTTTGGCTCCCATTAATTGACTGTGTCTGATCAAATCTATCATTTTATTGCTCACGTGTTACAAACAGGATGTCAAACATAATACTCTCTTTCATACTGTAAGCACACATCTTCGTCAATTTCAAATTCAGAACCTTTATGAAAATTAAAAAAAAATATAGGAGGTTGTGTTCAAGACACGATCGCATTGTTGACGTAGAACTACGCTGTGTCATCCTTAGTGGAGAAAGTTTTGCTTTTGCTAGTAAGCGAAACCAAATCACATACAAAATTCCAGAACGACATTTACTTTCTTGGAGACTAAATAAACGAAATAAACTCTATCTGTTTATCTACATAACCTCGAAAAGAGTAGCACTGCTTCATTATGATCAAGATTAGCGCAAATACAATCCTAGTTGAAATCGAGTTTGCGACTGGTACGCGAGCCCAAAAAAATTAATAACTTAATATAACTTATTGAATAACTTGGTAATCCTCAGAAATTTTTTTGTTGCACAACCTTAACACCTGCTCCACCATAGCGTCGGTTCAATGCATTGATGACAGAAAACAAACAATGTTAACTGCTTGGAAAAAGACTGAATATTTGCCTTAGCAGAGATTCATTACTAATACCCTAGCGTAAATGTTTCCCTCCCGCTATCTCTCCTCCTTGTTTATATTTATCATTGCGACTGCATAATTTGCAACACCAAACAATCGACAATCATAGCATAAAAGAATAGGCGATTGTTGCATTGTTACAGGGCCAATGCACTCGGGAGCAGATACGTACGGGTTTTGAAGCACCCACGTACGCACACAAATACCCATATATCGATGGCTTGAAGCAATTAAATATACACATACTTACCTCCGTTTTGCGCTCTTCTCAACAGAAGCCCTTTTTGTTAATATTGCCAGTCTAAATTAGCTTAGTTTGTCATCCTTTGTGGAGAGAGTTTTCCTACCGTCATGCGAAACCAAATTACTGATCAAATTCCAGAACATTCATTTTCTTGGTGAGCTGACGATAGCCTAGCTTGATGATTCCCCACACAATTGCGTAGCTCAGAGCCTTAATGCAATGGCGTAATGTAATGTAATGATTGCAATGCTTGAGACATCAGCGAGTGAGTAATTAGGTCGCGTCCACAGCTCAATCCGAAACGAAGACAGTTTGTTTGAAAGTTTGCCTCAGCGAGATCCACTGTTTATACTCTAGGCAAATATTCCCTTTCGTTCTTCTTCTCTTCCTTTGTTCACGGAGACTTCACATCTTACGATTTCCTCTTCGTTGCTCGTGGATAAGTTGCTCGCTATTGACAGCTCTTTTTCGGCACGGATTACAGAGACAAGGCTAGTTCTTTAGCGAGTAAACATTTTTTTTGATGACGTCATCCGAGTCGTCAGTGTAAACAGTCGCCAGTTGTATTTTGTTTTCCGACTTACGCGTAAATGTTCCTGAAATGAAAAATCGAAAATGGTTCAATGCGCTGTGAGCGGTTGTATGACATTATTATGAAATTATGAAAATGACATTATCGGGCCAAAAAAGAGATTCTTTCGCTTTCCGAAAAACCGAGAATTATGTACTTTGTGGATAAATGTTTTATCAAATTATTCATGGTGTTAAATATAATCAACTATATTATCAACACACAAACTTACAAAGCACGAAAAATAAAAAATAAGAACACATTGTTTACTTCAACGACTCAGATGACGTCACTAAAACATGACTGATCCTGAGTAGCTAGCCTTGTCTCTGTAAGCCGTGTTTTTCGGGAAAGCACACAAATGGACAGAACAAATGTATGAGGAAATCAGAACGCTTCCAATTTTCATCAATTTAAACCATATACAGACTATGGGATTGCAATGTATAGCATATCAAACAAATCTTACGGAATTTCTCATTCGTTTGGTATGTAAATCGCCGAAATCCGTTCTCAACAAAAACAGTTATTAACGTTAACTTTATTTCATAACAACGTGACCAGTTTTCTGATTTGGCACCCTTAATGAAAGACGTAGTTCTACGTCAAAAACATAATTATGTTGCTGCTAGACATGCAAAACATCGTTCTCTTTGCAGCCAGAGCGAACTAACTACATGCTAACTATTAACATAATATTATATCATTACACAACACATTAGTATTTTATATATTGACTCACTAAATCAAAATAAATTGATTTAAGAATACATCACACTTGGTTCGTTATGGTTGAACGCAATTTTGAAAAATGCAGACCAACCTCTTAACACGCTTGTGCACTTCATGGCAGCCCTCTGGCTGTCTTACTTGCCAGATCCCGACGACATCTGACTCCTCCGGGAGCTATCCGAAACAGAAAAATCTTTTAAAGATTCGGATCTGCCTTCTTGGAGGACACGATCACTATCGTCCGATGCCATATTGTGGGTTCATGGTTCGCTTTGGTTGAATGCACTTTGGTTTTTTATTAAACGGTTTTATTTAGCTTGTCCTGTAATCTGTTTGTATGTTTGTATGTTTGTGACATGTTTGTATGTAGCGCTGACCCACATTAATAGAAATTTGACCCCCTTCTTGTAGATCGATTGATCTGAAATTTGGAACACACCTTTATCTCTGTAGTCTTTATAAAACTGCGTATTTTATGATCTCGAAAATCCAAGATGGCGGCCGCTATAAAATGGCGGATCACATATTTTCTCAAAACCTCATCAACATGGGTTTTCCAAAACCCCATCAAATGAAAGGGCTTGACTAGAAGAATACGGTTATTTATGATAAATGTAAATCCAAGATGGCTGCCACTACAAAATGGCGGACTACATATTAATAAAACCCCGTTAATATGGGTATCAAATGGAAGGGCATGACTAGTAGAACACAGTTATTTATGAAAAATGTAAATCTATGATGGCTGCCACTATCAAATGGCGGGCTGCAAATTTTCTCAAAACCCGATTAATATGGGCATCAAATGAAAGGGCTTGATTAGTAGAACACAGTTATTTATGAAAAATGCAAATCTATGATGGCTGCCACTATCAAATGGCGGGCTGCATATTTTCACAAAACCCGATTGATATGGGTATCAAATGAAAGGGCTTGAATAGTAGATCACAGTAGATCATGAAAAATCCAATTCCAAGATGGCCGCAATCACAAAATAGCAAATTACTTTATTAAACGGTTTTATTTAGCTTGAGCTGTTCGTATGTATGTTTGTATGTCTGTAGGGTTGTCCCACATTGATAGAAATTTGACCAATAGGAACTGACCGAATTTATAAAATACCTTTATTTTTTTTTCCAAAATATATATTTTTATCAAGGCTCATATGGCGTTAGCCTGACGGGGGCGGAGTTCAATATTTTGACAGTTTTTCTTATTATCTATGTTAGTAATATGTAACCGATTACTCGCGGTCGGCTCGAGGTTAGTATTACAAGTGTTCTCGTAATTGGGATGTTGCTGTCTCCAATGCTCTGTACGTGTGCCTGACACGGGATACTTCCTATTGGGATGCAGCTGACCATTAATCAGCAACGCCCCCCTAGTATGTACCCCATATCTAGCGTGGTGCGTCTTCTCGACTCGAGGAATCCAGGATAGAATGGTCACTAGCCGGCGCAATCATCAGCTCGTGTAGAGTTGTCATGAGCGGTAAAACCTTTGGCTCTTGTTGAATGATCAGTGGACTGCACAACCTTTGGCCCGTGTATCTGTAAAGAGTGTGTGTATGTATTGCCGCGACTAAGTAAAAGTTTATAGATCGGATAGGAGGGATATGAAACAGGGACACAACGAAGGAAACATCATTAAACGTTGACATCGGCGTTTCTGAGGAACAGGTATAGATGAAGCAGAAGATCAGGATCACGGCTACCTAAGATATCCCGGACGGGGATATCCGATTGTCTGCCTTTTGCTCTCAGTGCTCTAGAGAGCTGAGAGCGAGCAGCATGGAACCGGATACACGACCAGACAACATGCTCGATGTCGTGGTAGCCATCGCCACAATCACAAAGATTGTTTGCTGCGAGCCCAATGCGATAGAGATGCGCGTTTAGGTTGTAGTGATTGGACATGAGCCGAGATATCACGCGAATGAAATCACGTCCTACATTCAATCCCTTGAACCAAGCACTCGTCGAAACTCTGCTGTCATTTTAAAACTGCTTATCTTGAAAAATCCACTTTGGTCGCCGCTACAAAATAGCGGATTCCAATTCATCTCAAAAAAAGGTTGATTGAGATATGTGTATCAAACGGACGAACTTGAGAACTTGAACACTATGTATTTTCTGCAATCCACTCAATATTGATATCAACTGAAATTTATTGACTGATAGAATACAGTACAATGGTTTTATTGTAGAGAAATATTCTAATGAAACAGATAATGTACTAAAAACTAGAAAATAAAATAAGTGAAAAAAACTTTTTTTGTTAAACGGTTTAATTGTGATTAAACATTATAATGTACTAAAAACAAGAAAGTAATTAGGCAAGTAGCAGTTAGCAGTTATCGCACCTCTCCTTCATTAGTCTAGGGCATTGATAAGATATAAAAATAAAATCGTGGGGCACGTTGGATTTCCATTTTCCACAATTAGCGACTTCATCATATGTCCCACGATTTTATTTTAGTCTTATCAATGCCCTAGACTAATGAAGGAGAGATGTGATAACTCCTAGCTGCTACTTGCCTAATTATTTTCTAGCTTTTAGTACATTATAATGTTTAATCACAATTAAACCTTTTAACATTAAAAGTTTTTTCTACTTATTTTATTTTGCATTACAGTGACTTTCAACACTTTTGGTTTGCGTAAAAAAATATTTTTATGGTAATAAATTTGTATATGATTTACCATTTTGCCATCTTTGAAGAAAAGGAAGGAAAAAAAGAAAAAAGAAATATGAACGGGTCGTATATGTGATCCTATTTTTCTACATTTTCTTTTGTTTTTTTTATGGACGTCAATCAAATATCGATCAAATTTTCAAGAAGCACACTTCAAGTATTCGTTAACAGATTGGTCATTCATATAATGCAGTGCAGAAATTCTAGTTTAACCGCATATTATTTCCCACGTTGTCTTGCTTTCTCCTATATTATTGCCCTTCTCTAGCTATCCTAATTTTATCGTGTGAAGCAGTTTGAAACAAGGGAGAGTTGACTTCATGAAGCTTAGATGGCCAAACCGAGACGCTACGATGGATTTTTGTTTTTCGGTCGAGTCATTGTCTACCAGTAGAAAGGTTAATCACTAAAATTTAAACGTGAGTTAAACTTCGCGTGTTAATACTATTAGACACGTTTTAAAGGAAAAGTTAATCCCAGTAGCACTGGCACCGTTTATCTGCGATACTTTATCTGTGCAGTACGATCATTTTGTGTCCATCATCGAATCAAAGTGACTCTGTTAGTATTACCCTATGGCTATAATTCGCGGCCACTGGTTCCGAGGCTCGAGCGTAGATTCCCGCCGTTGTTAGATGCAAAATCTGTCGAGTCATAGGCACCGAAGGGAACTTTCTGAAATTATCCAGCTTCTGTCAATTAGCGCGCTGTATCCCACCTTTCTTCCAGAGCTACAGTAGTCAACTCTCCGTTGTTCGCTCTCGCAGACCATCGATATATGCAACGTTCGAGCACAACAAGGAGAACCGAGTTTCAGTACATTCTTTTCAAGGTTAATTTATTATCGCCGTCATTATCAGGGTATCCACTTTATACTCTTCTTAGCGTAAAAGCATCCAGCATCCATGAATGGAACCGTGAATGGGAGCATTCGGTCGACACAACCTCAATGAATTTGTACCGCCAGATCAGACGACGATCAACCAGTGTTTTTAATGGGTTTGGTTTTTTAGCAAGATGAGTCCACCGTTACGTTAGCATCGCGATTTCTGCTGCCACGATGGAGTTTCAGAGGTTATTTGCACAGGGTTTCAAAATGACACAGCATCATTCTCCCTCCAATGCTTTTACATGTATTGACTCCGGGAACGGCGCCAGTCTTCCAAAAAGACAATAAACATTAAAATGTTCGACAAAAATAATTTTGCAGTTTGGCAGTAAGCTACAAACTATGAATATTTAGCGAAAATGGATTTCGCGGTAGTTCGCAAATAATGCATCAACACACAACATCGAATGCATCAAATCAAGTTCATTGCCGAACCATTTCACAATTTCCTGGCTGGAATTATGCTATTGCTCGGGGGAAATTATAGTTCAACACCACCCGCAAGCATAAAGGGCAACGAGCGCACATATAGCGAGCCTGCTCGAAGCATTAGGGCTAGTATAGTATAGTATTCAACTTAAAAATTGCCCAGTCAAAACTGCGGAAGCGGAAAACCTTCTTCCGATTTTGGTTTTATTTCTTCCTCTGAATCCATCGAGGCCCGAAATCCATCGCTTCATGCATAATCTTCGGCTGAGTTCAATTAAAAGTCAATTATCTCATCTTTTCAAGTTCATACTTTTGTGGTTAGCAGCCTCTGTCTGCGCTTCTACCTGCTTCTACGCTCCCCCCACTCCTGGCGATCTTTCGGAGCCGCACGGAATGAGTGCGTTTTGCCGAAGACGCTCGTCTTCTTATTTTGGCAGAGCTCTTCCGGTTCGCATTGAGCATAATTTCCTCGATTCGAGGTCGTCGGTTTCTTCTTGAGGGTTGAAGTAGTTCTGCTTTTCTAGTCGGGGTTTTTTTTGGGGGGAAAAACTCGATACTTATCTTGTTATGGGCTATCAGTGGATGAGGCAAGTTTCGATGCTCAATCACGTGATTATACCGAGGATTATCTTGCGTGCTCATACTACTGTTGATGAAATAGTTCAGAGTCTTATTACATCCATAGATTTTCGAAGTTTTTTCTATGTTAACGAAGATAGTTTTTATGCCCTGGAACGAAGCGATAGCGAAAATGGAACGGGCCAATACAATCGCAGAAATGTCAAAGAATTGACACATTTTTCTTCCATTTTTATTTGTTAACTTTTCTGAATAAATGATGATTATAAAACCATTCTTGGTACTTCAATATTTCCAGCAGCAGCAGCCCCCGTGCCCTTAGAGAGGGAGAGAGGGAATAGATGTCGAACCACCATAGAAACGTTTGGCGCACCATCATAGAAACGTTTCGTATCCCCTAAAACCTCCACATGCCAAATATGGCTCAATTTGCATGATTAGTTCTCGAGTTATGCAGAAATTTGTGTTTCATTTCTATGGCAGCCCCCCCTTAGAAAGGTGGGAGGAGTGTTGAACCACCTTAGAAATGTTTCTTGCCTCCTAAAACCTCCACATGCCAAATTTGGTTTGTTGATTAGTTCTTAAACTATGCAGAAATATATTATATGGCGACAAATCCCCCTAACCATTCATACTTCCCATCCAATGTGTACCGTAAGAAGCTCTATGTGCCGAATCAGGCAAATCGAAGCCTCACTGACCCACATCTATTCCGCATTAACAACCGTGCTATGCTCAGCAATTTACAACACATTGCACCCCTGACATACATATGTTTACTATAAACAAATGGCACATAGCGTAGCGTAAATATAGCTATTTCTCTCTAATCAGCACGACACCTTCTCTTTGTGAATAATGAATTGTTATTATATACACTAGGCTAAGGACCTTCCTGTAAACCGAAAAGACAGAATAAAATCAATCTTGTTTCAACCTTAAATGCGTTTAGTTCGTTATCCGAAAACCGGATGTCAAACAAATAAGTGAACATTTAGTATGACAAAAAAGTGAACATCTAATAACACACAAATAAGTGAACATTCAATAACCCAGGATAAAGAGACCCTGGCATATGGCGACCGTGACTGTTTTGTGAAACGGCTAGTACTGCCAGATGACCGGCGAACAGGAAAGTTCTGTTGGTGCAGTAAAAAGTGAGAAAAGAACCAGAATAACATTACTGAAATGTAATCTGCATATGATTTCCCCAAATGTGTGGCGTGAACGAAACAAATTCGTGCAAACAACCAAAATAGTTTAAATTGGAGTTGGCGAAATTACGACAAGTGAAAATAATTCACAACGTGATGAACATTACCAAACACGTGGATAATAAACATAAAATGTGATTGAATCGGAAGAATACAAACAGTGAATTGTGGCCGAGAATCTGGATGCCACATTAGTGTTCTTTCTCGGGCTGTGCGAAAAGCGGCAGGAGACGCAAACTCGATGATTTTTTTCGAACCAGCGGAATATCGCATTAGTGTTTCTAACGGGTAGCAAGAAAAACGGTGGCAGCAGCAGCCATGCGTAGAGAACCTGTGATGCCACATGGATTATTTTTACCAGCGAGAAGAGTAGCAGCATCGAGGTGAATGAATACATGCATCAATACATGCCATGCTAATAACACACAAATAAGTGAACATTCAATAACCCAGGATAAAAAGAATCTGCAATACCTCTAAGAGAGGGGGGAGGAGTATCTAACCACTATAGAATTATTTATTGCACCCTCGGAAACAACTGCTGGACTTGTTGAGTCGATTGCACGACGATGCCTTGCAGTTATTGAACCCAAGGAGTGTCGCACGAAATACTAAAGCTATATGAGCAAGAGGAGTTGATATACCTTTTTGCGTTATTTTTTAACTTTTTTTTTTCAAACATCATGTCTCATATACAAGAGAATTGGTTTTTTATTATGAACTCGCATGAATTGGCTTTTTTTTTACACAAATACTAATAAAGTGAACTGAACAACAATCAATTAATTTGATATTTATGGTGGGTTTTTTGGAAGAAGTAAATTTTTTTTACCGGGTGTGGATAAGCTTTGTTGCATACTGTAAATGTAAATATAGGACATAGAGAAAATTCATAAAATCAACTCACTAAATCAATCAAGCTTGATTACGGGTTTGAAAAGTTATGGTGAGACATTTAAGCCTGGAATATCAACATGGAACAATTGAAATACTGGGAACAAACAATAAGTTTTTTTGTTCTTCCGAAAGATTATGCATAGTGCATGCAAAATTAAATGCGTAAAACAGCAGACATTCGTTTAGCCGCACTTGAAAAAGAACTTGAAACACTTACAAAACAACTAGGAATGTTCTTTTTATCGGGATACTTATTTGCTGTAGTGATAGTATATTTAAGTCACTTTTATTGAAAGGACGTGCGTCACAATCATACACACACACACACACCCACGGCGACATTGGTGCATATAAACATTCAAACATCGTTTTTTTCCCGAGACATACGTTTAGCCGCAGGGCATAAAAATCGAGTTTACGCATAATCACCAAGCCTTTATCTGTGTTTTTTGAAAAATACTTGGGAATGTTCAATTTACAAGATAAATACTAGATGTGCAACGTAAGAAGTTGGTCAGATTAGTGATTTACGTAGAATTTAAAGGAATGGCGAAAGGTATTCTATTGATGGAAGAGGGGCGGAAAATAATAAAGATATTCAGTGAACAAAAGTTTTCTAATCGCTCGATCGTAACAAAAATTGGTCTATCTGAGAAAGTGGTACGAAATTTCTTGAAATAGTGCCAGAAATATGATATATAACGACCAACAAATGGGAACATCATAGTTACTTTGCGTCTTAAAGGTCGAATAAGACACGAAGCAACCAGGAAACGATGTCCTGCTCATACATTAAGGCAGAATTGGTTGTTCCAGTAACGAAGAGGCATATTGCGCGCATCTTGAATGAGTCACCAAACATCATGTGGAAGAAATCTCAAGGGAAGCCGAAACTGACCGCCACCCATAAGCAGAACCATCTCATTTTCGTCCGGCAATACATGGAATGGAAACTAAAATGGAGAAATGTTGTATTTTCCGGCGAAAAAAGTTCAATTTGGATGGTCCGGACTGTTACAGTTGCTATTGGTACAATTTAAGTCAACGGCATGTCGTGAGGTCGAAGCGAAACTTTGGGGACGGAAGTTTGACAATGTGGGGAGCCGTTTCCTATCACAGCAAGCTTCTCATTTGTGAACTCCGAAAAGTATCTTCAATTACTGGAGGACGTTTTGATTGGCCATATTGAGAATAACGCTACCGAGGATGTCGTTTTTTCAGCAGGATTATGCATAGATCCACGTTTCCAAGCAATCGAAGGCATGGTTTGCCGAGAAGGACATTCCGCTTCTCAAATGACCTGCTGGCAGTCGATTGCAATCCCATAGAGAACCTATGGAGAATCTTGGTCGAGCTTTTGCTCAAAGCTTTTCAAAAATTTCCAATATTTTTTTCATCATAACATTGATTTAAGAATACAACAAAATAAAGATGGCTCTAATCGGGCTATTCCATCGTCGGATTTTGCGCTTACCAACACATTTGGCCTTCCATTTTGACATAGGATTACGTCTTTCGGGAACATATTGGGGGTACAAATTAAAAAACGAAAATCAATTGCATCGTTAAAAATGTTCAATTTCAAACGCTTATTGCTGAGTCATTTTCTGATGTATTTACGAGAGATTTTCATCAATCATTTTGGGTACTCCATAAGAATTCATTACAGTGGAAATGAGTAAAATTATATATTCAATGAAACTTCAGCCAAGATGCCTGGAGAAATCGGTATTGCAAATACATGAAGGTAGAGGAGACAATCCCTTCGAAATGTGTTCCCTAACAGAGATTTTGAAACCCGGATGCCCTGTGGGAAATCGGCATTGCAAATATATGCAAATCGGTGACATTTTTATATTGCAGGTAAGATGAGTGATACGATTCATATAAGTTTGATACGATAGCAAATAAAGTTTGAAATTGAAATTTTTAATGTTGATTGCTTCGTGAAATTTCATACAAATGACCGATCATGCATTGTAAAACGTTTACCGCAAGTGTAAGTGTAAAATTTTATATGGTAGCGGTTGTGCTAAAATTACTTGAAATATGAAACAATTTTCATAAATAAAAATCAATGTGTGTTCCCGCTCGAGAACGGATCATCTGATTTAAGTTTTCTGTTTTGTGAATGAAGATGAACATCTTCATTCAAATAAAGTTCATGTGGCGAGAAAGATTGGAAAAGTGAAGGAATATTCGAAAAAATGATTTCCCATATGCTCTGCATATCATATTGAGTTCTGTTAATCCAATTGAAATTTGCATTGCAAACCCGTTGTGTTTGAAGCGAAATGGGTTGAAATGGGTTGAATAAACACTCAGAAAGTAAAAATTATAAAACGTTTCGTCTATGAAAAAGGATATTTTTTTTCTCTATAATAAAATAGCATGTTCTTTCTGGTGAGAAAATTTGATAATTGTGTTCATTAATGATAATTATCTTATCTTACATTGGTGAGTTTTTTTTCTTTATGTCATCCATACATAACACGGTAGCCATCTCGTCCAGGGTCACAGGCTTTCATCATATCTGATTCCACTTCGGCATCTTCTATCGTGATACGCGCCATCCAACGACTAATCACCATCCTTCTGTGATCATCATTCGGTTGTAAACACTGATGGAGTGAATAAACAATACTCAACAACCAAACAAAACGGCCCTTTTCAGGGCCATCTAATCATCATCAAAGAGTTTAACGATGTAATTCTTCAAACATATCCAAAATCAGTATGCAACAGATAGCATAACGGAATCCTACGTCAACTATGTCTCGGACACAACCCTCCTGTGATTTTTATTTATATAGATAGATGATATAGGAGTGCGTTATTTCGTTTGAAATTCATTTCCAACTTTCGAACAAAAATCAGTTTCGTTAGCGCAAACATCGAATAGACTAACAACGCTTATCATGATGTAATTGTAAAACATACGGGAATTCAATTTTCCGAATTATCCGACCTTCCTTCAGAGTTTTCCGAAAATTTTCCTATTTTTTTCTCCGAACCATTGATCAACTGCAAGAGAATGATACAACAAAATAATGGCGGCTCAAATCGGGCCATTCTTTCCTCGGGTTTTGAGCTTACCAACATTTTTGGCCTAACTATACAAATCCACCACCTGGCCATATTACCTCCACAGTCCAGCGGCGTAATGAGAGTAGACAGCGCCCCTGGTAACCTATGAAAATAGCGCCCCAAAAAGTATCACTTTTTTCGATATTTCCACAAGTTTTGATTGTGATATTTGGTGAAAACTACTCACTTATACCAATGTTCACTTTGAGCAGTTTATTCGTATTTTGAAAGCTAGAAATATCATTACCAGCATTACCATTACTTCTTATTCTCTAGTTAAATCTTCGCCATGCATGCTGTAGCTGAAGCAAAATGATCCACAATTACATCAAACTAAGATATTAGCAATTCTTTCTCTATCTAATGAGTTGCCAAGCCATAGAGTCGGCCTTGGCTAATTTTAGAACGCAGATAATTTTTAATCAATTTAAGCTTGCTGCAACTGCGTCCGCACGATGCCACTGAAGCTAGAAGCGTCAGTAAATTCGTAGCGCCGTCTCGATGTTAGGATAAAATGCTTCTAGAGAATATCTGAAAATGATGTTCAAGACAGTTCAGGTTAGGGAATAGGTCCTTTAATCTTGAACACTTCCACCTCTGATACAAGTTCCTCTGTTTCAACATCTGAAGAATACTCCCGCCCAAAATATGACGCAACCTGTTTCAGTTGATTCATGCTTTGATGTTAGTCAGTCTCTCGTAATAAATGGAAAATCTGATGCTATATCCGTTATAGCAGAGGTAGCCAAACTTTTCACCGCCACTTGCGCATTTTTTTTTCAAAAGCAGATGGCAGACTATCAATACAATATGTTGCTTAGGTGACCGTTAAAAAGTAGTAGTTTGATTGTAAAATGTTATATAAAATGTTTTTATTTAATTTCTTTATTAAAGAGATTTTCAGCCAAAGGCTGGTTCATCTTTAATATAAAATGTTGTTTAAGGTAGCGAGAATAATGATTCCTTCTTAAAAACTAATCTATATATATATAAATGGAGTGATGTCTGTCTGTCTGTCTGATTCTTATAGACTCGGAAACTACTGAACCGATCGACATGAAAATTGGTATGTAGGGGTTTTTGGGGCCGGGGAAGGTTTTCGTGATATTTTGAGACCCCTCCCCCCTCTCTAAGGGGGGGCTGCCATACAAATGAAACACAAATTTCTGCATTACTCGGAAATTAACCAAGCAAACGAAACCAAAGTTGGCATGTGAAAGTTTTAGGGTGCAATAAATGTTTCTATGATGGTTAGACAGTCCTTCCCCCACTCAAAGGGGGGGCTGCCATACAAATGAAACACAAATTTCTGCATTACTCGAGAATTAATCAAGCAAATGAAACCAAATTTGGCATGTGGAGGTTTTAGGATGCAATAAATGTTTCTATGGTGATAAGATACTCCTTCCCTCTCTCTTAGAGGGGCTGCCATACAAATGAAACACAATTTTTTGCATTACTCGGAAATTAATCAATCAAACGAAACCAAAGTTGGCATGTGAAAGTTTTAGGGTGCAATAAATGTTTCTATGGTGTTTAGAGGCGAATGAACTGAAAAGTTTAAAGCCTCTTTAATTCAACATCATCATCATCTATGGTGTTAAGATACTCCTTCCCCCTCTCTTAGAGGGGGCTGCCGTACAAATGAAACACAAATTTTTGCATTACCCGAGAATTAATCAAGCAAATTAAACCAAATTAGGCATATGGAAACTTTAGGGTGCAATGAATGTTTCTATGGTGGTTAGATACCCCTCCCCCCTCTCTTAGGGGTGGCTGCCATACAAATAAAACACAAATTTCTGCATTACTCGAGAATTAATCAAGTAAATGGGCGGGACGAAGTTTGCCGGGTTAGCTAGTTAGTTATAATAATAATAGGCTCTTTTATTTTTTATGTTTACATTTTTACTGCGAACAATTTTTTTTTAATAGCATATTTTATCCTGAATGTTTGTTTTTGTATCTGATAAAGCGCTAGAAACATTAGGTTGTATATTTTCGACATGTTTTTCATATTTTTGTTCTAATGTACTCCAAGTTATTTCCAGACTGTCAAATAGTAATCTGTCGAAGGAGAGCGATATTTTGTTTCATAGTATAAAATATTGTTTTCGGGAATAAGTATATCCGAAAAAAGATATCAAAAATGCAACACATTTCGCAAAGTAAATTCCAATAAGTGCAGTAAATATATTTTTGAAATTGAAATACTTTTGAAATCAAGAGTTTCATCTCTCTTGATTTTAAAAATATATCGCTATTAATATTGAAGATTTCTTTTTCAATTGATGCTTTTTAATTTTATTGATATTTCTTCTATGTTGATTCCATCATTGAATGGAAATGACATGAATTAATATATTATGAACTAGTTGACCCGGCAAGCTTCGCCACGCCCTGAATTATTGTTTATATGAATTCTTTCGAACACTCACGTTTTCTTATCGAGCGAACGTTCGTGGGTTCAATCGCAGAACTCTCCATTGATTGATCTTTACAGATTCCATTTGGATCTTCACCATTTTCATTTACTATAAATTTCCTATCACTTCCACCAAAACACGCCATTATAATATAAATTTATATTCATTTATATTCACAATTTTCGCTTAATATTCTTGAGTCATTAGCAAATAACATTCTCCGTTACATGGAATACATGTTTGATACAGAAAGATAAATTTCCCTTCATAATTTATATTTTCCATTTCCACCTTCGAACAAAGATCAATTTCGTTAGCGCGAACATCGAATGAACTAGCAATGCTTACCATGATGTAATTTTCGAACATATGGGAATTTATTTTCCGAATTTTCCGACCTTCCTTCAGAGTTTTACGATTTTTTGACGTAGGACTACGTCTTTCATTTCTATACCGGGGTGTAAAATCAAAGTTTCGAAAACGAAAGCGTTACGCCGGAGACCGAGATTTTGAGCATTAATAGCTCCTAAACAACTGAACGAAATGGTATGATGAACACTTCATTCGAAAGATAAAATGTCTACGCGTTATATACTTGTTACTTTTTGATCCAAAAACTTGTTTCAATAGTCTTAAAATTGATTTCAAAACAGGCTATTGAATACACCAATTGGTATATAAGCGAGCGCCACTCGGAAATCCACTCAGTTCTAATTGAACAGCGATTGGAGCATGTTGTCGCTGTTGTGGTGAAGCTCTTCGTTTATCATGAAAGCGCGAATGAACGGTGTCACCAAGAGCCTGTTTGTGCACCTTAGGCCAGAAGGGAATCCATCAGGAGGAGAGTGAAGCCGCAAATGGTTCCCCGGGAAGAGATCGGAGCAGCCGCCACACACACATACACGCGCGGAACTCTTCGTTTGGATGCCATTCAGCAAAATAATCTGCCAGTTCCCCTGGGCACTGAAAAATACATTCATGCGAAAGAGTTAATTTTAATGTTTTTTATCCATGTAACACTGCGACCAAATATTTTTCAATTAAGTGCCATTAACAGGTGGTTATCGAGTGACATTAACCACTAGTGGGCTTCGAGTATCGAGGAAAATCGGGAAAAATCTAATCGTTGCTGAAAAATAATCTGCCAGTTCCCCTGGGAATTGAAAAATACATTGATGCGAAAGAGTTTATTCTAATGTTTTCTATCCATATGACACTGCAACCAAATACATTTGGTTTTGTGATTTTTCAATCAATGGCAATTAACAGGAAAGCTTCTGAAATTATTCTTCCCCATCAGTAGAAAATTTTCGTATCCAATATTGTATGCGCGCTCAACGGAAAATGTTTCGCATCGCGGAAATTATATAATTTTCAATTGATTATTGCTCAGTCGCCGAAAGTTTCAAACTCAGAGAGTTCATTCCCCTCTAGTTTGCCTTCCAAATTGCCATCGTAAACCACACCTTCTCTCGATTCAATCACGGACAAAAAGCATACTTAAGCGATATTCTGGTGGTGAAACGCATTCATTTTTCGTGAGGACATCGACAAGACAACATCGTTACTGAACGAGTTGAACGAGCTGGACGAGCTGGATGGTGAGGGATCAAGAGATTCATTACCTGGCCACACACATACACACACATATATACGTACGGAACTTCTTTCGTTTAAATGCCATCCAGCATCGAGAAGATTCCGGAAGAATATTATCGTTGCTGAAAAATAATCTGCCAGTTCCCATGGGAATTGAAAAATACATTCATGCGAAAGAGTTTATTTAAATGTTTTCTAACCATATAACACTGCGACTAAATACATTTGGTTTTGTGATTTTTCAATCAAGTGCAATTAACAGGTGGTTATCAAGTTAACATTAACCACTGGTGGTGGACTTCGAGAAGAATCCAGAAAGATGTCATTGTTACTGCAAAACAATCTGCCAGTTCCCCTTGGGATTGAAAATTACATTCAAGCGGAAGAGTTTATTTTAATGTTTTTTTTGTTTTTCTGCGACCAAATACATTTGGTTCTGTTATTTTTCAATCAAGTGCAATTAGCAGGAAAGCTTCTGAAGACTATTCTTCCCCATCAGTAGGATATTTTCATATCCAATATTGGATGCATAAAACCTTGTACCTCCAACGTAACGCTCTCGTTTTCGAAGTCCCCCAACTATTCATTTATTCTTTCATTCAGAATGGATTCAGATTCAACTTCAAACAAATGATAACTAAATCAACGATAGTCCTACGTCACCATTGCGGTTATACCATAGATATAACCCACTTCCTGTTTTTTTCGATTTTTCTCTCCACAATATTGATCTATGGGCCGAGACAAATACACCAAAATCAAGACGGCTCAAATCAGACCATTCCTTCTTCGGGTTTCGCGCTCAACAACACTTTCTTTTTCTATTTATATAGATTATATTATTTTTGAAATATCTTCAAATATTCTGTCGAAATTTAATCTGCATAACGATCGTGTTCATGTGTTTTAATCTGTTGATTTAGTCGCAATGTTTTCGAATTGCTTCAAACCTCGTCTCCTAAATTGTGCTTCTAAGGGTGTTTTTTAGTTTTTTTCCTTGGTGTTTCAAATTTAATTCATTTTACTTCACACTTATGTATGATCATTTATTGAGGATATGATTTCTTAGCAGTTGCAATTAATTCTTTAAAAAAAACTTGGCACCTTGGGATGTAATAATAATTCTCCGATATTTGATTCGCAATTCTCTTGCCCTGAATTTGCGTTTCTGCAAACTGATTTCTGATATTGGCTTTTTTGAGTGCCAAATTTCTCACATCATCGGTTTTCAATATTTTTATGCACCGTATTTGCTGAGAGATACAATGGTAATTGATAAAATTTGGAATATTTTCATCAATTTTGGAAGTTTTTATAAATCCATTATGATTTGCAACCGTGCAAGAAGCTCCATCAGTCGTAATCGAAACCAATTTTTGTATTGGAAATCATGTTTTAGTGATGAAGGGTTTGAACGAGTTGTGTATATATTTCGAAATGTCGTGTGTTCCTTCATTGATAAAAAATTGTGAAAAAAATCTTCTTTATTAAAGGGTGTGTCACATCAAATTGCATCACGGAAAAAACGCTGTAGAAATTCGCCCAGTAGACCGATCCTTTTGAAAATTTTAGACAGTAAAATAAAAACTATTAAACAACTTTTGGCATTTTCTTTTTATTCATACTTCGAGCCCAAGCCCGTATGCTCGCACCTTCCTCTTTACCCCGTCCATAAGGTTCTGTACAACGTCAGGTTGTAGTTTTTTTGAATAGAAATCCATTTTCTCTTGAAGTCCGCTTCCGATTTGACAACTTTTGGGTTCTTCCGGAGGGCCTGCTTCATAATCGCCCAATATTTCTCTATTGGGCGAAGCTCCGGCGCGTTGGGCGGGTTCATTTCCTTTGGCACGAAGGTGACCCCGTTGGCTTCGTACCACTCCAACACGTCCTTTGAATAGTGGCACGAAGCGAGATCCGGCCAGAAGATGGTCGGGCCCTCGTGCTGCTTCAATAGTGGTAATAAGCGCTTCTGTAGGCACTCTTCAAAGTAAACCTGCCCGTTTACCGTGCCGGTCATCGCGAAGGGGGCGCTCCGCTTTCCGCAAGAGCAGATCGCTTGCTACACCATGTACTTTTTGGCAAACTTGGATAGTTTCTGCTTGCGAATCTCCTCCGGAACGCTGAATTTGTCCTCTGCGGAGAAGAACAACAGGCCCGGCAGCTGACGAAAGTCCGCTTTGACGTAGGTTGCGTCGTCCATTACCAGGCAATGCGGCTTCGTCAGAATTTCGGTGTACAGCTTCCGGGCTCGCGTCTTCCCCACCATGTTTTGCCTTTCGTCGCGGTTAGGAGCCTTCTGAACCTTGTATGTACGCAGGCCCTCCCGCTGCTTGGTCCGCTGGACGAATGAACTTGACAAATTCAGCTTATTGGCGACATCCCGGACCGAACTTCTCGGATCACGTCTAAACTGCTTAACTACGCGCTTGTGATCTTTTTCACTGACGGATCTGACGGAGCATCCATTTTTGCCGTTCTTCACCTTCCGTTCGATGGTTAGGGTCTCGAAGTATCGTTTTAGTACTCTGCTGACCGTGGATTGGACGATTCCCAGCATCTTACCGATGTCCCGATGTGACAACTCCAGATTCTCGAAATGAGTGCACATGATTAATTCACGACGCTCTTTTTCGTTCGACGACATTTTTCCAAATTTACGAAAAATTGACAGTGAAGTATGGCCCACGTGATCTATACACTCTTATCTGATTATAAGCGAAGGCTGAAGATATAATTCCTAAAAATTAAATTTCTACAGCGTTTTTTCCGTGATGCAATTTGATGTGACACACCCTTTAGACATATACTGCGAACACATCCTTATCGATACATATAACGGGTCTGTGTCAGTTGATTCGTCGAGTTGTGAGGATAGTAACCGGAAATCATCAATACTTTCTATCAGCATCTCATCCAAGTTTTTACTTTCAGCTTCTGTTCTACGTATAATTGTGTTTCTTGACAGCGATTTTTTTTCAATCAAATCATTTATTTCAGATTCATTGCTAAAATTTTCAAACAATTCTCATGATGCAATAAAAACCTCCTTTCATCGTCTTCAAAAGTATTCTTATGCTTTAATGAAATTTCATTTACTTCAAATGATGCAATTGTGGCTATTTTCGACATCGGTTTTTATCTCGAGAAAACTCGAGAAAACAAACTCTGCAAAGCATTCATTTGGAGCCAACGAAAGCTTTTTTTTCATTCTAATATTTTTTGGGAACGACTCCGGTTGTACATGACGGAATTTAGTAACATGTAAATATCAAACAGGCGGGCAACACCCCGTTCCTTCAGAATCGATTTCACCAGCAAGGTACCGATTTTCAGACAGCATCTACGCCTCCAACTGTCTACAGCGTAATAATCATTATTCGTGCACCTAAAAAATGGAAAATACATCTTCAAATATACCTTGAACAATAATCGAAATACCCGAATACTTCACTTTATTCCTAACATCCGAAAATTCATCATTTTTCGATCTTTCAGACAGGGGCCCGCCCGTAAGCAATAACCTTAAAACAACGCATAGCATGGAGGGGCGCTCAGGCATGCGTAGCAAAAACATAAAGCGTATTGGGGTAATGTGATGCGATGTTGTTTCAATTTGGCGAAAATCAGAGAAAGGTTATTGGTTTCTCGTACGGACAAAAACACGATGTTTTTTACTTAATTAAAAGATGTAATATAATACGGGGAAAAAAAATCCCAATTGAAAATTCTTGGATTTTGGCGCCCCAAAGGGTCAACGCCCCCGGCAAATGCCGGGTTTGCCGCCCGCACACTACGCTACTGCCACTGTCCGTATTACCCGCGGTTCCCCTACTAGGAACATTTATGTTTTGGGAACTGAAAATAAATATTGAGTTCAGTATCGGTACAATATCTGTACCGATACTGAATTAGTAAAATATACCCTTTCAAATATACCATCTCTTACATTCAACGAGCGCTAATAGTTCGCAAAATTCATTACATAGTTCACGTGGTATCGATCAACGTGAATCGATCTGTTCCACAAACAATCCCCCTCATATTTGCATAATCAAATTACGATTGCTACTTCCTGCTGCTTGTGGTGGAGAACAAACCACAAGTGCAATATTGAAAGGGGTCATTGAGCGAACTTTCCGAACAATTACAGCTTCTTCCGAAAAACGTAGCGTTACACATTCCACTTCTGGAAAAATGGGTCACTAACTAAAACAAAAGCGCAACCAAATTGAAACTAGTCAGTCTCGATGCCGAATTACACACCACCCGTGGGAAAATTGTTCGAAATAGCAGAGGCAAATAGCATCCAGAAGCATGTGAGCCTCGAGAAAAAAAATACAAATTACTAACGCAGGAGGCAAAAGAAAAGTGCGCCTTCTCCTAAATACTGATTTCACTCTAATTGAGCTCCAAACTAAGATTTCCGTTACTGGGAAGCGGCCCATGATTGGGAGAAAAAGAAGCAAAGCTTACGGTTGTTTTTGGCCAGAAATCAATGGAAAGCTCGGGGGCCGAACAGTAACCCTCCCGGCGCCCAGACGCCTGGCAAACGCCCCGGTCGAGATTGCCGATATGGCAAGAGAAAGACGAAATAGATCCAACCTAATTGATTCAATTGATGCAGAAAATCGCTAATAAATAATTCATGACAATTGCGGATCGACTCACACTTACGTTTCTGCTGGCAGGGCTGCTGGGGCTGGGCTTTGAACCGTTCGGAACCGGTAGACAGAGAGAAAATGGATGCGTACCATGTATGAATGAGGTAGCACAAAAAAAAAATACGGGCAGAAGTCAGAGCGCACGGAATAAAAATCGCTAATTAAATCAATTTTGAAATTGTGGTGAGAAAATTTTCTCACGCAGGTTGTTCGAAATTATTGTCTGCTGTCTGACTATCTGACCTACGTGAGCTGCTACTGTGATTTGAAGGATGCAAATCAAGACGACCTCGTCTCGACTCTAAACGAGTTCCTCTGTGATCCATAGGTCCGACTATCGGATTGTTGTGATGGCTTCATCGATGCTTCCAGTGGGACGAAAGTTACCAATAAGCAAGCACCCAGCACACGGAGGAATCAAAAATCATGCGGAAAAGAGTGGAAAAGAAAAAGTCATCCTCCATTGGGATAAACACACTGATTTTGCTTTTTCACACGTTTAATTCTGGCGTTCTCATCCTTTCCATCTGGCTGGCGTCTGGAATGGCTGGCCAGTCGACATGCTTGGGCTATTGTTATATAAGAACTCAGACAGCTTCAGCGCTGAGTCTGGAGTGGCTATTGTTAAGTGTTTCTCAAGTAGCGCTCGCGTAAGTGCAAGAATTCTTTGTACGGTTTAAAGGCTTTTTCTGACCCGGCCATAGATGCTGGATGACTTCCTATATTCGATGATGTTTTGTATTGGGTAAAGCAACAGTTTACATTTCAATCCTCGTCGCAAGTGAAATACTGTGTGTTTGATGCTCACGTCCCCTTCTTTCCGAAGGAAGAATGGTTAGCGCGATGGATATGGGCGCATCGCGCAATGCTCTTGTGGCATCTGCCAAACACGCTCTATTCCAATTTTGTGTGAAAGCAAATATAAAAATGACCACGAATTGACTACAATGCCCATTTCGCCATTGATTTCGAACTAATCTGAAAAATATACACTATCAGATAAATAAAATAGGTAAGAAAACTTTTCAAGTTAAATGGTTTCATTGTGATAAAAAATAATAATAATACAGATAATGTACTAAAAGCTAGAAAATAATTAGGCAAGTATCAGTTAGTAGTTATCACATCCCTTCCTTCATTAATTTAGGGCATTGATGAGAGTAAAAAAAAAATCGTTGGGTATATGAAAAAAAAATGGATGGGTTATATCTATGATATAACCGCAAGGTAGACGTGGGACTACCTTTGCTAAGCAATCATTTGTTTGAATTGAATACATTTATGATTGAATGAAACAATTTCCGAATTCAATTGAATTCGATATATTTGCTTTGTGAGTAAAAAGATTGAATAAATGCCATATAAGGTCAATTCATGCATTGTGATAGATTCTGTTTTTCGTTACAAGTAAATTTAATGACAGTCCTTTTGCGTTTGGTATGATGGCTAGGACAAAATATGTAAACGGAAGAATTATCAAACGAATATTTTATTTTCCATTTCCCTCTGAAGTTTGCATCTCTCAAGTGTACGTACTTCTCGATCCGTGAATTTGCTTGATTTGATGGATTTTAGGCACTCTGTTTCGATTTTGACATGTACGTGGAACGCATATTGTTTGATCAATAGGTGTTATCGCAGCAAATGGTTATCAACATTTTGCCTAATAATCAAGTGGTATGCGTAGAAATTCAGAAGATATGAAGGCATATCCTGCAATGCAATCTTGAATAACTAAGCCAAAGCGTTGTGTTCGTACATCTGAATAAGACTATTTTTCAATTTTTAGGCCTATGCAAAAATTTTGCTGTGCAATTCTTTCTCGCACGGAGGTCTAATTTTATCAAAAATGTGTAATATCTTAGATTGAGAATTTTATATACTTAGAGAATTATAACAAATAAAACATAAAAAACATTTCAAAATGCCTAGCGAAAACCGTCGAGTTTATTTCATTTAGTTGCGCGTTAGAAAATTTCATTTAATCCTCATTCCTGCTCGAATTGTCTGATTGACTTTGTGCATTTTTGCGTAAAATGATCAAATATTTAAAAATTAGTTTATCTTGTTACAAAATCTGTATAAAATCTGTATGGATATCTAATAATCTGTAATCTGTATGTACAAATTCTTGGTCTAAAAATATGCTGAAAATCTTCACCATTACAGAAAAATCTGTATACACCCAGTTTTTTTACGTACCTCGTAAAAAAATCGCGTTAATTTGAAAATCCGCGTAAAAGAAACCGTGTTAATTCGAAAATCAGCGTACAAAAATTTCGTTGATTGGAAAATCCCCGTAAAAAAAACCATGTCACCTAATGATAGATATTAAATGGGACTGTCCTCACGTGAAACGGAAGTAAAAAGTTGAGTGTTGCTCGCTTCCGGAAACCCGTCGATTTTTCCTGCAATTTCGTTGGTTACTGGTAGCTATAGTTTGGTTTTCCTCACGAATGAGGTCATCTGCTGTTGCTAGAAGATTCCCTTATGATTTGTACACTCTACTGCCGATGCACGTGCAGTACCACTGTTGCACCGTCCTGGGCTGAGTAGGCAGTGAAAGACATTCATGAATCTCTGCCCGTAAAAACCCCGTCCCGTTGTACCGCCCGGTGAGCCCCCGTTACCCAACACCTAAAATCCACGTAAGAATCGTGATAAGGTGCGGCACTAATTTCCTTCATAAGTGCTAAACTCCGTTACAAGAACTAATTACCGTAATATGCTCTGAGGGAGTATTAGAGAGAAATGTGAGCTGAGGGAGGGATGTGATATTGCACTGGTATTTTTTTACGCGGTACCGCGTAAAAAACCGCGTTAATTGGAAAATCCGCGCAAAAAATGTGGCAACCGCGGGTGTATGTGGCAACAATGGTTCAGAAGTCTGTGTTAGGGAAACACATTACAGTCGGAACAAAAATACCGCAGACTTTCATGTATTTGCAATGCCAATTTCTCGAACACTGCTTGGTTTTAAAGTCTGTGTTAGGGAACACATTTCGGTGAGAACGGAAGTCGCCACACTTTCATGTATTTGCTATGCCGGTTTCCCCAAGGCTGCTTGGTTATGATGGCTGTGTTGGGGAAACCGTAAATCGAGCCAGGGCGTTAGGGCGTTTAGATAACGGTTAACATTTTACAGTTATTCAATTGTTTATCTAATGAAAAATAACATTTTAATAATTGCGATGCGTAGAACTATTCCCTATGAATTGATGCAAACATCTTTCCGATCCAGTAAGAAATGTTCGAGTTATAAGCATTCGAAATATTTCATTTTTTCCAGCATGTTCTGTGTTTAGGTTTTCATGTTACCCCCCATATACTCCGGTTAGACGTAGTCCCACGTCAAAACTAATGATTGAAATCCTAATGACTTGTGATGACTTGTTTTTGACGCTGAGGGTGCTCCGAAAAATGGGTGGAAAGCAAATCACAACATAAGTCCGAAATTGGATTATTCGAAACTCCTTCCAGCGTAAGGAGTCTCAACGAAACATCGCTGGAAGGTAGGGGAAAGCCGTGGTGCGGTCCAACAGGTCATCGGATGCTCGGCAGCGTGGCCGACCGAACAGGACCATCCAACAAGATAGGAACCCGAAACATACTGCGAAGTACACAACAGCATTCGTCTGATCAGCTCGGATTAAACCAATGCTGTGACCACCCTAAAGTCCCGATTTGAATCCTATTGAGAATTTATGAGCGATTTTGGAGAACAAGGTGGACAAAACTGACGTTACGGACAAGCGAAACTATTTTGCTGCGTTGAAGAAGGCTTGGAGCCCCAACACCTCCGAAACCCCGTGGAGAGTATGTCAAAGTACTGTCAGTTGGTTATCGAGGCCAGAGGGAATCTAGTGACTATTAATTATTTGTTTTCATTTGATTTTATTTTTTGTTTTTTAAAATAATCCATTAAGTGGATTTTTTTATCTCATACTCTAAACGTGCCCATTAAGGAACGAAACTTATTTTTGTCTTTCTAACAAATAAATCAATGATACTGAAATGGCTAATTACCTAATTTTACGTAGTATTGACTGGAATAACGAAAAGTGTGAACAAAACTTTAAATATTGGAACACTTTGAGTTCAAAAGGGGGTGAAAAGTGGCGGGACGAACTTTCTGGACAACCTAAATATTTCCAATGAAAAACACTAAGGCGAAAAACTGAAGCTACTGATAGAAAATATAACAACTGTCCATAACTACCTCTATCTGCAAAAAATGCAACATAATAGCCCAACCAGAGTGATACAGATAAATTAAGCGAACTGATCACTGTTCCGGAAGTGCTAGAGACCGAGAAATGGCCGAAGAAGGAAGAGAAAAAATGAATAAAACCGAACTGGACGACGAAAGAATAAGTCGGTTTTGTGCATCATCATTTGGTTTTGAACCTGAATCGAAATACGAAAACTTTGGCTCATCATCAGATTTAATTGATTAAGGAAAACTTCTTTCTTTCACAGACGGGCGCAACAGGTTGGTCGTGTGTTCTGTGGTGTATTGGACATCTTATTCAGCGCTGGTCGCAGTCTGTTGATGTGGCTCTCGTGGGTTATCGATTAACGTCACACATATCAGGCTGGGATTCATTTTTTGCACAAGCCAGGGAATTTTTCGTTAGAGGAAATTTTTGCACTGTGGTACACGCATATTCACAAGCTTGCCACTCAGAATACATCCAAGATGTGCTATTTTACTAATAAATAAAAATTCATCTAGGAATAATACAACTATTTGATGAGAAACCGCTTGATTGATTTACGTAAACAAATAAACAATATAGTCTACACCAATTACAACACAACAATTTTTCTTGTGAAAACGCTACTTTACATTAGAAATGGGCGAGTGCTCACGAGCAGCTCATTTAAGCCGGTTCGTCAGAACGAACGTACGATGCACGATACTCTACAAATGAACCGCGGTTCGAACAAGAGCCGCTTTTCGGAAGAGTCTCGGCTTAAAAAAAACCGTGGTTAAAAAATAGCCGCCTTTCGGAAGAGTCTCGGCTCAAAAAAAAAAGCCGCGGTTAAAAAAACGTCGCTTTTTTTAAAGAGTCTCGGCTCAAAAAGAGCCGCTTTCCGAGAAAGTCTCGGCTCAAAAAGAGCTTGAGCTCGGGTAGATTGTACAATTCGTAGTTGCTCTCTGTGATTGATCTGAACCAACCAAATTGCACAAAGAACACACAGAATGATGCTTGGGACTAGCAAATTTTTCTCGTTGTGCAATTTTCGGTGATTCGAGCTTTGAATGGTCAATAACGACGCCGGCCACGTCCTTACATTCACCAGGGGAAGGGAAGGAATGTTAGTATGACATTCGCCGCCCGAAGGCCAGAAGGGTCGCCTATATAGCGTGGCGCTATAGCCTCTATAGCGTGGAAGGGACAGTTATTAGTAGGGAGAGGTTCACTGAGGTAAGTGATGTGATTATGTAAACGCAAACCATCGACCACTTAACGGAACGAAAATCCTAAAAACTCATGTGTCACTGTCGTGTAGATTATCTTTAGGTATTCTGAAAAGGAAAACCAATAAAATTTATTGAACAGTCTATATATTCTATTATTTATTGCATTATTCATTTTTATCGAGATCCAATCGCGACAGTGGAGAGATAATTGTGGGAAATCCGAGAAAACCAATCCACCCGACGATATATTCCTTTGTTCATCGTGCGTACTCTATTTAGAATTAAAATAGTGAAGACGGATAGTAATTATATTTTGGAAACATTAGAAGGCAACCGTGGGATCATATTCGTATTTCCTCTAGAAATATTCGTCCCGGCGTTCCATTATGCATCTCGCATGCGCTTTATAGAAATCTAATCACTTCGGCGGAGAATTATCTGTAAGAAACCTGAGAAGGTAACTGAGGGAACTCCTCTAAAACCAACTAACCCGGCGATATATTCCGTTATTCATCGTGCGTACTCTTCATAGAGGTCCTAATCAGCTGATAACAATTATATTTTGGAAACCTAAGAAGGTAACCGAGGAAACTCCTTTAGAAATATTCGTCCCGGCGATGTCTTACATTATGCACCGCGCACGCTTTATAAACATCCAACAGAGAGTTATCTTTGGGAAACCTGAGTAACCTAGGTAACCTAGAGAACTCATTTAAAATTAATCGGACTGGTGATTGTTACGCCACAATAATTGAGGAACGTAAAATTATCTTTTCAATGTTTTGTTTCTCTAGTGTTTAAGTTCATTATTTTGGCTTTCTCCTGCCTGGTTCTGTATTTTGTCTTTAAAATAAATTTTGCATTGCCATACATGTAATAAAAATTAACCCACATCTTGGATGATGAAACCACTGGGCAACATCAAGCCACATCGAAGTGACAGCGAGAGTTCCGGTAAAACAATAGATGATCGAGAGAAAGGAAACAAAGAGAGAGCGAGAGAGAGAGAGAGAGAGAGAAGGAGAGAGAAGAAGAAAGAAGAAAGGTGTTAAGAGGGACTTGGACTGCGACTTTGAAGCTGAACGGAAGCAAGGAAAACGTTTGAAAAAACTTATGGAGAAGAACAACGAATTCAAAAGAGAAAAAAAAGTTGTAGAAATGGAAAAACTGGAAGGAAGTGGAAAGGCAGAAAGCGCGAAAGAACAAGTGTGATGCCTCGAACGTTACGGCGATTATATAGAAAAATAGAAAATAAAACGTATTATACGAAAATCACCTTGTTTTTTGTCCTAACTTTTTTCCGCGTTTTCTGAGGCACTGAAACTTATTTTTTGAACGACCCTCGTATGTACAAAAATTGTATTTTATTTGCAATGAAAAAAATCGGCAACTACCTTTTTGGCAACCCAAAAATGATGAACACATAAAGATGGGTTGTACATCATTTCAAAGCCTAAACTCTCAAGTGTTGGAATAATTAACGAACAAATTTTTATCTTGGGGTGTGTAGATATAGTGGTCAAAAATATCGGGAAGAAAAAAGTGCTTTCTTTCTGTTTTTTCAAAGATTTACTAACACAATTTTTTGTCAACCAATTCAATAGCCGATCCTATTAGCCTTACTCTGACCAGCTTTCATTTGATTCAAATAACATTCACAGTTCATTAACAGTAGGAACGTGCAATGTAAATATATTTTTATTCGAATTAAAGTTTTTCCCCTCCGTGTCTGATGATTAATAATAAATAATGATCGCATCGCAAATCGAAAAGGAGTTTTGAAAACTACAATAACAATAACTGACAATGATGTACAAGGATAATTTGTTACGTTGACGAAATCGCGTTTTGCATTGATTTCAAAAAAGTTACCAAATTTTTTTTCAGAATTAAGAAAAAAACATATTATATAATTTATAATTTTCAAAAAATTTTTTTTTCAATATTTTTTTTTAAATTTGTTTGATATTTTTTCATTAAAACTTAAATAATTTCCCGCATTTCATTTTTAACCAATATTTAGCCGGTCTTATAGTTTTTGAATTAAGATTATTCTAAAAAAATTGAAAGAAAACTCAAATTTCCGAAAAATTTTCCACTAAAAACTATAACTTTTTCATTTTTTCTTTGTAAAATTACTATTATAGTTTAACTCGTAACATTATGTATAAATAATTGCGATTTATATGTTCTGCAAACAACTCCTAAGACGAGTTGGTATGAAATCCGTCATATGTTCATTGTCTTTCAAATATTTGCGATCGAAATTATATTCTGAATATCTAGAAAGAGTTAAGAGAGGTCCGAAACCTGGATTTTACTGTCTTCACTGTAAACGAACGCAAGAATGCTTCTTTCTTTTGAGGTAGGATTTTATCACTAATATTTATTATCCGAAATTGAGAAAAATATTTCTGATCCTGCCGCATCCCTCAGCAGCTGTTGAACGTTGATTCAGAGCTTGAGCTTGATCTTGAGCTTGGGCTTGGGTAGACTGTACAATTCGTAGTTGCTCTCCGTGATCAGCCGTTGAACGTTGATTCAGAATATAATTAAAAAAAAAACAAAACTAAGGATTAGAACAGGAACAAAAAACTATGCGAGGAGTTCTCGTTTCAAAAAAGAAATAATCATGCATAAACAAAAGTCAGGATTAATTGGAATAACGTAAAGTAAAACAAAAAGTATAATGTTGAAATGAACATGTATGATCACAAACAGGATGAGAAATAATTAAAAATGCTACTTACTAATACATACCAGTTAAGATCCCTACATTAAGACCCACCGCCAGGTATACAGCCATAGAAGAAGGAAGGTAGCCATAGAGCAAGGACAATGGAATAGCAGCTTCCTAATTGAGATATAGGAAATCCGCCTGTGGCGATACGGGTAATCAAATAATGTTTCTTGTCAGATATAAAAAGGCGAAACAATGTGAAATAAATTAGTTCTAGTCTAGAGCTCAAACCTATAACATGTTTCTATTAAGTACAGAACCTTAAAGTCCCTAACTTATCTACATACATATCTGTTTGGGAGCTAGTTCGGTGCCAATACGCAGGACCCTATCCTGCGTTTCTTCGATCTGGGACTGTCGTGGTTTTCCTTCGTGGGTTTATTATTTTCGGGGTAAGTTACTGCCAAATTACACAACACCAACTTAAATTTCACACTACAGTTCGTTTTATTTACATTTCACAGTTCAACTTTATTTACAATTTATTACAATTCAATAATATTTTACTGGACATTAATTTCTCGACCGTTCCAATGGCCGTATTCCTTCCAACTCTACTTCTATAAACCTTCTATCCTTCATCTTCCTTTATGTTTCTTATGATTTCTTGTTTTGTCTTCCTTTCTCCTATCACTTCCGTGCTATTTTGTTTTGTATTCTTGTGTTTCTTGTGTTTGTGATCTGTGTTGGAGTGAATAAAACCCATGCAGCAAATCATACGAGTGAGGGGTTGATAGGAGTTAAATTTTACCTTCTTGTTCAGTAACCAACACATATCTAATACATATCTCCAAAACTAATATTTACCGCTTCTTGATTGAATAATCAGGATACTGAAGTGCCTGTTCACGATGAAATAAGACAAAAGAAATAAGTTCACGATGAATAAGACATTCTTTGAGATATTCGTTAAAATCCAATAATTTCTGTTTGCAATGATTATTGTTGATGATTAATATCAAGATACGGTTTTATTGTTTGGTTCCTTATTACAGGTCGGACTCGATTATATACAGACTCGATTATATATGATTCGATTATATGTGAATATAATAATATGTTATATGTTATATAATATACATTTTTAGACTCGATTATATACAGATCGAGTTTTTTTTTTATATTTCAAATATGACTTATTTCAACTGAAAATTAAATGGATCAACGTTAAAGTGCAAGTTAATTGGCTATTGCGAGAACGAAATATGCGTAGAAGGATTTTTATCATCAAATATGATCCTCTATCATCTCCTGAAATAATTAGGATTTTTCATATGAAAAAAGTGTTCTATGACTTTAAGGGGATGAACCAAAAATTAAATTCTTCTTTTATAATAAAAAAAAAAACGAAAAATATGTGTACGAAAAACAAATAAAAAAAAATATTTTTTTGACTCGATTATATACAGTGAAAAGCAATCGAGAACTGAATATAATCTAGTCTGCGCTGTATATATAATTTGAAATATTTTAGATAAAAGCAATATTATATTAAATACGTTACAATATCATATAATTATCTCTGTCTTTTCTCACAAAGCTTTTGCCCTTCCAAGCAGTTCCAAATTATGACTCAATCATCTTCATCCACAAAAGGATTCCCTTTCACCTCCAGTTGTCGTAAGGCGGGAAAAAACATCCCAATTGTCGAATTTCGAATTTTGGGAATTCGGTTGCCGGACAAATCGAGCGCGACGAGTGCTGTGTGCGGTTTACGAAGTCTTCCGCTAAGAACTCGAATCCCTGCAGCCGATATGTTGAAGCTGACCAAATTTGGTAGTTTGTGCAAACGACCCATATCCAAAACCACGAAATCGTTCCCGGCTAGATTCAGCGTCGTTAAACGGTTTAGTTTAAAAATTTTATCCATCCGAGTGAGGTTGTTGCCCGCTAGGTTTAGGATTTCCATGCTATGATGCGGTGCCTGCTCTATGAAAACCGTGTTTATGGCGTTATTCTGAGCGAAGAGTTTGATCAAATTTCGGGGGATTTGAATGATTTCAAGTCGATTGAGCTGAACATCAAACACTTGAATGCCTTCGTAGAAAGGTGTTCTCGAGATGTCGAACGAGGATAACCCATTGCCAGCAACGTTTAGGGTTTTGATCCGAGAATTCTTAGCGAAAACGTGCTCCGGAAGCTCCTTGATGCAGTTGTTCTCAAGGTAAAGCTCTTCCAAGTCCCCAACGGGGGTAAGAAGATTGTCCGAAATTTGCTCGAGCTGATTGTTGAAGAGTTCAAGGATTTTGAGCTGCTTACTACTGTCTAGCAGGTCGTCCGGTAGCGAGGATAATTGGTTGTCTGAAAGTGACAGGAACTCTAGCCAAGTTTGGTGTAACAAGAGAGCGGCTTGAATTTCGCTCAGGTGATTCCCATCCAATTTCAACTCGGTGAGTGAAAAGAGGGGGTTGAATATACCCCTGGGCAGTTGGGTTATGTTGTTCCAGGAGAGATACAATATGCTCAAGTTATCCAATCCGGTGAACGCTTTCGGTGCAAGATCCGATATTTGATTCGCGTCCAGATAAAGTTCCTCCATGAGCCAGTTGTTGACGAACAGTCCATTGGGTAGCGATTTGATGTTGTTGTTAAACAATGACAAAACTTGCAGGCTAACTAAACGGTTGAAATGGGACGCCTGTAATTCATTCAGATGATTGTTACCTAGATACAAACTTTTCAGCAAACCTAAGCTCTGGAAAGTTCCGTTTTTTATTGTTGACAGTTTGTTTCCGCTGAGGTCCAGCATTGTCAGTTTAGATATTCCAACCAACGCGGTGGCACTGATTACCCGTATCTTATTGCCACCAAGCCACAGTTCCTGCAGCTGTTCACAGTGTTGGAACGACAAAGGCTCAATTTTAGTAATTCTGTTCCTGGACAGATCCAAAATTCTCATTTTTGTTAAGTTACTGAACGTATTCCGCGATATCTCCGATATCAGATTATTTCTGATGACTACCTCCTCCAGCAATGAGTTATCTGCAAAAATATCTCCGGGGAGTTCCCTGATCATGTTATCGTACAAATGTATCACCGTCAGCAGTGTGAGTCCCCGGAACGCTCCTGACGCAATTGTGTGAATACTGTTGTTGTGAAGACCAACTCTTTCTAGATGCTGCAATTTATTGAACACACGGTCGTTAATCTCCCAGATACGATTATTATGCAGTGCCAGCAGTTCCAACTGAACCAAACCATCGAACACATCGTCATCCAAATGAACAAGTTCGTTGTCGTGAAGATATAAATTCTGCAGAGATGACATGTTGTAGAATAAATTGACGGGTATGCTACCAATTTGGTTGTTTTCCAAACCAAGATATTGTAGTTCTCTGAGCCCACGGAAAATGTTTTCCGGGAGTCTTTTCAATAAGTTATGTCCCAGTCGGAGTGTGGCAAGTTTGCTTTGTGAAGCTAACAAACCGACCGGTAGGTCATCGATACCGATGTAGTCTAATCCTAGGAATCTCAGCGTTTCGAGGGACTGGAAAATGTTTGGTTCTAGCCGTCTTATCGGGTTGTTACTGAGAGTGAGCTCTTGAAGTTGTGTAGCATCAGAGAAAGCACCCGTCGCGATATAATTGATTGAGTTATGATCCAAATAAATGTTACGAAGATTTTGGCTACGATCGAAAGTGCTCCGTGCGATTTCCATCAGATTGTTGTGTGACAACGACAGGAAGCTGATATTACCACGGATAATGTGTCTGTCCAATTGATTTCCATTAAGGTATAGATTAACACTGCAGTTTTTAGCGAATTCTATTGAAAATGTTCTAAATCTGGAATCGGAGCTTAATCGATTGTTTGATAGATCTAAAGTTTTTAAATTGTCCAAAAAGGCAACTGCTCGTTCCGGAAATGTGCTGATTCGATTATTGCTAAAGCTGATGTCTTCCAGAAGCGTGTTGGATTTGAATATCTTCGGTGGAATCGTTCGAATTCGGTTGGCTTGGGCTTTGAGAATTTTCAATTGTGTCAGCGGACTGAACATAGCTTCTTGAAGTTTTGACAGTTTGTTTTCAGCAATGTTCAAGTACTCCAATCCACCAAAAGATTTGAATATCGTATCTGGGAGCACTTCGAGACTGTTCCCGTTGAGGAGTAATACCCTTAGTTGAGCCAGCGATTGGATATTGAGCGGTAAACTCGAAATCTTGTTATCACTCAAATCCAACTCCTCTAAACTTCTCAAGCCTCTGAATGTTCTACAACTCAAATATCTAATTTCATTTCCCCGCAAAGACAGAGCCTTCAATTGACGGCTGTGCAACCACATTCCTCCCGGAAGAGAGTCTATTTTGTTCTGTGACATATCCAGAGCTTTGAGATTGACGAGCCCATCGAATGTCCTGGTGTGCATCGTTTTCAAGTCATTATTCGCGATGATCAACTCCGTCAGATTGCGCAAACCACGAAAAACGTTCGGTTGAAGCACACCTAATCGATTGTGGCTCAAATCAAGCCGGTGTAGATGACGCAATTCCCGGAACACTGGTCTCCCATCATCCAGCAGTGTACTCAACATGTTTCTGCTGATGTTTAGCGTCCACAGCAGGGGTACTATCTGGAAGGCATCCTGTTCGATAGCTGTGAGCTCACTGTTCGTAATGGTGAGTTCTTTCAGCTCGGGAAAGCATCTGAGAACTCCTGCACTCAGCGTCGATTGCGGCGTTCCCGTGAGCGTCAACCAATCGAAGGTGGTATTGTCATCGTCCGCGAATTGAAGCTGATCGAACTGATATCCATCTCCTTCGATGCAACCGGATAAATCGGTTGTATTGTCGTGATCGGCTAAGGCATCTTCACCCAGTAGATAGATCACTGTCAATACCAGCGTTATGCTGAAAGAATAGGATTTTTTAGAATATTTCCTTATTTTCACCAACACTATTCAAACTCACCATCTTCTGCGCATTGTGATCATGTGGACTAGTGAATTGTTTTGATTCTGCTGTTACACCGCCGACATATTCTTATCAACTAAAGTATCGCGTTCGCGCACAACAGCAAACGGCTTGGCCAGGTAGATAAGGCGGCTTAATTAGGTGTTATAGATAAGATATCGTAATTCAGCTAAACAAAACGGTAAACCATTCTGGGGAATTTTGAGAGAAAAAAAAAAGATTGAAAGTAAAATTCACGACTTTTTTCAGTAAACTAGCGGCCGAATTCTATGTTTTAATAAGTTTACCGCAAATTCATTAGAATAGCTTGGCTTTTGCACTCAAACAGACTCTCGCTTTTTTTTCTTTTCTTTTATTCAATGTTTCTTTTCCAGTCCAAATGGCTCTAGGTCTAAAACTTCTACTTTTTCTCTGCGATCAACCTTCCTTACTGTTTTCTCTGCGATCACCCTTCCTTACTCAGGGAGCAGAATAGCACGACTGTCAGCCTTTAGCGTCGCATGTTATCCGTTTCCGTGTCTTGTCCGTTTTCCATGTCATACCAGTATGTCGTAATCAGGATCTTACTGGCGTCGATCCTGATGTGCTCGGCACTCCTCTCGTTGCTCCTGTACACGGTATTTCTCCCGTGCATTCTCCATAGGCTTTACCGCGCCCTTACTCGCGTTGTCACCTGATTAGTCGCCTTATACGACAGAGATAGGGACGTAAACCCGAAGTGCTATTCTAGGCCGGCAGCTCCACGGCTCATCTATCTTTTCTCTACTCTCTACTCTCCCTACGCTCCACGACTCATCTATCTACTCTCTACTCTCTACTCTCTACTCTCTACTCTCCCTACTCTCTACTCTCTCTACTCTCTACTATTTCTACTCTCCATTCTCTACTCTCTACTCACTCTTCTCTCTCTACTCTCTCTACTCTCTACTCTCCCTACTCTCCCTACTCTCCCTACTCTCCCTACTCTCCCTACTCTCCCTACTCTCCCTACTCTTCCTACTCTCCCTAATCTCCCTACTCTCCCTACTCTCCCTACTCTCCCTACTCTCCCTACTCTCCCTACTCTCCCTACTCTCCCTAACCTCTACTCTCTACTCTCTACTCTCTACTCTCTACTCTCTACTATCTACTCTCTATTCTCTACTCTCTACTCTCTACTCTCTCTACTCTCTACTCTCTACTCTCTACTCTCTACTCTCTACTCTCTACTCTCTATTCTCTATTCTCTATTCTCTACTCTCTACTCTCTACTCTCTCTACTCTCTACTCTCTACTTTCTACTTTCTACTCTCTACTCTCTACTCTCTACTCTCTACTCTCTACTCTCTACTCTCTACTCTCTACTCTCTACTCTCTACTCTCTACTCTCTACTCTCTACTCTCTACTCTCTACTCTCTACTCTCTACACTCTACTCTCTACTCTCTACTCTCTACTCTCTACTCTCTACTCTCTACTCTCTACTCTCTACTCTCTACTCTCTACTCTCTACTCTCTACTCTCTACTCTCTACTCTCTACTCTCTACTCTCTACTCTCTACTCTCCACTCTCTCTCTACCCTCTCTACCCTCTCTACTCTCTACCCTCTCTACTCTTTGCCGTGGAGTTGCCGGCCTAGAATAGCACTTCGGGTCTTGGTCCCTGTCCCTGTCGTATGAGGCGACTTATCGGGTGACAACGCGAGTAAGGGCGCGGTAAAGCCTATTGGAGATTGCACGGGGGAAATACCGTGTCCAGGAGCAACGCAAGGAGTGCCAAGCACATCAGGATCGACGCCAGTAAGATCCTGATTACGACATACTGGTTACGACATGGAAAATGGACACGTTACGGAAACGATTTCAACACGACGCTGAAGGCTGACAGTCGTACTATCCTGTTCCCTGAGTAAGGAAGAGTGACACCTTCCTGAAACGGCGTGTGGGCTAATAGTGCGATTGCCCCCGTCCCGGTAATAACTTGGCAAGTCTTCGGGTACGTTCGATGCTCGTCTAGGCTCAGGCACTAGGTACTAGGCGTCAGATATCACATTCCTGACTTGCGCTGATCTGGCTCTGAACACGGTCCCCATGAAGGACCGTGTCAACCCCTGCATGGCCTCACTGCTTGCATAGATAACCATGGGATCACTGATAGCGACTATGTACAACGAGCGGAGATAGCGGCCCGAAGTTGGGAACCAACAGACATGAATACCTTCGAACAATTCAACAGACGAAACGACGGGAATGAAGACACACCAACAGGAGAGGCGAGCGTGTTCGCAAGGAGCGGTAAGCTCCAGAGATCACCAATTCGCAACCAGACATCCATAGCGAATCCTACAGGACACCAACAGGATCCACAACAAAGAGAGAGTAGCCTGATACAAGTGCTAACGCATAAAGCCAACACCACCACTTCTTTAGAAGGGCTGCAGGTCGGGAGGTCAAGCTTGATGGAGGTCAAGAAAAAAGTGAATGAACTCTACGAGTTCATTAAGGACAAAAACAATGTCCATACTAAGATAAAACATTTAGTCACAAGCATCAAATCGGCCGTTACGGCTGCTGACCGTGAACAGAAGGAGATGATCACGCGAGCAGAGGTTGTCGAAAAAGCACTCGCTGAAGCAAGGGTGAAGATGTCCGTCGAGATACAGGAGACGCCGAAGACGCCACGAAATCCACGATCGGACAAAAGGAAGAGGGATACCCCAGGGGATGAAGAAGACCTGAAGAAGGTTAAAAATGATAACCTGGGAAACAAAAAGGAAGGTGAAGGCAGTGGATGGCGCACTGTCGAAAAACAGACGGAGAAACGAAAGAAGAAAGAAGAAAAGAAGAAAGGGGTGCAGGAGACAAAAAAACCTAGGCCCCGACGCGAGCGTAGTAAGGGAGAGGCCCTGATCGTCGAGGTGAAGGAAGGAGTGACTTATGCATCACTCCTACGGAAAGTGAGGGACGATCCGGAGTTGAAAGAACTGGGAGAGAAGGTGGTGAAAACCAGGCGTACCCAGAAAGGAGAGATGCTCTTCGAGCTCAAGAGGGATCCGGCGGTCAAAAGTTCAGCCTTCAAGGAACTGGTTGCGAAGTCGCTCGGTGAGGAAGTGAAGGTGAGGGCTCTTTCCCAGGAATCAGTGGTCGAATGCAGAAATCTGGACGAAATCACGACAGACGAGGAGCTAAGGCGCGAGTTGATAGAACAGTGTAAGCTGGACAATACACCAATGACGATCCGTATGAGGAAGGCGTATGGTGGTACGCAGACGGCGTCGATACGGCTCTCAACAGTCGCAGCCAATAAGATGGTAGAAACGACCAAAATAAAAGTTGGCTGGTCGGTTTGCTCGCTGAAGATGGTGCCCCGGGTGACCAAGCGGATGGAGCGATGCTTCCAGTGCATGGGCTTTGGACATCAGGCAAGAAGCTGCACAGGCCCCGACAGGTCTGAACTGTGCAGGAGATGCGGTGAGAAAGGGCACATTGCGAGAGACTGCACGAAGCAACCGAAATGCCTGCTCTGCAAACCAGAGAACGGCAGCGACCATGCGACAGGAAGCTTCAAGTGTCCCTCGTATAAGAAGGCGTTAGCAGAATCGCAGTAACGGAGATAATTCAGATCAATCTGAACCATTGCAACACAGCTCAGCAACTGTTGTGGCAGTCGACAACAGAGACAAAATGCGACGTTGCAATCATAGCGGAGCCGTACCGAGTACCCCGTGATAACGGCAGCTGGGCGACGGATAGTTTAGGGATTGCTGCAATACAGGTGATGGGCAGATATCCTATCCAGGAAGTGGTTGGAGGTTCACATGAAGGTTTCGTAATCGCCAAAATTAATGGAATCTTCATGTGTAGTTGCTACGCACCCCCGAGATGGACAACTGATCAATTTCACCAGATGCTAGACGCAATGACCGAGGAACTAATTGGTAGAACACCGATCGTCATTGGAGGCGACTTCAACGCCTGGGCGGTGGAGTGGGGAAGTAGATGCACCAACATCAGAGGGTACAGTCTACTGGAAGCTCTAGCAAAGCAGGAAGTAACGTTACTGAACGAAGGTACCACCAGCACTTTCCGGAAAGATGGGCGCGAATCCATCATCGACGTTACTTTTTGCAGTCCGTCGCTGTTGGCGAGTACGGAGTGGAAAGTGTGCGAGTCGTATACGCACAGTGATCACCAGGCGATCCGGTACAGAATCGGTCAACGAAACCACGTGAGAGTTCGGAGGACAACAAGCTGTGAGCGGAAGTGGAAGACGAATGCTTTCGACAAGGACCTTTTCGTCGAAGCACTTCGTCTAGATAGCGGAGTTTCAGATTGGAACGCAGAAAAGTTGACAGATCTACTGGTGAGAGCATGCGACACTACCATGCCGAGGAAAGTTGCACCAAAAAATGGAAGACGTCCAGCTTACTGGTGGAACGACTCTCTCCGCAACCTTCGCGCTAGCTGTCTTCGAGCCAGAAGACGCGCTCAGAGAGCACGAAACAGTGCTGATAGAGAGGAACGTAATACGGTGTACCGAGCAGCTAGAGCCGTCTTGAAACGGGAAATTACAATGAGCAAAGCGAACTGTTTTAAGGAGCTGTGCCGAGAGGCAGATGCCAACCCATGGGGCAACGCGTATCGAGTCGTGATGGCGAAGATCAGAGGACCTGTGACGCCCGTCGAATCGTGTCCCGAGAAGCTGAAGGTCATTGTGGAGGGTTTATTTCCGATGCATGATCCTACGATATGGCCACCGACACCGTACGCCGAAATAGCTACCGAACGTTCACAAGTTTCCAATGAAGAACTGGTAGCAGTGGCGAAGAGACTGCAGGTAAAGAAAGCGCCCGGCCCCGACGGAATCCCCAACGCGGCCTTGAAAACGGCGATTCAGGCGTTCCCGGACATCTTCAGGATAGTGCTACAGAAATGCCTGGATGATGGTCACTTTCCTAAGAAATGGAAGATCCAAAAGTTAGTGTTGCTGCCAAAACCAGGAAAGCCCCCGGGGGTACCAACATCCTATAGGCCTATATGCCTGCTGGATACGCTCGGGAAACTCTTGGAAAGGATTATCCTCAACAGACTGACGAAATGTACGGAGAGTGACCATGGTCTGTCAAAGATGCAGTTTGGATTCCGGAAAGGCAGGTCCACCGTTGATGCTATCCGGACAGTGGTTGAAAAAGCAGAGAAGGCATCACAGCAAAAGCGGAGGGGCGACCGACATTGTGCTATAGTAACGATCGACGTGAGGAATGCTTTCAACAGCGCTAGCTGGGAAGCCATTGCCGAGTCCCTACACCGTATGAAGGTTCCTGGGTACCTGTGCAGAATTCTAGGAAGCTACTTTCAGAACCGCGTCCTAGTCTACGAGACGAGCATGGGGCGGACAATGTTGAATATAACGGCCGGCGTACCACAAGGCTCTATCCTGGGCCCAACGCTCTGGAACGTAATGTATAACGGTGTACTGAATCTGAAGCTTCCCAAAGGCGTGGAGATCGTGGGCTTCGCGGATGATATCGCTCTCACAGTGGCAGGCGAGACACTCGAAGAGGTGAAGATGCTTGCAATCGAGTCCATCGTCTCAGTAGAGATCTGGATGCAAGCAGCGAAACTGCAGATTGCTCATAATAAAACGGAAGTATTGTTGGTGAGTAACTGCAAAGCCGTGCAGCGAGCGGAAATTACAGTCGGGGAACACGTGATACCTTCTAAGCGTAGGTTGAAATATTTGGGAGTTATGATCGACGACCGGCTGAATTTCAACAACCACGTCGACTACGTCTGCGAGAAAGCAGAGAAGTCCATTAGCGCGATAGCGAGAATAATGCCGAATAACGCAGGACCTTGCAGTAGCAAAAGGCGTCTCCTGGCTGCTGTATCCTCGTCCATACTGCGGTACGGAGCACCAGCCTGGTCTGCGGCTCTCGAAACCCACCGGAATAGTAGAAAACTGGACCGTACGTTTCGGCTCATGGCGATGCGAGTTGCGAGCGCGTATAGGACGATCTCGTTGGAGGCAGTCTGCGTTATCGCCGGCATGATCCCTATTGGCATCACTCTGGCGGAAGACAGAGAGTGCTACAGACGAAAGGAAATCAGGGGTATCCGGAAAACAGCGAGAGTAGAATCACTCTTGAAGTGGCAGCAGGAATGGGACACGGCGGAGAAAGGCAGGTGGACGTATGGGCTCATACTGGTACTATCGACCTGGCTGAACAGGAAGCACGGGGAGGTGAATTTTCATCTGACACAGTTCCTGTCTGGACATGGCTGCTTCAGGCAATATTTGCACCGGTTCGGGCACGCAACGTCGCCACTCTGTCCGGAGTGTGAAGATGTGGAGGAAACACCAGAACACGTGGTATTTGTGTGTCCCAGGTTCACCGCAAGACGCGAGGGGCTGCCTGCCCTTCATGCCGGGAACATAGTAGAGAAAATGTGTCGCGATGAGGGCACCTGGAACGCTGTGAACAGTGTAATCATACACATCATGTCCGAGCTACAGCGGAAGTGGAGGGCCGACCAGCGTAGTAATAACCCCTGACCATAGAAGAGGAACAAATGCGAGGGCTGTTGCAAAGTGTAGTACCCCACGAGAGTCGTTGTGACGGAGTGCGCGTTATGTTGGAGGGCACTGCCTAATCGGCGCTCCGTTGGGAAGAGAAATCCTGCGAGGGTGGCTGTGACGGGGCGCGCGTCAAGTTGGAGGGCGCTTCCTAATCGGTTCACGTCTCGACAGGTGAGAAACCCCGCGAGGGTGACTGTGACGGATTGCGCGTCAAGCTGGAGGGCAATTCCTAATCGGTACACGTCTCGACGGGTAAAAGGAAGCCTGTGCAGCAGATGTGCGTGGCGGAGTACAACGGAAACGTAAATGAGATGTATAGAGAAAAAGGGAAGGATCAACGCTAGTTAGCGTTGAAAACTCGTGAAGTGCATGAGCACAGCCGCCCCCTGAAGTAGTCGCCTAGATGTGGTCCCGGGGGGTATGAGGCTACGAGTAGAGGGCTTGGTTTTTGTGGGTGCGATCCCCACTCGACGTTTGGGTTATCCCTTCCCAGATAAGGCTGGAAGAGCGTTCCTCACCTCTATAAAAAAAAAAAAAAAAAATAAAACCCTCTCTACTCTCTACTCTCTCTCCTCTCTACTCTCTACTCTCTCAAATCTCTCTACTCTCTCTACTCTCTACTCTCTACTCTCTCTACTCTCTACTCTCTACTCTCTACTCTCTCTCTCCTCTCTACTCTCTCCTCTCTACTCTCTACGCTCTACTCTCTCTACTCCTTACTCTCTACTCTCTCAAATCTCTCTACTCTCTCTACTCTCTACTCTCTCTACTCTCTACTCTCTACTCTCTCTACTCTCTACTCTCCCAAATCTCTCTACTCTCTACTCTCTCTACTCTCTACTCTCTCTACTCTCTACTCTCTACTCTCTACTCTCTCCACTCTCTACTCTCTACTCTCTCTACTCTCTACTCGCTACTGTGAAGAAAAGACGCACAAACGAACACATGCACACACGCAGACGCGCACAGTCTCACACACAAAAAAACGCATCGCAGCTGCTGAATGCTCACTCTCTCACTCTGTTTGTGTTTACGTCAAGAATACGACCATTTACGACTGTTCACGACGACCGCGCTTTATTTTTTAGCGATTTTATTTATAGTAAGATTTCAACAAGTTTGATTTATCGTATGAATATTTTGAATTATGTAGGCGAGGAGAACCTAAATCCAACTGTGGATCCTGGATCACGAGATAAGCGCTGCTTACCGAATATTTAGTAGTGTCACGATGGTGTTACAATGTTGACAATTTAGTTGCATTACATTTATCCTGCTCTTTTTATTCTTGAATTTTAGCGCAATCTTGTGTTGTCAGTTTCGAGCTGCATGTAACTTGAGTACAATCTGCTGTTTGCAAAAGAAAATTCTAAAGCTATCTTTTGATTTTGAATTTTGTTGGCTTATAATTTGATCATTACCAAACGCTATTTCAATTTATTCTATCTACCAATTGAGCTTGAAGGTTGAAATTGTCCGTTTTATTAATAGAAAAAACACACAATTTTCAGGAGAATCTCAAAATGTTTTGTATTCACCTTTTCATTCGGTTTGGTAGCTCATAGTACACCATACTCTCCTAGCCTCCACCCACAGATTATTGACATTTGGTAGAAACGATTTGGATTTGCAGTGGATGGACCGAATTCATCAGTTGAAAGTCATGTTTTTTGCGCTCGAGAACCCTCGAAATAACGTCATAATAAGAAAACGATGGGCTTCGACCTTCTGCAAATGAAAAAAATTGTGAGGGGTTGTATCTAGGATACGACCGTATATTTTCGACGTAGAATTAAGCAATGCAATCCACTTGTTTACCTCTTCGAATATTATTTTGAAATGCATCGAAATTTTTGTAATAGATTATGTTCTTCGTTACAAATAATTACATGAACGTTCTTATACGTTTGATATGATGCCTAGGACTACCAAAATATGTGAACGGAATATTTGTCAAACGATCATTGTATTTTACACTAGCTGACCCGGCAAACTTCGTCCCGCCCAAAATTTGTTTTTTTTCACGTTTTCTTCCTAAGCACAAACTCAAACTCATCATTATAATATGAGATTATTTTCAGACACAATTCTCGTTCAAGATTTTTCAACCACTTGCAAATAACATGTTTCTCCGTTACAATTTGGTTTTTTCGCTTGATTAGTTCTCGAGTAATGCAGAAATTTGTGTTTCATTTGTATGCCAGGCCCCCCCACCTAAGAGAGGGGGAAGAGTACCACCATAGAATCATTTATTGCACCCTAAAACCTCCACATGCCAAATTCCGTTTAATTTACTTGATTAATTCTTGAGTTATGCAGAAATTTGTTTTTCATTTGTATGTCAGCCCACCCTAAGAGAGGAGGGTGGAGTGTCTAACCACCGTGAAAACATTTATTGCGCTCTAAAACCTCCGTATACCTAATTTGGTTTCGTTTGCTTGATTAATTCTCGAGTAATGCAGAAATTTGTGTTTCATTTGTATAGCAGGCCCCCTCCCCCCTAAAAGAGGGGAGGGAGTATACAACCACCATAGAATCGTTTAGTGCACCCCAAAACCTCCTCATGCCAAATTTCGTTTCATTTGCTTGATTAATTCTCGAGTAATGCAGAAATTTGTGTTTCATTTGTATGGGAGCCCCCATTAAGAGAGGGGGGAGGAGTGTCGAACTACCATAGAAACGGTTATCGATCCCTAAAATCTCTATATGCTAAGTTTGATTCCATTTGTTTGATTAGTTCTCGAGTTGTTCAGCAACCTCCCCCCCACTCTTTAGAGAGGGGAAAGGAGTATCAAACCACCATAAAAACATTTATTGCTCCCTAAAACCTCCACATGCCAAATTTGGTTCCGTTTGCTTGATTAATTCTCGAGTTATGCAGAAATTTGTTTTTCATTTGTATGACAGCCCACCCTAAGAGAGGAGGATGGAGTGTCTAACCGCCGTGAAAACATTTATTGCGCCCTAAAATCTCCACATGCCAAATTTGGTTCCGTTTGCTTGATTAATTCTCGAGTTATGCAGAAATTTGTTTTTCATTTGTATGACAGCCCACCCTAAGAGAGGAGGGTGGAGTGTCTAACCTCCGTGAAAACATTTATTGCGCCCTAAAACCTCCATATACCCAATTTGGTTTCGTTTGCTTGATTAATTCTCGAGTAATGCAGAAATTTGTGTTTCATTTGTATAGCAGGCCCCCTCCCTGCTATACAAATCAAACACAAAAACCCCCCCCCAACCCCCCTTTGAGATGGGGGAGTGGTCTCGAACTATCATAAGAACCTTCCCCGACCCCAAAAACCCCTTCATACCAATTTTCATGTCGATCAGTTCACTAGTTTCCATAAGAATCTGACAGACAGACAGACAGATATCCATTTTTATATATACGGATATCAATTATGGGTGGGACGAAGTTCACCGGGTCAGCTAGTTTGTTACTAAAAACGAATTCTGTTTCAAATGTTGGACTCCTCCCTCTCAAAAATTTCCACGCGGTATATTCGACCATAACACTCACTTTTCTCCACCCATAAAAACCATAGAACACCCCCCTCCTGCCTACCGGACGGTGCCTACACTCTTTAGTAATGTTGCTTCTCCCGCTTCTGATTATTTTTAATTTTGGTATAAATTATCTCAGAAGTTCAATTCAATAAGTGTCTTTTGTCTTTTTGTATTAGATAGGTATTCTTCCAATTACAAACACAGCTCGAGAAATGTACTACGTTTCGAAGGTAATATACGGTTCTGAATCATATTTCGGACACTTTTTGCTAATATCTTGAAATATTTGCACTGATGATATAACTATAAAATTAATAGCATGATTGCTTCTTCAGAATAATCCCTTGGTTTCACTATCATTTCATATGAGAACTATTTACATTTGAATTATAACATAATCGGCGAAAATCTGACAACACTACTCATTATCATTTGTGTTTGACGTTTGCTTAGCGTGAGCACGTAGAATTTACCCGTTCATAAATATTTGAATTTCGCCCGTGTTTTATCAGTTCTCATTATCGTTAACAGTTTACTGTGATTGCTTGGTAAGTGTTTCGCAGTTGACTATAAAATATAATCAAGTGTAATGTAATTTTCGTCCAAAAAACTACAAATTAAAGTGTCCGAAGTTTGATTCTTATCCGCTTCATTTGAAAAGCATTTTATTCGATGTTTTTTTATGTTTCCAATAAAATAGGTATCAGAGTAGAAAGCTAAAAGCATATTGAACTAATTTATTAAAAATATTTACCAAATGATACCTGCGCATAAAGTTTAGATCTGTTTTCTGCATCGTATGCCTTAAGCGTCCGAAATATGATTCAGAACGGTATATAGTTACAATTTGGTAAGCAAACGGAATTTTATTTGCTTTTATATCAAGAGTTATTGGACGACAACAGTTAGGTGCGCACCTTGGATCCGCATTACTCTATACGGCAGGCAGGTGTGTGACATCAGCATCAAGAAAGACTGTTGACTGTTCGCTAGCTGATGCGAGTTTGTGTAATATGAATCACGTATGGCTTCTTTTATATCCAACAATTGCAAACATGGGAAGTTTGGATTTCAATATCTCCTCTCTCCACAGAATCCGTAAAACGAACACAGCATTTGCATTTCGAGTGAGCGATTCATGCACGCCTGAATCGCAGTGGAATATAAAAATTGTTCCTCACCGCTACATTAATTGTTACCATTTACAGACTAGAGAATCGTAATGCGTAACATATAAAAAAAATCTTAGAGCTGCTCGAACAGTAGTTCCCGATTTTTTTATAACAAATAAAATACATTTTTTTCTGTATATAGAATGAATGCTTGAAGATAGAATGCACTTCGTACGAGGTCGAAGTTTGTTGGACCTTAACGATTTGCGGAGCCCATTGGCAGACAATGATTTGGTGCAAGGCAGACAAATTTCTCTACCACCTCGAGCTCGTCGCCGTCGATCACAACACTACTACCAAGAAGAATTCTGTTGCGATCAGTCCCTCCTACTAGCATGTATTTAGTCGCATTGATCCCAAACCCAATCAGCCCAGCTTCGTGTTTCAGTCGGGTAGAGTAATGCGGGGCAAAGGTGCGCACCTAACTGATGTCGTCCAATAACTCTTGAAATAAAAGCAAAAAAATTCGTTTGCTTACCAAATTGTAACTATATATATTACCTTCGAAACGTAGTTCAAGCATTTCTCCGAGTTTTATGTAATTTGTGTTTCATTGTCAATGTAATTGGACAAATTCCAATTACATTACAATTAAAATTTTATCAATTACTAAAATTTTGGTATTACTTAATTTAAATACCAATACTAATGTAATTGGACAAACACCAATTTTAATACGAAAAAACAAATGCGCACCTTTGCCCCATAGTGGGAGCAAAGGTGCGCACTGTACGGGGCAAAAGTGCGCACTTATTGAATTGAACTTCTGAGATGACTTATACCAAAACTCAATGCTTTATCATCAGAAGCGGGAGAAGCATTATTACTAGAGGGTGTAGGTGCCGTCCAGTAGGCAAGAGGGGGGTGTTCTATGGTTTTTTATGGGTGGAGAAGAGTGGGTGTTATGGTCGAACATACCACGTGGAAATTTTTGGGAGGGAGGAGACTGACAATATAAGATATCCGAAAATGTCCATCATTTGAAACAGAATTCGTTTTTATTAACAAACTAGCTGACCCGGCGAACTTCGTCCCCCCACAATTGATATATTGATATAAATCATTTCGAACGTAATCTATACTCGCGGTATATAATTTCTGTTTGGACAAATAAACTTGATGCAGACTAAGACACATCAATCCTGATACTGACTGTTCAAATCCGTTGCTCCGTTATTGAGTTAAATCGTGAGGAACGGACACCAAATCATTTTTATTTTTATGGATCAAGATATACATATTTACTTTTACTTGATTTATTTGAAACTCATTGTTGAAAAAAACAATATTTATTTGAAGTTCATTGTGAAAACCTAAACATAAACGAAACATAACCTTTAATGAATTGAATATATGGTGAAAATAAAAACAATTTTCATTTGAAATTCATTTTGAATTATTTTTAAGCAGTTGTTTATTTTTATTCCTCATCTTGGATTTCGGTTCTGAGGATTCCGACGATTTGCCTTGGAGCGCTGTTGCTTCGTTGGGCTGTTGTGGGGTTCGAAGAGACAGACGATGGTTCCTCATGAAGCTAGAATCCCAATCACTTCCGGCCAGTTTTGCAACTTGGTTGAATTCGTGCTGGAGGTTGTTGGCTCAAAATCAAACGACAGACGCCGTAAATCTTTGAGAGTCATACCATAGAGAGCTTTGTCCAGTGCCCTGCAGTGGTCCGCCAGATCCTCAGACTGCTCACTCGTGAATACCTATCTGAACCGCTCTAAGGGCTCGCTAACACATCCCAGCAGAAGTAGAAATGTAAAAAAAAAGATTCGAATCTTAAATCACTATCTGATATGATCCAGAACTGATTCAGAAATACCGAGGTCTGCCGCAATCCGACGCTTCGAGACTCCCTCCCAAAGCCTCTGTCGGCCGGACAGTATTTCTGGAGTGCATTTTTCAGATCAGTTTTCTTCTTGCGGATCCAGTTAAAAATTTGGTTGAAAACATTTTATAATTTTTTTGAGAGTAAAATTCTGCTGCGAACTTTTGCCCCACAGTCACTGCGCACCTTTGCCCCACAAGCAATTTTTGAACTAATCGAATTTTTAAAAAAGCTCTTGAACTTTCTCACAAACACGAACACGCACTATCATCTACTATAGAATGAAGGTTTCCTTGACAGTGTAGTTTCGAACTTCTCAGTTATTTTAGGTAAGTAAATCGTCATCTCAAAACTGAAAAAGTAGATCAAAACATCACAATACTCTTTTTACCTCATTACTTTTCCACTTTCATGAAATGAATCTTGTTTACATGTGTGAGCTGCTGGTGTTATAATGTAGCAATCGAATACACTGTTGTCGAATTTTTATGCTCGTTTTTTTTATGTTCAAAAAGGCCAATGCGCTCTTTTGCCCCGGGCGCATATTTGCCCCGTTTTTGACGTAGGACTACGTCTTTGGTTTCTACCACTCTACGACAAATGTAACGAAAATTTAAGGGAATTCAAATGCATATTACGCAGAATCGTTCTTGCGATATACGTTACAATATTTACTATAAGATGGCAAATTTATCCAGCATTTTTTTCGCCTGAGACCTCAACAGTGGGAATAGTAAAACAAGTGAAAATTTCAACGAATAAAAGAGGTATGTTTTGCGAGCTTTCTTTCAGCTTGGTTGCCGTGAATGTTGTATGCAACACAAAATTGTGTGCGATAATTCGTTCTATCCAATAAATTCGACATCCAGTCAATGTGTAGGAATGAGGGTGATGTAGATAGTTAGTAAGATGGCTGCAAGTCCATAGACAATCATTAATTTGTAGCGGACCGGGTTTCAAAAGACAAACCCGGAACCTACGGCCAGCTCGAAGAAGGCTAAGATATTAGCGTTCCCACCCGTCCTCTCTTAAGCGATTGGCTTAAGCACCACCTCTTTCGAGGACCAATCGCCGTGTTTTTACAATTTATTTGTACATTTAACTTTGCTTAGATCTAAGGGACATCACATGTGCACATGGACCAAACAGGGTACCTGGGGAGTGCGGTGGGGACACAAATTTGCTCACCGACTCCTTCTGCTTCTTTGTGGCGGATTCTCCGCCGGTTGATAGCTACCAGCGGGTCTGTTGAAGGCGCGATGGTAACGGCGCAGTCTTTTCTCCGACCCGTTTTGGTTCGTCGGGTCTCGCCAAGAGAAATTTCCCTATTTTAGCAATTTGTTCACGGTTAGAAAAATGTCCCTAAATTATACAATATATGTACCTGTTGTAGTCGCTTTTTTTTGCTCGTTAAATTTTATTGAACGTTTGTTTGCTAACTAGGAACAAATGATGGCACTGAAACAATTCAACTTTATCACCACAAAGACTTCACGTTATATAAAAAGAACTTACAATTAGCGATCGCGAACAAAACACACAATGGTTCCGCGATGTCGGACAGTTCTTGGCAAAATGTTCGAAGACCATTGGAGTCCTCAGATAAACCGCAGGGTATCTCGCGATTCAGAGCTCAAGCTCAGCCGAAGACAATTTCCCCAAAGCATCCCCTTGTGTGCATCTTGCTTCAACTAACCGTCCTTGAATACGACCTTCTCATTCCCCTCCCCAAACTCAAGGCCACGAAAGTAAGCGCTGCGCGAACAGACACTCATTGGCCGAACAACTTTGGCGATTGAGCTTTCGCCCAGCTCCAGGGAGGTGGGATGGGAAATCCAAGCTCTTAAGTATACTTTCTGGAGTATCTTTTTGTTTACTTTCGGATGTGACTCAGTACAGGTACACAGTAAATGTTTCAGTGTGAGTTTGTGAATTTAAATTTTGATATTTGAATAATTAATAACTATCCTAACCAATAAATAAATAAATAAGTATATAAATAAGCATATAAATAAATGAATAAATAAATAAATAAATAAATAACTATACACAAAAATATTGTAAATAAATAAATTTAGAAATTAATAAACAACACTCAATAAATATGCACACCAATAATAAATAAGTAAATAAATAATTCAAAAATATCACATGATGAAAACAGTTGTGGCAACTGTTACAAATTCATCGATACTTAGGTGATATTTTCTAATATAACTAATATTATTTCACCTAAATAGCTACTACTCCCGATGACTTAGAATAAGATTAATAATAAGAATGAATCACAATACCATAACTATCCATTAAAAATAAAACAGATTTAGGATTTCATGTGTTTTTTTTCAATGTAATGATGACTTTTTTTATTGTTTACCGTGTCACACTGATATTCACTAATCATTTTCAGTTGGACAGTTGAACCTTTTGCTAGAAGCTAGATTTGTTTTTTGTTCGTTACAACTCGTTTGACGGTTTTCAGTCCATGAGGGTCACCATTTGGATTCTCAAAAGTGTTACAGTAACAGATTTCTGAACAATGAAATGAATTACATTAAAAAAGTGATCCGAACAATCACAGTCCTACGTCAAACTTACGTCCGTGCCCCTAGTCTCAGGCCCTTCTCCTTTTTTTTTATTACGGTGACGTCATGATGTAAACAAGTGAATTTATCCAGAAATAAAAATCCTTTTTTGATTCTATACACTCTTAATGTAATTCAGTGACATTTTCACTCATGAAATCTGCATTCTTTGTGTGTCCGGATTTTTTCCGTGGTCAACCTTTAGTACGCACTGATTTAACATCCACTAAATATCAATTCAACCAATGCACTATCATGCAACACTGCATCCACTTATTCAAAAATAAGTGAAATGCATGAAATGCAGGGTTGCCAGCTATTTTGTTGACCAATTAGAAAGAATGAAAAAAAAATCAGGATAAATCAGGATAGCTCATATTGGGTTGCCCGGAAAGTTCATATCGATTTTTGAGAAAAAAATTCTGTGATTGGATTCATGAACTTGCACTTAGAAAGAAAACGTGAATGTTTGAAGGTATTGATAACAAAAAAGTCACAGGAGGGTTGTGTCCAAGACACGACCGCATAGTTGACGTAGGATTCCGTTAGGCTGATTTTGGATATGTTTGAAGAATTACATTGTTAAACACTTCGAAAATGATTTGGGTCCGTTTTGACTGGTTGTTAGGTATTGTTTGTTCACTCCACCAGTGTCCATAACCGAGTAATAATGATAGAAGAATGGTGATTAGTCATTAGATGGTGCGTATCACGTACCAAAGCCGCCCTCTGTGGTCCTGGACGAGATGGCTCTTGTGTTATGTATGGATGAAATAAAGAAAAAAGCTGATCAATGTAATATAACATAATTATCATCATCGAACACAAGTTTTCTCACCAGAAAAAAAGTGTTACTTTAGTATAGAGAAAATATATTTGAAATGTAAAACGTCTATATCATCTATAATTTTTTTATTTTCTGAGTGTTTATTCAACCCATTTCCTTTTCGCTTTAAACCCAACGGAAAACGATGCTACATACCTCAAGGTGATTGGGCTAATCGCCTTGAGGTTCAATTGGGGCTAACAGCACCCAATACGATATGTAGAGCATATGCGAAATCACTTTTTCGAATATTCCTTCATTTTTCCAATTTTGCTCGTCGTATGAACTTTTCTTGGGGGAAAAAAATCGTTTCACATTTCAAGTCATTTTAACACAATAGCTACCATATACAATTTTACGCTTACAGTTGTGCTAAAAGTTTTAGAATACATGATCGGTCATTGATATGAAACTTCACGAAGCAACCAACATAAAAGTTTCAAATTTAAATTTTATTTTTATTCTATCAAGCATAAGTTCTTTTCAGTTCATTGAAACATCATTCTTCAATCAACCCATCGATAGATTCTTATTGGATCGAAAATAACAAAAAAAAAAACACTCGTTCATCACTCCCAACTTATTCGCCAGCACGTATGCAATCAGCAATCCCCACGCTAGTTACAATGAGCACTATCCATTTGTGCGCGTAATTAGTTAAACTATCGACCACGAGGGTATTTACATGCTGATTTCTCCCAGACACCTTGGATTTGAAATCTCTGTTAGGGAATACATGTTGGTGGGAAAAAAAGCTCCCCCTACTTTCATGTGTTTGCAATGTCGATTTCACCCAGGCAGCTTGGTTTTGATGTCTCTGTTAGGGAACCGCCACATGTGTCGTCAATTTCGACCAATCAGAAGTGGGTATTTCCATTAGGATAGGGGTTGAGATTTTACAACTGTTTAATAGTTAGTTTCATGACATATATTATTTTATTCAATGTAAAAAATTGTTATGGAGTGCCGAAATTGATTGACGCAAAAATTTCATCAATCCATCATGCAATGACTGAGCAATAAGCATTTGAAATTGGACAATTTTCACGGTGCGCTCGATTTTCAATTTTCAATTTGTACCCCAATATGTTCCCGAAAGACGTAATCCTACGTCAAAACAAATTTTGGGCGGGGAGTGGAACATTTTCTGTTATTTTTCGACTCATTCAATGTAATAAATCGGGATGCCATAACATGTGCTAAACTTTGGGTATAGAATCGATTGCCCCTTCTGAACTGATTGCTTCTTCGGAATCAACTCCCCATCAGAATCAACTCTTCTTCAGGAAGCTACTGACTTGGACGATTTTCTGGGAAAAATCAACAATGATTACTAACATAATCTTCAACATACAATTTATATTTTTACGGAACACGATTTTTGAAATATTTGAGCAAACTTCCGCTTGTGCTTGACCTTTTTAAGGCGTTTTCAACACTACATGTTCTTCGATTGTAATTTGTGATAATATAGCTACGACAATTGAAATACATCGATAACAATAATACAATATATAATGACTCGAATTCACCTTCGGGCGTATGATTCTGATAGAGTATTTTTCTTTCACGTTAACTTCAAAATTTAAAAAATGTCGACACTGTACCTTCGAAAACGCGAACACGGAGATGACGATCGAAAGAAAGAATAAGCCTTATATAAGCACGGACCGGAAAGCTTTTTAGTATAGACTATTATGACAGTTCTCATCATTCTGATACACACCTTCGAAATCGCGAACAGATAAACGAAGGAATCGCGAACAAGATAAACGAAGGAAAAAGTAAGCATTATATGAGCGCAGACCGGTAAACTTTTTAATGTAGACTATTATGGCAGTTCTCATACACAACCAGCAAAACTTTGCCAGGGAATTTATTATGGATATTTTTTGTTCTGATTTAGCAAAAAGTCATTTCATAAAAATCAGGAAAAATCAGGAGCATGCCTGGGAAATCCTGAAAAATGAGGATGATTGGCATCTCTGGTCTCACGTCTTAGTCGACCTGGGTTCAATACAATTCTCATCGTAGGGATATAGTGAGGCCAAAATTCTCCGGTCATGTTTTCCCCAGGAAAAGAAGTAAATCTGTGTCCCTGCTCAGTCGTTCATGGGTCTGATAGGAGGGGTTCAGATGGAATTGCCCCCCGGCTCTGGTCGACGTGGAAGAATTAGTACGATGGAAAACTAGTAAAAGATGTGTCACTCATAGTTTAGATGTTATCTGATTAAATATATTATACTTTGTTGTGAAAACTTTTCTCATTCGACAGCACTGATATTCGGAGTGTACCGGCTTCTCAGTTGTTTCGACCAGGGCAACAGGAACAACGTCTTGTTGTAGAGAAATTCAACCGTACACATAGTTATTTTTACAGGCGGCGCGTCATGACGCTAGGCATTGTGAACGCTCGAAAATTAAAATTAAACGCGGCTTTTCTATTTTAGCATCATCCCATTCTATGTGCGCGCAATCGCCGGATAATGTCGAAATCGGCGTTCTTCAAAACAGTAGCGCATGCGTTCGGCGTTGCGGCGTAACTTTGCGTGACTTCATCAAACGCTGCTCGCTGACCGGTTAACCTTCGCGTCACTAATTGTGGGGCTTTTTCCATTCCGGAAGGGTAATTAGTTTCGTTTTTACACAGCTAAAGGCCGGCTGCGGGAGGCCAAATGTGTCACTGTGAATACGGTGTGGACGGTGAGATTCTGTACATTTCCCAAACAGAATTTGGCCGGTCGGTGTAAATACACGCTTCGCAAGTGGCATAAATGTTTTGTTTGTGTTTTTGGTAGAAAAATGGAAGGATTCTCGTTGCCGACTTGTGGATTATGATATAGCGGTTTAGGCCACCTATGTGGTTACCGGTATTCAGCGGTATTCAATTTACATCAGCGACATCATGCGCAACACAGGTTTGCACTCAGATGCTCTCTCTCGCGGATGCAGATTGTGTCACTTTCGCCAGCTGGCATCGGTTTGTTCTACGTTCAGCTTGTATTTTTGAAACCGATTCGTTTGAATTTAGTTTATTACGAAATTTTGTCGAGACCAGACAGGGCTTGAGTTTGTTGCACCCGTGAAATAGGCCAATAATTGCATCTCGGTGTGCAAAATGTTCAAGTTGAGGTAATACGACAGATTTCCGGAAAAGTTTTATAATCATTTTTTTTTGTTATTCAACAGCATTTTGCCGCTACTCTTGGTGGTAGCGTTTGCGAGAGCTGATTATGACAACAGCATATACAGCTGTCGTGCTGCGAAAAAAGAGTGCAAGTTGGCAAATTTGAACTACAGAAGTCGGGATGCTGTGTCCAGTATGAGGATCGATGGTGGATCAACGCCTTTTTTGGATATAGAGTTCGTGGATTCATCTTTTCCAATCATACCGCCATCGCTTTTTCGCGACAACGATAATGTTCGGGCGCTCTCAGTGAAGGAATGTGAGATACAAACAGTCGAGCCGAGAACTTTCGCTGAAGCTAGGGAGCTGAAATTTCTCAAGATTCAGAAAAACGGTCTCTTGAAACTGTACAACGATATGTTTAAGGAAACAAAACTGACGAAAGCAAATTTTGGTAATAATAGAATTACAGAGGTGGAGGAATTCACTTTCCGGGGCTGTAGAGATTTGGACGCCCTGAAGTTGTCCAAAAACAGAATCAGAGTTTTTCCGGTGCGGCTTTTCGAAGGGCTCGTTCAGCTGGAAGATTTGAGTTTGGATCATAACCGAGTGGAAGAATTAGAGGGTAATCTGTTCCGAGATCTTGGAAACCTCAAAGAACTGTATCTGAGCTACAATTTCATCCAATCTTTGAATCCCAATGCATTTGTAGGTCTTACAAACTTAAGGAAACTGGTTCTGAAAGAGAACGAAATATCAACAATTGACCCCCGCGCTTTCGGACCATTGGTAAACCTGGCCGAACTTGATTTGGAGGAGAACAACCTGAAACTCTTCGCACCGGAAACGTTTGCGAAGCTGACGAACCTCAAGGAGTTGATTCTGACGGAAAACTACATCGAGCAGTTGGATGACCGAATCTTCGAGGGCAACAGCAGACTGCAAGCCCTAGTGCTGAACAACAACTCCATCGAAGCGCTACAACCGGCTCTGTTTTCGAGGTTGCCCCAGCTGGAACAACTCTCCGTACAGTTCAACGAACTGTCTCGTTTGGATGACGATTTGTTCGTGAATAATCGCAATTTGGATACGCTTCACTTAGAGGGAAACATAATCAGTTTGGTTGGCGCTCGTGCTTTCGCCGGCTTGGGACGGCTGGAAATATTAGATCTGGACGATAACAACATCGGGTCACTCGAGGGAGGTGTTTTCAGTGATTTAGGTGGTTTGGAGAAGCTGTTTTTGGAGAATAACCTTCTCCGGGAGTTGAAAGCCGGCACACTGCGAGGTGCGACTAGTTTGAAGAAGCTTTATTTGAAGGATAATTTGATCAAGACAGTTGATGAGTCTTTTTTCAACGATGTCCCCCAGTTGAAGTCCCTTACGTTAGAGGACAACTTTATCGATCGTGTTCCAAGGAGACTTTTTGCCAACCTGAGGAGACTGAAGGAACTTTCACTGAGTGATAACAATTTGGAGGGTTTCGAGGACGGGGTTTTCCAAGATACTTCAAGTTTGGAGGAGTTGTATCTTAGAAACAATAAATTTTCTTCGATTCAGTCGTCAGCACTCAATGTTGGATCGTTGGAATATTTGGATCTCTCGGACAATTACTTCAACCAGTTACCGACGAACACTTTTGAGCATCTCAAACGACTAGAATCGCTGGATTTGGATGACAACAAGTTCCCGGATATTCCAGAGGCGGTGCGTGGGATGTCAAGCTTGAAAGATCTTGAGCTGGCTGGGAATTCAATATCTCAAATCGATACCGACGTTCTGAACTCACTGACGGGTCTCAAAGATTTGGATTTATCTGACAACAAGCTCACGGATGTTCCTGCGAATGCTTTCAGCAATTTGCGATCGCTTAAGGAGCTGTACCTGGATGAAAACGATATTAAGATGATCGCGGATGGTACATTTTCGCAGAATAGAAATCTCAAGCAGCTGGATTTGAGTGAGAACAACATCGATCAGCTTGGAGCAAACGTATTCGCGGGATTACACAACTTAGAGTCTCTAGATTTGAGGGATAACCCAATCGGTGGAATTGACGAGAAAGTGTTCCGCGATCTATCGAAACTGGAATCGCTGTCGGTGGAAAATACGAGCCTGGTTGAAATTTCGGGAAGCCCTTTCTCCAGACTATCTTCGCTGGAGAAACTAGACTTGGATTCGAATCATGTGAGTGAGTTGAATGCCGTCATGTTTAGAGGGTTGGAGAACTTGGAAAACCTTTATCTGAATTTCAATCCGGTGACGAAACTTCGTACTGATTCGTTCCATCAGCTGGGAAATTTGAAAGTTCTCAGTATTGGTCCGAGTGAGATCGCCAGTTTGGATAAGGATTTGCTGCGATATGCGCTTCGGTTGGAGGAGTTGTTCTTACACGGACTAAACTTTGATATCCTGCCCCGTGATTTCTTCCAGTTTAGTCGCAAGCTGGAGGTACTGTCGATTAACAACAACGACAAGCTCAAAGCGGTTGATAAAAGTTGGTTTAACGATTTACCGAATCTGCGGACACTCAACCTAATGAACAACAGTATAATCAATTTCCAAGTCGGAGTATTCGATGCCCTCGATGATTTGGAAAACCTGTTTCTGTCCGAAAACCAAGTTCAAACGTTGGATGTTAATCTTTTCGTCAAACTTCTACAATTGGAAACATTGGAGTTGGATGACATGTCGCTCTCTTCCCTACCGTTGGGAATCTTTGACAACCTTGTTGATTTGGAGCAACTCGACTTGGGATCCAACCAGTTGAGTTCGCTGGACAACCACATCTTCAGGAACCTCTTTTCGCTGGAAAGCCTCTGCCTGGCTGACAATAGCATAGTTTCACTTAATCCGGAGTTGTTCTACGGTTTGAGAAATTTGAACGAGGTTGACCTGAGCGATAATGAGTTAACCGCGCTGGATTCCAATCTGTTCCGGGACTGTCTCGATCTCGAGGTCCTTAATTTGGGAAATAACAAATTCACGACTTTCGATCTACCCCAAATGAGCTTCTCGAAGACGCTAATCGAGTTGGATATCTCGAAAAATATGTTAACATCCCTTAGGGTCACCGAAGATCTGTACACATTGATCGCCGATGACAACCAGATCAGTACTATTGCCACGGATACTTCTCCCTCGTACAACCTAAATCTGCTGTCGCTCTCCAACAACCGACTATCGGATATCTCGCCAATTTATAGATTCAACAATTTGGAATCTTTGAACATTTCCCGCAATGATCTGCAACAGTTGGATTTCGGTCAGCTGACAAGCTTGTTGGATGAGTTGGAAGTTCTCAACATCTCACACTGCAAAATTCCCGAGTTCAAAGCATCGGAAATGATAACACAGGAATCGATGAAGGTGCTGGACATCTCCCAAAACGAGCTGTCAAGTTTGGACATTGCCGTGTTCAAGCACTTCCCGGAGATGGAGCTGTTCGTGGTTGGCGGTAACAAATTCGTGCAAATGCCGGCCGATCAGTTGGTGGATACTTTCAAGGATTTGGAGTTTGTGGGTGCAGATGGAACGCAGTGGGACTGCGTTTCACTCGAAAAGTCTGTGGACTTATTTGAGCAAAACGACATAGATTTCTGGAGACGGGATCCTTCCGAGATGTGCTCGGGGAAATCCATCCGTGGAATATGCTGCATGTAGAGTAAACTTGTGATTGATGCATATCAACAAAGACGCTTTGATTGATTTGAGCTTGTCGGAAATCAGTTTCCAACAGCAGAAAAATAGCCTTGTTGAAACTTCAGAATTGGTTACACGTTTCATTGTATTCCTTCCTCGAAGTGAAACCCTATCCAGTAGTTTTGATTAATAGTCGAAAAAATAAACCATTTGTTGTTGTTTTTTTGTAGCTCATCAATGATTCACTTGTCTTCCGAAAAAGGAGGAGAAAAAGAAAGAAATCTTCACACTCACTCAGGGAGCCATCGTTTCGGGGGGTGTAATTATGTTCATTATTTTTCGTTGTTTGGCCTACCAGCAGCGTTACAAATTTCACTCAATCGGCATCGGCGGGGTTCATCAACACCTTGCCGTGGCAAAAGTTCAAGTAGCGTACCTCGTCGTATCTCAGAGCGCCCGAAATACACACGTATTCAAAAAAAATTATGAATGAAGCAGCCAATTTCGCTCACCCTGCTGCACTACTATTCATTGGAAAATAATTGAATCTGGTCTGCTGCTGTGATTTTTGACCTGTGTTCCCCCCAGTAACGACTATTCCCTCCGCCACAGGCGCTCGATTGGGTGCTCTTTTTTTTTTTGGCTTACTGGCTGATGCTGCTGCGGTATTATCCGCATCCTATCGCTTGTCTAGCGCGCTCGGCCATGGGCTCCCCGCGCGAAGTCAAATTTGATCATAATTCATCTATTTATTACATGATTATTATCGGACAATTATGATCATTTTTTCTCTAGCGTTTCTTGGCTCCCGTTTTATGAATTTCCCTTGCTTTTTGACTATCTTGTCTACAGAAAGGTTTGTGCGCTTTGTGTTCCAGAACATCCTGCTTAAGCCGGACTGATGCAATGCGTTACATCGGAGGCTAGATGGATTTCACGCGTAATTACTTGCAAACGGTGGCAGAATGATTCGAACAATGATTGACTGATTTTATCGTGTTGTGTCCCATTCGGAAGGGAGGGAGAGTGTGTAACATTGTTTGGTACTATTTTGCTACTGATTTTATAGTTTTGAGCTCACTTGAGTGAATCTGTGCACTCATAAGTGGTGAAAATTATTTGTTTTGGTGATAATTCTTGGTGTATATAGAATAATAGATGGATGCTGTAGAAGGGCTTATCATTATTTGGGAGAGTAGTGTTTCAGGAAACCTTGTGTAATTTTTTTCAAATTTTGCTGTAAGTCTTAATGTCATAGGGTAAATTTTTACCTTTAAAGCCCTTGCAAAATTTCATATTAATACGTTCGGTCGTTTTTCTTTCCCGATTGATCTTGCGAAATGTAGAGGAGCACTTCATCGCATCTCCAGATGTTTATTAATAACAAAATTTCAGCCTCTCGAAAATCAATGAAAAAATCAAGATGCGAGATGCGACTCGCTTCTAATTTTTTCCAATGTATTTGAATTTTTATAAATTGAAATATCAGGAGAGGCAACTCGAAAAAAGAAGGAAGAAAAAGAAGATCTAAGGAATAAACATGTGAACAGAATAATAAAAAAAAAGTCACAGGAGGGTTGTGTCCGAGACACGATCGTATAGTTGACGTAGGATTTCGTTAGGCTATCTGTTGATTTTGGATATGTTTAAAGAATTACATATTTAAACTCATTGATAATGATTTGGTGGCCCTGAAAAGGGCCGTTTCGTTTGGTTGTTGGGTATTGTTTGTTCACTCCACCAGTGCTTACAGCAGTGCTTGGATATTGAAAGAACTGAATATAAACCAATGCCATTCATTAATTTTTTTTATTCATGAACAATACTCCCTTTGAACCATCCAACACTGTGATGCCGGGCATTCGAAGCTTGAATGCTAAACGTGGAGGGGGAACATTCAATGCTTATTCTCTCTTCTCTTCGTGTAATACCTTCTAGTGGACGTCATCCACTCTCAGCTGTAAACAGAATGTAGTCGCTTGTGCTCTCTTAGCGGGCATCGGGTGATCTGTGGTGCATGAAAGCATGATGTGTGGTGCACCGTGCACGGATACATAATTGAACGGAAGTATTTTTCTCTTATCACGGAAAGCAAGTTTACTTGTGCTCTGTCAGCAGATTGCATTACTTGTGTTAACACTCACATAATGCATAATCGTAACACTCACCTTGCAATACTTGCAATACAAAAATGCCCCCGACTTGCATATATTTGCAATGCCGATTTCCCCCGGGCACCTTGGTTTTGATGTCTCTGTTAGGGAACACTTCTCGGTGGGAACAAAAGTTCTCCCTACTTTCATGTATTTGCAATATTGATATACCCCAGCCAGCTTGGTTTTAATGCCTCCGTTAGGGAAAACATTTCGGTAGGAACAAAAATTCCCCCTACTTTCATGTATTTTCATTGCCGATTTCCCCCAGGCAGCTTGGTTTTGATGTCTCTGTTAGGGAACACTTTTCGGTGGGAGCAAAAGCTCCCCCTACCTTCATGTATTTGCAATGCCGATCTCCCCCAGGCAGCTTGGTATTGATGTTTCTGTTAAGGAACACATTTCGGTGGGAGCAAAAGCTTCCCCTACTTTTATGTATTTGCAATGCTGATTTCCCTCAGGCAGCTTGGTTTTGATGTTTTCGACCAATCAGAAGTGGGTATTTCCGTTAGGATAGAGGTTGAGATTTTTCAATTGTTCGATAGTTAGTTTCATGACATATTTTATTCTCAGCAATATAAAAAATTGTTTTGGAGTGTCGAAATCGAGTGACGCAAAAATTTCATCAATCCATCATAAAATAACTGAGCAATAAGCGTTTGAAATTGGACAATTTTCACGATGTGCTCGATTTTCGATTTTCAATTTGTACCCCAATATGTTCCCGAAAGACGTAATCCTACGTCAAAAGCAATAGAAGCTAGGAAGAGTACTAGGAAGCTAATTTTTTTTTTGACGTGGGACTACGTCTAACCGGAGCATATGGGAGGTAAAATGAAAACCTAAACACAAAACATGCAGGAATAAATGAAAGATTCCGAATGCTTATAACTCGATAGGGAATATTTCTACGCTTCTATCGCAATTAATAAAATGTTATTTTTCATTAGATAAACAATTAAAAAACTGTAAAATGTTAAGCGTTATCTAAACGCCCTAACTGCCTCGTTATGATTGGCCCGATTTACGGTTTCCCTTACACAGCCATCGAAACCAAGCAGCCTTGGAGAAATCGGAATTGCAATGCAAATACATGAAAGTCGGGGGTATTTTTGTTCCGACTCAAATGTGTTTCCCTAACACAGACTTCAAATCCATGGAGCGTAGGGAAATTGGCATTTAAATTACATGCAGGTCGGGGTGTTTTTGTTTCGACTGAAATGTGTTTCCCCAACACAGACTTCAAAATCAAGATGTCTGGGGAAATCGGCTTTGCAAATAAATGCATCCTGCGAGTACTTTTGTACTCGCTTGGATTCGTGCAAACTAGAATATGTTTCCTTAACACGGTCTCCTAAACTTAGGAACCTGGGAAAATCGTGCAGACATTAGAGACGAATGAACTTTCTGGTTTAAATCCTCTATAGTATATAAAGTAGAAGTTTAAGGTGTTGACTCATGCAAGCCGGAGGTACTTCTGCACCCGCATGTTTTTTTTACACTCCGAAAAGTGTTTCCTAACACGGATTACAAGAACGGGTACGAACATAACGCTTTGGCTCGGTTATTCAAGATTGCATTAAAGGATATGCCTTCATATCTTCTGCTCACTGAAGTGGTTGCTAAGTTAAGGTAGTCCCACGTCAACCTTGCGGTTAAATTATAGTTATATATAACCCACCCATTTTTCGCAATAAGTACTGTGAAAGATTTTCATCTGTTAAGGGGCTATTCTAGTTTAGAAATTCGATGAAAATTGATTTTCCTCATATTTCTGAAGTTTAGGCATTCGAGAATTAACCCTAGAAAGTACTTTTCGAAAATCCCTTTATTTACCCATTATAGTCATTCTAGTGATGCGGTATCTAATCTAGTACGATCTTGATACAAAACATTGAACGCGTTTTTCTCGAAACTAGTTTTTTTTCAAACTGGCGTACACGATAACTCAAGTTCTACAGAACCGATTTATGTCGAGCTTATACGAATACAATCTGTATGCAGCTCTCAACCGCATGAATCAATAAAAATCATAATATTTTTAAACAGCTTTTTTTCTTGAAACGGCCGCCATTTTGTCGAAAAATATGTTCTTGACTTGGTTCATGCGATAACAGCGATTGTGTCACATTTACCCAAAAGACAGTTACCCGAACGACAGCTACCCGAAAGACAATCACCCGAATGTAACAAATACTCGAATGTGACATTTATACGAAAGCGACATTCACCCGAATGCGACATATACTCGAATGTAACATTTACCCGAATGCAATATTTTTTCCGGAAGTAACATTTACCTAAATGTATTATTTACAGCAATATTTGATCCTATTTAATCCAGATAATCCTGACAAGCGTTATTATAATGGTCAAATTAATGCATTAATTGGTATCCGAAAACTCGTATAAAAAACTTATATTGTAGAGAAAAAACGAGAGAGAGAGAGCGACGTTGCGTACTATTTGTTTCAAAGTTATGAAAAATTTATATAGTTTCACTTTTATATTAATTATAAAATCATTAATTTTGTATGAATGATGGACTAGCGAATTCGATTATAAACGTTATCCAGTCATTTCGATCACGAAGACCTTACACGTAGAAGAAAGTACCGTTTGAAGCAATAGTCATAAAATCTATATAATTAAATATTGAAAGCTGTTGAAAAAATTTTGAGGGGTTGTATCTAGGACACGATCGCATATTTTCGACGTAGAACTACGCAATTATATTACGCAATCCACTTGTTTACCACTTCGAATATTATTTTAGAATGCATCGAAATTTTTGTAATACATTATGTTCTTCGTCACAAATAAATTTTATGAACGTCCTTTAACGCTTAATATGATGCCTAGGACTACCAAAACAAGTGAACGGAAAAATTGTCAAACGATCATTGCATTTTATATTTCTCTCTGGAATTATTGCACATCTCATGTTTACGTAGTTCTCGAACCGCGAAAGTTCATTCACCTCTAGTATCTGAAATGACGATTTTCTCAGGCTTCTCAGTTTAAAAGTACATTTTAGGGAAACATATTCCATTCATGAAAAATAACATTTTATTAATTGTGATAGACGCGTAGAAATATTTTCTATCGATTGATGCAAACATCTTTCCGATTTGTTAAGAAATTTTCAAGTTATAAGCATTCGAAATACGGGTAGGGCTAGCACACAAATCGGCCTAACACATGTATGGGGAAAAAGGAAGTTCTTCCAGTTTTCATGAATTTAAACCGTTTAGAAATTAACGAATTGTAATGTATAGCATATCAAACAAATCTTTTAAAATTTCCGATTCGATTGGTATGCAAAACATGAAAATTCGTTCACAGTGGAAATAGTTATTAACGTTAATTTATTTCATAAAAACGTGACCTGTTTTCTGATTTGGCACCTTCCTGAAAGACGTAGTTCTACGTCAAAAAAACGATGATAGAAACTACGTTTTTTATGTGTGGCATTTATACTAGTGATGAAACGGATAGAAGTTTGACCGGATACCGGATATCCGGCAAGCTTCGAGACCGGATGGCCGAATATCCGGCTGTCTTTATTTGAGAATACTAAACTAGAAGAAACTGCAGGTGAGTATGAAGCGAATAAAGGGTTTCATTTTAGAGAAATAAACATATTTCTACATAAAAATAAAGGAAGATCATTTATTTTTTTTAGAATGAATATCCTTAAATAGAATGAATATCATGTTTTCATGTTACTACGAAATTAAATTAGTAAAAAACACCAATCAATTATTCCAATTTTTAAAAACGTAGAACTGTCTTCAAGGGCGATAATCTGAGAGAAGATACCACTTACTTCACCACAATAAAAACTATCATAGATAGTTACACACTCACTAATTCTACGATACAACGGAGAGGCGTTATGGAGTAGTGAGATGGGCTTCTGAAACCGTTTGAGGAACCAAAAATTACAAGTACTGGCCTCTCCTGTATATCCGAGATAATTCAGCATGTTGGTGCATAAACAAATATTTGGAGAACGACGAAACTGCACATAGAACACGGAAAAATTCAAATGTATGCGAAATCACACAATGCATAATGCATCAAACGCAGACCAATCACGACTGAAATGAAATTTCACGCGGATATCTATCTCTATAGAGATTTCAATATTTTCGATTCGAAGCAGTTTTTGAGCTATTGAAACAAGTTTTTTGGATCAATCAGTAAAAAACATATAACTTGTAAACATTTTATTTTCCGAATGAAGAGATTTTCATACCACTTCGGTCAGTCGAAAGGTTAACGCTCAAAATCTTGCACTCCAAACGCACGGCTCTTGTTTTCGAAACCTGGTGCTTACACCCCAGTATCGAAATTGAACTCGTTGTCCTATGTCAAAATGATCATGCAAATATAATATGGAGGGTTTAAATCGTTCTTAATTATAAATAGTGTTAATATCGAGTACTATCTAAACGAACGAACGCCCACGTTCAGATTGTTTATTGACTCGAGTAATCTGTTATCCCCTAACCGTGCCGTCAAAAACGAACAATGAAGGAAGCGACGAGATGAAATTTCGGAGACGAATAAACTGAATTATTTGATGTTTTCGTAAGCATAGGAAAAGAATGAGAAAAAGATAGCATTCACCGAGAAAGAGCATATAGGATGTAATTTGAGGTCTCGATTCCAATATTGCCAATATAGCCAAAGAGGAGTCAACAGCATAAATTCAGGCTAGATAATTATAATTTTTGAAATTGGCTTTTCGTACGGCTCGTATTATAAGAGAAGACATTTGAACTACTCAGGAGAAGATCCTAGGTACCTAATTGCTACTTTTTTGGACCCGAGGATCAAGTCAGACTATTCAGAAGTTCATGAAATAAAAACGGTGCGACAGAAAATTTTATTGGATTACTAGCTGACCCGACAAACGTTATTCTGCCATATAACTGCGTTGGTATGTGTTGGTTGTTAAATATAAAAATACGCGTCTTTCAGACAAACGGCTACACTTATAACTGTTGGGTGCATGAATTAGGAATCTAAAGATACCACAAACAACTTTATTGAAGATAATGTACAGACCAATTTGAAATCGAAACCGTTCCGTATTTGTGAAACAATTTACTTTCTATCAGATTAATAGACCGGAAAGTAATTATAAATTGTTGTTACTCTGTTACACAGAACACATATTTGATACGGTAGAGCCTATTACCATTTATAATTGTTGTTTTGAAAGCGTGTTTATTTCAATCGAACATTCATTACTATTTTTGCTTCATAGATATGGAATTTTGCCGTTCAACCAAAAACATCCAGCACTATGTTGGACGAAATACGTGTAATGTTGTAATGGAGCACATTACCGACTTCATATTTTTTGTTCACACGTGACAATGCAGACGTTTTGGCCTGGTAACAGCAAAGACTGTGTCGGTGTTGCCCATGATAGCGTCCCGCATGTGAATGTATTCTTCCTCAATCCACTTCTGTTGATTGTGTCGTAGGAATCGCAGTCGTTTGCTATCTATCTTCGCATATATGTCGACCATGGATTGTTGGCACAGCTCAAGACATCGTAGCATGATGTTGTCCTGACCGCAGAGAATCACTCTACGACACCAATAAAATCGATCGATCGCACTCTCCTATTTGTTTCGTCTCCTCCAACCACATGTTCAAAAATATAAATTCAAAAAAATGAGTAATGATGTTCTTAATGAATGAGGAACTTGTGGCGAGATCTCGTTCTTCAATGTTCATGCAATATCCGTGTTGTCCCTTTAGAGCGACCGGGGAATTTCTCGTCAAAGAGCATTCTTCTGTCTTGTACTGTGGTCACAAATATTGTAGAACTTGTCACTCAGAATACACTCAAAGCGTGTTTCTTGACCGTATGACAGTATTCGCCTTTGTTGCACCAAATGAATATACGAAGCGGGGAACAAAGCCTGTTGTTTGTATATCCGAGCTGTACCTAACATCGCAAACGATTTTCGAAGCCTAAGAGTAAGATTTTTCAACAGTGTATTTGAAATGTTATTTTTCCGAAATAGATCATTGATTTTCCAATAACTTTTTCATGCATCATATTTTTATTAGACATCTAGATTTCGAGTTGTAATTTGTCGCAAAAGAGTTCAATGATTCGAAATACGCTATTTAAAAAAAACAATCGTAATTGAAGTTGGTCATTTGATAATGGAAATTGTGATGTTAGATATATGTTATCATATGTATAAAGTTTCAAAAATTCGGAGAGAGTCGAGGTAGTGGCCGGTTGATTTGGCGTGGAATTTCTCTTCTTGGAGTTCTAGAAAACAACCTTTCGGCTGGAACTCATATCACCGTTGGATATACTGTAGGACAGGGGTTTTCAAATGGTGCTTCGCGAAGTTATAGCAAATGCTCCGCTCGAAAACCCACATTGGAAAAAGAAATCTGTAATTCAATTTCACAGTGCATATAGTAACTGCGACACGCAACTTGAATAGAATTGTTCCCAGTTGGGTAATGTCAATGCAAGTAGAATTTGTTTTATTGATTAAAAAATGCAGGTGCTCCATCTAATGTTGTTGCCATAAAAAGTACTCTGCCATAAAAAAATCTGAAACCCCCTGCTGTAGGATATTCGCATTTGATAGATTCCTCAAATAGCCTGAAGATTTCGGTTTAGTGTTAAAATATTTTGATGTAGGAAATTCCGAAGTTCTCCAGAAACATCTGCAATGATTATTGGTTAGCAAGTGATTCGCATGTCTGTAAGTACAATAATTGTGTATTCAGTAATCGAACTTATTCAAGGAGATTATATAACATGGGATACCATTGGTTACAGTAAATTGCGCCTCTCGATAGTTGCCGCTAGATCTGATTCTGTACGTATTTGTTCGGAAGTAGATCATAGAAGAATCAGACCGACTTTATCAGCAAGCTTAATGAATGATCCAACGAGATTCAAATGTTGACATTATGTTTATTAAATTTATGAGGTACTCTTTGATGAGATTAAAATCGGTGTACACTTAAAAACAAATCTACGAAAAAAATGAAAAAAAAATATTTTCGCAATTTTTTCGAGTACAAAGAATCGATTTAAAAAATTGAAAATCGGAATGGAAAAAAACTGAACATCATCGCCTATTTCTAGTTTGCATAATTACAAATTTCAAATGAACAGTTACATGTGTTTTCATTGAAACTGAAAATTAGTATCCAAAAAATAGCACCATTTTTGGATGAATATTATAGCATGATTAGCTGACCCGGCAAACTTTGTTCTGCCATATAAATTACTTCTAGTGAATATTTTGACTGTTGAATAAAAAATAACTAAAGTATTGCAATACATGTACATACATGTTTCAACGCGCTTCAAATGTTTCAACGATCTATAAAATTAATTGATTATGATCGATGAAGGATAGATTCCACGTGGATATCGAGCAGATACGTGAAGATTTGACCGTGTTTTGCATTGGACCGTGGGAACTTTCCGAACCTGAGTGTGAAGAAATCAGAAATCTGATCATTCGTGCTATGAAATGTAGCAACCTTGCCTCGGCGCAAAATAAACTTCAAAATAAGTAATCCGTATTCGTGGAGCATTTTAATCTGTATCAGATTAGCAGACACGAGAATAATTTTAAATTGCATAACATTTGGATGAAAACCATTACTCGATGTTGTTTAAATACTTAGATAACAGTCCGAACTTAACGATTCTTCTATAAATCTTGTATACATTCAGCAACATGTTGGACGAAATACGTGTAATTTTGTAATAGAGCCCATCAACACTCCTATACTCGCGCATTGGTCTGTCAGACCGAGAAATCAATAATTCGTTCATTTCTGAGAAAATATCAACACTACGACTTTGCGATTCTCTCTAGCTTCGTTATTCGTCGTTCGTCATCGTTTAGCGTATCGCATGTGTTGGTACAAAGGGGACGTGTGCCACTTTTTCAACACTTTCGGTCTGACACACCGACGCGAGTATAGGAGTAACTTTTTTGGACAAGTACCTTTTTTCATATTCTAGAATATTGTTGAATGAAATGTATAAATTAATGTTAGTGGCATGGACTATTTATTGCGTATAATGCATAAGATCATTACCAGACTATTCTTATTTGATTTCAATCCCTTTTGTAACTGGATTGAACGCATCCATATATTAACTATTCTTCGATATATTCGTCGTTAGATTCATACGTTCAAAAGCAAAATATAAATGTTTGATTTTAGTATAGTTATTCGCAAAATATAATGGTCATACATATACACACTTGTGAAAAAAATTCACTTGTGGAATAATTGTAAACAGTAAACTATAAACTAATCGGTGGCTTATGGTAATTTTTAACAGTTACAGTTTCGGGGATATTTTATTTATAATGGACAATATCGACAAGAAAACGAGAAAAAAAGAAGTTTCTAGAAATCCTTTTATATCATCTTTTTATGCCCCATCTAAAAAAAAGGCATTAGTTTCTTGTTTACTAAGAATACAGAGACAAAGAATATTAGAAATATGCAAACTTTATATTTCAGAACCTTTATCATCTGGTAATTATATAGAAGGTTGTTATACATTCTTCTCGTTGATAAAAGACCCGAAAAAAACGCAACAACTGTATGAAATGTAAAAAATATGTTTGTTTCGGGCATGCAGTTATGCTATGTTCTGATTCTTACTCCAATGAAACCACAATCGATTAATACGTTTTTATGTTATTTTATAGCTATTTGTACTTCCATGAATTATATTCAGTTGCTTACTTTTAATTAATAACAGTGAAAAAATCGAATTTCGTTATTTGTGTTGGAGTATCGAAAATTACTCTGTTTTGAGGAGGCAGAATTAGATGACTATTAAAACATAATAAAGATGAAGCAAACATATTTTTTGGAGTTTTTTTCATGCAATCACACCCTCTTATTCAAATAAATGCCAATAAAGCCTGAAAAATACACAATGGCAACATTACAGAGAAGTTCAATTTTCGGTCTGTGACACCGTGCGCGAGTATACGTGTTATGATTTTGCACGCGAGTACAGGAGGGTTAAAGACTGCATTTCTTTTGTTTGAACACACGTGCTGTCGTTTGAACAAAGGCTGTGTAGGTGTTACTCATGATAGCGTCTTGCTATCATTCGCTATCATTCCTCGAACCGCTTCTGTTTGTCTCAGAGAATCGCAGTCGTTCGCTCTCTACCTTTGCGAATATGTTGACCATGGATTATTGACACAGCTCAAAACATTCTAGAATGACGTTGTCCTGACTGCGCCAATTCATCAAACGACACACATAAGAATCCATCGAGGGCACTCTTTTGTTTGTTTCGTCTCCTCCAACCACATAATATTAAAATATTAATTCAAAATGAGTAATGATGTTCCTAATAATTAAAGTAACTGTGGCGCATTGGATCTACACACGCGCTCTTCAATCGGTTTTTTATCAGGATTGACGACAATAGCGTGACTGTTATTTTGCATTCCGAGCATGGGTGTGATTAGAATAATTTCAATAATTCATTGTGCTCATCCAAAAAGGCTTCCAGCTCGCCGGCGATATTCCTAGTTTTAGTCGAATTGAGGTTACTTGCGTATGTGTAGGGTGAAATTCGATGAAGAGGACGAAGTTCCATCTGGCACTGAACAACGTAAATAAATTCGTCCTGTTTAAAAAACGAACGACGAATCAATTATTTGGTATCGTTTATTTAAAAATACATATATCGCGATAAAAAAAGGAGATGAGGGTGAAAATTGGTTATACATGGTTATAAGTTTTTCTCAAGCCAAATTTATGCAAAAAAAAAAATACGGAAACAAAGTTATTCAGATTTTATTTGCATGGGACCACCCTAATGTGTATCAAATATAAAGTAATAGGTATCCTAGCGGTAGCATATATAGTTTACGACCTATTCTCATGCCTACCAAGTTTTTTGAGTATAATATCATTAAAATCGGTCGAGCCGTTTCAGAGGAGATTGACCATGAACATCGTGACACGAGAATTTTATATATAAGACTAGTTGACCAGGCAAACGTTGTTCTGCCAAATAAATTATTTCTAGTGAATATTTTGGGTGTTGAATAAAACACACTAATGTATTGTAAGTGTGTTTGAATATTTTAACGATCTTTAAAATAAATCGAATGTGACCGATAAAAAAAAGACGGGTGGGTAATGTCGGTGACATAACCGGAGTGACGTAGGACTATACAAAGGGGACAGCTTTTGCTAAATATATATTTTAAATATATTGTTCTATTTTCTTCTCCTACGTGAATTCCTACCTATCTACCTGAAAAATGGATTAGTTTACTGTTTACTCTTTATGAACATGTTGGGGGTTCTGAAAAGAACCTTTGGTGTTGAGTTTTTGCGTTTTTTTTTACAAACTTGCTTCTTGATTGTTTTCTGAAGGCTTTGTACTTATTAAATGTTCAACGTCGGGCATCTTTCGGCGTATACACATATCGTACAATCAAAATGATGGCTGTGATAGGGAATGCACAGGTGGTCATCAGCTCGTTCACTATCATATATTTCACTATTGAGCACATTACCGTACCTTAAGCTGTGGTTTCGGAGACGAATGAATTGTAAGATGTGTAGTCTCCGCAAACAAAGTAAATAAAAATGAAAAAGAACTGAGGTTGAACCGAGACGAACTCTACGATCTGTCGAGAAATAAACGAGCTATAAGCGTTCTGAAAAACCAACAGTAAATACAGGGACGGATGACCTTCGGATTAAAGTGCTTTAAAATAAGAACAGAGCAGCAGGAAATACATAGCTCATCGTGTTGCTCCTTAGTTATTTCTCTATGCAATGCAGATGTAACGTCAGTCAATTTTCAACATCAGTTATCAACTAAAGAAAGCAGTTCTTGTTACCGAGAAAATTCGTTAATGCCATCCTGCATACAATGTGTTGTAATTTGAAGCCACTTTTAATTCGGAAACCATACATGGGTTTGTGAAAACTGAATGATCAATTTAAAAAACCCCAACCACCAATAAGTTCAAGAACAAGCATAAACAAAAAAAAACAGTTTTTATTATATGTCATATTATGTCACTTTAGAATGCATTGGTATTGTGCAATGAGGTACATATAGAGCAGAAGCAGTAGGCGAAGTATATTTGTATTGGCGACCAAAATATGGTTTCGTAATTATTTGCGTTCTTGACGAAGTGTATATGGAAGAAACAAAACAATGTTCGAAATACCCACGGTTTCATGATGGTTTGTGCCAAATTTCTAATGAAATCTTGCAACTTTTTGTCTTTAAACAGATGACAATTGTATTGTGGCCTATTTCCCTTATTAATATGGTGAAAAAAACCAGAGAGTAGTCTTAGTTTTAGTCTTCGAAAGCAGTAACATTTTCAGTGAAACGCTGCTTAATTGAACACTATTTTCTCACATCATACACACCCACACTGAGAGCCATAGTCATATTAATATGGTATCGTTAGAAAAAGGAAAGTTCGTTTGTTTCTATTGCCGTGGGGGAGTGAAAATGTTTCACTAAAATATCACTTTTGTTGGTTCCCTTCGTCGTGATTTCACAAATTTCCACTGCACGCTATCACATTATGTTTATAATACGCGGAAAAATCAATAAAATGTATGTTTTTTTTATTGATAACACACTTATTGAAAAAAGCATTTTCACACGGATGCGGTGGGCAATCAAAGATAAACACGACAACTGACGTCACTATTTGAAAAATAGTTTTGGCAGCGCATACTATGTCATTCGAAACTCTCCCATCTTCATTACCTTTTTTCCAGGACATTGGGTATTGTTTAAAAATTCTAATAACTCTTCTTTGAATGGTTTAATGGCCCTGAAAAGCGCCGTGTTTTACGGTGGCTGGTTTTGCCACCAAAGCAGTCTGTATAAACAAACTTTTTCTTTCTTCTACCTGCTGCCGTTTTGCGATTGCGTTTGCCACTCGCTGAAACTAGTTAATGCTACCGAACCAAATGGGCTCTGTTCTGCAGGCGGGTTTTCTTATTGTCGTGAGCAGCTTTGCAAGCCAACTCGAGCACTCCGGCGGCCAAAATTCTATAACCGCTATTAGGTATACTGGTGCTCCGGCACCAATCCGTTGATGTGATGCGATGTTAAACGATGCCGTACAACACACTGGTTTACGGTTTGAAAGAAAATGAGATATTTTTTTTGGGATCCGCGCGTTTTATACACTAAGGGTGCTCATACACTGTTTGACTGAAGCCAAATATTTGACTCTTTTTGACAGATAAAATTTGGTCGACGTGTACTGATCAAATATATGCTACACAAAACACAACAAGCAAATATTCAATTTTTGGATGCCTCGAATACTTTTTTAGTCTGTTCTTCGAACCTGTCGGTACATGGTTAGGTTACCTTGAATATTTCAGTCGATTTTATCCATGTTCGGTGTTTGACATTGTTTAACACTGTTGAATATTTAAGAGTGGCAAACAAAATAGTGTTTGTACAAATATCAAATCAAACTTTATCTGTCAAAATATATCAAATATTTGACCTCCGGGCAAACAGTGTACGGCCACCTTAACGGTACACGCTCACAGGATAGAGACAAATCGGCAGACTCAGCCAAAGGGGCGAGTCCAACGAGACGAACGAATGAGCGTTAAAAGGCAGCGATGGCAAAAAAATACATTCATTACGTTTTGTTCGCTTGTTGGATTCACATGCAGGCTAAAAAGGGTCCTTTTCAGGATCACAAAATTATCTTCAATCTAAAGAGTTTATTGTTTTGTTATCACTCGATATCCCCATCTTGTTCGGTTAAACCTTCCTGTTTAGCGATTTGTTGCCACTCGCCACAGCTTTCACAGTTGGAAAATTTTTTTCCATCCAGCTTTGTGACATGTTGTACAGTAAACTACATTCAATGCGACGTGCCGAAGCACCACTCAGTGTCGCATTGGAGGCGATTTTAACCTGTAATTGAACATTTGCGATGACAGTGGTACAGTGTTGACTTTCAATGTGGGGTCATAATTTGGATTTCTATGTTAACAAAAATGTCCAACTAAATATGTCGCATTACATGTCCGTCCAATTAGCTAAATGTCGAACTAATTGTAAATTACTGTACTTTCAATCTGGAAACAATTTAAGAATTGGTGAAAATTGAATAATCAGGAAAGTCCCCAACTATCAATAAGCTCAGAACAACTGCCAAATTCACATACTCATCAGATCCTGGCAAACAAATTATGAAAAAATCAATTTGTGTTTTATTATTATTTTGGATATTATTTCAGAAAGCATTGAACTGTATTTCCTAACTCTTTTTTGGAAGGTTAAGGCCCTGAAAAGCGCCTTGTTTTATGGAATGGTTCCAATTTAGAAAACTTAGTACTCGTGGTTTTGAAAAAACCCATTTCGAACGCCCTCGATGCCGCCTTGTTCTGGATTTGCCACCAAAGCAGATTGTATAAAGAACAAACTTTTTTCTTCTGCTACCAGCTGCCGTTTTGCGATTGCGTTTACCACTCGCCACTCGCTGCAACTGCCTGTTGTCTTGATGTCCACCGAACCGAATGTGTTCTGTTCCGAATGCAGGTTTTCTTATCGTCGCGAGCAGCTTTGCCAGCTAACTCGATCACTTCGGCGGCGGAAGCTATATAACGCCGGCTAGGTGGACTGGTACACTGGTACTAACGCGCTCGGCCTAGCTACCCTTGCGGGGAACTCCAGATCAACACGGTTCGAGCGGGATTTTGCCTTTCCCTTCACTTTTCCTCCTTTACCATGTCCAGGCATGGCTGCTTGGGTTGGTTTGTTGATGTGTTGTGATGCGAACCGATGTGGTGTACGGTTTGAATGAGAATGATCGTTACGGCAGCGGAGCGGGGATTTTTAAGCTGACTGGCTGGCTCGAGAATTACGCATGTGTGAGACTGCGACCAATGTTTCCCTCATTTTTTTCTTTTTCCTTTTCAATCGTGCTTCATTCTATTTCGCTGCTGCTCTGGTTGCCCGTTTTGGTCGGTACGATTTGAGGAGCACAAAATGGACCAATCAAAAATGGGCACATAGTGTATTTGGACAATGCTTGATATTTCACAATTATTCAATTATTTATCTCAAGAAAAATGAAATGTTATTCGTTATGATAGATGCGTAGATATATTTCCTATCAATTGATGCAAAAACCTTTGCGATCTATTGAGAAATGCTCGAGTTATAAGCGTTCCAAATCTTGCATTTTTTCCTACTTGTTCAGTGCCTAGATTTCCATTTCACCCCCTATATCTTCCGGTTAGACGTAGTCCTACGTCAAAAACGAATTAAATGATTTGAACGAAAGGTTATATGATGTTTCTTGGTGTATTTCATTAACGTAACTGACATGTTCGATCTCTTAAAAGTTAAACGTCAACTGAAAAAAGTAATATAAGTTTGTCGTAAAGTAGAAAAAATGAAATTTAAAAAATCAATATTTATTGCTGTCTCCTTGTTAGAAAATACGTGCATGTGATTTTCAACATGGCTTAGTTTATAACAGCTTAGTCTCGTTCATAAATTGGAAAACGTTCAAATTAATCGGCCTGTTTGGAATCGCGTTATTTTATCGTTGTCATTCAATCGAGGAGTATTCACATCGGCAATCTAAGTTTGAAACACAGCCATATTGCTTCCTTTATTCATGGATGTTTTTATTACTCTTCACCGAATTGTAGAACTCAATATTCATATATGCATATGAGTGATCGGATTTTACAATTCGATCGAAATCGACTTTTACACTCTTAAATTCGTTCGCCTTGTCGCGAAACAATGGTCAAAATAAGTTGTATTCAACCGAATACAACCAACAATTTGTGGGGACGAATACGATCGAACTTCATTTTGTGTTTGAACACACGCGCAATGTCATGACAATGCATTGCGCTTTGGCCTGGCTATAACTAAAGCTGTGTCGGCGTTGCTCATGATAGTGTCTCGCAAGTGAATGTATTATTCCTCGCACCGCTTTTGTTGATTGTGTAGTAAGAATTGCAGTCGTTCAATCTCTACCTTCGCGTATATGTCGACGATAAATTGTTGGCACAGCTTACGATATCTTGAATTGGCGTTTCTTGACCATGTCAAATCACCATATGATAAACACATAAAAATCCTTCGAGCGCGCCCTCTGTTTGTTTCGTCGCATGTTCATAAATGTTAAATTAAAATGAGAAATGATGTTCATAATGAATTAAGTATCTGTGACGGGGTCTCGTTGGTCTAATGTTTATGCAAGAGATTTTTCGTTAAAGAAAACCCTTCTGACTTGCACTGTAGTCACGCGTATTCTTGAGCATGCCACTCCATAATACATTCAAGGCGTATTGTTCATCATAGAAATCTCAACTATTTTACATCGTAAGCTTTTGAGTACAATTTCATTAAAATCGGTCGAGCCGTTTCGGAGGAGTTCGGTAACAAACACCGTGACACGAGATTTTTATATATTAGGCTGTCAAAAAAGTCCTGCGGAATTTCCACGAGGTGTCGTTGTAAGCGCGTGGTTCTAGTTGTATTCATTGTCATACATTGTCATTGAGTCATACTATAGCTTGTTGGAAAGGTATTTTTGCGCGCTATAATATAGTCCTTGACAGTGTTTTGTTTGGTTAAGTCGTTCGTGAGTTATAGTGTCGCAAATATGGAGCAAAATAAAGAGAAAATCCGACATATTTTACAGTACTACTATGACAAAGGCAAAAATGCATCTCAAGCTGCCAATAAAATTTGTGCAGTTTATGGACCCGATACAGTTTCCATTTCCACTGCACAACGATGGTTTCAACGTTTTCGTTCTGGTGTAGAGGTCGTCGAAGATGCGCCACGCTCCGGAAGGCCTGTCGTCGAAAATTGCGACAAAACCGCTGAATTAGCCGAGAAAGACCGGCATAGTAGCAGCCGTAGCATCGGCCAAGAGCTGGGGATAAGTCATCAAACCGTTATTAACCATTTGAAGAAGCTTGGATTCACAAAGAAGCTCGATGTATGGGTGCCACACACGTTGACGCAAAGAACATCTTTGACCGTATCGACGCATGTGAATCGCTTCTGAATTGCAACAAAATCGACCCGTTTCTGAAGCGGATGGTGACTGGCGATGAAAAGTGGGTCACTTACGACAACGTGAAGCGCGAACGGTCGTGGTCGAAGCCCGCTGAAGCGGCTCAGACGGTGGCCAAGCCCTCATTAACGGCCAGGAAGGTTCTGCTGTGTGTTTGGTGGGATTGTCAAAGAATAATCTATTATGAGCTGCTTCCCTATGGCCAAACGCTCAATTCGGACCTGTACTGCCAACAACTGGACCGCTTGAAGGTAGCACTCGTGAAGAAGAGGCCATCTTTGATAAACAGAGGCCGCATTGTCTTCCATCAGGACAACGCCAGGCCACACACTTCTTTGGTGACACGCCAGAAGCTCCGGGAGCTCGGATGGGAGGTTCTTTTGCATCCGCCGTATAGTCCGGACCTTGCACCAAGTGACTACCACCTGTTTTTGTCCATGGCGAACGAGCTAGGTAGTCAGAAGTTAGCCACAAAAGAGGCATGTGAAAATTGGCTATCCGAGTTTTTTGCCAATAAGGAAGCGAGCTTCTATAACAGGGGAATTATGAAGTTGGCATCTCGTTGGGAACAAGTCATCGAACAAAACGGCGCATATTTGACTTAAAACAGATGATTGTAACTAATTTTATGAACAAATGAAAATTCAAAAAAAATACCGCAGGACTTTTTTGACAGCCTAATATATAGATTATGTTGTCCAAGAGAATCTATTGAAATTTCAAGGAAAATAAATGATTATCTATTCAACAAAAGTGATTTCAATGTCAATCAATATCTGCATCAGAAATCAATACTTGAACCTTTTCGGTCTGTATTTTATTTTTTCCCTTTCCGATCAAATCCGCTGCAATGTTTAGAATTCAATGGAACAGATGAAATCAATCAAGTACTAACCTTCATCAGTGTTTTTTTTTTCGCTGCAATATGTTAACCGTCTCATTTGAAGAAGCACGCGAGTTCTGGTAGCCAGCAACAGGGCTATTATGTGAAATTATGGATTAGCATAATTTGCATTCTACGATTTGGCTTCTGCTCGAACCAATTTCGTATTTTTTCTTCGGTTAGCAATGGAGTTAGGGAATTCCGTTTGCACATCTCAGCATTAGAGAAGAATGGGGTACCCTCTCCTTCTCAGTATTTTTGACACGCAAACGCTTTCAAACGCAGTCACCGGCTGGTGAACTGGGTCTCAAACGTTAGAATTCTAATTGTTCGTTTTGGACTTACTAGCCTTTATGTTACCTTCGGTGAGAACCGCCCGATCTTGCACATAAATTCAACAAAAAGTTTTGTTTCCACAGTCAAAATGAAAAATTATGATATTTCGTCTTTCTTTTTCAAATAAAATGTATAAAGAGTAGATCCGTTGACAAAATTGACCGTAATTGTAGCAATTTTAGTTTCAATTGGTATAGTTTAAGCTATTATATTACAAACAACTTGAAATTAAAGGTCTATACTTCTATAAGAACACCCGTTATAATTTGCCCGTTTGGAATTCGGGTGAATGACATTCAGGTAAATATCTACATGAATGCATTACCGTAGAAGCATGAGGAAAAGTTGAACGAATAAGTCAATCAATTGAATGGAGCCGGGTACGCCTGTGGACCACCCAGGAGAAGAACCCCACGGTGACCTCGAGATATCGGCAAGCGCAATAATTGTTACCGCAATATTTCTGTTTCTGTATCCCCGCGAATAGTGGCCCGGTTACAGAATACAGAAACCAGTTCAGAGGGACCCGCAGATCGGGATGGAGAACAGATAAAAACACAATCTTCCAGTAGGCGTTCCTAGGAGGTAGAACCCCAGTGGAGGCGCCCTGTCGGGTACGCAACCGCAACCGTTAAAATCTGTGCGCTGCCCAAAGCGAGTGTTTCTATCTTTTGATATTAATCAAATTAGAGCACCTTTCGGTTTCGGTTTCTACTATCGCCGGGAGGTTCAGATGCTAGTTCAGATCCATCACTCATATTGGGGGTTTCTCTCAAAGGGTCAACAATGCCGAATGTTTTTTTTTCCTACCCATCCATTTGATCGGGTACTACTACTGTTTCAAGGCTTTCTCTGTCGCAAAGATCTTCACCGAAATTGAGGTGTTTTTCTTTCGATTTATTTTCAGATTTGAGTAAAAAAAATATATCGAGGCTGAATTTCTCGATCTCTAGCCAGCAGCAAAACATTGTTATTATACCTTCCGGGTTCATTCATGTTTTTGTTTCGGCAGCGATTTCTTCTTTGAATTCTGTCCGGTTGTGGAGAAGCCGGCTTCGATTGACGTTCCGAGCCGACGCGTTCAATCGTAAAGGTGAATGTGGAATCAAGGTTATCCGATTTGGAGTCACGTTGAGACGCTTACACAATCTCCGCGCTCAGCACGCATAACTGAGCCACACGCGTTCGAATCAATTGACGGTTCGGACAGAACACGGACCGCCACCCTTCGCACACATGCTAGAATCTCGCCTTGGTGGCTGGATGCGCGAAACCTGCGAAGATGCGCACACAGCACAGTAGCAGCGTGAGATAAAATTTACTACTTGTCCAAAAAGTCGGAATGGCATCATAAAAACAATAAGCACGAACGATAAGCATAGCGTGCTGGGCCGAGAGACCTTGAAGTACACCGGAGGCATCACTCAGTTCGGTTATTGAGAAATCTACAACATCCAAAGTCAGGACTCTCTGCGGAGCAGAAATACGTGCAGACTCAAAGAAACCGATCCATAAAAAGCCGCACAAATAATTATAACTTTATCTTGTTAAATAGAGAAAAGCCACCGAGAATCAGCGAAGTCAAAAGGAACTTATGTTAGAGGCAAGCAAAAAAATTGTTTTCGCTTCCAGCGAGAGAGGGTCCATCGGTCCTGCCGATGCTGCTGCTGTGGTGCCCAAGGGCAGAAATTTACTTTTGTTTCGCAATTCTTGTTCTGTGGCACTGCTGCTGCTCCTTGGCGGCAGATCAGAACTAATATTCGGCAAATCTGCAAACCGACGACTGTCCAGACATTTCCGATTCATTGGAAATGGAGATACGTGAAAGCCAAAGTCTTCTCTACGATACAGTTAACCGCCTAGGGCATTGTTCTTCAACCCGGGTTACAGTGCGAATGATTCACAACTTCTTGCTGACGTTTAGAATGAATAAGTTAGCAATTCAGTCGTAAATTGTACGATTAGTGGAAGAAATATCAGTTGAACACCAAAGCTTTGAGCGATTTGTTTACTCTGTTGTTAACATCAAACTAAAATAATAATAATTCGTTGAAGTGCGAATTATTAGGATTATTACTTCTTTTTTTATTAATTCGTTTATTTTTACAGGCTCAGTTACATAGGTTTCAAGGAGCCGAATTCTTAACTATATAAACAATTTCCTAATTCTATGGTTAGTAATGTAGAAAACCGATTATTCGTGGTTGACTCGAGTTTAGAAGAGTGATGTTTTGAATCAATTTGATGTCAAAAAGTATCAAACAATATAAACTACCAAGTGTGAAGTTTTTAAAAAAAGAAAAAAAGTTTTATTCCATCATTAGGGTAATAGATTTTGCCACTATGTTGATAAAATTGTTGGTAAAGTCCAATCTTGGTTCATGAGGGGAAAGGTATGTAGAATGCGATGAGTAACGATGAGTAACATTTGAGTAATTCTACAACAAATGACTTTTGAATAATTTTTAAATAAATAAATTTTGTACTTGGAGATTGTATGATATAATGAAGATTTTTGAAAAAAATATACACCAAGGAAAAAAAAGGAATTCACACTAAGTTTTGTATAACTCCAATTTTTTTTCTTTTAATTTCCTTCACATCTAGTTTTTAAAATCATAAAAATATGTATTTTTTTCAACTCACTCTTTAGTAGAATGTTAATGCATCGAGAACCTCTTACGATGATAACTTCACTACTAAAAAATTTGACATATTCCGGACACACTTATGCAACTCCTTCAATAAGTCCGGATTTAAAAACATTATCTGAATGTGCTTTTTATTCCACACATGCGTTTGTAAAACACAAATATTTGTTTTGATTTTTGCCGTTTTCATGTCAACGGCAAGGTACAATGCTTGATACTAGACCAAATTGATACAGAAGTAACTATCAGTCAAATTAATTTAACATGCAAAAGATGTTATGGTTTTGGTATGATACTGAATACAATAAAAAACTGTCCGGATTCAAAAGCATTAATGTATTTGTTACATCAAATTTCCACATTTCTAATAAACAAAACACACATATAGGTTGTGTAACGTTAACCCGAATACCTTTCACCCGAAGCACAATTACCCGAATGCAACATTTACCCGAGTGAACACTTACGCGGATGTGAAAAATACCCAAATGCGACACATTTCCAAATGAAATACCCGAATTCAACGTTTACCCGAATAAAACCAGAAAAAAATGACAAATCAGGTTATGAATTTTGTTCAATCTAAAAATGAATAATGAATAAGATTCAATTAATACAACATGAGAAAGCAACAGAATACAGGTCGGACTCGATTATATATAATCGCAACGTTAATTTTCGAATCTAATACATAATCGAATCACAAAAAAAGCTATTTTTCTATTAATGTTTGACATTCATACTAGGATTGGGCGATCTCGGATCGATTCTTAGAAGATCGATCTTTTCCATTCCGATTTCCGATTTTTTGGATCGATCTTTTGTGCTCGAGAAAATCGAGAAAATCGATTTTTTTCAGTACACATCTATTTTTTATTTTACCAAAGGCCACATTTTTTAAACATAATGTCAACATTTGAATTGTTTCTTCTACGATTTACTTCTGTACAAATGCTGATAGAGACAGAACTAGCGGCAGCTACTGAGGGGATGAATTGTAACCGGTTGCGCATAGGATCACTGAACCTGATGTTAACATCAATTACAGGCGAATGGTTGTTTTCTAGATCTGGCGCCAAAATTAAGAATCGGCTCCGACTAAATGACAGATATATGGCACGATTGGCTTTTATGGGATCATTGTCAGCTGAGTTCTGGGCGGTTGATGGAATTCTAATAATACTTTTTCAATTAATTTTTCAAACAAAACGATTACCTGATGGCACAAGATGAATGCCCTGTAGGCCACATGCTGAGAAACAAAATAAAATGCTTTTGATATTTGAATAGAAATATGAAATTTGTATTCCATGTTCAAAAAAACGACAGCATTCATATAGAATAGGCAGATAAATCAAAAAAAGCTTTTAATTTTTCAAAAATCGATTCAGCAAAGATCGATTCTTTGGTACCGATTTAATCAATGGATCGATCCCTACGCCGTTTGGAAAATCGATTCGATAAGATCGATCTTTTTATGAAGATCGTCCAATCCTATTTCATACATAAAATTGTTTTCTTGAGATTCGATTATGTATAGGATTTGAAAATAATTGTTTGAAAAAAATGGTCGACTATATATAATCGAGTCCGACCTGTACGCAGTAAACTGAAAAATCGTAATAAGGAGATATGAAAATGATGCGAGTTACCTAGCTGCTTCATTTTTAGAAATTAGTGTAGACACAATAAATTAACATGCCGTCTTCTTCCCTTTCCATATTGCTCTTCAAGGCTAAGACATAATTTAGAAATAAACACGGATTTTGGAATATTTTCTCGAAAATGAAGCGGGTAATTTTAACATGAAAAATGTAAAACGTAAATGTCTTAGAAATGAGGAAAGAATTAGTAAGAAAAAAAATGGTACTTACGAATTAATGCCATCGCACCGCAAATTTTGTTATGAAATATTAATTTACGTAATGCAATTTATTCTGGGGTCAATTTATTGGAAGCGAATTCTCCATCCAACGAGAATAAGGAACCGAGTCGGTCCCAAGCCACCAAGGTGACGCAATCCGAGTCGACCGCCGAACCGCCGTCGGAAGCGGCGGTCTCTCGCAAGCAAACTTGTGATCCACCGATTGCCAGGTTAGTTTGAAATATAGGAGACGATCTTTCAGTTAGATCCGACGGCATTTATTTGCCTGGTGTATTACGTTTGCCAGGTTAATCTTTGCTTTGAAATATTTAATTCACATTTCAAAATGCAAAAATTGATAAAGGAGCTTATCTGTCGGGTTGTGTTCCACTAATTTTGATTTATTATCAGAACAATTACCAAAGTTTTCACCCTTTTCTAAATATTGCTCTCTTTCTCATTCGGGATTATTCACCATTCGGGTAAATTTCCTATCCAGATAAAAGATATTCAAGTGACCTTGTTGCTCGTAAATGCTCTAGAATCTTGCTGTGTATTTACGCGTTATAACCAACGCATTATCTGTCTTTTTTGTTTGTTTTTTTTTATCACATTTTAATATCTCATTCATGCTTTAATGCGACTGCTTAAAATTGACAGGTTTCTTCTACGTGTATGATCTAAGTGATCCAAATCACTGTTTGAAATCGAATTTGGAAGGACATCACTGCCGTTCTACGCATAGTTGTTCTATGTTCCAAAATCAGCAATTGAGAAAAACACAATCAAAGTTTTCTAGCATAATTGTCTACTAGAAGCTTTAAGCATTTCAGTTTAGCAGTACACCGGATTTTTTATAAGCACTAAACTATTGTTTAAAGAAATATGACAAGACTTTCTCATTTGGATCAATCAAGCTTGATTACGGGCTTGAAATCCATGGTGGGACAGTTATGCTTAGAACATCAACATGGGACAGTTGAACTTGATGTTGTTATTTTAAAATACTGGACACAAACAATATTTTTTTGTGTTTTTCCAAAGGTTCTGCATAAAAACATCGTTTTATGAAGAACGGAGTGATCTGAAACACATTTGCAGAATATAAATCTCGCTGTTGTCAGGCATTCGCTAACAAGGTGTACACGTGTGCTGTTAAACTTTATTTCATTTGTTCGAGAATTAGTTCGTTCATCCAAACCAGAAATAAGTGCATTAGCCCTGCTGAAAGCGTGGCATAAAATTCTTGTACTTGAACCGGTTTATTTATTATGGATCTACAAAAAGTATATGGCGGGACAGTTATGCCTAGAATATCAACATGGGTCAATTGAACTTTATGTTGTTTCTTAAAAGCTGCACCCAAACTAGCGATGGCTGAAAACATTTCATCTTTGGCAGAAATGATGCCATTTCGTGTGCTGGAGGGTCAAATGGGCAAATAATGAGCTGTTTTAAAAGCTTAAAATTTTTTTTTCTCATTTCATTTGGGATTGTACTAAAAAAAAAGTCCACACGACGTCAATGGGGATCGAACCAAGGCCGACTGGAATGCTAAGCAGTTTCAAACGACCACGCTATCGATATAACTTCCAGTGCTCTTATAAAGAATCGTGATAATATTACACCGCATAATAAAATGAAGTTGGAAAGTGTTTTCTAAGAGGATAAAGCAGAACATGAACGAGAATATATTTTTCTCTGTCTGAGCCGTGTATTCGGCAAACTATACGAAAAGCTTTCATATGCTTTCATTTAAATGAGTTTCCTGTTTCGTTCGCTCATATTGGCTCTAGCATATATATTATACAAATGATATACATGTATTGGGGAATAGAACATTTTCTGTTACTTTTCAGCTCATTTAATGTAATAATTCGGGATGCCATAACATGTGCTAAAAATTAACTTTGGGTGTAGATGTATCCGTCATCAATGTAGGAATACGTTTCAGAGCGTGTGCTCCCGTGGCCGAGTGGTCCCACCATATTATGCCGAGGGTTCGGGTTCGATTCCCGTTCTGGCCGGGGGATTTTTCGCCAAAGAAAATTCTTCCGACTTGCACTGTGGTCACGCGTATTCTAAAGCTTGCCATTCCAGAATACATTCAAGGCGTGTTTTTCTGCTTAGGAATCTCAACTAAGTACTACTAATAAAAATGACGCAAGTAATACTCACGTTCAGAAGACCAAAGTTCCACTGGGAACGTTAGTGCCATCCAAGAAGAAGAAGACGTTTCAAAGCGTAGAATTACTCAAGAGAAAATCTTTGAGTACACAGTCAATAAAAAAAAGATTTTCTATGTAATTTGTTCGCCTGATTCAAACTAGAATCAACTTTAAATTATGGGACTATGGTAAATTTATCTATAACCTTAAGTATCAGAAAAATCAGGAAAGCATGGATGATGAATCTAGAGAAAATTTGAACATTGATTTCTCTGCAATTGACTGTAGTGATGCTGTAGGTTTTTCGGAAAAAATATAAACGATCAAAAAGTCAGGCGAAACACTAGCATTTCCGCTTATGCGAGGATCTATACCAGGGGTGGCCAAACTTTTGGGTATTACGGGCGACAAATTGTTCAAATGTTAGGCTGCGGTCTACCATCGTTGACTTAACAAAAATCCATAAAAAAAAGAAATGACGATAAAAAAAAAATTTAACCCTCCTGCACTCGTGCGTGAAATCATAACTCGTATACTCGAAGACGGTGTCACAGACTGTGCGTGTCTCTGTAATGTTGCTATTGTGTATTTCGGACGTTATTGGTATTTGAAAAAATAAAAAAAAAAATAAAAATAGATATAATTAAAGAAAAAAACTCTAGAAAATATTTTTTTCTCCTTTCTTTTTTACATTCAGTTCCAATAGCCATCTAATTTAGTCTCCTCAAAACAAAAATATTGATTCTTGGTCTGTAAGACAGTATGCTCGAGTATAGGAGGGTTAATTGAGCGAAAAGCACAGGTCATACTAATAAATATTCAATGATGAATTATTCTAGGAAATGAAAATAATTATCGGTTACAAAATAATTAATAAGTACAGGATCTTTCAGATTAAACGCTCACGCAAAAAATCGAATAGCTCCTTATATAATTTTTTTTCGCTCCGTCGATGGTAACACTGCATTCCCCACTTCGGGATGATAATATTCGGCTACTCGTTCAGTCTGATCGGATGGTTTTTAGTGTCATGATGTACAATTTACAAGAACGTGTATTTTTAGTGAAATCGTATTACTCGAGTAACTGGCGCTACCCTTCGGGAAATGTTGGAAGATGAAGTCTTCCCTGTCATGATGACCATGTCTAATTTAAAACGTTTCATCTTCCAACAGGACGGAGCGAAGCCTCATACCGCCAATGAAACGTTGTTGTTTCTGCGTAGAGTTTTCAGAGATCGCATCATCTCCAATCGCTTTCCTGCTCTGTTTAACTTGGGATGGAATTAGCCGCCGTATAGTTCGAATTTAAGTCCGCTCGATTACTTCCTCTGGGGTGGTACGTGAAGGACCGTTGTTATGTTAATAATAATTTTCTGTAAATTCTCATCAATCAATATCGTTTGATTTTTTAAGGAAATTGACATTTATGAACAAACAAAGTATTCATTTATCTATATAAATAAAAATGTAAGGCAAAATCTGTTGGGAAGTGGAAAACCCGAAGAAGGGATGGTCCGATTTAAGCCTTCTACATAAAGAAAAATGTAAGGCAAAATCTGTTGGTAAGCGGAAACCCCGAAGAAGAGATGGTCCGATTTTAGCCTCTGGTATTTTGTTGTATTCGTCTCTTCCCGTAGATCAATATAGTGGAGAGAAAAATCGGAAAATTTTCGGAAAATCCTGAAGGAAGGTCGGAAAATTCGGAAAATTGAATTCCCGCATGTTTGAAAATTACATCATAATAAGCGTTGTTAGTCCATTCGATATTTGCGCTATCGTAATTGATCTTTGTTCGTAAGTGGAAATGGATTTTCAGGCGAAATAACGCATTTCCATATCTTATATCTATAAATAAAATATTGACCCCTTTTATGTGAATAGAATCGAACGGTGAATTTGGTCCCTATAACTATCACATCGAGCTAATTTTATTATTTTGTTAACCTATAAAATCTTATCGATTCAAGTTCTTTCTCGAATGTCATGGGTTGCGAATTGTACATTTTGAAGTGTTGCTGAAATGTTTCCCAAAGCAAAATATTAGGAATACAACAAGCATATTAAACAGTTCGTAGATTAAACCGAGAGCTAATCAGAAAAATTCTGTTTGACTAGAATTACATAATAGGGCTCAATATTTAATTTTAGAAATTTCCAATTTCTCATTTACCACTGTTGTTCTATTCATGACTATATTTCTTGAAAGAAATCTTCTCAACTAATACACATCACTAATCATAGTATTAACATAAAAATAACAATACTTCATTGAAACTCGCATTCGCAGTCTTCAAAGGTGGAGATTTCTCAAAAAATATAGGATAAACGATCTTGGTTTGTCCGATTTGGGGTGTTTTTACGCAACTAATAAATGCAAATCGATTTTTCTTCATGAAAATCATACATAATCGATACGAGTTTGGGTTTGTTGAAAAGCCTCAAGTCTCTAGTTGCTGATACTACCATAAGGAGTTGAAATTATTAAAATTTTAATGCTTTTTAACGATTTTCCTTAAAGAGGAATTATGATCATGGTATGACCAGCTCTGATCATGGTTTGTTCAGTTTTAGAAATCACCATTTTTGAATGAAAACATTCGAATTCTCATGTAGATGTTGCATTTATCATTGCTTGAGTTTACTGTCATCATATTGATCCATTCATAATTTAGGCTTTCTTCCGAATATTGCCTATTCTTGGACATTTTAAAAGTGTTACCCTTAACACACTCAACACAGAGAAACTTTATTTCTGCTATGCGCGAAGGACACCATAAACAAACTGCAGCGCGCCAAGCGGTTGCCATAGAAATCATGTGGACAAAATAACATTATTGAATTGGACAACTCATGATCAGAATTGAGTTAATCAAAATGCGTTAATTTAATGGTTTAGCTATGTAAATCTGATACAAATGATGTGCAAGCATGATGTTTACAATATTTGTAAGTGTTATAATACAGAAAAGGTCTGAATACGTGCCATATAATCATCTGGTGATCGATTAAAAGTTAGCTCGAATGAGGGGCGCATCGACACAAATAGAAGGTGTATTTTATAATCCTTTAAAACATGTGATTCCGTAAAAATATACTATAAAACTACTGTAAATCATGAAAAAGACAATTTTATTTATATGTTTTGAAACATTCGAATACCTTATTTGAAACGGAAGCGCTGAATTGGAGCATTCAAAAAAGTGAGCAAACCATGATCATATTTTCGATTGGACACACCAAAATCATTTACCTTAGTTTATATTGATTTTGGAAACCTTCAATTGGTCATTCAACAAATGATATATCTGGAGAAAACATTGTTGAAATTGTTCCTAGTGACAATTTTTTGTTTTTGTTTTATTTCCATTGCGTTTGGAGATGACAACATCCTGGACCATCTGGCGGGAGTACCTATGCGGGCGACCGGTAGACCGCGGACTACCTTATGGCCAACCCTGATATATACCATGCTCATTAATTCTTTTACATATGCGATCTTCGCCCGAAGAAAGATATATTCTGTTTCTGTTGGGATTTGAAATGGATTCTGTATTATGATCTGCTACCAAGCAACCTGTTTCTCACATGCATGGCTCGCAGCAATTTTCGACGAGGAAGCAAATATGTTCTGGGAGGATAGAATATTTAGGCTGTGTGAAAGATGGAAAAAGATTGTGAAACAGAACTATGGCTATAGAATTAAATTATAATGCTTTGATTGAAAATTATATTATATTGAATTGTTTTCCCAAAAATCGACATTAACTTTTCGTACAACCCAATTTGAGCTATCCTGGTTTATCCTGATTTTTATTTTCATTCTTCCTGATTTTTTAAAATTATAATTGGCAACCCTGGCGAAGACAGATGATCAATATCGATCATTGTTGGATTTTTAATAGTTCAACTGCCCGGTGTTTTTTGCAGAGCAGAGCAGTTGTATGGATGAATCGACATTTATCCGACCGTGACTGCTGATTTTTTTTTCGTTCATGATTTACCACTGGTTAATTCTGAGAACAACTTCGACGACCATTGACTTAGTTTTTGCAAATTTAAACGATGGTGTGATTGAGATTGTTTATGATAGCTAAATCTCGAATCACGAAACGATTGGTATGATCTACATTTTTTCTGATGTTGACATTTCTGTAATAAAAAAGAAAAATCGCGTAAGTGTTGGAATAACTTTTCAAAACGGATGTCCGTCTGTTTTGCAGAGCAAAATAACACCGATTTCAGAACGAATCTCGCATCATGATGTTGCAGAAAATCTGGAAGAAGCGCTTTGCTCGTCGATTAAACATATATTGACAGGTAATCACTCTGGCATCCCCGCACTCACACTGATTTCAGACAAACCTTGGTACAACTCCACGTTGTCTCACATCAAGAGACGGCGAGATCATTGCCTAATATAAGCTTAACGTACAAAAAGTATTGAAAATTGGAGCACGTACAGAATATGGAGAAATATATATGTACGTGAACTGAAGAATTCCAAGAATAAATTCGTCCAAAATGAAATAAGTGCAATTCAGCATGATCCGAAGAAGCTATGGAGAAAAATCAAAGAGTTGTGTAATCCAGGCGGCATCAAAGACATTGACATTAATTTTGACGGTAATACGGCAAGTGACAATAAAACAGCAGAAAAACTTAACAAATTTTTCACCTCATGGAAAATGGAATACTGGTAGATGAACAGTCAGGGTTTGGAAAAAACCACTCTTGTGAATCGGCTCTCAATTTATTACTCCTAAAGTGGAAACAGGCCATAGAGGCGAAAAAAGTATTGATTGATTTGAAAAGGGCTTTTGAAACAATAGATCGACTTAAATTATTAAAACTGCATTCTAATAATGTAACTGGACCGGTATTGAACTGGTTTGAAGTTACCTGAAAGGGCGAACACAAATCACTGTTTATAGGGACAGTAAAACGTCGGCGGAACCAGTGAATCTGGGTGTACCTCAAGTAAGTGTTCTGAGGCCGCTACTTTTCTTGCTTTATATCAATGACATCAAACATGTGTTGACAGTGACGTGAACTTATTTGCTGATGACACTGTAATATTCGTTGAATCTGAGACATTGCAAGATTGCTACATAAAGAACCATGAACTGCAAAACTTAGACGAATGGTTGAATTGGAAAAAAAAACTCAAGTTAAACATAAATAAAACAAAGTACATGGTAGTATCGACACGCTATCTTGAAAACGAAGGTCTTAGTATAAGTATTGATGGGCAAATGGTGGAAAGAGCATCATCGATCAAGTATCTTGGCGTTATTCTTGACGAAACGCTGCACTTCGACGAACATATAAGCTAAACTATAAAGAAGGCAGCTCAAAAATATGGAGTGCTTTGTAGAATTAATCGATTCCTAATTTTTGAAAGTAAAATCACGATTTACAAGGCACTCATTGCTCCACATTTTGATTATTGTGTCTCTGTGCTACTTCTCGCAAATAAGAGGCAAATGCAAAGAATGCAAATTGTGCAAAACAATGCGATGCGCCTGATATTGAGATGTGATCGACTAACTCCACGGAGATTTATGCTCGAATGCCTGCAATGGATGTCAGAGGGACAGCGTATTGAATATTGTACGCTTACGTTCATATATAAGATGACTAACGGTATGACACCGAATTATCTACAAAACGCGGTAACGTATGGAAGAGATATGCATCGATATAACACAAGACAAGCAAATAGGGACGAATGACCATCGGGTTAAAGTCCCTTAAAACCAAAACCGAATGTCGTGTACCCAAAACTCACTTTTTTACAAAGGATATCGACTGTACAACACATTACCCAATGAAGCAAAGACAACAACTAGCCTTCGAACGTTCCGTAGTATTTGTAAAGGGTTTTTGAAGTATGATTTAGATTTTTAACCCGGTATAAAACCAATGTTAACCATTGTTAGTATGTAAGATGACGAAGTTATAACGGATATTTGTGTTTCTTATCTTATGACTATGATGATGATGGTACGTTATAAGTTTGTTTAATTTGACAATTTTCTTCTTTATTAGTCGTAGACTTGAATTTAATTTAAACAATAGTTTGAGCCCGCGCGCGTTGAAACACATAGAAAAGCATGAGATCGAACATAAGCAAAAGTAGTTTTCCGCGAATAAAATAAAACCTTTCCAAGGTGTTTGATGTGGAAACCGGAGTGAAGCTGGGGATAGCTCAACCGGAATACTTGTAAATTCATCTTCTCAACAGATTATTATAACAAGATTTTTCTGTGTTCTGGCAGATCTCATTGCAGATTAAGGTTGACGCGTTGTACCCTAGGTTAGATGTAAGGCCTGAAGTATCGGCTGGAATTAGGCTTAGGTTTGCTCAGCTGTCTTGTCTCGAAATGATCGCATAATAGGTCGTTGTCGGGTATCTAGTAAAGTGTAAATTCAAAGCTAATACTGACATAGGTATTGGGTTCAATTCCTGATCGGTCAAGGATTTTTTCGGGTTGGAAACTTTCTTGACATGCCTTGGGATAAGTTATGGGCCTGAAGTATCGGCTAGAATTAGGCTTGGGTATGCTCAGCTGCTCGAACTCGGAAACGATAGTACCGTGGCTGGGGATTTTATCAAGCGGGAATTCTCTTGTAAATTCTTGACTAATACTAAAATAGGTATTGGGTTCAATTCCCGATCGGTCTAGGGTCTTCGCGGGTTGGAAATTCTCTCGACATGCCATGGAATAAATATGTTTAGATAATGGCATAAATTGTTCTTTCGTTTAGTAATCTATGTCTGCGAGATAACCAGTCTGTTTTCTTGTTCAATTTAATTTGCTCACTGGTTAGTTGATGAAAAAATATAAATACCGTAATATAATTATTATCAATAAGATAACTCGTCTCGCTCAAACCTTTGCAGGGGAATGAGGTGGGACCATCATCACTTTTAACACTCCTATACTCGCGCATTAGTCTGTCAGACCGAGAAATCAATAATTTGTTCATTTCTCAGAAAATATCAACACTACGACTTTGCGATTCTCTCTAGCTTCGTTATTCGTCGTTCGTCATCGTTTAGCGTATCGCATGTGTTGGTACAAAGGGGACATGTGCCACTTTTTTAACACTTTCGGTCTGACACACCGACGCGAGTATAGGAGTAACTTTTTTGGACAAGTGCCATTTTTCATATTCTAGAATATTGTTGAATGAAATGTATAAATTAAAGTTAGCGACGTGTAATATTAATTGAATATAATGCATAAGACCATTACCAGACTATTCTTATTTGTTTTCAGTCCCTTTTGTAATTGGATTGAACGGATCCATATAATAACTTTTCGTCGATATATTCGTCGTTAGATTCAAACGTTCAAAAGCAAAATATGAATGTTTGGCTTTCGTATAGTTATTCGCTAAATACAATATCTACAAGAAAACAAGAAAAAAAGGAAGTTCCTAGAAATCCTTTTATAAAATCTTTTTATGCCCCATCTAAAAAAACATTAATTCTTAGTTTTCCCAAGAATACAGAGATAAAGAATATTAGAAATCTGCAAACTTTATATTCCAGAACTTTTATCATCTGGTAATTATCTAGAATACGTTATACATTCTTCTTTTTGATAAAAAAAACAAAAAACACGCAACAACTGCATGAAATGTAAAAAAAAAATATGTTTGCTTCGAGCATGCAGTCATGCTATGTTCCGATTCTTACTCCAATGAAACCACAATCAACGAATACGTTTTTATGTTATTTAATAGCTCTTTATACTTCCATGAATTATATTTAGTTGCTTACTTTTAATTAATAACAGTGGAAACATCGAATTTCGTTATTTGTGTTGGTGTATCAAAAATTACTCTGTTTTGATGAGGCTGAATTAGATGACTATAAAAACATAATGAAGACGAAGAAAACATATTTTTGGAGTTTTTTCATTCAATCATACCCTCTTCTTCAATTAAATGCCTATAAAGCCTGAAAAATACACAATGGCAACATTACACAGAAGTTTAATTTTCGGTCTGTCACATCGTGCGCGAGTATACGTGTTATGATTTTGCACGCGAGTACAGGAGGGTTAAAAAAAAGTAGCAACGCTGGCATTTCAGTAGTCAAACTTGTTTTCAATTATTTATGAAAGATGTTAATAAGCTGTATCTTGTGTTAATGACAAATTATTGATTTTTCTGATATCTAATATATTGACCGGATAGGCCGGATACCGGATAAAAACCGGATATCCGTTTTATATCTACTTTTTACATTAGCGCAATCACTGATCAGCCCTATTTTTCGCTAGAAGTCGTTTTGATGTGCTCATATGTTTATCTGTCAATCAAAACAAGGTCAAATGGTACACCTGATCAAATTCTCAATCATTAGAGGACCGATCAGTAGTTGGCACTCTTGTTTGTTAAAATATAGTTTTAGTGTCAGATTGACAGACTCCAACGATTTTTCTCTATCTTGGAATCAATTCATGGACTTATCATTGAGTCGTAGCACCTTGCAGTATTATTACATTGCATTATCGAGTTACATTGTGTTGAATTTGTGTTTTTGGTATTTAGTTTCTATATTTAAGAATATATTAGAGTCATTACTATCATAAAACCATATTCACCCTAAAATTAATACATCTTCAAGACAAATAGAGGCTTCGCTCCAACCAAAGGACCATCCATAGGCTCGATGCACTTCAGTACGGCAGCGACCCCGTGTCGCGCTGCGAGCTTTCCGCTTTTCATCCTCCAGCAGCATCGCCTCGTAAACAAAGCTTCTGCTATGGCTGGTTCCAACCACGCAAAGCAGCACCACAGCGAACGGACGAAGCCCCGTACGACGCCACTACGACATCACTACCACTGTTGCGCACTGTGTTGGAAGTGTTGTGTTGCCCGTTATTGATGTCCAAAGCTGCTCTGATGGATCGCGGGGGAAACTGGAACTGGAAGTAGGTGCATTTGCGCAGGAGAGCCGCGGAGGCGAGTGTGCATCATGCTGCCTCCCTGTTTGCACGAACGGCATAGCACAGCATAGCTCATTCAACAACGCACACACACACACACACACACACACACACACACACACACACACACACACACACAATGATAGCGGGAAACGGAACGAATCGTGTGCGATGGAATGGTTACGATGGTAGTGGTGATGCTTTGGCGCTCTCTGCTTTAGGTACTTCGCCAGAGAGTGTGTGACTCTGGTGTGTGCGTGTGTTGGTGTTGCAAAACTTGTTTTGTCGTTCCTTCTTGTCGTTTGTATGGGCTTTATCGAGTGGTTTGCTTTGCTGTTGTCGCTGATTCGGGTGGGTATGTTGTAAGGTGGTGCTGCTACGGCAGAACAACGCCTACGAGAGCGCGTGTTGCAAACGTCAGTGCAGTGGCGTACCTGAGAGGGTACCACTTGAAGTGGCGTTATTTTGCAAATTCTGTGGGTCGCACGTTGGGATGCTAGCAATCGTTGGGAAACATTGCCGAGAAGAGCAGAGAAGTGGTAGTTGCAGTCGAGAAGCTGAACCTGAAGGGGCTCGCCGGTCTACGCCACTGCTTGCATTCATGTTGAATAAATTACATCCAAAGAGGAACGCGAAAAAGGGGGCGGTGCGTGCACACAAGCGCACAGCCAATCAGAAGCGTCGAGCGCACATAATGATAGTGCTGTGCTGTGTGTTTAACGATCGATCCCAACTGTGTTCGGGCTGTTTCCCAAGTGTGCTCACAGTCACTAGTCTTTAACGCACTTTGTTCGTGGTTGGTCGCGCAACGAGCGTTGCCTTTTTTTAAATAATAATTCCCTTGACGCAAAGCCCGACGACGTGACGCACCGCAAAAACAAGGGATGACAACGGCGGCGGCGGCGAAGGGAGGAAGATAACGAGAAATAATAGTCATATCGTCGGCGGTTTTTAAGGCGAAAAAGAGAACGAGTGTGAGTGCCTGGAGAGGAAGCGACTTCGCTAATCGCAAGAAAAGAAGAATCGCGCGGCTTGTACACAATTTTTCATGTTATTAATGAAAATAGTATTAAACATTAAGCGTCATAAAAAAGTACGCAGCGGAGTGAAGAAAACAACAACAACATCGGAGCATAAAATAGCAGAAATATAAATACATACTTGTCCGCTTCTAGATTACATACAATTTGGAAAACTAATATTATATGCCATTAAAAATCTTAGCGATTCACTTCGGAATTGTTTTCGATTATATCATTACGTGCTTCGAAAGATATGTAATTTGGACACTCGGCCTGTGTTTTCGGGGTATCGTTTTTCGCTCGTCGACAATTAGTGACAATTGTTTTTTTCCTACGCCGAGAGGATTCTACTACCCCCAATCACACATAATAATAATCACAATAATCAATTGTGTGAAAGCAGCGATTAGTAGTGATCATTTGCGCGCGCCGGCAATGCTGCTGCTGCTTTGTGTGAGTGCTAAGTGATAACGTTCACGATTACGTGAAGACAGTGTCAAAACAATAATTAGTTTAAATCGAAACGATAAATTAGTGATGTTTATGTGCAGTTTTTTGCCCCATCGTGTCCAACATTGTGTGCTGGTGGCAGTGTAGTTGTGTGGGGCTAATACTAACCGGCCACCATTGACTGTAGGGCCCGGGAACTGTTGACCGCGAGAGAATTGTGAGACCAAGTGTTACCTAAAATTAGTATAACAACAACATAGCGTAATTAAATCCTGGACATCTCGGCGTTTATTTTGCCGGTTGTTTTCGTTTCTTCAACATTAGACCGGCCGACCAGTGAATGAAGATAGTATTTAATTATAACAACAATAAAACCCCTTCCCTCTTGGACTCGAGTGCAAGTGAATCATGGTCTGTTCGTGGAGGAATTGATTATGAGCATCGTGTCTAGCTAGGATCGTGCCCACCACAGCTAATCGGTACACTTACACGTGTTTCTGCGAGCAATCTTCACCCGTGTGTTCCTAATCAATTAGTTACATTTTGTGATATTAATCTTAGTTTTCAACAACAACAAAGCAACAAAATAAAATTAAAAAAACAACCGTCGGAAAGTGCGCGGGAGCAAATCATTCTGTTGACACATTGGCGCTCAATCCAAATCATCACCTCCTGATTGCTTGAATTAGTCGTGAAGTGATGGCATTTTGTTGGATCTCGATCTCGACGTGAAACAACAGTGAAGCAAACAGGAAAAAAAACCGAGAACATGAACAACATAATATCCCAGCGGGGATTCTCCTATTCATGTGTGTGCTTTTGAACCCCAGGAAGTGTGTGAAACTATCAACAACAATCCAAAGAAGAGAAGAACCCGAAACACAAAAATAGTTTGAAAAAAAAAAACACATCAGGATAACACAGTGCGCCAGGGATAGCAGAACTCAGCGGTGACCTGGTTGGATTAGTGAGAGAGAAGAAAGAAACCGAGAAACAACATCACATCAGCACGAGTGAGAATCGATCGGGGGAAGCTGTTTCCTTGTGCATCTCCCTGCAAGTCCCTGGGAGCGAGATAAAAAAAGTGATTATTAAGTGAACAACTTCCGGATGGTGTCAGTGTGACCTATAGGCTAAGCTAGGGTCAGTCGAAATTCGTGCGCGCCAAAGTGAACAACCCCAGTGGCGACCGTAACGCCGTAAAACGCCAGTAAACCTCCCCCCCCAAGTGAAGTGGCTTTTGTGGGCGATAGGCGCTGTGCTCAAAGCAGGTGCTGTGCTGCTGAGTGGGCGCGAGGAGTTTCCTCCAACGGCATTACGATTCATTTCGAAAAAGTGGCCTCGATCGGCCCCAACACGCTCAACTTCACGGATCTCGGGAGCCCTTACGAGGGCCCCCCCAGTACGCCACAGTCCGGGATGGATGCACCGGACGCGCCCCACACGCCAAAGTACATCGACGGCGGGGCGACGGCCGCGGGACCCGGCAAGTCTGCCTTCGTGGAGCTCCAACAGCACGGGTTAGTGAATTTTTGTGATTTTAGTGTGGTCTGCGAAAAGCGCGATAGCTCTAAGTTGGGAGTGATTTCCTCTTCCTTCGCTTTGCTGAATAATTTTCAGAACGAAGGTTTTAGTTGAGATTAAGTGTGATCAGCACATGCTGCTGACAATATTTCAATTTAGAACAATAACAAACATTGTTTGAGAATCGTCAGTCATCCATCTTTAGTATATTAACAGAAAAAAATACTACTAAAATAACTTTTTCTGGATGATTTCCTGTGCTATTTATTTGGTTAATCGTCGATAGTTGAAACTCATCGGTTATATTTTTTTTGACATACTCTTTGTGCCAAAAAACTTTGGGATAAGTTTAACTTTCAAGCAAGTTATTTATGATATGATATTTGATATTTGTAGATTTTATTATTCAAAGTAGTTTCCTCCAGTTTCTATAAACTTTGCACATCGACTTATAAACGATTCAAATAATTGGCGTAATACCAATTTTAAATAAGGAAATAACGTTCAATACTCCGGTCGATGTGTTCGAATGGTCGTTAAATATGTCGTCTTAATTTTGCCCTAATTTTTGGGAAAAGAGGAATGTCACAGAGTGTCAAATCAAATAAATATGGCACACACACACGCGCGATTTCGAGCCAAAAATTGATGCAAGATCTGTTATTTATTATACACCGCATTATTTAGTACACGAGGATTATGAAATTCGGGTCGAATTCGACGGTTTCTGGCTATCCAATGCTTCAAAACTCTGAGATAATATTCTCCAGTCAACTTTTCGGCAGGTAGAACCAATTTATATATAAAAGTTTGATATAGTTCTAATCCCGGAACTTAACTGACATACTGTGTATAACAGAATAGCAGAGTATCGTGTGAATTGATGAAATCGTCGTTTTTACCGTTATTTTTTTAGTTTCAGAAAATGGTATTCTAATAATTTTCAGAAGCAAAAAAATACACAACATGCTTGTTCTGCGTACATAATGGTTTGCATGTGCTAATTATTTATTTGCAAATTTCAAACTTTCATTATTTGGCATCTAAGTGCCGTTAATGGAATTTCAGTGAACAAGAATGATTTGAAGTTGGCGAATTGAAATCTTTATTGTTTTTGTTTGTCAAAATTGATGGTTTGTTTGGATATTTTTTTGTGAAAAAAGAATATCACAAATGATGTCGTCCATCGTTGGTCACTGTTCAGAATCAAAACGCTTATCTTTGGGGCTAATACGAGCTGTTTTCGATGGATCAAGAGTTCACAAAATCGCATTTAGTCAATTTTGGCACAATCAAATGACTTAAAATATCAGTTCGTGGTCTATGAAAAATATAAGAACTAAAATATAATTCAAATACAAACTGTTTCCATGCTGTAAAAAAGATTATAACATACAATTTGTACGGTACGAAGACGTCATTTTCTTGGTTGACCGTCTAAATGGTATTCAAATATTTTCAAAAGCAAAGTATAACATTATTACCAGCAGCATTTCAATTTCGTTCTTTGTTTGGGATCGTGAACAAATGCTTTCGTTCTTGCTAATTTGCTCTAACATTTTTTTTCTCAAATTCTGAATTTATGATTCTGACCATTATCATTGACATCGGAGTACATTCAATGGACTTTCAGTCACAGAGCAATTATTATTGGTACTTTGCGCAAGTCTTCGTTGTTTTTCAGTGAATAGTAAAACTTTTCACTGTCACGAAAACTGGTGTTCATCGCTGTGTTCGGTCGGAAAGACCTTTTCGCTCTATTTTCAACATCAAAATTATCATGTTTGAAGCGTCTTAACCAATGTCCATAGTCTGTTTTCGTTCAAGTGCACATAAATTCGCAATGTGCTGAAAACAATATAGTGTTCAATGTATTCCCACGTCGGGAAAACAATTTCTTTGTCAAATGTAACGTATTTTATTTATTTGATATTTCCTTTCTAGTTGGAGTTTTCCCTGCAATTATAATAAAAGCTTAAATTCTTATTCCCAAAACAATTATCCAAACAGTGTACCATATTCTGCCACGTGTCCATCAACTCTTCTGTTTAACACTAAAAAGTGTCGAACTTGAGGCTTGTAGAAATTTGAGATCTATTGGAAATGAGTCTCTCACGGTTTAAGGATTAAGTTATATCATGAAATTTAGTTTATGCTTTATGAGTGTTATTTCAGTGAAGGTATTCAATATTCATTGTGATACCAAATTATGCGAGTACGTGGTTCGATCCAGATGAAAAATTTGATATTACGTAAACCATGCATTGCCTAAAGGTTGCAATATGCTGCTCTGAATTTTTGCCGAGTGTTTAATTCATGAAATAACCAAAAAGAATTATGAGTTGATGATAAAATATCGGTCGCTTCATTGAGCCGTTGTTTGTAAATAAAAAGAAAATATGTTAAAAACAGTGGAGTCATTCTTCAGAGTTCCAGTCCAAATGATGCTAGAATCTACAAGAATAACCTGCGACTTGCCGTCCCCGAAGATCAGTTAAAAGAAACTCTATTGTGGTCTTGGATCCGAATTTAAAGTAACTATAGATATAATTCATAAAGTTATGTAAACACAGTATTAGTTATTGACAAAATGATTGTGCACGAAATTTAACCGCTGTTCGCGAATAAAAATAGAATTTTATCTTGTAAATTAGTGAATAAATACAGATAAAAATTGTTCCAGTTCCAGTTTTAAAGGTTATAAGAATTAATAGATAGTACATTAAGTTTTTTGGTTTACTAATTGAATGATGCTTTACTTTTGCTAGGAACCTAAAGAACACAGGACTTGAAGATCGTTGAGAGAAGCTTTTTTTTGTGGTTAGAGATTCAAATTTTTATTTGAAATATAACTCTTAAAAAAGAAAGATTTTTTTTTGAAAAAGTAATGAGGTCTTGATTAAACATTTTGCGCGACATTTAGCCGTTGTTCGCGAACAAAAATCAAGTTTATCTTGTAAATCAGTAAGAAAATACAGGGAAAAAATACAGAATATGAAACTAGCAATTCATGAGAATCGGTTGAGAATATTCTTCCTTGTGTTCTTAGATTTAAATTTTGAAAAATGGAATGCAACTCATAACATAATAAGAACACAGCATGGATGATTGATAAAATATTATACGCAACATTGAATCGTAGTTCGTAAATAAAAATTAAATTTCCCCTTTTAAATCAGTAAAAGATTTCTATTATGTAGAGGAGTGCTTTGAATGATGCTTTATATTTACTAGAACCTTGAAAAACACAGTACACGAAATTAGCGGTTAAGAACAAACTTTTAGATTCAAATTTTTACGTTATGAAATATAATTTCTAAAATATGGAAAGCACAGTATGAGTTATTGATAAAATACTGTGTGTTGTTTGTGAACAAAAATATAATTGAATTGCGTAAATTATTGAAAAATACACAAAAAGGAATACAGAACTTGCAGCCAGCGTTTCGAAAAGATTGGTTGGGAATTTCTTGTATTCTATCTTTGATTTGAAATATCATTCATGAAACAGGCAACACGCAGTATAAGTTGTTGATAAAATATTGTGCGCAATATTAAACCGTCGGTCTTGCGATGAAATGAACTCTTATGTTGTAAATCAGTGAACTCACTCATTAGAATTCCAGTTCTTGTTGTGTGGAAAGTTATAAGGAACTAATTAATTGAGCGTCGAGTTTTACGGTCTCACCGTCTGAATGGCATTTTATATTAAAATTTGCTAGAATCATGTTATAATCATTATTACCCACCAGTTTCATATTCTGAATTCGTAATTTACTGATTCTCACACATTTTTGTTGAATAATTTTTGATTACAATTGCATTTCAGTTGTTCTTTTTTTACAAAACCATTCTCGGCGGAGAGCCTTGGAGTATTAATAATATAACATGAGCTAGAAGAATTGAAACTGTTGTCAGCTGGCAGCTGGTCAATCAAATTCCGTCTTGAAAATTAGTAAAAAATATTGTTTAGAGTTCCAGTTCTTGTTGTATAGATTAACCAAAAACATTTCAAAGTTATGAAGAACAAATTCGATAGAGCATTGAATTTTTGTGTTCTCCGTCCAGTTCATTTACTATAATCAACCTTAAAAAATGTCGACATAGAAACTAGCGTTTCTTGAAGAGCGGTTAAGAAAAAACTCTTAGATTCAAACTTTTATGTTATGAAATGTAATTGCTAAAATGTGGAAAACGAAGTATGAGCTATTGACAAAATACTGTAATATTGATCGTTGTTGGTAAACAAATATATCCGGAATCTTTCAGGAGGTGATACAACAATTTTTTTTCCGAAATATATATTTTTATCAAGGCTCATATGGCGTTAGCCTGACGGGGCCGGAGTTCAATATTAATATGATACAACAATGACAGTTATTAAATTGTTCGTTTGTTTCGAGCTCTGTATGACTTAAACTGGGTCTACATCAAAAAGTACGCTACGTAGGACAGCTCGGTCAGTTCCGTTTGATAGAAAAATTTCAAACAACGCGTAGTTGTGAAACATATACACTATCGGATAAAAGTAACATACTGGAAGTAGAAAAATTAAAAGTTAGTGTTTTTCAATGTGCTATTTTTAATTTTTACCTGAACATGCATAATAAACAAGATTGTTGCTATCAACCATATTAAAGCTCCAAAACCACTCCACAATTTGTTCGTTGACAACACACTTCGATTTTTTCTGATTTCACTGCAATACTATTGAAAACAATTCATGGTGAGCCTTCCACGATTTTTTAGTCCACTGTATTTATAATAGTCAATTAACATTCACTTTCACGTTGAGACATTACATTTTTTTCTTAAATTTAGTCATATAAGAAATATTGAAAAAAATTCAATAATCAATAATTGATAAAATTGATAAAATTTTATGCAATACATTTAACCGTTGTTTGTGAACATAAACGGAAAAATGTAATCTGGAATCTCTCTTTTCAGAGTTTTCTTTCTTGTTGGGTAAAATAACTGATAAAAAAACAAAAGCTATAAGGAACTATTTAATTATTGAGCGAGTTCTTGGTTTTACCATTTGAATGACGGTTTACATTCAGTAGAATCTCGATCAATATTCGTCTATGATTCATAAAATTAGGGAAACACATGTGTTATCGGTAATCTTTAAAAATAGGTCTATGTTTCATAAAATTAGGAATACACAATATGTGTAATTGTTACAATACTGTTGCAAAATTCACCATCGTGAACAAAAATAAAATATCATCATGTGAATCAGTAAGATCACAGTACTGTCAGTGTACAGTTCAAGTTCTTGTTGTGTAGATTGACAAAAAAAAATTAAGAGACTTATTAAATGAGCTTTTATTTCTTGAGCTCTCCGTCTAAGTGACCCCTTATTTACCATTGGCTGGAATCTTGTGAATATTGTTTTAATAATTTTGCCGATTTCTTAATTCTAATATTCCAAATGATTTTTCATTACATCACATTTATAAGCTAGTAGAATGACAACCAATGGCATTACAATACAAATAGAATACAATTGATTTCACGTTGTATGAATAGACCACATAAATGGCATATTTGTTAATTCTTTTGATATTGATTGTTTATCATGTCAAGCTCAAGATATCAGAATTCGGATATTCCGTAAAACATTTTTCGGCGTTTTGAAACAGGATAACATAAAAGTTTACATTATCATTGGAACCATGGAATTTATTTCAATTTTATTTATATTATTTATTTCAGTAATTTAGCCATCCCGTTTCACTATATTTCCGAAGGAACCTGTAGCATACGGAAATATTTTTGTTTTTGTTTTAGACCATCTTGAAGCAATTCAGCGATACTTCAAAAATAAACTACATTTATTTTCATAACAGTCTGAGTGTTTGAAGTAGCATAGTATTTTTTTTCACATTTCCTCTGAATATAATACAGTCAACTCTCCCTAACTCGATGTTCTGTAACTCGATGGTCCCTTGGATATCGAGTTAGGGAGAGTTGACTGTAGTACCGTCGGTCTGCAACTGAAATTGTATGGACTGTCTTACATTTATGAATGGAGCTATAAACCATGTTAATGCAATTGTAAATCAAATAATTCTTCATTTTTTCATAGAAACAAGGGTAATTTTCGTAAATGTTAAATCCATGTGAATTAAAAGAAATCATATCGAAAATAAGCAACAATTGAAATCAATAAGGTATCTTTTGTTCAACAATAAATGCAACCAGACGTCAGATATCGATGAAAACATTTTTGAATGATGCAATTATGAGATAAGACAGGGGCTCCGCGGCAAATTTGTGCTCCGCGAAATTATAGCAAATGCTCTCACTTGAAAACCCACATTGAAAAAAACATTCTTTAATTTAATTTCACTGGGCATATAGGGCATATATCTTGTTCACTCACTCGTGTAATTGCGACGCGCATCCGAAATGGAGTTTTTGATTGCGACGCGCATCCGAAATGGAGTTTTTCCCAGTTGGGTAGTGTCAATTTAAATTGGGTTTGTTTTATTGATCAAATGTTTTTGCTATAAAAAGGGCTCTGCCATAAAAAAAATTCTGAAACCCCCTGAAATAAGCTAATGAAACGGAATAAGCAAACATTAGAACGAAAATACAATTGGACAAAACAATCGAGCAATTCTGTTGGGAATCAGTTTTTGTGATTTTTAGAATAACTCCGACTCTCCACACTTTTTCTCCGGAAGATTTTTCAATTTGTTAGTTTAGTAGTATCGGCTAAATTAACATCATAAAGACATTCGAAAAAAAGTTAAAACTTAAACAACGCCTTAGTGCCAATTTAAGTGCCTATTAACACTTTGACTGCAAACGACGAGAGAACTCGTGGATAAAATACGAGTTGTCTAGTAGTTGACAGCAAATGTGTCTTGAAATAAAACTGATGCTGGAGAGAAATTGTTATTTTCAAGCAGTTCTCAAAAAAATCGGGGCAGTTTTTGTAATTAAAATTGTGAGAATACGTAATACCAGTGTGAAAACATATTTTCATGGGAACTACCAATTGTTGTAATGTTTTACATTGAGTAGGATATGGTAAATTGTTATCGTCACATAATTTGAAAAAACAATTTTACATTATTTATTAGCTGTTTACAGACATAACTTTTTGTTTCTACCACAATCCTAAGTTTTTTTTCGGCCCACGAAAGGATAATTTAAAGCTACATTTCGACGGTATTATAATTTTAACACTTTGTTGAACAATCTGTCATTTCACCGGCTGTCATTTAACAACTTAATATGGAAGCGAAGTAGAGCATTCACAGTAAACTTCAGAGAATTTTAATTATAATGTTTGTAATGAAATTGTTCTATGAAACGAAATTAAACTTTGGACATATTTTTTTTAGCTTATGAAACGTCTGTTTGGTATACCTGTATTGCAACCTCCAACACGTAACGGTGCGCCACGAGCGATTAAATACGATGCGCAAATGCCGTTATCATCTTGGTCTTTATAGATGTAAACATAAAATGCAAGTGTAATGACGATTTAATGAGGTAACGGCCACGTTGTGTAAATGATACATTTTATGTAGTTACGATAGATGATCTATCAATAAGATTATTTTTTATTTAGATTATTAGATTATCGAAAGCTAATTGTAACATATTGTTATTGAATGATAAAGAAAAACAATTATCTCGAAATCAGCATTTCGCATTTAATAGATCGTCAGAGGTTCTCCAAATCTGGTTCTAGGTACTAACCCATTTGCCGCTAATTATCGTATTATTTTACCAACAAATCGATGTACATTCTAGCGATTATTGAGTGATCTATAAAAATTTATTTTCTTCTCCACGAATGTCGCCAGATACAAGAGTCTTATCTTCAAATCTTCAAATCCTCAAAACTTATTCTAGTATTGGTTTTAAGTGGAGCTGGTGGCGTTTAGAATTGGTTAGGAGCTGAGAGAGAGGAGCCAGCTCGCGTTTGTTGTGATCACCCTTATGTCAGCGCGAACCAGTCACGGTAAACCAAGGGGAAGTATTGAAATATGTAGAAAATTTCAACATGACATTTTTTTGCAAGACGTTTTATGTGAAAATAATGTTGACGTCGGACTACATCTTTAATTTCTATACTGGGGTGTATGTTCAAAGCTTCGAGAACGAGAGTGTTACATTGGAGAAACAGGATTTTGAGCAATAAACCCTCTTCGCCGGTTGAAAGAAATGGTATGATAACCGCTTCATTCGAAAGATAAAATGTTTACGCGTTAAATGTGTGTTACTTATTGATGCAAAAACTTGTTTCAATAGCTCAAAAATTGTTTTGAAAGCAAGCTATTGAAATCACAAAAATCTGTGTATAAGTAGGTGCCAGCTCCACTCAATTATAATTGTACAGCGGTTAGATAATTTTGGAACAATTACTGCTGCAAAAAAAAAACAAACTTGCTGCTGTGAAGAAGGCGACCAGCAAGAAGAAAGCTGCTGCTACTGCTGGTGTGGCTGCCCGAAAGCAAAAGTCAAACAAATCCTCAAAAATCGTTGCATGCAAGCCGAAAACGCCGAACTCATAGAAATCAGTAGCAGCTTCGAAAAAAACTACCATCGCCACACATAACGCACAACACGAGAAAAAACAAGATAGTGTTTTCAGCAAATCAAATCCAGTTCTTTTCAGAAAGAGTTTTTCAAATACTGCGGTCAAATACATTATTTTTGTAATTTCTTCGATCAAGTGCGATCAACGTAAGATTACATCTTTCGTGCACTTATAAGGAGTACAATGAATCGTGAGAAAGACAATTCATTCCTGCTCGACACTCGCACAAAAAATGTTCACTCATCAATGTCACAAACGGGAAGTGGGTGTTGTGAGGGAGGGCAGAGTGAGCGCAACATTTATGCAGACTGATTGGAAGCGACAGATATGTTGTATATGGGAATTATATCACACATAAAGAATCATGACCCTTTTAGTTTTTTGGACAAGACTATTGGTTCACCTTCACTATCGGTCAATTCGATTGGATCTTCAGTGATACTATTGCTTTGATTAAACCTGCATGTCAAATTTGAATATTGCATATGAATGGTCCATCAGTGATGGGCCGGAATATCATGGCAAAGATGACGAGAGACTGGTAGTATAATTCTCATCTTCATCCGAATGCCTGTTAAAAATGCAGACACAGCATCCTTTTTAGTCAACCTAGTATTATTTCCATCGAACACAAACAAAATTCCCTCAAAATGCACCTGAGAGAAATCAATGTTGGCTATTTTCATTGGAAGATTAGCTCTTATTTTATGTATTCCACATACACACAGGTTTTTTTTACGCGGGGGATACGTATCTCGTAAAAAAAACCGCGTTAATTGGAAAATCCGCGTAAAAAAACCTGAGTGTACGCTGCATATTCAAATTGCATCGGAGATAGACAATCATCGCCCACATTGCAAAAATCGATTCGTCGAGCTTGCAGCAATAGATCAACCTGGAACCAGTGAAAGAATACAAGAATTCGCGAAAACTGAATGAACGATCGGAAAAAGTCACAAATGGGCCCAAAACACCCATAAATTCACACAAGATCTCCACCGACAAACAAATCATAAAAATCAGTTTGCTTCTAATTTTGGATTTTGTTTTAGAAATCATCGAAATAATTCTTTAGGACAACTATATCGAAATTATCAAAAGTAAAAAATGTTTGAATGGACCGATGCCGCTAGAAGCCATGATGTGGGCTGACCAGGTACATCTTTAATTATTTCCTACATGATCAGTGTTCAAATTTTTACCCCCCATATATTCCTGTTAGACGCAGTCCTATGTCAAAAATCAAATCGGGGATAAAACGCACAAATGTACTCACTAACAAAGGTTCACGTCAAGTTTGAACACTTTTCTCATAAATGAATGACAACAACTTGCTTGATTGAAATTGTCAGTTTGGAATTTTCTTGATGAGAATGCGTAAAAAGAATAAGAAGAAAACAAACTATCTGTCATTCAGCTGGCTCCTCTCTCTCAGGTTAGGAGGAATGTCCACGCGGTCGTTGGGAAATTTGAGCCGAATCGTTTCGGATATCCAGCATTAATTTCTAGAGACAAATCAAGGTGAAGGTGGAAGGAAACCATTGTAGTAGTATAGGTAAAACAAATCGTATAAAAATGGGGTAATAGTGTTTGTGAGAGAAGAGCAAAGCAAACGTAAATAGATCAATTCACTTATCAGACTGTGTGGCGCTTCATTGACACGAGTCTTCGAAAACATTTGAGAAAAAAATACAATTCAATACTAAAATAAAATATATGAACGATATGTTCCGATGAATAAATGCAAATATAAATATATATATATAGAAGGTGCATTTGCATATAGTAAAACTCTGATTATACGCGAGCGTAACATGAGCAAATTTATAACACATGCGAATTGGGACTCTTTTGGTATTAACAAGTTCTTCCGCATAGTAACTCGATGTTGATAATTCCTTAATATTTTTCTTCGTTGGCCGAGGCATTTTGATTGAATGTAATAATTTATGTTAACGATATTATTGCAATTGTGAATAAATTACTTGAGATGGGTGGTCTTTGATTTTCCACACTGTATTTTTAGTGGTCACAAAATATCTGGTTATGATCAATATTCTTTTTTTTTATAAAAACACTGTCTGAGAACCTAGCATTAGTTTATTTTGAGATCAACTTCATTATTAATTTTAAAAAAACTAAAATTTAAGACAGTAGGGTGCCTGTATCTTGAAGCAGCAACATAATTATGAAAATCGAGCCAACTCGACTCACACTTGTTGTGTGAGACTTATCGATGTTTTTAAAAAAGAATGATTTTCGCGTGGCTAAGTTAATTTTCTGAATAACTATAACATAGTAGCAAACCCCAATTATTGTTACTGTAAACGAATGCGAATGCGCTAATAATCTGCTCGCGGATAATCGGGGTTCTACTGTATTTGAAATGATAATCTTTTGTGGCCTTATGAGACAGGCAGTTCATTCCATTGACAAGCGAGCTTTTGGGATGATCAATATTTTTCTACAAAGTTCAATTTTAAATTTGACCGGAAGATATTTTGTTGCTGAGAGAATGTAATTTCTGAGTGATTCAATGTGAGTCAAAAATGACTCGAAATCTCAGCAGACGAGTTAAAATTTCTTCCGTAGAAAAGATATTCTATATCATTAATGAGAAATCAATCAATACTTTATCAGCACACCAAATTTTTCCCTATTGTTTGCAAAACGATAAAAGAGGCGTCGATTAGATCTCTCTAGCCCGTGAGTTGAAAATGAACAATTCTGCATGTATATGGTAAAAAATAAACATCGTATGTCAATGCATATCATTGTTATGTCACCTAACAGACTTATTGAGTGGTGTGTTATGGCGGGTTTACATTAGGGAGATCAATAGCTATAGATGGATTTATTCACCCGAAAATAGATGTAAACGGGTGCGAATATATATGACACACTTCTTCAAGGTATATATGTATAGAATGTATAGAATAAATTCAGGCATATGTAAACGCTGGTGAATTCCTCACTGGCGAGAAATCACTAAAGTTGGATGCAGTCCTACTTCAGGTGAATAAATTCACCGAAAATACAGCCATTCCATGCCAAACCGATATAGTGGTTCTTAGAGTTTCGTTTTTATGTGGTAGTTTTGTTCTTCGTCGCAAATTATTAGACCAGCATTTTTTCATTTATTTTTTGTTTGGATGACCATTTCCTTTTTAGGGTGGTCCGAAAAATCAATTTTTTCGCATTTTTGCCAAAAATGACTTTTTTCATAAAATTCATAACTTTTGAACCACGGGACCAATTCAAATGTTCGACATATTAAATTAAAGCCAATTAGCTGGTCTTTTTTGGAAAAATACTACAGTTGCAGAAGTTTTGAATTATGTTTTCGTTATTATTGATTGTATTTGTTTTTCATAGTTTTCATGGTCTCGGGACCAAAGGCGCTATATTTTTTTCTATTTTTTCTGGAAAGCTGAGGATTTTTCAAATAACATATCCTGAAACCAGGGAAGCGTTTTTTTCGTTTTTGAGTTATGATTTTTCAAAGTTGGTCCGATGGTCCAAAAAATCATTTTTCTCTATTTTCCCAAAAATGACTTTTTTTTACAAATAATTATTACATTTGAACTACTGGACTGTTTAAGATGATCGACGTATCAAATTAAAGCCTACTAACTAGCCTTTTTTAAAAAATGACGCACTTGTCAATTAATTGGATTATAGTCACATACATCCAGTCTAGTCGCATAGAAATATTGAGCGAACACCGAAAACATGTTAACTTTGAAAAATCATAATTTAAAAACGAAAAATAACACCGCTCTGGTATTTGGATATATTATGTGAAAAAATATAAAACAATATGGCGCCCGTGGTCCCGAAACGATGTAAGCTTTAAAAAACATATATAATCAATAATTACGAAAACAAAATCCTTTTTTATTCAGACTGTAATATTTTTTGAAACAGGACTCATTGGCTTTAATTTGATATGTCGATCATCTGAATCGGACCAGTAGATCAAAAGTTATGATTTTTTGTAGTGGAAGAAATGGGGAAAAAATGATTTTTCGGACCATCCAATCAACTTTGGAAAATCATAACTCAAAAACGAAAAAAAAAGACCTCTCTGGTTTCAACATTTCTTCTTCTTCTTCAATGGCACTAACGTTCCTAGAGGAACTTCGCCGTCTCAACGTAGTATTACTTGCTTCATTTTTATTAGTACTTAGTTGAAATTTTTATACCCTGGTTTCAACATATGTTATGTGAAAAATCCTTAGCTTTCCAGAAAAAATACAAAAAAATATAACGCTTTTGGTCCCGAGACTATGAAAACAATAAAAAAACGAATACAATCAATAATAACGAGAGCAGAATTCGAATTTTCCGCGGTTATAGTATTTTTTCAAAAAAGATTGGCTTTAATTTGATATGTCGATCATCTGAGTCGGTCTAGTAGTAAAAAAGTTATGGATTTTTGAAAAAAGTCATTTTTGGAAAAAGAGGAAAAAGTTGATTTTTTGGACAACCTTAAAATGGAAATGGTCACTCACCCTAACGAAAAAAATAAAAAAATACGGGTCTGATGTTTTGCGATAAGGAACAAAACTACAAATTTTCACGAAAATCTGAGAACCACCATATCGGTTTAGCATGGAATGGCTGAATATGAATATATTCATTATGTAAGTTTGCACTAGTGTAAACGACTGATGCGATTTCTATAAATCTCATCATATTTATTCACACGAATATATCACTAGTCTAAAACCACCGTTATAGATTTTTTTATTCCAATCAGTGTCTGCATCAAACGATGTCTCTATTTTTTCGTTATCTGTAGCATCTCCCATTTTGCAGAGTTATTCATTGCGTGGCTCGAAAAATATCCGGATAGCTGGAAATATTTTTTTTTCAAGTTTGCTATTCGCGAAGTCTTGGAATATCAGCTGAATTGTGCGAAAAGTGATCAAAAATTACCTTTAAATGTATGCTAAGGTTCTGTCTAAATCAATTGGTCAATGATGATATTATCTGTTTGATCGTATCGGTTCAAATTGAATTTTGTCCCTAATACTGAATTCTTCCTCAATCCCACGCGTTGGGGGGTTAATATGGTTCTGGCTACCGATGTTCGCTTTTTGAGTTACAGAAACAATAAAAAATAAATAAATGTCAAAAGCGGGTATCCTCAATCAAACCTTCCCATGCATTTCATGACAGTTCGTAGAATTCATGGACGGTATAACCCGTCGGAATCTGAAACAGTTGGTAGCAGGAGCACTATAAAAGGGGTGAATAAATAAATCAAGCGCAATAAAAACGAAACTTTAGCTTGGGTGGCACGCGCGAAGTATCTTAAATGTGGCACACATCCACACATAATGCACCTTTGAGAAATAGATAAATGTGGCAACAAAACGACCGTTTATGATTAGAAAAACGGAACAATAAAAAAATATGGAAGCCCGAAGAAGATCGAAAGGGTTCAACGCGCAGGTGTTTATAAATCAATCAGAGCAAATGTCGTAAAGGAAAATTGTGCCTCTTTTCCGCTCCGCTCTCTGCCATCCCATCGAAGATTGTCATTCTGCAGGGGCAAAAGAAAAGGTGCGTAGGGTTTTGATTTTTCCCGACAGGGTATCACACACGCGAAAAGTAAACAGGAGCGAACGCGTCGTAGGAGTACTAGAGTCAAATCACCAGCAGGCATTTATTTGCCCCTACCAAACAGCCAAACAAACAAATAATAAACAACGCCAGCAATGAGCAATCAAACAAATCCAAAAGCACTTATTAAGACACTTATCCTCTTACATATACAGCGCCAAATCCATGAGCGGGTGCAGAGCAAACATTTACCCCTCGGTGGTATATACCATAGCCTGGCCTAGGCAGAGTAGCCCTGGCGGGGAAGCCGAGACCGAGATCATGTTTCGTGTTTGCCTTTTGTTCAAAATTAGACATCATAAAATCGTAATGATGCTATTGGAACAACATTTCGAAGGAGTGAGAAGAAGCGGTGATGTGCTGCGGGGGGAGGGGTGCGTGGAGGGAACAGAAGTAAAGAAAGAGCTTCGGCTGTTGCGGTAGTAGAAATGTTTCATCTTGATCTTGGATGAAAAAAAATAATATACCGGCGCCGCCAACGCCAATACCGAGCTTTCGGCGGCCGTTGGAAGATGGGAGAGCAATCGGAGCGCGGGAGTGCGAGGGATTTTATAAATACGCTTCTTCTGCTGTATCTGGGGGCGGGGGAGTGATATATCCGCTAGATAGTGTGATGTTTCCGGCTTTGAGAATAGCTGCATCGGTGAAGAAAAATTGTGGAACTATTTTTCGATGCTTCGCTATTGCAAGAAGCACAAATAAGTTGCAATTGAAACAGCCGTATCATAGTTTGCAATATTGTCAGAGCATTCCTTTAACCAATCGATCCAATCACTTAACAATCGCTGATCTTGCACATATAGGAAGGAAGCAATGGTGACGACGCAAGGTCAGGCGACAAAATGATTATCATCAATAAAAAGATAGATTCTATGACATGCACGTAATTATTTATACATAACCTATTGGTAATTAGCACCGAAAAAAATCCATCCGCATTCTGATTTATTCATTGGCGCGGAAGCACGCCATCTTTTTTATCGATCGCGCCCCCTTCGCCTTGTGCTGTGGTGATACGTGTTAGTGGGCCTCGATTGGCTGGCTCCTTCATGAACCTATGATCAATTGGCCAACAGCATATCATACGTATTCCTTGAGGGAGTGCTTCTAGTGCCTATTTGTGCGAGTGACGGCAGAAAATTATACATCTGCCATGGTTCGAAATTAAAGGTGTAATCGGATTCCACAATTTGAGCTAACGCAGCAACTGCAGCTCAGGATGTTTGGTCTTATCTTGCGGTCTGGGAATGCAACTACTGGATAAATAACACAACGGAAAAATCGCGCATGCATTCACTTTGAATTGACATTGTGTATTGGAGCACGCGTGGCTACGGAAGATGACGAATCAATTCCTCCGCCGTCAGAAAGATTCCTTTAGAATGACAGCGAACGATGAAAAATGATTTCATTTGAAATAAAAAGAACAAAAAAAATACCGGTAGCGGGAATTATCGTTGGGTCGAGTGATGATTGGAACTGTCCACATTAATCTGCTGCGGGAGGCTGCGAGCGATGGGGCGAGGTGTGCGTTGCTAGACATTCCAAAGATTCTGCAATGACATTCAATAGTTGGAGGCGCGTGATGTTAGATACTGTTGAGTTTTAAAAAGATCAAATTCCGTCGTGAATTGCGTCTTGCGGTGTGTGAGTCAGGTGAATCGAGAGTCAATTTTCGTTTCATGCTTACAGTGTACTGTTTATTTTCATTGAATGTTCAAGGATGAATGTAAGGAATAGCAGCAGTCTAATGCTACAAATATATCATTAATGTTCTGTTCATGTTGTCATTGCTTCTATGTTCTGGTTCTTATTCGCACAAGATCATTTTCAGTACAGAAAATATTTTCTAAATAGATAAGAACATTTTTTTCACAGTCTTACTTTCGATTCCATTAAATTGATGTTTTTGCGAAGCGTACGGAAAGTAATACTATACACGGTCCTGACTACTACTCGCTGAAAAAAAATATGAGCATAGACTGAGTTTCCAAATCTTTCTATATCTAACCGAGGACTGAAAATATTGAACGTTTTTTGCGTTTGCTCAGTAGTAGCATATAGTTGATGCCGCCGGGCCAACAACTAGCTAACTGATACTCCAATGTTGATGTTGAGTCAAAAGAGCGAGAACGCGTACGATTCATAACATTCTTGGAGGGTCTGCATTTGAATCCAGTATCGAATTTCGATTGTCACAGTTCTTGAAACACCCAAAAACTTCATTTAATATCGCTTATCTAACAAAACCATCAAAAACGAACATATTCTATTGCAGTTGAGCTAATTTGGGTTGAGATCGAGTCCTCTAATAAGCATTGTTGAAGGTTGAACACGATTCGGACAGAAAAATATTTCAATTTCCTCCTTTCTTTATTCGTATCAATGAGTACAATTATAGTCCTAATGATGTTCATTTACCAGATAAAACTAACCAAACACTAAACTTGACTAAACCTGAACTGTAATATAAAAAAAAGAGTCTGTAAGCAGACCTTGTAGCATTTTTTCAATAATGTACGAGGCAATCTGAAGTCGAAGAACGATCTGCAACGATTTAACTTGCGACACAGACACATTGGCACATTGTATCAATAGTTAGAATGAAACTGTGAGTCCGCAGGTTTCATCGTTGAAGAATTCACTTGCTGCAGAAGCTCAGAACAATCGTCGTTATTATTATTATTATATAGAGTTATGGCACTTCTCAGCATTGAGCTGGAATATTCACCTACCCCCGGGCTTCTTAAATGCAAGTAATAATATTTATATTTATAATTATTATTATTATTATTATTATTATTATTATTTGTTGGAGAGAAAAGCCTACAAAGTGGGCGCAAAACCCCATCTTTCAGGTATCAACAGACTACATAAAATCCTACAGATTCATTTGCTTAAACCTAATCTTAAACTAAACGCGAACACATTAAAAAACTGGATACAAACACAATCATTTAATTAGAAGGATTATGGGGATTATAATGATCACTCCAAGGAAGATGATTCAAGGAAAACCTCCCAAACCTGTACAGAACATTACACGTAAAAATCCGTGCTGATAGTATGGTATTTTATGACATTTAAATTATATGTTTTTTTGTTCGTTTTCTCATTTATCAGGCATAAATTATTAGTTAAATTATAAATTGTTTCAGCCCTTCTGCTTGCTATAGTTTATTGCTCGAACTGTTCCCTGAACACGGTCCATCATCTTATATCTATCGTAGTCTGGTAGTCAAATTCCATTTGAACTCTTTCTTGTCGCTTGCAGTTTCGCTCATTTTCATCTGTTTGCCGAAAGTCTACTAGTATTCCTCAATCAGCCCTGGTTCTGATTTAAATGACGTAAGTAATTGATTTTACCTGACAACAAATGCCCACTATGATTCAACACACTTTTGACGTAATTCGTTGGAATTTTGAAAATTTCCGCAAATAAAGCTAAAAAAACGGTAGCATTCTCCGTGCTTTTATTAACGAGGCTTTAAACCATGAATGCCTTCTTCTCTAGCTACGAAAAAGAACAAGTTCAATGGAGGATCTTGCGATTGAATGATTTTTGTTTAGTAAGCGAACGCGTGTAATGATTCTTTTGGCAGGAGATTTTCGACGGTTCCCGGAAAAAATCGCCCCAGACTGCAACTGCAACAGAACAGATCGTGGTGCAACAATTTTGAATTGAAATGAATGATATATTTGAAAACAAAATTCAACCGTACAAACGAAATACACCAGGCGATCGTATGCCGACGGACGCCCGCTCAACCTCGGTCGAACCTTGCTAAAAGATCGTATCCTATGTTCCAAACTAACCGGGCAATCAGTGGAACACAGGTTTGTGTGCGAGGGACCGGCTCGGATCCCTTCATCTTGGCGGTTTGGGCCGCTCCGATTCTTTATCCTCGTTAAATGGGAACTTCGCCCCCATTACATTGCACTCAGAATAAATTTCGAAAAACGAAAACGAAAAAAAAATTTATAAAGTAAATGATGTTGGTTTGTCCAGTCGAAAATATGATCCTGGTTTTTTTAACGTTCTAATTCAGCGCGCCTGTGTCAAATCAGGTATTCAAATGATTAAAAAAATATAAATGAAATTGTTTTTTTATTTCATGATTTGCAGTAGTTTTTTAGGATATTTTTACGGATTCACACGTTTGAAAGGTTTATTATTAATGCAATCTACTTGAAAATTCGATTCTTTTTATTCAAAAATGGTTATTTCCAAAACCGGACAAACCATGATCGTTTTTCGGACAAAACATGATCATAATTTCTCATTGAAGAACATCGTGAAAAAACGTAAAAAAATTAGCCTTATGTTTTTATTAGCAACTAGAGACTAGGGGCTTTTTACATGTGATTTTCATGAAGAAAAATCGGTTTGCATTTACTAGTTGCGTTAGAACACACCAAATTGGACAAACCAACGTCATTTACCTTAATAGAAATTACGCTTTTTTTCGGTGTGGAATTCATACCCATGATGTTTGTCCTGCGCCACATTATTTCCAACCTACTACACTATTTTTGAGCGGTTGTTCCTGTTGCAGTTGTTTTCTGGGGCGAGTTGCCCCTATACCATATATCCTATATGACCTCACACTTTTGGCTGTAACTTTCCAACGGAATCAAATATCGAAAAATCCTTTTGAACAACATTTCTGAGGGCACAAGTTCTCAAAAATGCCAAAAAAAACGATTTTTTCAATCAGATTTTTTCAGAAAACACGTTTTAAATCACCAATCAATATGCGTGTAGCATTAGAGTAGTTCCAAATGAAGTCGTCCTAAAAATGCAGATTTTAAAAACATGTACCGTGTTGTCTCATATTTCGAACAGTCTCAAATTCCGAACACTTCATTTTTAAATGTAAATTTACTAAACTTTTATGTTATAAATAATTGAATAATGAAAACCCAGACATTCTTTGAGGTATAGGCTTCATTTTAACATCATTCACAGGTATCGATACAACCTATAATTTATAATATGGGACATTTGCAAAAAAAGTGACAGTCAAAACCAATGATAGAATGTTTGCGTTGGCAAATTCCGTAAAAAACAAGCATCGTTCATTTTTCAGTTTTTGTAGTTGTTTCAATTATTTTGTTTGTTGTTTTCACGTCAAGTGCTAGAGCATGTATGAACCTACAATAAATGGGTGAAAAAAAAGATGTTTCATGCAGGAATGTTCATTAAAATCAATATAGAAGTAGTGTTCGGAATTTGAATCAATTTTCTACGCATGATTCGAATTCCGAACACTTAATTTTCAATTGAAAATTTACTGAACTTTAATGTTAAAAATAATTGAATAATCAAAACCCTGACATTCTTTGGGTTATAGCCTACATTTTAACATCATTTACAGGTATCGATACCGATATAGCGCCCTTGGTCCCAAAGCTATAAGAAACAAATACAATTAATAATTACAAAAGCAAAATAATTTTTTTTTGTAAGTATAACATTTTTCCAAAAAAGACTAGCTAATTGTTTTTAATTTGTTATACTTAAAAGTTATATTTTTTTTAAACATTGCATTTTTGCAGTTCGGAATTTGAGACAAAAGTGTTCGGAATATGAGTCAGTGACAAAAATGGTGTTCGGAATTTGAGACAAAAGTTATTAAACATATTTTTAGTTTTTCACCATGAATATGTATTTATAAATCAATTTTATTGTAGTTAAATGAAAAAGAAGGCTCTACTGTATCCAAAAATCAAATTAATTTCACGAAAGAGTACCACTTTGAGCTTAAATGTTCGGAATATGAGACAAAATGGTATTTTTGATTCGAATCAAGGTTTGTATTCCGTTTGGGTTGGAGGAAATATGAGTTTTCCACAGAAATTGGGAATTTTCGACTGAAGCGCAACTTTTGAAAAGGACGTATCGATTCTATTAATTTATATAATGTATATCTCAAAAACTATGAGGCGTATCGAAATAGTGTTTTAGAAAGAGTTATAGAGTATTGATGTTAAAATGGGAAACAATATACCCTGAGAAAAAAATGAGTACTTTTTTCTATTTAAACCGTTTATTTTTACAGGCTCAGTTACATAAGTATAAAGTAGCCGAACTCCTTACTGTATTGTTTCTAGTATATATACATTTTTCCTTGATTCTAATGTTAATAATATAGGAGACCGATTACTCGCGGTCGACTCGAGTTTAGAAGGGTGACATATTTTCTTCAGGAAAAGGAGGGAATATGAGGATGTGTTGACAATGATCACACTCACACTCTCAATCACACTCATCGCACTCAATTCTTAAACCTATCTTATATCTAATATGTATTTACATTTCATTTTATTCTTAAGAAGGGATCCGATCTCTCACAAAAGAAAAGGAAAAGGAAAAAATAAGGATATAAGGACAATCACACACGAAGATCGATAGCTTTAAGGAATACATATATTTGGGACATGTAATCAAGGTCTAACCGAGCCAACACGTCTCTCATCGGCACCATGGGCTGCCTTCCTCGGGCCCGAAGGATGTCTTCTAAATTCGATCTGGCGACAAGATACAGCTCGCACGACCAAACAACGTGCTCGATGTCGTGGTAACCTTGGCCACAAACACAAAGATTGTTGTCGGCAAGATTAATAGAGTACTTTTTCTAATTTACAAAAAAAAATATTTTGCTATACCTGAAATATGTGTTTTCGATTTTTTTTAAATTTTCTCGTATAAAATAGAAGTCATATAGAAAATTTTAAAAAATGAGTCCAAGATGGTAAAACTATTTTTGACGAATTTTTGTATGTTAAAAATCATTTTTAGGCACAAATTATGAATCCTGATGTGATTTAAATAAAAAAGCTCTTTATCAATCTACTTCTAAATGCAGCCATTCTTCACTGCCATATGTCTCACCCTCGAAGCATAAGAAATACATGACATAAACCAACCGATCAATAGTGAATCGAAGATTTTCCAAAGCAACTTTCTTAATGGCTTCAAAGATTCCATCAACTGTTGACATGCTTGGGGTTTCCAGAGCGGAGTTCGTCGTTGACATCTTCTCGGCCATTTTGAAAGAGCATTATTTTTGTTAATCCCATTGTTTGGACTTTGCCTGTGCCATTTAATGTGCAAAACAATCTTATTTCATTTTTAAAAAGGAAAAGGCTGATTCAAGTATGCTTCACATCAAACACCACTCCTATACTTATTTAAAAATATCGAATATTACATCAATGGGTTTACCCGCAGGATAGTATGAGTGCTGCTCGGACTTTTATCCGACAAAATTTTGAAGTTTGTTGAGAAAGGAAGTAGAAGAAGCGGGCTTCATAGATAGATTTTGATCTTGTTTCATTCATGCCAGGATATGCTTCTCCAGTGATTTCAAGTGATAGCATTCAAAAAATCTATACCTATCCGTACTTTATGACTGAATTCTGTTATAGTACAGAATATGTACCAAAAATAAAAATTCATACCTACCCAGATAAATTTGAATATGTGGCAGCACAAGTCTGGAGACATCAAAACTTCCATTATCTGAAGAAAAAAACTCTTCATAGTAGTCCCGATTCTCTAAGCGATAAGTCAACAACTTTTTCAATGACCATGAGTTCGTCGAGGTCTTGCAAGAAAGTAAGAGATAAATATTTAGATTTCTAATTCCAATTCCATTGCGAATCGTCGATCAGGCAAAAAATAGAAGCGCGCTCAATCGAAGTTGTAAATAGTGCCATTGCTGCTGGTACAGTCAGTCTCGTTCAATACCCAGAGCAGTCAATTTGGTTTCATGTACATTTGCTCACGTTGATGTATGAAAACCGAAGAATACCGACTTTTCGTATTAATGTTGGAATATACATCCGTTTTTACGATTGATTTTAGTTTCCTGTGCGTCCGAAGCGACAAAACCTCGCAAATCACCAATTCCAGAGCTACGAAAAATTTCTACCAAAGAATTAATTCTCCATAATCTGATATGCAAATAGGATCCTGCCTTTTTTAGTCGATCGCATCGATGTGGTTCGTCAGATTCTCCTTTGTTATTCGAATAAATCTATGTCTGAAGTCTCTAGAATGATTGTTGATAGATTTGGTTAGACCGCTGCTGGTGGAAGAACATATCGTTAACAGTTTCAACGCTTCAGAAGTGGAGATTTTCGTATCGAAGCCAAAAGAGCACCCCGAAAACGTTTGAAGATGCAGGATTGGAGGCACTTCTCCACGAATATTCAAAATATTCTATATCGATGACGCATGATGGTAACAAATGGTAGAATATTTGGCTTCCATTGGGCAGGTTCCTGGATCGCTTCGAAAGAGAAGCACGGATAAGGAATCCATTTTGTACCAGAAACATAGGAAAAAGTAGCGGATAGTAACAGGCAGTACTTTCAGGAATGATGCTAGAACCTTTTCTCTATTTGGTTTTATTCGCATATTTTCCCGTATGTAAAGGATCATTATCCTATTGAAACGCAGTACAAAAGATAGCCATTAATTAAACCTACACAGGCACGGAACACAAAATTCGAACACTTAGTTGCATGACTATTATTTCGAAGAGCATCATCTAACCGAACTAACGATACCGATAAAATGTTCTCTAATATGTTCGTGTTATCATAGTTTTTCATAACTATGAGTGAATAAATGACACTATCCACTTCCGTCTTTTAACATTATTTTCAATATTTTTGACACTTGTCAATCTTGATAAATTCCAGATCCAGTAAATTTAAGATCTATTTAAAAATTTTACAATAGTTTTTTTTCTTTAAATGTGCATCTTTGAATATGATTTTGTCCCATTCAAATTCTATTGAGGCAAGATAAAACATGAAAATAGAAACTTCAAAAATATTATCGATACATACATACGTACGATACAGTACTATCGTACTCTGAATACAGTATACTTTTTTTCACAAACATATAATTTTAGCATATATGGTCGGTGTTAAGTCAGACCGAACCATGTGACTTTTTTATGATTTCAAGAAAAACGAGCTTGTAGTTTAGGGGTTTTCGTTTGTCATTCAAAACAATTTCGATACGTTATTCCTGCTGTACGCGTGGTTTTCCAAATCTGATCAATGCGGTACGTAGCTTACGAAATGCTTAACCTAATGAACCCTTTTTAAGAAACATTTCCATTTGTAATCAAATAAATCAGTTGTTGTCTTTTGGGTAATCGAATAAAAAAGCATCGATGCTAAGCTCCCCGAGAATTACCCGAAAAGCAAGGACAACTGTTATTTCTCAATGCATTCATTTCATCGATATTATCATTTTGTCTCTTATTCACAAAAATTTCAAACACTTGATTTTGTTTTTATGTCATTAATGTTTGGAGAAATTCGTATTCCAACTGCTACACTTGCCACTGTTTCAAACAAATAGAGCAATTTTGTAAACATTTTCGTTGCCACAAGTTGACATCAGATGAAATGAGAGGGTTTTATTTATTTTACTGCTATTTTTTTGTAGTAAAACATTCTCCAGCATTTAGCAACTAAAGATTGTATAATAAAACGTCGGGAAGTTCTCAAGATAACGTAGATATCATAGCTGTCGAACATCAGCAGGTAGAGTTCACGGTGCTGAGGGTTTTTATGTTACGATGTTTTTTTTTCTTATATTTTTAAATTGATTAATTCTGGGGCTACCATCGCATGCTGGTCACCAGAATCTGAAACAGTCGGAACAGTCGGAACAATATTCATACTGTTCTGGTAAGGATTTCTGTCGAGGACACCAACAAAAAATTAAACATTAAAAAAAATATGTGAAAATTTTATTTAATGCGAATTTGGTCATTTTTAAAATCATAGAACATAACATTGAACTGCGTAAAATGTTAGGATCTGAATTATAGAATCGATTGTTGCTTTTCATCTGTTACAATTTTGTCGTAGGTGTATCCTATCCTAAATTAGGAGCTCACATCATGAAATAAGTGTCAGCTGATTGTGTTGGACCTGTTTGGTTTCTTGTAAACGAATTTCATCTCCCGAAGGAAATCTCAGTCAATTCTTCAAATTTTGTTTCAACATTATTCTTTGATATTCGACTGAAAGTCGATTGTGTCGAATAAGTTTTAGTGAACGATATTCTGAAAATGTTGTTATTTCTCATAACCACGATTTTCTGCATTGCAAAACAAATGAACTGGTCCATCGTAGCCATTCATTAATACGGGAGAGCACGAATTTTTGAATCATTTCGGCCCTGGCAAGTTCTTTCCGGTGCGATAGTATTAAACATCGATTGAATGATTTCTTCTTATTACCTCCATACGGAAAGCATGTTTTTTTTCTCTCAAAACACCTTTCCCACCGGGCGGAAAACACCGGCGCCATCCTCCCCCAGACGACGCCAGTCGGGCGCGCCAAGCCGGGTCAATTTTCAATTTTTGGAAATTCGGAACGGATGAAATAATTTCGGATAATTGTGCTCATGTGTGCGTGTGTGTGTATGTTCACTCGCTACAATTTTTTCCGAGCGGTTTGGCTATTATTTGCCTCACCACTCCGTTGTTTAGTGTTTTCCCAAAATCCGAAACCCAGTTTCATTTGGGTTCTTTTTTTCTCTTGGGGTGTTTTTTCCCGCAATGGTTTGATTTGAAGAAGTTTCAGAAGGTGGTTATTTGGAGCTGTCTCCAGTGTGGGGTTAAGTGCCCAAGGCATAGGCGAATGAATTCTCTTGTGGGTTGCGGAATTGCTGTGATTTTTTTTTCGTCTGTTTTTACTGTGACCCCAATACTAGGCTAATTTGAGACGTTTTTCTCCCGTTTTATTTTCAGATATGGCGGCATCCGAAGCGGGTACCAGCATTTTGGAGCGCAGGGTGGACAGGACTCGGGGTTCCCGAGTCCGCGTAGCGCACTCGGCTATCCTTTCCCGCCTATGCATCAAAATTCGTATTCAGGTTATCACTTAGGGAGTTACGCACCTCCCTGCGCTAGTCCACCGAAAGATGGTAAGTTTTCCCACCAACGTTTTTTTTTTAGAAACCACAATTGAATTACATTCGAGGTCCGAGTAGCGGGGGCTCCGAGACAGGGAGGCTTATTTCAATTTGTGCAATTATCGTTGCACCTTTCTGCATATTGTACCAATCAATCATTAACCGAGTGGCGCGGGGAGCGCTTGGCCGAAATTGACCTCCGCTGGACACATGGTGAATTGAAGTTGATTGATTTTCATTAAAATCGATTGACTGGTCTTGTGCCCTCGGTATGCCACATCCGACTGACCCTCACGGAGTGTATTTTTCCCAGTAATACGCTTGCGCCTCCCGTTCCTAACCAGTTTCATGGGAAATTGGAAACCCGATACTCGAGCGTTCATTAAATTCCTCAAACTAGTTTTTCATCAAGCGAATTGATCGTTTCTATCTCGAACACACTGTTGGTCATCTCCGACAGAGGTTGCATGTTGTGATGGCATAGAATCCTGCATTTTGTGGTGATACTTGCCGAATTCTCGACGGTAATTTAACGGTCGTCTCCAGCGCGTCTGAACGGCAAGAAACGAACCGCCACGAGACGCGTTCAACGTGTGGAAAATCTCTCAATCGGATTGAAATATGCAGGGGAATTTAAATTTATAATGTGCCTAAAAACCAAAATGACAAAATTCGGTTCAAGCAGCGCTGTGTTGCATTTCTTGTTCCGCGATGCGGACCGCGTCTGTCACATCACACGCTCTCGTAGGTGGTATGGTCCGCTTCGCTTGCCTGATTACTATTTTGGATGTTTTTCATTGGGGCGGTTTTTGCAATACTCTGACAGAGAGAGAATCGTGAATCCTTTGTGGAAGTCTGTTTTTCGTTCTGCGGAAGCATATGCTCATGAATGCTGCATATTTACTATATCAGCCAGAAAGCGACATTTGGTCGGCCAGTTGGATGTCAAGTGACTGTTTGGGTAAAAAAAAGTGGCTTCAAGCGGGAAGAAATCTCTTAGCAGTAAGAGTACGAGCCTTGTTTCAATTGATAACAGTAAATATTATAAGCAGTATTGCCACACGTACAGATTTATCTGGAAAGGTACAGTTTTTTTTGTTTTTCTTTTTGAAACAGATTCTGTACGGTACAGAGTACAGATTTTCGTCAAAAAGTACAGATTGGTACAAATTTTTTCCATTTGTGAAATTTCTTACATTTGAGCAAAAAAAGATTAAGGTACATGACGGCTTTCACGCCGCATTATCGCTTGGTGATGCTGATCATAAAAGTTTTTACAATGAAATGATTGATCAGTTTCATAAGGACGGAGTTCCTTACAAGGAGCGTCTGAAAGGTTTCGCGTCGGACGGTGCGACGTATGTTTTGCACCAGATTACCAAATTGAATCTTTTGTTCACGGCTGAAAAAGCTGAATTCATGATGCTACATGAAGAGCTGATGGATTTTTATTTGATAATTTTCTCTAATATCTGCGAGGAATTTTGCGTTGTTTCAATGTCCAATGCTATTAAATTTGAAGATCATTTGAAAAGCGGCAAGAATTTTTAGGTTGGAATAGAAGCAGAAGAAACTATCAGAACAATGTACAGTGAAAGACAGATCATTCCAAAGGATATTTGTCGTAGTTTTTTATTTTGTTGAGCTGTTAAAGCAATTCATCTAGATTCAGAAAAAAACTATGTATGGGCATCACGAAACACACGGATGACTTGCTAATGTATGTAAATGTAGTATTAGTAGTAAATAAATGAGTGTTTTTTTCATGCTAATAAATTAGTTTTTTCTCTACAACGAATATTTTCGATGGTACAGGTTTTTGGTACAAATTTTTGGAAAAAAGTACAGATGAGAAAGTTTTTTAAACCTTCTGGTGCAGATTTAAATGTGGCAACACTGATTATAAGTTTTCATTTTGAATGCAGTTGAAACGAAACGCAGTGAACGGGTTTATAACGGTTCATTTTCTCAAATGGTTCACCCTCAGGTCACATAAACCCAAAAGTACAGGGATTACCACTCAGTGGCGCATTAGAGGCGATTGTAACCTGTAATTGCACATATCAACAAACGCTACACAAGTTAAAACAGAAAAATCACTGAAAATCTAATATATAATCATTAGAAAAGTGTGCAAAATACATGATCTAGTAAAATTGTTTCTTATAATTGTCCAATATTTGATTGCTTCAATAATCTAGAGGGTGGCCGTCCGCTACTGCTATTAATATCAGGGCTCTGCATAGTCATAGTCAACTGAGGATAGTCAGCTGACTATCCGACTGACTATATCCGTATTCAGTTATTAATAACTTTTGGTTTCTTCACGCAGTTTCTCCGCCAAAAAGAACAAAACAGTCAGTCGGGCGTTTAATCGCTATCTCCCTCTACCGACTCGACTATATCATTTCATTCTTCCCAGTCAAATTTTCCTCATTGCATTTTGAAGTGACTTCCCCCAAAACGAATTCGTTCCTCTCTTTCTCTCTCCCATGTATCTTTATGCATGCATCGATGTTTGAGTTCAACGTGGTTTGACATACATTACAGGTGAGCTAGATTCTTTTGTATCGTACACGAAAATTACTCACACGTATAAAATAGCGTGCAATGTGTGTGCGCTATTTTGCACGCTATTTACTAATACTAACGCGAGAACCTTTATAGTATACTTAATAAATGTTTAAGTTCGTTGGTTTAAGTTCACGATGGGTAGACAACAAACCGTCCATCGATGGGGTAACTTCTGTTTTGCATCAGAAATCATGTTTTCGTTCTTCTATATGGAAGTAAAACTAAGATTGCGTATGCGGGTATAAATTTTGTTCCTAGGGGATTAGAAAAGTGGATTGAAGTCAGTTGAATGAAGAGGCAGATTTGTATTCATTAGTCGTGCTAGTTGAAATAACCACTGACTAGACTAGTTCACCAGTCATCCTCGGTAGTCAACGCTAGTCAATTCATTTCCTAGTCAAGTCACTTTTTGTTGTGGGCAACTGCCGAAGCAGTTCTAGTCGAAACGAAGCTACTGAGAGTAGAGTCGGTCTTCATTTTTCTCCTTCGAAGATTTCGGGCCCTGAAATTTTTATTATTCACGCTCAATATGGAAAATATCTCATCTCCTTTGTGTGCTATCGTTTCGCTTCTCGTTTATTTGTCTCATTATTCACACTGAAGCGATGTTACCAATTGCCGTTTTCAGAGCGAATCGGAACATTCACTTATTCGAGCAGCTTATAGACAAACGACAACTTCTTTGTTGTATGGTGAGGAGAAAAGTTGTACAGTACGACAGCATGAGTAATCATCTACCGGCGTTGATGATGTAGTGGTAAGCGTGACTGCTATACTCTCCTATATCTTTTTAATACCACTACAGGGAGAAATTAAAAAGTTTTAGCCGAACGTTTACGTTACGTTTCAAACAAATGAAGCACATAGGTGAATTCACAGCAAATTCAGTATAACTGTAGTGAAGTGAGCGAAGACAGAAAATAATACGAAAGTCGTTGCCGACGTTCATTGTAAACCCCATGTTTTTGTTTTCTTATGCAATAATACATCAAAGGTGGTCTCTGAACGAGATCACATAACATTTCGGAATATCAGACAGGTGTTTTTTTTCGTTTATGAGTCATGATTTTTTTATAGTTAACATGTTTTCAGTTTTCAATATTCCTATGCTACTATACTACATCTATGCAACTAGAATCCAGTTTTTACGCAATTGTGATATTTTTTCAAAGAAGATCAACTCATCGGTTTCAAATTGATATATTGATCATCTGAATCGACCCAGTAATTCAAAAGTTATAAATTTTTGAAAAATGTTATTTCTGGAAAAAAGGGGAAAAATGTTTTTTCATACCATCGGTTAATTTTGAAAAATCGTAACTCAAGAACGAAAAATAACGCCTCGATAATTTTTGGAAATGTTATGTAAAAAATCAGCTTTCAAGAAAAAATATAAAAACATACATCGCACTTGGTCTCGAGACCATGTAAACTATAAAAATCAAATACAATCAATAATTATGAAAACAAAATTCAATTTTCCTGCAAGTGTAATAGCCTTTCAAAAAAAGTCTAGCTCATTGCCTTTAATTTGATATGTTGATAATCGGAATCGGTTCAGTATTTCAAAAGCCATGAATTTTCGAACAAAGTTATTTTTGGAAAAAAATGGAAAAAGTTGATTTTTCGGACCACCCTCAAATGGAAATGGTCACTCTAATTAAAAAAAAAAAAAAAAAAAAAAATACGGGTCTTATGTTTTGCGGTAAAGAACAGAATTACCGCTTTTCACAGAAATCTGAGAACCAGTATATCGGTTTGGCATGGAATGGCTATTAAGAGATCGTATAATAGAATGTATTTTATACCATTAGAAGCTAATTTATTTGAGGTTCATTCGCTCAGTTTGCATTGCCGTTTCATCGAAGAAAGATATATACCCGGGCCACGTTCACAAATTATTGATGTTACGTTTGGACAGTATAATTATTGCCAAATTTATGTTCTACAAAAATGTGTTCTCGCAAACTTGGATTCTTTTATAGTTTTAATTATCGATCTAGTGAGCGACCCGTTCAAGCCAAAGCCGACAAATTTCGTACGAATTTCACACGATTTTTTTTTCTGGACATTGAACCATTGACACCGGTTCGCAGGGTACGTACAGAGGAGAGGATCCTAAAAGGCCTAAGGCCTAAAACCGTACAAAATACAGTTCGGTCATAAACTCGTTCAGAAGCGTTGAGTCTTCGATCGAATTCGGTTTGGATAATTTTGAAGAAGATCCGCGTTTTACAGAAGAATTGTGTTCAGAGAAAAAAGTTAATTTATGGTTGAATGGATACTTCAACAAATAAAATTGTTGCAATTGTTGTGATGAAGCACTATTTGGGGTGGAATCATTGGAATCATCGTATTATTTCTCAAAGATGAAGATGACTGCCACGTTACTGTCAATGGAGTTTGCTGTCGTTCGATGATTACAGTTTTTTTTGTCCCAAATATTATCATTCAATCTGGCCGATAAGCGACTTCAGAAAGGCGTCCAATACGGAAATATTAGCAACGTTTGGAATTTTGGAAAGCAATATTATAAGGGTCATAGGTGTGACATCAACAAAAATGCTTGAAAATCTGGTGCAAAATTGAATGAAAAAGAGGTTTCAAATACTTGTTATCTAACACTGGGATTCGGGTTGAGTTAAGTTGTAGCAATAAATTAATAGAAATATACTGCTTTAAAAATGTATGCTGTTGGGGTAAGACCGCCACCCTTTGAGTGGAGTAAGTTAGTTCCGCTAAAAACGTTAAGGCCATCTAAAAAGAAGAAAAGAAAATACATGCCTGAAAACACAACATTCTTCAAATTCTATTGAAAATGAAAATGTATATTCACACCTGGCATCCCTGGTCGCAAAGAACGAACACAAAATGGCGAATGTTTTGATCAAGATGCTGAACGATAGGTGTTTCGTTCTTGACACTTTCAGGACACGACGTGAGACGAGTAGCGAGACGTAACTTTCAGAATTATTTACTTTTTGTTTGGGTTTGTGGTTATGGTATCATATTATTGACATTGTGGTCCACCTATAGTACAACGCCTTGGTTGTGATTATCGAAACACCAATACCATCAGCTCGGCTTTTGAGTGTCGCCCTATTCTGACATTTCAGCAACAGGACACTCACCAAGGAGCTCAGTTTTCTACTGTCAAGTAGAAGCTCACCATGTGTTAGTGTTGTGATAATAGTCTTCTCACTCTATTGGACTGGCTTTGGGAAGGTCACCAAAGATAATCGTAGTACAAAATTGTTGATTATCTTTAGGTGAGTACCATCATTTGATTCTCACGAAAATTTCGCAGCTCTGAACATACTGCCTGGTAGTTTTTGAACAATTTCCGGGGTGGGAATTTTGTGCTTCGGTTGTCTGACATGTTCTCTTCAGTTTTATTGAGGAATACTGATCAATTACGGAACACATACTGAAGTAAAGGAGCAATTGAACTGAAGGATTTTCGGCGAAAGTGGAATTTGGTAACCGAAAAATGAGAACAGTGAATGTGCCAAAAATAAAATTGTGCCTGGATTTTTACGTGTTTAACCATTATGACCCAGTACACAGTCAAATTCGGTTCGGCACCTTTTGCGTTGGTGGTAACCGTAACTTCAAAAAGCCGCATCCTTAAATTAATTCTCCTTTTCGCCTTTCATCCTATCCATCCCTACAATCGTCACCTAATGGTACATTCAAAAATGCCTTCCGATGTCGGGGACCAATCCAAACGACGCGGCGATTGCCATATCATGACATTAGGGATTTCGAAATGACACGATCGCTCTTCACACAGCGTGGTCTGTGTGAAGCCAGCCGCGCGACTCTATTACCATTTCTTTGAAGCCTTTTTCTGGCTCCAAAAGGCGCCTCAAAAAACGCCATCCGCTTTCGATGGCGGCACACACAATACCCACAATGGCACTTTGGAACCTGCGCCGCGACAGCAGCATCATCATCACATCACAAGGGTCAGTTGCTAACAATCGGAATTCATGGATTCAATCGCGCGTCGACACTCTAAAATGGTGGCTTTCAGAAAGTCTTGCTGCTTTTCCTGTTCATCACCCCTCACCACCCTCCGATTATCGTATTTGTGATCTATTGGACTAACCCCGTTCGGGGCGACGGCGGCGGAAGCGATTCTGTCGTCGTCGGGCCGAGACGAGGGTTGGAATTAACGAAAAACGCGCTTTTCCCGCGGCACCCTTCGCTTCGCTTCGGTGTGTGTTATTATTCAAATGTAAATTCAATTTTCCATTTCAACGCCAGTCAGCCGAACAACGCGCGGGGAACGCCTCTTCTTCGGCATCTAACCCCTCACTCTCTAAGCTGGTTGGCTAAATTTGGGTACCGCTGCCGAAAAGCGGGCGCTCTTTTGTCATTTTCGCTTTCCCTTCGGCTTCCGGTTGGCATGCCTGCCCGGGGGTGAAAAGTTTGTGGCACTAAAAGCATATGATCGTTATTAGATGGCGCGGGGGTAATGCGACCGTTCATATGCTGTTATTAGAGCCGCTTTCCACCCACCGGAGTAATCCGGAGCATATGCTTCTTGTTTTTACCGGGGGTTACCGGGGGGTGAGTGCATGCGCACGCGTCTCGCTGGATGGTGTCCTCTCTGGAGAAGGAGGCGAAGCTTGCGGGCTCAGCTCGGCAGGGAGTTGATTCGATAGGTGGCAGTTAGGCGACACTATGCCATGGTCTGATTATTGCTTTGATGGGGTGCATATATTCGTGTTTTTGGATTCGTTGTTTTGGCAAATTGTTGCTCAAACAGAGCTGTATCGTGTATAGATTTATTGTTCTATTTGTAAAACCAATTCTAAATTGGAGAGTTTGTAATAGAGGGTTTCATAGCGAGAATGGTTAATGAAGAAGTTTCCATATTGTTCATTTTACGAATCAACATTCTAATTTGTGCTTTTATTTTTTGGAATCTTCATTATTGATGATATGGGATTGTTACACAGATTGATACGTTTTTCGGTGAACTTCTCTCGTTTTTTTTCCAAAAACATTTATTAATCAGACTCAATTACTTATTATCTAACGTTTACAGAGTCAAATTTCACCTTAAAATATAACCTATTTCCTATATACTTAAGACTAACAATTTAATAATAACTAAATCTAACACTAACTAATCTAATTAACATTGGACAGGATTAGGATGGAGCGAGTGGGGTAGTTTGGTTTGATGAGGAGGGAAGGAATCAAACTGAGATATCATTTCTTTTGAGAAATTGGTAAAGAGGAAGCATAAGGTTGAGGTCGCGACTAGCTAAGATGTCTCTAACCGGTAAGTCAGATTGCCTTCCTAGTGCCCTGAGTGAATCCGATAGATGAGCCCTGGCAGAATGAAAGTTTATACAAGACCAGACCATGTGCTCGATGTCATGATAACCATCACCACAAACGCAAATATTAACGGGTGTTAAATAAAAAAAATGAGAATTTTTTCAATACCTTTCAGTAACTCAAATAAAGAGCGTAAAATTTTCTTTCTCCAAGAAAATTACTCTTTGGGCTCCCTAGAAACAGTAGACGTGTTTGGTTTTGCTAGTTTGAATTTAGTTAAAGCAAAGATGGCGTCGAAACAGCACGTGCTCCGAGAACGCATTGTACGGTTCTACGAAACGCATTTCCAGCAAGGAAAAAAGTTCACGGTGGCACATTTTAAGGAAGAAAATGTACCTGTCAGTACGGTATATCGTATTCTGGGTTCCCTGAACGTAGAGCGGAAGGTCGGAAGTGGTCGTCCGGTGACGATAATGACGAAGCAGAGGAAGACATCGTTAAAGAAGCTGTTTGACAACAAGGATGCAACCAGCCTGCGTGACGCCGGTCGGAAATATGGCTGCTCCCATGTATTGATCCATCGGACCCTCAAGATGGAAGGAATCGTCTGCAGGAAGAAGACGAGGTCGCCGGAGTACACACGGAGGAGCAGATTGAAACGGTTAAATCACAGTGTCGGTGGGTGACCAAAAAAATACCGCGGGACGCCTGTCGTTCTGGACGACGAAAGCTATTTTCCGCTGTCCAAAACGCATATTCCAGGAAATGATAATTACTACTCCAGCGACAAGTCATCCACACCGCCTGAAGTGAAATGCATGTTCAAGCACAAGTTTGAAAAAAAGGTTATGTTGTACATCGCCATTTTCGACCGGGCATTTCAAAGCCTTGGTTTAAGCCGAGCGGTCTGGCAATCAACCAACAAATCTATCGAGAAGAGTGTCTCGATAAAATCCTGCTGCCGTTCCTGAACGAGCATCACGCGGATGGGAAGTACGTCTTCTGGCCGGACAAGGCGTCTTCCCATTACGCCAAGAAGACGCTGGCGTATCTTGAGGAGAAAAAGATACCGTTCGTGCCGAAAGATCGTAACCCAACAAACTTGCCCCAGTGCCGCCCAATAGAGGATTTCTTTGACTCACTCAATGCCCTAGTGTATGAAAACAATTGGAGGGCCAAGGACACGAAGCAACTGACTACAAGAATCCGGAATTGTATCCGGAAAATAGACGTGAGTGCCGTACAACGTTCTTGTGAGAGCATCGCGACAAGGTTGCGTCGAACAGCAGACCACGGCCCTTACTCAAACATTCACTGACATTTTTTTGAAGAAAATACATTATGTTATTAATAAAAAAATACTGAAATCGATGAAAAAAAATCCGTGTGTTTGTCGACCTTGGGAATAATTGTATGTAACCAGCGACCCATCTTATCTTCACTTCAATTGTGTTGCCAATTGGAGAGTACACAAAAAATCATAATAGGTTATTTGTTGCTCAAAAATGGTGCATTCTAAGGCCCTGAGCTTAGCTAATGAGTCCGCTTTCTGAAATGGAACAATGGGCTGGGACCCAAGCTAATGTAATCCTACAAGATTTTTTATACTAGTCTACCCAAGAGCTGTCTTATTCTCATAAGAAAATAACATGAAGCTCTTATAGGTTTTATCGTACGGATAGCTTCTATTGAGCTGAGGCTATCTAAAAACATAAACTAGTGATCAATCGGTTCTCTCGTTTAATATGATTCTTATTCGAAGTCCTAATATAGTCTTAGTTTTTCATTCAACATGACGATCTTTTTTTTCGGATACTATTACTTTTCATTCGTGTTCAATTGCTGTACCATTTCTCCGCACTGCGCGAAGAGATATCACTGGAAATTAATCTCAACAAAAAAAAAGAGGGAAGCTTGACACTCAGAACACACGCATGCATCTTTTTCGGGAAACAAAAACGAATCCCTGCCTACACACATCATCAATCTGCATGATCAGATCGTGAGGCTCCGAGAAAAAAAAAACTAATTTATCCCGAGTTGCCCTTGATCACCTTTCTCGGTACCACACGACGCCGAATCTCATCAACGCAAACGGTACTCTTCAAGTACACATCAAAAAACAACAACAGATCCCCATATCCTTACTGTTCCTTTCCGATACCGTACCGAGGGCCGACATCACCGCCGTATCTTGGCGAATTCCAAAACCAAAACACTATGCTCGATGATCGGATTCTGATGGGTCGGTCGGCAGGGTGGTGGACGGCGACGGCACTTGGGTATGGGGATGTACGCCGAGATTACGCGTTACTCATGCTGATGTTGTCGCTGGCTACCGTTGGGGCTTATGCGTGGTCTGGGTGTGTGTGTGTGTGTGTGTGTGAAAAACTGTGAACCGGTGCGGAGCACACGCATGCTGGAAGCGAAGAATCGCAACGGAAAACCACGCGGCAGCAGCACCAGCAGCACCAGCAGCAGTGAAACGCGTCTGTATGTTGCACATAAATTAACATTTTTGATTAAATACGCTGCGTTTATGCATTTTATTCATTAAGTCAATCGGCCAGTGTAGGTGATTTTTTTGTTGCTGTTGTTGCTGTTGCTCTTGTCGTTGGGGAGGCTCGTTCACGGGTGTTGGGTTGCGGCTACTGTGCGCGGTAAGATTGCTATCAGCGGACTTTCATCGAGCATTCTGCTGCCCGTTGATGGCAAACACCACGGAACGGTTCTAGTGATGCGTTTTGGGCCGGTAGGGTATTGCTGGGCAAACCGTTCGACCGTAGCCTCGCAACAAAGTGCACTTTGTATGTGACGTCGTTGTCATCATCATCATCATCAACAACAACAAAAACAACAACAGTAGGTGAATGTAATTATTCCGGAGGTGTGCTGCGGCATTGTATCGGTTGTTCGTGCGAGAAGTTCTCCGACGTATCAACGCATGCACCTGGATGGCCTTCGAAGGTTACACTGATTGTGGAAATGTGTTTAGCTTTGAAGACAACAACGAAAAAGTGTAAACGAAGAGTTTTTAAGTCGATGAAATCTGAGAGGATTGTCAGTTATTTTTTGTTTCTAATGTTTCTCTAGTGGCTCCCATGACCGAGCCAACCAATGTCTAACAAGCTGTTCGAAGGTGCACAAGGCCTTCGGATAGAAGTCATGTAACTGGAGGTATTTTCCAGATCTATACTGGCGATTCTCTGTGTATCCGAATATTCTCGAACGCAAAATAGAATAGCTTTAACTCTTGAAAAAAAATGGTGTAAAGACTTCTAAAATTTGATGTTTTTCATAAATCAGATCTATTCAAGAGTACATTGAAGTCGCTTTTTACGCGGTTTCAGGAATTGACGCGGTTTTTGTTACACGGATTTTGGAAACCGCGTAATTTTTAACGTGGATTTCGGAATTTACGTGATTTTTTTAAGCGGCACGTATCAACGGCGTAAAAAGTGACTACAGTGTGAACAGATAGTTGAGTCATTTGCCAAAAAAAAAAAAATTAAAAAAATAGTTGAGTCATTTGCCAAATTATGATGTTGCAATAGTTCACCTCCTCCATGTTTGACTGTTGGCTTCAAACACTCCCTTTTTTGGTCACGAAATCTTCCAAACAAGGAAATAACAACTGTATGCAATGTTTACATTCGATAAAGTGACAGGAACGGGTCTTTTAGATTAAACGCTGAAGCAATTTTTTTTAATAATTTCTACAAAGGTGAACTGATTTTTATTTTTAAAAAACGAAAATGAAGTTTATTTTAAGACATTTTCGATAAGCCTACTCTTTTTTTCGTTAACGCCTTTTAAACGGTGAACAAAATTCCTCATTCACAACTCTAACATTACGACTTCGATGCTGTTGAAAATCTGATTTATTTCTATTTTAAGTTCCTCCAAATTTTGTGGCTTATTAACATAGCAACGATCCTTCACGTACCCCCAGAGGAAGTAATCGAGAAATGTTGAAATTCTTACCAAAACAGGAAAAAGATTCATATGAGCTCCGGTTGCTCGAGTAATACGCTTTCACTAAAAATACACGTTCTTGTAAATTATACTTCTTGACACTAAAAACCATCCGATCAGACTGAACGAGTAGTCGAATATTATCGTCCCGAAGTGGGGGATGCAGTGTTACCATTGACGGAGCGTAAAAATTTTTGTATAAGGAGCTATTCGATTTTTTTTGCGTGAGCGTTTAATCTGAAGACCCTGTACACAACCAAATGTCACTGATCATATTTGGGTATATTTTGGTGTATAAACTTATCGATTCATCTGTGTTATGTTCGTCTCGAATATAAAGGGAAACTTTGGTATTCTTTGTTTGAACGAAAAATACTTGAAACCGCTTTGCTAAATCGGTGGAAGGCAGCAAGGCAGGCCTAATAGATCCCAGTATGGAATATAGATGACTTTATATTGAAATAGAGATTATATTGGAGATTGCTATAATTCTTCAAACATTTTCAAACATTTTAATACACTGCTGAGTAGGTGAGCGGATCTTTCGGAAATTAATAAATTTATAACACTCCTTTGCTGATTTTCCCAACAGATCCTACTAAAGCATAAGATTTAATCACAATATAGTAAATGTGGGTTGCATGAGTATGAATTTACAATATGAGAACTGTATGTTGAGTATCTGATGTAAACCAAAGATGAATATTATTCGACATAGACTCTCTCTTTTGGTCATAACTTCGCTGCAAATAAATTCCCAGCGGTATTTGACAATGTGGAAGATAGGTCAGAACCTCATCTATCGGATTCTATAGCAAATTTAATTTGGAACGTTTTTGGAGTCGAGTCATTAACTAAATAAAAAGTTGATAAAGAGAAATCGATCAAGTCACTTACACCCCTTGCATTCTAAGCCCATCAATTATGTTTTCCATTCAAACGTAAACCTCTAACATTTTTGATGGATATTTCACTATGCCTCGAATGTCGGCAACCGTTGAGGGATTTATTCTTGATTATATAAAAAAACAAAGCTTGTCAAAAGCTAAGCAACGACACGATCTTGACGTAAAGATGGCAACACTGCTCTAGACTACTTTTGTGGGATTACTTTTAAAAAAACACTTTTCTTATGAAAACATTATCTCCAAAAATATCTTCAAAACACTTCACATAATGCACTTCTCATATTCAGACCAGACTTGTCATCTAAAGTACACACTAAAACATCTGGCCTAGCTTTTGCAAATAAGACAAAAACTAGTTCTGCGTTCATTTCACAAAAATGCAAATATAGATTTTCATATTCTGGAACATTATAAAACAGAAGCACCATAGACATTGATTCCTTAACACGCTTTTGCATAAAAACTAACTATTCTTTAGAAAAAAAAATATTAGAATATATAACGCAAAAATTACTCCGATTTTGCTCAAACCTGTTATGTTTCTGTCTCATCGGAAAATTTCAGATCGATATTTTTTATTTTCTTTTTTGACTGCACGTTTTCGGATAAGGGTGTTCTGAAAAATCGATTGTTAACTTTTTTTTTGTAGCTTTGTAGCTTTTGAGTCAATGCAATGATTTTCAATCCTTTTACTGAATTCACTTGAGAGCTTTTCACTCAAGTGGATTTAAAAAAAAACACCTCAAATGTCTAGCTTTTAGGCAATAATGTTTAAAAAACAATATATATATGAAAAAAAAATATAAATATGAAAATAGATGCAAGATTTTTCGAATGTTATGTAAATAGCTTTGGTGACCCATAATTGTTTGGCGGAAATTCCATTCCACGAATTCTTCAGTTTTGAAAACAACTACGGTTCAACCCTTTTTCTTCAGTATGTGCTCCGCAATTGTCCAGTATTCCTCAGGTTCAGGCCTTAGTTCCGGAGTATTTGCTGGTTTTATCACCTTGAGAGCCTCTGTGAATTCACTACTCTGCTGAGCGTTTTAGCGCCCATGTTATGCAAGTACACCACGTGTGAGACTCGATGTGGTACGGCAAAGGGTTAAATGAAGTCTGTTTTATTCAGAATTTGGCCGCACAAAATTTGTAATTTCTCAATGAGCAATTAAAGTACAAATTCGGTAAAAATATTTTTGTAGATTTGAACAATAAAAAATATTCCTCTGTTTTTCTGATGAACTTTTGAACTTTTCGCTGAACACCTTCCACCATATTCTGCACAGTGACATTGTCAATCGTATCAGCCATCTTTTTTCACAACTTATCCATATATCATATGGCGTTTTGAGTGGTTTTTCCCCACTGTGATGGCAGCTGGCTATGTCGAGTCAGAATTTCACGAGACCATCGTGTGGTCGAATGAACGGCAAAATTATGTTCTGAAGAAACTTCTCCTTGTGAAGTTGTCTAATTATAAGGTAAATGATATTGGTTTGTCCAGTCGAAAATATAATCATGGTTTGTCCACTTTTTTGAATGCTCTTATTCAGCACACCTTTGTCAAATCAGGTGTTCGAATGTTTCACAACATATAATTAAATTTGTCCTTTTCATGATTTACAGTAGTTTTATAGTATATTTTTACGGATACACATGTTTTAAAGGTTTATAAAATCCACCTTCTATTGGTGTCTATTTTTACGGATACACATGTTTTAAAGGTTTATAAAATCCACCTTCTATTGGTGTCAATGCGCCCCTCATTTGAGCTAACTTTCAATCAATCACCAGATGATTATTTGGCACGTATTCAGACCTTTCTGGATTATAACACTTACAGATATTGTAAACATCATGCTTGCACACCATTTATACCAGATTTACATAGCTAAACCATTCAATTAAGGCATTTCGATGACCTCAATTCTGATCATGAGTTGTCCAATTCTCTAATGTTGTTGAATCCACATGATTTTATGGCAACCGTCTGGCGCGCTGCAGTTTTTTGTGTCCTTCGCGCATAGTAGAAATAAAGTTTCTCTATGTTGAGTGTGTTGAGGTGAACACTTTTAAAATGCCCAAGAAAAGGCTATACTCTGAAAAAAGTCTAAATTATGAATGGATCAATATGATGACATTAAACTCAAACAATGATAAATGCAACATCTACTTGAAAATTCGAATTTTTCCATTCAAAAATGATGATTTCTAAAACTGGACAAACCATGACTATTTTTATTGGACAAACCATGATCAGAGGTGGTAAAACCATGATCATAATTTCTCTTTGAGTAAAATCGTTAAAAAACATAAACATTTGAATAATTTCAACGCTTTATGGTAGTTTTAGCAACTAGAGACTATTCAACAAACCCAAACTCGTATCGATTATACAATATGTGATTTTCATGAAGAGAAATCGATTTCATTTACTCGTTGCGTAAAAACACCCCAAATCGAGCAAACCAAGATCATTTACCCTAGTTGCTCCAGTGATGAAAAACCTTTGGTTTCCTTCCACAACTACAGATGCTTTGCCGAATCATCGACTTGCGAGCAAATTTAATTGCAAAAAGCAATTTGAACTTACCCGGAGAAACTCTCTTACGTTTTGAGCAGCGATTTATCCACAGTTTATTTGTACATAAGTTTCATAGTCCATAAAAATTCAACCGTTGTACTTGGTCATAACATTATCGCAGATTTTTTTGCATGGTTTCCGGCAACCAGTGTACTATTGGGATGTTTGCTGACAGGGTACGACCGAAATCCTTCTCGCATACAGATTCGTCGAACTTAACTGTGCGCCGCAGTGAACCTTTTCGCCAAATCACGCCTGGAGGTCCCAGGATTGTTTCGGACTGCCCTGTTGCTCCTTTGCTCCTTTGCTTTGCTCCTATATTCCGGTCATGCGTTCCGCTTCCATGTTTGGTTTGCTTTACGTGATCCAACATAGATGTTTCCTGGTACCGTTTGAACACGGTATTCGCAGTCGATTTCGGAAATTTGAGAATCTTGGCGATTAATCTTCCTGACCACGTTGGGTTTTCAACGTGAGAATAAAATAGAATTGTAACATAAAATTTTATGATTTGAAACATGCGATATGTTTTGAATGAATCGAGATTTTAGAGGGACTATTTTTCTTAGAGTTGAGTAGTAATGATGGTTTCAGGCTAGATAATAAGCCAATCAGCTGATCTTTTACATGGGTTTCCGAAGAAGCTATTGCCGCAAAAGCACTCCAAGCAAAATTGAATAATCGGGGACAAAAAATCGAAACATTTTCGACAACATAATTCAAAAAAGAGATTGGATTGATGAATTCACACAAATGTCAGCATTTTACAAGTCCGCGTTGTAGATGAAGCGGTCTTTTAGAAATATCTAGCGATCAGGATTGCCTGATGTGAAGAAAAGTCTTAATTTTTTCGATCCATTTCAAGAAGTCGCAAGGCAGTGACATTCTTCGTCTAACTTTTGAAAAGGTATAACGTAACATTTACGTCAACTCGAGAAAAATGAAGCTGAAGACCGGAACATTGATCCGCGAATTGTTTTAAACGGAGTCAATGGATAAATCACGTTGCATAAGAATTTGAAAATAACTAAAAAAAAAATTTAAATAAATTGGGTTCCTCCTTTCTCCACCAGACTTTTTATGGGAAATAACTATTTTATATTCACGAACCACTGATTTTTTTTAACAGAAGAATTTAGTTTGATTCTTTGTCTAACAATACCAATGTTTAATCATACTTTTGCATAAATGATTATATACCTACATACCTACATTGAGGTACATATTTGAATCTCTAATATTGTTCTCTTGAATCTCTAATATTGATCTAAAGAATGATTCTGTGTAAATTCCCAACAAGGCAGGAAAGGAAACCATCATCCTTAGGTCGTCGGGAGTCTTCCGGAACAAAATTCACGACGAGTTAGAATTTTGAATAGCCTTTTTCGCATGCAATACCGTAACTCAGTTTCGCCTGAACCATCCTTTTCGTCGTTGCACTTGCTCCTCTCGAGAACACCAACTGCAAGTGGCCAGCCAGTTAGTCATTTTGACAGTTGGACAGTTCATCACTCAGTGCGGCACACTCGGCCTTCTGACATTCCTCCCATCCGCACGTCTTTTCGGAGCCAGACTAGCCGTTCTGCTGGTAAATCTATGCGTAGTATATGGTATACATGTTGAACTAGTTATAACTGTGGAAGCGGTCGTTCACGTGCCATTTCGTTAAAATGTTATGATGCGGTGCTGCGGTCAGTCAGCTGCTTCCTATGGCCAAACGAGGAGCCTCCGCCGAGCTTTCGCAGCGCTGCTATCGAGCAGAGGTCATTTTTACGACTTCAATAGCCGACACAATGAGTGCAATTTATCATTGCTTGTTTACTGCCGCCCAGGTGTAATATCTCTTCCAGTGGGCAGCTCTCTTTCTAATGCAGAAGCTAAAACAAACCGTGTTAAAGTATCTGTCCATCTGGTTTGGGCGTGGAAGCGCACTTGAAGAAGAGTACACTGGTACTGCTGAGCTAGTTATGGCCCCTCTGGCGGGGAGGATTATCGCTAGATGCACAGAGAGAACCCGGTTAGACCCGGGAGGCAACGTCTGTGCAGAAGAAGTCCAGGTTTGGGGAGTTGGCGTTTTGTTGGTTCTGTTTTTTATCGCTGTCTGCCCGTTTTTTTATTGTGGGCATGCTTTCGGGACCGCTGCTTGCAGTATTTCGCAACGCCCGCTAGAGACTGTGGTGCCGCAATTTATTGTGGGATCCACCATTGGGCCTGCTTTTGTACAAATTCTTCATGCTTAATTTAATAACTAATGAGGTGTTAATACCATGCAATTTATTTTTGATTTATTTGAAATTTATGCAACTGCTGGTGGAGTGTGTGCTGGCGTGGAGCAGACGACACCAAAAGAGCATTACATTCGTTGTAACAATTTAGATTACTTTTTTGTTTCAGAAGCAGTTGTTTGACATGATATATTTATTATTGAATGTTTTAGATATCGGATTGCGTAACATGTGTTGAAAGATTTCATCGTAACGATTAGACTCGACTTGTTCAGTTTTATACTACGAAGACAAATCATTCATCGGGATGATACCATAATCATTAAAAAATATGAAATACTATGAACTTGACCCTGAATTTATCATACTTTAACATCGCGCCAGGGGTAAATGCATCGAAACCACACACTTCAGTTCGGTTCAGATTGACACGCGAAGGTATTCACGCTATTCAATCAATCAGCCAACTACAGGTACCTGTTCCAGAACACCTATATTCGATTTCGGAAGTCAATTGCATCAGCCCAGATTCACACGCTCTGTGGCTTGCTTTTTCAGTTGTTTCACGAAACTCTACACAGGTCTGTTGCATTATGCGGAGAATTAAGACAACGCATAACTCCTTCCGCTTGATAAATCAGGTCATCCTGTTATGTTTGATCGATAATGTATGCACTGTGGGAGGAGATACAATATTGCATCACACGCTCACACGACACCTCTCAACTTTTTTTTTCTCACCTTTTTCTTGCAGATTTCCTCTCGGACAAAATCGAAGACACCGGTCTGCGGGTGAACGGCAAGGGCAAGAAAATGCGTAAGCCCCGCACCATCTACAGTTCCCTACAGCTGCAGCAGCTCAACCGAAGATTTCAACGAACGCAGTACCTAGCGCTACCGGAGCGGGCGGAACTGGCGGCCAGCCTAGGACTAACTCAAACGCAGGTAAGTCCCCGGCAGACCATGAAAAGACCCCGCAGCACCAGTCAAGTGGCGAATCAATTTTTCTCTCAGTGGAAAAACGCAGCGGGAGAGTTACCAGCTTCTCGCCTTAATTGCATTAGTCAAAAACAAACCGAAAAGCGGCAATTTATTCGCGGGGGGTTTGTTTATTAAATTTATTAGGGCACAAATCAAATTCGACATAATATATTTCGTGTTTTTTTGCATTGCACGCGCTCCATGATGCGGGGTAGCAACAAAAAAGTTTGTGGAATCACTTTTACGATTCAGGAAACTTGCTCGGGTCCACAAAAAAACATCCATGCCAATATTGAAACTTTTTCCATTCCCTGGAATACCCCGTTGCCGTTTCCTGCCGTGTGGCGAACACAGCTCAACAAAGACACCACATTTTTCTAGATTAGCTTTTTAAACCCGTACCACCGGGTATCACTCAATCAATGTCCTGGCGTGACGGTTTGCCTGGAGGGGGGGGGGAGGTCTCTGTGCCTCTCTCGGTTGGCGTGTGTTGGTGTGCTGCTCGAGTCCTGGTACTTGAGTTTTTCCTTGCGGTTTCCCGATGCTTGCTACTGGAAATAGGAAAAATCAAACAGCATACAGAACAGACAAAATGCTTGACTTTTATGGGAATTCAACATGACGTCAACTGATTGGGCGTATCTCACCCCCCTCGTGTTATCGTTGTGAGCAGGGCTGTGAGGATATACACAATTCTTTGAGGATTGTCGTCCACTGCACACACCATATTTTTGTGTTCCTTCATTCATTTTTTGGGGTTTTCATTGTTTGGTTTCGTCGGAGGGGTTCCGTCTCCGAGCCAATTAGACTCTGTCGAAATAGTTTAGGGTGCGTGCCGTTCACAATTTAGGGGAGGATTGTGTTTGTGTGGGTTCAATTGTAGATTCAACCGAAACGGGATGCAGAAGCTACAGTAATAAATCACTTAACTTTGATAAGCGAGCCCGGTTGCTTGCCGCTTGCATCCATTAACCCAAATTCGTTTCCTTTCGAACATTTACCGCATTCGCACCGAACCAAATTCAATTAACCCGCCCACTTTCAATGAGCTCAAAAGTTAAGATGATGCTCTAAGTCATCGTGCGTAACTCGAAACGATCTCCAATCGAACGCGGTCTCCGCACAAACAAGTTCATCCTTTCAGCCCATGCCTCTTTACCATATATTTGCCGTACATTCACTTTGAGTCAACAGTCAAAACCCCAAAACGTGAATCCGCTGCGCGCACATTAATCCAATGATAAACGTTCTGTTGTGGCATTGCACCCTTCAAATAATTTATGGCAGTGCGCTCGATCTGTTCGGATCTGCTCTCGGAACAAGGGGGCGGTGGGACCGGGTGGTGTGGGCGGATATTTTAATGTTTGTTTTTAAGGTTTCCCAGGAACACAATTCGTGTGTGCGCGTGTGACAGTAGTAAGCTTGCAGCAGCGCTCACTGTCTAATTCAATTTAACCCAATAAAAAACGCCACGATTCTGGAGATTCCGGAGAAGCGCGTCGGTAGAGCTATGGCTAGAGGACAATCGCAACCGGAGCATTGTTTCTCTCTTTCGCTCACTTTCCGTGCCCAAAAGTGTAGGGGATTAAATGGGCTGAAATTGATGATCGAATCTTCTTCGGTTCGGTTCTTCGGTCGATATTCCTCCCCTCTAACCGAGACAAAAGATACATTTCTGTGTGGTGGCCATGACGAGAAGCACTCCTGCGAGCCTTTCGAATACGCCAGTAAATGGAGTACTTTTGTTTTAGCGTGAGAAAATTTCATTTTCCCAAACCGGGCCACTCGAGGGCCGTTTAAATCCAGATAGAGAGGTAATGGGGCAACGGGTTGAAAGCCGGCAATGTTTAGAGTTTACCTAAACTGCAGTAGCTTTCGCGCTAGAACCGGCTGCTATTTGCTGAGCCCGCATAATGACAGCTCTGCAGCACTGGGGAGATTTGATCAACCCAGAAGTGTTCTTTCTTTCTTTCTTTGTTTTTAAGAGGCTTTAAACTTTGCAGTTCATTCGCCTCTCCAGAAGTGTTTATGGAGATTGTCCATATATGCAAATTTCTATGCAGCTCGTCGAACCATGAACGACCCAAAAGCAGCGTTCCCGTTATGTAAAAGTTAAATGATAATTCCACAGACAAACACCGTTTCAATTCTACCCAATTTAGTTTTTTTTTTGATTGCATATCAACTAGATCAAAATGTTTCTGCAAAACATTACAACAATTTAAAATACAAAATTGTTCATCGAAATTTATATTCCCACTGTTAAAGCTCACTTCATTGACATTCGACCCATTTGTTTAGTGGAACATGAGTTTGAAATGGACTCAAAATCTAGTTTATCGTGGTTCACGCAAATCACGGACAGCGAACAGTAGAATTGAAATTTTCTCACGAAATTTGACTCGCGAACATAGGGAAATGAGTATTAGTAGCATTGCAAAGAACAAGTTTGCGAGAAAGGGTTTGCTATATTCATTCCTACTACTCATGAGTAAAATATTTATTAAATGAGGTATTCGGACGAGTTATAGAAAAACGTTTTTGGCAAACCGTTTTGAAGCAGCAGATTAAACTGTAAATACATTTTGACGTGGGACTACGTCTAACCGTAGTATATGGGGGGTAAAATGAAAACCTAAGCACAGAACATGCAGGAAAAAATGAAAGATTCTGAATGCTCATAACTCGAACATTCCTTACTGGATCGGAAAGATGTTTACATCAATTGATAGGGAATATTTCTACGCTTCTATCGCAATCAATAAAATGTTATTTTTCATTAGATAAACAATTGAAAAACTGTAAAATGTTAAGCGTTATCTAAACGCTCTAATTACCTCGTTTTGATTGGCTCAATTTACGGTTTCCCTAACACAACAATCAAAACCAAGCAGCCTTGGGGAAATCGGCATTGCAAATACATGAAACTCGGGGGTATTTTCGTTCCGACTGAAATGTGTTTCCCTAACACAGACTTCAAATCCATGGAGCGTAGGGAAATTGGCATTGCAAATTCATGCAGATCGGGGGTATTTTTGTTTCGATTGAAATGTGTTTCCCCAACACAGACATCAGAACCAAAGTGTCTGAGGAAATTGGCATTGCAAATTCATACAAGTCGGGGGCATTTTTGTTCCGACTGAAATGTGTTTGCCTAACACAGACTTCAAAACCAAGATGTCTGGGCAAATCGGCTTTGCAATAAATACCAACTGCGAGTATTTTTGTACTCGCTTGCCTTTGTGTAAACTGGAATAATTTTCCTTAACACGGTCTCCTAAACTTAGGGACCTGGGAAAATCGTATAGACACTAGAGACGAATGAACTTTCAGGTTTAAATCCTCTATAGTATAAAAGTATAAGTTGAAGTTGTTGATTCATGCAAGCCGGATGTACCTCTGCACCCGCATGTTTTTTTTTGCATTCCGATTTTTGCATTTTGCATTCCATTTTGCACGGATTACAATAACGGGTACGAACATAACGCTTTGGCTCGGTTATTCAAGATTGCATTGAAGAATATGCCTTCATATCTTCTGCTCACTGAAATGATTGCTAAGTTTAGGTAGTCCCACGTCAACCTTGCGGTTATATTATAGATATAACCCACTCTTTTTTTTTCATTCATTTGATATTGCAGGTGTTATTTATCGATCTTACAATTTCAGTTTTCTTCGCCTTCTGGATAAAAACGTTCTTCTGTCTGTCGAATTTCAGTTCAGTGCCGTGGATTTGTATTTGTGATCTAGATTGGATAATGAAAATGATCTATTCAAACTCAATTTTATTCACAAATTGAATTCTTTTTCTACTTGGCGTTCTAGCAGTCAATTCAAATTTAAATTCAAACTTAGTAAACTAGCAAACACCTTTTCTTCCTAATCAGACGGTCTTCCAACCTTTCCTAAAACTTCCTACTAACTTTCTCTATTAAAACTTTGTACAATTCCCTTTTCACAATTTTCCAATGGCTCTTTTGTGTAGCTCTCTACTTTTCTTCTAAACTGCGAATGTTTGTTTTTTATTTCCTCTCTCTGTCTTTGACGTTTCTCACTCCGTTCGTTTCCTCGTCGGCCAAAGTATACAGCGACGTGGCAGGAGCAGGGGTACGACTAAAACGTCAAATCGCTCATATTGCCAGTGTACCCAATATTGCTGCGGTTTACTGACATTTTGGTTCTATCCATTACTGTTGTTTACAATTCGGTCCGGGTATATAGTTTTATAGTGGCTGAGCAAGTGGATAATGAAGGTTATATGGAGGCAAAGTTCGAGCTTGGCTCGAGTGGAATTGGACTTTTCCATGACAAACTGGAATCGAGAGTGCCAAAAAAGAGGGCAGAATTGACGCGCAAGATACATCAATACAAGAAGTCAAAGAATTCGAGTATTTTTTCGAAGCAGAACTATGTTGAAAAAAAATATCATATGTGTATACTTTTTAGAAATCTTCCGAACGTGATGCTTTCTGCATATGGAAGCAGTACAACACATTGGCACTGAAAGTTCCACTATAGCATCAGTTCAGTGAGCCATCGGAAACCGCTTCCACTGCCGACGATATCAGGATATCCAAGATTGGATTCCCTCAAGAACTCCCCGCACACACGGTGTAATGTGCGCACATGCATACCTCCCCGTACTGATTAAGGACCGATAGAAAGTCTGCAGTGTGTAGGGGCTCTAAATAGGATCACTAGCGTAGGATTTTCGGTCGGAGCGCGAGGAGGTCATGATAGTCAGTTCCGACTGGAATATGACGAGTCTAGTTCGATTCGCATAATCAGGGAGAGTTTTCATATAATTTTGTTTTCGAAAATTAGTGTTTGATTATCATTCAATAAGCATGATTTCGGCTTCTAAACTTAAAAAAAAAATTAAAATAAATCGACCTTCCTGAAACCAAACATGTGTCATTTTGGCTGCTTTCTTGAAATTTTGTACGTATCCTTGTTAACTTCGTAGCTTAGAGCGGCCGCTGCTGTGGCTTCTTTAGTTAGATTCCAGAGTCCATGTAGATATGGATGATCAATGTAGCTCTATAGAGCTCCCAGTGTGATGGCCACCATTGACAACTGTACGGCAGTGTTTACCTCACTGATGAATGTGGGCTCGAGCTGTACAGTGGGATACGTCACGTCGAAGTATCGTGATAATGTTCGCTGGAATAATATAACGGATTCAATATAAATTATGATAGCATAAGGACTCAAACTCTCACCGGTTGAGATAGGCTAATAAAACGGATGACAAAATCTGTTGCGATCAGGAGCCTTTTTTTGGGCAAAGAAAAAGAACATTCATAGAAAGGAAAAAAATCACTGTCCCTCAAACAAAATTAATTTCGTTAGCTTGTTTCTTTTGTATTCCCTATGCGGAACAATAGTTTTGCTGTATGCGCGTAAAAACATTGACAAATATTTATCGATGATCTCCTTAATAAGATCACATTTATGATCAATACACCTATTTGGGAAATGAGATATTGTGTGCTTCATACTGCTGTCCATAATCAGGTTGTAATATTTGGCAATGTTAAAGTCCGGTTTTTCGTCTGTCAATGATCTGATGATTTGGTCGGTAACGCGACAAACTTTGTATAAGCTTTTGCTGATATTTTCGATTGATTCGACCCAAACAAAAACAGTCAGGCACTTTCCGCACTTCAGCGTCACATGTCGTCACATGTTTCCTTTTTATCGGTGTTTTCATTCATTTTTGTGTATGTTATATTTGATGTTAAAATATGCGTGTCGTCAAGAATAGTACAATTCATTTTTGACGACCCAATTACGCTGTTATGTTTGAGGAGTTTCCGAAAAGCTGCTTTAAACTGTACAACGTTCGGATTATTGTTAGACCCTCCCATAGCTCCTATAGCAGCAAAATAAGTTTCCACATGGTCCTGTGAGAAACGGTAGGTAGGTATGCTTTCTAATAAACCCTTCTCATCCACGTATTCTAGATACATTTCCCGGAAGCTATTGATATTTACCAATATTCCAAGAAATCCCGTCCTGTGGATTGAATCATACACTGATTCTCCGCTTACCAACCGTATACTCAAAATATATCTTATTGCAAACTCCAATGCGATTTCGAATTCATCGAAATTTTGTTTGCTCCAAGGTTTCTTAAAGCCGTTAGCTAAGGGGTCTTTGCTATTCATTAAGTCAAAAATATCATTAAATAGGGACAAAAACTCAATTGTCGGTTCTACCCCAACGAATCTTTCGTCAAACCGCAAAGTTTCCAGAGCGTCTGCCACAGACTGGCTAAAGACCTGCACCGCCAACGACACTTTCATTTTTTGATTATTGAAGTTGATATGGTTATGCGTTAACTTTTTCGTGAGATATTTCTGATGAAACCTGGATATCGTAGAGATCTTTTAAATATTTCCAGCTTACCACACCGTTCATCGTTAGGAAAGATTCCTGGGAAGCGAAATGATTGCGTATTAACTTCATCATATGGCAAGCGTCCATGACAACGTATACGGAGTGAGATGCGGTTGGATGTTTAAAACTAGTCACCAGCTGACGACTGTTGATGCTCAGATTACAACCTAGAGCGTTCGCCGTTGCGATATTTGTAGAGGTACCATCGTAAGTAAGTCCAATTACGTTCGTCTCTACTTCCTGCAAAGCAGATAGTACATATTCCACAATGCATTTTTTCTCGGACGAATTGAGACCGTTTATAAAAAAGTAGCCTACCGGCAGCTTCCAGTTCTGCTCGATTGCCGTTACAACAAACACAAGGGCTTCCTTGGCTGGTTTGAGTATATCTTCATCAGGGACAAATGGGTGTTCAATAACTCCATCCCATTTGCGTTTATGAGGATTCCACACAACCTGCCTTCGTATCGCGACCTCATCCATCGCGAGACTGACTAGTAGCTTGTGTCCTTGCGTTTTTATTTCGTTTGCTTTGGCAGTTAGTATTGCAAGAGATTCACCTGTTACTCCTGGTTCACCATCAACTACTGAATACCAGCGTACAACAGTACGCGCGTTTGGTAGTTTATTTTCAAAGGTCTTCCTGACAAAATTATAGGCTTTCGCACTATAAAAATGCAGCGTGGAAGCAAAAGTTCTCATAGCTTCGGAATATTGCGTACTTTTTGTATTACGTTGCAGATCTCGCATTATTTCTTCTGTGTTACATAAACTGTAAATGGAAAAAATGTAAAAGTTAAATACATACGCTTACAATAATGACTGAAAGGAGTGCTCACGTCCAGCATTAATTCACCCTTCGTTCAAATAAGATTTCTTTCCCTCAGTTCTATTTTTAATTGTTCAAAAGTTTTTATCTTTCTTCTGAGGCGAATATTTTGAACTTTTAAGCGATTGCATCTAGCGCGGCATTTCTCTAGTTGTTTCTTAAACTTCGGTAATGCTCGTAGTGCGGAAATGTTTTTCGGATCAGCTGTATGTCCTGCAAAGCGAATGCTTTGGAAAGAAATAAAAAAAACCTGATTTATCAACTCTATAAAACTCATTTTTTATGAAAGCACAAGAATTTTCCATGATCTACATTATACTAAGTAGGAAAACATTTCTAGAGCAATAAAATAGGATAACCGATCAGGAATATGTAAATATACCGAGCGAGGGATATTCGTTCCTGGATTAGCATAGGAAAACAATCTATCGTCCGGTTTGCTTGCATATTGCTAATTGATCTTATTAAATCATTGCTCTTCATTTAAAAAAAAAACTTATCTCTTACTGCTTGTGTTCGACAACAGGTGCATCGGAATTCTTGAATGAAGATTTTGTTGCCTCAGCGGCTAAGGCAGATGTGCCATTTGTCTGCTTCGTAAAAACGACATGGTTGAGGTTGTTATTGGACTGTGAGTGATATGAAGAGCTTGATATGGCCGTAGAGGTTTTCATTGGCGAATATATTTCTCGCACGGGCTTAATGTTTTGAAGCTGACGAAAGGAGTGCTTACTCTTAGAAATTGTATCAGAGTTATCATTTGCCTGGAAAATTCTCGGTACCGCATCAGGAAGTATTGTTCGAACACTTTTCACAAGCTTATAATCGGATGGTAGGAAATGTAAGGAACAAATTCGTGCATTTTCTCGCTTTATTTCATCGAAACTCGACGCAAAAGCAGCGATTGCATCACATCATTTTTGAAATTTTACCTCGTTTCGTGGGAATCTGTAAAAAAATACTTTATTGTATGTAGAACAATGTTCAACAATTTTATTCTAATACCTATGTGCCGAAACACCTCCATGTGAAACCGAAATACGAAAATCGCTCATGCAATTAGAAATAAAGCAGCGCATTTTTCTCTATTTTTATCTATCTCCGTGGTTTCAACGATTTCAATCCTCGCAAATGATATGTTGGTAAACAAATGACGCCATATTGATTTTGATTTTGGGTAGCCAATATTCAATTGATGTCTAGCCCCTGGGCAGGAGCAACACCAGTGTGGCCAGAACATCAGGTATAAGACAAAAATCTAATGAAATTACCATTTCCGAACGATTGAACAATTGTTTCACTTTATCGATGTTTTAGTTGGTGTATCGATTCATTCTCGATTCACTCACAGCATCTTATGGAGCACTCGAAAATGATTTTTTTTCTTTGGCGAATCCCTTTCAAAACAGGCCTTTTCATCATGCAACCGATTTTAAAAGCTGGATAAAATACACAGCGATTGTTACTAACGAAATTAGTTCACAGTTCGTTGCTCAAAGTAATATCGTGGTGTTCAAGCGAGTTTTTGTAGGCTGCATTTCGAACAGTTTCTTGCATAGAAATTTGGGAAGAAGGAAGATTTTCAATAATGAAATGCTCGATATGATATCAGACGTCATTTATTTGGCTTCCGTGTTTCATATCACTCGATGGATAAAAGCACAGAGTTGAACATATCGAATCGATTCTTTAGGTTCATATAATGTTTATGAATTCACCAGATTGTACAACAAAGTTTTGGACTAGACGACTTTTCTTAGAAATTATTAAATAAGCCGATTTTTTTGTTCTCTAACAAACTTAATTTAACTATTCCTGTCACAGGCATAGAAACTCTAGTATGGCCAAACCGTTAGGAATTGTACGGTTTATAAGTATGTTTTATTGTTTTTTTTCAGTAAATTATCTGTTATGCATAATTTTATGTAAAAGGTTGCCTAATTTAGATAATAAAACGAAAATCTTAACAAAAATAATCATCCATATTCCGGAATTCGATCGGATCGGATTTCACGATTTGATTAAAATCGACTTCTGAATTCTGGAATCCATTTGACTTAAATTCAATCGAGCTACGTGAATTCGGTAACCTTGTCTTGATGCAAAACAGCCATCAAAATAACTTATGTTTGTAATCCGTACTAATAATCGTGTTTGTCAAGCAATCTACTCTCTATTAGATTAGCACAAGGGTTTTCCAATTTTTTTTATGGCAGAGCACTTTTTATAGCAAAAATATTTGACGGAGCACAATAATATTACAATTAGTGACAGTGTTCTGATATCGATACCAGGTGTCTTGCTCAGATTCCAGACCAGAAAAATTGCATTAAAACCATTTAGAATTCTGCATGGATCTTTTCACTGTTGTTCGAGCATTTTCACTTCGCTTTTCACACTTCGATGCTTGATCAAAGAAAATTCGTACTTGATGGCCTGCGTTGCTTTTTCAAGTTCCTCCTTCATCCAACGTTGTCTGCCCATTCTTTTTTTGTAATTCAGCGGCAGCTGGAGTCAATTAGATCAAAGAAAAGCGACAAACCTGTAGGACCAACCCACACAAAATGCAAAAATTAAAATGCAATTAATTTAATTTTTTTTTTATCAAACTTACAGTTTCGCTGCATCGAAATGTTCCTCTTCTGTAGGTGAACAGAACTTTACTGCACAATACACGAAAAAGTTTGTTTAATTGCCGAAAAAAAACTTCAAGCCACGATCGGAAAACTCATGTGAGGAAATCCCTGACTATCTTGAGCATTTATTGAGGGTCATATATATTTATACCTATATCCAATAGCCCAAAAAAGACTAATGAATTCGAGGTAATACAGGAAAATTTGGAACGCAAGCCGCTCAAAATCCTACATCCTTCAGCCTCCCTTTGGTTAGCGACGGTGGTGAAGAGATGCATTTCACGATTTCCAGAGTTAATATTGTTTTTCACCATTTAGTATGGATGTGACAAAAATTAGACTACTTGCAGAATATTGACTGCCCCAAAGATTTAATGACAAAACCTCTGCTGCTTTCTTTGAAGCATGTTTTGAACCAGATCAACAGATTGAATCGTTTGTTCCAGGCTGAAAATTCGTAGACCCCAGGCGAATTCTTCCATCGTCCCCTGACTTTCCTCAGTTGAATATGACTACCGAGCCCTGAGCCCTCACTCCTTAGCAACTGTAGAGCGATTTTTTTCTGAATATAATCAGAACAAAAGTTGGCTTCGAAATCGGCTCAGCAACGATACAATGAACGCTATTTTGAGATCAAGAGATTTGTTTATATATCGTGGCGGCAGTTCGGCAGTACTTGTTGAGTGATGTGTGATTATTGACGAATTTACGCAAAGCTGAATCAGCGACACCTATATAAGAGCTCAGAACCAGAAAAGTGATGATGTTGGTTTATTTCACACACTTAAAAGCAAGATTCGGTCGTGATTATTCATTTTATTTCTATTTAGACTCATTTCAACCATTAAATGTCGTCAGTATATGGTAAGGTAGTTAGAGCTTTGTATATTTACGATGATTTCAACACGCTCAGAGCTTGGACCAAAGTCATTGATAATATTCGTAAATTTTAAACTTGATAATACTTACAGGTTATGAATACTGCGGATAATAGTGATGAAATTGATATCATATTAAGTTGGATTAAATCATTGATAATGTAAGGGCCGATACGAGAAGGATTTGCAGTATTTTTACCGCAACACATGCTACTCATCGTTCACTAGTTTAAAAAAATTAAAGTTAAAAATTAAACATACACCAAGCCATTCTTCATAATATACATACCACATAGTAAAATGACCTAAAATGACCTAACCTTTTTAGCGTAATACTTGAAACTTGAAACCGGGGAGTTTGAAGAAAAATCCCGATTTTTCTAAAAAATTTGAACGAATTTCATACCGATTTCATGCGAGTAAAATGATGATGTTTTTTGGCATAAAATTAGTTTAAATTTGTAAGAAAAAGCTGGATTTTCCTTCAAATTTCGTGGCTTCAAGTATTCTTTCCACACTGAAAAGGTTGAAAAATCATCATTGCAGAATGTGCTATGTATGTTATAAAGAATGGCTTGGTAAAATTACTGCAAATCCTTCTCGTATCGACCCCTACATAATCAATGATATCAGCCAACTTAATATGACATCGGTTTCATCGCCATTATCCACAGTATTTATAACCTGTATGCATTATCAAACCTAAAATTTTCGAAGATTATCTATGACTTTGACCAAATCGTGTGTTGCAATCATCGTAAATATATCGTAACGCTAACTTTCTTACCACGTACTGACGACATTTAATGGTTGAAATGAATCTAAATAGAAATTGAATGAATAATCACGACCGAATCTTGCTTTTAAGTGCATAGAATGAACAAACATCATCACTTCTGTGGTTCTGAGCTCTAATGTAGGTGTCGCATGAGCTGATTAAGCTTTGCGTAAATTCGTCAATTTCGATTGCTAGACAAAAATGGTGTCGTCATTAATTGCATTGAAAATGAAGTTTACATGAATGGAACAAAAGAGTGTAGAAAAACTTTGAATTTCATAATATTTCGAGCCAAAATATTTATAAACTCGTAAAACTGTCTGATTTTAGATGAATGTCTATTGTGTTGTGACTTTTTTCCATTATTTCAGAGGCCAAACTGACCATATAGTAGTCTTATTCTTAGTCCTCGGGAGTAGTAGCTTTTGATAAACACTCACTGAAAATGGGGTTTTCATTGGAGACAATCTAAATGTGAATTCAATTGACTAAATGTAAACCCAATTATCTACATCGCAATGTAGAAAATAATTGAGGATTCGCCGCGGCCTCATTCACACATTCCTCCATCTTTTCCACTCTTATATTAAATACACTGTAAGTATTGACACTACTTTTCGAAACAAATCACTCCAATCACTGAATAAAGGGTGTGTCACATCAAATTGCATCACGGAAAAAACGCTGTAGAAATTTAATTTTTAGGAATTATATCTTCAGCTTTCGCTTATAATCAGATAAGAGTGTATAGATCACGTTAGCCATGCTTTACTGTCAATTTTTCGTAAATTTGTAAAAATGTCGTCGAACGAAAAAGAGCGTCGTGAATTAATCCTGTGCACTCATTTCGAGAATCCGGAGTTGTCACATCGGGACATCGGTAAGATGCTGGGAATCGTCCGATCCACGGTCAGCAGAGTACTAAAACGATACTTCGAGAACCTAACCATCGACCGGAAGGTGAAGAACGGCAAAAATGGATGCTCCGTCATGGAAAAAAAAATCACAAGCGCGTAGTTAGGCAGTTTAGACGTGATCCGAGAAGTTCGGTCCGGGATGTCGCCAATAAGCTGAATTTGTCAAGTTTATTCGTCCAGCGGACCAAGCAGCGGGAGGGCCTGCGTACATACAAGGTTCAGAAGGCTCCTAGCCGAGACGAAAGGCAAAACATGGCGGGGAAGACGCGAGCTCGGAAGCTGTACACCGAAATGCTGACGAAGCCGCATTGCCTGGTAATGGACGACGAAACCTACGTCAAAGCGAACTTTCGTCAGCTGCCGGGCCTGTTGTTCTTCTCCGCAGAGGACAAATTCAGCGTTCCGGAGAAGATTCGCAAGTAGAAACTATCCAAGTGTGCCAAAAAGTACATGGTGTGGCAAGCGATCTGCTCTTGCGGAAAGCGGAGCGCCCCCTTCGTGATGACCGGCACGGTAAACGGGCAGGTTTACCTTAAGGAGTGCCTACAGAAGCGCTTACTACCACTATTGAAGCAGCACGAGGGCCCGACCATCTTCTGGCCGGATCTCGCTTCGTGCCACTATTCAAAGGACGTGTTGGAGTAGTACGAAGCCAACGGGGCCACCTTCGTGCCAAAGGAAATGAACCCGCCCAACGCGCCGGAGCTTCGCCCAATAGAGAAATATTGGGCGATTATGAAGTAGGCCCTCCGGAAGAACCCAAAAGTTGTCAAATCGGAGGCGGACTTCAAGAGAAAATGGATTTCTGTTAAAAAAAAAAACTACAACCTGACGTTGTACAGAACCTTATGGACGGGGTAAAGAGGAAGGTGCGAGCATACGGGCTTGGGCTCGAAGTATGAATAAAAAGAAAATGCCAAAAGTTGTTTAATAGTTTTTATTTTACTGTCTAAAATTTTCAAAAGGATCGGTCTACTGGGCGAATTTCTACAGCGTTTTTTCCGTGATGCAATTTGATGTGACACACCCTTTAAGTCAGTAGCATCTGAACTTTAAGTAAACGTCAGTAAAATAATCTAACTTTCTAGTCAAAATACGGCATTATGTGGGTCATGCGGATAGATTTAAATGCGAAAAAGAACTAAAAAAAAAATCCAATAATCAGGAAGAGAAAAAAGTGTAACTTTTCTTATAATAAAAAGTAAAAAGTGTAACACAGAAAAAATATTGTTATTAATGGCAAGAATTATCGAATTACTAAAAATGAACGAGCTACATTTGTTCATCAATTATTGCTAGCGTTCAAATCATAAGGGCCCAACTGACATTCTGGCAGGAAATGGAATTTCAGTATCATAGAGATGCTCTACACTTTCTTACAATTCAATTTTGCTCCTCGCCAAATGTCAGGTTATAATGATTCTGAACGCTAGGATTATACTATTTGAACTATTTTCTTCCGTTAAAACAACTGAAGAGTATGAATTACACACAGCACAGCATTTATTCCATTCGAGTACATTTAAAAGGCAAACAATCGGGATCAATGCATAATACTTAAATGAGCATGTTTCGGCTCTCGTGCTTTGTTTTTCTCATTTTCCAAAGTTTCAAATTGTGGTGTATCAACGATTTAATGAAAAACGCTTTATATCTGCATGCAGAAATTGAATAAATGCTTGCTACGCTTGATTTGCCCAGATTTGTTTCTAAAAAGTGAAAAGTTATTGCTTATAATTAGCATTACTAATGCTTATTTTGTGTGGCTTAGAAACGTCGTTGTTGTTTCGCTTCAGATTATTCAGAACAGAAACAAGCCATTTAGGCAGTCGGTGTTCGACAGGAAAAAAAATGTTCGTGTGCTTTTAGGCATACATAACCTGACAGATTTTTTACAAGCATGCAAAATGTTGACATGATGCTGTTTGGTTACTGGAGCTGGTGTCCCTCAAAAGCAATACATATTTTGAAGCTCCTTCAACATTTCGGTCCCTTGATCGTATAGCTCGATTTATCGTTGGTATTGAATTATGCTTCAGTTTCGAAGATCACTTACTTCATTGATGTTAAACTGATTAGTAGTAACTGACAGCCAAATCAGGAGTATACGAAAGATAAATAAGTTTAATGATTCAAATTATAAATCAGTTAAATTTTCGTTTTTTATTGCAGCCAATTGTGCTTGTGGGATGCAAGACACAAATTCGATTTTGATCATTTTTAAAGGCATTGGAAAACTTCACAAAGCAAAAACTTCATAAATAAACACCTGGAAGTCTATCGAATACTGATAGATGCTGCTGACAAACAGGCTCTATCTTCAGTCACATCCGTCTATTCAAAATATATGATTGTGATCGTGATAGGATATAAAACAACCTACAATCTTATCATCTTAAGGAAATTAACCGGAGGGAATTAACAATCGATTATTGTTTGTCAAAATCTCCACTCAAATTCAACAATAAATGAATTCTTCAATTTCTGTTACCGATTGGCTTTTATACTATCATTTACGTAAATTTTCCTAAAAAAACGCAACCCTATATGCTTATATAGAATAATTCGTACTGACTTTGGGTTGATTTTCAATGATTTCGCCATTTTCGACCTTCTAGAATCTTGTTTAATGCTATGACGCAGTATTATTCGGTTCTGAAGTGTCCGCGTAGTTCTCTTTTAGCCACCTTCTTGAACGGTCCTTCCAATTTCCACAGTCATTGTATCGTTTTATAGCATCGTAAAATGTTTGTATCGGAATTTTCAATATTATGGCGATATTCGCGTTGACGGCGGAATGGTGTCGACATCTGGATACGATATTAGTTTGTATGAGGCCAACTATTCTCTATCAGATTAGTCGACCCTAAAGCAGGTTTAAATTGCAAAAATTTGTACGATTTTTTTTTCTTGGCGTTATTTAACTACTAGAAGTACGTTGTTCTGACTCTAATTTAAACTATTTTCTATGAATTTTTCAGATATTCTCACCAAATTTATCTTTAGACACAATTTGTGTATGATATTTTTTCACTACTTGCAAGCAAAAGTGATTTTCATTTACATAGAGTACTAATTTGGTTTGGTAAAAATAATTTTCATTCATAATTTTTATTTTAAAAGTACGATCATTTCTTCTGCAAATCCATATTGTCATGCCTGCTCCCCCATTTCGTAATACGAAGCTCAATGCCGTCAACGCGGATATACCGGTCAAAATTGTGTGCGATTCAAGGTTTACATTGAAACAGGTATGCTTATTTCAGTATCTGTCAAGTACGAGTTATACACTGGAGAAAAAAAAAACTAGGATAATTTTTCCTCATCTATTATATAAATTGAAGAACTCACTAAATACAGGCAAACCTGTTTTTGTTCGGTCCCTTTTCGCGTGATTCCTCGTTTGTGCGACTCTTTTTGTGCGATTTTATAATGACATCGGGTCTTGAATCACACAAACTAATCTCACAAATAATAATATCTAACCTAAACAACAATCACACAAATGAGAAATTGCACGAAAAGCAACCGCACAAAAACAGGTTTTCCTGTAGTAAAATTTTAATCAGTGTAACATTTGTAATGGAGCACACCCACATTATTTGATTTGTTCAGTATCAACTGATGTACCCTATTCCAGAAGATACATGAAATTTACGAACCAATCTAATTTATTGCATGTGATACAAAACACTGAAACCGAATATAGGAACCGATAGATAAGTATGCAAAGTATCTGATTTCACTTGGTCATCTAATAAAAATCATAAAGTCCTGTTTCTGCGGCAAACATCTCCGCATTTAGTGATGGGTCCGTGTGTCATCTCACACCAGACAACTGCTTCAAGAACTACCCCACGACAGCTCGGAAATCTCGCACCCCCCCGCACCATGGGCTCTCATGTTAAATTCTGCTAATTGGTTTAGGGTTAAATCGTAATTAGGTCCACTTGCATGCCGATCTAATTACTCCGGGACATCGATTCGATCCCTGAGATGGTTTCGACTTCGACGGTTTGAATCATTAATGGCCTAGCAAGGGGTGCGGGGTGTCGGAACGAGGGATGGAAGCGTTTCTCTGCTAGTGAGTAAGTGAGGGACGGGGGAAATATGGCTACCGGACTTTAAAACTGACCATCAGCCGTCGCTCTGGTTTTGACCATTTTTCATGGTCATTAGTTACAGTATAAGTGTAGTGCTGGAAGATATGTTGCTCTGGCTCTCTGCCCTGGGTCTGCTCAATGAACCAGCAGAATAAATGCGTGGCTGACTGACCGGCTACTCCCTGCCCGGCATGACTCTTCGCTATTGGATGGTTGGTTGGATGGATGGAAGGATGGGTGGGAAGCCACTGGTAGCCACTGGGTTCCAGAAAATATGGCTCAAATCATTGATTGAAGGTGCGAATCGAATCATTTTGACGCGAGTCGGTTTTTTGAATAAACTAAAATCTGAATGGTTGAAATTATCTTCTAATATAATTTGAAAATGTGCTGGGAAGGAGACCCACACACAGCATTGTTCTTCGCATGGCCCCAATGACTTGGTCGGAACACACAGTATGGAAGTCGTTACACATGAATTATAGACCTAGAGGACCAAGTGTAGCATACCCCCACTCCGCAGGGGCGCGCTGCTGTTTGCTTCCCACCAATGCAGCAGCTAGTATTACTCCCCCTCGTCTCTTTCCTTCGCGCGCGCTCCCTCTCTCTCTTTGACCGGAGATTACCCCAACCCAACCCACAAGAATCGAAAAACTTGTTACTCTTCCCTGATGGAGTTATTTTTCCCTCGTTATTTCCAACTTCTTCTCCTGACACGGCTCTCAATCATATCAAATAAGAAGCATCATGTTCGTGTACGCTTTTTGTTCCACTCTGCCTCTCAGCCCTGGGTACGACGCAACACCACTCCATAGAGCCTCTCGAATGACACAGCAACTGTTTATTACTTTATTTTTTACGTTTTTACATTTTTTTTGCTTCTGAAGTGATTTTTTTTTCTTCTCTTTCTTTCTGTCTCCCTTGTGTGTGTGCTGAGGTTGTCTTTCTTTTCTTTTGACAACTCCCTTTCCGTGACTGGTTCAGATGATGTTCGGAGAGGCCAGAAAGAAGCGGGTCTGAATTGGGTGGTTCTTCCACCCCGATCCTCCTTCCACCCACTTTTCCCTATCGGTGTCTTCGACACCACCAAATGGCCGGAGCTACCGAGAGGTGGCTAAGATTGGCAGGAAGAAACACACTGACTATGAATAAAAATATTGAATTTATAATCGACTGTCAATAATAATTATATTTTTGTTGCTATTATTAAAACAATTTTTCTGCCTTCATCTGGACGAGGTTCACGCGAGGTCCCCGGGGGGAACCTTTTGTGTTTGCGTATGTCGTGAGCGTCTGTAGGCTGGTTTCTGGTGGCTGCCGATGACGTTGGTTGTAACTTCTGTTTAATGATTCCTCGAGCGCCTCCGATTCATGCGAGGTTTCCTCTGTTTTTTTGGCTGCGTCCTCCACCCACCCCATAGAAGATACTGACGAAGATGATGATGATGATTCGTTCGTTTTTTTTGTAATAAATGAATACGAATTCAGCGAAAGTTTGAATGGAGTTTATCTAAACCATGGATAGGCTTCAACACTCCAAACCCCGATACAAAACAAGAGGTTTGCAATTACCTAGCCATTTTTTGAGGTATTTCAAACCCCTAGGAAGTCAGGAAATAATTTTGACCAATGAAATGAAAATAGGGTTGTTCACAAGAAGCCTGGCATCAATATCTATTAAATTACTAGTCAAAACAAAACCCTTTTTCACATCGAATGACAAAGCAAAGAAATTTGGTAAAATCAAACGGAATGAATGCAATTTGACTATCGGCATTGACACGTGAGAAAAAAAAAACCTTCCGAAGTGAATAACCGCTTCGTAAGCCAGTTGCAACATTAATTACCGGCAGGTGGTAATTACTCACACAAGAAGCATCACTTAACGTCGGCTATGGCAACAATATCTTTCAAAACCCCGGGTGAAGTAACGAATTCCCGCTCCGAAAATGATCCCAGTGGCGCTAAAAACTCACTTCATGGTGTTCAAATAATTATGCAACTAAATTGAAATAAATCTTTGATCGGTGCCGCTTTAACCCCTGAACCGTCGACCTCTCCGACCAACTGCACGTTCGGCACTCGCGATTGTTCATTCAGGATCTCTCGCCATGCCTGGTCCTGTGTAGATGGTTGGTAGACAAAGTGGGAGCGCCTCACAACAATTGGTAAACAAAAAATTCTCGTTTATGGTTATTACAATTACCCAATTACAAATGCACGCTACCGGTTGGTACTCGTAGCCTCGCAGCTTCTGAGCTGAGCTGAGGTGATGTTTCACGGTTTAGGTGGGTAGTGGCAAATTATCACCCCTAATGTCTCGAGCCTACCGTCATGGCTGGTTGGTTGGTAGACGACTTGGCGAAAATTATAATTCAATTTGCTTGTCGATTGGTGGTGGTACCCATGGACCACGGACGAACGCGGCGGGTGCCTGGTAGGAGCGTACATACACTCCCGTTTGGGTAATTGCGAGCCGATGCCGATGACAATACCGTTGCGTTTCTGTTTGCCTCGACAACATCGAGTGGATGATGAGTGCCGCGAGTGCCATTACCCGGGTAGTGAAATTAATTGCCAGCACTATTATCGCTCCAATTAATGACCTGGTGGGGCTGGTTAGAGTTGGATGATTGACTTGGAGCACCCGAGTCGTCAGTGGGACACCTGTGGTTTTGGGTATGCCATGCGCGAGTTAAACGACGTGCAATTGTCAACTTTATTTGGTCGCAATTTTACTCTAGTTTGCAAATGAGATCGGCTAATCGTCGATACGGCGGCAATAATTGCAACAATATCTCCACAGTAAGACATCATTATGAATGTGACGATTGAACGCAAGAAAATATCTGGAATAAAGTCCCTTTGCCTCAACCAGTGATGAAAGACATGTCGAGTCACGCTGCAGCGTGACGTCAGCCACCTCCATTTTATACACCTTCGCCTGGCCGCTCGAACGGATCAATTGTTCAGCTACCGAAGTGCACCGGCCCCCGGGTTTGAAAGGAGGATCGAAACCCTGTTGGAAAATCAATTTATCATCGAATATAATTGCTTCAATTATAGAGTTATGCTGCCGTTCGTTTTTTTTTCAGTCGGCCAGCATTCTCTTAGGGCAGTTCTAATACTCTTCTAGCAGCCATTCATCGATGGAACTCGGTGGTGAACCGTCTCCTCATTGTAAACAATCCTTGGACTTGGCTTGGCTCGAGAGGCAAGAAGCGTTTTTGCCTGTCTATACTCGCACAATGCAAGATTAAATGGAGCAACGGAAGTGTCCGTCGAATGACCAGTAGCCCTGGGCCGATCACGATGACGGTAGAATTTTAGATTGTGAAAAATTATTAATTTTTATTTGATTTGAGTCCATTATTCATATTTGGCTCCTAACAAATGGGCACGTGTTGGAAGAATGAGGTCATTGCAGAATTTCGATGATTCGTTTGCGATCACACTCGCACTCTCAATATAATGTGCATCCGAATGATTGGCTTTCTTATGAAACGCTACAATTAAACTAGGAATAAATTCAGTCGAATTCAACTGTTTTTACAAAAACGACTTGAATCCTAATCTAAACCATCCACAGGTGTGTGTACCTTTCCAAATCACGAACTTACGAGCACATTTATCCATGAACACGAACTTGTATCTGCCTGGGATATCTCCTCGTGCGGTGGTGAGGTGTTTTTTTCACCAGGAAGCTGCCCGAAATCTATTTTTACGTCAGTTTAATCGTCCATGCGCAAGTACTCTTTGCTCCTCATCAAAACCTGGTCACATAACCACATAGCTCAAGTTATATTCACTAGAATCGGCATCAACATCCGGTTAGAATGCATGCTCCCTGTTCGGTGAGAACGAAACTCTACTCGCAGACAGATTCTTCGAACGGTACTACGAACGGCATCTTATTTCACTTATTTCACTTATCTGACAGATTTGCTTTGATGCTTCTCAACACTTTCCAATTCATCTGACGATCGCTTCGTTTTGGCCACACGGATCATGCTGTTCCGCTCGCGGATAGTTCCAGCACATCACAAACGATAGTTTTGGCCAAGGGTTATCAAATGGTGCTCCGCGGGAAATTTTTGTTCGCGAAGCAAATGCTTCCACTTGAAAAAAATATTCTTTGATTTAATTTTGCTGGGTATATAGTGATTTATCTTGTTTACTTCGGGTCAGATGTCGTGTAACAGACAGTATTTGTTTTATTGATTAAAAATGCACGTGCTCCGTCAAATGTTTTTGCTCTGCCATAAAAAAAAATTGAAAAACCCGATATTCAGCTATTTTGTTGTACCTGACAACATTGGCTTTTCTATGGGAGTGTGAAAGATTAATTTCCCTTCTTTTGTGTTTTATCTGGAATAGTTTCTGGCTAGCTGCACGAAAAGCGATGAAACTTTCTTCTTCTTCTTCTTCATTTATCTCTAGAAACATTCATCATAAAAGAATAAAAAGATATCGTATAGCGGATACCGTGCCGCTATAAAATATACAATGCGTATGGATTCTGAAGGGTTCTTTTTGACAGATAACATTTGGCTGAAAATTGGTACAAATACTACTTTTTTTGTCACTCTTAATCAACAGTGGCAAATAATGTCAAACATCGAAGCATCGAAGTGTTTTGGCTCGTCTTCGATTTTTGACTACTCCAAAAAACCAAAGAATCGGTATCAAATTTTGTTGTAAAAAAAAAATTAAGTGCGTGGATGCGTTGCGAATGTTGACTGTGACATACGGTGAAGCTACCTTCGACCGAAGCAACGTTTGTCGGAATAGGCAAAAATCGAACACGAGCAAAAACACTTGCAAACGAAGCAGCTGTCAACAATTAACTGAACATTCAGAATGGCCGAACTTGTAGACCTAAGTCAGAGATATGAGTATCAACATCACGTTACAAAAAATCGAAGTTCGAATATATGTAACTCGCGAAAATTGAAAATTCGCATTACCTTTTGAACAGACCTCGTACTGGGTGTAAAAGAAAATTTTAATTTAAATGTTTAAATTCCGATACATATATTTTAAAGAACGTTTACATATAAGTCTTTTTAGGGTATATTCTTGAGTGCCTAAACTCCAGAAATAAGAAGATATTTTTTAGTTTTTTTTTAAATGTTTAGACTAGAATACCGCCTTAAAAGTATCATTATAAGAGCTATCCGGGTAAGCCGTACACGCAAAAAAATTCTCTTCAGAGCAGATTCTGAAATTCTCTATGTTCAGAATCTATGATCGCGTAAAGACAACGAGGTGAGTTTCATTGTTTTTTTTCAGATTACCGTATGATTATGGTTTATACCAGGGTTACCATATCTACAGAATAATCTGTTTTTATACAGGTTTTTGCAGACTTTTTGAAACCAAGAAGCTGTATATACAGATTACAGATTTTTTTGGCTTTCATGCAGATTTACAGATTTTGACATAGGACTATGTCATTGATTTCTATATAGGGGGGTCACTCTACGAAAAATGTAACGATTTATTAAGAGTTTTCAAACGCATATTACTCAAAATGGTTATTGCGACATATGTTGTGTTATATATCATTAGACAGGAAAGTTATCCAGTATTTTTTTTGCTTAAAACATGAACAGTGAATATAGTAAAAAAAGTTAACAATTTGACGATTTACTTGGGCATGTTTTCTCTCGATTGCACTGTCCACTCGCTTGCTCCCCGACGCAACGAGCAATCTTTTGGCCTAAATTCGGGCGTTAGCTCATAATGTGAGTTGATGCGTAAAATGAATTATTCCCCATTTACCGATAATAGGCATTAATTTTATATTATATTGTATGTTGTCCAATCAGTTTGTGCTCAATTCATGTTTTTATCGTGTAGGTCTCACTACTAACAATTTGTGTAATTGTGGTCCAGGATGGCATAATATCGTGTATGTTGTTTGGTTATGTAAAAATGCAATAAATGAATTTAAATGGCTGCTGATTTAGAAGATCGAAATGGTATACCCACGTAAATCAGATTATGATAGCTTGAGTAGTCGCGATCTTACAGGGCTATAATATTATTACAAACAATGTTCCGGACAACGTGGTAACGAAGGAGATAATGCTATTTTTATCTATAACATATTTTTGTAGTCATATATTGATTTGACTCAGGCTTATATTTATGTAGGTCTTAACTATTTAGACTTGTGTTTAAAAATGATACATGATGACTCTTTGTCTTCTTCTGTATGATTGAATAAACAGAAGAAAAGGGTAGTAATGGCTTTAATCGTATTTTTGTGTACATTTTTGAACAGAATGCGGTACCGAATTCTACCACGTTATGTCATCTAACCCGTTTTAAGGATAATACAAGCACATACAGGAAGCGGTTTTCCAGGGCATCCATTTGATGTATCAGAAATACAGATTTTGAACAATGAAATACTCAATTTAATTACTACACACAATCACAGTCCTATGTCAACATCCCGTCCGTGCCCCTAGGCTCAGACCCATTAACTTTTTCAAAATAACGATCCAATATCAGTTATGGCATGATCTCAATAATTTCTGGCACAACTCACCAATTTTATTCATATAGTATTGGAATCAGTCAGAATGAGAGTCATTTTAACATTCATATGTAGCGTGCAGTACTGCTTTTTAATGTTCAATCTAAGGCGAAAAGATGCAAAAGTCTGCGTCATCGGCTAACTTTACAATACATAAATAACACTGCTTATCTTAATCCCACTGAGGCACAGTGAATACGATTTTTTACGCGGATACCATCAACATCGTCAAGTTCATAATAACTATGACAATCAATGATACTAAAGCTAAGATTATGCTTCAAGATTGAACTTATAAATTAAACCCTTTGCAGTCGTATTAAATTTCGATATGTGTGTCGTACTGATCGCAATTAGATTTACACGAAAAAGCAGTGATTTATAACTTTGTGAGATTATGGAAGATGAACAAAGGTCTTTTATTTTTTGTAAACTTCTAATTAGTATTTAGAGCTTGCCACTCAGATTGCATTCAAGGCGTGTCATTTGGCATAGAAATCTCAACTAAGTACTAATAAAAATGACGCAATTAATACTTCGTTGAGATGGCGAAGTTCCTCTAGGAACGTTGGTGCCATTTAAGAAGCAGAAGAATTTTCATCGTGCGTTGTGGGACAAAAATCATTCATGCAAAGGTCTTCAATTTCTAACTACACGCACAGTTGTGAAGTGAGTGAATCTTAACAAATATTTTCTTCTAAACTTAATGGACCCAGATGGACATAGTCAATACAGGCAGTGCATTCTTGTTAGAATGACTCTAACAAGACCATCGTTTCCATCGCGCGAAGTCGTGTCCGTCGTCACTGTCCAACGCGCGCACCCGTAAATGAAAAACAAAACACAGGAACTGCTAGAACTAGCAGCAGCAGACGCTGCCTGCTCTCCCAAAGGATAATGAAAACAAATTAGTGAAATTTTACTGACCACCTGCCAAACACCGGAGTCACAGTCGTCTGATGAGCTGTCGCTCGGGGTCCTTTTAATCCTTTTTTTACGGCCCTTATGACCGTGGCGGCCAGAATGTGCGACGCTGACCGTATGTTACACCACCTTTCGGATCGCTCCAATTCATTTTCTTCCGTTCTCCGTTCTTCAAGAGCATAATAAACAAGGAACATGACGAAAGGAATGTTTAATTATGACGGACGGTAAGATGAGCAAAAATATAGGGGAGATGGGAGAAAAAAATGCCGAAGCGGTAGGCAGGAGGGGGGAATAAAATTTTAATTGCCCGTAAAGTGTTAATCATTACGGCTATTGTTTCCATCGGTGACTTCTGGAGGCTCAATGTTCAAGGCAGTTTATCGGTAGTAAAATTGAATTAGCACGCGGAGATGTAATTAATATATTGCCGATGTGAGAGGGATCGATCGGGCCGGTGAATTTGTTTTCCGGTCACGGTTCCGGAAAAAAAATGAATGGGAAAGAGGACACAGCGAAAGGCTTCACATTCGTATGCCGCAGTAATTGTATCGAGTTGAACGGGACCTTAACAATGTACAATACTATGCACACAGCTGGTGCGACGAATACTCACAATTGAGTTGTATTAAATTTAATTAGTTTTGTTATGATTTATGATCGTCCATCAAAAACAGTTTAGTTCATGGTTCGCTTTTCTTCGGGCTCTTTGGAGTGTGAACGGATGATGAGCGAGCGTGGCCATACACGGGGTACACGAGGGTCGGCATGACTTGTTCTAAATAGAATGAATCTCTGTTGGCGGTAGCGACTGAGCCCCGGTCGCGGCTTTTTTAATTGCGAAACCGGAAGTGGTGACATCTTTTTCAGTGCTGGTGCTGGTGGACTACGGCGATCAAATGTCGTTGTGCCGCTGGTGGGATGTCGATTCGTAGAGTCATTGGTTGTTATCAAATTCAGGGGATAACATTTAGTTTTCGGTGATATTGACAGTTTCGTTATGTTGTCGATAATTTTGCATCCAGGCATCCACCCTACGGCCGTGTTGATTATCCAGGGAATTCCACCACAAACGTTTATCTAATTTTTCGTAATTTTACATTCGGGGTGATGTTTTTGGGTAAATATAACCGTGACAGCTGGAGGTTGACCCTTCAGTGTCGGTCAGTACTGCCTGAGTTGCTCCTTCCGCGCTTCGGAGGCCTAAATTATCGTTTTGACCCATCTACGCGAGCTTCCACGTTTCGAGGTGAAACCACCATTGAAGCGCGGTAATGTTTTTGATTCTCCCCCTGAAGCACACCTCGGGCCGTGGTAAACGTTGCGCCACATGTCGAATCCCGCGGTCCCGTTAAACGTCTCCTTCTCTGTGCCTTTTTCCCAGCGTCACAATGGGAGCGCATCTCGTCAATCGCATTTTTTTTTCCATGACGGAAGTTGCATCAGGTGAAAAAGTTTCAGCTAAGGTATGGTGATTTGCGTCGAACCCCCCAAAAAACACAATGCGACAAATTGTACTTTCTTGTTGTTGTTGTTGTTGTGGCGGATGCCATCGCATCGTACTATTGGTGATGATTATCGCTCATATATCACGCTTTTTGGTTACCATCGCTAAACCTGGTAATGGTATCACATATTTTTGATGGTGCGCTGCACGAGTGCAGCCCCCAGCGACGTGATTTGGGACGAGACGGTAAAAATTGCTGGTAATTATATTTTCACGGGGTGAAGCGTTTTCCTCCCCCTCCTCCCCATCCGCTCTGACTGTCTTCATCGGCAGATCAGCGGAAAAAGGTAAATAGTTTTGTTTATTCGGTTGATAATTTCGAATAATGGTTTGTTTGGTGCCATTGTTCACGGTTGGAAGGCACTGCTATCGAGGGCCCACAATCAGTGTCCGTGAGAGCCCACGAAAATGTTTAGCTAAACACGCGGGGAGACAAACAATGGCAGCAGCGTATTTTTGAAGTTCCACGTGAGCAAAAAGCGTTTCTGGAGGAGACCTTCGTCGTCGTTTCCATTCTATATTAATGGGCTTTTTTTTCGAAAACAGCCCACGCTCATCAAATCCCATCAGAGTTGAGAAAGCTATGCAATTGATGTCAAATGTATTACGTTATCGGTTTCCGGGACACACGAGCTACCAATCAATAATTCATTATCCTTTGCAGGTCATTCAGCTAACTATGAGGACAACGTGGGGAACTGCAGCTAGTTCACGTGTCACTTTTACTATTGTGTTTTCTCTTCCCCGTGTGTCGATTAATTATGTATGGCCAGAAAGTGACCCGATTTTCCCTGTGACTTCCAGCGGACCCGCAATGGTGAAGTTATTTTTTGCTCTTCGGTAGCATTGCTACCTCTTGTTGTAACCCTCGGTGTAAGAGTGCTTCCTTTCGGTCGATACAGAATACTTGGTTGGACGCGAGGGTGGAAAGTGTCGAAACAATTCGGGTGGCAACAATTGAAGAGAAGAATTAGTATAATGCAATTGTTTCGTGGAAAATTGTGTGCGCTCTGGTGCGAGGGATTTTTGATGCATGGTGGCAAATGAACAATGTACCGAGTTGACAATTGAATGAGCATTGTTCGGGTGGTGTTTTTCCTTTGATTTTTTGTTAAATTTTCCAAGCGGAGGATTGTCGAAAAAAAAACTACAAATGCAAGAAGCGAGGAAGGATTTCCGGTCGTGGGTTGAAGAGTCACGTTCTACGGATTCAACGGCGTTTGGATGAGTTTGCAAAATAGGATTTTTTTATGAGGGTGATAACAATGATTGTTTGTGGCCTCGTTGATATTTTGGTTAGCTTGAAAGTCTCACATCCCAGCTGGGCTTGGATTCAATCCCAGCAAAACCCGTTGTGAATGTTTGTGGCGTCAGAAGTTTAATGCATTGTCCTCCGTAAACAACATAGAGCTGTTTCCTTAGGTGTCCTTAATTTAAAATAAGTACCAATACTCAACTTTTTTTAGGAGTGACGTCTGGCGATACACAAATTCCTGAAACTCCTTGACTTTTCAATTTTCGAATGATCTGTTTGTCTGTCCTACAACATTACCGACGTAACCGAACTGAAATATTCGAGTAGTCATGTTATGAACCATTTCTTCTTCTCTGTAATCTGTAAATTCTGTAATCATGAATAATAGGACCCTAGTTTTTTTTCGCTATTTTGACAATACGCTATAATGACAAAACGCGCCCGAGAACGATTATACACTAACTGCCAGAATCATGAACTCAACGGCACAACAGAATAAGGGAAGCATAGTTGCCTTTCTGAAGGTAACCTAGATTATTCACTTCAAAGGCCCTATCGTTTCTGAGGTACAACTCAAAGTGCTATTATAGTACAAAATTTCGTCTAAACTATGAAAATAGTCTAGAACAATTTTCGAAAGAAAATTTACACAACTCCGTTGCTGAATGGCAGAGAATGTTCTCTTTGTTTTATTTCATTCAACTTCAATACCATAACCGTATGCTCGCATCTTATGCTTAACTCCACTCATAAGGTTCTTTAAAACATCTGCAGCTTCTTCTGTGCGAAAACCCACTTTTTCTTCATATCTTCCTCAGATTTAACCTCCTTGGAATACTTCCGTAGTGTCTGCTTCAGAATAACCCAGTATTTTTCGATGAGTAGTTCCGGTGCGTTGGTAGAGTTCATACCCTTGGGTACAAAAGTGACCCCGTTGGCTTTTTACCACTCCAAGACATCCTTTGAATAGTGGCACAAAGCTGGATGCGGTCAGAAAATCGTAGCGCCCTCGTGTTGTTTCAACAGAGGAAGCGTCTGTTTCTGTAGACACTCCTCGAGGTAGATCTACTCGTTTACAGTTTTACGTTTACGATAGTCACGAACGGCGCACTCCGTTTGTCTCATGGGCAGAACGCTTGCCAATTTGTTTTTTTTCAAACTTTGAAAGTTTCTGCTTCCTTACTTCCTCCGGAACATCATGCTTGTGCTAGGTGGTGAAGAAGCTGCTGGAAATCCGCCTAGACGTAAGTCTCATCGTTCAAGATGAGACAATGAGGTTTCGTCAGCCTCTTGGTGTACAATCTCCGGGCCCATGACTTTCCCACCGTATTTTGCCGTTCGTCACGATGGAGCCTTCTGCACTTTGTACATATGCAGTCCCTTTCGGTCCTTGGCCCTTTGAACGAAAGACTTGGACAGATTCACCTTTTTGGCCACATCCCTGACCGAAGAACGAGGATTCCGCATTCATTCTGACGGCATTTTCCTTCCGTTCGATGCTCAGAGCTCGTAGTAACGTTAAGTCACACGACTCACCGTTGACTGCACGATTCCGAGTTGTTTTCCGATGTCCCGATGAGAGAGTTGAGGATTTTTCAGGCGCTTGCGCAAAATCAATTCGTGACGTTGATTTTCGGGTGACACCATTTTTTCCAATTTTTCGAAAAATATCAAATGGATAATTTTCTACAGCGTTTTTTGCGTGATGTCATTTGCTGTGGGCCACCCTTTATAAGGCGGATGAACCAGAATTCCATCCGCTGTTTTTCAAACAGTTTTAACTCGAACAGCAAAAGGCGACCCTTCTGGCCTTCGGGCGGCGAATATCATACTAACATTCCTTCCCTTCCCCTGGTGACTGTAAGGACGTGGCCGGCGTCGTTATTGACCATTTAAAGCTCGAATCACCGAAAATTGCACAACGAGAATGATTTGCTAGTCCCAAGCGTCATTTTGTGTGTTCTTTGTGCAATTTGGTTGGTTCAGGTCAATCACGGAGAGCAACTACGAATTGTACAGTCTACCCAAGCTCAAGCTCAAGCTCAGTTTTAACTCGAACAGCAAACTGAGGTCGAACGTTGTCATGATGGAATAATATCGTCTCATTTCTGGTCGCAAAATCTGGATTTTTTTCCGGCTATATCTCGCTTTAACCGGATTAATTGTTGCCTGCAGAAGTCTCCATTGATTGTATGGTCAAGTTTTAGCCGCTCATAGTAGATCACATTCTTTTGATCCCACTAAATACAGAGCTGTTTCTGGATGACCGGGTTTTACATACGATTATTAGCGTTTCGGATTGTCGTAGTGAATCCACTCTTCGTTTCCGGTAACGATTCGATGCAAAAAAGATTTCATTTCGTTCCGTTCTAGCAACATTTTGGGCTTGCAAAAACGTCGTTCAACATCTCTCGCCTTCGATTCGTATAGAACATTCCATTTCGTTCCGTTCTAGCAACATTTTGGGCATGAGTCGTTTAGAAATAGCTTGTCGAGTTACTCTCAATGCACGCTTCTGCACGCTCTGATTGCCTTTGAAACGAATCCTGATCGAGTAATGGCTCTAATTCTTCGTTTTCAAACTTTTTCGGTTGACCCGGACGCTTTTTTGTCTTTCACTTTAAAGTCACAACTTTTAAATTGTCCAAATTATTCTCTACAAGATCTATTCGATGGTGCAGAGTATCCATAGACTTCACCAAGCATTCGATGCGCTTCAGCTGCGCTTTTGTTCCAAAGGAAACAGAAAAGCACTCGACATTTCCTACGCATTAAATAATGGACTATATCACCTTGAGCCACCTTGTGGAAACAAAACGAATTAAGTCGCACACCCAATGAAACGCCACTGAAGATGACTAATGCATGATTCTCATTAAAACCTATGTTACTGGGCCTGTAAAACCAACGAATTAAAAAAAAACGCATGAAATCAACAATGCGTACGTGGTATTCAATCATACAAAATCACTTCAACCTTACGGTATGACATATGCATATTTTTCATTTTCTGTACTCGGATTTCAGAATAAAATTCGGAAAATGTGTATAATTTTTTGTCAAAAATTTGGCTTTTACATGTTATTTTAAGAAATTTGGCATCAATAGCGAACGCGGAACGAATTTGGCTATGATGACCTCCTTACATGAAGTGTTTGTATATATGGTTCTTAGAAGAACTTAGTTTTGGATTCAGCATTTTTTCGCTGAATATAAAATATATAATGAATACAAAATAAAATATATATGTTTCGAGTGTCTCTCATAATATTGTTCTAAGTATCTGGTGTAGTTCAAATGGTTATACATTCTGTCAAATATATACCGGGAATTTGAGTCTTTTTTTTGAAAAAAGATTCATTTATCCTCTATAGTTTACAAAAAAAAAATCTTGATTTATGTTATCGCATTCAAATAGGACCCCTCTAAAGCATTACACTTTTTCCAACGAACAATCCTGTCACCGTGGGACCATAATTTGATCGTTCAAGCATGTCTGCAGCCACCTGATTGTGATGAAATTTTTGAAGAAAATTGAGCTCTTTTGGCACTAGTCGTGCTGCGACTTTTCTCATGTGAGCAATTCCAAACGAAATCAACAAATGACAAAACATGATTATTTTTGATTCCAATGATAGATTGTATTCCATTTGGCTTGGAGGAAATATGAGTTTTCCACAGCAACTGGGAATTTTTCGACTCAAGTGCAATTTATGAATCGGGCGTATCGGTTTTAATAAGATAAATCTTTTATAATTTATATCTCAAGAACTATGAGTTGTATCGAAATAATGTCTTAGAAAGAGTTATAGAGTATTGATGTCAAAATGTGAAAAAAATACACTGAGAAAAAAATAGTAGTTTTTTTATTTACAGAAAAAACTTTAATTTGCAATATCTGAAATACATATCTTTTTATTTTGTAGTTTTGTATCATGTAGAAAATTTAAAAAATTAGTACAAGATATTAAAACTATTTTTAACGAACTTTGTGGATCATCGAATTTTTATGAATTTTTGAAACTTCGATTTTTTGTATGTTAACAATCATTTTAAGCCAGAATTCTGAAGTGATTTAAAACAAAAATGCTTTTGATCAATCTTCTACTAAATGAAGCCATTCTCGAGATATAAAAATGGGTGGGTTATATTTATGATATAACCGCAAGGTTGACGTGGGACTTCCTTACTTAGCATTCATTTGTTTTTATTGATTAAAATTTTGATTGAATGAAACAATTTCCGAATTCAATTGAATTCAATATATTTGCTTTGTGGGTAAAAAGATTGTACAATGCCATGTGAGGTCAATTCATGCAATAGATTATGTTCTTCGTTACAAGTAAATTTAATGACAGTCTTTTACGTTTGGTATGATGACATTTTGGTTTTGATGTCTATGTTAGGCAAACACATTTCAGTCAGACCAAAAATACCCCTGAGCTGCATTAATTTGCAATGCCAATTTCCTCAGACACCTTGGTTCTGAAGTCTGTGTTGAGGAAATATTTTTCAGTCGGAACAAAAATGCCCCCGACTTGCATATATTTACAATGCCCCTGACTTGCATATATTTACAATGCCAATTTCCCCACGCTCCATGGATTTGAAGTATGTGTTAGGGAAACCCATTTCAGTCGGAACAAAAATACCCCCGACTTTCATGTATTTGCAATGCCGATTTCTCTAACGCTGCTTGGTTTTGATGGCTGTTGGGGAAACCGTAAATCGGGCTAATCAAAACTAGCTAGTTAAGGCGTTTAGATAGCGCTTAACATTTGACAGTTATTCAGTTGATTATCTAATAAAAAATAACATTTTATTACTTGCGACAGAAGCGTAGAAAGATTCCGTATCAACTGATGCAAACATTCTTCCGATCCAATATGAAATGATCGAGTTATGAGCATTCGAAATCTTTCATTTTTTCATGCATGTTCTATGTTTAGGTTTTCATTTTACCCCCATATACTCCGGTTAGACGTAGTCCCACGTCAAAAAATATTTCTAATTTATTGTCTTTTTTCTTACAAAGTTCGTTAAAAATAGTTTTACCATCTTGGACTATTTTTTTTAAATTTTCTCCATTTTCTCCAATTTTATATGAAATCTTTTTTTTCTGAGTGCATATTTTTTACTATTTTTTTCTCAGTCCATATATTTTTCACATTTCAACATCAATACACTATAACGCTTTCTAAGACACTATTTCGGTACGACTCATATTTTTTGAGTCATTAATTATCAAAGATTTCTCTTACTAAAATCGATACGCCTTTTCAAAAGTTATACTTGAGTCGAAACCTGGTCAACCGCTAGCTTCAAACGATCCATTTGTTTACTTTAGAGATCTGAATTTAGTGTATTGCATTAAAAAAAAATTTAAAAATAAATAAATATTTAAAAACTAAATAATAATAAATTTAAAAAAATTGATTGCACGTATATAACTGTTACAGTATCGGCACCATTAACATCATTCACAGTTTCAGCGACCTGGCTTGTCTTTATAAAATAAAAAGTGTACAATGTACCCAAATTTCTCTTTGTTGACTTCCATTGTTAACACCCTATAACTCACAACTGAATTGGACAAACGATGTAAATCATGATTCACTGCGTTTTCGATATAGTTGAACACAAGACGTCGAAATATATCTTTGGGCAATCTGAGAAGGCAACAGAGAGAAACCTTCTATGAAAAACGAAAAAAAATAGATTTCGAAGAGAATTTGAGACGACCTCCCATTTTTTTAAAGATACGTATACAATTTACGATTCATCACGAATAACGATTCATAATTAACAATCAACGCTTTCTAATTTACTGTTTCAAAAATTCACGTGCGTGAATTTGCTTTGCCGTTTCTTCATCGATGCACCCCTCGTTTTTGACAGTTAGTTGTTTACATCTGGCTCGAACATAGTTTTCATAGCTGTTTGGTTAATTTTTCGTGCGAAGTGACGTGTTTCTGACGCTGAGGAAGCTTCCGGCAAATGGGTAGAAAAAAAATCTCAACACAAGTTCGGAATTTGATTGTGCGTGACTTCTACCGTAAGGAGTATTAACGAAACATTACTATACTATACATAGATACTGAGAAGTATCAGGTAAGCCGTGGTGCGGTACAGTTGGTCATTCGGAAGCATCAGATGCTCGGCAGTATGGCCGATCGATCGAGAAGAGGACAAGAACATAAGACTGATGCAAGAACGGACACGCTAATCATCCGGGTAGTAGAGAAACATCTCCGGGACCTCGTTGATGCCAATGCGTTGTCAGTTGGTTATCGATGCCAAAGTAGTCATATTGACTTTTGTTTTCTCTGTATTACAATGGCTTTCAACACTTTTGGCTGGTTCGTCACTTTGCTCCCATTTTTGGAAGAATGTTGGGAATGAGAATTGCACTCGTGACCTTTTGCGTGAGAGGTATGAATGTTACCGCTTCGCCAGATCACCTCCGCTGGTCATGTTGACTATTTATTAGTTGTATTTACTTGTTTTTATGATTTTTTTAACAACCCATGAGGTGGATTTTTTTATGTGATACTATGGTACTTTTAGTAATTTTTTGTTTTCTAAAAAAAAAATAATCAACCATACTGAAATGGAAAAATGGTCACTAATTACTTACATTTACTCAGTATTGGCTGGAATAACGGAAAGTTAAAAAAAAACTTTTTATATTTTAAAATATTTTGATTTCAAATCGAGGTGGATTTTTTTTAACGGCCATCAGTGTAACTAAATATGTATTCATTGTTCATTCAATCGCAGAAAAAATACACTTAAAGCTCGAGTCATTCAATATCTGGAGGCATTGTTTATTCTACTGCAGGGCTTTTAGTGGTCGGATCTGGAATGTTTTGACCAGGGTTACCAACTATAATTTGAAAAAATCAAGAAGAATGAAAATAAAAATCAGGATAAATCTGGATAGTTCATATTGGGTTGTCCGAAAAGTTAATGTCGATTTTTGGGAAAACAAAAACATAATTTTCAATCAAAGCATTATAATTTAAATTTATATCCAAAGTTCTGTTTCACAATCTTTCGCTGATATTTAGTACGTTTGTAGATATATTTACCATAGTCCTATAATAAAAGTTTATTCTACTTTAAATAAGACGAACAAATTACATATAAAATCATTTTATATTGACTGTGGGTTCAAAATTTTTCTCTTGATTAATTTTACACTCTGAAACGTATTCCTACATTAATAACTCTGGGGATACATTTACATACACATTATCCTAAATAAAGCAATGTTGTTCCTCAAACTTAATCTCGTTGTAATTTCATAAATTTGTCTAAAAAGCTGGTTTCATGAAATTTCCTAGCACTGTTTTGGAAGCCACGAAGCAATTGAGGGTAGAGATAAAAGAAGTTAAGTACACAGTTTACCTTAATGTAAGATATATACAAGTGCGGACCCGAGAACTATCATGACAGAAAACTTTGTAAAGAGTATAAAAATCAGGAAAAATCAGGATCATTTCAGGAAAATCAGGATAAACTGAGTGTTCGTCAGGATATCAGGAAGCGTGCTAAAAAGTCTGGGAAATTCTTAAAAATCAGGAAGGTTGGCATCTCTGGTTTTTACAGCAGCTTGTTTTGAAATGTTTCGTCTTTCAGTGTTGAAAAGTTCGTCTCGATTCATTTGAATTCGAAGAAGGTTCAAAAATCGTGAAGTTGTTCTCAAACATTTCCGTGAAAGCCAAACTATCGTCAGAAGGATTCATCTGCGAGAAGGATTTCGATCTTTTCGGGCCAGTAAGGTACCAAACACGGCACCGACGCAGAATCTAGTGGCCAAAAGGCGTCCCGAAGTTATACAACATTCGCTTTTGCCCATGAATTCACAAGAAAGTTTATGATCGGACAAGTTATTCGCAGCTGCTGACAAAAAACTCAGGTTTTCCTGACTAACAAAATATAAAAAAGCGGCTATACATTTCAAAATGTATAAGTAGAATTAACTGAAACATATTCTTCCGTATAATCAAATCTACAATGTAATGTTTTAGCCTGATTTGAAAAGCGGCCATTACAACGGATAAGTACTACAGTGGTTTCAAGACAACGGGGTGGATGTCTTCGAAAAGGACATCAATCCACTCAACTGTTTTCAATTCTTCCTAAATGAGAAATATTGGGCAATTGTCAAACAGAAGATTGAGAGTGTCATCTCGATCTTTATTTATCTCAAACTTTGGAATATGAATAATCATGAATTGACTAAGTCTGCAGTTCAAAATTTCATGACATGGATTCACAAACCTTCGCCAACCACCAGTGACAGTTATATGATAGGATACAACAAATACAATTTCCGCGAGTTTATGACGAGACACAGACCTCATCGAACGATTTTTGCACGTTTTTCTCCCTAGCAAAAGGGCTGCTCAGCCGGCAACTATCCCCACATCGCACTGTTCAGGGCCAGACATTCCTGCAGCATTCTGTGGTGTGATTGATCTGCCCCGGATCGTTCCCGTGGCCGATGCGAGGCGTTGTTGATAGGAAGATTTTCAGCTCATTTTAAGGTGAAACCGGGACTCTCGGTTCCTGTGTTCGTTTCATACGAAATTTCACCCAAAAAAAAAAACTGAACATCACATGCCCAGATTTCTCTCTCTCTTCTGGAGGAGGGCACTTGCTATATTTGCCCGCTAGGTTTCCAGTCTCCCTGCCTCTTGAAGATTTTATTTCATATTGCCTGTTTTCCGAAAAAAAGAACACTGAGCCCATAAACAAGCCTTCTACGGAACCCCCCGCGCTCTCCGTTCACCGTATCTCACTGATAGTGGCCGCGTTTCCTCTGTCTCTGCATCGCGGGCCTCATTTAGTTGTAGACCGCCGAAAATGTGGGCCGGTTCAGGAGGTCTGCCGCGTTTTTTTTATATTTATTTTCGTTTGCCATAAACGAGCGAGTGGCTTCGACCAAAAAAAAAAGTTGTACACTGTTAGGTGAAAGTGCTCAAGAACCGTTTGACGGACTGTGCGCGAATAATAATAACCACTTTCGCAACAATGGGTGTATATTAATTTGTATTTTGTTTATCGATTAAATGCTCACTGGTTTTGCAAATTGATTAGGCACATAAACCGGCACAACCGGTGTAGGTACAAATTTAGTGATATGCGATTCTTTCGCGCGAGTGTTGATTATATGGTGCTGCCAGTTTAGCGGTGGCTGCACGCGAACACTGTCATCGTGTTTACGCTTTATTAATGGCCGCTACCAGATATATTGACAGTGTAGCGCGTCATGTAGCGAGGGCACGGCACGATAAGATCCCCGGCGGACCATTTCCTGGCTCAGTTTTCAGAACGGCGCAAGCACCGAGACTTCCTCTTCCCGAACTTCGCTTCGATTTTTATAAGTAAAAATAATCATAAAATAATAATGAACAGCAAGAAAAAAAATCAAGAAATAAAAACCTTTATGCATATATGAAACCGTCCACGCCCTTTGGCTGTGCTGTGGATTGTTCTGCAACTGTTCATACACGGGATCTCTCTGTCGGGATGAAGGGGACCTCGTTTCCTCTTCCGTGGGACGCATCTAATGCCGCGCGGCGCAATGCGTTGTATTGTACCTGGCCCTGGGTCTCGGACGGATCTCGGTGAGCGGCTGTCGGTGTGTATATTGTACACCGGAGGGCCACAGTTCGTATTATGTTTTCAGCGTCTTGGGTTTCCCGTTGCTTCCGCGTCGCGTTGTTCCTCGGTGCTGGTGTGTGCCTACGGGAAGTCTACATACCGGTAAGACATCCCCGGCTGTTCAGCCTTTTTATGGCGGATATCTTCCCTTTGGCTGGCGGGCAGGCAGGCAGTCAGGCCTGGCACTACCGAGCCGCGCGCCAATTTTTTTTTGTGTGTGGCTTTCAACGTTCAGACGATGAGCAGCTACGGTGTGTGCTTTGATTATACTCTTTAAATTTAATAATAATAATCATTTTTAGCCGTAATCATAGTAATAAAAATATTGATTTTACTTTAATAATATTATCACCTCTTCAGGTAAATGATGCATTGCAAATTAATGGACGAGGTGAGACAAGTGCTTCGCGTCGTGTTTGGCCACGTGGTTAGCCACTGGCTCTCCGAAACGGGGTGGGATTCCCAAAACGTCACCCGGATGCAGGTGATTACGGCGCGAGGGGTACCAAGCGTGTGTTTGTTGTCGCTCTGTCGAGTGTTAACATCACATGCCATTACATCACGACAACAGCGATCAAATCACCATAATTGTTGGAACCATTGAATTCCGTCAAACTCTCGTAATGAGATCATAATAAAGTGTTAAAAGACGCTTGTCCGCGTGACTGGACACAAGCATATAATTCGCGCTAACGCGTTCCCATCGTGCCATCGCAACCAAGCGTGGCCTAACCGCAAAATTCACCACAACAAGACGCGCTGCAGGAGAAAAATTAAAAGAAAAAAGCACACCAACCGATCTCATAATGAACATGAAGACGCGCGTTACCACCCTTTGATGAAAAACAATTAAAATCATATCTTCTCATTTTCGGTCTTTCGACACAACGTGCGCGGTCCGCGAAACCATCCATAGCGCGTCGTTTCCCTGGGTCAGTTATCGATGCCGAGGCGCCTGCCCCCTTTTAAGATCTTTAATTCTCTCATTTAACCCGTCGTCTTGGAACGGTGTGGACCGCGAGGTTTATGGCCTCCGTTCCCCGAAAAGCACATCGTCTCGCACCGACTTGTGGTGATGAGTCGGATGATATTTGTGTGCAGATATTCATTGTTTTTTGTGTTTTGTTTTTTTTTTCCAAATGTCCAACCCAAGCGATCACAGTGCTTTTGTTTGCTGGCGATAGATTTTTTCGAGAAATTCATTTCAACTTTCCTTCCTACTTTTGGAAGGCCTGATTGTGGGCTGACGCGAGACATTCCCTCCGGTTCATCCAGGATGGGATCAATGCCCGAAACCGTCTGAGAACCGAGTTTACTGTTAGAAAACGAAAAGGCACCCATGCAGCAGGTTCTCAACTGGTCTACCCCTAATAGGGCTCGCCAATAAGCCCCTCCATTACACGTGTGCCTATCGTCACCTAGCTGTCACAGCTTCTAAAACGCGCTGATAGCTGATATCTTCATCCGAGCCGGCCAGTACAATGTACCATAATTGAGCAAGGTACTGGCGCACAACCCCATACCCAGCGTTGATGAGCAAACCCATGATTGGCGTTGACCTTGGCAGTAACTACCGCAAGATAATCGTCGTGTAATCTTCTTCCCTATCCGCCGAGTCCGTCCGGGTCCTCCGGTGCCGATAAAAACTGGCGCATTTTCAGCATTTCCGAACCCATCAAGAAGCCATCGGCGGAAAAGGCGCGTTTGCCAAATACGACCGGGCCGGCCGTGGGCCGGTTTGCTGTGTTTTGCTTTCCCGCGCTCTCCGCGCGCTGCCCAGCAAAATGCCATTGAAAAATAGTTTGCCCATATTAGAATATGTGCCTCGCTCGTACCCCGGGATGACATCGTTCCTGTACCAGTTGGCACAAGTGACGAGCTCTCAACTGGACCGACGAAGTTCCGACGGAACTTCGCCGGTTCGCTTTGTTTTGTTTTGAGTGTGTCCAATTGACGTTTGACATTTTGAGTCGTGCTTCACCCATAGCTCCCGCCGTCCCCCACCGTCAGTTCCCGGATGATTCCCGGCTCATCAGCGTACGAGATTCGACGGCCGGACGACGAGGTGTGGACGACACAGCAGATCTCGGCCGAAGTTGTGAATGAGCGCTAAATTTCTGCTTATAATCAAATTTAATTAATTCATTTTTCTGTTCCCTTTCTTTTTTTTTACACTCTTTCCTATCTCTGTGGGGCGGTCGGCGAGTCGGCGCGCAGGTTTAATTCTGACGGATTGTGTGTGTGTATGCGCGCCAGAGAGCAGCATAATTTATGCCCTTCGGAAAGGGGGAAAGGTAGGACAGAAATATGGTTCTGTGTTGGCGCCAACAGCAGTTTCACTTCTTTCCTTTAGTAATTTTTTTTCTGTTTGCTAGTTGCGATAGCTGCTGCCGAGCGGCAAACGCGCGTCAAAGCGAGAAACTCTTTCTAGACTCTTATTTATGCATTCATATAGGGTTTTTGTAGAGCGGTTGAGAAGAAAAAGAATACTTCAAAACCAGGAAGGGGTTGTACTTGGATGTAGAGGGAACCGCCGGATAACGCCCACGGTGTTTCGAGCGCTAGGCAAGGTACCACAAAACGGGGGGTCAGTAAAACAAGGAACCGACGATTTTGTAGGTTGGGCCGATTTTCGGGAAAGACTTTTGCAAAATACCTTGGCGTTACGCCATTCACTATCGTAAAGGTTAAGAGACAGAATAAGTACATCTGTATGATTACTCACACAAAATTATGAACTTAACCGAATTTGTTCATATATATTGCGATTGGCCCAACCTGGATCCTATTTTTTTTATCAGCAAAAGAAAAAGAATTGTCAATAAAATCTCCCCAAATCAAAACTATTACCCGTCTTTCGTTTTTGATAAAAACAACAAGGGTCTGGATATATTGGGTGTGCAACCTAACTCGATCCGTTTCCACAAGATGGCTCAAGATGCTATAAATAGTCGATGAAGACAGCGGATTTTCGTAAATCTGTCAACCAAATATTGCTTACAAGTATTTGGGTTTTGCACAACAAGTTCAATTTTTACTGCACTGAAAATGTTGAGTTTCCAAACAACCAGGAAAATCAATGCAGAAACCGAAACGAATATCCACGATGCCAAAGCTTAAAAGTAACATCAAATGTGCTATTCACCCATACTTGTACAGCATTTACTCAAGCGAGGTGCGAGTTTGTGTATAATATTAGGCTGTCAAAAAAGTCCTGCGGTATTTTTTTGAATTTTCATTTGTTCATAAAATTAGTTACAATCATCTGTTTTAAGTCAAATATGCGCCGTTTTGTTCGATGACTTGTTCCCAACGAGATGCCAACTTCATAATACCCCTGTTATAGAAGCTCGCTTCCTTATTGGCAAAAAACTCGGATAGCCAATTTTCACAGGCCTCTTTTGTGGCTAACTTCTGGCTACCTAGCTCGTTCGCCATGGACAAAAACAGGTGGTAGTCACATGGTGCAAGGTCCGGACTATACGGCGGATGCAAAAGAACCTCCCATCCGAGCTCCCGGAGCTTCTGGCGTGTCATCAAAGAAGTGTGTGGCCTGGCGTTGTCCTGATGGAAGACAATGCGGCCTCTGTTTATCAAAGATGGCTTCTTCTCCATGAGTGCTACCTTCAAGCGGTCCAGTTGTTGGCAGTACAGGTCCGAATTGAGCGTTTGGCCATAGGGAAGCAGCTCATAATAGATTCTTCCTTTACAATCCCATCAAACACACAGCAGAACCTTCCTGGCCGTTAATGAGGGCTTGGCCACCGTCAGCGGGCTTCGACCACGACCGTTTGCGCTTCACGTTGTCGTAAGTGACCCACTTTTCATCGCCAGTCACCATCCGCTTCAGAAACGGGTCGATTTTGTTGTGATTCAGCAGCGATTCACATGCGTCGATACGGTCAAAGATGTTTTTTTTTGCGTCAACGTGTGTGGCACCCATACATCGAGCTTCTTTGTGAATCCAAGCTTCTTCAAATGATTAATAACGGTTTGATGACTTATCACCAGCTCTTGGCCGATGCTACGGCTGCTACTATGCCGGTCTTTCTCGGCTAATTCAGCGTTTTTGTCGCAATTTTCGACGACAGGCCTTCCGGAGCGTGGCGCATCTTCGACGACCTCTACACCAGAACGAAAACGTTGAAACCATCGTTGTGCGGTGGAAATGGAAACTGTATCCATAAACTGCACAAATTTTATTGGCAGCTTGAGATGCATTTTTGCCTTTGTCATAGTAGTACTGTAAAATATGTCGGATTTTCTCTTTATTTTGCTCCATATTTGCGACACTATAACTCACGAACGACTTAACCAAACAAAGCACTGTCAAGGACTATAATATAGCGCGCAAAAATACCTTTCCAACAAGCTATAGTATGACTCGATACAATGAATACAACTAGAACTACGCGCTTACAACGACACCTCGTGGAAATACTGCAGGACTTTTTTGACAGCCTAGTATATGTGTCATCTATGTAAATAAAAAAGGAAAGCCTAATGTGTTGGTAATAGGATTGGGCGATCTCGGTTTGATTTTCAGAAGATCGATCTTTTTCAATCCGATTTTCGTTTTTTCTGGATCGATCTATTTTACTCGATAAAATCGAAAAAATCGATTTTTGTTTTATCTTAGATTTCGATCTTTTGTAGATTTGTTTTCCAGTATACATTGATTTAAATCTCACCAGAGACCACTTAACAATTTTTTCGAACATTATGTCAACATTTGGATCGCATCTTCTGTGATTTATTTCCGTACAAATGCAACAGAGATGAAACTAGCGGCAGTTACTGAGGAGATGTAGTGTAACCAGTGGCTCATGGATCACTGTACTAGATGCTAACATCAATTCCAGGCGACATGGTGTTTTTTAGACCTGGCGCCAAAATCTAGAATCGGCTTCGACTAAATGACAGTCGTATGACACGATTGGTTTTATGGGTTTAGTTTTGGGCAGATACTAGTTGTTGAAATTCTAATAACACTTTTTCAATTAATGTCCTTCTTAATGTCTCCTTGACGGCACAAGATTAATGCTCTGGAATTTTTTTATCTGGACTTTCAAATTTTTTGTGACCTACATACTGAGGAGCAAAACAAAATGCTTTTGATGTTTCATTATAAATATGAAATTTGTATTCCCTGTTTAAAGAAAAGACGACACTCCTATAGAATAAAAATCGATTCGACAAGATCGATCTTTTTATAAAGATCGCCCAATCCTAGTTGGTAAACGCAAAACCCGAGGAAGGAATGATCCGATTTGAAGCGTCTTTATATTGTTGTTTTCGTGTGTTGTATTCGAATGTATTCCATGTAACGGAGAAACATGTTATTTTCAAGAGCATCAAGAATCTTGGGTGAAAATTGTGTCTGATAATGAATTTTTACTATAACGACGAGTTTCGGTAGAAGTAATAAGAAATCATTGATCAATTAATGGTGAGCGATTGAACCCATGAACGTTCGCTTGATAAGAAAACGTGAATGTTCGAAAGAATTCATAAAAAAAAATTTGACTGGAACGAAGTTCACCGGGTCAGCTAGTAACTTAATAAGAGCAATATAAGAGAGCAACATAAAATACACCTTGCAAATGTGCACTCATCACGTTATCGCGTTAAAAAACAGTTATTTGCGCTCTCCGTTGTACACTCAGAAAACACTTTCTGTTCATATTTATAAGATCCACTTCCTTTTTATAGCGTGGTATTATATTCTTGTGCATTGGTATAACAGCACCAGTGGTTCAATCCCTTCTTGGCATCGTTTGAGATTTTTTTTATGTAATACAGCGAACTATTGTCGAAAAACGTTCGGGTTACGCGACCTGGCACGAGTCGATAAAATCCCATCATGCCAACGCTCGACTTCATGTTGCTGTTCGATTTGAAAACTATTTGGAAAACAGCGGATGGGGTATTCTGGTTAACCCACCTCATAGCCCATATCTCGTCCCTTCCGACTACCATTTGTTTCGATCTATGCAGAACGCTTTACGTGTAAAGGTGGGACCAGAATGCCGCGTTATGCGTCGCGTTGCGACAATTGTGCTTTGACACTTCATTTTAAATATGTGGGTTTCCATTAAGTCGAACACAATAATGCGTTGCGTCATTAGCATCATTGTACTAAACGCTAACATTTGTTCTAAACTGCTTGCGCCGAATTTGCGATGACAGTGGCATGGTGTCGACGTCTGGTGGCAACTTCAAATTAGGGCCATAATTTGGGTCCCAAACTCGTTAGTGTAATCTCTATCAGATTAGAAGACACGAAGCCGGTTTTTAAGTTCTAAAATTTGAATGAAAATTTTCACATCATGTTATTTGATTACTTGAAACACGTGTTTCTGACTTTCATTCAACCATATGGCTGAACAATTCCAACATTGTTGCAAATTTTTTTCATCATAATATGAAGTTGTCTTCATAAACAATTTTCGTATGAGACTTTTTCACCACCTGCAAACAAAAATTTTCTTCATTTAAATAGAATACTAGTTTGATATGGAAAAGCTAATTTTAATTCATAATTTTAATTTTAAAAACGTGTTCATTCCGACTGAAAATCAGCTCTTTCACGCTCCCCTAAACTAGAAAACGAAGCTCAATGCCGCCAGCGCGAGTATGTCAATGAATTGTTTTTAAAAACTGATCCTCGGACACAATAAGAACAAGATTTTCATACGAATTTTATTTTGTTTTTGTACATGAAAAGTGGTGACGCGAATGCTAAATTGTGACTGCAAATCAACAGACTGCAGAAAGCAGGGGAAAAAGTAATAAGAAACGATGGCCGTAATACGTTTGAAAATTTCCATAGAGTCGCTATAAAACCGTGGCACTCAACGTGTTAATTCATTTTATTGTGCAAATCAATGTGTTCTAAAGGGTGTGTCACATCAAATTGCATCACGGAAAAAACGCTGTAGAAAGTCGCCCAGTAGACCGATCCTTTTGAAAATTTTAGACAATAAAATAAAAACTATTAAACAACTTTTGGCATTTTCTTTTTATTCATACTTCGAGCCCAAGCCCGTATGCTCGCACCTTCCTCTTTACCCCGTCCATAAGGTTCTGTACAACGTCAGGTTGTTGTTTTTTTTTAACAGAAATCCATTTTCTCTTGAAGTCCGCCTCCGATTTGACAACTTTTGGGTTCTTCCGGAGGGCCTGCTTCATAATCGCCCAATATTTCTCTATTGGGCGAAGCTCCGGCGCGTTGGGCGGGTTCATTTCCTTTGGCACGAAGGTGACCCCGTTGGCTTCGTACCACTCCAACACGTCCTTTGAATAGTGGCACGAAGCGAGATCCGGCCAGAAGATGGTCGGGCCCTCGTGCTGCTTCAATAGTGGTAGTCAGCGCTTCTGTAGGCACTCCTTAAGGTAAACCTGCCCGTTTACCCTGCCGGTCATCACGAAGGGGGCGCTCCGCTTTCCGCAAGAGCAGATCGCTTGCCACACCATATACTTTTTGGCAAACTTGGATAGTTTCTGCTTGCGAATCTCCTCCGGAACGCTGAATTTGTCCTCTGCGGAGAAGAACAACAGGCCCGGCAGCTGACGAAAGTCCGCTTTGACGTAGGTTTCGTCGTCCATTACCAGGCAATGCGGCTTCGTCAGCATTTCGGTGTACAGCTTCCGGGCTCGCGTCTTCCCCACCATGTTTTGCCTTTCGTCGCGGTTAGGAGTCTTCTGAGCCTTGTATGTACGCAGGCCCTCCCGCTGCTTGGTCCGCTGGACGAATGAACTTGACAAATTCAGCTTATTGCCGACATCCCGGACCGAACTTCTCGGATCACGTCTAAACTGCTTAACTACGCGCTTGTGATCTTTTTCACTGACGGAGCATCCATTTTTGCCGTTCTTCATCTTCCGGTCGATGGTTAGGTTCTCGAAGTATCGTTTTAGTACTCTGCTGACCGTGGATTGGACGATTCCCAGCATCTTAACGATGTCCCGATGTGACAACTCCGGATTCTCGAAATGAGTGTACAGGATTAATTCACGACGCTCTTTTTCGTTCGACGACATTTTTCCAAATTTACGAAAAATTGACAGTGAAGCATGGCCAACGTGAGCTATACACTCTTATCCGATTATAAGCGAAAGCTGAAGATATAATTCCTAAAAATTAAATTTCTACAGCGTTTTTTCCGTGATGCAATTTGATGTGACACACCCTTTACATGCAAAAAAAAAAACGGAACGAATTAAGTTGCACACTCAAAAAAATTCCTTAGTGAGTCCTATAGTAGATCAATAATTGCTTTATTTGAATTATTAATATTTTGTGTTTAACTGACTTTTTTCCGACACGTTTTTGATACGGTTCTATAACATTTTCTTGAACATTTATCCGAAGACATTTACCCGAAATATATTCACTTGAATCCAACTTGCTCGAATTTAACATTCACACGAAAATAACATTTACCAGAACACCACATTACTCAAACGTTCCATTTGTTGTAAACAAATTGTTGTTGTTTATAGCGTCTAGCGATTCAGTAGTTCAAAATTTTTAAAAAGTACATTTGTCGAAACCAGCGAAAAAAGAGATAGAAAAACAAAAATGACATATCTCAAAAACGGGGAAAAAAGTCTTCCTGAATTTCTGAGCTGCTTATGTCAGTTTCGCCAAGCTGGGGCATTTTAACATAGCATACAACTGTTTCAGCTCTCCATACTGGTACTGTTGCATAAATGCGTAATAATATTACATCTCATTATAAAATTAATTTAGAAAATGTTTTCTAAGAGTAAAGAGGAGAGCATACATGTGAATCTATAACTTTCTCGGTCTGGGCCATGTATGTGGCAAAGTATGCAAAAAACTTTAATGTGTACTTATTTGCAATGTGTCCATTGCAAGCACATTTCCATTGTAGCACATTTTCTGTTATTTTTAGGCGTAGGCTCATTATTGAGTTACGATTTGTCAGTGAGAGTGACGTTGTAGGGGCCTGTTCACAAGTTATTTTTTAAGGACGGTGGTTATTTTTCATAAGTTTCAGATAATATTTGAGAAACTTAGTATAACGATTATATTAATATCGTTACGATCTAATATTTTTTTCTAAATATCATTTAGTTATATTTGGGTGCCTATTCTATCCGTTAAAAAATCGTATTTAGTTTGAACGAGGAAAGTGTCACCCATATCTTGGTGACGGAGCGACGAACGTGTTGAAGAGTGGTCTTATAATTCGTTTTTTTTGACGATGTTGCCGTTGTTGAATGTGCGGTACTTGTGAGCCGCCGAACAAACTTCCGATGTATCAACAGCAAATAAAAGGTATTCAAGTGAAATTTCAATGGAAAATATTGAGCTGTACTCCAAATACCTATTTTTGCGCATTTGATTTTTTTTTTCTCGTGGTTTTTTAAGGTATCGAGACGAAGGATACCATAGTTGTTCAGATGATTTTTGGAAAGCCGTAACATTCGATAAAACGAATGAAACATTCATAAAGAAAAAAACCTTTTTTTCAGTTCAATGATTCTCTATTTTTTCCATTTTATGCTGATTTCGACAGACAGACAGACCGTAATTTTTAAAAATTGATAAATTTTGAATCGCTTAATAGTAAATGGATGGTATTCCCCCAAATGACTGCTTTCAGCGGAGAATTTAGAAAAAATATTGTCCTTATGGTTTTTGAGGTATTTGGGCTTTTTTGTATGATTTTTAGAAAGCTGAGACTTTTCCACATTCATGTGAATCAGTTATGGATCTGTAGGGTATGTGTTTCCGTTGTTGAGATATATTTTTTCAAATATCAAGTATCAAGCCATACATTAGTGCTAAGCATTAAAACATATATATTGCGTTCAATAGAGAATTTTTGGAAAATGCAAATACACACCTTGATTAATTTTTGATATATTATGTGAAAAAAAGTCTAAAATTTGTAAAAGTCTAGGCTAGGATTTCTATGATTTCGGTAGGAAAAATAATAATTCTTTATCTAGATTCTAGACGATCAGAAGGGTATATATTGGCGGAAATGGTTGACTCCTTCAATTTCAACTCCAAAATTGTTCTATATAATAAATAACTATTTATTTATTATATTGTTTTTCATGTTTCAAATATGACTTATTCCAAGCGAAATCAAAATATTTCAACGTTGAGGTGCAATTCAATTGGCTATTGTGAGTATAGTGGAGTAAAAATAGTGAATTTTGAAGAATTTCATTGAAAACTTATCAGGAATCGTTTGAAATGATATCACAGCGAAATTTTAAAAAAAGGATGAAAGTTGGGTTTCAGAGAACGAGTTATAGATTGGTAAGAGGGGTTCAATTTGATAGAAACATTCAAGTTTATGATGCACTTTTTGAAAAAAAAACATTAAAATCACAAACTTTTAAGTTTTTCACTTTTAAAATGTTACTGGAACCCTCTAATTTAGATGATTCACTTTTTTTTTTATTTTGAGGGTATGAATCAAGAATTTAATGTTTCTTCTATATACAAGAAACATTTTTTTTTATTTGATTATATACTGGATTCGATTCTATATAGTAAAACGAAATTTGAGACTGTATATAATCGAGTTCGCCCTGTACTAAGAATTCTTCTAAAAATTGCCAGCAAAGTTTAGTTATAGTAGTACATAATAATAAAACTTTTTTATGACATATTAGGTAACGAAAAAAAGTTTTGTATGTTCTGGAGGGTTTAGGACAATTGAGAAGTATGTTAAATATATCCAATTTTCGTTTTTTTATTTGTAAAACTTTTAATTAATCATCAGAATTTAAAGACAATACTTTAAAAAATGTGCAATCGTATAAATGTTCATCAGTCATCACATATCAGCTCAATTCTTAAAATAATACCGAATTAAATATATGTATATATGGGTAAATATTTATAGAAAGGTTGCTAGCAGAGAAGAGAAGTGGAACTCGAGAGAAAAAAGTGGCAACGATTTGTGGTAAGAAATTGTAAACAGTGCAAAAATTGACATATGGTTTACGCTTTAAAAATCTAACAGAATGTTGAGATGTTTCTAAAACGGTGGGAGACATCATATATAAGGTGGGAGGTTCGTATATAATATTATTAATGTTAGCATAATCATGATAAACACGGCGAATGGGATAGAAATTATGAACTGAACATTGAATAAAATATACATATAGACGCTGAAAGAGCTGTGGACAAATATTATAACGCATTTTTATCGATTTATGTATAATGTCGTTAATATTTGCCATATCAAAATAAACACATCTGTATTGTAATCTTAACTTGCTGTGCTATTCATAACAACGTTTTTTGTCGTAATTTACGAATAAAACTTCACCATAGAAATTGGACATTGAATAAAACAATCAAAATGTGATAAGAGCATCAGTTGTGAAAAAAATATTTTAAACCATTTTCATCGGAATGAATCGAATGATCAAATAATTATACGACTGAACAGTGTATGTATGCTTAAAATACAACATAAAATATGATTTCTGAATAAATCTCGAACACACTCCGTATAAAGCCATTTTTATTTCTAAAAATATCCTCTGTTGGTCGTGATATTGTATCTAGAATTTACAAGGTATTTAAACATTAGCATTAATATGTTTGTAGTAATTAGTTTCTTAGTTGCCAGTGAAATTGATACCAATCTATATATTTTTTTGTGTTCACTATGTGATGTTGACAATGAGAACATTACAATTGGTACGTAGTACCGGTAAGTTTCTTGATTTTTTTGCAAGAATTAATGCTTTATTTTCCAGAAATAGTTACAAATTTAATATTCAAAGTATTGCCCATCGCTAGTCACAACTTTTTCCCATCTTTCTGGCAATTCACGGATCCCTTTGCGGAAATACTTTTGACTTCATCAACCAGGCCATGTTGCATCGATCGAAAAAGGTAGTAACCGGACGGAGCAATGTCTAGAGGATACGGCGTGTGGGGTAGGACCTCCCATTTCAGCGCTTCCAAGTCGGGAAATTTGATTCACTGGAATAATAATCAAATTACGCCATCTGTTGTAAAACCGAAGAAACTTACCGGTACACCTAATAGTATTTCAGGTTTGTCGAAAAAGATTCATGAAATCACAAAAATGGAAAAGAAAAAATGTTGTGTTGAAAACTGTGAAAGTTTTAATAGTTTTATTTCAAGAGACATTTTATTTTATAATAAAGCAAGATGGTAAACTTTAATTTCGATCCAACGTAAACACGATGAATCGCATTGATTTATTTATAACCCTAGTCAATTTCGTTCTCAGTGGCTTGAATTCTGTAGAGAAAGGAGTTTGGAAAATATTGAGAATAATATAAGTATATATAAGTAATCAGTCATTCCATACCGAACCGATATAGAAATTTTCGTCAAAAGTGGTAATTTTGTTCTTTATCGCAAAATATTAGGTCCGTATTTTTTATTTTTTTTATGAGGGTGCCCATTTCTATTTTAGGGTGGTCTGAAAAATCATATTTTCCATTTTTTTTTTCCAAAAATGACTTTTTTTTTACAAATTCATAACTTTTAACCATTGAACCGATTAAGATAATAGACACATCAAATTGAAGCCAGTGAGCTAGTCTTTCATTGAAAATATTGAACTTGCTGAAAGATGGATTTTATTTTTGTTATTATTGATTGTAGTTGTTTTTTATTGTGTTCTTGGCTTTGACTGGTGGGCGCTATTTTTTTTATATAGCTGAGAATTTTGTACCTTACATGTCTAGATATCAGAAAGGATTTTTTTTTTGTTTTTGAGATATGATTTTCCAAAGTTCACTGGTGTTCCGGGGAATCATTTGATTGGCGCGTGCTCCACTCAAACTAGCGAACTGCCAATTAAAAAGCACTCCAACTAAGAAAATGCCAATAAGCGAATGTATACTGTATGCATATTTATATTTTTTCGGATATCACCATCGCAAGTGTAATATTTTTTATAAACAATCAAATTTTATTATATAATATTTTTCTATCATTGCATATCGAAGACACTTTTTGTCGTTTTAATTTAGGTTTTGTAAATTACTTCTAGGCATGTTTGTGAATTCATAGAAAGATGAGATATTATTTGATATGACGATCTTTGAAATAAGCTCAATGGTTTGAATGTTTAGAATTTAAAAAAAAACACATAATACTCGTGATTTCTTCCAAAAATTCACAACTTTTCAACCATCTTATTCTTCTATGAATCAACATCAATCTGTCATTCAACAAACTCAGATATTTAGCACTACAGAAAAAATTAAATTATAAAAAAAAAAGAAAATTTGGCACGCCATTTTTTACATTTCGTTCTTTCAAAATTAATTTCTATCTTGTCGCAATTTTTTTGCAATTTAAAACCTCTTAGATTGAACTAACAAAATGATAGGTCAAAGTACGAAAAGCAGGAAAAATTAACAAATAATGAAGGGTAAATGATAAGGCAAAGGTTATCATGGATTTTTACTAACCATATCAGAAAATTATTGAAAAAACACATTCCTTTCTTAATTTCTCTTTCAAATTTTGATTAAATTGCACTGAATAGTTAATATAAGAGCAATATTAATATTTGAATAAACTTATGTAATTATGAACTTGTTCATATAAACCTTCCCATCTTATCACTCTTCATTAAAGATCTTGCGTCAAAACAGCTAGAAATCGATACACTCTGAAATTAATTATGCCTGACAAAAATTATTCTTCATGCAAGCAATGATTGAAAATCTAGACACTTTTTAGTCAGTGAATTGTATGAAGTTCTACTGCTGTGCTGCTAGCATTAACAATAACAGATCACAAACCACCAATAACGTGTTATCCAGAAGCGATCGCAGCAATCAACACCTCTCTGGAGCTAATGGTAATGATGTTATGATCCACCATGATTCCCGATGATCTTAAAATTCCCATGAGAGCCTCTCGCTACGCACCACCAACCACCGCGCGAAGCTAATTGAACCTGTCAAGTTGAGGAATAGTTTTTCAAAATATCGACATACGAAAGTGAAGGAAACCGCTCTGCGCACGCGGGAAGCTGAAAACAAAACAAGATTACATCGCACCGGTGGCCAAGATCTTCGAGCAACCTGGTTTTAGATATCGGAAAACAAATGGTTCGCTCCTGATTCCGAAGGCTCTCCTCCATTCATCATCAAGAAAGCGCGATTCTTGCGGAGCGGATCAAAATTTGATTCGGATGTCAATCATAACTTCTACGGGGAGGCGATTTCCGGCAATGGAATTGGATTCGAATCTCAGCATCGCGCGATCGTCAGCTTTTGCAGCTGCTTTCAATTCCAGAGTGTACTTCGTGAAGGCAACGGTGATTATACCGGTGCCCGATGGATTCCTTGCAGTGGCCTTGACTTCTAATTTCTTCGCTAACAGTATTGACGTTAGTTGGCGAAAATGCGCGAGTCAGCGAATGGAGCGGAGGAAAAACGTAACCCCGCACATCACTCGATCAACTTTTTACATTGTGTACATGCTTACGCCGGGTGCTGACAGCCCCATGCTCCAACTAATAACACCTTTACGCTGGAAACAAAAAGCAATTAAGCAAGAATAATGATGACAATTGCTTCTTTTCACTTCCAATTCAACTTTCAGCTGGAAATGGGAGAAATTAATCATAAACGGTGCGAGTTCTGCTGAAGCTCTGGCCTCGTTCTTCGCGGTTTCGCTGGGGAGCGCAATATGTCAAACTCGCGATATGAGGCGCGCACATACAGATCGAGTGGGGTCGAGAGACAGACAGACAATGCACTGCACTCACATATTCGCGTTTCGCCGAGATGAATTTTCCCATCTGATAAATTTGCAGCAATCAGCCCGTTTGCGCGAGTGTTGGCGAGGCTCTCCCGAGCTCGGAGAGCTTTGTTTCCCGCGCGAAAGATCCCTTCTATACCTACTCGCGGACACGGCCAAACGCCCGATGAATTGACGATGAATTATGCATTGTGTTTCGCGTTCAGTACGGACCGACCTGTAGTGGGTACCTGTACCACATTTTCCCTGCCGCTTTTCAATATTATCCAAGAAAAGTAAACAAATAATGCACATGAGTTATTTCGCACCGCGCCGGGGCAGATGGCGGTGCGGTGGCGGCTTAAGCAGGGCAGGGCGCGGATCCAAGGGGGTGGGAAACTACACAAAAGTTCGCGTATGATTGATGAAATACAATGTTTTACGTACGAAGTTATACAATCGGCATTTTTGCGCGACGATTAGCGAACAAACGGTCGGTACAAATTGCGAGAGATGTGGCGCGAGTGAGTGGTCAACCGGGGCGGGCAGGAGACGTGGTCGGACGTCACTTTCGTCTATGTTTTCATCTCGCAAAATTTGATCAGAACAAACTTAAAAGTATCATTCTTTGTTTTTCAAGCTTGAAAATGATTTACGGGACAAGAAAGTTGCAACAAACAACATGATACAACATGATTGTCGATACAGTGTGGGTCAAAACATTTACAACTGACTATGATAAAAAGCATCAGATGATCGAAACTCGCAGTCTGAAACAAATTCTGCAATTGACGGTCCAGATTTATGCATAAGCAATCAGCTGATTTATTACAGTACTAGTGTTGCCACAAGTACAGATTTATCTGGAAAAGTATAGATTTTTTACGTTTCCTTGGAACAGATTACAGATTTTTTTTCAAATAGTACACGATCGATTTGAAATAGTTGAGCGATATCTAAATCCCATAGTTTAGCAACTATATAATTGTATCGTGGTCACCAATCTCTTGTTTTTGTTTCACAGGATCTGGGTGACGGGTGTATTTCCTGGGAGGCTCCGTCACCCAGATGAGGGTGACACATTTCTCGTTCAAATTGAATAGGATTTTTAAACGGAATTTGATAGAATGGGCACTTAAATGTAAATATGGGTTATGTAGAATAATCAAAAAATCAAAAACATAATAATATAGTTTGTATACTATACTTTAAAACGGTTTTATTTAGCATTACCTACTGTAAATATGTTTGTATGTTTATCTGCAGGGTTGTCCCACATAAACAGAAATTTAACCTCCTTCCTGTTGACCGATTGATCTTAAATTTGAAGCACGCCTTTATCTCTGCTGTCGTTATAAAACTGCGTATTCTATAATCTTGAAAATCCAAGATGGCGGCCGCTACAAATTGGCGGACTACATATTTTATCAAAACCCCATCAATATGGGTATCAAATGAAAAGGCTTGACTAGTAGAACACAGTTATTTATGAAAAATGTAAATCCAAAATGGCGCCATCACAAAATCGGACATTTTTTTCATTTCATCAATATGGCTATCAAACGAAATGGCATGATTAGTAGAACATACTTATTTGTGAAAAATCACATTTTAAAATGTACTGTTGAAAAATCAATATCTTTATGTCGTCTATAGTAAGTTCTTCTAACATATCGTCCAGGTCTTCACTTGCGTATAGTTCCTCGATATCCAAATCGGAACTCGATGAGATAATACTCGAAACTTTTCTTCTAACGCTTCGCACTATTTCGTCGTTACTAATATCCTCGCTTTCAAATTTACTATTACGCCGTCCGGCGAACATTTCAAGAATGAAAAAACACGTGTGTCTAAAAAAACATAAGAAACATATTGTTTTTTTTAGGAATAAACAGGGGCTTCTTCGCGTTGCGCCTTCTTTTAGATTAAATATCAAGCGCAAAGAACGATGAAAACGAATTACGTGAAAAATCGGAGTTGCCAAATGTGATATAGTTTATGACGATTATTTTCCCACAAATGTGACACATGTCCTCAGTATGATATATTCACAGAATCTTCGCAATCGATTGAACAGAATATTCCATATTCTCCAAAAAAATTGTAATCATTCATCGCGATCGAATATTGTACATAAAGTACGTTCGGTTAAATATCATTTTTATTATCATTTCCAACACTGTATAATTGACTGAAAACTTATTTTTATAAGTTTTCTAATCAGCAGTCGGTTGATTTCATTAGGATTCAACAGAAAAGTAGTGCTGAATCGAACCCGAATTCATTATTATCGTTGCCCGCTTATTTCTCTAGCGCACCGACAGTTGAATTTGGGCCACGCAAAAAACTCGACCGAATCGCTATGGGCGACGAAGGTGTTAACAGATACCCACTAACTACGTTTGCAATTGCAACCAGATATCATGGACGAATCAGCAGAGCGGTTTTCAAAACGTAAACCAAATTTGTCATTCCGAATGCCGGGAGCTATTTTAAACATGAAAAAAAAATCATTAGATCATTTTTAAGGCATATTTGAAGAACTTCAAAACTTATCGAGTACATAAACTTGAATTTTCAGTTAGTGTCCATCTTTCCCACCCAGGTGTCCATGTTTCCCGACTCAATCTTATTTTTTCAAAGATGCCGGATACTTTCATTTCTCAAAATTTCTGCCTCAGAGACAAATTTTATTATGAAAAGGGACCTAAACTATCATTTTGTGGTGAGATAGCTATATATTTTCTGTGAAATTCAAGAAAAAATCAACTTTTACTAAGGGTGTCCGTCTTTACACCCTTCCCCTACTATTGATATCGCAACAGCCCCAAAAGCTTATTGCTTGCACAGGCAGCTAACAAACATTCCAAACGAAATCTATGTTGGACATACAGACAGACAAACATTGATTTTTTTTAAATACAGAATGCTAGGTCGGTGCATATGGGCAAATAAAACAAATCAAGCATTTATTCAATTATGTTCTCCATGTAGAAGAAGTGCTGATTCAGGGCTATTGCTTAGTGCTTACTGGTTACTTGGAGATTTGTCAAACGGTGAAAATCATTAATTGATCCAGGTTAACCATTACCATCGGGCACCGAACAGATCTTGTGATCAAGTAACTATATCCTTTCGGGAACTGTAGACGTAGAACTACGTTTAATAGGATATTCTAGGGCGTGAAATGAGAATTTAAAAATCTGAGCATGTAATTGAAAAATTAACGATTTCTAACACTTATAACTTGACCTTTTCTCGATAGATCAGCAGAGATAGATTTACAATGAAGAAAATTATATATTTTTCGAAATAATCTATTGAACAATTGGAAGATTTGAGGCATTGTCTAAATGGAAATTCCACCATCTGATTTCTTCATTGACACGAGTAGTTTCGTGTACTTTCGCTTCTTCCTCTTCGTCAAAAACGAGCAAATAACAAACGGTTTGCTATTTGTATTCCAGTTTCGCTCTAGATAGCCAGCAGTCAACAGTAAATGTTGAGGTTAAGAAGTCATTTGAACATTTCCAACTCAGCTTTCTATTGCTTTTCCGCTGTGGAAATCGTTTGCGTCCCTCAGCAAGTATTTACAGTGCTTAAACAGCAACTGCTTTTTTTCTTGGATGGACATAACAATCCCAGTGGAACTTTAGCCTTTTCAACGTAGGTATTACTTGTGTCATTTTTATTAGTAGTAATTAGTTGAAATTTCTATGCCGAATAACACGCCTTAAATGTATTCTGGAGTGGCAAGCTCTAGAATACGCAAGGCGGAAGACATTTCTTTGATGAACGATTCTCGTTCTGGCCAGAAGATTTTTCTTCTGGCCAGAACGAGAATCGTACCTGAACCCCCGGCATGATAATGTGTGACGCTAACCACTCGGCCACGGGAGCACACCCACACAGCACCTGCACTCTTTAGGAGGAATAAGAATAAGAACAACGCAATAGACTATGCGTTTGCAGCTTAATGCGAGGATATAAAAGATTCCAGTTACGATTTCTATCCTATTGTTAGGGAGATGAACGAATTTCTTTTGTCCTGAAGCTTCGTTCATCCTGCACATCATCATCATTATATCTATTCCAGTATTGCTCTAGTCAGCGAGTATTCGAGAGCGTTTGTAAAGGTTGCACGTTACTTTCACAATTTACAAATTGACTACCCAAAGGATACGAGAGAATTGCGACAAAATTACGCACCAATGCCACACAAAAAAAATTAGTTAATGGTTAAACTTTGTTTTGTCGCAAGTGATGAACAGAAGAACGAAATAAACTAATTTCGCAGTCTTACGTTAACAATACGGTTGTTACCTTGTAACTAAATCATTAAAAATTGGCTATTATCTGAATAACTATGAATGGATTGCTACAAAACTAAGAAAAAAGGTGAAATACACGATTCGATATCACGTCATGATTGCTTCTACAAGAGTCAGATAAGCGAAATGCGGGTAAAATCGAACCCCTCTGATTTTTCCAATTTAAACCTATGCCCCCTCTACTAATGTCACGTTGTCAAGTCACGTTGCTATCAAAACAATATATGGAAGACTAAACAGCCTAGCTGGGTTGGTATTTAGCTGAAAATAGCCAGAACCAACGTTGAGTACAGCAAGTCAACAAAAAAAAAATTGCTATGGTTCATGGTCCCTCGAAAAACGCTCATCGGATACATTTCCCGTAATTACTACGGACCAGGAGCAGGAGTTTGTCCATTACTCGATCTTGAGAACCGTTCCTTATTACAGACAGCCGTCGTCTGACTATGTAATCGTAAGACTACGCATTTGTTTTATTTAGTTTGTTTGTTTTGTAATATGATTTTATGGCCAGATTGCCAATTTGTGCTCCGCGTGTATTCCGACTTATTCCGTTTACGACACCTTTCCGATGAGTGTGTATTCCGTGTGTTCTCGTATTGTTTTCGTTCAGTGCTGAGACGAGACACGACAATAGGGGGCCGATTCCGGACCACTTTTCCTGTCAGACTCGGACCACTCACAACTCGGTTTCTGATTGGTTGATAAGGAAAACAATTGTCAAAGATAAATATACAAGAATGGGATTTCCAACTTTTTTACAGTCTTCTTAAAAATATTAAAAATTGAATAATAGTTACATTCACATTTCAATTTAGTGAAAAATTATACTATCACTTCTCTATACATTGTTTCTTTTACGTCCTCTTTTCTGTTCTTTGAAGAAAGGGAAACTTTGCATCGCAAGTTTCACCCCTACATCTCTTTGTGATTCTAATATAATAGCGGCGGCCTAGCAGAGAAGAGCATTCAATTATTTTTCAACCGTAAAGCAGTTAACAATCAAATTAGAAACATACATACAAAAAAAAAATCTGAATAAACGCTATGTTATAATAAAGAAATGTATAATTTTATCAATATTTCAATACTATTAGTATTTGAATGATATCAGGGCTGAATTATAGGGTCTTATCCCCGTATACACTTCACAGTGAAAACGAAATGAAGTGTATCTGCGTTGACAAAGGTACGGTGTCGACATCTGGATACAATATTAGTTTTTACCAAGGCTTATTACTCTATCAGAATAGCCGGCCAGAAGGCAGTTTTAAATTGCTAAAATCTGAATCATTTTTTTTCGTTATTTCGTTCACTTGAAGCACGTCTTTCTTACCATAACTTAACATATTTTGTATACACTTTCCGATATTCCCACTAAAACTTATTATTATAATATCAAATTATCTTCAGTTAAAATTTTTGTGAGTGATTATTTTACCACAAGAAGAAAACAAAGTTTTCCTTTCACATTGAATGCTTATTTGATGCGGAGAAGTTTATTTTCATTCATAATTTCTATTTGAAAAATGTTCGTTCTGCCTAAAAACCCATTAATATGTTCGATGTTTTTTTAACTCGTAAAACGAAGTTCAATGACGTGTCGATCATTTCGTTTTCACCGTAAAGTGTATACGGGAATAACGCCCATAGTCTCTTGATAAATAAAATGAACCATAAATTTAATTCATGTATTTCAACACATCATACTCCTGCTATAAGACCTACGTTTTCAAGTTTTCTTTGCTCGTTCCACATTTCATTATTTTTTTGCATGCCAAAGTAACAAATAACAAAATTGTTTAACATATGTGACACTCGGCTGAATAATTAATACAAAAAAAAAAGTTCAGCTCAGAAAATACATGATACGAAGAACACAAGAACATCTCTCATGGGAAAATAATCTTCCGAAATTTTATAACATTTGGCAACCTTCACTTCTCGCTTCCCAATTATCTAGCACTTGATCGACTAAAATGCAGAAAGAAGAGTAAGAAGTCAGTTGTCACGTCTTGTCTTAGGTTCAGTGTGGTTGCCGCTCTTTCGAAACGTCATCGGTGAAACAACCCAGATTGCATCATTCGTGTTGAGACAGCCTACCGCGTGGACGGGAAAAAACGTCGGTCTAAAAATTAAAAGTTTCAGTTGGAAAATAAAACGTTGGTTTAAAACTAAAAGTTTTAGTTCAACCATTCTATGATATAACGGTACTCGTATGTGTGTTTCCTATCGTTTCCATCGGCTTCGTTCAGCAGAAAACTTCAAACATCAAATGTCACTTTTACGTATGACGGCGCATTAGTAGTAGTGATCGCTTTATACACAGCTGACTGCGATTGCACTATCGCGCTTGAAGATGGAGAAAAGTGTTGAATGACGGCGGGTTCAGATGAAAGGTTTGAACCCGGTAGTCACTACTGCTTATTTCGTAGTGTTGTGTTGTAGTGCGTGCGGGTTGGGTGGTGTAGTCAAGTGTAGCGATCGGATTACATTCCTCACGGTGGAGAAGCAAGATAAAGATATTCGGGTTAATATGGGAATTACACATAAATTAGCTTCGATAGTTCCTCATCCATGCTATATAATAATAACTTTTTTAAATTTTTTTTTCGGAGATTGTTTACCTGTCCTATGAACAGTTTGAACAGGCGAACGAGAAATCACTGATCCAAATGTTTATTGAAGATCAAATGTTATTAGGCACATTTTTTCATCCCTTTGGTTTATTTTATTGAGGCTTTTTAGTATTTTCAACATATCAGAGTCGCTAAGCAAGCAGCAGAGCATGTGTGGATGGAGAGAGGCTGGATCTCTATCATTTGACAATTGTTGCGTGGACGTAACAATTCTATAATAACACGCGAATATGGCCACATAAGGGGATTTGAACATATTATCGTTCGGTTAGTAGTAAGTGGCTATGTTCAGTTAGTGAACCATTTTGGCTATGGAAACCCTATTTATTACTGATTGATTATTGAAAAGAGAAGACCTTTAGAGCAATGATTTCTGAAGTGCATTTCTTAACTATCTTTCGTACGATTTCATATCGAACGTGAAATCGTGAGCGTGAACGTGAATTGCAATTTCATTTGTTTGTCTTAGAGATTTCTGATTACAAGGTGACTGATTTGAAGTGTTACAAATTCGAAGACTTATTTTGTTTATTTATTTATTCGTTTAATGCTTACTTTCCTGTTGAACGAACTATATTTCGAAGTTGAACTCCAAAGTAATAGCAAGCTGCCCAAATTGGCAGCCGCTCAGTGCAATCTTCGTTAAATTCTCTAATTTCTAGCGAATTGTTTGCTATAGGTCGTCACAATTCTGGTAACTCATCGATACAGAGCTTGACTTTCAAGATATCCCAAATAGAGTAATTATGTAGCCTTATATCCGGAAATCGTGTGGGGAAATTTTCACATGACATGACGCAACGTGGGCCAATGATTGCAACGGTTGCAAAGGATATAACAGATGCAGTTTCAAGTGTAAAGACCCCCGAATGCATGAATGCTTAAAATACTCAATATAAATGAATTTTCTCGGTGTCATCGATTTGTTTAGTACCAAAAAAGAACTGTCTGTATGCCCGATGTGTCCACACCTCAGAACGTCGTGCGTGTCCAAATCCGCGCGCAATGCCAAAGTTTTGCCTGCCTGACATTGAGCCACCGTTGTCAGGGACGGAACAAACTGCCGCAATTTGGTATCCCACTTTGCGTGATCTGGTTGCACGCGTTCGTGACTTCATCCCCATCATATTTTGCCTGTCCCGGCCCTCTGTCCAGCGGATAAGTAGGGCCAATTTTCTGCAATGACATGCAGAACTCCGGATCGGGCTGCTGTGATCCAACCCCGCGCTATTGGGGCCTGGTCAATTCTTTGCTGTGCTCTGCGCGGTGAGACGCCGGGACGTGTAATGCAAATTTTTTCACGATCACGACTTCCGGCCCGAACAGGTTTTATCAGACCGGTTGGCCGCCACTCGATGATCAATCGGTCCACACAGACACACACACGAGAGTCGTGGCAATTTTCATAGCTAATTGACGTTCTATTTACAAATAAGTCCTTATCGCTGATGCCTTCCGATGGGAAGACCGGCGGACCGGCGGATTTCCACCCATCGCTAACGATACTAACGAGTGGAAAATTGCGATCTCCCCTTACCCCCGATCCAACGATAGTGATCGGGGTGGGCTGCTCCACCGTCAAACTTGTTCGGTGAAAGTGAAACCTTCGCTCTTCTCGCTGGACCACGCAGCTGCCATCGATCGAATCTAATCAAGTTCGGTCGATAAGACGGCTGTGGAATTCATCATCGCGAACGCGATCAGGTTTCGAGCTAACATTACCTCGAACAGTGCCCAGTGCACATACCCGATAACTTCATTTTCTCCCACATTACATATTCATAGAATCGAACAGTCTTTTTTTTCGTGCGGTTGTTGTTGCTGCTGCTGCCTGCTATCATGAGCCGTAGCTCGCACAGTTATACACATCTCGGAGATTGTGACGATGGGTAGGGTTTGGTAGGGTTTTTATCTACACTCTGAGATTCCAACGGAATGAATCAATCGCTCTGAGAAGCATATAGCCGGAGGGCGGACAGCAGGAAAAAAAATCTTCCGTTCGTCGCAAAAAGCGTTAGATTGGAATGACATGACGACGACGACGCCGATGACTACGGTGCTCTGAGATGTGGTGGAAAATGCTACCCAGTCAATATTTGCAATGTTGATTCCCGCCAAGCATTCAGTCAAGGTTTTCCTAACGTGTGACTTTTGCGGATCAAGTGCTCGATTCTAGAAAAAGTGCCCCCTGGCAAAAGGGCTCTCCAAAGGTTAATGTCAAAGTGACGTGGACGATCACAATACTCCCCGGACGGATTTAGATGTTGGTGTGGGGTTGAAATACACGCGTTCATCGGCAATTTGTGTGACATTCAATCATTGCACCTGACTTGCTGAGAGCGTTGATCGACTGCAATGATTAATATTGATGAGTGATTGGGATACAATGATTATGGATGTTGCAGCTGGGTTTTTTTTTGCGTTACCGATATCTAGCCCGGTTAGTGTGTGGAATTAATGGCATTTCGCCCCCGGGAGTGTATACTCGCGACATTTTCCGCTCGCTTTCGTTAGCATTGCGAGACGGTTTACGTAAGTCCTGAACCGCTACTGGACACGGTCGAGATCTATTCCAGGAATCGAACATTTTCTAATGAGTTCGAGCGGAATGATATTCAGTCATCAAAACGCCTGTCGAGATTCGCTGAATCAGCGCGCGAAGCTTCCCCGTAGCGGCGCACAAACAGCGCGCAATTGAAACAGAAAAAAAACAGAAACTATTTTCAATTAAATTCCATTCACATAATAAAGGACACTGTCGGAAAAAAAAAATATCCGCTCGGGCTCGCTGCCGTAAAAGTAGCAACAACACACAGATTCCTCAGAACATGGAGAAAAATTTCTTCCTTGGGGTTTCGCGCTCGCGCTTTTTGCGGACAGCGAAGAAAAACTGTTTTGCTCTTTCACTGAATGCAAACAAAAAATAATATTTACAACAATCCTCCCCAAAACCCATCCACGGAGTGGAACACAGGATGACGAGGAAAGAAGCATTCACGGTTGCTGCTCCACAATGTGATATATAAGGCATCGGCCGAATTCCGATAGGACATAGTTCGGCTGGAGATAAAAAGCCCACTCGGCCACGGGATGCTTGTTGGGTTTTGCGCGCTGCACTTGATCTCTAGCTGACGTGATGTTCCACGACGACGACGGCGACAAAGACGAAAGAACCGGAAAGAAAACTATCCGCGGAATCGGGCTGCCCCCTGAGAGGGGTACCATCATCCTCCATCCTGGGACGAGGAGGAGGAGGAAGGTGAATGTTCCTTCGGAAAATATGCGATATTGGCTCTCCCGCGCGGTAGGAAACGGGTGGGACGGGAAGCGCATGTTGCGGTTTTACGTTCTGAGGTGGAGACAGTGAAAGAACTGAACGAGAGAAAAAAGCACAATTGAACCAGAAGTTGCTGCTGCTGCCGAGTTTTGTCGGCAGGCATCAAAGCTCCGCGCGAGTTAAGGATTTCATTACGATTTTCACGGCTACAACCAGAAATGTAGACATTTTTCTGCGTTTCTTCAATAAGGTTTGCTCGGATATTCTGCTGCTGCCCCGTTGATGGGTCGCCCGAGAGGCGCGCGTAATAAAATGTTTAATGATGAGAAGGCGAATGGCTGAGGGAACATATAGGGGAGCGAATCTCGAGTGATACAACCGTTGGCAAGAAAAATAAAAACCTCTTGGCGAGATGTTTCTGGTTCACCTCTAGGGGGAAATCGGATGATGGGAATGCCAAAGGGCTGCGAGGGGAGGTAGATTTGTAGTGGGAAAAGAGTCGTTGTGCAACCTGACTCATTGCGGGATCGGCGGGATCTTTTTACTTGTTTTTTTTAGCATATTAGCGGATGTGATTCATTGAGATGACTTCGGAGTGGGATATATAGGTTTCAGGGAACCAAATGATTCATGATTAATGGTTTTTAGAGTGCACTGAATAGGTTTGTTTCATTAGTTTTAAGAGTGGAGCAATCAACCACCCAGACTTAGTATGAATGGATTGATGTAAGTATTTGTTGTAGATCGATTACCATCCCAGAGTACGCGTTCAACGGTTCATCGACAATACATTCCTTTCATTAATTTAGATTATTTTTTACTGGGTTTCTCCAAACATTTTACACATTTAGTACTGTTTGTTTCCTTTGAAACATTCTTCCATGTTTCGATACCGGAAATAATCCAAATCTGAAGAGTCTTGGTTTCATGGGTCAGTTAACGACATTCCAATTTATTCGATTTCAAAGTTGTCGTAAATTCAAACTACCCTATATAATGCCTCAAAATAGAATTGTATTTGTTAGTAATATAAATATTGATTTTTATGTTGCTCCTTTTGACGTAGAACTACGTCTTACATTAAGGGTGCCAAATCAGAAAACAGGACACGTTTTTATGAAATAAAGTTAACGTTAATAACTATTTTTGCTGCGAACGGATTTTAACGATTTGCTTACCAATCGAATCGGAATGTTTCTAAGATTTGTTTGATATGCTCTAAAATAAAGGGTGTGTCACATCAAATTGCATCACGGAAAAAACGTTGTAGAAATTCGCCCAGTAGACCGATCCTTTTGAAAATTTTAGACAGTAAAAAAAAACAAGTTAGCAACTTTTGGCATTTTCTTTTTGTTCATACTTCGAGCCCAAGCCCGTATGCTCGCACCTTTCTCTTTACCCCGTCCATAAGGTTCTGTACAACGTCAGGTTGTAGTTTTTTTTTGAACAGAAATCCATTTTCTCTTGAAGTCCGCCTCCGATTTGACAACTTTTGGGTTCTTCCGGAGGGCCTGCTTCATAATCGCCCAATATTTCTCTATTGGACGAAGCTCCGGCGCGTTGGGCGGGTTCATTTCCTTTGGCACGAAGGTGACCCCGTTGGCTTCGTACCACTCCAACACGTCCTTTGAATAGTGGCACGAAGCGAGATCCGGCCAGAAGATGGTCGGGCCCTCGTGCTGCTTCAATAGTGGTAGTGGGCGCTTCTGTAGGCACTCCTTAAGGTAAACCTGCCCGTTTACCGTGCCGGTCATCACGAAGGGGGCGCTCCGCTTTCCGCAAGAGCAGATCGCTTGCCACACCATGTACTTTTTGGCAAACTTGGATAGTTTCTGCTTGCGAATCTCCTCAGGAACGCTGAATTTGTCCTCTGCGGAGAAGAACAACAGGCCCGGCAGCTGACGAAAGTCCGCTTTGACGTAGGTTTCGTCGTCCATTACCAGGCAATGCGGCTTCGTCAGCATTTCGGTGTACAGCTTCCGGGCTCGCGTCTTCCCCACCATGTTTTGCCTTTCGTCGCGGTTAGGAGCCTTCTGAACCTTGTATGTACGCAGGCCCTCCCGCTGCTTGGTCCGCTGGACGAATGAACTTGACAAATTCAGCTTATTGGCGACATACCGGACCGAACTTCTCGGATCACGTCTAAACTGCTTAACTACGCGCTTGTAATCTTTTTCACTGACGGAGCATCCATTTTTGCCGTTCTTCACCTTCAGGTCGATGGTTAGGTTCTCGAAGTATCGTTTTAGTACTCTGCTGACCGTGGATTGGACGATTCCCAGCATCTTACCGATGTGCACAGGATTAATTCACGACGCTCTTTTTCGTTCGACGACATTTTTCCAAATTTACGAAAAATTGACAGTGAAAGATGGCCAACGTGATCTATACACTCTTATCTGATTATAAGCGAAAGCAGAAGATATAATTCCTAAAAATTAAATTTCTACAGCGTTTTTTCCGTGATGCAACTTGATGTGACACACCCTTTACAATCACATAGTCTGTTCCTCATACATTTGGTCTGTCCATTTGTGTGCTTTCCCGAACAGAGCTGTCGGGCAACTTATGCAGCTGCTAGTATAGAAACAACGAAGGGGGATAACGAAAAGAGAATATTTGTGAAGTAAACTCCACCCTTGCATAGTAAGTAAGCTGTCGCTAGCGTATATGTATAATATATGAAATGATAAACCAACAAATTTAAAAGAAAAGATTGCGTAGTCCTACGTTCTAAGCGGTCGTGTCTCGGATACAACCCCTCGAATTTTTTGTGATCTTATCGATTCATAAATATAATGTTCGGTTCTCTTTTAGTGCCAATTTTTTTATCTTTATGTACAGTATTCGTTCGCTAACTGGGCTGAAAATTCAACCCAATTATTGTATTTCACTAGAGCTGCATAACAGCAAAAGCAAAACTTCAAATTGAGCACGACGAATATTATTGATACATAAATGAGCTGCAGCCCAGTTAACGCAAACACTGTTCATTTGAAGTAGGCCCAGCTAGGAACGACTGCTGTATTAGGCACGCAACTAAGTGCTCGCTGTTACTTTTTTATGAAAATCCAACTTTATTGCAGAAGAGTGATCACTAATGAGTCGTTCAGAATACTGGCCAGCTATAGCGTTATTAACTTTTTTCTGGCCACGGATCATGCCAATTTTTTAACAAAAAAAATTAACACTTCTAGCCTTATGTGGTAATTAGTTCTAATATGCCTAGCAACATGCCTAATTTTTTTGAGCGCGAAAAAATAAAAAAAAACTATTTATTTCGGAGCCATTTTCGTGTTAACAACTTCCAATTTAGTGCAGCAAGAGCAAATTTCCCGAAAAGTCATTGGAAAACAGTCAATTTGATGAAGTTTTGAATACAAATTAACTGTTTAGGACCTGCTAGGTCTGATCATGAGTTTTATTAGTTGTTTTTGTTGAAAGTAACATCAAAACTTCAAATATAAAAAAATCATTTTTACCATCAAGTTTTTACACAAAACATTTTTTTCAATACTGTCAACTACATTCCCACCATCATTTTTCGCTAGCCCGGTAGGTGGCATCAATATTGCCACCAATATTTTACGTGAGCCTTTTACGGACAGTGGTACCTATATTAGCACCAACATTCTACGCTTGCCGGGCGTTGGCATATATTGGCCACCAATTTTTTCAATGTTTTTATTTGTTTTGCGTATTGAGAAAAATACTCAATATCTTTTGTGTATTTTAGCATGCAAATATGACGTTGTATTGTAGTTTGTGTTGATTACATGCCTAGTTCTCACGGCCCGTTAAGGGATTAACAAATTTGGCAACATGAGGCCGAGTGTTGTCATGCTGTAAAATAACTTTTTCGTGCTTTTGTTTATATTGCGGCCGCTTTCGCGCAATGGCTGGCCTAACCGCATCCAGTGTTGATAAAAAACATCTTTGCTAAGCTCAAATGCATAGATTTTCGGGCAAGGTTGCATCGAAAACCTATATATTCCAAACGAAAATCAAAATGACAAATCCAGATAACCAGTGAATATGAGCAAATGAACTTTTGTTCTTCAATATGTTTTGAACTTTTATTTTTCCACCCAGTGTCATTTTCATCTTGATTATTCAAGATGCCAGAATTGAATTTCATTTCAGCCAAATGAATATGAGCTGTTGTTTACTTTTAAGCTGAGCCGGCTGTGTGCGGTTGGTTTTATTTATGTCGTTGTTACCATCTCGCCAAACAAAATCATGGGTGATTTCTTGCAAAGTTCGTTTCATCGAACTCTGGCGTTTTTGTTCTCTAACTGGTCCAGCCTGACTATTTTTTTTAACTTTTGAATTTTGACTTAAAATCAATGCTAGAACGAATATCGTTTTGAATGTCATGAATATCAATTTATTGCTTTTGATGTTCAAAGTATAAATAACAGCGAAGTTATGAACCCCACTCAATGTCATTCGTTATAGCAAATTTGTTCAAGCATCAGCGATATGAACAAAATGAACTCGTTTGTTATTGTCATCAATATAATGAGGGCAGTGTGTTTCAAGCTGAAAAATAGTCATTCGTTGCTCGTGAATATTTGTTGATATTTTAAGACACTGACCGCATCAATTGAAATATAATGATGATGATGGTCCCACCTCATACCCATACAAAGGTTTGAGCAGGACGATTCATCATTAAGATAATATTAAAACTAACTAATACACATATTAGTTAATATTATAAAACGGACTGGTTCTGTTGCAGACATAAAGTAACTATCATAAGAACATCAAGAAATAGGCATAGACTGAAAAAAATGATCCAAAGGCATGTTAAGTTAATTTTCAACCCGGGATGATGGTTGACCGATCGGGAATTGAACCCGATATCTTGAAGTCTCAACCAGAGACTTACTCTGAGATCTGCTACAATACAGAAAATCTCGATATAACCATCTGCTAATACGATAGCTTACGAGTATTCCGTCGGGGCTATCACGAGATTGAATCTGATTTCCACTGTAGATCCTAGAAAATTATAATGTACACTGAAGTCGCTTTTTACGCGGTTTCTTTTTACGTGGATTTTTTTACGCGGTTTTAGGAATTTACGAGGTTTATTTTTACACGGATTTCGGAATTTACGCGATTTTTTTTCCACGTGGATCTCGAAATTTACGCGGTGATGAGACTTTTCAAGAAATAAGTTTGTATCTTATCACTGATTCGTAGTGGAGAAATAAAAGGAGTTTTCAGTACGCGAAAAATTCAGTTAATCAAAATGTTAGAATATGGGTTGCATTTTAATTTAATGATTTACTCTTTGTTAGATTTTTACACGGATTTTCAAATTTAGGCGGTTTTGATTTACGCGGCACGTATCCCCTGCGTAAAAAGCGACTCCACTATCTGTTTTTACAAGAGTTCAAACTCTAGATTCTATGTCTTCCGAAAGGCGCGCGTGGCGCTAACGTTCGTAGATTACTCATGTATATTTTTTCAATCTGAAATCGACAACTACAATAATGCAATTAAAAATCTATAATCAAAATCGTTCGGCTTCAAAATGCCGACCATAGTCTTCACCAATATGGGACATATAAGGTGCGACGATTTTTGACATAAACAAATCTGTGCCGTCACGAATTTTGTTCATATTACGTTACTTTTCTTATAATAATCCGCTTACATAGGAAAAGTATTGTTATTAAAATAATTGAATAAAATTGAACGAACGACATTTTTTCATAAAATAATGCTAGCGTTCAGAATCAGTTCGGCACTACTGACATTTTGGCAGGAACTGATTTCAGCATTATTGAGATGTTCTAAACTCAATTACAATTCACAATTACTTCAATTCTATATTTTCATGATTCTTAACTTTAGAATTATATTATTTGAACTTTTCATTTATCTATTTTCATTTATTTATTTTCATTTATCTATCTTATTTGAACTACAACATTTATCTTATTCGAGTTCAATCAAAAGCCAGAACATGAAGATCAATGCATAATACTTAAGTGAACATACTTCGGCTGTCGCGCTTTGTTTTCTCAGGTTTTTCCGTATTCAGTCTCTTTTTTGGAGGAAAAGGATCCTCAAATCGTGGCAGAATAACTATGAAAACCGACAAAGAATTTCAATAAATCGAATAAATGTTTCCTGAATTTTCGATACCTTCGTCGAAGCTGCGTGGTGCAGGAATCTAACATCACAAAGTAAGGAAAGATTTCTGGAAAAATGGTAGACATTAGAATACTAATTCAGATATAAGAAGAAATCAAAATAAAAAAGTCACAGGAGGGTTGTGTCCGAGACACGACCGCATAGTTGACGTAGGATTCCGTTAGGCTATCTGTTGGTTTTGGATATGTTTGAAGAATTACATCGTCAAACCCTTTGATAATGATTTGGTGGTCCTGGAAAGAGCCTTTTTGTTTGGTTGTAGGGTATTGTTTGTTCACTCCACCAGTGTTTACCGAGTGATGATGACAGAAGGATGGTAAATAGTCGTTGGATGTCGCGTATCAGATAAAAAATACCGAAGTGGAACGAGATATGATGAAAATCGCCCTCTGTGATCCTAGACGAGATGCCTCCTGTGTTATGTATGGATGAAATAAAGAAAAAAAAACTCACCAATGTAATATGAAATAATCACCAATACCGAACAAAATAATCATTTTTTCTCATCATTAAAAACATAATACTTTAATATAGAGAAAAAAATATTAGAAATAGAAAAGGTAATTTTATTTTATAATTTTAACTTTCTGAGTGTTTATTCAACAACACTTAATACTATATGTAGAGTATATGGGAAATCACTACCCTCCTCTAATATTTCTTCACTTTTCCATTATTTCTCGCCGTATAAACTTTCCTTGAGTGAAAATGAACACAACAAAACAGACGGCTCCAACCAAACGACTCGTTCTCGAGCCGAAACACAGCTTGGTTTTTTACTTATGAAAATTGAAATAAATCGTTTCATATATCAAGTCATTTTTAACACAACTGCTACCATATACAATTTTACGCTTACACTTGTACTAAATTTTTCACAGTACACGATCGATCATTGATATGAAATTTCACGAAGCAACCAACATTAAAGTTCCAAATTTAAATTTTATTTGCTAGAATTAATCGTATCACTCACCTTACTTGCAATGTCGATTTCCCCCAGGCAGATTTGTTTAAATGTCTCTGTTAGGGAATACATTTCGGTAGGAACAAAAGCTCCCCCTACTTTCATGTATTTGCAATGACGATTTCCCCCAGGCAGCTTGGTTTAGATGTCTCTGTTAGGGAATACATTTCGGCGGGAGCAAAAGCTCCCTCTTCTTTTAAGTATTTGCAATGCCGATTTCCCCCAGGCAGCTTGGTTTTGATGTCTCTGTTAGGGACCCGTCGCATGTGTCGTCAATTTCGACCAATTAGAAGTGGGTATTTCCGTTAGGATAGGGGTTGAGATTTTTCAATTGTTCGATAGTTAGTTTCATGACATCGACGTAATCCTACGTCAAAATTAAACATTTTAGTTCGTTCTATTTTCCTAATGATGAATGTAATGCGAAAAATATTTTTTGTAAACTGATATGCCTGGTATGTAAATTCCTATCTGTCAGATCAAAGTTAACACAACCGTGAATCTTCTTACCTTCTACCCTCCCTCTCGGTCTTAAACATAAAGGACATAAAGAGAGATAAAGGTTTTTTTTATTAATTCGTTTATTTTTACAGGCTCAGTTACATAAGTTTAAAGAATATATATGGGATGGGATATAAGGATGGATATGTTGACAATGTTCATACTCACACTCTCACTCACTCTCATCACACTCAATTCTTAAACTTATCTTATATCTACTATGTATTTACATTTCAACTTATTTTATTGTTAGTAAGAAGAGAACCGATTGCTCGCGAAGGAAGAAAAGGAGGGGATAAGGGTATAAGGACAATCACACACGATGATCGATAGCTTTACGGAAAACATATATTTGGGACATGTAATCAAGGTCTAACCGAGCCACCACATCTCTCACCGGCACATTGGGCTGTCTTCCTCGGGCCCGAAGGGAGTTTTCTAAATTCGATCTGGTGACAAGATACAACTCGCATGACCAAACAACGTGTTCAATGTCTTGACAACCTTTGCCACAAACGCAGAGATTGCAGAGATTAGTGAAGTGATTCAGAAGTTATTCCAGTTGGAAGACGAGTGAAGAAAATTATTCTTGTACACTCACGTTGTGCAAATACAACAAAGTTAAGTGCTTCAATCGCAAAACAGTTGAATATCGCCAGAACCTAAGACAAGACATGACAACTGGCTTCTGACTCTTCTGTTTGTCTTTTTCTGCGAGCAATAGGCGATGCCGTACTACTCGAGATGTCACACTTTCAAATGAGATAAAGTTTCTGAAGACAATTCCTGATCCTGGTCCGAAAACTGGTCCGGAATCGACCCTCCATTGTCTACTCTTATTTCAGGCCAGAACTACCGTGTGTGATGAGCTCAGACATTTCCGTGAGAGGGACATTGCAGCTCGAGCGACTCAAACGAAGCGTCGTAGTGGAATCCCTGAACTTTCAGATAATGAAGGCGCAATGAAATACGACGTCGCTCTCAGTACCGGTGGGAAATATCGTCTGCGGAGCAGGAAGTTCATGATTTGGCAAGGGATTTGCACCTGTGGAGCGAAAATCATGCTTTTTCGATGAACGATGAACTTGAAATTGTTTGTCTCGTTCGTTGTCACTACAAGCGTTGTCCGGCAATCGATTAATCTATTTCAAATTTAAAGTGAAAAAACAGTATGACCACAACAGTTTTTTTTATTGATCGTTTTGATTACACTAAATTCACTCTCTCGTGTCTCGTGTCTCGTGTCTCATTTCATTTATTTGAAAACTATTTGTTCTGCTTTTTTTGGAACAAGTGGAATTCTATCATTATCATTTGTTCTTTCGTTCTGTTAACGTCGCTGTCAATATTCGCGGGACTTCCATGCTCAAAGTAGCAGTCGGTGATTCGCTACCAATTTGGTTCCAATTTATAACTCATCTTATGTTACTGTTGTAGTTCAATCATATATTTAGAATTTTGGGAATTATTATCCACATGGCGTGGTATTTTTCCGGAATTTTGTTTTTGTTGTACCCAAAATTGCGAAAACGCTTAAGTAGTTTATCTTCGATGTAGGTACAGGATTTTTAATTTGACTGTAAATTTTTTCTATTATGTTTTTGTACAAACATGTATGCTGAAGTTCAGGTAGCGTTTGATATTATGAAGGCTTGTCAGCACCAAAACGATTGCTGTTTGAAAAACTCGTTGTTTGGTACTAAATCTAGCGGGATTTGATGTATATAATATTCCCACTATAACGGCCCGACTCGGTCCAAACAATCGGATATGTGATGAAGAAGAGTAAACACTTTTATATCTTCAAATCACTTTATAAATACTAAAACAAAACTACAAAACCATACACCAAAAACACTTCAAATTCCGCAACGAAATCCTGAATCTGTACATGGAAAAACTAAAATAATTAATACTATAACCATAACAATACATACTTACCTGTTTCGTCAGGATCATTCGAGATTGTTCAAGGATTATCACTCACAAATCACCATAACACAAAACAAATATATAAACAATAACATATTGAATCAAAATAATAACAAACGTATTGCCATAAAATAGGAACGGAAGGAAACGGACCTACTATAAAACAAAACTCCATTGTTTATAGCGAATATTCCACAATACCCGAGCAACAATGGAATTAACCGAACCGTGTCATATAAATCGGGCACGGAATGTTCTGTTCATCGTTCAGTCGCAAATGAACCACCCTAGTGATATAGCGAAACTATCAAGTGTTCTGAAAGTCACGTGGAACCGAAAAGTTTATAGAAAACGTTTTATCTCAAAGGAAAGTGAAATTCCGCACAGTAAAAATTTCAGGCGCAATCATCAACCACGCATCAGTATTGACCAACCAGCTTTGGCTATATTTTAACCTGACGGATCAATGCCATTCGATAATAGGACAGTTGTGAAACATTTACTTCAATGTCGTCGAAAAACAATTTTTAAAGGAAACATGAATGTTCGAAATTATTTAAGCAAAAAAAAATATTATAGACTGGACGAAAATTGTCGGGTCTGCGTACAAAAAACAAGGTTTACTTGAATTCATGCATACAGTGTGATGAACTGAAAATTTTCCATGTACTTTTTTTTTAATTTTATAAGAAATCTTTCGTTAGAAACAATAACAAAGACAGCAGTATATTATCTTAGACGGAAGACTCGTTAATTTTTGAATCTCACTATGATGCCTGTCCTGTTGTCTCTTCTTCTGTTATCCAGTCTCAAGTTATTCTACTAATTGAAATAAAAATTCCTGCCTCGACATTTATCCACCCGTCGTCGAAGTTCAACTAATTATCATAGATGAGTGTGGTATATCAAAATTACCTTTGAATGTCATATTTGACATTTAGATTTGATACTCTATTTTTTGGGCCATTTGATAAGTTTTTTTTAGGTTGAAATGTAGCCACTTAAGTTATTACATTGCTGTTACGTCAATGTGTGCATTGAACGAAATATCAGTATGTACATTATGGATTTTAATAATTGTTATAAATAAACCGCTTTTTTATTAACACTAAATCTACCGATGTTTCATGTATACCTATTTCTACCACAGCGTGACCCTTTATGAGTAGTTAGTGAACAATGACTCGATTTATATAGTTTTGTTGAGGAACGTGGCACACTATATTTCTCCTGTATATTTTGACATTTTTAGAATAAAAATTATTAGCAAAATAATGAAATTACAATTTTTGACACGTAAAATAGCACTGTAGTTTGGTATGGTTACTGTTAGCTCGCTTGAATAGTCAACAATACAATTAATCCAAAATGTACAGGTTAACTTCGATATAACGTACATTTCCCTTTCAAAATTGTACGTTGTATCGAATTGTACGTTATATCAAAGCATAATAAAGAGTTCAGAAACATAGCTCATATTGCTTTATTGTGGTGCTGTTTCTGTAGAGTTAGTAAATAATGATGAAAAAATCCAACTAGAAGGTGAAGCCAACCCCTCTCGTGATGTTTCCCTTCATACCGTTGATTGGGGATAAATAGATAAAATGACCGCTTGATTCTTAAAAAAAACTTTTCCCCTGTAACAGTGCCCCTCTTGGGATGTTTGAGAGACTTGTTTGTAGTTGTATGGACTATTCATATAATTCATATAAATTCATATATTTTATTTATAATTCTGAACTAAAATTATATGAATAGTGCATACAACTACCAACAAGTACGGTCACTTCTGGCAATTTTTTGGAGATTTTATTAGAATTTTGTTTCAGCGTAATTTTTATAAAATATTGGTATTTTTAATGAAAATTTAACAATTTCCTACATTTCATTCTTTTATCAAAATTTTGTAGGTATTAGTGTTTTGAAATTAGAAACTTTTGTGAAAAATTAAATCCTAGGACAAGTTGGCATGGCCTTTGAAAATGTGTACGTTATATCGAGGTAAAATGCACGTTATATCGAGAGTACGTAATAACGAGGGTACGTTATATCGAAGTTTCCCTGTATAAAGCAATAGCAAAAATTAATAATGCAATGATTTTATATCACAACTACACATACAAATCTTTCTGATATCATATGAATGTTTGCACGGGTCAAGTGACCCGTTGCGGTAGTTAGGGCAGGTTACATATATTTCTCACTAAAAAAAAATAACAAGAGAGAAGATAACACTGAAAAATACATTCGATGTAGGTTTTATGAAAAGTAGTGGTAGGTTTAGTGTTAATAACGAATAATCGATTATTTTGAGGTGATGTATAGTAACGAATAACAAACAGCTGAAAAATGTTCGATAAATTGATGAACGACATTAGACACTTCTTGAAGGCGGTATTTGTGGTTCTAAGTTTATCTGCGATGAATCAAAAAGAAGCTTCTGAATATTTATTGAGGTGCACACCATTTTTTAGAATATCTGATTTTTTCACGCACACAGTTAAAATGATACAGACAAATTTGTGTGCAATTTTTATCGAATACACCCTTCAGAAGTCGATATCGAATAACAGGGATATCTCTAATAACGGTATTATATGTCGAGGTTTGTGCGTAGCTGATCACCCACATCTTCCTTCGAATAAGTGGACATTTTCGGTCGCATATGCCCAAACCAAAAAAAATGAGAAAAAACTCAGCTTGTTCAATGTTTCGCCATGTGACCATCCGTCACAATGTTTTACACCATCGCTTGCCGGGTAATCTTCCGTGGGTCACCTGTCACTTCCGCTGTTTTTGGCCACTTGTCGATGCAGTGGAATGAAGGGAATACAAGAGAAACAAAAAACCAACAGTTCAAAGAAAATCTTCCAAGCCAAGACAGTTGACAGATAGCTGACTGACAGTGCCCCTCCAATATCCAAATGAACCGGCAGGCGATGGACGGCTTGTTTCGAGTGACGTTTGCCTTCTTTCAGGTGTGGTTCCGCCCACTGCTTGTTCATCACGCCAACAGTTTGTAGCCTTTTCTCCTACGGTGGACTTACTCACCTGTGATGGGCTGTTCACGAGGAGGGAAGGGTTGCAAAGGAAACAAAGCCCATTGTGAGTGTTTTCGAGAAACACTTTCAATAGAGAAGCCGTTTGCTGTGATCAACCGGTGCCAACCCCCGAAGACGCTCTCTCTCTCGGTATCTCCCAGGCAGTAAATATTGGCAGTATTTTCGTCATTAGGTACGGCACACAATCGATGATGCAGCACCTGACGTGACAACAATTCCCTTAATAAATTGTCTAATCACGCGGGTAAAATAGACACACTCACAAAAAACCAACAGACCCAGCTCGTAAGCGCCCAGCCAGCCGTTATTATCATCATCCAGCTTTCCTGAAAAAACAGCCTTCGCACGGCGCGGCGCGGTGCGGTGCAAAACACTATGAGGTTATGTTTGACCTTAACCTTAGCGAATGTTTTGTTTTATCTCACTATCCGGAGCTTCGGCGGCATCGTAGGGCATATTCTCGTGTTGAAAAGCTGAGAGCGCGTACACGTCACCTCAACCTCAACTTCCGCCCGCGCCGGTTTGTGCAGCAAACCCTGATCTCGTCTAGATCTCGAGGATGGATGGATGATGGAGGTTTTGTTTTAAGATATTGAAAGTTTACGTCAGACTGATGCTGCTAGAGAGTCGCCGCTCGGAGCAGTCAGTGCTGCTGCGGCCGCTGCCGCCGCCGCCACCGACGACGACGACGACGCTAAAACAGTCTCTTCCTAAACGCGTAAAGCTTAATTGCTATAAATTATCTTCTTCTTGCTGCCGTTGCCCAAATATGGGGAGGATTTGCTACGGCTCTGGTGGAGGTGGTTGCGACGACGACGACGATGACGAAGACTACGACGTCCGACGACATGAACACGCGTGATGTTTCGGAACGCGCAAGCATAAATTTTGCCAGCTCGAGACATCCGTCACGGAGTTGCTCCTCTTCTGTGCGGCGTAAAAAAAAGAACACCGCGTCTCTTGACTCGACTCGCGCAGCAGGGAGGATGCAGTTGATGGTGGAGAAAATTGATCTACAACTAGTTTTGTGTATTTCACACACTCGCGTAGCTGCTCGTAGATCGTCCAAGATTCATTCATCAAATTCTGTGCTCGGCTTGGCAAGCAGTACAGTATGCGCGCCCGGCGGACACGCGGAACCGTGTGGTGTATTACTAAAAGTTTCATTTGTTTTTCAACCAGTTGCGCTGCTCCTGAATTGTCTGCCACAAGTGCCCTAGACCACAAGGGTATGATTTATTGCATCTGGGAGGGACCCGTTTTGAGGAGGCGATTGACAGGGCTACCGACATTTGCACTGAACTGTGATTAATTACTTCTCGAACTGGGCTGCCAAGTGATCAGGAAAGTTTAAGGAAGAGTCTAAAATTTTGTCTTTGCCTCTTTTGTTGTCATCGGTGCGAAACATACGCGAATGGAATGGAACACAATTAGAATCCATCTCCACTCACTTCATCACTGATGTTCGACATTTATAAGAGCATTCGTTTTCTCACTCTTTTCAAAATGTATCGCTTGCTCAGGCTTATTTTTGAAAGAATTTTTAAAATTTCTATGAGAGTATTCATTGAAGTAAAATAACACATTACAAAAAGATATATATGTTCGTTATCAACACAAAATACTTTTTTTTAATGATATTGAAATTAGTTGCACTTATTGACTAGCATTTCATCACGATATTTGCCTTGAAATGATTTTCATAAGTTATTAAAATCAATAATTGAAACAGCTTTAACCCTTTGTGATCAAATTAATCTCTCCTGAAAGAGATCCTCTTATCTATCTACGGTAATAATCTTCTGTTTAAGGAGGGACCCCGGTCTGGAAAATCGAAAAAAAATGATTTTTTGTTGTTTGCATTTTTGAGAAGCTTATGCCCTCAAAAATGTTGTCCTAAAAGGATTTTTTGATATTTGATTTCGTTGGAAAGTTACAGCCAAAAGTATGAAGTCACCTCAAGGGATATATTATTGCTCAAAACCATGTTATTTCTCAAAACCATGTTATTTCAACTGGTGGTATCGATATCTCAGGATCTACTCGACCGCTGAAATTTTTTATCAGCATGTGAAAATGGATTATCTAAGGCGTTACATAGCCGGTTTTTTGATATCTCATTTTTTAGATTTTTAAAAAAATCGCTGTTTAGCGATTTTTCATGAAAAATATCTAATTTTTTTAAAATAAAATGGCCGCCGTTTTGGCATTTTTTTGAGTTTTCAAAAAACCGCTATGTAACGCTTTAGCGTCATGCTGTGGTTGCTGAGAGTAGACAAACGACCACGAAGAGTTAAAAGTGAGAATTTTGAAACCAGCGAAAAATAGTGGGAAAGAAGCATGACGCACTCAGTTAAGGAAGTTCTTGGACAAATATTCATGCCAAATTCAAGAGAAATTCGTTGAGATGTTTGGAATGATTCAACAAGCGCTTTTGAGGCCATTCTAAAAAGTTCCAAAAATAAGGAGATTCAATTGATAAAGTAATTTTGTGCTTAACAACGCTTGGCCACGTATTGCAAAAGTTAGAAAGAAATTTTTGGTGGCCGCTCAATGTACCCGCTGTGTTCACCATGCTTGAGTATAATATGTAATATGCTAAAAGAAAACTATGTACATCTTGAACTTTTACGACTTCCGAACTTCGAACTTCGATTCATTAGTTTACTCAAAGTACGAATAATAAGATAGGTTAAACAGCTCGAATCAGAAATGAGATTTTAGTTTTTATATATTGGAGATACGAAGCCTTTCGGAATGATGAAAACATTTGGAAAGGCAGAATTGGATGCACTTAATGAGAATGTCAGTCAAACGCAACAGAAGCTAATAGAATCATCGGGCGTAGCTCAACAAACCTTTTCGTGTTTCTTACGTGCTTTGGGAATTATCCAAAAAGCACGGCCGTATGACTTTCGTACAAATTAAGCATTATCTTGCTTTAACATATGTTAAGAATCACGCGTGATCACCCCATAAATGTGGTAAAAAGAAAGATTTATATTGGTTTGCTTGTAACACTGCACACAATAAATTGGGTGAGAATTCGAAAACTCTCACAAGTTTATTCTATAGAATCAAAATATGAGTATGAAATCAACTCAATTGTTGCCAAACTTTCAGATACCTCTCTCTATTTTCGTTCTCAGCAGAAATTACCCAAATTTTGCATAGTTTTTCTCTGTGGTACGTTGTATACATCCCGTCATATGTATAGTTATGAATAATAAACTTTTCACAAACCGATTCCAACCATTTGGATGGTTATTGGGTTCCATAAGTCTGGCTTAGAAAGTAAATCGGGACCAGCATCCAGAAAATAGACGAAGCGAGTGGTTAAATTTAATATTAAACGAAATCCAAACTCTTCAACTCATGATGGAGCCGCAAAGGATGTTCCATAGAGTCATATTCTGAAGAACTAAATTTCGTACATTTCAAGTACAACACTTTTTAAGCCTAGACCCATAGAAGTGATCTTTACGAGAAGCTGTTGACAAAATGCAGTTCATGTGTTGTACATATCAGGAATTTACAAAGCAATTCTCATTGACAAATTGTTAATTAATAATGATCTTATCGCATGTTATGTTACAGCTTATTCAAATCGGCTCAATATGTTGCTGCTATCGTTACACGACCAACAAAGAAAAGATCTCTTCTCCTTCTTGCACGCTTCTTTTGTTTTACGTTCATTCGTTTCATACTTGACACTGAAGCAAATATTTCAATTGCCAATTTACGAGTGACCTTCAATAACCCTCCAATGTTCGTAACGTATTCACAGAAACTAATGAAAACAGCACAGGTGATGTAGTGGTAAGCGTGACTGCTATGCACTCCTCTGGATTTTTTAATGCTACATTTTGAAAAACGCAATTAATAGCTGCAAACGTACGCATGCAATAAACACTTTGACGATGATAATGAATATAGTCGATCAGTGTCAAAGGTTTGCTTCTGCTTTTCGAATTGAAAGGAAACGACACCAGAAATGATGAAACAGAAGAATCAATGTATTACGGGGTCTTTCAGATTAAACGCTCACGCAAAAAAAAATACATAGCTCCTTAATTTTTTTTTCGCTCCGTCGGTGGTAACACTGCATTCCCCACTACGGGACGATAGTATTCGGCTACTCGTTCAGTCTGATCGGATGGTTTTTATTGTCAAGATGTATAATTTTTAAGAACGTGTGTTTTTAGTGAAATCGTATTACTCGAGCAACCGAAGCCTCAATGAAACTTTGTCCTCTTATGGTAAAAATATCAACATTTCTCGTCGTCGATTACTTCCTCTGGGGATACGTGAAGGACACCGTTGCTATGTTAATAAGCCACAAAATTTTGAGGAACTTACAGAAAAAAAACCTCGGATTTTCAACAGCATCGAAGTCGTAATGTTAGAGTTGTGCATGAAGAATTTTGTTCACCATTTAAAACGCCTTATCGAAAAAAGGGGTGGACTTTTGTAGAAGTTATTAAGACATGTTGCGTGAGCGTTTCATCTGAAAGACCCTATAGTATGCATAGAGAATATAGCCCTGGTGAATATACAATCCTTTCGCAATTTGGAACCATAAGCCTTTTCCCCTTCTTGAAACCAGTAGATGAAAAAATGTTGTGTTGGCTAGATTTTCAAGCGAGAATTTGGAAAGAGCCAGAGACTTTGATACTTTGTTTTTAAGTGGCTTGAAACATCACAGTCCATTCGCCTTGAAAGATACACCCAAACTAGTGTTGCCAGAATACATTAAAAAAATCCTTTTTCGTGTGCTAAAATCACCTTTTTCTAAAGATTAAATTTTCGTATGTATGGGAGCAGACATCTATTTCTCTTAGACTGAACGTCAGCTTGGGATTGTACCCAAAAAAAAAGGCCAAACGATGTCAAAGCGGACCAACGCTATTCACAAAGCCACTGGTGCTGTTGTATAAATATGTGATAATATTACACCTCATCATAAAATGAAGTTAGAAAGTGTTTTCTAAGCGTGAAAACACACTAGACGGCTCTACCGCGCGATTTTCACAATGACAAGTCGCAACAGGAGCTTGATGTAAAACATATTCAGCGGCTTCCAACGGTTTCACTATCTGCCATTATTATATGTTTATAGACGGATGCAAGACGAGTCTATGGTACAAGGTACAACTGTTTGGACAGTAAGCGGATTAGAAGGGCGGTATATAACGACAGAATGTCGGAAGAGAGGATGTTTACCTGAGCGAGAGGGAGAGAGAACTTGATCACAAACGTCTGAAATATTGCATTTCTCGACAATTTGGTTGGAATACGATTATTCGCAGCTACATGACCGCAGAGTGGATTTCACGTATTGGCTCACCTGAGAGTACATTTATTATTGCCTTGCTTTATTTTCTCCTATCAAAAGCGCATAAACACTAATGCCTTGTTCTCACCGCAGCGGGGCGTCAGCGTGGTTTAGGCGGGACGTGTGACGCTTACGATTAATTGTGTGTGTTCTTACCGATGTGTTCACACCAGGCTGACGTAGCGTGAGCGAGGTTTTGACGTGAGGCTGGCGTGCATACGAAAACATTTCACGCCGGCGATATTTGTATTTCTCCGCTTCTCTCTAGGATATGTTTGTATGTAGTAGTGACATAATTTCAAATTTTTTACGTTTTTCGCCCTTCGAGTTTTTAGCCGGATACGTCCAACGATGTTGGAATATTGAAAAATAAACCAATTTTTCATTCTTTCATTCAAAAACACATATTGACAATTTGCATAGAACACGCCGAAGACACGCCGCTGGCACGGTGCAATGTGAGTAAATTCAAATGCAATAAGTCTCTTGTTTCGTTCGCCCATATTGCTCTTATATTGCTATAGCGTATATATTATACAAATGCTATACCAGTATTGAAGAGTAACACATTTTCTCTTATTTTGAGGCTCAAATCCACCACATTTGCTCTAAACATTGCCCTAAAATTCCTTGAAATAATCCCTATTCCCTGTTTAACTTTTACATGCTGTATCATAGAAATCATGTGGATCAAGATCAGGTGAAAGTTAGTCTTTGCTGATAATAAAATCGGTCAAAAATTTCACACACCATGCTTGTGTCTCCTTGACCTATAAGCCGGGGTAAAATTCTGCTGTAAGCGACTTGAATATCTCCGTACAAGTTGGAGGCTTGAGATGATTTTGAATGATTTTTAAAAACTTTGATGCAAAAACTAGAGGTGGGTTGTATCTTATATCACAGACGTAGACGAATGGTAGATGTAGGACTACTGTTGGCTTAGTAATCTTTTGTTTGAAACTGAATCTGAATCGATTCTATATTGTAATATTTTTATAATGTGCTGAACGTTTTTCGTCTGTAAAAAGACGATTTCAAATCTATTTCTGGCATTCGTGAACATTTAATATTGGCACTGTTGCTTTCATCAAACAAGGCGGTTTCTTTGCCCCAACTCATAATCAAACATTCCGTATTGTCAGCAATGTCCATCACCAATGGCACAACTTGCAGTCTCGATAGGATAGCCGGTTTGTTGAAAAATATCATCGATACGTAGATTTTCACTGGAAGCTTCGTTCAGACTGGTAGTAAAATTCAAACGGGATTATGAGAGGGAGAGCGCAGTGCATTGGCTGGCACAAGCATGCAACCATAACTAAGTGGATTTGCGTCCGTTTGCATATAGATGTTTGTAATTTCAATAACCTATTTAAAGCAATTTTTTAAACTGTTGAGACAATTTTTCGAGTCAATAAGTAACAAACATACAACTCTTTGACATTTTATCGTTCGATGAAGTAATCATTGTATTACTTCGTTTAGTCGGCAAAGAGATATATACGTTCCAAATCTTGTTCCTCCAACGTAACGCTCTCGTTTTCGAAACATCCAGCTTACACCCCAGAACAGAATTGAAGACGTAGACCAACGTCAAAACAAGAAAATTGAGTTACGCATAATGCTTTGTGAAAATGTTGGCATTACTGGTTGATTCATGCGATACACTAAGTAATGATTATCGACATTTGCTGTTTACAATGCATGTACTCACACATCATTGTCACTAATCTTATACAGTGTAGCTTCAAACAGAAAACTACAACAGAATGATTCCTATTCCCGGTGATTCCCACAGCTGAGATACACTCACGGCAAATCGGTCACCAATGACGGCGGTGGCGCGGCGAAGGGAAAAGGGATCGCCCAAACTTGTAAACTCCAGTAACAATGTGCAGCGTTCCGTGGCGAAGAAATGAAAACAGACTCAGTTCCGCGCAAGTGTATTATACAGGCTATAGTAGGTAGTTGGGAACGCGCGTTAGCTGCTTTGCGAAGCGAAACGAAGGCGTGGAGGTTTTGCCGGCCTCACCGTCGTCAACGGGACCCGGGTGGAAGGACCGACGATCAGAACATCAAACATCAAACGACAATAATTACACCAGAAGAAGTCTGGGGCAATGTGTAGCGTTTTCGTATGCGTACGTATGTATGCACAACATAGTATCAACCTGATGCCCCAATGGATCTAGTTTTGTTCCGGAATCGGACATCAGACATGTGCAGCACGCGCGCTTGTGAATCGTGCAAAAACATGTTCTCCCGATCTCCCGCAAGCGATCAATCATTTCATCGATCACTATCGCTTGCAATAATACAAATTTATTTAATCAACTCACTTATAGAAACTGAGTTGAAGAGCTCCCCATGGAGCTCTTCGTGCACATACACACACCCGTCACCCGGCTGTGGTGGAGTGACAAGATCGTGGCAAGATATCCGACACAAGTTCATGTGTCGTGGCCGTCCGGAATCGGACGTTGCGAAAAGATGAAAACATTAACTAATTTAAAATCAATAAAACTGACGTAACCATAAATCATATGTTCCTTTTTTGTGTGGTTCGCTGTGTTTCAACACGGCTTGTAGTGTCATGCATTCACATGCGACAAGGCCTAGGGAACATACTCACGCTGGCCGAGATCGGTTCCGAATACAGGGAAGAAGAATTGACGCAAACAGCAAACAAAAAAAACCAGTAGCCAATTCCAATCCGTCCGTCCGATGGTTGCCCCTCTCCCCTCTTGGTATAAGCCCCCCTCCGGGAGCCCAGATGGGTGTGGAATCCGAGTCGGTATCGATAAAGGTCCCCCCATAATTGGCAAACGCGATCGAGAAAGCATCTTCGCGCATCATGTGTTTTCCGCTTCTGAACAATTCCGGCCGCGCAGCAGGAGGGAGAACAAGGTTAGATTTATGTTTCGATTGTTTCCCTGCGCGCAAAAGCCTCCACGGAGCGTTCGCGCTGAAAAAGGAGAAGATAAATAAAATGTATCAATCCACATGATAAATTTTTGTGCTATTGATCTCCGTGTTCCCAAGTCCCGCCGAATTCAGTGGATCTGCTCAAATGTTGTCGTTGTTTTTTTTTTGTTTGTTTTGCTGTTCACCATCAGCAAAAGTTTACGAGTGTCGCGTGACTCTCTAATAAAAATGTCTCACAATATCTCACTTTTGGCCCCGCCGTAGCAGTCAGACGGCAGCTTACGAAACTTGGAACTCAATATCTCTTCCCTCCCGGGGCCACATATGGTCAAACGCTGGTTGCACTTTCTGATCATCTCTGTGTAGATTATTCCAGCCCCGTCCCGCTAATCGAACTCGGTTGAGCACATTTGAACACTGCAACCGACGACGAACAAAAAGATCTCGTAATATCCGTGTTGTCCGGTCGTTACCGGCAAAAAGGTTGGCCCTAGTTTGTAACAGCGCTGATATTGACTGATGTTGATACTGCGTGGAATACAAATGAGGCGGTATGCAATACGCGGGCGCGAGTAGGCTGGAAAACTCGATCTGCCTCGGAGGAAAACCCGTTCGATTTCGTTTAATCCGAGGACGGCTCTTGTTTACATTTGTGGCCACGCTCGATCGTATCGGATCCCTAACTGGTTGGTTACGGCGCCGCAACGTGTCGATTGCGAGTTGGCGCGTCAATCACTAGGTGCAGGAGAATTAAAAAACCAACGATCAAACACTAATGTGCAAATGTAGGTGAACAAGATCTCCGACCGCCGCCGCTCAGCGGTGATGAATCGATAGATCGCCTAGGTCTTGCGAAAACTTTGGGGGTACCTCTCGAATCGAATCCAATCGAACTGTGCGGCGGCGAAGACTCTATGCTGGGGTTCCATCTTCCCACAGTCCACAGTCTGTCGGAGCAATTCATGTGAAACGCGTCGTCAAAGACCGGTGCAACCGGGGTTGGGTATACTGACAAGAGAGTGCAAGAGGGGGTACGTGTGCATTCGAGCGTGGTCAAGAAATATAAACAGACGGATTGAGGAGGAAGTTGGGATGATGTGCGAAAGAAGAGGGCAGCAGAAGGAAAAAAAAACTTATAACTCGCGATGGGAATTCGAATTAATAATAAAATTTATTAAATATAAATAAAACGACAGTTTACGATCGAAGGGAAAGTCACTTTCGGCCGTGACAAAGTGTTTTTTGATAAAGGCTAACTGGCTCGGGAGTGGTGAGGGAACTTGCACCGATGCAGAATCTGAACGACTTTTTTGGGAAAATTGTTGAATATACAGAATGCCCTGCATTTTAATGTTAGAATTTTGCAACAGAGGGTTTGCAGGGTTGCCAAAACTACATATTGAGCTTCCTTTTTTTGAATATTTTTCAGAATTTTTGAAACCAAGAATTTATAGATTTCCTCTTTGTTTTAACGTTCCGATATTAGTTATAGTTCAACACAGAGTTTTTTCCGCGTTTTATCCTTTTCCTGTGTAATTTATGAACTCATATATTCGATTGCTGTATCATCCACACTGCTATTCGAAATAATAGCACTGCTTCGGCAGTTTTTTAGAATTTTGTGCAACTTACCCCGAAGCGCTCAGCGAAAGACTGTCGAACGAAGATATGTTCTGTTCGTGCTTGCTACGGAGAATGATCGTACTAACCTTATTAAGCTCTATTCGCATTAGCGTTTTATATGCCACACATCTTCCCCTCTCTCCAGAAAAAAGAAAGATTAAAAAAAAAATTTGAACGCAATTGCAATTCGATAAGAATATTATCTAAAGATGAATATAATTTATAACGGGACTCCAGAAAGCTTCTCTCACCAAGCTGTAGCAAATATTGCAAAGACTTGCTATGTTACATTCATGGATGAAAATTAGCTTCAAGTAGCACTAAGCTCAAAGTAGCTTTTATTTTTTTAATGACCGATGAGCGTTTTTGAGAGATGGATTTACCTTCTACTTGATTACTTGGTGTTTGTGCTTTTTCCTTTGACGTTTGTGAGTAAATAACAAGGAATGAAGTGAAATGAAACAAACACTGTGACGTTCACAGTTTGTTATGCAGAAAATTATAAACAAACGAATTTCTTCCACATGAGCACTGAATCAATAGTATTTATGCTATAAATCACGCTAATCAATTGTTTCGTTTCAGGCTTATTAGAAATTGATGATCCATGATACATAATATTCACAGATCAACCGAACGTACGTACTGGAAGCCGCTATAGCCTTTTTTCCGCGGTTGAAGTCTTCTACTGCCTTGCATGCAACAAATTTTCGGATTGATTTTTCGGTCATGTGATGTTTTTGCCAAATGATACACTCTCTCCACCTGCGTTATTTTTCATTTTATTGTCCTGTGAAGAATCAAGTTTCCGTTTTTCAGAGACGGCGTATCCTTTATAAAGATATTGACACGGAACGATAACTGCATTAACTATTTTTAAATCGCAACGCCCTCTTCCAAATTAGCATGCCTAGAATTAGTCCTAAATTTTGAAAAAAAAAACAATGAAAATCATTGAATTATATTGTTTAAATGCTTAAAACCTGTAGTCCCGACCCTTATTCAACAATAATAACATATAGACTGTTTTTCTCAGCCAGTCGCAAATGATTTTGACTGAGAAATTTGAAACTGGGAGATATGTTGGCATAAAAAAATTAAAACAAAAGCCTAGACACAAAGCCCAGACAAATCCAGGTCGTTACGTTGCCGGTGCATGTGAATGTTTCCGTAAAAATTGCATGGATGAATAATTGACGTAACGCAATGTGACGTGACGTGACGTGAACGTAACGTGGATGTTGTATGTGAATCGCACTTTATGCTGTCAACGTATAAACCCGGCTTTACACGCATGATAAAAGTTAGCCATGCATTATACTTACACAAGTATGGAATGCAAATCACTAACACAAACACTATTACAGGGTGGACTCGATTATATATAGTTTTTGATTTCTTCTCACTATATATAATCGAATCCTGTATATAATCGAGTCAAAAAAAAAATTTTTTTTAATGGTTTTTAAATGTATTTTTCGTTTTTTTGAATATAAAAGAGGAATTTGATTTTTGATTCATCCCCTTATAGTCAGAAAACACCTTTCTCGCATGAAAAACATTAATTCATCCAGATTCTCTCAGGAGATGATAGACGATCATATTTGATGAAAAAAAAATCCTTCTACGCATATGGTCGAATTTCAATATTGACAGAGTTATAGAACTTTTTTTCTATTTCGGACTCTGTTACTCCAAGCTGGCTCTACATTTAAAAAGTACGCTACGGAAATCGATTCTGTTGCTTTCAATTGAAAGATGGTTACAGTAGTGGAACATCTAAATTAGTGGATTTGAATAACAGTTTGGAAGCGAAAAACATAAAAGTTCATAATTTTTTATGTGTTATCATTAATTTTATCCTAAAAAATATAATAAACTAGATTGTTTCTATCAATTAAGTTGATTTCTGTCAATTGACAATTTCTGTCTTTCTTAATTTGGCTGCAATATCTATATAAACAATTTTTGGTAAAAATTCAAGCAACATCTTCAAAAATCACTATTCTTACACCACTGTATATGCAATAGCCACTTAAATTTCACCTTAACGTTGAAAGGTTACATTTATTTTTGAATTAAGTCATATTTGAGAGACTTAGAATGAAAGGGGTGTAAGTGATTTGATCGATTTCTCTACATCGACTCTCTCTTTTGGTCATAACTTAGCTGCAAATACATTCCGTACTGTATTTGGCAATGTGGAAGATAGGTCAGAACCTCATCTATCGGACTCTATAACAAACTTAAATTGAAACGTTTTTGCAGTTATTAACTAAAGAAAAAGTTGATGAAGAGAAATCGATCAAGTCACTTACACCCCTTGCATTCTAAGCCCCTCATTTGAAATATTAAAAAAAAATTCCAAACTGTATATAATCGAGTCCAAAATTGTATATAATCGAATCACATATAATCGAGTCTGTATATAATCGAGTCCTACCTATATTGCGAACTGCACAGTACCTCGTCCGTTTCTTTTGGATCAGTTTGATTTTTCATTTTACATTGTATACGATTTACTTAAGACATATTTTTTACATCGAAACGCGATGGTGCTAACAAATACTTGAATCTTGTGCTTCTTAAAATATACTAAGTTTTCATCACTTTTTACCAAACTCATATAAAGTACTAAGCAGTCAATACTATAGTCACACACAGAACAAATACAAAATAATATGAAGCCTCTAACATGTTACGGTTAGTGATTTTATTAAGCATTACTATTGCTTATTTGGGATACCATAGAAACGTCAAGTTGTTTTGATTCTGTTTATCCAACCCAGTCGGTGTTCGACAGAAAGCAAAAATAGTAATATTATTATTATTTTTTATATTCTCATTTCATAATCCATAATCTTTTATAAATGTTAAGGTTACAATAGGCTTGTTTATCATTTGGAGTAACGCATCATTGCTCGAAATGAGAAGTGAAAGTAATATGGGAATAACATAATTATTTTCGGACCAAGGATCAAGGTCTGGTTTCCTGGTGCCATCAATATCTGTACTATCGTCGGTTTTTTCTCTATGTATACATTGACCTGAGTATTCATCACAAACGTTATCGCGACGATCTTTTTCGCAATTAACATACACTCATTAACACGCGATTATATTTTATTCCACCAGCACCAATATTCCACATTTCTTAACCACTAAATATGTGCATGTGATGCAAAAATACAGAAGCATTCTCGGCCAGACGACATGAAAAACGACGCGGTGTATCGGACGAACAAAATTGCACCACTGTACGTTTTGGATCGATAGCGCGAGAGCGGAAGCTCGCTGTTATTCGGTGGATACGTGCCTCCGCTCGAGTTTGCCAGTCCACAGCGAAAACTGATTTGCAAAAAAAATGTTCTGGAAAGAACTGAAAAATCAACTAATTCTGCAGGAGCAGGAGGGAAGCATAAGCACAAGCGTTGTATTTTCCTGCATATTGTGACAGCAATTGAAACACGTTTGCTGTAGATGTTGTTTCTGCTGCTTTGCAACCGCTCCTTTTGCTTATGTTGGATTTGATTACTCTGCTTTTACTGGTGTTTACTACTAAACAGCCATTAATTAAAACATCGTTGAGATTTCTTAAGCCAAATAACATACCTTGAATGTATTCCGAGGGTCAACCTCTAGAATACGCGTGACCACAGTGCAAGTCGGAATTATTTCTTTGACGAAAAGTCCCCCGACCAGAACGAGAATCGAACCCGAACACCCTACATGATAATGTGAGACGCTAACCACTCGGCCACGGGTGCACGGGTGCGCATACTATGCGCACATTAGTCTAACGTCGGTGCTCAGATTGCGATAAAAATCAAAACCGAAATAGTTGATGACGAGCCTGTTATTAGGATAAGGAAAGACTTTAGCAAATCTCTACAGATATGTTTTTATTGTTCGAGGGTAATTTACCAGAACTTCTTCTCAAGAACAGTAACTGACATTGGCAAAGGAAATCGTTGAATAACTAATAGAGCCAATGCTACTTTGAGCTTATAGAGGTTCTAATAGTCGGCAAAATTTCTCATAAACAGTTCTCGATATATTCCGCCGAGACAAATTCCAGTTCCTCAACGGAACAAAGATTTTTCCAACTGCACCTACCGACTCTAGTCACAATGAATCATATCTTTCAAAGGAAACAATCGCATAACTTCGCTCTTCTTGCGTAGGAGGCTTGTCTCCTCTCATTCATTCGTGAAACCACCAAAACTCGTCCGGCTTTCACCTCGTCTAATATTTATGACCATTCCGACGAACGATGACAATCTTTTTCCTATCGAATCGGGGGAAAACTTTGACGTTGAAAAATTCATCGATGGGTACCTCGGTACCTCGGTTCGGCCGGATTGTCCCAGCCAGCTGGGCGCGTTTCTTCTGCCGCGGCCAGAACGTCATGCTAGATTTGTCAAGCGTAAAATATGCATACAGAGCGCGCACATTGTGTTCTTGGCTTGAACTGCTGCTATGCAATACTCTCTGACTCCCCGAATGACAACAAGTACCGCAGCGGAAGAAGGTACTTGTGCGGCGGTTTGGTTTCGGGTCTCCGGTTCTGGGGTGAAAAAGCCGAAGGGACGCCGGGTTTACAGTTGGGCGATTGATCGGAGCAGCAAGAACCCTGAGACAAGAAACTTGGAAAACACTGCCCGAGAAATGCCTTCAATTTCACATTGCATTTAATTGCTCGGAATTAATTCAAAAACTTTTTCTCTGTGGTTTACACTGCTGACTCGCTGGTCTCTTGGCGCAGACCGCGCTGGGTCTGCGTTCAATGTTTAATATAGTGGTTTTTCTCACTCTCGGAATGCAGGAACATCTTTTGCGGTCATACTTTTCCCCCCATAATTCAATAACTTTAATTAAATTGTGTGTCGTTCGGTTTGTGGACGAAAAAAAAGGCTTCCGTCATCGTGATATGCAGCAATGCAATGTGCATTTTTTCTTGATTGGTCGATTCAATGGTTAATGAGTATAATTGGACCGAAAATGGAAATGGAATTCATGGGAGCTAGCGGGTACAAGGGGGATCGCAACAATGACGTGCCCTTGTTGTTCTGTAAATTCTTTCTTCAAGGCTCAACATTTGTCAAATTTAAAGTTATTCATGTGTAATAGTGTGGTAAACAGCCTACAATGTACGACCCGTTGAGCCAGTTGATTGATATTAATACCGCTCCTTGTAGTAACCGGTTCGATGGGGAGCAGAACTGATTACACTTGTAGGCATAAACCACCTCTCTAATGATTTCGGATTCAAACCATCTGCGCATTCGAACGCGTCTGCATGTTGCACTTTGATGATTCCGGTTCCCGGCCGATCCATTAAATCCTCGATTGATGGCGGAAATAAATCGCAACGCGCGCTCGCAATTGACCGCCTTTTCAATCGCAAAAGCGCGCAGATCAAACAAATAATACCTATAGATTAGATTGCTGCCCCAGTAGTGCCAGTCGGCAGCACCCAAATCCCTCCACACCAACGGATTCAACTGACTAATAACATTAAAATAAGGTGGTAATGACACCCCATCAATTTGCGGGTATTTTTGCCCTGCTAACGCTAACAGCAGTTCGGAGGGTTGTGCCGAAATAAATCTGTCCGGATACCTGGAGCCAAACAACGAGGGTACCCTCTGTGCCATGGTCCGGGGTTCGTTGTAAGACAACCGCGCGTTCGTACACAGAAGCAAACGCCGGAGAAACAGCCTTGTTTTTTTTTTGCAGCTATCTGCGCTGGACGCTGGAATGGTGTGCCCGAGGAGGCGGTTGTATGAAACAAAACGGACATCGGTATAAAACGTCAGTACAACATTGATCAACATGTTGTTTCCTGGGGCTTCACCGCCACCACCCAGCTGCAGCCGCCAACAACGTTTCTCCGCAGCTCCAACGGTACGAGTGGCGGTGAGAAAGAAAACATGAGCCCAGGAGCTAAATGTTTTTATGTGGAACAAAAAAAAATCGAGTAGCCGGTTGGTGCCGTGGTGCAGAGGCTAAGGATCGCACTGTTCACGAGATGAGGACAGGAGCTGGGTGCTAAGTAGCTGAGCTGGGGTTTCCACCTTAAACTATCGGAATCCAAATAATATTTCGTCTGACAATCAACCGTAGGAAAGCAGAATTCTGCTAAATGTCAGGTTATCTTTTCTTCTCATGGACAAATCAGCCGTTGGAAGAGGGTCATAGAATGATAGCAACGGTTGTGTTCATCAACACAGGTGCGGTGTCATTCAATCGTTCTGACTAAGTTTTGTAATTGAACTATGATGATTGATAGGCGACGCGCCCTCCCTTCGATGAAGTCATGGTGTTATACTTACCTTAGGACACAGTGTGCAGCACATTCGACATGAAGCTATGGAATACTAAACTATACATGATGTCGATTTGTAGAACATGAACCTCACAAGGCTTTTTTGCAGTCTATTACTCATCAAGAGTAATACTGTTTGTGGTTTGAGGTTTACATGGAAAAAGAAACCTATGAGACTATTAATCTTTCATGCGCCGACCCTGTCATCTAGTGGTAAGCTTCAACATGTTTCTATCATTCTATCTATGAAAGGAGAGGAAATTATAATTGTTCGATCATGTTGAATGAACATTAACGAAAACAAAATATAAGGCGATTTTTACCATGATCGCTGCAAGGGAGGCGTTGCTGATTAATGGTCAGCTGCATCCCAATAGGAAGTATCCCATGCACACGTACACAGCATTGGAGACTGCAACACCCCAATTATAAGAACACTTTGTAATACTAACCTCGAGCCAACCGCTAGTAATCGGTTACATATTACTAACATAGATGATAAGGAAAATTGTCAAAATATTGAACTCTCGGCTTCGTCAGACTAACGCCATATGAGCCTTGATAGAAATATATATATTTTGGAAAAAAAAATTATCGCTGCATGTTGCTGTAATGGTGGAAGATGTACGGAATCAATGTACTATAGCTTATTCGTGATACCCGGCCTTAGGGCATCCATATACACAGCATTTGACAGCATCAAACATGTCCGGGTTGCAAATGCAATTTGCGACCACTGTCACTCGCGAGAACTGCCAAACTCTCAAGCTGGTGTAAATCAAGGTGCTTAACATACTGCCAGGTGGGTCAAAATGTGAAAACCACTCTTCAGCCATGAATTTACAGGATGAAATAAACACACTTCTAAAATAAAAAATTATGAATGAAAATTTACTTTTCTGTATCGAATATGTATTCTATGCAATACAGTATTACGTTTTCTCGCAAATTGTGAAATAATATTGAACTGAAATTGTGTCTGATGATGATTTTATATTATAATGGCGAGTTTTTGTAAATGTTGTGTGTTGTGAAATATATAGCCAAATGGTTAAGTAAGCGTCGTGTTTTAAGTAACTTAAAAATCTCCATCTAAATTTTAAGATTGCAAAACTGCTTTCTTGAAATTTTTACAATTTGAACGATTGTTTCGAGTTAAATATGATTATCGAATGGGCGCACCTTGTTTCATAGATCTGCCTCGAGCTCACCAATGGTTTGGCAATGACAGCTAAATTTGCAACACATCTTAACTCGCGGATCATATCCTCTTGGCCGGGACCTGGTGATACCCTACCCTACAGTGCGATTCATTCATTCAAATTAGCTTCTTTTTCTTGTGCAAGAGTTATTTGAAACAACTTTTAAGATTTACCAAAATATTCTGGAATAATTTAAAAAAATCACTCATTAACACTTATTTTTTTGATGCAATAGTATGAGATATCACAATTGCTACATAGCGCAAAGAGTGGCCGTTACTACAGGCGTTATTGTCGAAAAAAATAATGCGTTCCATCAATTCTATTATAAAAAAAAAACTTTCCAAATAATTAATCAATTAAGGTGCTCTTTGTACAAAAATACAAATTTAAAAAATAATTTGTATATAAATACAAAAAATGCTGAATAACATTTCCGCCTAATTCGTATATATTTAAACGTACATCGTAAGCACTACTTTGCCCAATATGCTTTTGAAATCCCTTGAACTTTTCGTTACATGCCCTATTTTCGATTTCGTAGGGTAACACCCCTATATAGAAATCAAATACGTAGTCCTACGACATACATCACATCACACAGCATCAATACTTATCAAGCAAACACCACAGAAGTTATATGGATTGTGCACTTGGGAACCTAATCAGTATTGACGTTGATTCTCTGTAGGACCGCTCGCTAGTTATGTTGGAGACTGTGTGTTAGAGACTGTCCACATACCACGTGGACAGAAGAAGCTTGGACCTCATTCTACATATGTTGGAACCTCCCAACGCAGGCCCTTCCTTTAACCCTTTCGTCGCCTCGTCACCCAGATATGGGTGGCACTTTCCTCGTTCCAATTGAATAGTATTTTTAGAGAGAATTTGATAGAATAGGCACCTCAATGTAACTACAGGATATGTAGAAAAATAATGAAATCATAATCATATTAACATAATGTTTATACTATACTTTTTATTAAATTATAGTACGGATGGTTTGTACTGCAGTTTTTTTGCGAATCCCATATAATATGACTTTGGCATATGTTATTGTTGTTAATTCGTCTTCAAATTAAGAAAAATATTGCTAGATCGTGAAAAAGTTATCTACAAACTATGTTTGATCTTCATTTAATATTTTATTCGCAAGTTGGACTTTGCAAGAAATTCAAAAACGTCGCGTTGGGTGTCGAACGTGTGAAAGATGTTCATTGTATGATTCATCGATAAGCTGTTGCCAGTAAAACTGTTCTGGGACCATTGGTGAAAATATTAGGAGATCAATATTAAGAACTCCATGAAATCTAATGCTCTGAATATTTTTATATACTCGAGTTTATTCAAGGACCTATGCAATAAAAAGGGGTTCAACACTGCCGAGCGTTGGGATTCATCTGCGTTTCGGAATTGAAGGGAATGTCTTGGAAAACTGAAGGAAAAATTATCTCTGCAAATTTTAGTAAGCCGTCTGGGCATTATCTCGTTAAACTTGATGCGTAAGAACAATCCAACCGATCCGATGCTGTTCCAAACAATCTTTATGCATTTTTTTCAATTCCAAAACAATATAGTAAAGACAAAGTTCAGACACTGGCGCTGGAAAATCAGTTCTGAATTGATTGCCATTATCGAGAGGCTCTGCTGTATAATGTATGCATTAGAAATGGACTAATTTCGGATAGTGATGGAAAACTGAAAAACTACTAAAGATAAATAATGAACTATTTTATTTTAAATCCTACGTTTAATAAGCCTGCACAGAGACCCTGCCGGCTATACGGAAAATATGAAAAGATGGACGTTGACATGTTCTTCAGCTCTTTCGTGGCCTTATCGATCAACTGCTTCTCCGTTTTGGCCTTGAAAATATTGGAGTAGATCCTCCGCTCAAAAATTTCCTATCGATCGCAGCTGGGGGACGTTGGGATGTTTGGTGATCTTCGGTGCATCGTTTATCTTCAGTCGGTCTCCTTCAGTAATATCTCGCATAATGGGTTGAGGCTTGATCCGACCAGAAGACTAGATCTTCTTTCGTGGGATACTTCTTGATGATGGAACATTAGAGTGCCAATGGATGTATGGGAAAAAAGTGACCCTCGAATTTTCAAAGCGAACTTGATTCCCACGAAAAACTACCCTATGCAAAATATCAGCTCAATCATACTTCATTTACTAGTGTCGCACAGCGGTCAAAGTTTGAGTTTTTTGAAAACCGAAAAATCACCCAAGGAGGGTTTTTCGGTTTCCAGAAAACTTAAATTTCCACATCTGCGACAATAGTTAATGAAGTCCGAATGAGCTAATACTTTGCAGAGGGTATTTTATCGTGCAAATTAATATTTTGCAGGGAGTCCCGTATGAAAAATCGATATGACGATTTTCATTGGCACCCCAAACCATTCGTTTTGCCTCGTATTTCGAAAAAAAAGGACAAAGTCCCAGAGCGTCGATTTTTGACAAAAAAAAATTTCGAGCTGACAGTAGATCTACCCTAGGCACGTTTCATGCAATTTGAAGACATTTGGCATCAAATTTTTTTTTCGAAAACCCCGATTTCCTTTACTCCCCCCTTGGGTGATTTTTCGGTTTTCAAAAAAACTGAAAATTTGACCGCTGTGCAACACTAGTAAATGAAGTCCGATTGAGCTGATATTTTGCATAGGGTAGTTTTTCGTGAGAATCAACATTTTTTATCAAGTTCGCTTTGAAAATTCGAGATGGCCATTTTCATTGGTACTCTATGGATCATCTATTATTATTAAGTGCTTCTCCAAGCCTAAAATCCGGATTTTTAGCGTTACGTAATTTCTGCACGACACCTAATCAACTGGTAATAGTGTCGAAACATATTTGTCGAAGACCTTATAAACGTAGGATTTAGGGAAAGTTTATTCCATTGAGTTACCATTTGTAGTTTTTTTTTTCTTATTGCCATACGATTAGTCCACTTTTTAAGGCGTACTTTAAGTGACAAAAATGGTTGATTTGTATCTTGAATTGTAAATTATTGAATTTTGTAACATGAACATGAAACATGAAAACATGTAACATGAAAACATGTAACATGAAAAATGAACTTCTGGCTCATTGATTGTAATGTAAGAGCATGTCAAAAGCTGTGCTAAATGTTTATGTTGGGTGTATGTGTAAGTGATTGTATGTGAGATGCGAACCTAATAGCAAACTTTCGGTAAAAGTCAATTTACGTTGGTCCTGGACGAGGATTGATCGCACATTTTATGTGCAAACCATTTACACACCTTGATCCGGGAGTCAAAGTTTTTTTTGTCAAATCCAGACAAAATAGCACGGGACAATCATGTGGTTCCAGAAAAGACAGCAGATGTTTTCCCAGGCACTCGATTGCGAAATTTTCCTGATTGAAGCAACTGAATTGCAATGAAAATGTCGAATTTCAAGCCACAGTAGCCATACCAGATATCTCCTGGCGAACCTCGACAATTTCACAAACTTGAAAATGTCTGCCACTTGTCCCTTATGGTCGCCGTATACAATTCCTGCCCCGGAAGTTGTTTGAAGTCTCACTTGACGTTGCCTTCATCAGCATGCAACCGACTTCGTCTTCATAGTCAAGTATAGCTCCCGGGATCGTATTTTGACCATAAACATCAACGCCGTAAGAGGAGGATTAATATAAGGGTTCCGAAGAGTTGCTGCTCATTCCAAAGAATAACTACTATTTTAACATTTGATCATGAATCAATGTTTTCTCTAGAATAAGTTTACGTAATTCTAGAAGATGGAATTGTCTTTCTAATAGAAAGCTACTTCATCTGCCCAAATGACGATTGTTTTGATTCCACGTAAGGCTACTTAGGGTTACAGGGTTACAGTAACAGTTACAGAATCATGAAAAACGACCCGTTTGCCACATTTATTCGTACTAATTAACCAAAAACAATGAGCAAACTCAGAGCCGCGTCACTCGTGAGTATACTCGAGAGGAAAAATACTCATAAATTTTTACAATAAACTCTTTGTGATCGTTTGTCTGCTCTCAGCCATAACAGCAAGGAATCATACTAATCTTATACTTTTAGGGTAGTTTTATACATATATTTACTTCAAAAATCAAAAGAAAAGTTTATCGATGGAGCCTTGAGTGTAAAATTGAACGCATTTTCGCTTGATGCCCTCCATCAAAGTCTTTGACTGTCTTCTTGCTCTTTCGAAGTTCCCGCTTCATTATTGCCCAGTACTGCTCCACCGGGCACAGCTCCGTACAGTTTGGCGGGTTCATGTCCTTTGGAACAAAATGGACAGAATTGGCCTCATACCACTCCAGAACACTTTTAGAATAGTGGCCTGATGCCAAATCTGGCCAAAATAGCGGAGCTTCGTCGTGCTGCTGCAAGAACGGCAAAAGGCGCTTCTCGAGGCACTCAGATTTGTAGACCTCGCCATTTACTGTGCCCTTTGTCACGAAAGGTTCACTCCTCAGTCCGCAAGAGCAGATGGTCTGCCAAACGAGATATTTGGAGGCGAACTTCGACATTTTCTTCTTCCTAAATTTGTCGTCCATATCGAACTTGCTCTTGCCGGTGAAAAACTTCAACCCCGGAATTTGCTTAAAATCGGCTTTTATATATGTTTCGTCGTCCATTTGTTGCCGCTCATCGCGGTTTGGGAAGTTCTGTACCTTGTATGTATGTAGTCCAGCTCTCTTCTTTGAATTCTGGACGTAGCTCATGCTGAGCTTTTTAGCCAAATCACGGCTTGAGACGTTGGGATTTGCTTCAATCATCCGCTTCACCTTTCCCTCCGTCTTTTTGTTCTCCGGTCCCGGTTTTCTATGCGACGATTTTATGCGACCGCAAAGGGTGAAAGGGCAACACAGACAAATGTCGACGAAAATAATAATTGGGTCCAGTTGGAGAACGACTGTACTCTGGCCTAGGTGACATTGGCTCGGAGTACACACGAAAACGTGATTGTGCGATAACTGACGAAGGGAAACAAAGAATTCTTCAATTCAATTATTTCTTGTTTACCTCTCACGGTTGCATGCGTTTCGTGCAGTCGCATGCAGTGTCACCGTGGCCTTAAGTGAACTAACTGATAGCGAATTCGTTTTTGTTCAGTTTCAACCCCAGTGCCGCACCAACTGCTGTCAAAACGTTTTTTTATTCACTCAGTTTCAACCTAGTGTCGCACTAGGTTCGCCCCGAAAGCTGTTAGTTTTGTACTGATATGTTTCACGGTTTGGCACTCGGGTTCACCGATACAACTATACTGAACTGTCAAGTTCCGAGTATTGTTTTGGAAAATCTTAAAACAAAGACTATGAAAATAGCAAACCTGCTGCTTTTACTTTTGTATTATTGGAATCGTAAACCAATTCGGATTCTGATTTTGAAGAGTATATTCGCCTAGACGGCATTAAGCTACGTGTGTTTTCATTGGGAGGCGAAAATAATGATTCAGAATAAACATGTTTTTAAAATCAAAATTATGAATGAAAATTTACTTCAACGTATGGTGTATTTATTTTATGTGATGAAATAAGAGGTTTTTTCCGATATCGCAGGAACATATTGAACGAAAGCTGTGTCCAATGATGATTTTATATTATAATAGTAATTATTTGTGGAACAAACAGGAAATGCATCGACAAATGGTTAAGTGAGTGACAGAACTATATGTGTTAGGTAATCAAACAATATGAAATAAAAAATTTCATTTAAACTTCTATATTTTTACACTGCACTTGGCCCTTTTAATCTGATAAAGAATAATTTACCTCCCAAGCACAAATATCGCCACCAGACGTCGACACTGTGCATTTGGCATCGCAAATATAAACAAATCAGACTATATAACGCACACCAACAAACCACCGCATTTGTGAAACTGAAATCGTTTTTTTTATTACAGAGTCAGTTTGGCACTCAGTTTTAAAAACGAATTCGCTATGAATTGGAATACACACAAATCGAAAATGCAACAGACATACAATAAAACGGAAGACACTCGGAAAAGAAATTAACTATCTGGCTATTACAAAGTTTACAGTACTTTTGGATATAGTTTTAACAGCTGAAAAACGTTGTAGAGGATGGTTTAAATTGCTAAAAATTTAGATTACCGATAATCTCTTTACACAATGACAAGTTTTTTTTTCGCAAATTTCAACATTCTGCTTTAAAATTGATTGCATCCCTGTGCAGATTGATAGCTTCGTTCATTTTGTACTTCCGATACTATAGGATCACTTGATGTGGCGTTCCCGAAAAGACACCTGAAATATATCCCATCTTACTGATTAAACATTGAAACGTCACTCCACAAAAAATGAACACGAAGAAGTCACACAGCAGATAACAAAACAACAACACCTCCACACACACGCACAATCTGGTGATTCCCCACCAGACCATGATGTCACTCCTCGGCAGCATTAGGACGAGTGGGCGTTACATGGATGTGGCAGCACATGAATATGCCAGCTACACATGGCAATGCTGCCCTCTTGGCTGTGTCGATGTCGAGAATTCGGTATGTTGCTCTAGCATTGCGTGACTGTCATTGTGACGACTGATTGTAATCTCACGGGTCTCCCTTGGCCCTCTGCTGGCTGGCTGAATGACTGACTGACTGACTGTCGGAGGAACGCTCTCAAGAGGGAGCGCGCGCGCGAAATGCCACAGAACAAAGGGGTGGCGTCGGTCCAAATGGAGGTCGACATGATAAATTGGATGGTGGCTCCACTCGTAGCTGCTTGTCAAGAACAGCAACAAAAAAAAAAGTTCTACCACGAATTTGGTGACTCCTGTCAAAATTCAAATGTTTCCCAAAAGAAAGCGTGACACTGCTGAAAGCCTAAAAAAGCCATTTTCTCGTCACATGTTTTTTTTGTTCTGTTTGGGGCTCTGATTGCTTTATTAGGCTTGTCACATAAATCAAGACTTTTGCGTGGAACAGTTGGACAGGGATGTCATTTATTTATAATTATATATTTTTTGATCGAACAGACCGCAGCTGTGGGTGAACAGACGAACGGCTTCTGTGTATCGATCATCGGCACGTAAGCGTTCATTAAAAGTTTTTCACTGTAACTGAGGGAAATATGGATTGTACAATCATAGATCCAGTTTGGTTAACTATTATAGATGAAGTCACATCGCCTACAACTCTGTTTTCGTCTGTGACCGCTGTCACTCTTATGAATCATGTAAATCGTACGAGAAGAAAACTTGTTTCTGGTACGGCTCATTTCATGAGGACGTAGCTTGGCTCCAACCTCAACATCTGACGGCATCGAGTTCGCATGCGTTCGCAGCGCCGTGTTACCTGTCAATTCGAAGGAAGAAACATAATAAAAAAAACTTGAGGCAAAATATGATTCGCACCAGCCATAAACTGTGTCGAATAAATTTATCATTTTAATTGAAATATTATTGAAATTAGAGACATAAGCGTGCGAGTCGAGTCGGTTCATGATACCACCGCTCGATACCACGCGGACAGAACTGTATCACATTCAGTTCACACGGCTGTGATGGGTTGCCGTTTAAATTTCATTATTTTATGCTAATGCAATGGGTGCCATCAAACTCGGCTTGGTGTGTGCTAAATTCGATGCGGCCCATCCGTCACCGCCGCCACTCGTCGTCGCCGGCAAGCAGATTAATCCCATCCCGAATCAGTGTTTATTAAAATTGATTCAAGCATTCGAGCGTTCTGTGGTAATCCAGGCCCGAGACAGGGTCACTGATTCTCCCATGGCTTGTTAACGTCAATTTAGTTCCATCTTCCCCAACGGTTGACTTCTCACAGAAACATGGATCCCGTTTAGTCCAGAGCTAAATGATCGACCACAAGTGGAGATTCGGGCAGATGAATTTATGATCGTACTTGATTTCAGTTGACAGGAGCAGTACTGTGACACGGTTTTTTTTCCCTCGTAAATGTAAACAAAAATTAAATCTGATGAAAAGCGGTTGATGGAATGCTTCCGCTGTCAGTGTGTAGTAAATTCAGCCATAGAATGAATTGATTTTCAGTTTTAGCATCGGTTATCAAGTGTACCTTGTTTTTCGACAAGCAACAACACGACCCTGTATCTGCGTCATAAATTACAGTTGCTTTTTTTCGCAACACAACACTACTTCGCTGTCAGAACGCACACCACTACGAAACCCCTCAGCGGTATTAGCATGTAACAGAAGAGCGAACGCCTCGTTTCCCTTTCTCTGTCACGCCCCGATTCAACTTTGTTTACAGCGGTACCACTCCCGATGCGAGGCAATGCCGCGCGACAGAATCCCCTCTGCTCCGACCGACCGCCGACACTAATGTGGTCTCTTTCTTTCTCCCTTACAGGTGAAGATTTGGTTTCAAAACCGACGATCGAAGTACAAGAAGATGATGAAGGCAGCGCAGGCACCCGGTGTCGGGGGAGGACTTCCACTGGGCGCACCGAACCAAGGTGGTCACAGTCCGTCGCAGCATCAGAACATGCATCAAGGTAAGTGTCTCCTCCTATTCCATGTTTTTTGACTCCTGGGCTACACGGACAGTCGCACACACACACACACACACACACACTCATTCGCGGCAGATTGCGCAGGGTTTCATTCATCAATTCCACGGCAACTACCACAAATGCACCGATGGATCATCCCTTCCCTTTCCAGTCCTCGCTCGTTTCTCGTGGCCCTCTCGCTTTTTAATAACTTTTATTGTCCGCTGCGGCGCTTCCCAAACAACTACCATTCCCTGAATATCGATGAACTACTGTCTGAAATAGAAATAAATTAGGATATAATTAGGGGGTACTGCGGACGGAATAATAATCGGTTTGGGTCACGTGTAGCTCGCAGTGGCATTTGTTTGTAGTCGCCGGTCAGCAAACTTCTTCGGTAGATAGCCAAACCTCCCCCGAAAAAGCCCCGAAAAAAAACACTAGCAGCTGACCAAAACCACTGAATTTTTTCCCTTATTTTTGCTTTCAGCACCCGGCGGTGGCTCTAGTAGTGGCTCGCCATCGCATTTCCTACCTCCCGGACACAGTCCAACGCCGTCGAGTACACCGGTCTCGGAGCTGTCACCTGGTAAGTTCACGTTCCGGGCCCGGCAGCATCTTACTCCAACTCACCGAAAATACCGAAAATCTGTTGATCACTAATAGCGTTTTTGTGTTTGACCCTACTGCCGATCGAATTCCAGGTCTCAGTCCGCCCTCGCAAGCACCCTGGGAGCAGAAACCCCCGCCGCACTGGGGTGACCACAAACCACCGCAGATGGGACCGCAGGCGAACCACGCACATCCGCAGCCGACCCACGCGCCCCAGATGGGCGGCTACGTACCTCAGTACTGGTATCAGCCGGAAACGAATCCATCACTACTAACGTAGGTAGTTGAAGGTTTACCTTCTTTTTATTGGGGATGGGAGCTTTGTTTTGTTTTATATTTACATCCGTTCATTCGCGCGTTCTGTGATTTTGACATTTTTTTTTCTTCTCTTCTCATCTTCTTTTTGGGACATTTTTTTTCTGTTTTTTGGCTTCTTTACTGTCCGCAATTTTTGCGTATCGCCTGAATTTGATGCAATTGTTTCACGCATTAATATGACAGCAATGGCTCAATAAAAACTGATACAGTGACAGACAAGACAAATAGATCATCACTCATTGGAACAGATTCAATTGCCACAATTACCAGATCAAATCTCAAAACGTATGTTCTCTGTCTTGAGAAATAACTTTATTATTGCACTCAAACCAAATAAAACATTTCAATGTTATAAGAGCATTTGAAAAAAAAACTACTGCTCATTCAGTATTTCTAAGCATAAAAATTGAGTTTTTAAAAATAATGATAAAACCACTCATTGTTTCTTTCAGAAAAAATATTTTCCGTTTTCTTAAACTATCAATATCTGATGGTATGTTCATTATTACGGTTCACTTAACATACTCTCTTCGACATTGGTTCCACCGGATTTGTACATGTACTAATCGAAACCGCAAATAATACTTCCAAGATTTTCCTCCTCAATTTGTTTTATTTTCTTGCTATCGCAGGGATCAAATCTACCACACATTTTTCATTGGAATCAGATCGAGAGCAGGACTAGCCTTTGCATAACATCAATTTTAAATGAAAAAAAAATCACTTTTTGACGTAGGACTACGTCTTTCATTTCTATACTGGGGTGTATCTTTAAAGTTTCGAAACCGAGAGCGTTACATTTGTGAAACAAGATTTCGAGCGCTAATACTCCTTTACCGCCTGAACGAAATTGTATGGTAACCATTTTATTCGAAAGATTAAATGTCTACATATTTTATGCTTGTCCCTCATTGATCCAAAAACTTGTTGAAATAACCCAAAAAATCATTTGAAAACACGCCATCGAAATCACACAAATCTGTATGAAAGCGGGTGTCCGTTTGGAATTCCAGCTCAAGAACGTCGTTTGATGTTTGTGAAAGGTTTGTCGACAAACGTTGAATGACAAAGAAGTGCCATTCTCAAGGCAGGTGGAGAGGGAGTTTGGAGTAAATTTCATCTAGAAATGGTCCTGCTCCGGGCTAGAGGCGAATGAACTGCGAAAGTTTAAAGTTCCTTCTGGACTGGATTGGAAGTCCACTTCGTTGTTACTGAGAAGTGGCTAGAGAATGTTCTCGCTCATTCGCGAAAGCGCTATGCTCTCCCTTTCCCGAACCCCTTTGTATTCTGCTACCGGTCTGAACGGAGATTCTAGCGAAAAACGAAGTTTTACGCCGTCTGAATCAAACAGATTGAATTTGAATTCGTGGCAGAAAAATACTGTTTTTCATTTTTAGAAAAAATCCAGTTTAAATGATTTACCACAATCAGAAGTATAGTCTTTCTCTGTTTGTTGTTAATCCTTTCACGTACAACATCGAGTCTCTCTCGTGGTGCCCTTGCATATCACAAGGCGCTAAGACGCTCAGCAGAGTAGAGGACTTTCTCGATGTGAGACCCGTCGAAGCGTTTGCATTTGGTCCGTTCTTTCGAAAATTAAATCGTACGCGAAGAGGATAATAAACGGTTTAAAGGGTTCTTTTTGTGGCTTTGATCCTGTAAAAATATGCCACCCTAACCAAAACCCAGCCTCCTGTGTTTCTCACTTCGAGTTTGTACGTATTCGGAAATTTCAATTACTGTGAATCTGGACTCTAGGTGAATAGGTCCAGCTTATTTCAAACATGTAGCTATTATGTCAATAATGATTTAAAAACACTTACAGGGTGAGCAATAAGTTCGAATACACTTTAAAAATTTGTTAAAAAAATAAAATACAAGCTATTCTTTTCTGCGTCAATTTTGAGACGTTTCTCAAAAGAACCGCACGCGGCACGCACCTGGTCCATCTGCATCTCGTCCCAGATCTTGGAAATTGGCTTCTTAAATTGGTTCATAGTGCTCACTGAATGTTCGCTCTGCTTGGCCAGCATGTAATAGTCCAAGGGATTAAGGTCCGGGGAGCTGGTAGAGCACAAACTCTTATCTTAACATAAGTTAACTTCTCCCGACACCAAGCTTGGACGATATTTGCCGTGTGGACCTGTGAGCCGTTCTGTTGAAAGACGTAATGATCCTTCCCGTAGAGGTCCTGAAGTGCCGGGGCCACAATCTTCTCCGGAACCTCGGTCTTATAGTACACGGCGTTATTTTTCACATTTTTCTCGATAAACACCAGACGGAGCTTCCCACGCTTGGATAAGGACCCCCAAACCATCACCGGAGCGGCGTTCTGGAACCGCGAGATGTTTGTGTGGGACGGGAGGATATATAGAGTTGGGGAAAAAGAAATGTCGTATTTCTGATCGAAATTTGACGCTTTATTTAACATACTTAAAATTATCCAATTTAAGTCAAATATGCGCCGTTTTGTTCGCAAACTTGTTGCCGTTTAGTAGGCAACTTCTTCGGTCTACTTGGATGATTTCAACGATTTTATCTGTTTTCACGATGATTGGCCTACCAGTACGGGGTGTATCTTCGACAGCCACTACACCAGAACGAAATCGATCAACCCAACGCTGTGCTGTGCAAATCGTTACAGTATCGGGTCCATAAACTACACGATTTTTTTCGGCCGCCTGCGTTGTAGTTTTACCTCGCAGGTAGTAAAAACGTAAAATATGGCGAATTTCTTGTTTGGTGGACACCATCTTCGACGCGCTATAACTTGAGACTGAAAAGAACTATCACAACACTGCCAAAACGACACTTGTAGCACAGATTAATCTTTAAATCTTTAAATCTTTAAATAGCCGTTAAGAATGACCCGATGCGATAAGTACAACACAAGATATGTTTAAGTGTTGCCATATATTGACAATATACGACATTTCTTTTTCCCCAACCCAATATGTAACTATTTTACCGAAACTTATTATGTTTGAAAAGAGCTCATAATTTTGATCTATATAGATAACAATGAATGCAGGAGGCTTTTTTGACATTGATGGTGTTATTTTTTTTTATCCCATTTATTTATTTAAGGCTCATTAGCATTTTAGCTGTAACAGAGCCGAATTTTTAATCGTGTACATGTCACATGGCTATCATATCTATAATTAGCACATTACACAGTTGCCATTCGCCAGTATTTCTTCTATACCAATACATATATAGTTCATTCACACAGTAGCCATTTAGGCGTAAGAGTATTCTGTCTGTTCTTCCATTATCCAGTTGGACCACCGGACAGCGGAGACAGTTGATTGATCATTGTTGAGTTATTTATAGAACAGCAGCCCGATGTGTCTTGCAGAGCAGAGCAGTTGTATGGATGAATCGATCTAATTTCGACCGTGGATCGATCTCCATCGCTGATGATTGTTGCGTGGACGTAGCTATTCTGTAACAACACAAAGATGGTCAGGTCAATGAGGGCCCTGAGTTTTGAACTCACGATCGATCGCTTACTAAGCGAACGCGCAACCAATGTGGCTACGGAGACCCCCCTGATGGTGTTGATGTTTTTCGGTTAACACTTAGATTAATTGGTAAAAAAACTCAAATTAGTTGAAATCGGAACGGAAAATAGCGAGCGTTTCATTCTTTCATTCTGCCATTATGCCAGGATATAAACACGCCGGAACTAAGAAATCACCAAACACTTTTCGTTATATTCGAGAATGTCTTATATTGTTCATTGTCAAACACCAGAGGAGTTGAGAGCCGATTGAACTCTCCGAGTTTGAAACATCTATAATTCAACACAACAACAACAACCAGAGGCGTTAATGTTCGGGCAGACACCAGTGACAGATGTGTAGTAATGCACTGATTCTATGCAGAATATATCTGTTAACAGTAACAGGTGATATCACCAGTGTTGCCGACTCATCATTGTTGTACTCATGAATAACATTGGTCCGTAAATCACATTTTTCGTTTTGATCACTTCCAAACAGTTCGTGCTTCGTAGATATGCTATTCGGAGCTGCACCAGAGCACCAAGGCTCGATTGGCTGTTTTGCCAAATGAGTTGGAGATCTGCAAAGGTCCGTGTGGCCGTATATGGCTAAGTGCGACCATCTGGTGTAAACTGGCTATCTTCATATTGGAAGGAAACTGGAGAGGTTGTTCGTTTTTACTTCCATCGATTTGGTCTTTGGGACGATCACTGATGCGACATACGTCTTGATGGGGTTGGATGAGGTTTGAGCAATTCAGCAGGAATGCAGTCGATTCCTGGCGATTCGATGGACTTCATGGTTTTGAAAGCCGCTTTGATTTGTTGGTGGTATCGGTTCTGAAGCAACGGGGTGTCGCAGAATGAATTCCAATGAATATTTTGAAACTTCAAGACAACTCAACGCGTTACATAGGGGCTTTTTACAATTCCAAAAATTGCCGAAATGGTGGCCATTTTAATGGCAAATTAGTTATTTTTCATTAAAAATCGCTGTTTAGTAGCTCAGAAAAAAACGCTCACAGAATTGTTGTCCTAAAAGGATTTTTCGATACTTGATTTGGTTGCCAACAGTTACAGCCAACAGTATGAAGTCACCTCAAGGGATATAGTATTACTGTACGGATTTTTAAACGCGTTTTTCTCGAAATCATGTTTTTCCAACTGGTGGTATCGATATCTCAGGATCTACTCGACCGATTTGGCTGAAATTTTTTATCAGTATATAGAAATGAATTATCTTAAGTGTTACATAGCGGTTTTTTGATATCTCATTTTTTCAATTTTTTTATGATTTTTTAAATACCTTTTTTCATAAGTTTTTTACTAGTGTCTATTCAAATGACTGCCATTTTGGCATATTTTCGAATTTTTAAAACCCACTGCGTAAAATAAATAAAAATAATAATAATAAAACTCACTGCGTAATAACAATAATTCGATAATTAATTTTCTACATGCTGAGAAAAAAAATTCAGCCAGTTCGGTCCACTAGATTCTAAGAAAAACGTACCACCATCAAGGAACCGGTCTAGAGAGAGAATCCACGCACCCAGATGCCAACAGCATAATAATCAATACAAAAAAAAATATTTTTTCAAATATACTGAATTCTCGGTTGATGCGTGCACGCAATAGACAACTGTTAGAAAATTACGTAATTTCGAACAAATCGCGTAATTTCAAGAAAATCTCGTAAAAAATCGTAAATTAAAATAACAGAAAAACAATCGTGTGAAAAAGAATCCAATGTATAACTTGACCAAGCACCAATCACACCCAAGTTTGATTTCAACATCCGAATATAAATCTCGAAAATCAGTTATTTTTCGACTTTCCAGAGTATTGTTCTACCTTAAGCGTAAGCTGTCGAAAATAAAAGTGAAAAAATTAACCTCCAAATAATCCCCCTTTTTATTTTGCTTATATGTTTGATAACACATGCTAGTTCATGTGGTCAATTTTCATCATAGTTACATGCGGTTTTCCGAGATCAAGTCCAATAGAACAGAGGTCTCAGCAGAAATCCTGAGAACAACTCGAGTTAATATGTAACGAACAAATTATTTTCATACAGAAAGCGTACCATCCACTCCAAATTCTATTCTAGATTCCATAACGCAAACATGCAGATATTGTTTAGTAAGCTCCAAAGCAAAGCGAATCTTGTGCCAAACAAATTTTTGGCATTGAATGTAATTCTCTTCATGTATATTTCGTATTTTGTTCATGATGTACATAAATCGTCTCAATGATAATGAAGGATTTTTAAATGCTTGCAGAAATTTAAAAAAAATAGAAAGTAGTCTACATTAGTTTGAGCACGCGCGCGCGCGTTATTGCAGCCATGATAAATCTGAATGGTGATAGCGATTAAAACATAGTAGAGTTTGTTTGAGGTTTGGTTGAAGGTCGAGAGAGCGAATGTTGTCAAGTAAAGAAGGCCCATGAGCGATTTCTGAAGCATCAAGCAGACAACCGTCAAAACGAACGGAAAGGCTACAACGTGTAATTCATTCAACGGGTCAACTGTTTGATTAATCTGGATATCAGAACAGTTTATCTGATAAATTTGGCAGTCATGTTCCAGTGAACTCAGAAAATGCTACGGGATGACTTGACGGGACAGCAAACGCGTCTTTATGTGACTTGATAAAACCGAAAGATTTGTTGTTTCCTTTTTACAAGCATTTCAAAGAAACTTTTGAATGGATGAAGCTGAGTGAAAGTCCGATATCACAAAGAGGAGATGTCATATATGTAGATCAAATCAGTTCATTTTTTTTGCTACACTTATTTATGTTTTAAATAAATTATCAATAAGATAATCGACCAACTCTAACCTATGCAGGGGAATGAGGCGGGACCTTCATTATTATTAATATAATTATTTCGTTCACTCGAAAAAAAAAATGGGTCGGAGATTTTCTCCGAGAAAAGGGGCCATCTGATGATCATCCATTATCGAATAGAGCAGCAAAAAATGTCACAAGGCGAATGAACAAAATGAACTAAATCCCAACCGTGCATCGTTATTTCAAGCCAATAATTCAACGTTTGTCTTTATATTTCTCCCTACTTACAGTGTGTGGCCGGCCGTTTAACAGAACGAGAATGTAAATTATAATTTTAACTATCCCTAGTGTGTAATAGAGCAAGGTTTAAAACAACAGCAGTGAAAGAAAAAAGAGAAAAACAAACAACAAAACACAAAACAGTGATCTGATAATTTCTAGAGCTATAGTGGAAAATTGCAAAGCGAAATAAAAATAACAACAACAAAACAAAACAAAATGCAGGCCGCCATCACAGGTCGGAACAACGGGGCGCGCGTGGAAGATCTTCGACGACACAAAGTGCATTGGAGTTCCTGAGATACATAAAGCTTCAGTATTGAGACCGGTGTGGTGTGAAATCACAACGAGGGAATGGACACTGTCCCGCTGAAAGACAAAACTTGAGCTTATTTATAGAACATACCATTCCGATAGCAAAAAAAAAACAAAAATAGAGCGATAGAAAGAGAGAGTTGGTGAAGTGTTTGTTTTTGTTGTGGCTAATCTGCACGGGAGGGAGGGGTAGATCAGGAAAAGTTGAATGAGCGATAGCAGAGCTTTGTGCAATATTTGTAAGTGTTAATCGTAATGTAACCTTTTCTCTTTTTGTTGTCCTGTTTTTAATTTCACGAAAATTGCTTCCCCCTCCCCAAAAGGGGGAGGGTGACAGTAATACGCATCCGAGTTTACTTAACGTTTGACAAAATCATAATCGGGAAGGCATTTCTGACATTCGAGTCAAACCAAGAAAAAAAAAACAAACATTCCTAACCGAAACCGGTGATCGTAAATAGAGACATTCCAAGGACGCATACAGACTCAATCTGGCATTGAACAGTTCCGCGTACAATTCCGTTTGCATTTCATGTTAATTTTCCTACACTTTTCTGCTGCCATTGAAACGAATTGCGAACCGTAAACATATTCGAGTGCAATAAGGAAGCACAGATGTTGCGTTTTTTTTGGTTACTTTTAAATCAATCGCGAAATAAAAAACGCACCCGACGAAGCGTCGAAGTTCAGCATTCGAAAAACAAACGAAAGACAACAGGATAGAGAACCAACCAAGTAGCAATTTTAAACGGAGAAAGAGTTTTAACCAATTGCATCATAGATTGTAAATATTACAATTTAATAACTAGCAGCGGGTATATCGCAGAAAGATTTGATTTTATTTTGAATTGAACAAAAAAAAATGCTTGACAGCGAATCTATCGAATTTAGGCGTCGGTGAGGATCGAATCTCTTTGTATGTTGGTGTATGTGAGATGTGTGTGTGAGAGAGAGCGAGATCAAGAGTACTTGTGGACCGGTTTTTTTGCTCTGTAAAAGTACTAATAAGTTAGTTGGACACAAAAGTGATTATTGTGATTAGCTGGTAATTAAATTAAAGAAGAAATGACGCAGACATTTAAAGCAAATTTGTACATAAAACTACACATTAACGATAAATGCAACAATACAAGGATACAAGTAAGTTAATCGATTGTATTAAAAAAATATTTAAATGGTTTGTGAGTAGGCAGTCAAAATGGATGCAGAGGAATTCAAGCGAGAAAATTCAATTTATTGAATAGACATTTGATTTTAATATTTTCTTTAGTAAAAACAATCATTGAAAGGCATACAAACAAAGAGTAATAATTATGGAAGATTTTCTATGGAAAATGTTTTTTGCAACGCAGCAGATGACAATTAGCGAGCGAAGTTGCGCAGGATGGGTTGTTCCTTTCGCGGACACACTCGATCATGTGTAGGTGTTAAGAATTGTTTATTATTATATTACAATGATATAATGTAATGCAAATTATATTATGGAAATCCTGTAACGATTGTGAATGTAAATTGCAAAATTCGAAGGACGGTATTAAAACATTATTATAAAAATTGAATTGTTCTTTGTGCAGACGTGTGTTTTCGTGAAACTAATCCGAAATTCAGAAAGAAAAATCTTTTAATTTTGAGGAGGGTTTTCGTACGTATCGTATGTAAACACGAGTGAAGAAATGGGGGAAAACAGGGTAAAATGCAGTAGGTAAAATCGACTTCCTCTTACTCTTCCCTCTTCCAATTAAAAACTATTTTTTGCCTTTTGTACACACATGTCATTTTTTACGTTTCGAGTAACAATACAGCTTTGAAGTAGCATTTCTCTTGAAACAAATAACAAAACAAAACCAATCAGAAAACTGGAAACTGTCCGTGTAAAATTTCGCTAGTGGAATTCAAATGTTTTAGTCGCACAATTCTGTGAAATCCAATACTTTTTGAAAGTCCAATTCATCTTAGATCATCGTTCAGTGTATTCTGTGAGACGGCGAGTGGTTTTGTTGCTTCTAGATGCTCAAAAGTTTTGTTTTGAAATTTCAAGTCCATTGGGGGTAAAACCGACACCCTGGGTCGTGATTCACTGACAAAAAAAATATCTCCTTATTTTTTGTGGATGTCTCGTGTTTACGTTTTTAATTCTATAGAATGGTTCATGTTGAATTTAAGAGATGCGCTATAACGATTTGGAGTCACAGAAACATGGGAGGTCTTGGAAATAAGTGGAAATCCTTAGGGTGTCGATTTTACCCTGATTTCCCCTAAAAGTTTGCTGTCATTGTCATCTCACAATTGGTAACCCCATCGTGTTTGAAAATGGCTCCAGTCGAACTAAAGTCGAAATCGAATCGGAAATCGGAAATTCACTGTTCAGGTTTCAGATATACCGACTTGGCAAAGTGCTTATTACGTCAGTATTAATAAAGAATTGAAGTTCTTACAGTAGAAATTTGACGGTTCAAGACAATTTAAGCATGAAACAGAAGCAAAACCAATATCCCGCGGTAAGACGTTTGTTGGTGACACGTAAATTAAGGGGAAATAGAGAAATCCTTGCACTTTCATTCATAGAAGGATGGTGTCCAAGACACAACTGCATTGTTAACGTAGGACTCCAAAATGATTTCTTTCGAGTCGCCCGTTTAGCACTTTGGACATTTTTTTATGAAAAGCCGAAATTTGATGACCAAAAAAGGTCGATGGTCTGCGTGGTTTTGTGGAAACTTTCTCCAATTTTGAAACATCATTTCTACTCTCACCTCGCTGCTACGTTATGTGTTCATTTTTGATGGCACGGTTGGGAGAGCACTGATTGATCCTGTTAACCAGAATGTGAGATTTTCGTTTAGATACTGATTGACATTTTTTAATTATTCTATTGTTTGTTTGAGAAAAAGTATAAAGCTTCTTTTGCGTTCAAATATTTCCAATCGTTTGAGGTAAGCATCCCGCCTTTCCGATTGTTCGTTCGTCTTTGGTTTGGAAATTTCTGACGAAATTGTTCATGTTGAATTTCAGATTGGTAGCTGCATTTACTTTGCTCGTCATTATCATACGAATATAACTTCCGTCGTCACTCCGTTTAATAAACGTGATAGCTTTTTCCGATGAAAAGCCACCTTTAATCCCATTTTTTCCTGAAGACAGTCCGGGACAATCAGTTTTTGTGAATGAAGCAAATGAAACATTCGATTGAATAGCAGCGAGCGTCCTTTCGCATACTAACTGGGGCATTTTGACGATGAAAATGAATAGAGTCCATCCGAGCAGAAATGAATGAAACAGCAGACGAATTTCATGCCCACTCTTCTTAGGAGTTGGCAGCACCATCTCAGATAGTAGTGGAACGTTGTGGGTGTAATGAAATGGGTCATTTAAGCAACATTGCATACTTGAAATATTCGAAAAAGAACTAGACTACTTTTTGGAAAAAGCCAAAATTTTTTTCTTAATTTTTTACAACAAATTATAACTTAAAAACTATGATATCTAAAAAATTCTTGTCAAACAATGAAATGTAGGAAATTGTATAAATTTTTACAAGAAAAACACCAAATTTTTTTTGGAAAAAAATTTCGCTGATAAAAAAGTTATTTAAAAAATTGAAATTCATTTTTCCTCAAAAAGGTATTTTTTTAAAAATTTCCTAAAACATATATATGCGAATAGCCCATACAATTTCCAACAAGTCGTCCATACATCGGAAGATGGGCACTTTTACAGGGAAAAAGTTTTTCGAACAACAACTTTTTCATATTTTCTTTGAAAAAAATACAACTTATCCTAATTTTGTTTAAAGTCTAGATAGTGATATAATGTATTCAACAATGTTTTAGATCATGTTAAAATATGAACTTTTGTCGAAGACATCAACTTTCTATATTTTATGTTTTTCTCGTAACATTTTTGTGTGTAAATTCTCACGTTTGACATGTTCTTGATATGTTTCTTAATAGAGAAAAGTTAGCAGAGCATTTAAAATGCGATAATTCATACATAAAAATATAACGAATTGAACATTAATAGTATTTTTTCGAAGAAAAACACGAAAAAGTTGTTGTTCGAAAAACTTTTTCCATGCAAATGTGCCCATCGTCCGATGTATGGAAAACTTGTTTTTAAGGGCTATTTATATCTATTTCTTTCAGAATTTTTAAAGCATATGTTTTCGAGAAAAATGAATTTTAATTTTAAAAATATTTTATTTTTCAATTAAATTTTTTTACAAAAATTAATTTTAATTTTTAAAATAACTTTTTTGTCAGCGAAATTTTTTTCCAAAAAGTTTTTGTAATTTTTTTGTGAAAATTCATACAATTTCCTACATTTCATCCTTTGACATGAATTTTGTAGGTTATAAATTTTTGTAAAAAATTAAGAAAAAAAATTTGGCTTTTTCCAAAAAGTAGTCTAATTATTTTTCGAATATTTCAAATATGCAAAGTTGCTTAAATGACCCATGTCTTTACACCCACAACGTTTAACTGCTGTCTGAAATGGTGCTGCCAACGGTCAGTCGAGTTGGCATGAAATTCGTCAGCACACTCTATTTTTTAGTATCAGTACAACATGAGAGAGAAATAAAAATACGAAGTAAAATGATAAATTGTGGTGATGAAATTTGAGCACCCGATAGATTTTGCTGATTCGCTTTTAGAAATAAGTGTAAACAATTAATATACCTTCTTCGTCCCTTTCCGTATTACTATTTAGGGCTGAATTAACACGGGCTTTGGAATATGATATTAGGTTGGGGAAAATGTAATCCATTATTTTTGGGTGAAATTCAAAATCATTTTCAATATGCTTCGGATTGTCCGATTAGGGTCAAATATACACAGTTTTGTTGGGAAATTTGTTGCCATTTTAAACGTAGCTTCATAGAAGTCTTGGTCCTTATTGGAGAAAAATTCTTGCAATAGATTTTTACAATCTTCTCTTGACCTCAATTTATTATCACTGGGGAAGTTTTACAATGTCAGATAAAGGTGTTAATCGCTTGGAGCCAGGTCCGGGCTATATGGTGAATGTATTAAAACATCCCAATTAAGCTCTCGGAGTTGTGTGGCCTTTCATTGTCCTGATGAAACAACACCTCTACTTTAGACCAATTCTGGACGTTTCTGTTCAATCGTTAGCTTCAAACGGTCCATTTGTTGGCAGTAGAAATCTGGATTAGTGTGCATAAAAAAAATAAAATAAAAATTTAAAAAAATTAATTAAAATATGAAAAAAAAACATTGTACGTATTTTATTGTTACAGTATCGGTACTTGCTTGCAAAAGCCCTTATAGAAGAAAAATGTAAAATGTACCGAATTTTCTCTTTGTTGATCTTCATTGATCTTTTTTAGTGTGAAATGTCACCTTTACAACGAGCCTAAACTTCAAATTGCATGATCGATATTACACGAGATATCGATCACTACACCCAGCTATCGAGAAAAAAAAAGATTACTTTTTTCCCCCATCCTAATATTTCCATTAGAAAATCCGCGTAAAAAAATCACGTTAATTGGAAAATCCGCACAAAACACCACTTAGAAAAACCTGGATGTATTTCATAGATTTTTTTCTTTCTTTAAACATGAGCTGTTGTTTCGTGATTTTTTGTTCTAAATGTTCCAATTTGATTTACCGAATGAAAATATCTAAATTCAGAAAATTATTGCTTCTTTGACCATTGAACTTCTTTTATACGTGGTGTTCAACTGATTTTTATTTATCATCAGGATTATCAACAAAATTGTAACCTTATAAGGAACAATAAATAATATATTATGTTCCTTATGCGGACTACAAAAGCGGACATCGTGGCCTTGGCGTTACGGCCATCGACAATCCAAGCAAGCTGCAACAACTCTCGATTCGTGCGATCGTGTCTCGTACATAATCGTTCATCTTTTCTCGTGAGGGAAGGGGTGAATCACGAATCAACTATATTTAGCCTATTCGTAGTACTACGTCAACAATACGGTCGTGTCCCGGACACAACCAATTAATGTTTTTTTTTTCTTTTATCTGGATTGCTAGTTCAGTTTGGATACTACGGAGTAAATCCTCATAACCAATTGGGCTATCCAGAAAGTGACAGACGTTTTATACTTGCGTACCGTTCTGAATCATATTTCGGACGCTTAAGGCATATGATACAGAAAACAGATCTAAGCTTTATGCACAGGTATTATTTGGTTGATATTTTCAATAAATAAGTTCAATATGCTTTAAGCTTTCTACTGTGGTACCTATTTGATTGAAAACATAAAAAAACAACCAATAAAATGCTTTTCAAATGAAGCGAATAAGAATCAAACTTCGGACACTAAATCAAATTTCGGACAGATTGAATTCAAATTTCGGACACCTTATTCTGTAATTTTTTGGACGAAAATTAAATTACACTTCATTATATTTTATAATCAACTGCGAAACACTTACCAAGTAATCACAGTAAACTGTTAACGATGATGAGAACTGATGAAACACGGGAGAAATTTAAATATTTATGAACGGGTAAATTTTACGTGCAATTCAAGATATTAGATCAAAGTATCCGAAATATGAATCGGAACGGTATCAGTAGGAGGGGCTAGAGCCACTATCTTGGTGTCAAAATATACCTACGCATCTAGCTGGGGTGACTGGGGAAGCCACTTTCTAGATATCTCTTGTATCTAAAAGATTTCTCGGCAGCTTTTGAAAACATAGATCATGAAATTGTAGCCGCCAAAATACAACGTTTTACAACTTTTTAAACTGATAACGTCCGTACTTATACTCGTACTCGTTCTATTTTCAGAATGGCATCCATCGAATCGCGACGATTAAGTGCTAATTTGTTCACATGGTTCTGTGTTAATTGCCTTGGAGGGATCCTTTTAATCTACCCAATTATGACGATCGCAGTAATTTATTTAGACTTGATTTACTTATATGAAGACGTTGCTAGGGCAACATTCGTATCAGACCCGTTCCTGTCAAATTGTATCTATTCTGATCTTCGATTTATTGATTGTAATATTTAGAAATGAATTTATGCTATCATTCATACATTCATACACCTATATATATATATATAAGGCGGACTCGATTGTATTCCATTTTTATGCACTGTATGCAATCGAATCAATTTTTTGTAATTTTTTATACATGTTTTTTTTTGCTTTTTGATTACAAGAAAAAAAATGCTGATTCATCCCCTTGAAGTCAGAAAACACCTTGATCACATAAAAACATATATTTATCTGGAATCTCTTAGAAGATGATAGAAGATTATATTTGATGAAAAAAATCATGCTACGCATAGGATGAAATTTTCCCATTTCCATTTTAATGTGGTCCGAAAAATCTTTTTTTCTACTTTTTTTTTTCCAAAAACAACTTTTTTCTAAAATTCGTAAATTTTGAACTTCTGGACCGACGGCGCCAGTGGTTGTGTGGTTAGCGTAACAGCCTCACAATCCGATCAGCCTGGGTTCAATCCCAGCTAGCGTCGTTGGGATTTTCTGAGGCGAAAAATCTCTGGTTACGTCTTCCTTCGGAGGGGAAGTAAAAGAAGTTGGCCCGGCTCATGAGTTGAGTCTGAGTCTGATAGGTAGGAACAGGTGGAGTCGCCTCGGTGATTGGCACTGATCTGGCGGAAATAGGCCGACGAAAAATAAGCGAAGATAAAATAAAAATAAAAAAAAAACTACTGGACCGCTTGAGATGATCGACACATAAATGAGCTAGCCTTTTTCGAAAAATTAGTCTTGTAAAAACTTTGATTTTCCATGTTCCTATTTCCTGTTCGCAATCAAAACATCCAAACTTTGAAAAATCATCTTTGAAAACTCAAAAACTGAAAGAAAAGCACATCTGATTTTTGGATGTGTTGTGTGAAAAAATCTCAAAAAAAAATACCACTTTTCACGAAAATCTGAGAGCCACTTGCATTGGTTTGACATGGAATGGCTATATAATCGGGTCTAAAAATATATAATCGCGCCAGTATGTAATCGAGCCCGACCTGTGTTTATTTGTGTCTCGTCTTTATGCATTAACCCTTTGCGGTCGTATTAAATTTGGGCATGGGTGTCGTACTGGTCGGAATTAGTTTTCCTTGGAAAAGCTGTGATACATGTAAGATAATGAAAAATAAACATTTATTTATTTTTTTTGTGAACTATATATATGTATTAACACAACAATGTATTTTAATGTAATGTTTTTATATAAAACATATATTTTATAATTCGTTTTCGTGTGAAATCTTTCGAAACAGTCTCTAAGAGTAAATCATATGAAGTGTAATCAATACATAATTATATTTTTATTATACGTTGGATATGAGATACTTTTGCCATTAATGCAATAAATGTGTAATTAATGCCAGCAATGTGTATACGAAACGATCAACACTTTTCACTTTTAACGAACTAAGATTTTTTACATGGCATTATTCAGATGACATACGACACTTTTGCAAACAATTATTCTGCTTTTCAAAAACAATCATACTTCAACATAATTTAAACCAGTAGTTACTCAAACATGATTTCTGCGTATCCGAAATGATCCGAACTTTTCATTTTAGATGAACAAAGATTTTATCGCTTGAGACACTTAAGTAATTATTTAAATAACATGAGAAATGCAAACAATAATTCTGATACCTATGAACAATATTTTCCATCACACCAAAGTGTTACAATGACTAAATTCTGTTGTTATGATTTCTGTGACACATTCCTATGCATTCAACGCACTGTGCGTTGGCTTATGTGGGTGACTGATTTGTTTGATACTGAGTACCGTTATCTATTACTCATAGGAACACCGTATTGATTCGTGAACAGGTTCACTAGACACCAAGCTTCGTTTAGGAAAAGTATAAACTGATACTTGGTTGAGTAAAATATAAGATTAGCATGGTTTCTTGCTGTGGTGGCTGAGAGCAGACAAGCGACCACAAAGAGTTAATATCGTGTATAATGAGCCCTATTTTATTTTTTTACCGCACATCTACTTTCTTCGATGTCAGGTCTATTCGTTCATGTTTGAAAATTACTTTCTCTAGCGATCTCAGACAGTAAGCATAATTTAAGTCAGATAGCTCATAATATAGAATTTCTCTCCAATCACATCTGACACAGTGTATGACATTCTCTAATGAAAACCGGCTTTGGAGACAGTCAATTGTGGTTTATTTAGCTCACCCTAATTTTGTTTTTCGTTCAAAATTATTATAAATGATCCATCCTTCAATACTCGTTTATGACTTGTTCGAGCTTTGACTTGACAATGTTTCTGATCAAATTTTAAGTTTTTAATTGTTTAATTTAATTTAATTTTTGAAGTTTTGGATAAAATCCATTTCACTCAACACTGCACTAGATTCCTCAGAATGTTTATGTTGTGTTGGACATTATTTATGACAACGGACTACTGAAATAAGTTCGGTGCAGGATTAGAAACGGTACGTTAGCACAAAGGTAGAGTAAGTAGTACGAAATTCATTCAATGCATGAAGAAATCACTCAACGGACTTTTTGGTAGCCCTAACAGATAATATGAGAACCTTCTCGACTGTTCATACCGAACTCGTACCGATAGCCGATTATACACATTTGAATAATAATCCAGAGGTGTGAAACAAGCGCAGATTTTTTACGTGAAGTGTGTTATTATAAGATTTACCTCACAACGCCACACAAATATTCTGTGGGAAATCCTTGTAACAAAGCATAGCATAAGGATTACTTAGCGGAATCCTTTAATGCATCGATAATAGTTAAAAACAGAACAACCCTCTATTGGATTTATTGTCACTTCCGAATTTGGAAAATGTAATTTCACAGAGTGTGAGTGCAACCACTGACGGGGAAATTTTGTTGGAAACGTTCATTACGTACATCATAAGTTGTTTCATGTATAGTGTATGATTTGCATGAACAGTTTACCAACTTTTTACCTACTACCGATTGACATTACTCAATTTGTAGTACACGTGAAGTGCATCAGGCATCCATCATATCCGAAACACCCATTCGCATCTCAGCCAGATGTCATTCGTGCGCCCGGCAGAAATCCTCGGAACCCATCGGTAGCAAGTACCCAATCAATAGCAGCCGTTGTGTTGTGGAAGCGAACCGTTTTTTTTTTCTGTTCCTCTATTCTATCCGCATTAAACGTGCGACAGCCTGTAATTATGACAGTGTTACTTCATGTTTTGATGGTTTCGACAAACTCCTTTTTTTCTCGATACAAACACACGCACGCGAGGGCTCCCTAGCTGTGTCTCTGCTCCCTGATATGGTGGTCTCGACATTGCTTTCCTGCTTGCCGCCGGAATCCTCATCCATCCCAGAATAGGTACCCAGCGCCAACGGCAGGGCTTTCCAGTTCGTATTAAGAGAAACTTGTCAATTCGGACAGATGTCTTTGAGGTTTAACGGGAAATCAATGTTAGTGCATGTCATGTACTCTATAATTATCCTTCATATACTTGTGTCTGCGGACGCCGGGGCAAGGGTAGGTAGGAACACACTTTAAGCTGCAAATATTGTCATGAAAGAAGCAGCAAAAAAAAAAAATGAATGCGCGCTGCATATCTGCATCTAAGCCGTACGCGCTCGCATGTGCTATTCCGAGTTCCGATGGAATGTATGCATTGAACGATCGAAGAGCTTCTACTACCATTGAGGAAAAAATATTATAATCGATTGAGGAACGATTTTAGAACTGATGTTTGCCAGACAAGTGCTCAATGCTCAATGTCATATTTGTTATCAGTTATGCTTAATTTACACAGTGTGTCAATGAAGTTTCGGAACTCACATCGTTTTAAATTATTATCTGTAAGAGGTTTGTTCCACCTGACCAAACGGTTGTGGAAGAATATCATGTCAGAGTTTTAAAGCATTTGCTGGCCAGAATGCGTTGAGTTTAATCCGCATTTCACTATCCAGAGAGTTGGACTTTTTTGCATCTTGCGGGAATTTTTGGCTCGAAATCGCGGTTTGTATTCGCTAGACTTGTCACACTCTTTCTTTTCTTAAAAATTGAAACAAAATTTTTAGAAAACACTAGGGTCATTTGAACGGCTTCAACCAAAGCGTTTGTCGAATTGAACTAAAGCACGCCTCGAATACGTATTGTAGCAGGAGGAATTTACTTTATGAAACAAAATAAAAAAAATATTAAATCAGCTTATCAGTCAGTTTTCACTTCTTCTTCTTGAATGGCGTTAACGTTTCCTGTGGAACTTTTGCCGTCTCAATTTATTAATACTTAGTTGAGATTTCTTAAGCCAAATAACACGCCTTGAATGTATTCCGAGGGGCAAGCTCTAGAATACGCGTGACCACAGTGCAAGTCGAAGGAAATTTCTCTGACGAAAAATCCCCCGGCCAGAACGGGAATCGAACCCGAACACCCGGCATGATAATGTGAGATATCTATCTATATATACAGCCATTCCATGCCAATCCGATATAGTGGTTCTCATATTTTCGTGAAAATTGGTAGTTTTGTCCTTTATCGCAAAACATTAGACCCGTATTTTTTTTTTCATTAGGGTGACCATTTCCATTTTAAGGTTGTCCGAAAAATCAACATTTTTTCTCTTTTTTCCAAAAATCTCTTTTTTCAAAAATTCATAACTTTCGAACTACTAGACCGATTCAGATGATCGATATATCAAATTAAAGCCTTTTTTTAAAAAAAATACTATACCTGCAGAAAATTTGAATTCTGCTCTCGTTAATATTGATTGTAGTCGTCTTTATTGTTTTCATAGTCTCGGGACCAAGGGCGCTAAATTTTTTTATATTTTTTCTGAAAAGCTGAGGATTTTTCACATAACATAAGTCGAAACCAGAGAGGCGTTTCTCTTCGTTTTTGAGTTATGACTTTTCAAAGTTAACCGATGGTTCGAAAAATAATTTTTTCGTCTTTCTTCCAACACAAAAATTCATAACTTTTGATCTACTGGGCCGATTCAGATGATCGACACATAAAATTAAAGCCAATTAGATAGTCTTTTTTGAAAAATATTAGACTTCCGAAAATCAAAATCCTTTTGATTTTTGATTTTGGATTTTGAATTTGGAAATTAGTAATTATTTATTGTAATAGTTTTTTATAGTTTACATGGTTTCGGGACCAGGGATGCTATATTTTTTATATTTTTTCTTGAAAGCTGAGAATTTTTTATATAACATACCCAAAAATCAGAGATGTGTTAGTTTTCGTTTTTAAGTTATGATTTTTCAAAGTTAACATGTTTCAGTCTTCGTTCAACTAGACTGGATGTGTGCGACTAAAATTCAATTGGCAAATGTGTCATATTTTAAAAAATGGCTAGCTAAATGTAATAAAATTTTGAACAAAGTCATTTTTGGAAAAAAAGTTAGAAATGATTTTTTGGACCATCGGTTTGAAACTTTGAAAAATCATAACTCAAAAGCGAAAAAAAACGCCTCTCTGGTTTCGAGATATATTATGTGAAAAAACCTCAGCTTTTCAGAAAAAATATTTAAAAAAATAGCGCCCTTGGTCCCGAGACTATGAAAACAATAAAATACGAATACTGCATTTTTTTCTGCATTTTTAGTATTTTTTCAAAATATCAGGTGATTGGCTTTAATTTGATATGTCGATTAAAGGGTGTGTCACATCAAATTGCATCACGGAAAAAACGCTGTAGAAATTTAATTTTTAGGAATTATATCTTCAGCTTTGGGTTATAATCAGATAAGAGTGTATAGATCACGTTGACCATGCTTCACTGTCAATTTTTCGTAAATTTGGAAAAATGTCGTCGAACGAAAAAGAGCGCCGTGAATTAATCCTGTGCACTGGTTTCGAGAATCCGAAGTTGTCACATCGGGACATCGGTAAGATGCTGGGAATCGTCCAATCCACGGTCAGCAGAGTACTAAAACGATACTTCGAGAACCTAACCATCGACCGGAAGGTGAAGAACGGCAAAAATGGATGCTCCGTCAGTGAAAAAGATCACAAGCGCGTAGTTAAGCAGTTTAGACGTGATCCGAGAAGTTCGGTCCGGGATGTCGCCAATAAGCTGAATTTGTCAAGTTCATTCGTCCAGCGGACCAAGCAGCGGGAGGGCCTGCGTACATACAAGGTTCAGAAGGCTCCTAACCGCGACGAAAGGCAAAACATGGTGGGGAAGACGCGAGCCCGGAAGCTACACCGAAATGCTGACGAAGCCGCATTGCCTGGTAATGGACGACGAAACCTACGTGAAAGCGGACTTTCGTCAGCTGCCGGGCCTGTTGTTCTTCTCCGCAGAGGACAAATTCAGCGTTCAAGAGGTGATTCGCAAGCAGAAACTATCCAAGTTTGCCAAAAAGTACATGGTGTGGCAAGCGATCTGCTCTTGCGGAAAGCGGAGCGCCCCCTTCGTGATGACCGGCACGGTAAACGGGGCAGGTTTACCTTAAGGAGTGCCTACAGAAGCGCTTACTACCACTATTGAAGCAGCACGAGGGCCCGACCATCTTCTGGCCGGATCTCGCTTCGTGCCACTATTCAAAGGACGTGTTGGAGTGGTACGAAGCCAACAGGGTCACATTCGTGCCAAAGGAAATGAACCCGCCCAACGCGCCGGAGCTTCGCCCAACAGAGAAATATTGGGCGATTATGAAGCAGGCCCTCCGGAAGAACCCAAAAGTTGTCAAATCGGAGGCGGACTTCAAGAGAAAATGGATTTCTGTTCAAAAAAAACTACAACCTGACGTTGTACAGAACCTTATGGACGGGGTAAAGAGGAAGGTGCGAGCATACGGGCTTGGGCTCGAAGTATGAATAAAAAGAAAATGCCAAATGTTGTTTAATAGTTTTTATTTTACTATCTAAAATTTTCGAAAGGATCGGTCAACTGGGCGAATTTCTACAGCGTTTTTTCCGTGATGCAATTTGATGTGACACACCCTTTATCTGAATCGGTTTAGTAGTTGAAAAGTTATGAATTTTTGAAAAAAATCATTTTTGGAAAAAATATGAAAAAGTTGATTTCTCGGACAATCCTAAAAAGGAAATCGTCACCCTAATGAAATAATGAAAAAATACGGGTCTAATGTTTTGCGATAAGGAACAAAACTACAACTTTTCACGAAAATCTGAGAACCACTGTATCGGTTTGGCATGGAATGGCTGTAGAGGAACTGGTACAAATTCGGTGTGCCATTTTGTTTTTTTTTTTGGTTTGATTAGGCTCGGAGCTTTGAGCATGTGAAACAACTCAAATTCGAGTAACCGAGATGCCTGGGTATAAATTTGGCACCCCATTATTTTTCTTTTTTCAAATTAAAAGAATCGTCCTGAAATCACTGAAAAATGTATTTTTTGACATTTTCATACAAAATAGAAGTGAAGTACACTATCTTACGTAAATTACTCAACTCAACTTTGACGAAAAAGCATGCAATTTAAAAAAAATAAAGAGGAACAAAAAAACGATTTTTTCTAGAAAAAGTGAACAAATTTCATCTCGATTTATTTCTAACTAAAAAAGTAAAACGATTCAATCCCCAAATCGGGCGAACTTTAATTTTGCTGCATGGGCATGACATACTTAGCATAGTGTATCATCAACACTATGTTTACATTGGGGTGCCAAATTACCCGCATACTGAATTTTCACTTTGGTATGAAATCTATTAAATTTGTGATTAAAATCTCGATACACTTACTCGAATTCGTTGAAGAATATCAATTTCTTGATCCAAATCAGCTTCAATATTTAAAATCGGCTCACTTTTCGATTTTTAAAGAGATTTCAAAAACAACAAAACTTGATTTTTTATTAAAAAACACAATGCACAAAAAACTTGGCAGGTATGAGAATAGGTTGTAAACTATATATGACGCTACAATTACGATTACCATATATTTAAAACCAAATAAGGTGACCTATGGAGAATTTTTGAAAATCATAAAATGAAAATCACGCTATTATCATCAATCCTGATAAAACACCAGCTGATGAGCACGTTTGTATATCCAATGCGAATGTTGTTGAATGTTGCTGGCGCCTGCACAGTGACACAAGAAATTGTGATTCGAAGATGAAACAATAATATGGAGTTCACCATTGACACACATCGTTCATACGATACTACTGATCACATACTCTCCTATGTTCTGAAATCGAATGAGTCAGAATTGCCCGAACGGATACCATTATTGCATTCTGTAATCCGTCCGGCTCAAATCCAATTGGGTTGTGCAAAAGGTGCAACCTTGCCACACAATTCGACATAGACTACATAGAGCTTCATATTTTATTTCTGTGAAGGGAAAATTGTAATTACTTTTCTGGTGAAATAAGCACGTTTTTAAAACAAAAATTATAGATGAAAATATGTGTTCTGAGCTACAATATGTGTTCTGAGCTAATCCCCAATATGTGTTCTGAGCTACAGAGAAACACATTCTCTGCAAGTGAGGAGAAATCTTGAACAAAAATTGGCTCTGATAATGATTTTATATAATGAATAAAATTTCGGCAAAATTGCAGCGAAATTTATAGAAAGATAGTTAAGTAAGGTCAGTATTATGTCTTCTATGTGTTTCAATAACTTCGAGTAATAATTTTCATTCAAGTATTAACAATTTAAAACTGTTTTCGGGTCTGATAATCTGAAATTATTTTCCACCAGCGAGACAGCAGTTGATTTATTTATATTTCTTTATTTCTCATTGAACTTTCATCCACACATGCACAAGTAACCTCAATTCGTCTAAAGTCAAGATCATCTCCGGCGAGCTGGAAGCCTTTTTGATTGAGCTCAATGCATTATTGAGATTCTTCAAATCACACTTGCTCGGATTACAAAATGACAATCACACTATTGTCACCAATTCTGATAAAACACCAGCTGGAGAGCACGTGTGGATTCAATGCGCAAGCGTTGCTGGAATAATGGCAGGTGACTGCAAAGTGACGCGCGAAATTGTGATTCGAAGTAAAAACAATGATCTGGAGTTTATCGTTGACACACACACCGTTATGACTCTCGCCACGTTCGCCTTCTCAACGTAGTACTACTTGCATCATTTTTATTAGTACTTAGTTGAATTTTAAATTTTAAATTACTTTCGGGATAGAGAGTAAATTGAACCACAAATATGGATGAATTATTTTGACGTTTGTTTTGCGACAAGGCGAACGGATTTAAGAGTGCAAAAGTCGATTCCGATCGAATAGTAAAATTCGATCGCTCATATGCTCATATGTTGAGTATAAATGTTGAGTTCTGTAGATAGGTGAAGAGTAATAAATATATTTGCAAGTCCGTGGATAAAGGAAGCGATATGGCTGTGTTTCAACCTTAGAATACCGATGTGAATACTCCTTGATTGAATGACAACGACGAAATAATGCGGCTCCAAATAAGCCAATACATCAGTTCCATTGAAGTTAACTGGTGTATCGTTGTTTTCTCACTTCATGGTCGAGACCCAGCAAAATGCCGCCGAAACTATTATCGATTTCGGAGACTGATAAAAAGAGTTGTTGATAATCAGTCACGCTGGTAACTAAGCTAAATCTAAACATTGAGCTTAAATTTTGCATAGGGTAGTTTTTAGTAGGAATCAAAATTTTCAAGAAGGTCCCGTTTGAAAATTCGAGATGGCCATTTTTATTGGCACTCTAGTATAAATACACATATTTTATGTAACATGGAGTTGTTTCATTTTTGTTTATAGATTATTGTTTTTGTTTTTTTGAGTCTGTCATTATTTTCTGTACACATATATGTACTAGTTATGTAGGTATTTTTGATTGAACGGAAATATTTCTTAAAAATGCAATTTGAATGATAAACCCTGTTACATATTTAACAAATTTGGAACCGATCCGATTGAAATTGTATGAATTTTTATTATAATAATTGATTCCTTATACGGCTTTTCACTTTACGGCCAAGTTTCGTGGAACCTATCTAGGTCGTAAAGCGAGGTATGGGTGTACATATGTTATGTTTCATTTAGTACCCAAAATATACACTGGAAATAATTTATATGGCATAACAACGTTTGCCGGGTCAGCTAGTTCGACTTTAAATGTTTTATACTGGAAACAATTCGGTTTCGGAGGCAAATGATTTTTTTTTCAAATGGAATTCCATCTCCTAAACATTGGTTCAAGCTTCAAGACAAAAAAAATCCATCAACCGGCATGATCACTCATGCCAATATACTCCAGAAATAGAATAATACAGTCACCGCCCATCGTCGCTTACTTCACAGACCGCTACGGATCCTGATGATAGACAGGAAGGTTTTTTTCCAAAGCTAATGCTTATGCGCCTCCAAATCTGGCTCCAGATTGTCTACAATAGGTGACCATCCGAAAGAATGAACCATCCCCGTATGCATCACGTAGCAAATTGGCTCACACCCTGATTAGCATTCCCAGAGAAATCCATCAAGAAGCATAACATAACCTACCCAATGTCGTGACTCTCCGATGCACTTCGGACTCTTTGATGGGCTGCTGTAAAATCATCGACGCTCGCTCGACGTCTGATTCCCATTCCCGTTCATTTCTAAATAAGTAATTCACGCTGATTAAAATGACAAACCAATAAAAACCACTCCCAATAAGGAGCCGTCTTTCGGTTCGTAATTTGCGACGCGAGTACCCGCGATGATTTCCGTATCAAGAAATGCAAGAAATCGTAACAGTCTGCCAAGGGACTCTTCAGTTGGTTACGGTACGAGGCACTTGAGGGCTGAAATCAAGCACACACAATCCAAATCGGAGCCAACATAATAGAAGCAAAGCGAAATACATAATAAAATAAGAAAAACAACAACACACAAACGGTAAAAAAAAATCATGCACATACGAGGGGGCGAAAACCGAATTGAGTGTTTCTCATCTGCGCCGTCAACATGATGATGGCATTGCAACACCTTTGCGAACGCATTTGTTCGGAACGCTCAATGGAACGGGAAGTAGGTAATCCTTTTATTCCTTTCATCGCGTAATCGGACGTTGCAATTCAGTATTTAATTTCAATATCATCCCATAACTCGTCATGAGAGGCTCTCGAGTGCAATCATTCACTTTTTTCGTCGGGGTCCTTGAATTTGAGATTTTTTCGCTCGCTTCCTCATGGAAGCGTTTCGCTTGTAGAGGGAAAGGTGCAGTGCCTCGTGGCTAGGTTGGACGTTTTGTCCTGGATATGAGGGAAAATATTGAAGGGTTATTCCACTTTGGAGTTTGCAAAGATAGGTACAGGAATCATAACAAAAATAGATGCAGTTGTCACATAAAAAATACAAAATAGACAAAAGTAATCAAAATTTGCTAGAATATCAGAATATTACCAAAGAACTAAATTTTACCATTAAAAGTGCACACGAAGAGTATAATAGAAAGGTCGAAACAGAAGTCAAATCGTGTCCGAAGAAATTCTTTAATTACGTAATATCTAAGCTCAAAAGCAATAACTTTCCATCGCAGATGCATCTCGATGAAGATGAAGGGACTACTTCGAACGAAATTTGTAATCTCTTTGCAAATTTCTTTCAGGAAAAATATACCACATCTTCCGAAGAAAATAGCGATCGGGACTACTTTTCATTTTTACCGGAATATCCAAATGACATATCGGTAAACTATCTTTCACAACAAGAAATATGCCATGCATTAAAGAAATTAGATGGAACAAAAGGACCAGGACCTGACGGTATAGCACCTGGCGTCAACTAAGAACACGAAATTTGTTTCTAACCAAAACATCCAGAACAAATTATGCAAACAACGCTCCTATCAATCGCATGATGCATATATACAATCAGCACTGCGAATAAATTGACACAACAATGAACAAAAAACAGCTAAAAAGAAACATGTTCCGTAGGAATAATATTTAACTGAAGAAAACATTGTAACATTAATATATAAGTATGTAGTCTACATTTGTTTGGCGAAAATTAAAATGAATAAATAAATTAAATATATAACATTATATATAACATCTTATCGAAATTTTAAGTTTGAAACATTTATAATTCACTAGCAGACCCGGCAAACTTCGCCCCGCCCAAAAATTGTGTTTTTTTATCAATACCTTGAAACATTCAAATTTTCTCTCTGTTCATTGATTGATCTTCTAATCGATCCCATTGAATTTAGCTTTTACTAACAAATTCCTAGTACTTCTACCAAAACTCATCATTTTAATATCAGATTATTTTCAGACACAATTCTTGTTCAAGATTTTTCAACCATTTGCAAATAACAAGTTTCTCCGTTACATGGAATAAATGTTTGATACAGAAAATATAATAGAATAAAGACAGACCCCTCCCTTCTTCTCTCCTTAGAGACGGGGGAGGAGTGTCCATTTACCATAGAAACGTTTCATGCCCACTAAAATCTTTACATGCCAAATTTGGTTCCATTTACTTGATTAGTTTTCGAGTCATGCAGAAATTTGGGTGCCTAATTTTGTTACATTTGCTTGATTAATTCTCGAGTAATGTAGAAACTCGTGTTTCATTGCGTGGAAGTCCCCCCTCAGAGAGGGGGGGTGGAGTGTCTAATCACCATAGAAACATTTATTGCACTTTAAAACCTCCATATGCCTAATTTGGTTTCATTTGCTTGATTAATTCTAGAGTATTGCAGTCCCCCTCAGAGAGGGGAAGGAGTATCTAACCACCATAGAACCATTTATAGCATCCTAAAACCTCCAGATGCATAATTTGGTTGCACTTGTTTGATTAATTCTCGAGTAATACAGAAATTTGTGTTTCATTTGTATGGCAGTCCCCCCTTAGAGATGTAAATTTACTGAACTTTAATGTTACAAATAATTGAATAATAAAAATCCTGACATTCATTGTGGTATAGGCTTCATTTTAACATCATTTACAGGTATCGATACTGCCTAAAACTTACAATACATTGCAAAAAAGTGACTGCAAAACCAGCGATAAAATGTTTGCGTTAGCAAATTAAATCAAGAAGTTGAATCATGTTTCGAAGCATAAAATCCAAATTTTAGGGAGTATAGTATTTTTCCAAAGAAGAATAGCTAATTGGTTTTAATTTGATATATCGATCATCTGAATAGGTCTAGTAGCTCAAAAGTTATGATTTTTTTTTTAATTGCATTTTTGGTGTTCGGAATTTGAGACAATTCAAATATATTTTTAGTTTTTACCATGAATATGTATTTATATATTAATTTCATGGTGGACAAAGGAAAGAAAAGACTCTATTGTGTCCCAAAGCCGCATTAATTTCGCGAAAAAGTACCATTTCGAGTAATGAGACACTGTTTAATGGCCAACAAAGCTTAAGTGTTCGGAAATTGAGACAAAACGGTACATTTTCCACAAAAAATGAATTCGGCAACTACTTAGAGCTGCTTGACAATGTTCTGATTCGATTTAGAGTGTATACAATCGATAACAACATTACCTTCCAGAAGATCTGTGTCACTTAAAAATGACAAACGAGTTCTCAATCGGACAAACTCTTTTCGAGTGACATTTGATGGTTCCGCTCTTCCAAACTACGTTGCAATAGGTGCTCTTCGTTTACCTGTTCGGTTGTTTGTACCCCGGGTAATGAAATGCAACAAATGTATGCAACTCGGTCACACGGCCGCCTATTGTTGCAATAAACAACGTTGCGCAGATTGTGGAGAGAGTCATGATGGGACTTCTTGCGCAAAAGAGCGCAAGTGTCTTCATTGCGACGGGGCCCTCCATGATCTTTCTCAATGCCCGGTGTACATACAACGAGGGGAAAAACTCAAGCGTTCCTTAAAGGAACGTTCCAAGCGGACTTATGCAGAAATGCTTAAGAGTTCCGCCCCAACGACTCAGTACAATCCCTACTCCATTCTGCAGAACGACGAGCCTGTTGCAGACGCTCCCAATGCAGGAAGTTCCGGTACATTGCAGGGTGCCATTAGGAAAAGAAAAATTACTTCTTTTCCATCACTCCCCAGAAAGAAGACCGAAACTTCCCAAGTTGGAATGAAACCTCGTATCGAACGTGCTGAGAATAGACCGAAGCAAGTACCTCCTGGTTTAAGCGGTTCTTCTACGCACCAGGGGTCCTCAGCACTTCCCGGAGCAGAGCCCAACACGTCTGTTCCTTTTTCGCGGTCGAGGCAACAGCCACAATCTGGCTTGCTTGCGCTTTCTGACCTGGTGGACAATATTTTAAATGCTTTAAATATAAATGACCCTCTTAAAAGCATAGTATTATATTTGCTTCCGATTGTGAGAACATTTTTGAAAGAAAAATGTGGTTTTTTAGCAGCGTTCATTTCCCTCGATGCCTGATTCAGTGCAAGAGGTCAAGGATTTGACCACTGTAATACAGTGGAATTGCAGAAGCATCATCCCTAAACTAGATCAATTTAAATTTTTAATTCATAGTTCTAACTGTGATGTGTTTTCCCTCTGTGAAACATGGCTTTCTTCAGCCGACGAACTGAATTTCCACGATTTCAACATTATTCGCCTCGATCGAAATGACTCGTTTGGTGGCGTACTATTGGGGATCAAAAAATGCCACTCCTTCTATAGAGTCACTCTCCCATCGATGACAGGCATTGAAGTTGTCGCTTGCCAGACACAAATCAATGGCAAAGACCTCTGCATTGCCTCGATATATATTCCTCCAAGAACTATGGTTGGCCGCCATCAGTTTTTTTATATCATCGAGGCACTGCCGGAGCCGCGGCTAATCTTAGGTGACCTCAACTCCCATGGAACAGCATGGGGTTCACTCTACGATGACAACCGTGCCACTTTGATTTATGATCTGTGTGACAACTTCAAATTGACAGTTTTGAATACTGGGGAAGCAACTAGAATAGCCAACCCTCCTGCACGGGCAAGCATGCTAGACATATCACTTTGCTCTTCTTCGTTATCCCTGGATTGCACGTGGAAGGTAATCCAAGATCCCCACGGTAGTGACCACCTGCCAATAATTTTATCGATCGCCAATGAATCAGGTTCTCGTGAGTCAGTCGATATTGCGCATGACCTCACGAAAAATATTGACTGGAGAAAATTTGCAGAAATAATATCTGAAGCACTTGTTTCAATGCATGAACTTCCTCCACTCGAAGAGTATAATTTTATATCGAGTTTGATTTACGAAAGCGCACTTCAAGCTCAAAAGAAACGTGTTCCTGCTACCACTTTACGACGTCGTCCTCCATCACTTTGGTGGGACAAGGAGTGTTCAAAGGTCTACCTTGAAAAATCATCCGCTTTCAAAAAATTCCGGAAAACTGGACTAGTGGAATGGTTTCGAAAGCACCAAGCTCTATTAGCCAAACTAAAAGGTCTGATTAAAGCAAAAAAGCGTGGATATTGGCGAAAGTTCGTCAATGGTTTGTCAAGGGAGACCGCTATGAGCACTCTTTGGAATACGGCTAGGAGAATGCGTGGCTGGAACCATACAAATGAAAGTGAGGAATACTCTGACCGTTGGATTTTCAAATTTGCAAGAAAGGTTTGTCCCGATTCCGTTCCTGCACAAAGCGTCGTACGCGACATTCCACTCCAATGCGACTATGAGAATTTTTCGATGGTGGAATTCTCAATTGCCCTCCTCTCATGTAACAATTCAGCTCCGGGGTCGGACAAGATTAAATTCAACTTGTTGAAGAATCTTCCCGACTTGGCAAAACAGCGTTTGCTGAACTTGTTCAACAAGTTTCTGGAGCTGAATATTGTCCCGCATGACTGGAGACAAGTGAGAGTGATAGCCATACGGAAACCCAACAAGCCGGCTAGCGATCACAACTCGTATAGGCCGATTGCAATGTTATCCTGTATTCGTAAATTGTTAGAGAAAATGATTCTACTTCGTTTGGACAAGTGGGTCGAAACGAACAATTTGCTGTCAAATACGCAGTTTGGCTTCCGCCGAGGTAGAGGGACAAATGATTGTCTCGCGCTGCTATCTTCTGAAATCCAAATCGCATTTGCTCGCAAAGAACAAATGGCTTCCGTTTTTCTCGATATCAAAGGGGCATTTGATTCAGTTTCCATGGAAATTCTCTCAGATAAACTTCATAATCGTGGACTTTCACCAATTCTGAATAATTTCCTGTACAATTTACGTGTACAATTCACGGGTACTAATCCCGCCGTTCTGCAAAAATCCTTGCAAGATACCCTGAACAATCTGTTCACGTGGGCTCTCAAGCTGGGTATCGAATTCTCTACGGAGAAAACCGAAATGGTCGTTTTTTCTAGGAAGCACGAACCCGCCCAATTCCAGCTTCACCTATCCGGCAAAACGATCAAGCACTCGATGTTTTTCAAATACCTTGGAGTATATTTTGACTCTAAATGTACCTGGGGAATACACATTGCGTATTTGAAACAGAAATGCCAGCAAAGAATCAATTTTCTCCAAACAATAACCGGAACATGGTGGGGTGCCCATCCAGGAGACCTCATTCAGTTATACAAAACAACGATATTATCAGTGTTAGAATATGGCAGTTTTTGCTTCCGATCAGCTGCCAGGATTCATATTCTCAAGCTGGAGAGAATACAATATCGTTGCTTGCGTATAGCCATGGGGTGTTTGCATTCGACACATACGATGAGTCTCGAAGTTTTGGCAGGAGTACCCCCGCTTACTCTTCGGTTCACAGAATTATCCTACAGATTTCTCATCCGTTGCAAGATCATGAATCCATTGGTGATTGATAACTTCGAAAATCTACTCCAGCTGACTCCTCAGTCAAGTTTTATGTCTTTATACCATGAGTACCTTACCCACGACGTGCACCCTTCACCAGGCATCTCCAACCAAGTTTGCTTCCCATACTTTTGCAATTCCTCTGTCATTTTTGATCTGTCCATGCGACAAAAAATCCATGGAATCCCAGATCATCTACGCTCAGATTCTATTCCGCCGATATTTTCGGCAGAATATGGGGGCATAGTTAGATCTGATAAAATGTTCTTTACTGACGGTTCATTCATAAACGGGTCCACTGGCTTTGGCATCTTCAATGAAAATTCCAGTGCCTCTTTCAAACTCAAAGATCCTTGTTCCGTGTATGTTGCTGAACTGGGTGCGATATACTACGCACTGGGGATCATTGAAACATTGCCCATCGACCACTATTTTATTTTTTCAGACAGTCTCAGCTCATTAGAGGCAATCCGCTCAATGAAGGTTGATAAACGCTCATCTTATTTCCTAACTAGAATAAGACAACTATTGAGTGTTTTGGTCGAAAAATTATTCAAGATTACCTTAGCATGGGTTCCCTCTCATTGCTCGATTCCGGGGAATGAGAAAGCGGACTCGCTAGCTAAGGTGGGCGCTTTAGAAGGCACTCTTTTTGAAAGGCAAATTGCTTATAATGAATTTTTCCACATTCCTCGTCAGTATATGCTCGTAAGTTGGCAGCGCATGTGAAGTGGAGATGAGTTCGGTCGTTGGTTACACACGATTATCCCTAAGGTCTCGACGAGGGCATGGTTCAAGGGATTGAATATAGGTCGTGATTTCATTCGCGTGATATCTCGGCTTATGTCCAATCACTACAACCTAAACGCGCATCTCTATCGCATTGGGCTCGCAGCAAACAATCTTTGTGATTGTGGCGATGGCTACCACGACATCGAGCATGTTGTCTGGTCGTGTATCCGGTTCCATACTGCTCGCTCTCAGCTCTCTAGAGCACTAAGAGCACAAGGCAGACAATCGGATATCCCCGTCCGGGATATCTTAGGTAGCCGGGATCCTGATCTTCTGCTTCTTCTATACCTGTTCCTCAGAAACGCCGATGTCAACGTTTAATGATGTTTCCTTCGTTGTGTCCCCGTTTCATATCCCTCCTATCCGATCGATAAACTTTTACTTAGTCGCGGCAATACATACACACACTCTTTACAGACACACGGGCAAAAGGTTGTGCAGTCCACTGATCATTCAACAAGAGCCAAAGGTTGTACCGATCATGACAACTCTAAACGAACTGATGATTGCGCCGGCTAGTGACCATTCTATCCTGGATTCCTCGAGTCGAGAAAGACGCACCACGCTAGATATGAGGTACAGACTAGGGGGGCGTTGCTGATTAATGGTCAGCTGCATCCCAATAGGAAGTATCCCGTGTCGGGCACACGTACAGAGCATTGGAGACAGCAACATCCCAATTACGAAAACACTTGTAATACTAACCTCGAGCCAACCGCGAGTAATCGGTTACATATTACTAACATAGATAATAAGAAAAATTGTATTGAACTCCCGGCCCCGTGAGGCTAACGCCATATGAGCCTTTATAAAAATATATATTTTGGAAAAAAAAAAATTACCTTCCAGCACAAAAATTGTGCTTTTCAAAGAGTAGATGCCAGGTCATCCGAGCGAAGCAGTCATGTTTTGAACCGGGAAATATGGACTCGAAATCCGTTGAAAAAAAAATTGAAAAATCCTATCGAGATTAGTCTTCTGTTATATACGAGTGGCGTGAAATTTCTGAGAAATTTGAGAAATCATGCTGGCTCAAAGCCAAATAGAATTCATGAAACAATTCTGAATATTTGTTTTAATTTTGAAACTATTATTTATTGTTGAGATCCAGCACTACCATAATTTGTATTTAAGGTGTTCTTACGCGTCTTCTGTTTCTGTGTGTTTTTGTTCTAAAAATTCTAAAAATTTTGTGCGGCACAAAAAAACTATAGAGCGATTCTGGCGGAGATCTTCCCATTTCAAGGTTGTTATCGTTACGGATATGAAAGATGTGAATGAACAGTTAACTTAATTAGAGTAAAACTCACTGCTTTGGTAGTGACACTTAAACAATGGTAGTTTGTGAACAAATAAACGAAATGCCATGAAATTTCCTACATGAGCTAGTGACAGATGAACCTCTCGGAATGAATCTTACTTATTTTTGAGTGGCGCCATCTGTTGAAAAATTCCGAGACTTTTCAGCCCATGTAGTACGTTTTCGTAGTGGGTGGCGGAATCTCTAAATTTCTCGTTAAGGAACTCAGAACTAGCCGAGTCCTCAGACTCGAATCCCAATTGTGTGTAGAAGATCTTAGTACAGGACAGATGATCCGCATAATAGGGTACAATTTTACCTCCACAGCGATAACTTTGGTCGTTTCGATTTTATGATAAATCGAGCCAGTGATCGAACTATTCGGGTGTGTCAAAAAGATATGTTTATACAGATTGTCAATTATTTTTGCCTTGTTACACAAGTACAGCTTTATGGTACGAAAATCTGATATCACAAATTCAAACACAAATCCTTAAACCGTACGCGTAGCACTGTAAGCTGAGATTTTTTTTTCGGGCACTAAAAAAATAACAACATAGAAATATAATCCAGACAACGCCCTCGAATGCACCGGGGAAGGGTCCTTTCGGCCTGCGCTTTCGAGTGAAAAGAAGCGAAACTCCTTTCTACAACTTTTTAAAAAACATTTTTCAACAATCGTCGTGCGCTCGAGCCACCACCCCTCGCATCGCATCTGTCCTGGTACACCTTGGTACGCTCGGCTCCTCGAAGGTAGCGGCTACTTCCTTTCCACGGATGGTGCAATGTCTAGATTTTCACCCATTTCTCGTGGCATTCGAATCAAATAATGCTCTCGTATTCCGTTACATTAGGAACAATGGAAAACAAAAGGAAACGGGAGGGCGAACCGGCAACAGAATACATCCCGAGCAGCAGGAAAAAGTGCTTTTGAAGGTGGGAGAGGACGAATCGAGGGCCAAACGAAAAAAAATATGCTGTTTTGTTCTCGAGCGAAATGAAGAGCGATTTTATATTTAAATGTTCGCTTTTTTGCCAGGATGTTATAGGTAGGTATATAGGAAAGAACTCGAAGCCGAGCTAGAGATTGAGTGAAGGGGAGAAAAGATTTACACGCCAATTGGTAGAGGGTAATTTGACGATTCACAATGCTTGTGTAAATTGTTTGAAGATTGTTTAATTGCACTCATGCGGCCAATGATTTTGCGCGAATAAAATTGGTAGAATAGTGACTTGATTGTTGTGATTTTTGAAGCTGAAACTCGCCAAAAAAACGTTTACCGACGGCAGAAATATCGGAGAACACAGCACGACAATGTATCATTCATGCGACATTGTGCAATTATTCTTGGAACACCATTTTATTGCTACCAATTGTACACACACACACACACATATTGCGTGGCACCGATGATAATAAGCTGATGGCGATGACGGTGAGCAACTTGACTCTCCTTCGCGTACAACCGGAACCTACCTTCGGCGCATGCAAACCGTCAGGTTTCCCGTTCCAAACGCGACTCAAAAATAGTAATTACTTATGTAGATGAGTTGTAATATGATCAAGCTCATCCAGCTCACGCATATACACATAAATAGATGTTTTGATTCGTATTATTGCTGTTTTTATGCGTGTTTCTTTTTGTTCTCTTTGGTTACATTTTCAATGAAAAATGATCTCCGGATCGGCGTTTTAATAAGACTCCGGTGCAATTCGTGTCGTGTTGCACACTGGGTTGGCCGGTAGCGTGAATGGTTATGTTTTCTGTAGAAAAACTTATTGAAAATATTTCTTGAGGTTTTTAAGAACAATGGACAGGTTACAGTAGTAATTTCCGAGCCTTGCCCTATCAGTTTAGAACCCGAAAGCAGTTTGTGATACTCACAGCATTTTATATAAGAAAAAAGTCACTATGCAAAGTTACAGCATCATGTTTATAAGCTCATCCATTCCACCTGTTGGTTTCCAGTGAGGTTTAGATTTACCGGTGAACTCATGAACTTTAGAGTGTCCTATAATTAACCAACGTATCTTGACTGCATAATCTCATCTCATTTTTTTTGCAAAATTGTTGTACCGGTAAAGTACAGAAACTCAACATTCTATGAACCTTCCTGCATCGATAAGCCTCGGCCGGGATGCTGTTTAGGAAGTTGCCCAAGGTGTCAAGATGCTGTCCTTTGATTTGATGTTAATGGAAGTATCTTGGACTCGTTATGTAGGTGGCCTCCTTCCGCCTTTCCTGGAACAAATTTTTTCATGCATTTTTTTATAAGATCGAAAAGAATGTTCTTGCGGTTTTTAACCATTAACTTTGAAATAAAGAATAAACTTTATTAATCGATATAAGAACCATTACAATCAACACATTTCTATCAACGAGAAATGAGTTTATCTATGCCGCTTGAGTAGAAGTCCGGTTCTTCGGAGGCCACGAAAGCGTTGAAGGCGTACTTGGCATCGTCTTGGTTTTTGACGTAGGATTACGTCTTTCGGGAACATATTGGGGTACAAATTGAAAATCGAGAATCGAGCACATCGCGAACATTGTCCAATTTCAAACGTTTATTGCTCAGTCATTTCATGATGGATTGATGAAATTTTTGCGTCAATCGATTTCGGCACTCCATAACAATTTTTTATATTGAATAAAATAATATATATATCATTAAACTAACTATCAAACAATTGAAAAATCTCAACCCCTATCCTAACAGAAATACCCACTTCTGATTGGCCGAAATTGACGACACATGCGGCGGTTCCCTAACAGAGACATCAAAACCAAGCTGCCTAGGGGAAATCGGCATTGAAAATACATGAAAGTAGGGGGAGCTTTTGCTCCCGCCGAGATGTGTTCCCAAACAGAGACATCAAAACCAAGCTGCCTGATGGAAATCGGCATTGCAAATACATGAAAGTCGGGGGCATTTTTATATTGCAAGTAAGAAGAGTGATACGAATAATTCTAGCAAATGAAAATTAAATTTGGAACTTTGATGTTGGTTGCTTCGTGAAACTCCATATCAATGTCCGATCGTGTATTGTGAAAAATTTAGCACAAGGGTAGGTGTAAAATTGTATACGATAGCCGTTGTGTTAACCCTTTCCCGTACAACATAGAGTCTCACTACATATAGTACATATAGTATTAGGTATTGTTAGTCCAATTAAAATTCGCATTGGGTTGAATAAACAATCAGAAAATAAAAATTATAAAAGAAAATTACCTTTCCCATTTCAAATATATTCAAGCTGGAGAGGATACAATATCGTTGCTTGCGTATAGCCATGGGGTGATTGCATTCGACACATACGATGAGTCTCGAAGTCTTGGCAGGAGTACTCCCGCTTACTCTTCGGTTCACAGAATTATCCTACAGATTTCTCATCCGTTGCAAGATCATGAATCCATTGGTGATTGATAACTTCGAAAATCTACTCCAACTGACTCCTCATTCAAGTTTTATGTCTTTATACCATGAGTACCTTACCCACGACGTGCACCCTTCACCAGGCATCTCCAACCAAGTTTGTTTCCCATATTTTTGCAATTCCTCTGTCATTTTTGATCTGTCCATGCGACAAAAAATCCATGGAATCCCAGATCATCTTCAATCCAATGCTATTCCGTCGATATTTTCGGAAAAATATGGGAAAGTTAGATCTGATAAAATGTTCTTTGCTAACGGTTCATTCATAAACGGGTCCACTGGCTTCGGCATCTTCAATGAAAATTCCAGTGCCTCTTTCAAACTCAAAGATCCTTGTTCCGTGTATGTCGCTGAACTGGGTGCGATATATTACGCATTAGGGATCATTGAAACATCGCCCATCGACCACTATTTTATTTTTTCAGACAGTCTCAGCTCAATAGAGGCAATCCGCTCAATGAAAGTTGATAAACGCTCATCTTATTTCCTAACAAGAATAAGACATCTATTGAGTGTTTTGGTCGAAAAATTATTCAAGATTACCTTAGCATGGGTTCCCTCTCATTGCTCGATTCCGGGGAATGAGAAAGCGGACTCGCTAGCTAAGGTGGGCGCTTCAAAAGGCACACTTTTTGAAAGGCAAATTGCCTATAATGTATTTTTGTCAGATTCCTCGTCAGCACACACTCGTTAGTTGGCAGCGCATGTGGAGTGAAGATGAGTTCGGTCGTTGGTTACACACGATTATCCCTAAGGTTTCGACGAGTGCTTGGTTTAAGGGATTGAATGTAGGTCGTGATTTCATTCGCGTGATATCTCGGCTTATGTCCAATCACTACAACCTAAACGCGCATCTCTATCGCATTGGGCTCGCAGCAAACAAACTTTGTGATTGTGGCGATGGCTACCACGACATCGAGCATGTTGTCTGGTCGTGTATCCGGTTCCATGCTGCTCGCTCTCAGCTCTCTAGAGCACTGAGAGCACAAGGCAGACAATCGGATATCCCCGTCCGGGATATCTTAGGTAGCCGTGATCCTGATCTTTTGCTTCATCTATACCTGTTCCTCAGAAACGCCGATGTCAACGTTTAATGATGTTTCCTTCGTTGTGTCCCTCCTATCCGATCTATAAACTTTTACTTAGTTGCGGCAATACATACACACACTCTTTACAGATACACGGGCCGAAGGTTGTGCAGTCCACTGATGATTCAACAAGAGTCAAAGGTTGTACCGCTCATGACAACTCTACACGAGCTGATGTTTGCGCCGGCTAGTGACCATTCTATCCTGGATTCCTCGAGTCGAGAAGACGCACCACGCTAGATATGAGGTACATACTAGGGGGGCGTTGCTGATTAATGGTCAGCTGCATCCCAATAGGAAGTATCCCGTGTCGGGCACACGTACAGAGTATTGGAGACAGCAACATCCCAATTACGAGAAAACTTGTAATACTAACCTCGAGCCGACCGCGAGTAATCGGTTACATATTACTTACATAGATAATAAGAAAAACTGTCAAAATAGTGAATTTCCGGCCCCGTCAGGCTAACGCCATATGAGCCTTGATAAAAATATATATTTTGGAAAAAAAAATTTCAAATATATTTTCGCTATATTAAAGTAACATGTTTTTACTGATAAGAAAAATTTATAATTGTGTTCGGTATTAATAATTATCTTATATTACATTGGTGATTTTTTTTTCTTTATTTCATCAATACATATCACAAGAGGCATCTCGTCTAGGATCATAGAGGGCGGTTCTCATCATATCTCGTTCCACTTCGGTATCCTTTATCTGATACGCACCATCCAACGACTGTTTATCATCCTTCTGTCTTCATCACCCGTTAAACACTGCTGGAATGAACAAACAATACCCAACAACCAAACAAAACGGCCCTTTGCAGGTCCACCTAATCATTATCAAAGAGTTCAACGATGTAAATATCCAAAATCAACAGATAACCTAAAGGAAACCTACGTCTATTATGCGGTCGTGTCTCGGACACAACCCCTCCTGTGACTTTTTATTGTTATCCTTCGGATTATTCATAGAAGTCCCACGAATCTCGCGGTAAAGAAGGTCCGCTGCATCAGTGACCAGCTTAATGCAGCAAGGGCAGACGATACTGTGGAGGGTGTTCTGGTGCTCCACAGGCTCCGTTATCGGCAGGATTTAGACCCCCCCTACCATTCATCCCTCGGCACGGGTTGCTTTACACCTTGGATTAGGGGTTTATCAATTACTTTCTTTCCATAACAACCATGGATAACAGCTATTACCACCATCCTCCTTTACTGGGGCTTTGGACCCACTGCACAGTGGTCCAAAAGTGCAAAAACGTGATCGTGAGGGATTTCTCCAAAACGGTTAATTTTACGTATATGATGTCTTCGGAGAAGTTTTAAAGTACAACGAGGGCCACCTTTTGAGGGCTGCCATTTTGAAATGAATCCCCCTAAAAGTGAGATCCAAAATCCATTTTTTCCAGCTTTAGAGATAAGAAGTTGGTGTCTTCATAAAAATTATAGCTCTTATCAAAAAAAACAATTTTGCTGAAAACATCAACTTTCTATCTATTCAGGTAAAAAAGTCATGGGACATTTTTGGTGAAAAGCACCAAAAAAATCATATTTTCGTCCTAACTTTTCCTCTTGATTTTTTACAATTTTACAATGTTTAGAGAACTTTTTTGCCTAGTCAAAACACACATTTTTGACGCACGTTGTTTTTTTCTATCTCTTATATATTTGGAGATATTGGAATTTTTATGTTAAAATTGACCTATTTTTGAACTAGGATATTTCAAATATCTACAGGAAAAATGAATTATCAACAAGTGTTTATGCTTTGGAAAAATGGCAATGGTTATAAAAATGTTAACATGATTGACCTGATAGAAGAAGTGTCCAAACATTTTGGAATAGATACGACATTGACACCTGATATTGTACCGGAAATTGAAAAATATTTATCCAATACTTGCAATGTTTTATTTAATATTTAAAGAAACCTACCTTAGCTTTGCTCATGTAATCTAGAATACTGAAGTCATTGTCTAAATGATATTTTTTAGAAAAATATTATATAGATGTATACAAAACAACTATATTCATTATGACATATTTTTTTAACAGGATAACGTAGATGGAGGCCTTCCTTTGAATTAAGTGTAACTTTTGAGGATACAGGTGGATACAGACACTTGAAGTGTGGTTTTTCAGCATTTTGCTTGTACTTTAATTTGTAATCGGTTTGGTCTGCCCCAATCTGCCCCTTTATGAAATATCCTAGTTCAAAAATAGGTCAATTTTAACATAAAAACTCCAATATCTCCAAATATATAAGAGATAGAAAAAAACAACGTGCGTCAAAAATGTGTGTTTTGACTAGGCAAAAAATTTCTCTAAACATTGTAAAATTGTAAAAAATCAAGAGGAAAAGTTAGGACGAAAATATGATTTTTTGGTGCTTTTCACCAAAAATGTCCCATAACTTTTTTACCTGAATAGATAGAAAGTTGATGTTTTCAGCAAAATTGTTTGTTTTGATAAGAGCTATAATTTTTATGAAGACACAAACTTCCTATCTCTTAAGCTGAAAAAAATGGATTTTGGATCTCACTTTTAGGGGGATTCATTTCAAAATGGCAGCCCTCAAAAGGTGGCCCTCGTTGTACTTTAAAACTTCTCCGAAGACATCATATACGTAAAATTAACCGTTTTATAGAAATCCCTCACGATCACGTTTTTGCACTTTTGGACCACTGTGCACTGCTCTGGTTCTCAATAATTTCAGGTCATGCTATTCCTGAAACATGCTATTATTGGGATCCGTCATTCGCAGGCGGAGTTCACATAGGGATCAACGAGGTTCCTTTCTACACTTTTTGTCGTCGAACAGATGAGGAAACGCTTTTACCGCTAAGTTATTAACGGTAGAGAATGTCGATGAAGAGAATCGATCCAAACAGAAAGGTCCTATTGAAAAGTTAAGCGTGAAATCATTCAATCAGGCAGGGCACTCACCATGTAGATGTGTTTTTACTGTCAAGTAGAACCATTTGCTAGTGTTGTGAGAATATTCTTTTCACGCTAGTGGACTTTGGTATGGTCACCAAAGACAATTGAAGCACAAAATTTGTTGATTATCTTTGTGTGAGTACCATCATTTGGTCGGTGTTAAGTCAGACCGAATGATGTGACATTTTTATGATTTCGTGAAAAATGAACATAAAGTTTAATGCTCTGCAATTCACAAAGCATTCAATTTTTTCGTTCAATATTGTTCTCATAAATGTTAGCTACTCTCTGGCAATACTTTGACGTATGATAGTTGTAAAAAAAGCATCAGGTATTATACCAAAAAAGGCAGTTATTTGGCTGTCTATACGTATATGGTCCACTCTGACTGAACCAAATGAAGCATTTTTTAAAAGTTGGTTCACTATGACTGAACAATTTCGAAATATTCCTCAATCAATTAATAGTTGTTAGTCAAAGTGTGCCATTCTGCTATGGAAATTAGAGCGAGAAGGATTCTGAGTTTGGAATTGCATAAACATTTGTTTGCGTTCAGCATAATAGTCTCTGTCATCTACTGCTGGCATGAATATGATTGCACGGCAAGCATGTTAAGCATAAACACCCCATTTTCAACCGTCTTAGACAGTATTCGTCAATAGAATCGTCAAATATGAATTCATTGTCATCGCTACATCCTAAATCGCACTGAAATAATACATTTTGCGATCATTCACACTGAGGACCAGTATTTTTGATCTGTCTGATCTGTTCAGTCGGAGTGGGCCAAGTGGACCAAGCAAGTAATGTGCACATTTTAAACTAACGTGTTCAAGCACATTGCGACAAGGTACCTTTTAACTTCAAGAAAATGTTTTGTTGGTTTGAATTCGGCGCTTGGATATTGTTTAAATTCAATATACAAATGATTGTCACATGGTCCACTCTGTCTGCACATGATATAGAGCCATTTCGCCATGATAAATGGTACATGGTCCGCTCTGACTGTATACTATGAGGGATTTTCGTTGATCAATCATAACAATTTCGATCCGTTATTCCTGCTGTATGCGTGATTTTCCAAATCTGATAAATGTGGTATGTAGCTTACATAATGCTTAACCAAACGTAATCAATAACTCGAAAATTTCAATTCTGCGACTTGGTCCGCTCTGACTGAACATCGACCATTTGATACTCACGACAAATTGCAGCTCTGCTTGGAACACGCGTAATCTCGTCCTTGCCACTCAGATTACTACGGAAGCGTACCATTTGGCATAGAGATCCCAACTAAACACAATGTTCACAAAAAATATATATAACTCAACAACATAAACCTTCGTGCATTATTCCATGTGCTGTGTTCGATTCATTATTAGCATGATATGACAGTTTTCTGGATATGCAAATAACGAGCATAGCATTGGATGCAACAACATGGGTTTCCAGATTATTCATTCATACACTTTCGCTTTTAAAAACCTCGAAAACTGCAAAAAGTCCTACACGTGTTTAACTTTTTTTTTATTTCCAATGTCACCAAATAGGTAATTTAATGAAATGACCCACTGTGCTTCGATCCACCCGGACACATTGCACGCTGGTTCCGATTGGTGGGCAGGTTGATGTGCATTGGAATAACAAGATGCACCGGTATCCGCGGCCGCATATTGGCATTTTGTCGCTTTCGTTCATGACTGTATCTCCGAACAACGGAGTTACACGCGTTCTTGAGCGGCGCATTCGTTATCAAACTAGGCTGCGTGCAGCGAAAAAATACTACCCATACCGGGGAACGAAAGAGAGTCGCGAATTTACATATGAAAAAAATAATACTGTTGTACTCATTAAAACGCATCATTATGCTAAGTAGCGCCTCTATCTGTACGCGCGTGTGTGTGTACGTGTATACGCATACAAAGTAGCAAGAGGTTCGCGCCAAGAAATACAGTTTTCCCGCTCAGGACGACGGAATCTTTCTGATCGTCATCATCATCATCATCGTTATCATCATCGGAATCGGCATCAAGAGTAAAACAAAGTCCGTAATGCAGAAATTTTTCAAGAAAATTCTACAACACCATTAAACCACGCAATGAGCGGTAGTTTTTTTAGTCTTTGTTGAACTCAAAACAAAGGAGTGAAACGCACATCGCGTGATCAGAGTGTGGCTTGTCAATCGGACCCTGATGTCTTGAAGATTCGCTTCCTTTTCTTTGTCTCTCGTTCCAATGCATTTGATCATGTTTCTTCGCTGTCGAAGGGAGGGTTCTCATGGAATGACACAATTCTTGTGGGTTTCAGTTTTGGCTGCAGCAGAAGTCTATAATTTGGGATTATAAAAATAACATCAGAGATCAGGGAGATCTCTTAGAATTTCTTCGGCTTCGTTCTTGTTGGAATCCATTTCTAAGTTCTCGAGAACGGAAATGTACCATTTGATTAAGAATAAGATCGGCTAATTCGTAGCTCTTGAAACGACTTCATACCTCAAAGGATACTCACCAAAGATTTCACAATAAATCATTTTTAATGTTTTTCTCACCGTTCTTCTGAAAGGACTAACGACACAATGTGTATTTATTATTTCGCTAGTAAATCGTCGCAATCACGACGACGGCCCGTCGATGACAATGAATGGCGAAATAATAGTGTCTCAATTACAATTATGTTTGATTTGGGCCGTCAACAGAATAAGTCACCAGCTTCCCTTCCCCTATTTTATTGTTCACCCCCACCGACCGACACGTACAACATCCATACATATATTGGTCACATGAGCGCAGTCTATGCGCACAACAAGAGGGCAGCAAATTTAGGCACGAGCCAGCCTTGCCCTAAATGGGTGATTAGGTAATTGCAAGCGTCTGCTAGCGATCAATAGAATGTATGTTTGTAATGGGAATCCGTAAAAGCATTGCAGAAATATAAGACCAACGGCTCAATCGCCGGTTGAAGGCGCTCGCGTGTGCTGTGGATGCTGCGAGAAAATACAGTTGTTTAATGTAGGGGGTAGATTCGAGAGGGTTGCAGTTTAATAACGAGGGCGAGTCAACTTTCAACAACATATAAGTCGTTTGTTCAACGATTTTCTTTCGATGCCTGAGGGTTGCCAAGGATTACGGTTACGATCCGAATGCTACCGAATACTTCTGTTAACCGATCCTCATTAGTGTTGTAATTCAATTTGGTACAATACCCAAACCGAATCTAATTAATTGGCGTTGCAGCGACAATTTGGGAAGGTGTTGTTCGTGTTCTCGAAAACGAGATTAAGATAAAGCGCAAATAAAGTGACCCATCTTAAGCCTGGCTACGGAGCGAGCGAACGTTTCCCGCGCCACTTAACATTATTCCGCATGATAATGCGAACGCAAGCAAAACACAAAGGCGCGCGGAATATCACTTCCCAGAGAAAGATTCTCCTCTAAATGGTATAATGCGATCAAAGACAATAAAACTTAATAAATGTTTATTGCCCATCCTTATAAGAACCCGAGCGCTGGGTCCGATTTTGCCTTGAGATTTAGTTGCGCGGTCACTTGAATGTGTCACAGAGGTTACGAATGTGTGAACGCGCGATGTGTTGAGCTGCCGACTGCAAGCGTTTTTAAATTTGCTCGCTGACGAAAACAAAAGACGCCCCCTTTTAATTAAATTGTCTCGCAACCTATCTCCGAAGATACGCGCCCATCGGAATGTGTCGGGGTGTGCACATATGCGGTCGTGACGAAATTGGTAATAAAGATGATGTAGATTATTTAGACTAATGTTACCGCTGGAGGTAAAACTATTGATGGTTATACACCATAGTCAAACGTAAAAGAGTATGTTTAATAATTTCAAGACCTTTTTAAGGCGGTTTTAATCATATTCCTATTACCTGAGAGCATACCTCAGAATATGTTATAATTTATGAATTAATAGCTACATTCGACGAGCGTTACGATGCGTACAATTGTAATTAAGTTTTAATCAAACACGATATATTGCGCGATTAATGAAACACGATATAATACGGTAAGAATACCTACAGTGATGGACAAAAGTTAAGCAACTGGAAGCTTACATCGAAATCTTACAATCCGCTTGATTATCGACGTTGCACAGTGGTCCAAAAGTGCAAAAACGTGATCGTGAGGGATTTCTCCAAAACGGTTAATTTTACGTATATGATGTCTCCGGAGAAGTTTTCAAGTACAACGAGGGCCACCTTTTGAGGGCTGCCATTTTGAAATGAATCCCCCTAAAAGTGAGATCCAAAATCCATTTTTTTCAGCTTTAGAGATAGGAAGTTGGTGTCTTCATATAAATTATAGCTCTTATCAAAACAAACAATTTTGCTGAAAACATCAACTTTCTATCTATTCAGGTAAAAAAGTTATGGGACATTTTTGGTGAAAAGCACCAAAAAATCATATTTTCGTCCTAACTTTTCCTCTTGATTTTTTACAATTTTACAATGTTTAGAGAACTTTTTTTCCTAGTCAAAACACAAATTTTATATTGGAGTTTTTATGTTAAAATTGACCTATTTTTGAACTAGGATATTTCATAAACGGGCAGATTGGGGCAGACCAAACCGATTACAAATTAAAGTACAAGCAAAATGCTGCAAAACCACACTTCAAGTGTCTGTATCTACCTGTATCCTCAAAAGTTACACTTAATTTAAAGAAAGGCCTCCATCTACGTTATCCTGTTAAAAAAAATATGTTATATTGAATATAGTTGTTTTGTATACATCTATATAATATTTTTCTAAAAAATATCATTCAGACAATGACTTCAGTATTCTAGATTACATGAGCAAAGCTAAAGCAGGTTTCTTTAAATATTAAATAAAACATATAATGATCTTTTTAATTGCTTTTATTAGGATGAAAACTCGTCACTTTACACATTGTTTTAATTTTTTCTTAAGAAAAAGTTTCAACCTACCCTTAACCATTTTTTTAGTTCAGATATATATAATATGATGCTCGATATTTGTTAGATATTTACAGTCCTAGTTCGGATTCCGACTCTGATGATTGTGAAAACGAATAAAGCAAAAACAGGTTAATGCAGAATAAATTCCTTTTTCCTTTCCTTTCTCATCATTTCCCCTTTTAACCCCGAGAAGACTGCGGGTAAACAGTATCCTGAACTAAAAAAAATGGTTAAGGGTAGGTTGAAACTTTTTCTTAAGAAAAAATTAAAATAATGTGTAAAGTGACGAGTTTTCATCCTAATAAAAGCAATTAAAAAGATTATTATATGTTTTATTTAATATTTCAAGAAACCTGCCTTAGCTTTGCTCATGTAATCTAGAATACTGAAGTCATTGTCTAAATGATATTTTTTAGAAAAATATTATATAGATGTATACAAAACAACTATATTCAATATAACATATTTTTTTAACAGGATAACGTAGATGAAGGCCTTCCTTTAAATTAAGTGTAACTTTTGAGGATACAGGTGGATACAGACACTTGAAGTGTGGTTTTGCAGCATTTTGCTTGTACTTAAATTTGTAATCGGTTTGATCTGCCCTAATCTGCCCCTTTATGAAATATCCTAGTTCAAAAATAGGTCAATTTTAACATAAAAACTCCAATGTCTCCAAATATATAAGAGATAGAATAAAACAACGCGCGTCAAAAATGTGTGTTTTGACTAGGAAAAAAAGTTCTCTAAACATTGTAAAATTGTAAAAAATCAAGAGGAAAAGTTAGGACGAAAATATGATTTTTTGGTGCTTTTCACCAAAAATGTCCCATAACTTTTTTACCTGAATAGATAGAAAGTTGATGTTTTCAGCAAAATTGTTTGTTTTGATAAGAGCTATAATTTTTATGAAGACACCAACTTCCTATCTCTCAAGCTGAAAAAAATGGATTTTGGATCTCACTTTTAGGGGGATTCATTTTAAAAGAAATGCGGAGAAAGTTACAATAATATAGGAGTTTGAGACAGGAAACAGTTCCTACGAAACACTCAGGAAAAAGTATGGTGTCGGAGCATCATCCATTGACCGATTTGTGCAGAACAAAGTGTCTATTCGAGAGAAACTAGAAAAAATCAGAGAACATGGCGTAGAAAACCGTAAAACCATGAAGGAGCAGAATTTTCCATTGATGGAGGAAGCGCTTTACCTATGGATATTGCAGCAACGAATCGAATATTATTGTTACTCTAGATGCCATCAAAGTTAAAGTAGAATTGCTATTTCAATGGGTCCAGAAACATGGAGTTTATGTGGATGACGTTTTCCGATTTTCGAATGGATGAGTGCGCCGTTTCAAACAACGTTTTGGATTGCGTATGTTGGTAGTCGCGGGAGAGAAAGCTTCTGCAGATAAGGAGGTTTATCTTAAATTCAAAGTAATGCCCATGAAGAAAATATTGGAAATGAATTTGACAAAAGCTCAAGTTTTTAATGCAGATGAATCAGCCCTCTTTACCAAGCTCATGACATCACGCACTATCGCAAGCACTATGGGACGAGACAATTGCCTCGGGACGTAAACTTAACAAAACACGATTCACATCCATGCCTTGTTCAAATATTAATGGAGCCTTGAAGATAAAGCTTATGTTCATTGGGATAGCCGTCAACCCTCGTGGATTTAAGGAATCACTACCGGTGTCCTATTATAGTTCGATAAAAGCTTGGATGACTCGTCAGTTGTTCCACAATTGGTTTTATGATGAATTTATTTCCGCTGTCTTTAAGTTTTCTGTTGAGCGAGGCTTAGAGCCAACAGCACTTTTGGTTTTAGATAACTGTACTGCCCACTAGGATGGATGTGATGATTTGAAGAGTGATGACGGATTGACTCAAGTCATTAACTTGCCGCCAAATGTGACGGCAGAATGAAGCCAATGGATACGTCAGTGATCAACGCAATCAAAACGAGACACAAACCTCAACTAATGCTAAGACTTGTTTTGGAGAACAATGACTCGTCTTTCGAACAGCGCCTGAAAAATCTATCTTTACGGCAGAGCATCGATTGGATTGCTGAGGCATGGGACGAAATCAGTCAGGCTATAATTGAGAGTTCTTGGAAAAAGTTATTCGATGAGTTTCCAGGGTATGAGTGGAACATGTTTGAGCAAGTAGGGGATTTTTCTGTGGATGTTAAATTCCTTGTAACATCGATAGACGGTGTGGCTGGAATATCGTGTATACGAGCAAATTCTACTGTGGCTCGAGGACCAAGTACTAGATTGCGATGGCAAAGCTGTTTCCATGACCAGTGAAGTGTTAACGGACGAAGCAATAGCCAAGTCTGTTCAGATATGATTTTACTTCCGTGGAGCAGGAATGGTTAGATAACATCGCGGAGTCTTTGAACGGAAGTGTTTGTGTCGACGAAAACGAGGAGACTGAAATAGGTTTCTCAACTGCGATGAAGTCACTTAATAATGTGATCCAATTCGTTCAGAACAATGCAACACAAACATTGAAACCGAAAATCCTACGGTATGAAATGCTGGAAACAGAGTGGAAGAAAGGATGTTCCTGTTTTTTTTATTATTTTATCTCATTGTATTTGAGTTTATTCCTAGAATAAAGTTGAGATGTAACCTATGTGCAAAACTTTATTTTGTTTTTATTTTTTAACCTAAACCTTGTAAAGACCCCTCAACAAAAATGATATTGAAACGACAGAGCAAAACTGAAATACAATTCTGACGGATGACTGCTTTTTAATTGGGTCGCGTTCCAATTAGCGAACTCCCAATTAAAAAGTCACAGGAGGGTTGTATCCAAAACACGACCGCATAGTTGACGTAGGATTCCGTTAGGCTATCTGTTGATTATGGATATGTTTGAAGAATTACGTCGTTAAACTCTTTGATGATGATATGGTGGCCCTAACGAGGACCGCTTTGTTTGGTTGTTGGTATTATTTGTTCACTCTACCAGTGTTTACCGGGTGATGATGACATAAGGATGGTAAACAGTCGTTGGATGGTGCGTATCAGATAAAAGATACCGAAGTGGAACGAGATATGATGAAAACCGCCCTCTGTGATCCTAGACAAGATGTCTCCTGTGTTATTTATGGATGAAATAAAGAGAAAAATAAACTCACCAATGTAATGTAAGATAATTACCAATACCGAACACAATTATCTATTTTTCTCATCACTAAAAACATGTTGTTTTAATATAGAGAAAACATATTTGAAATGAAAAGTTAATTTTCTCTTATAATGTTTACTTTCTGAGTGTTTATTCAACCCAATGCGAATTTTAATTGGACTAACAACACCTAATACTATATGTAGAGCATATGGGAAATCACATTTTCTAATATATCTTCAATATTTTTCGCCATATAAAGTTTCCTTGGGTGAAAATTTATTTATGAAAATTGATATAAATCGTTCGTATTTCAAGTCATTTTTAACACAACTGCTACCATATACAATAGTTCACAATACACGATCGGTCATTGATATGAAATTTCACGAAGCAACCAACTTTAAAGTTCCTAATTTAAATTTTATTTGCTAGAATTAATCGTATCACTCACCTTACTTGCAATATAAAAATGCCCTCGACTTGCATATATTTGCAATGCCAATTTCCCTCGGGCAGCTTGGACACTTTTCGGTGACAACAAAAGCTCCCCCTACTTTCAAGTATTTGCGATGCCGATTTCCCCCAGGCAGCTTCGTTTGAATGTCTGTGTTAGAGACCCGCCGCATATATCATCAATTTCGACCAATCAGATGTGGGTTTTCCTATTAGGATAGGGGTTGAGATTTTTCAATTGTTCGATGGTTAATCACATGTTATATATTAATTTATTCAAGGTGAAAAATTGTTATAGAGTGCCGGAATTGTTCGATGCAGAAATCTCATCAATTCATCATGAAATGATTGAGCAATAAGCGTTTGAAATTGGACATTTTTCACGATGCGATCGATTTTCATTCTTCAATTTGTACCTCCATATGTTCCCGAAAGACGTAATCCTACTTCAAAAATGCAACTCCATTACATTTAGCATAAAAAATCATGTACCAAATATTGTAATACGTCTTGGAATTAAAAATGTAGAGAAATGTGAAATAGTTAGAAACTAGGCGTCGTCCTGGACTGTAAACTCACATTCATAGAACACTACAACTCTGTAATCAATAAGGCAAATAGTGTGTTAAGCTTTGTCAAACGCTTCTCACGTAACTTCCAGGACCCATACACAATCAAGCTTTTGTATATCACATACGTAAAGCCCATTCTGGAATACTGTAACATCGTTTGGAACCCGTATATGGTCGTACATGAAGAATGCATTGCGTTAGTCCAGAAACAATTTCTCTTATTTGCACTCCGTAATTGGACCTCATTTCCACTTCCTTCATATGAAGCACGCTGCATGCTCATAAGCATCCAATCAAATAAGGAACGCCGTAAATTTGCAATACTTTCTTTTGTTAATGGTCTAATTTCGCAACGAGTACAATCAACTGATTTACTAGAAAAATTAAATTTCTATGTACCTGGGCGTCAACTAAGAACACGCAATTTGTTTCTAACCAAAACATCCAGAACAAATTATGCAAACAACGCTCCTATCAATCGCATGATGCGTATATACAATCAGCAATGCGAATTAATTGATTAATTGAATAAAAAACAGCTAAAAATAAACATGTACCGTAGGAATAATATTTAACTTAAGAAAACATTGTAACATTTATAATATTTACATATGTAGTCTACATTTGTTTGACGAAAATGAATAAATAAATTTGGTTCAGTGTGTGTTTCATCGGAAAAAAACATACTTATGTTCATGTAAATTATTTTGGGATAATGTTACAATCAGTAGCAGTGTTCTGGGATCGATACCAGGTGTCTTGGCCAGGTTCCAAACAAAAAAAAAATAAAATAGATTGAGACCATCTCGAATTTTGTATGGATCTTTCCACTGTTGTTTGAGCATTTTCAAATACTTTCGATGCTTGGTCAAAGAAAATCCGTTCTTGATGGCCTGCGTTGCTCTTTCAAGCTCCTCCTTCTTCCAACGTTGTCGGCCCATCCTCTATTTGTAATTCAGCGGCATCTGGAGTCAATAAGATCAAAGAAAGCATCAAACCTGTAGGATCAATTCACCGCACAGAAACACGAAACGTTTGTTCAATCAGCGGGAAAAACCTTGAAACCAAATAAAAGTAGATTACATTATAAAAAATTCCAATAGAGCCGTACTTTTTGAGATAAAGGAGTGGTCTAAATCACCCCGTATGTCCAACTGACTTCGTGTTACCCTACTCTTGCTAAATCTAGACTTCTTACTATTTGTTGTTAAAAGTTTCGAACTCACCTACGAATGATTAGATTGCGTTCATCGTATCGTTGCTGAGAGAGACGATTAAGTGGCTTAGTTTTGTTGTTGTTATAATCAGAAAAAGTTCGTTGGACGATTATCGAGGAACAACATATAGTAGGAATACTGAAAACACGACATCGAAGCGTAGAAAATGTGAACGAAATCCAACTCTTTTTAGCCACCCGATTTTTGTCCACTAATCATGCACATGTGTGTTCTCTGTAAAAGCCATGTCACGTGTTGTAAATTTTACGATCCAAAAATCTGTACCTATCTGTACAAATTCTGTCTGTAGGATAAAAATCTGTAATCTGAATCTTCAGAATCTGTACCGAAAATAATTAAAAAAATCTGTACCTTTCCAGATAAATCTTTATATGAGGCAACACTTGTGATGACTACTTAACGATCATTAAATAACTGATTGCTTCGTCTTCTTATTCTTTGATAATATTGAATTCAAATTTCATTTTAGAAGAGTGTCAATTGGGATTGAGTACACGATCGTTCGCGTTCATGTAATTGCCCAGACACACAATATATTTGGGTACAATGAACTCCAACTGATAGCTTCGTAACGGAGCAGCTATCTCAAGCATAATGGCTGGCCGGAGAATCATACAGGGTCGGTACTACGATATTTTTAATTTTTATTTTTTTTTGTATTGAGCAAGACCACTGCATGCGATATCAGCATTAGGAACGATTGTTGTCTGCTCGCTAACTGGTGAATGATCTTTTTTCTCCTGTTTTTCTTATTTCACTTTGATAGAATGAAATTCACGGAGGATAGCTACGATTGTACTGGTGTATTCAAAATGTATTTCGCTGCTGCTTTAGTCGTTCCTCGTGGCTGGTACATATTGAGGAGCATGAATTGGGCAAATCTAAACGAGGGATCTAGTGCATTTATATAATACAATACATTCAACAACTATTCAACTGTTTGTCTCGAAAATATTATTTTCTATATTGTTATAGACGCATAAATGCGTATATTTCCGATTGATTGATGCAGATATCTTTGCGATCTATCAATGGTTCAGTTTTTGATTTTCATTTTACATCCCATACCTACCTGTTAAATATACTCCAACGTAAAAAATCATTTTTCCCTCGATATTTTTGTTTGCAGTACGCACATACGCACATCCAAGCAGAAACTAAGTAACAATCTTTCCAAAATTACTGAAAAGTTTCAATGTTGCAGCTTTGTTGCATATTTAATATTGAATGTATGATTGCATCCTTTATTTTTCCCAAATACGAACAGGTACTTAATTCGCCAAAACCTCTGTGATAACAAACTAATCGAAATGTAGCTATAAAGTTGGATTACAACAACAAACCCTCGCTCACCTCAGTGCCCAGCAATATCGGAACGTCAAAAATTGACAGCATTGTATGATTTGGAAAAAGGCCATTCATAACAATCCAATCGAAATATGGGATACTTGCTGCGTTATCAACATTCCGATGACACGCCGAAAAGATCGGAAATCAACACAAAACGCAACCATCATCATGAACGCTCGAAGCGGCTCTAATCCGGCTATTGTTCTGTAATGGAAATAATGGAATCAAAACGGAAAATTTCACGCCCCGCTTACCACCGAAACGCTTAGCCCAGGGCCCAGGGCCCTAGCTCAATAGACGACCCGTCCAGTACCCGAAAATGGGTACTTTGACTGTGCCATTGAGTGAGCACGAGCAGAAAGCAAATAGCATTTCCTCTTTTTGTCGTCCCATTCAAATGATGACGATGTTTGTGCCTCCGGAATATGTTTGAGAGCTGCTGCTGCTGACGAAAATATTCCGTGGCTCTGTGAGCTGCACAAAAACATATCGACAACAAAAGCAGATTATCGGGATTTGAAGCGTTAAATGTAGGGCAATGAAAGACCACCGTATCCCCGGCCCGTGTGAATGGGATCTCTTACTATAGTATGCTCACTTGTCAAAATAGCGTGTAGCGTTTCATAAAAGAGCCATCATTACAGCGGGGATTAGCATACTAAATACCATCTGGGATAAAGGAATCAGAAGGTCGTGTTTGTTTACGTTTGATTCTGTGGCATTCTAGTGGAAAGTTTGCGGAATGAAAGAAACCTATGGAACGGTTTGCAGCTTGCGAAAAAAAAATATTCTCACGCTCACCGATACGTATCTACTAAAATGGTCAAGTACGGAGGTCGGGGACAATAAATCCGTGTAAAATCAGAAAATAGATCTGTCTGATCAGGTCGCGAACATTAATTTTTGAAGCTTTATTGATGAAGGAAAATAATTCAGACTCAGATATCAATTGAAGGTCAGTGTAAGAGAGACAAGGGCATTTTAAAATATTTTTTCTAACTTTTACAACTTTTAGATCACTGGAAAACATCTTTTGGTTTGACTGAATAGTGTGGCTTTATTCCAACAGTTTCGTTGATAGATGAAAAAACATCAGCATTTGAATTTACTCCTGACCTAATAGAACTGATACCAAGGATTGTGCATTGGTTCTGGCAATTGTTGATTCGTGATTTGAAACGTGAATTGAACAAAAATAATCATCGAGTTCATTATTGTTGCTCATTCACGGTTAACATTATCGAGTAGCCGGACGAGCTCTTTACGATTGTCCGTTATCGCGATCGATTACCGTTAGTGGGTGATTTCATTTCCCTAGGGATTACTTTTCGCGCGTTGATTGCACCGTTCGTGCTTTCATTTATTCATTTATTCCCTAATTTATCCTCGACAGAAAAATCGTACAGATATTTTTAACTACTACGTCTAAGCCTAAACATATTTTTGATACACCGAAGTCAAACATATAAGACACTTCGTTGAAGTTGCTACAGCAGACGTCCAGTGGATTGTTCATAGGTGTCCGATAGGTGGTGCGCTGATTCGATCGGCGGAAAAATTATGATTGCCGTGTCACTCGAAGAGGTGAGTTGAAGCAAAGTTTCGCTAATATATCAGCACAGTCAATGTGATTTCCCAAGACATCAAAGAGGAGTAGTCCTTGAAGAAGTATTCGTCTGTTCGCTAGTATAGGCAGTTCAATCAGCATGCAACGGCTTTCATACGCTGGCAGATTCATCCTACCCCACCAGTTGTGATTTCGAAGGGCGTAACGAATAAAATAATGTTGGACTCGTTCTATCCGTTTCATGTTGACTACATGGAACTGCACTGCACAATTCCAGAATCATTTCGATGTCCAATTACAGTGCAGAACAGTCTTATTTATTAATACGTATTACAAAAAGTCACCAATTTTTAAGAAATTGTGTCATAATGTGTCATAATTATTTTTCAAATTGAAAATGAAAAGCAGTCAAAATGACTTGCCCAACCAGGCAATCTAGTGTTAATATACAACGCACCCCTAGTCTGTACACCATATCTAGCGTGGTGCGTCTCTCTCGACTCAAGGAATCCAGGATAGAACGGTTACTGTCCGGAACAATCTTCAGCTCGTGTAGGGTTGTCATCAGTGGTACAATCTTCAGCTCTTGGTGGATGATCAATAGCCTGCACATCCTACGGCCCGTGCCGTTTGTGTCTATGAAGAGGATGTGTATGTATTGACTAAGTAAAAGTTTATCGATCGGATAGGAGGGATATGATACAGGGATACAACGAGGAAACATCATTAAACGATGACATCGGCGTTTCTGAGGAATAGTTATAGATGAAGGAGAAGTACAGGATCACGGCTACGTGAAATATCCCGGACGGGGATATCCGATTGTCTGCCTTGTGCCATCAATGTTCTAGAGAGCAGAGAGCGGGCAGCATGGAACCAGATACACGACCAGACAACATGCTCGATGTTGTGGTAGCCATCGCCACAATCACAAAGATTGTTTGCTGCGAGCCCAATGCGATAAAGATGCGCGTTTAGGTTGTAGTGATTAGATATAAGCCGAGATATCACGCGAATGAAATCACGACCTACATTCAATCCCTTGAAACATGCACTCGTTGAGACACTAGGGATAATCGTGTGTAACTAACGACCGAACTCATCTTCACTCCACATGCGCTGCCAACTAACGAGTGTGTGCTGACGAGGAATGTGGAAAAAATCATCATAAGCAATCTGCTTTTCAAAAAGTGTGCCTTCTGAAGCCCTCACCTTAGCTAGGGAGTCCTCTTTCTCATTTCCCGGAATCGAGCAATGGGAGGGAACCCATGCTAAGGTAATCTTGAATATTTTTTCGACGAAAACAATAGCTGTCTTATTCTTGTTAGGAAATAAGATGATTTCCTCTTTATCCGATAGCTTTTATCTTTCTTTTTCACCATCTATATTCTTTTTTTTATTATCTATGAGTTGTGCACTAAGCACTGCAGCTTTCAGAAGGTAGTTGTGTGTTGTTTGTTGTACTAAAAAGTTTTCCTACTGTACATATGTAATTCTCTTTCAGAGCGTTCTGATTATGTTCATACATATAAATTTGAGCCTATAAAACGAAATAGTAACACAGTCAAAGATGGTCAGTTATTACATGACACACTTTGAAAGAAGGACGAGAACAAATTCGTTGAACCCTGCGACGTGATGGTAGAAATTCCCCGGTAACGCATTTTTTAAGGTATACCTTTCGTTGTTTTTCTATCGTTAACGTAGCTCCAAAATGATTTCGGGTCTACCTTCACATTATCTTCCATACGATGAATGTAGTCACGAAAACATCTGGCATTCAGAGAGTTGTATTGGGCCTCAGCTTCACATGTGAATTGAATTATAACGGAAATGGCAGGTTCATGAAGCTCCCCTCGATGGAGGTCAAGATCTTGGACTATCGCCAGCTCTGGAAAGTCTCCCAGGAATAGGAAAATATAAAATTTACGCTGTCCGACTCGTTTTGAGTAGCTTTTGCTGGTGCCGCCTCCCTGACTACGTTATGGTGGACAAATTGAAGCTACCGGTGAGACTCATCATGCCAAAACCCATGATCCGCCAAAACTGCAAGGCAGGTTGTCACAGAGCAGCTTATTGCGCCTGCCTGTGGCTGTAGTGCGACTGAGCAACTGTACATATTGTGGGGGAACTAACACGTGTTTTAAGTCTATGAAACCCACAAGAGTCTCTGGGATAAACAGAAGCGCTCTTTGAAGAAACACTCGGAACGGAGATTTTTCGCGGATGTTTTGAAGGCCGCTTCACCACTGCCCCAACAACAACAACCATTACAAACAATCAATGTCTTCATTTGCCAATTGGTGAAATGGAAGCGGATACAGCTTACGAGGGCACACAGCTTATTCTCAAAGGGAAACCCCGGGGCACAAATGTGATCACACCGAAAGATCGAGTGCAGCGGACAAGCAAAATCAGGTTCCGCCTGGCTTCCATGAGAATAGTTCACCTTCGAACGACCCAGCACTCGAGGGGACATCAAAAACCCCAACTGTCCCTGTTTTACCGTCAATAACAACTCTCCAATTGGGATTTATAAAGTCAACAACAACATCTAAATCGGGATTTATTTTTATATATTTGTCATGCGAACATCAAAAGCAAAGACCTCTGTATTGTCAGCTTGTATTGGCCTCCGAGAGTTACAGCTAGCCGGAAGCAGCTTGTAGACATGAGCTCACTCCTTCCTGGTTGAGCTTAGGAGACTTTAACTCTCACGGAACCGCCGGGGGGGAACAGTACGACGACAACCGTTCATTGTTGTTATATGTCCTTTGTAACAGTTTCAATATGACCGTGTATCTAAACCTCCTGCTAAACCAAGTGCTCTTGACCTTTCGCTTTGCTCGAATTCATTATCGCTAGATTGCAAGTGGAATGTTATCCAGGATGCCAACGGTAGCGATCACCAATAGGATGAATTCTTCTGAATCTATTAACACGGCATATGACCTTTTTTTTTTTTCAAATATCGTTTATTTATAATAAGTATTTACAAAGTTAAAATTTCATTACTCATTCAAATTCAATATGAATTCTAGTTCATCCAAATCAATTGCATTGTTATTGTTAATGTAATTTGTATACTTAATGAAAAGTCGCAAGATTTCACTTTTTGTTGCTGCTGCTATGTTGCCCAGAACTGGTCGTATTAGTTGGTCAAAACTGAGACGCTGCCAACCGCCGAGTGTCGTTGTCAATTTTTGTTGCGTGTATCCCCACGCGGCAGTTACTCTAGGGCACTCGGAAAATTTATGTTTTAAAGTTTCAATTGTTGTCCTGCAGTGCTGACAATTTTGGTCGTTAGCTCTTCCAATGATGTTCCATAGTCTCCGATGCTCCGTCTTTTCGTTGATCAATAGGTAGAGGTCGCTCCGCTGACTCGACGACAATCTTTTTGTTGAAGCGTTTTTCCAAATTTGTTTCCAGTTCAGGCCCGGTTGGTTTCGTTCCACTCTTGGCAAATCAGACCGATTCAGATAAAAACTGTGTATTCGATCACTGGTTGGATTCCGTTGTATATGCTGCGGCAGCAAGGAATATTCCTGACACAGGATTTTAAGGCAAGACACATTGACCGGAAAGAATATCCGAACGCGACTGTTCTAGTCATCGATTCCAGAGATGATTTACTTCTTTGGAAGAGTATAACTTGCTATCTCGTTTGATCTATGACAGCACAGTTCGCCACAGATATGAGAAATCGCCATTCAATAAATGAAAGCGAAGTATATTCACATCGATGAATTTTTAATTTTGCACGGAAGATTTGTCCCGATTCCGTACCCATTTGCGTGAGCGACATTGACAATTGCCTTACAGGAAATTGCATCCTACGGTGAAAACAGAGACGGTCGTTTTTTCTAGGAAGCATATACCAGCAGAACCAAAGCACCTTCTCCCGACTCATGTCCAATCACTGTTCGTTAGACGCGCTACTCGTTCGTATCAACCTTGCCGACAACAATCTCTGCGTTTGTGGCCAAGATGATCTCGACATCGAGCACGTTGGTTGGTCATGCGGGGTGCATCTTGTCGCCAGATCGAATTTAGAAAACTCCCTTCGGGCCCAAGGAAGACAGCTCAATGTGCCGGTGAGAGATGTTTAGACTCAGTTAGACCTTGATTACATGTCCCGAATATATGTTATCCTTAAAGCTATCGTTCTTGGTATGTGATTGTCCCTATATTCTCATACCCTCTTTTTCTTCCGTCACGAGCGATCGATTTCGATTTCCATTAGATATAAGAATAGACTTAGGAATTCAATGTAATCATCAACATTGTTACCATTTCCTTATATTCCATTCTTTCCTAAAGAAAATATGTCACCTTTCTAAACGTGGTCGATTCGCCGCGAGTAATCGGTTTTCTAGCTTAATATCCACAGACTTTTTATACATATTAGTTTAAAACTACTATTAACACTAAACCTACCGGGGATTCATATAGGGTGTTTCATTATGTCTAAGCACTATTTAGACATGCCCCTGCTGCGTCCATATGACGTTATACAGCTGGTTTCTACTGTGTGTTATTGTTTACAGTTCAACTTAGAATTCTGTGTATTGTGAGCGCCGGTTTTTATCACTTTCGTGACAATGTGAAGCATTTCCCCGGAAAAACGAAAAATGATCGAGCATAAATGGTGTACTATCCCTGGCGTTTCGTTGAGTAAATTGGCAAAAATGGAAGGTGTAAGCATTGGGGCGGTGCGAAACGCGATTCGGAAGCATGGTGAAGATTACAGCTTTCAGGACAAGCCGAAATCTGGGCGGAAACCAGGTCCGGTAGACGGAACTTTAGACCGGAAAGTCTTGCGTGCTTACACCAGTTACACATCTTACACACCCTCCACTTCATTTCACTATGAATATCAGTTTGAATAGCTTCAGCATCGTTCCTACCGCCGTTCACTATGATTTTAAAAGTGCTGACTTTAATAGCATAATTGGAACGTTTCTTGAGGACCACAAGAAACGTTCCAATACAGAACAGTTCGTTGTTCCGAATCACCGTGGATAATGCAATGTTGGAATCGGGCATCAGCAAATTAAAATCCTCTAATTCCGTCGGACCAGATGGAATCCCAGCATCAATTATGAAAAAGTGCGCAGCAGGGCTGTTATTTCCACTATGCTTATTGTTCAATCTTTCATTGACAAAAGGCATCTTCCCATCGCTTTGGAAGAAGGATCACATTTTCCCCGTTCATAAAAAAGGCGATAGAAGAAACGTCGACAACTACCGAGGTATCTCCGCTCTGAACGCGGCTTCTAGACTGTTTGAGCTTGTAGTCATCGAATCGATTTTCACTCACTGTAAACATTACATATCTATCGATCAACATGGTTTCATGCCGAAGCGTTCCACCACAACGAATCTTCTTTCGTTTACGACATACATTGCTGACGGAATGTCCGGAGGTATGTCCCAAACGGATGCGATTTACACGGACCTGTCCGCCGCCTTTGATAAAATCAACCATGACATTACGGTGGGTAAATTTGATAAGCTTGGCTTCAGCGGCAATGACCTACATTGGCTTACATCATATTTGGTCGGACGCTCTCTCGCGGTTAAAATAGGCGATTGTTTCTCCGCAGAATTCCCTGCTACATCAGGAATACCTCAGGGGAGTCATCTCGGCCCTCTGATATTTCTCATCTATTTTAATGACGTAAATTTCGTCCTGGAGGGCCCTCATCTTTCATTCGCCGATGATATGAAAATATGTTTCCACGTTAACTCGGAGGCTGATGCCTTGTTTCTTCAACAACAACTTGAAATTTTCCAGAAATGGTGCGTGGAAAATCGTATGACACTGAATCCAAGCAAATGTTCCACGACAACTTTCACAAGAAGGAAAGATCCTATTCGCTACAACTATTCTCTCGACGATGCTCCTCTAACTAAACATGACTGCGTGAAGGATCTAGGAGTGTATTTAGACTGTAAACTGGATTTCAAAACTCACGTCAACTACGTGGTTGGAAAAGCTTCCCGTAGTCTTGGATTCATCATGCGCACTGCGAGGGATTTCACCGATGTACACTGCCTCAAATCTATGTTCAGCGCTCTAGTTCGTTCAAGTCTGGAATACTGTTCAGTAATTTGGAATCCGCACAATCTGAACGGAGTCAACAGAATCGAAGCTGTACAAAAGCGATTTGTCCGGTTCGCCTTATAACGATTACCCTGGAGTAACCCCCATCAGCTACCTAGCTATGAAAGCCGGTGCCAACTAATGGCTCTTGACACGTTGCACGTGCGAAGGGATGTGAACCGCGCCTTATTTGTATATGATGTGCTATTGGCTAGGACAGAATGCCCAGTTATTCTGGAGAACATCAACCTTCTGGTTCAACCTCGAACTTTACGTGACCACGCTTTCCTCCGAGTTCCTTTTCGTCGTACCAATCATGGATACAACTCAGCCATATTGGGTCTTCAACCTCTGTTCAACAGAGTAGCTTCTGACTTCGACTTCCACTACTCAAGGAATGCGGTTCGGCAAACAAATTTTGAACAAATACGTAGTTTTCATTAATATCATTGGGGCGAAATTCCGCCTGTTGATAACGATTAAATAAATAAATAAATAAATAAATAAATAAATAAATAAATAAATAAATAAATAAATAAATAAATAAATAAATAAATAAATAAATAAATAAATAAATAAATAAATAAATAAATAAAAAGACTGCCTCAGTTCGGTATGTGGCCAAAAATGTAGGGTCCCCTCTCAGTACCGTCAATCGTGCCAAGGTAAGATTAGGTCTAAAGACATATAAGAAACAGAAAAAGCCGAAGCGGAGTCAAAAACAAACCGCATCCGTCGAACCAAGAGCTCGAAAGTTGTATGATCAACTGCTTTGTGGAAAATCGGTGTGCGTAATAATGGATGAAGAGGCCTATATCAAGTTTGACTACAAAACGCTTCCGGGTGATCAGTATTACACGGTTCGGGATGGCCAGATTGTTGACGAGACGGAGACATCAATCTTTACCGAAACGTTCGGTAAAAAGGCAATGGTTTGGCAGGCCATATGTGAGTGTGGCATGCTTTCCGGGCCATTCGTAACAACAGACACAATGAATACAGCTGTTTACGTCCGACAGTGTCTCAATCGGCGCCTGCTGCCCATGATTCGTAAACATGACCACCCAGTACTGTTTTGGCCAGATTTGGCATCAGTGCACTACTCAAAGGACACTCAATCCAACGAAGTTAATTTCATGCCAAAGGAGATGAATCCGCCAAATTATCCCCAGGCAAGGCCAATCGAGACTTTTTGGAGCCAGCAGATTCCATCCAAAAATTCGCAAAAGACTGGAAAAAAGTGACCAAAATTATCGTTTATCAGTCTGTGCTGAAGCTGACGGGCAGTCTTCGATCGAACATTCGATCATTGGCCTACGATTGACTAGAACCAAATTTTTAATTATTGCATTGTAATAAAAGACCCTACAGAAAATGAAAGTGAAATAAAAATTTAAATTTCTGTTAAATTGTTTATACCATTTATTTTAAATCGTGCTTAGACATAATGAAACACCCTATATACACTTGTTCCTATCACAACGGGTCAAGTGACCCTTCTTTAAAATTGTATCTAAGAGTATATTATCATGTATAGCGAAAAATATATTATTTAGCATAAATTGGTACATGAAAACAGACAGTTTTTTTTTTAATAACAATACAAATCATTTTTATTTATAAAATTTAACAAAAACATATAAATAATACAATTTCAGCCAGGTGAAGAATCTACGCAGGCCATCTTTGAAATTTCGATTTTACGTCGTATTTAGTATGATTGCAAAATATACTGTTTTTTACGATGATTGTAGATGTAGATTTTTGTTTGGCTTACTTTTGTAAATGGTACGTGAATAATAACTCGATTTCTATAGATTTATTGAGAAACCAGGCATAATATATTGTTTCTGTTTGGCAAATTTTAGTAGGGTGAATGATCTTGGTTTGTTCAATTTAGAGTGTTTTCACGCAACTAGTAAGTTCAAATCGATTTTTCTTCGTGAAAATCACATATAATCAATACGAGTTTGGATTTGTTGAAAGGCCAAAGTCTCTAGTTGCTAATACTACCATAGGGCGTTGAAATTATTCAAAGTTTTATGTTTTTTTAACGATTTTCCTCTAAGAGAAATTATGATCATGGTTTGTCCAGCTCTGATCATGGTTTGTCCAAAAAATGATCATGGTTTGTCCAGTTTTAGAAATCACCATTTTCGAATAAAAAAAATCTAGTTTTCAAGTAGATGTTGCATTTCTCATTGCTTGAGTTTACTGTTATCATATTGATCATATTGGTGTGCAAGCATGATGTTTACAATATTTGTAAGTCTTATAACAAGGAAAAGGTCTGAATACGTGCGGAATAATCATCTGGTGAAAAAGTTAGTTCAAATGAGGAGCGCATTGACGGCAATAGAAGGTGTATTTTATAATCCTTTAAAACATGTGAATCCGTGAAAATATACTATAGAACTGATGTGATTCTTGAAACAGACAATTTTATTTATATGTTTTGGAACATTGGAATACCTGATTTGACACAGGTTGGCTGAGCATTCAAAAAAGTGGACAATCCATGATCATATTTTCGACTGGACAAACCAATATCATTTACCTTAGCTCTCTTCTATTTCCGTGGATAGTTCCTACAATAGTGATTTTGTAATTTTGTGGCTAGTGATACACTCGTAAAGAAATTATCTATGACACTTCTTCCGTGTCTTCAGAACGGTTCCACTAATTTCAGAACAACGAATATTCCAAATAAGGATGAAACTCCTCTGTTTCACCCTTACCCAGATAAGGAAATCCGTTTATAATTTACCGAACACACTTCATCTATGTCATTTATAATTTCCAATGATTTCAAATATCTTGAATATATCGACATTTTTGGGAGAAGAATTTTTGGCAAAATAATGATATTTGAATCCTTAATACGCAAAATAGCACTGTAGCTTGGAATTGGTACTGTAAATTGTCAGCAACACAATTCATTCTATTCATTCACAAAAACAACACAATACAGCAAAATATATAAAGCAATAGGAAAAATGTGTAATGCAACGGTTTTATTTCACAACCAAATTTTTATGATATCAGATGAATGACCCGTTGTGGAGGATATACTAAAAAATAACAAAAGAGTAGTGAATTTTGATAAATACATTCGATGTATGTTTTAAGAAAAGTAGTGTATATAAAAGACGATGTAATAATGTTATTTGCAAGAAATTTTGACAAAAAGTTTAAAATGGGTCATTTAACCCCTCATGGTAGGTTTAGTGTTAAACCTGATTGCATAATCAAATTAAAAAAGAATATTGTTGTTAGGATTCTATTGCATAAATAAATTTGTTGAAAAAATACATTTCTGTTCGATGTTTCCAGCTAGTGGTGATATCGCATACGCTTCAAATGTAACAATACGATCGTTCTGTTTTTCCGCAGAACTTCTCGAACCACTCGATCATCATGAGTGAGTTGACCAGCATCATTTCTCGAGGGCCACCATTCCGCCACCATACCATGCTCACGTTTATCTCGGTCAGCAATGCCCCAGCGGTGATTAAGAGCATAAAGTGATTTCAGTGCGTGATTGAATCAAATTGGACTTAATTCATTCTTCCGCCTTCCAGTTTCATCTAGTCTTTAGGTCGAGCGGGCAGCGGATTAGTTCGTTTCCAAAGTAGGCAACCGGCAGCGAATGAAGACAATTGAATTTTGGAGTTCATAGCGCTGATGTGCCTCTCGTTACACCAAGCAGAGCACGTTGTTTGTGGCAATTAGATTGGTTTGTGACTTCTGGAAGCATCAGTTGCATAACGGTGCGGTATACCATAAACTACTGAGTATGTTTAATCAATAACCAATTAATATTTTGGAACATAGCAAATGGGATTTGAGTGTCCGTAAAACAATTAAAAATAACATCAAATGGTTATTTGATAAAAGAAAAGGAATTTGAAATGACATCGAAACATTCTGTCGGAAACACTAAACTTCACAAAACTTTAAATTAGTAGACACTAATTTCCCCTACATCCTGCAGTCGTCGAAAAACCAGAAGTTTCATGTTGCATCAATCATACTTGTCAAAAGCAAACAGGAAAATATATTCCTATAAACATTCGTTTCATCGCCAGACACCTACTTTATCCCAAATCGATCTGAGAACATCTAAAATATGACATTAAAATTACACCTTTCTCTCGTTCCATTTCCTCCTCGAATTCATTGTGTCTTCTTTTGTCTTTGTATCTCGCCGAATCTTTCACTGGCGCGTCACAAGAAGACCACAAGAAAAAAAACACTTCTCGATTGAGCAAGCGGCCAAGCTCGGACTCTCTGGGTCATTCATAAAAATTAGAATGATATTTGTGTTTCCATTTCATCTTACACAGACCCAGAACCGGGGCCGCGGTCCGGCCCGTCCCGGACCGATCTATCGGTAGGTATCATTAATGGAAAACACCAGTCCACTTTGTATACACACAATCGACGGGCGATTTTTTGGCGGCAAGTCTTTTCGAATGTTTTATTTCTTCCCCGGTGTTTTTTTTTTCTGTTCCTCGTCGGTCATCAGCATCACTCTTTGTATTTCTGCTTTTCGCTTTCCTGTCCCGGCCCATTTTCGTGGCGGTGTCCGCCTTTCGATCCCATTCGTCAAGTTGTGTGTAGCTGTCGTCCCTTTTCCGGTCTCTCGGACGTTGAGCGGGACGACCCGGGTTACTAGAATGGTTAATAATGCGGCAATAGCCGCGGGGTGAGGATCTCGGGCACCCTGGTTGATTGATGAAATGATCGGCGGTCACTGGTGGCGCGATATAGAAGTGGCGCTTGCTACGAGCTGTTCGTCCATTAGTGGACCCATGAAAACGCCGAGATATCACTGAATGAACGTTGAACGTCAAAGAACATTGAATCGCGTGTAGTTGTTAAGAGCAACCAAGATAGGGTGCCTTTAAACCTATGAGAGAATATCTAAGGATCTGGATAAATTATCTGAATTTATTGGAAAATAGTTTCGTAGACATAATTAACATTCGATAGTGTGTAGGGAAAAATTGTGAGGATGGTACACAACAACGAAAACTGCTAAAAAACATCTAATTTTCTGTGGAATTTGGATGAATCAGCAGGAGCTCGGATCCATTACTGACACAATACGAAGGTGTTACCTTCGTACTTACGCAATAATTATTTTGGAAACAAAGAAAAATCCATCAATAATAATTTGATCGATCATGGAAAATCTTCAGTTTTCTGTATCTGACCGTTCAATAAGCCGTTATAGACCAACGAGTCGAAGTTTGAAATCTTCTATCAAAAATGCAAACGAATACGAGTGTGCAGGAAGCTGATGCCTATATATGGATTATTAATCAACGATTCGTTACCAAAAATGGTGTCGGAAAAACTCTCGTTCCAAGAAATCCTAGGCTATCTCGGAATCTAAATGGATAAATCTTCTGTTGAGAACTACTTAGAGCTCAGATTTGAATCCTATCGAGAATTCGTGGGCTATTCTAGGCAATGAGGGCGATAAGGACGTATGTATTTAACCGTCTTGTTACGAGCCAAGAATACTATTGATGATCAGCATCTGAAGAATTTTGATGCTGGCATGCATGCCTGTCGTAAAGCGTTCAAAAAGTTGTCAAAACACTCGGTAAGCATATTGCGATGACTACAACGTATTATTTTAAAACAAATTTTGAAAGCAGGATTTTTTCCGTGTTTACGTTTTTAAGGGAGTTTTCTAGTCTAAAAATTTGAAAAAAAAACATTTTTTTCCTTCATATTTCTTTTAGTTTAGGCATTCAAGAATATAATCTAGAAAGGATTTATCGAAAATCTTATTATTTACCGGGTTAGATCCATTTTAATAATGTGGTATCTAACCTGTTACGGCCATAACAATGAACTTCAAACGCGTTTTTCTCGGAACTAGAACTGGCGTACACGATATCTCAAGTTCTACTGAAACGAATAATGTCAAAATTATATGGATACAATCTGCAGGCATCTCTCTATCGCATGAACCTCTAAAATATTTCTTTTTTCAAATTTAACTATTATTTAAATTTGAAAAATCGGGAAACGTAAGAAAAAAACTTTTATACCGCATTTTGTTTTTCAAACGGCCGTCATTTTGCCAAAAACATGTTTTGACTTGTCCGAGGTTCATGCGATAGCGACATCTTTTCTGATTTAAAATCTGTTCGTTTTTTGACGTAGGACTACGTCTTTCATTTCTATACCGGGGTGTAAAATCTAAGTTTCGAAAACGAAAGCGTTACGCTGGAGACCGAGATTTTGAGCGTTAATAGTTCCTAAACAACCGAACGAAATGGTATGATAAACAATTCATTCGAAAGATAAAATGTCTACGCGTTATATACTAGTTACTTTTTCATCCAAAAACTTGTTTCAATAGCCTTAAAATTGCTTTCAAAACAGGCTGTTGAAATCACCAATCGGTATATAAGCGAGCTCAGCTCGGAAATCCACTCAGTTATAATTGAACAGCGATTGGAGCATGTTGTCGCTGTTGTGGTGAAGCTAACTTCGTTTATCATGAAAGCGCTGATGAACGGTGTCACCAAGAGCCTGTTTGTGCACCTTAGGAGAGTGATGCCACAAACGGTTCCGCTTGAGACATCGGAGCAGCCACCACACACACAAATACACGCGCGGAACCCTGGTTGCCATCCAGCATCGAGAAGATTCCGGGAAGATGTCATCGTTGCTAAAAAATAATCTACCAGTTCCCCTTGGAATTGAAAAATACATTCATGCGAATGAGTTTATTTTAATGTTTTCTATCCATAGAACACTGCGACCAAATACATTTGGTTTTGTGATTCTTCAATCAAGTGCAATGAACAGGTGGTTATCGAGTTAGCATTAACCTCTGGTGGGCTTCGAGTATCTAGGAGAATCTGAAAAGATGCTATGTTACAATTAGCAGGAAAGCTTCTGAAGCTTATTGTTCCACATCAGTGGGATATTTTCGTATCCAATATTGGAGCGCGCGCAACGAAAAATGGGAATTTGAAAAAAAAACATTCAAGCGAAAGAGTTTATTTTAATGTTTTCTATCCATATAATACTGCGACCAAATACATTTGGTTTTGTGATTTTTCAATCAAGTGCAATTAGCAGGAAAGCTTCCGAAGATTATTCTTCCCCATCAGTAGTATATATTCGTATCCAATATTGGATGCATAAAACCTTGTGCCTTCAACGTAATGCTCTCGTTTTCGAAGTCCCCCAAATATTCATTTATTCATTCATTCAGAATGGGTTCAGATTCAACTTCAAACAAATGATCACCAAATCAACGATAGTCCTTCGTCACCCTTGCGGTTATACCATAGATATAACCCACTTCCTGTTTTTTTGTTTCAGATAACCAGAAGGGCAGGAATCGTGTACGCCACGGCACAACTTTTTTTTAACCCTCTCACTTCATCGGCTCTTAACTATTAAAGTTATGAATATTTTTTCTCCGTTCAATTTTTGTTTTATTGTTAAAATATAGATGAACAAATAATGATATAATGGATAGTAAAAATGTTATTTGTTTTATTTTTACGGAGCTCGAAAAAACGTCCGAAATTCGTGTCTCTACACTAGAATACCCCGTTAATTCAATTTTTCCAATTAGTTGAAAACCATGATATTATGAATAAATTACCTGCACCATGTGTATCCTCAGGGTTTTTATATTGATTATCGCACGCATGAAACCAAAACGAATAACAAAAATCGCGAATAACGTAATAGACGAATTTCATGCGTATTCGCCTTAGGAGTTGGCAGCACCATCTCAGATAGTAGCGAAATGTTGTGAGTGTAAACACATGGGTCTTTTAAGCAACTTTGCATAGTTGAAATCTATATAAATAAAAATGTAAGGCAAAATCTGTTGGTAAGCGGAAAACACGAAGAAGGAATGGTCCGATTTTAGTCTTCTTTATTTTGTTGTATTCGTCTCTTCCCGTAGATCAATAGAGTGGAGAGAAAAACCAGAAAATTTTTCAGAAAAACTCTGAAGGAAGGTCAGAAAATTCGGAAAATTGAATTCCCACATGTTCGAAAATTACATCATAATAAGCGTTGTTAGCCCATTCGATGTTTGCGCCATCGAAATTGGTCTTTGTTCGTAAGTGGAAATGGATTTTCAGGTAAAATAACGCATTTCCATATCTTATATCTTTAAATAAAAATGAAAGGCCAAATGTGTTGGTAAGCGCAAAATCCGAGGAATGAATGGTTCAATTTGAGTCATCTATATTTCGTTGTATTCGTCTCTTCCCGTAGATCAATATAGCGGAGGGAAAAAAACGGAAAATTGAATTCCCATATGTTCTACAATTAGCTAAGCGTTGTTAGTCCATTTGATGTTTTTTTTATCCCTTTTGTTTATTCCAGGTTCATTAGCATTTTAGCTGTAACAGAGCCGAATTTTAATCGTGTACATGTCACATATTTATCATATCTATAATTAGCACATTACACAGTTGCCATTTTTCGGCGTTAGAGTATTCCCTTTCTATACCATTGCAAATGGTACACATTTACACAGTAGCCATTTAGGCGAAAGAGTTTTCTATCTGTTCTTCCATTATCCACAGTTAAGACTGGACAGCGGAGACAGTCGTTGATCCATTGTTGAGTTATTTATAGAACAGCAGCTCGATGTTTCTGCAGAGCAGAGCAGTTGTATGGATAAATCGATCTTATTTCGACCGTGGATCGATCTCCATCGCTGATGATTGTTGCGTGGACGTAGTTATTCTGTAACAACACAAAGATGGTCAATGGGGGCCCTGAGTTCTGAACTCACGATCGATCGCTTACTAAGCGAACGCACAACCAATGTGGCTACGGAGACCCCCTACCATTTAATGTTGGCGCTAACGAAATTGATTTTTGTTCGAAAGTGGAAAAGGATTTTCAGACGGAATAACGCATTCCTATATCTTCTATCTATATAAACAAAAATGGAAGGCCAAATGTGTTGGTGTGCCCTAAACCCAAGGAAGGAATGGTCCGATTTGAGCTGTCTTTATTTTGTAATATGCTCTGTACCAAACATGTATTCCATGCAACGGAGAAACATGTTATTTCTAAATATTTGAAGAATCTTGAACGAGAATTGTGTCTGAAAATAATTTTATATTATAAGGACGAATTTTTGTAGAAGTACTAGACAATTTATAGTAAAAGGAAATTGTAAATGGTCAAAGGGGAAATCAATCAATGAAGAGTTCAGTGATTGGACTCACTAACGTTCACTCAGTAAGAAAACGTGGATGTTTGATGGTATTCAAATCAAAAAATCTATTTTGGGCGGGACGAAGTTCCTCGTGTCAGCTAGTATTCAATAAAAATCAGACTAATTTTTCGAAATTGCCAAAACAAATTGTTGATTTTTTTAAGAAAAAATATTACTCAAAATCTATAATACATAACAAAATTTGGTCAAAGAATGGAATGTAGGAAATTGTTTAAATTTCCATAAAAAGCACCATTTAAAAAAAAATATTTTAAAAATTAAAAATAATTTTTCCTAAAAACGTATTTTTTAAAAATTCTCAAAAAAATTTACTAGCCCTTACAATACAAACAAACAAGTCGTCCATACATCTCATACAACTCAAAACTTTGAGTGCTTTGAGGCACCCCTAAATCATATCCGATTGAGTTGAAATTTTGCACAGGTAATTTTTTTTTTGACCAATGTACATGGCCGGTTCTTTAAATTCGATAATTATTTTTTTCCATACTTGCATCCCTTTCATCTCTCAGTCCCAAAAGGTCGATTTTCGGCCAAAATTTTTTTTCCAAGATGACACCAGATCTCGATTTCGATGCAATTTTTTTTTAATGCATTTTTAAGTCATTTGGCACAAAAAAAAAATTCGGTTTTCCAAATTTCCTTTTTCCTTGGAAGATTTTCGAGAATCAAAAATTCAAAGCTTTGAGCGCTTTGAGGCACCCCTAAATCATGTCCGATTGGACTGAAACTCTGCACAATTTTTTTTTGGATCAATAAACAAATTGCACATGGTCGGTTTTTGAAATTCGATGAAGAAATATTTTCCATACATACATTACCACCCTAATGGACACTTTTACCGGGTATAGTTTTTCTAACAGTTTTCTTTGAAAAAATTACAACAGATCCTTATTTTGTTTAAAGTCAAGATATCGATATAGTGTATTCGATAAAGTCTTAGATCTTATTGAAATATGAACTTTCGTCGAACTCAACATTCTATCTTTTATAGCTTCTGGAATAGAGACCCCAGAAAAAATAATGCTTTACTCGTAACATTTTTGTGTGTAAATTTTCGCGTTTGACATGTTTTTACATAGAAAAAAGTTAGCAGAGCATGTAAATCGCGATAACCTTCATATATATATATATATATAAAATGGATTTCTGTCTGTCTGTCTGTATACCTGGTTCTTATGGACTCGGAAACTACTGAACCGATCGACATGAAAATTGGTATGTAGTGGTTTTTGGGGTCGGGGAAGGTTTTCATGATATTTCGAGGCCCCTCCCCGCTCTCCAAGGGGGGGGGCTGCTATATGAATGAACGGATCCGCCTGCGAATGACGGATCTCAATAATAGCATGTCCGAATAAGAACCTGAAATTATTGAGAAACCAGAGCAGTGGGTCCAAAGCCCCAGAAAAGGAGGATGGTTGTAATAGCTGTTATCCATGGTTATTATGGAAAGGAAGTAATGGATAAACCCCTAAACCAAGGTGTGAAGCGACCCGTGCCGAGGGATGAATGGTAGGGGGGGTTTTAAACCTTGCCGTTAACGGAGCCTGTGGAGCACCAGGGCTCCCTCCACAGTATCGTCTGCCCTTGCTGCATTAAGCCGGTCACTGATGCAGTGGACCTTCTTTACCGCGAGACTCGTGGGACTTCTATGAATAATCCACATCCAAATGAACAAAACGAGCGGTCGAAAATAACGCAGAACACTAAGGTTCTGCAAATAAATCTCCATCACGCTAAAGCAGCATCTAGCGTGCTGTCTAGGAGGTTTATTGAAGACGCTATGGATTTAGCTTTAATTCAAGAGCCTTGGGTCCACAAAGGAAGAATACTTGGTATTCATACTGGTTCATGCAAGTTATTCTACGACGACAAGCATGACTCCCCAAGAACTGCTGTTCTAGTAAAAGCAAATATTAAATGCTTTCCTATAACAGAGTTCATTCAAAGGGACATCGTCACGATCAGAGTTGAGATACCAACCGCCAAGGGAAGATCCGACATAATAATTGCGTCGGCTTATTTCCCTGGTGACGTACCTGAGGCACCTCCCCAAGAGGTTGCGGCGTTCGTAAATTTGTGCAGAGAAATCAAAAAAGACTTCATCATCGGCTGTGATGCCAATGCTCATCACACTTTGTGGGGTAGTACTGACATAAACAGTCGAGGTGACTGTCTTTTAGAATTTCTCTCTTCAAACAACATTGACATTGCCAATATAGGCAATGAACCAACGTTTATAAACGCTATCAGACAAGAAGTCCTGGACCTAACACTGTGCAGTCCGGTAATTTCTTCGAAAATACACAACTGGCACGTTTCGGAAGAGGCGTCTTTGTCTGATCACAGACACATTATCTTCGAATGGGATGGTGGCTTGACAGTACAGAGAGAATATCGTGATCTAAGAAAAACCAACTGGGAACGATATTCACTTGAACTCGAGTCAGAAACTCTTAACACAAGAATAAGGTCGATTCAACAGCTCGAATCAACTTCAAAAGAATTAAATGATACGATAGTTTCTGTCTACAACAGTAATTGTCCACTTAAGAGAGTTTCTTCGACAAGAAACGTTCCATAGTGGAACAAAAGGCTCGAGCGGCTACGTAAAACAGCGCGGAAACTGTTCAACAGAGCTAAAATTAATTCGGATTGGTCTCAATATAGGAGCGCCCTAACCGAATATAATAGAGAACTAAGACGATCTAAACGAAAATCTTGGGTAAATAACTGCGAAAGCATTGAAAGTACCCCAATCGTTGCAAGACTAAGTAAGACTCTTGCAAAAGACCACTCGAACGGGCTAGGTTCCCTCAAAAAGGACGACGGTTCGTTCACAAAATCTCCCTCAGAAGTATTAGACTTACTGATGAAAACTCACTTCCCGGGATCTACATCGGTTCATTCTGATACCAGTCCTAACTACAACCGCGACATGAAATGCTCTCGAAGGAATTCTCAAAGTGCAAAGGATGTCGCAAAGATAGTTGCTGGAATGGTTTTCACGAGGGCCAGAGTAGAAAGCGCGGTGAGATCCTTTCAACCGTACAAATCCGCAGGTGCAGATGGAATTTTTCCAGCCCTGATTCAAAAAGGAGAATCTAAGCTGATTCCATCTCTAATCGAGATTTTTAAGGCAAGTCTGATACTAGAGCACATTCCTTCCACATGGAGACTCGTTAAAGTGGTCTTCATTCCAAAAGCTGGGAAACGTGATAAATCACTCCCAAAATCATTCAGACCAATTAGTTTATCATCAATACTGCTGAAAACTATGGAAAAAGTATTATATGAATACATAAAGTCTGTATTCATGTCCAAATGCCCTTTATCTAAATACCAGTTTGCCTATCAATCAGGCATCCACAGTCACAGCGTTACACACGCTTGTGACTAAAATTGAAAAATCTCTTTCGTCAAAAGAAACTGCATTATGTGCGTTTCTTGATATCGAAGGGGCTTTCGACAATGCTTCCTATGTATCAATGGTACAGGCTATGAGAAGAAGACATTTCGATGACTGCATAGTCGAAATGGATCAAAGGCATGCTCACAAATAGACAAATCACCTCGGAGCTGGGTGGGTCATCGACATCTGTGATTGCAACGAAAGGTTGCCCACAAGGAGGGGTTCTATCACCTCTACTTTGGTCACTGGTGGTTGACGACCTTCTGATTAGTTTGGAGGCGAATGGTTTCGAAACCGTGGGTTTTGCTGATGATTTAGTCATAATCTTCTTCTTCTTCTTGAATGGCGTTAACGTTCTCTGTGGAACTTTTGCCGTCTCAACGAATGCATTAACTAGCGTCATTTATTAATACTTAGTTGAGATTTCTTAAGCCAAATAACACGCCTTCATTGTATTCCGAGGGGCAAGCTCTAGAATACGCGTGACCACAGTGCAAGTCGAAGGAAATTTCTCTGACGAAAAATCCTCCGGCCAGAACGGGAATCTAACCCGAACACCCGGCATGATAATGTGAGACGCTAACCACTCGGCCACGGGTGCATTTAGTCATAATGGTACGTGGCAAATTCGACGATGTGATATCGAGTAGGATGCAGATGGCCTTAAACCTTACACAATCATGGTGTATCAAAGAAGGTCTGAGCATAAATCCCTCAAAAACAACAATTGTTCCTTTCACCAAAAAGAAGAAACTGCATCTGCAGACTCTAAATCTTGGAGGAGAGGAAATAAAGTTCAGCGTTTCAGTGAAATATCTAGGCGTAATCCTAGATGCTAAACTAAACTGGAACGCACACTTAGATGCAATTATCAGTAAGGCCAACATTGCCCTATGGGCATGTTCTAAAATGATAGGTAGAACATGGGGCCTGAAACCAAAAATGGTTATGTGGGTCTATACAGCAATTGTGCGGCCTAGGATAACCTATGCCTCATTAGTATGGTGGCCAAAGACTAAGGAGACCGTAGCTACAAAAAAGCTAAACAAACTCCAACGACTGGCATGCGTTGCTGTAACAGGAGCAATGCGAAGCACACCCTCAAAGGCATTGGAGGCTATCCTTCACTTGTTACCTTTGGGTCAACATGTTCAGCTGGAGGCTAATAGAAGCGCTCTAAAGCTAAAAAGATATAAAAAAATATTAGACGGGGACAAAACTGGTCATTTGAGCATCCTGAATCTCTTACCCGTTGGACCAACCTCAGAGATGAACAGCGATTGGATGGAGCTAAGGACCAATTATGACATTCCATACACAATGATCGAACTTTCTCGTTCAGTATGGGATGAGGGTGGTCCCGATGTTCGTAATGGTTCAATCCTGTTCTATACCGATGGGTCGAAAATGGGTAACAGAACAGGTGCTGGAGTGTATGGTCCCAGAATAAAAATTTCTGTAGCTATGGGGAACTGGCCAACAGTTTTCCAGGCAGAAGTAGCTGCAATAATAGAATGTATAAATGTCTGCCTTAAAAGAAATTATAGACATGCTAACATTTGTATCTTCTCAGACAGTCAAGCAGCACTTAAAGCCCTCAATGCTTTCAAGTGCTATTCAAAAATTGTCTGGGAATGCATTTGCCTTTTACGACAACTGTGTCAGAGAAGTTCGGTACAACTGTACTGGATTCCTGGCCATTGCGGTATAGAGGGAAATGAACAAGCAGATGAACTCGCAAGACGCGGCTCAAGCTCACCCTTCACTGGTCCAGAACCATTCTGTGGAATTTCTGAATGTGTGTTGAAGAGTGAGCTGAAGAAATGGGAAGACCGGGAAGTAATGGCCAACTGGATGGCTGTACAACTCAACCAGTCAAAAAAATTTTTCACGCCGAGTATTAAAATTACTCAACAATTGCTGAGTTTTAATAAGAAAGACTTCAGCACATTCACTGGTCTTATAACAGGACACTGTCCGAGTAAATACCATATCAAAAACATAGGTTTAGTGCAAGATGATACTTGTCGCTTTTGTAATGCCGAAAGCGAAACCTCGGAACATTTGCTCTGCAAATGCGGAGCACTAACAAGACGCAGACTTCAACACCTTGATAAGGCTATTCTGGAGCCCAAGGAAGTTTGGTCTGTGTCGCCGATCAGGACTATAAATTTTATCAAACAGATTATTCCTGATTGGCACCTATCTCGCTATAGCTTTCAGTCTACTTCTTCATCAATAAGCAGTAGATAAGCTTGAAGCGTAGTACAAAAAATGGGGCATACCACAATAGTTCAAACTAATGGACGCAGTGGTTCACACCCAACAATGGGAAAAAAAAATATGAATGAAACACAAATTTTTGCATTACTCGAGACAAATGGAGCCAACTTTGGGATGTGAGGGTTTTTGAGTACGAGAATTGTTTCTATGATGGTATGATACCCCTTCCTCCTCTGGAAAAGAGAGGGGATCCAATAAAAATAATGCACATATTTCAATCAAACATATTCCAACCAATTGAAAATTTTCGGCAAACTCTGAAGGATAATGGAAAAAATTCGGATAATTCAATCCGCATGTGTTCTACAATTACATATTGACAAGCGTTTTTAATCCATTTGATGTTTGCACTAACGTAATTTGAATTTCGTTCAAAAATGGAAATGGATTTTAATGGGATAAAACGTACTCCTATATCATATTCTATCTATATAGATAAAAATGGATCACCGAATGTGTTGATAAGAGCAGAACTCGAGAAAGGAATTGTCCGATTTAGGGCTGAAAATCGGGGGAAAATCTTGCACGAGAATTGTGTCTGAAAATGATCTGATATTGTAGTGTCGAGTTTTGGTAGAAATACTGAAATTTTATACTAAAAAATAATTTTAAATGGTATATTAGAAGATCAATCAATGAACAGTTCTACGATTGTACCCATAAACGTGCGCTTAGTAAGAGAACGTGGATGTTGGACAGGACGTTTGCCGGGTCAGCTAGTTTATACATAAAAATGTCACGAATTAAACATTAATAGAAATTTTTCAAAAAAAAAAACATAAAAAAAGTTGTTAGAAACTCTTATTCCCTGTAAAAGTGCCCATCTTCCGATGGGTGAATTATTGAAAATTGTATGGACTATTCAAATATATTTTTCCAGAATTGAAAAAGAAACATTTTTTCAAGAAAAATTAATTTAAATTTTCAAGAGTTGAGTTCCAGAGTTGAGAGTAAACTGGCTACCCGATGTAGTAGAGAAATGATAAGATCGAATATAGACAAAGCAGGTTTGATCTATACTGATCGATGAGTTTATTGCGACTAACCTTGCTCTGAACTATTCGTGCCCTATTTATTCGATTGGCCCATAGTCATTTGAATAGTCTATATCAATTGTTTCTTTGGCCGGGTTCCATCTCGAATGTTCGCTATAAACAATATGCTTTGTGTAGCGAGTACATTTCCATGCGTTCCCTATTCCGTGACAATTGGGTTGTTATTGTTTATACAAGTGTTATGATTGTCGTGTTGTCCTCAAAGGTAAGTATTATGTGTTGTCCTATTATATGTAAACAATTATCTTTTCAGGCTGTGACTAACTAAAAGGTAAGTAAGCATACGTATCTGTGTATATAATATAATAACTGTCCTTATTTCAGGTGCGACTTCAGACTCTGCGGTGAATGTGTTTGTAGTGTTTTTTTGTGTAGTTTTCTTCTGTGTTGTGAATAAAGTGTTTGAAAAATAAAATGTGTGTTGTTCTTTTGTTGGCCGTGACAATTTTTTTTCAAAAATTTTCTTGATATTTTTTAATGGAAACATAAATAATTTCCTACATTTCATTCTTTAACCAACATTTTGTAGATCTTATAGTTTTTATAATAAGATTTTTCGAAAAAACAGTTGAAAAAAACTTAAATTTAAAAAAAAATCACATAAAATCTATTAGACGTACAAAAATTTTGTCACAGAATCAAATGTAGGAAATTATTTATGTTTTCATTGAAAAATATCTGGCAAATTTTTGGAATAAATATTCTTTGAAAAAAAAATATTTTGAAAATTGAAATTCAATTTTCTCGATTTTTTTTTCAAATTCTGACAAAAAAAGATATGAATAACGTTTTGTCTCATATTCAGAACACTTAAGCTTTGATGGCCAATAAACAGTTTCTCATTACTCAAAATGGTACTCTTTCGCGAAATTAATTTGATTTTTAGATACAATAGAGCCTTCTTTTTCATTTGACTACAATAAAATTGGTTTACAAATACATATTCATGGTGAAAAACTAAAAATATGTTTAATCACTTTTGTCTCAAAATCCGAACTTCATTTTTGTCACTGACTTATATTCTGAACACTTTTGTATCAAATTCGGAGCAACAAAAATTCATATTTTTTTAAATCATAACTTTTAAACTTCTTATTTTTGTATACTTGCCAGTTTTTCTCATAATTTTCTACAATCTATGTTTTATATTCAAATTTTTGTTGTTTGTTTCTATTTATCTTTTTTACTATGTTATATTCTTATATTATATTGGATCCCTTAAAAGAAATACTATTTTCACTGGGATCCATACATCTTTGCTTTACATGTTATTGTCCGCTCACCTCGTACCTAAATATCTTGTTTTGTCCTGTGGAATTGTAAATTATATTTAAATTTTTTTTCAGCAAAAAACAATTGGTGCCCAACTCTAGGATTCTCGAATAAGAGTTTCTTCGAGATGGGGGTGAGTGGAGGGCTATAAAAAAAAATTAAAAAAAACTACTGGACCGATTCATATGATCGATATATATAAAAGAATGGATTTCGCTTTTGTAATTATTGATTGTATTTGTTTGTTATAGTTTACATGGTTTCGGGACCAAGGGCGCTACATCGGTATCGATACCTGTAAATGATGTTAAAATGAAGCCTTTAACCCAAATCAGGGTTTTGAATACTAAATTATTTATAACATTAAAATTCAGTAATTTCACATTTAAAAATGAAGTGTTCGCAATTTGAATCATGCGTAGAAACTTGATTCATATTCCGAATACTAATTTTAATGAAGATTTCTTCATAAAATATCATTTAATTTCATCCATTTATTGTAGATTCTTACCATTTCAGCACTTAACATGAAAACAACAAACAAAATAGTTGAAAGAACTACAAAAACTGAAAAATTAACGCAAACATTTTATCATTGGTTTTGACTGTCACTTTTTTGCAAATGCTCAATATTATAAATTATAGGCTGTATCGATACCGGTAAATGATGTTAAAATGAAGGCTATAACAAAAAGATTTGAGAAAAAAGAATTCAGGGTTTTGACTATTCAATTATTTATAACATTAAAGTTCATTAAATTTACATTTGAAAATGAAGTGTACGGAATTTGAATGAGGCGTAGAAACTTGATTCATATTCCGAACACTACTTCAATTTCAATTTTCATTGAAGATTTTGAAGAAAACGGTTGAAACAACTAAAAAAACTGAAAAATTAACGATGCTTGTTTTTCACGAAATTTGCTAACGCAAATATTTTATCATTGGTTTTGACTGTCACTTTTTCGCAAATGTCTGATATTATAAATTATAGGCTGTATCGATACTCGTAAATGATGTCAAAATAAAGCCTATACCGCATAGCATATCTGTGTTTTCATTATTCAATTGTATATAACATAAAAGATTAGTAAATTTTCATCTAAAAATGAAGTGTTCGGAATTTGAGACTGTTCGGAATATGAGACAAAACGGTAGCTCACTCAATTTCCAACAAGTCACCCATACATCCGAAGATGAGCACTTTTACAGGGGAAAAAAATGTTCGAACAACTTTTTCATGTTTCTCTTTTAAAAAACACTATTAATGTTTAATTCGTAATATTTCAATGTATACTTTATCGTGTTTTACATGCTCTATTTTTTATGCAAAAACATGTCAAGAACATGCCAAACGCGAAAATATACACACAAAAATGTTAAGAGTAAAACATTATACAAAAATGTCTCATATTCCAGAAACTTTAAAATATACACTATATCGCTATCCTGACTTTAATCAGATTTAGAATTAGTTGTAATTTTGTCATAGAAAACATGAAAAAGTTGTTGTTAGAAAAACTTTTTCCCTGTAAAAGTGTCCATCTTCCAATGTATGGATGACTTGTTGAAAATTACAAGGGTTATTCATATAATTCAGTTTGAGAATTTAAAAAAAATCGTTTTTGAGAAAAATAAATTTTAAGTTTAAAAATAATTTTTTTCCAGCGATTTTTTTTTAAATAAAATGGAATTTATGAAAATTTAAACATCCTACATTTCATCGTTTGACTAGAATATTGTAGGTACAAGTCGCACTCGATTATCCGGAGACTCGATTATCCGGTGAATCGATTATCCGGGATTCGATTATCCGGAGTATTTTATGTTTGATTTTCGGAAATTTTGAATAATTTGTATAATAATTCCATATTGAATAGCCAGCTGAGTACTAATCGGACTACCCTCGTATGTTAGAGTATTTGTAGGATTGTCCCACATTAATTGAATTTTGATCCCGTTCCTGATCACTGATTGATCTGAAACTTGGAACATACCTTTAATTCTACTGCCATTATAAAACTGCGTATTCCATGATCTTGAAAAATTCAATTTGGCCGCCGCTAAAAAATGGCTGAATGGCTTGACTTGGAGAATACACTACATCATGAAAAACATAAATTCGAAAATGTCGCCGCCACAAAATGGTCGACTATGTATTTTTTGCAATCCCTTCAATATTGGTATCAAATGAAATGATTCGACTAATAGAATACAGTACATCATCAAAATATTCCGAAGAAAGTTAGGTAAGAAATAAAAATTAGAAAAAAGTTTTATTGTATAGAAATATACTAATGATACAGATAATTTACTAAAAACTATAAAATAAAATAAGTAAAAAAACTTATACGGTCATACGGTTTATTGTACTACAAGCTAGAAAAAAACTAGGCAAGAAGCAGTTAGTAGTTATCACATCCGTTCCTTCATTAATCTAGGGCAATGATGAGTCTAAAATAAAATCGTGGGGTTGATAACTGTGGATACTGTGGATAATGGAAATCTAACGTTTACTTCTTACCTAATTTTATTCGGAATATTTTGATGATGCACTGTATTTTATTAGTCAAATCGTTTCATTTGATACCAATATTGAGGAGATTGCAAAAAACATAGTCGACCATTTTGTGGCGGCGACCTTTTCGAATAAATGTTGTTCATGATGTAGTGTATTCTCCAAGTCAAGCCATTCAGCCATTTTTAAGCGGTGGCCAAATTGAATTTTTCAAGGTCATGGAATACGCAGTTTTATAATGACTGTAGGATTAAAGGTATGTAGCAAATTTCAGATCAATCAGTGATCAGGAACGAGGTCAAATTTTAATTAATGTGGGACAATCCTACTAACATTCAAACATACATACAAACAGGGCAAGCTGAATGAAACTATTTAAGAAGTAATTAGTTACTTGAGGACTGCGACCATCTTGGATTTGGATTTTTCATGTTCTACTTTGTTCTACTAGTCGAGCACTTTCATTTGATACCCGTATTGATGAGATTTTGAAAAAAAAATATATATATGGCGCCATTTTGTGGTGGCGGCCATTTTGGATTTGCATTTTTAATATGTAACTGTGTTCTACTAGTCAATCTAGCTTTCATTTACTATACATATTGATGGGGTTTTGGGAAAACTAATATTGATGGGATTTTGAGAAAATATGTACATACCCGCCATTTTGTACCGGCCTCCATCTTGGATTTACAAGATCATGGAACACGCAGTTTTATAATGCCATCAGAGATAAAGATATGTTCCAAATTTCAGATTAATCGGTCAAAAGAAAGGGGGTAAATTTCTATTAATGTGGTACAGCGCTACATACAATGTTTCAAAGTTACAAAGTTACAAAGTCAGAAACATACAAACGGGTCCAAGGTAGATAAAACCGTTTAATAAATAAGTGCAAATCATAATTATATTACGTTTACCGAGAGAAAATTCGTTTTTTTTATGATTCGATTATCCGGAGTGTAAAAATATCAATACTCCGGATAATCGAGTCCGACCTGTATTACAGTTTTTAAGTTATGATTTTTTTGTAAAAAAAAAGAACGAAAGCAACTATAGAGGTTTAATATCCTTCCAGGAACCGACATCACGGCAGAAGACATCGTCGACGGCAGATTAAAGAAATATAAACATTTCCATCGCACTTCTAGGTGGATTGACACTATCTTCGTAACTCAAATAACCATTCAAGACATTGCATTACATGTTGCCATATTATCTTGAAATTATTGAAAAATTGATTTGAAAACATAATTCTTAATAGAAAGTAATATTCAATACTTTCACCCATTGTCACCCCTCTAGGGGGTGAGATTGGGTCATCTTTCATTGAATCGCAGTTTAGTGAAAAATTCATATTATTCAACAATTCCTTGAACACTCGTAAGATCATCATTAGAGAATATTTATGATTACGATAGTTTTTCAACAAAAGGTTCGAAAACTACATTTTTTGACTCATTCTCTCCCCCATCGACGGTACGTTAAGGTTATTTTTTCTACGCGGGGGATTCGTACATCGTAAAAAACCGCGTTAATTCATTCCGCGTAAAAAAAAAATCGTAAAAAACCCTTCCAGCAATGAAACTGATTGACACTTTTTTCGCACTGATTTTGATTCGCTTAGTTTTACATTAATGTCATAATACAATCCAATGACATTATATCGATTGTTTAGTTTCTTTTGTTAGCAATTTGGCAAGTGTACAATCAGTCAAAGAACCCAAAAATACTTGTTTTGTGCTGAGAACCCATTCTTGACACCCTTCGTCACTAATCATCATTCTTTGAGTCGTGTGTTTCTTGAGACTTCAAAATGGCGCACGTTATATCAGTTGCTGCCGTTATGAGGTGCAAAAAAGTGAGCAAAAAGGAATCCCATCCGAGGCACAAGGAAGAAACCGAGCAGACGCCTTTATGATTTGCTGTTAATATGTACGGCACCACCGTTCCTGATGGTTTCCTTGCACCCCGTTTGTTACATACACGCTGGCCGCCAAGCACTTTCGCTTTAGGCATAACCGCACAAACCACGAACCCGGAGAACCCAGCCGTTGTTGGTGCATTACGGAATAAAAAAACAGACAGAGGCAGCTCAGGAAAAAGGAAAAAGGTTTTTGCTTTTCAGCGCTCGACTCATGGCAAATGCAATGGCAGCGGTTTGAAACAACAGCTCCACAGAGGTTAGCTCATAATATGCGGTCGGGTTCAGGCAAAGCTGACATATCTGGTTGGCTACAAAGGCAGCACCAGTAACCACCGCAACGACAGCATCGCCTCGAATGCTTCTCCCCGAAAGGAGTCCATGTTGGAAACGGGGCAAAATATGAATAAACATGAGAGCCCTGTCCGGAGTGGGTCTTTGTGGTGTGGTGTACACCTCGGTCGCTATCCTATGTCTGCTATTTGCCACAGCGCATTTTTTTTCGTGATCCCCGCGGAACACATAACGGGCGTGGCATTTTTCCGAAGGGTGCAATTTTTATTTTCGATAGATACTGCACGAACCAAAAAAAAAATGGAAAAAAATACAACAAGCCAATGGTGTCCGCGTCCGTGTTCCAGGGAATGCAAGATTTTAAAGTTATGATTGGATGTGTCGACAGACTACACTTTTGGTGCTTAGTTGTACATATTGTGCTTTCGTAGAGTCACATTTCAATGCTGGATTAAAAGTGCTAGAAAAAAAAACCAATGACACTTAAATTATTTCAATTTGTTGCGTTATGGTTTCCGAATGATTTTGTGTTCTGTGCTGAGCCATGTAAAAAAGGTTTTGCATCGGAGAATTTGACAGGCTAAATATTTTTATATGTGCACTAGTATTTTATGGTTTGCCATTCTTTTGGTTTTTGCAGGAACGAAATATATCACTAACTATTGCTCTGCAGCAACCATATAAAATATATACATTGGTCAATACTACGCTATTTTTTTATCAATGATGGTATGCTGGCTGATTATCAAAATTATATACAACAATAATCCAGAATTCAACAATGCAGTTCAAGATTCAGACATACATTCGTAGATCTCAGCGCCCTAAAGAACATTTTAAATTTAAGGCTCGCGTTTTCAGCTGGTATTCAGCTTCAACAAAGTTGTGACTTGTTACTTCCAAAGTGGATGCTTTTTGGGCGGTCCAATGGTTTCTTTTGAAAAGGCTCCAAAAACACACAAATTTCTAATTTCTCCACAAGGAAATAAAGTATAGAATCAGTAAAAATATTTTTGTAGGTTTTTTATTCAGCTTTCAGAATAAAAAAACATCTAAACTATTCGCTGAATATCTCCCATCATTTTCTGCGAAATTTTAACCCACCTCATTAACAGTAAGGGGGATTACTTTTAGCAAAACACTTGGGGTTTGTTCAAAGGCCCTATTTACATATGTTTAATCGTCCATCGAAATACTTCCACTGTACTTGGCCAGAACTTGGTCGTACAGTTTCCTTGCGCGGTTTTTGGCAACCAGGTTCTGTCTAAGCGTCCTCTTGGTATGTTTACTAGCATGGTGTGATGCAAATCCTTCTCGCATACAGATTCGCCGAAGTGTTTCGTTCCGCCAAATCACCTCCGGAGATCACAGTAGTATTGCAAACTGCCCTGACGATTCTTACTTGTGGTTTCGGATCGGATCATATGTTTCACTTTAACTTTTGCTTTGCGCGAACCAACGTCAATGTTTCCCGCTACCATTTGAGCACGGTAGTTACAGTCAATTTTGTAAATTTTAGAGTCTTGGCGATTATGCTTTGGTCCAATTTTCAATGCTAGTTTGCAGATTTTTTTTAACGTCTCTGGCGTTTCATCTTCGACAACTTTTCAACGCGTGTAGCAATCCTGATGATTGCTACACGCGTAGAAGACTGAAGGACTAGAAGGACTGTTTACCACTAAGCAAACAGTCCTAGCTCAAAACGTTTCCATTAGTTTCTTGGCACTGCAGTAACCAGAAAAAAGTGACCAAATACTCACTGGGATAGACTTTATCATTTCATTTGATGCTTGATTCTAAAAAAATATTAGATTGAGGTCAACAAAGAGAAAATTCGGTATATTTTGAACATTCTCTTTTATAAATGGTCGGTGTTAAGTTGCGTTATCACGAAGCTTGTTTACATTCCAACGAAGTTATACTCCTTATAATTATATTCTATAGATGGTAGCTTAGAAGTTCTCGTGACTCATATGCCCATATGTTGCAGAACAGCGTGAAGTTATTCAAGATTATTGACGGATTTCGCGCCAACTCGTCTATGGGATTGGCATGACCCTCTCTGAACTTAATGAAATTTTTTGGGCCTGAATACCTTACCTAATTAAGCAACTTGTCATACTTAGTTTTTTTAATTTTCCGAAAATTTATCTAGACTAACATATGGAAAGGAGCAAATGTTTTTTTACCATTTTTTATATATTTTTTTACACTAAAATGGTGAGCCCTACAAAAAAGTGATCTATGGAAGAGTTTTAGGAAAATAATTGAATTTTCCAACAAAAAAATATTGAAAAAATTTTTTTTTGAAATCCCACACTGAAAAAAAAATCGATTTTAAAAACTAAAGTCGATTTTCTCAAAATCTCAGATTTTGATGAAATGGTAGATAAATATGTGCCGTACAACTCTTCCATACATCGCAACTTGTGCATATTTAAGGTAAAAAAGTTTTTCTAACAAAAACTTTTTCAATATTTTATTGAAATTAAGTTTATTTCTTCTTTCAGAGTCCAAAATAAAAAAATATATAATAATAAAAATGTTGAATGAGTATTTTAGAGGTCTTTATTTCAAATCAAATGTAATAAAACTTATGACATTTTTTGATACTAAATTCATTTTTATTCAACTGATCTCATACCCATGTACTTATATTCTAAGAGATGCAATCATCATTTCTTTCCTATTATTTCTTTTTATAACATTTTGATTTGGGGTCATCTACTGAATTTGAAAACCTTAGCTGCGATTTTATTTTCATCTACAGGAATAAAGCAACGAAATTGTGTTCCCGATATTGTTTTCACGTGATTGAATAGTTCCTCAAGCTCACTTGCCTTTTTTTGTATGCTGTTCTTTGGATACGTAACAGAAATTCAATTTCGTGATACATACGTCATTTTGTTTAACTGCCCAATCATAAAGCTCAAGTGTTGTTTGGCTTATGTTTCCAAATCAAAAGTAATAACTCTTCTATTAAAGGACGGCGGAAAAGAAGAAATCGTTTTTCAACCAATGGCTGATTTCAATGAACGATTTTAAAACTAATCGATGAATTTGTGCCGTATTTCGTTGATAAAGTAGACAAACTCATAGAGCATGACGTTTACAAACAGCAGTCTGCTTTTTTTTTGCGAATTGAAAAAAGAATCTTTGACGCAAGGAAAAATAATATTAATTTGGGATTTTTTCAGAGAATTATTCATTCATAATTGAAAATGCGGCACAGGGTTATCACTGGAATAACTCGCAAGCAACTATTCACCCATTTGAAATATACTACAAAAAAAAAAGGTAAACTAGAAAATGTAAGCTTTAAAGTTATTTCAGAACACACGACACTGTGGCTATGCAGTTGTTTATAGAAAAATTTATAGAATTTGTCAGAAAAATAATCGATTTTACTAAAATGACGCTCATGTCCGCCCCATCAGCAGCACACTACAAAAATAAAAGAATTTCGCCAGTCTGTGTGATTTCAAGAAAGTTTACGGACTAGAAGCAGAATGGCATTTTTTTACCACCTCCCACGGGAAAGGACCCTGTGATGCAATAGGAGGGACTCTAAAACGAATGGCAAAGTGTTGCCCAAGATTACGGAAACACACCCCAAACAGTACTAGAGCTTTATGATTGGGCAGTTAAACGAAATGACAAATGTCTCACGAATTTGAATTTTTGTTACGTATTCAAAGAACAGCATACAAAAAAGGCAAGTGAGCTTGAGGAACTATTCAATTACGCGAAAACAATTCAAATTCAGTAGATGATCCCAAAACCTTCAAAATGTAAAAAGAAAAAAAGAAAATATTGATGATTGTATCTCTCAGAATATAAGTTAACATGTACATGGTATAAGATCAGATGAATAAAAATTAATTTAATGTCAAAAAATGTCATAAGTTTTACTACATTTGGATTAATATAAAGGCCTCTAAAACACTCATTCAACATTTTTATTATTATTTTTTATTTTTTTATTTTGGATTGACATTCTGCACTGAAAGAAGAAATTAATTTCAATAAAATATTGAATTAATTTCAATAAAATATTGAAAAAGTTTTTGCCTCAAATATGCACAAGTTGCGACGTATGGAAGAGTTGTAGAGTGCATATTATCTACCATTTATGAACCATTTCATCAAAATCTGAGATAACCATTTTGAGAATCGACTTTTAATTTTGAAAATCGATTTTTTTTCAGAGTGGGATCTCAAAAAATGTTTTTTTCAGTATTTTCAGTATTTTTTCTGAAAATTCAATCATTTTCCTAAAACTCTTCCATAGATCATTTTTTGTAGGACTTATCATTTTCGAGTAAAAAATTTCATACTAAAAAAATATTTGGCCCTTTCCATATTCTAGATAAATTTTTGGAAAACTAAGTATGCCAAGTTGCTTAATTAGGTATCATCGTTTTAGCATCGCACAACGTGTTAATTTTGTTAAATTATACTATAAAAATGATGAAAAACTGGCAATAGTTTTTCGAGCATTACGGACGGATTTTGGTCGTCAGGGACGGCCTACAGAGCACACAATCGCTAATGTAGTGCGTAAATTCGAACAAACTGGATCCGTAGCGGATATTGTGAAACCTGTGCATCATCGTAATGTGCGTTCGGCCGAAAATATTGCTGCTGTTGCTGCCAGTGTGGAGGATGACCCGAATGTTTCGATTCCACGGCGTGCTCAGCAATTGGGCTTGTCAAACACATCTTTGTGGCGAATTTTGCATTTGGACTTGCACCTACATTCATATAAAGTCCAACTGGTACAAAAATTAGAGCGTGGTGACCATGGAATGCGTCGGGCATACGTCGATTGGGTGAACGAACAACAGCAGCAAAATGCTGAATTTTCGCATCAAATTTTCCTCAGCGATTTCGACATTTCGAGCTCGGTGGCTATGTGAACACCCAAAATTTTCGTATATGGGACTCAGAAAATCCACACGTGATTGTTGAGAGGCCATTGCATCCGCCAAAAGTCACTGTTTGGTGTGCATTATGGTCTGGTGGAGTCATCGGGCCGTATTTCTTTGAAAATGAGGACGGCGAGACGGAAACTGTGAATGGTGAGCGATATGGCCGCATGTTAACCGATTTTTTTTTGCCACAAATTGAAGATATGGATACGGATGACATGTGGTTTCAGCAGGACTACGCCACGTGCCACACAACACGACCGAACATGGCAATATTGCGAACGAAATTTGAGGGTCAATGGCAATTGGCCGTCCAGATCATGCGATTTGAACCCGCTAGACTTTTTTTTATGTGGGGTTATGCGAAAGATTGTGTCTATGCCAACTCTCCGCAAACTCTTGAACATTTGAAAGTCAACATTCGTGAAGTTATGACCGAGATACCGCCCCATATGTGCCGAAAAGTCATCGAAAATTACCTGTTCTGGATCAAGGTGTGCGAGGAAGCCCTAGGTGGACAATGGAATGATGTTGTATTTCACATGTTGTATTTCACACATAATGGTATAAACCAAACTTTAATTAGAAATAAAAATTTTATCGAAATTCGAATTCTAAGTGTGTTTTATTTCAATTTACTTTCGGAATTTAAAGTTGGAAAACCCTGTACAAGGAAAGATATGTAAAATTGTTTTATGCTTTTCAGAAACCATCCAGGCATAAAACAATTGCTGAAAATATCTGAGTGATTTGGTACCACTGGGACTCTTTATTATTCTCCATACTGGAGCGATGTGCCCCATTATAAGATGGATTAGAAAATTGCATTTCGATATAAAACATGATTTTTAAAATTTTTTCATTCAAACTCAATCGATAGCTCTGGTAATATTTGAGAATGTGTTGAAGTTTACAAAATTTAAATAAGTTTTTTTATGCTTCAAACGTCTTATGACAGAAGCGGTCAAAGTTGCATGAAATTATGCATTCTTTCAAATATCATTGTTAGATAGACGTGATTTTTTGTACTTAAAGGAAGTTAAAAGCGCTGAAAAATCCTGCCGATTACTGCGTTTTCCATAATTTTTCATGGTGGGGTATTTTACCGATAAGGCGCGTCTTACCCAAAGTTCTCCTATAGACATCAGTGTTTGGCTTTGTGTGTGTTGTTTGTTTTCGTTGCGGGAAACTTGTTCATTTCCTGTACATTTGAAGAGCACATCATCGATACTTTTAGTTGCCATTCGTATTTGCTCTCGTGCGCATCGGATCTGTTCTGATCAGTGCCACAAATTATCAAAATTTATTCACGAATGAAGGAATTAGATTTTTCCCAGTATCGGATGAATTCTCTTCTGTTGAAACTCAACACCATATCTGTCATAATGAGTATAACACAAGGGTCGAGACGCGTGAACTTTGTCTGTTATATTGATCGAAAACAGTAGAAGGAATCAGGGGTTAGACATCAATTGAATATAGGCTACCCAAAATCAAAATCAATATGGCGTCGTTTGTTTACCAACATATCATTTGCGAGGATTGAAATCACGGAGATAGTATGCTTTATTTCTAACTGCATGAGCGATTTTCATATTTTGGTTTTACATGGAGGTGTTCATATTTAACATGGAGTTTAAAGATAGCCACTATTCGACTATATAACCGGACCGAGTTGTAAACAACAGTAATTGACAGAACCAAAATGTCAGTGAACCGCAGCAATATTGGGTACACTGGCAATATGAGGGATTTGAAGTTTTAGTCATACCCCTGGAACGAATTTCTGCATTCAGACACTTTCATTACTGTCAATAATTTCAGGTGATTATCACGAACGTTAAGTTGATCTTCATCGCTTGCAGTGAATTTTTATTGAAAACGTGTCACCCATTGCACATATAAATGGTGGTGTATATCATTTCCGGGCAATCCGCATTGGCTCTGTGGCAGCAACGACTGGACGATAGTCTGCTATTGTATAAATTCCTATAAATGAAATTTATATGAATCAATTCATTTTTGAATTGAAACTTTTTTAGACCATCATCTTCTTCATCATTACAATTGAGAAGGACACTGTAATTGAACGGATGACACGAGTCTGTCGTGCGATTCCTTAAGAAAATCGATAGTCATTTTGAATGTCTGCAAGAATCCAACCATGGAAGGTTTCTGAAGTTCGAGTAGTAAATTCAAATATCAACATAAACAAACACCAACATTTTTTTTCTGGAATGGCTTCACCAATGTAATGTCAATATGGCACGAACTGATGGGCCGATCCCACTTGCAATGTTCATGGGGTGAAATTAAATATCCTATTGGCTGCAATTTGTTGACTCATGGCGGAGTATTCGCCGGGACCGGGGATCACATCGTATATCCGAGTGGGCCCCATGTAAACTCCAACCAGTCGGTTTGTAATAATGGAAACTTTCATGCATATCAATGAGAGTGCGAAAAAATAGTATCAAACAGCGCCTTCGGAAACTAGTAAAACTTGCTCGCCAACTTTTATGCACTCCGCGTATGAAATTTCCATATAAATGGTCACAAATTATAGACGTACACCCTTTCGACGCCATTTTCGCGCGCTCTTGGGGTTTACGTGTATTCCGTCAGAGATACGGTCCCCATAGCCGCCGCTCCGTTTCTCGGATGGTCCCAGCGCCAAACGTCCGCCCCAACTATGCTGCTGCCTGGCATTACGGTAAGGATTACGATTCTAAGTCAGACGATCCATGCTCTTTAAGAGTGGTTTGTCGTAATTTTTTTTTTATAGAATAATTTAAAGAAAACCCTGAAACTTTCATTACTATTTGAAAAAAAAAATATCAGCACTCCGTGTACGCCAGGACCCATAAAAGCATGCTCCAATTAGAATTGGGTGCGTTCCAACAGTTCCAGGGTATTACATTTTACGATAGAACACTATGGCTGCGATGCGTGAAGTTGGTGATTGAAACGAGACCGATGCCCACACTCGCAATCCATTTTCATCATTGGTGTACTCTCGAATCCATCAAGCCAGCGCCTAATTGTAGTGAAAACAAATTTTCGTTACCAATCCTACCAATTACCGTCGTCTTTCCATTCGAATTGACCAACATAGTTAAGATATTACCGCGAGCTCACCACCTGTGCAAATAGCGCGCACCCGGGATAATCGGAGTACTCATATTTACACAGAGCTTTCAGGGAAAATAAAGAATAAATTGCATTCAACAGCCACACAACCGGTGATGAATATAAAAGTGGGCCTTTATTCACTCAGCACTTCTATCCGCGGCACACGGAAAAGCTTTCAATGAAACGAGACATGATGGTTCTTCTATTCATAATTTGTTCTCTATTTTAAGTACCCTCTGACTCCTCGCGCCTCCTCGCGGCTCTCTCGTGGCTCAGTCGTGCCCACCGGGTTCGGATGGTGGCACTCTTGCCTCACACGTTTGTTGGGCCACACCACTAATGGTTATTTAATTGAATTAAATTAAATCACAAGGGTGAAAATGATTCGATACAATGAAATGGATCAATTATTACTTTGTGGCTCTGGCGGATCGCCATTTGGAAGGAATATTTATACGTGCGAAAGAAATAAATTATGATATTCCCGTGGAATCGGTTCCGGTAGCAGCGTTCCACTAAATTAACGTTTTGCTGTTATTGACCCGCTTGGGCTAGATAATTACTGTAATCGTTTATGGCAAATGCGCGATCGAAACACTTTGTAATTGATATGTGCGGCTCCCTGATACAAACGGATTAGTCGTCGGTTCTTGCATGCTCTTGATGATTTTGAATCTATTTTTAGGCGATTTAGGATATGTGGGAAAGCGTATGAATATGTGTGAGCCTCTTCATGTCTTGCAATCTACATACCTACAATCGTATGAAAAAGAAAATTACAAATCTTCTGGTAAAATTTACGATGACATGTTCCTCTAATTTAATCAAACCTTCAATCGATCGGCTAAGAAAATCATCTGAACGTATCAATATGAATATACCCAAAATACTACAAAAAGTCACAGGAGGGTAGTGTCCAAGACACGACCGCATAGTTGACGTAGGATTCCGTTAGACTGATTTTGGATATGTTTGAAGAATTACATTGTTAAACACTTCGAAAATGATTTGGGTCCGTTTTGACTGGTTGTTAGGTATTGTTTGTTCACTCCACCAGTGTCCATAACCGAGTGATAATGATAGAAGAATGGTGATTAGTCATTAGATGGTGCGTATCACGTACCAAAGCCGCCCTGGACGAGATGGCTCTTGTGTTATGTATGGATGAAATAAAGAAAAAAGCTGATCAATGTAATATAACATAATGATCATCATCGAACACAAGTTTTCTCACCAGAAAAAAAGTGTTACTTTAGTATAGAGAAAATATATTTGAAATGGAAAACGTAATTTCATCTATAATTTTTTTATTTTCTGAGTGTTTATTCAACCCATTTCCTTTTCGCTTTAAACCCAACGGAAAACGATGCTACATACCTCAAGGTGATTGGGCTAATCGCCTTGAGGTTCAATTGGGGCTAACAGCACCCAATACGATATGTAGAGCATATGCGAAATCACTTTTTCGAATATTCCTTCATTTTTCCAATTTTGCTCGTCGTATGAACTTTTCTTGGGGGAAAAAAATCATTTCACATTTCAAGTCATTTTAACACAATAGCTACCATATACAATTTTACGCTTACAGTTGTGCTAAAAGTTTTAGAATACATGATCGGTCATTGATATGAAACTTCACGAAGCAACCAACATAAAAGTTTCAAATTTTTAATTTTATTTATATTCTATCAAGCATGAGTTCTTTTCAGTTCATTGAAACATTCTTCAATCAACCCATCGATAGATTCTTATTGGATCGAAAATAACAAAAAAAAACACTCGTTCATCACTCCCAACTTATTCGCCAGCACATATGCAATCAGCAATGCCCACGCTAGTTACAATGAGCACTATCCATTTGTGCGCGTAATTAGTTAAACTATCGACCACGAGGGTATTTACATGCTGATTTCTCCCAGACACCTTGGATTTGAAATCTCTGTTAGGGAATATATGTCGGTGGGAAAAAAAAGCTTCCCCTACTTTCATGTGTTTGCAATGTCGATTTCTCCCAGGCAGCTTGGTTTTGATGTCTCTGTTAGGGAACCGCCACATGTGTCGTCAATTTCGACCAATCAGAAGTGGGTATTTCCATTAGGATAGGGGTTGAGATTTTACAACTGTTTGATAGTTAGTTTCATGACATATATTATTTTATTCAATGTAAAAAATTGTTATGGAGTGCCGAAATTGATTGACGCAAAAATTTCATCAATCCATCATGCAATGACTAAGCAATAAGCATTTGAAATTGGACAATTTTCACGATGCGCTCGATTTTCAATTTTCAATTTGTACCCCAATATGTTCCCGAAAGACGTAATCCTACGTCAAAAAATCGAGGGGTTGTATCCGAGACACGACTGATTAGGACGTAGGACGTAGACTTTTCGATTCTCAGTCAAAACCGGCAACAAAGCTAGGAGCTAGTTGCATCAGAACCAGTGCTGAAAATATTCACGTTCACGACATTCAAATTCGGCGAATTTCTGCCTTCCTTGTATTGATAACCTTCTGCTCAAGCGAGGGTCGATAAATATGAAACAACACTATCAATGAACCCCAGTGGAATGAACATCAACATCAGCTTGCCACGAAGTTCATTTTTCATTTGCATCTTCCTTTCCATCATAGTATTCGTGAGGTCGAAAAGGAAGATCATTGCGTGTTAGTGAAAATCAATGGAATGTATAGAATAACTCTTGCTTGCACTTTTGCTTTTATGAATCTACTCACGATTGTCCGGAAATGACATACACTACCATTTATATGTGCAATGGGTGACACGTTTTCAATAAAAATTCACTGCAAGCGATGAAGATCAACTTAACGTTCGTGATAATCACCTGAAATTATTGACTGTAATGAAAGTGTCTGAATGCAGGCTTATCGAAATTCGTTCCAGGGGTATGACTTAAACGTCAAATCCCTTATATTGCCAGTGTACCCAATATTGCTGCGGTTCACTGACATTTTGGTTCTGTCAATTACTGTTGTTTACAACTCGGTCCGGTTATATAGTCGAATAGTGGCTAACTTTAAACTCCATGTTAAATGTGAACACCTCCATGTAAAACCAATATATGAAAATCGCTCATGCAGTTAGAAATAAAGCATACTATCTCCGTGATTTCAATCCTCGCAAATGATATGTTGGTAAACAAACGAGGCCATATTGATTTTGATTTTGGGTAGCCTATTCTTAAATATAATTTTAAAACTATATATATATATATAAACAATTTTCTTAGATCTATGGTTAGTAAGGTGGAAAACCGATTACTCGCGGTGTACTCGAGTTTAGGAGGGTGACATATTTTTAGGAGAAGGATGGGATATAAGGAAATTGTAACAATGTTGATGAACACTCATTTCTTAAATCTATTCGTATATCTATAGTGTATTTACATTTCAACTTATTCTACTATTTATAGCAAGGGGACGAATTACCCGCAAAGGAAGGAAAGGAGGGTATAAGGATGTAGGGACAATCACACACGAAGATCTATAGCTTTCAGGAATACATATTTATGGGACATGTAATCAAGGTCTAACCGAGCCAACACATCTCTCACCGGCACATTGGGCTGCCTTCCTCTAGCCCGAAGGGAGTTTTCTAAATTCGATCTGGCAACAAGATACACCTCACACGACCAAACAACGTGTTCGATGTCGTGGTAACCTCGGCCACAAATGCAGAGATTGCTACCGGCCAGATTGAAACGAAAGAGTAACGCGTCTAACGAACAGTGATTGGACATGAGTCGGGAGAAGGTGCGACTAAAGCCCCGACTCAAGTCCAGACTTTTGAACCATGGTTTGAGGCTAACCTTAGGGATAAGCGAGTGAAACCACCGGCCCAATTCATCTTCATTCCACTTGCGTTGCCAGTTAGCGATGGTATTTTTGCGGACTAAAGAATAAAATTCATTGAAGGCGATTTGACGCTGATAAATATCGCCTTCAATTGCACCTACCTTTGCTAATGAGTCAGCCCTCTCATTACCCGGAATGGAGCAATGTGAAGGGACCCAGATAAAGGTAATGACATAACAGCGTCTGGATAAAGCACTCAAAATTTCTCGTATTCTCGTTCTCAAGGAAGTACGGCGAGTGCTTTTCCGGCCTCACTGAACGGATAGCTTCGACAGAGCTAAGACTATCCGTTACAATGTAATAGTGTTCAACAGGTCGTGAGGCGACGCTGTCCAGCGCCCAATGAATTGCTGCCAATTCAGCAATATACACTGAGCAAGGATTCTGAAGACTGTGTGAGGTGCTAAAAAATTCGTTGAACACTCCAAATCCTGTGGACTCGTTTATAGTGGATCCATCAGTAAAGTACATATTATCACAATTGATACCCCCATACTTTTCATCGAAGATCGTTGGAGCGATCCTCGATCGTTGGTAATCTGAATATCCATGGATATCTTGCTTCATGGACAGATCAAAATGCACAGAGGAATTGATGTAGTCAAGGAAACAAACACGGTTGGGAATATACGAAGAAGGATCAACCTGCATGGAGATGAATTCATGATATGAACTCATGAATCCGGAGTGAAAATTTAGCTCGATAAGCTGCTCAAAATTTCCGATCACCAATGGGTTCATAACCTTACACCGGATGAAGAAACGAAGAGATAATAAATTGAAGCGATCTTTTAGTGGGAGTAGGCCTGCCAAAACCTCGAGACTCATGGTATGCGTTGAGGGCATACATCCCAACGCGATACGGAGACAAAGACTGAATTCACTCGAGTTTAATGATGTGTGTTTTGGCAGCTGATTGAAAACAGAAACTGCCATACTCCATCACTGAGAGAATAGTTGTTCGATACAACATTATAAGATCTTCGGGATGGGCTCCCCACCAGGTGCCGGTAATTGTACGGAGAAAGTTTTTTCTTTGTAGGCATTTTTTACTCAGATACCTAATATGGGCCCCCCAAGTACATTTGGAGTCGAACCAGACCCCAAGATACTTGAATGACATAGCATGAGTGATCGGTTTACCCAAAAGTTGAAGCTTTGGTTTTGCTGGTTTATGCTTCCTAGAAAAAACCACCATCTCTGTTTTCTCCGTGGAGAATTCGATCCCTAGCCCAATGGCCCAGGTTGAAAAATTGTTCAATGTATCTTGTAAGGGTTCTTGCAGGTCGGATTCGTTTGATCCTACGACAGACACCACTCCATCATCTGCAAGTTGTCTTGGGCTGCAATTTTGTGTAAGATAATTGTCGATGTCGCTTACATAGAAGTTGTACAAAAGGGGGCTTAAACATGAGCCCTGGGGGAGGCCCATGTAGGAGACCCGATTTACTGTCGAATCCCCGTGAGAAAAATTCAACTGTTTCTCACAAAGCAAGTTATATAACATATTATTCAACAGAGGCGGCAGACCACGAGAGTGTAATTTGTCTGACAAAACCTCTATTGAAACAGAATCGAAAGCCCCCTTTATGTCCAAGAATACTGAAGCCATTTGTTTTTTTCGGCGTAAGCCATTTGAATTTCTGAAGAAAGCAACGCAAGACAATCATTCGTCCCCTTGCCCCTGCGGATCCCATATTGTGTATCTGAGAGTAGGCCATTCGTTTCAACCCATCGATCAAGGCGAAACAAGATCATTTTCTCCAACAATTTCCGTATACAAGACAGCATTGCTATTGGGCGGTACTAATTGAAGTCGGACGCGGGTTTTCCGGGTTTTTGAATAGATATAACTCGTACTTGTCTCCAATCATCTGGAACAATATTATTCTCCAGAAACCGATTGAATAAATTCAACAAGCGATGTTTCGTCACATCAGGGAGATTTTTCAGCAAGTTGAGCTTAATTCTATCCGATCCCGGAGCAGAATTGTTACATGAAAGCAGAGCAAGAGAGAATTCTACCATCGAAAACTCGGAATCAAGATCGCACCTACCTTGTGGTATATCTCGAACAATTTTTTGCACAGGAGCGGAATCAGGACAAACCTTCCGTGCAAAATTGAAAATCCATCGATGTGAATATTCTTCGCTTTCATTCGTTGAAGAGCGATTTCTCATGTTTCGAGCCACTTTCCATAATTTTTTCATTGACGTTTCTCGTGACAAACCTCCCACGAAATTTCGCCAATAAGCATGTTTTTTCCCTTTGATTAAGTTTTTAAATTGACCTTCAAGGGCTAAATACGTTTGAAAATTTTCAGGGGTTCCACGTTTCCGAAAAGCTTTAAATGCATTCGATTTTTCTACATAAAGCTTGGAACACTGGCTATCCCACCATAGATTGGGAGGCCTTCGGCGAATAGTGGAACCTGGGATGGGTTTCGTTTGAGCGCGAACTGCGCTGTCATAGATCAAACGAGAAAGGAAGTTATACTCCTCCAATGGAGGTAAGCCATCTCTGGAATTGATGGCTAGAGCAATCGCGTCCGCATATTTTTTCCAGTCAATGTGTCTTGTGAGGTCATATGCCATGTTTATAGATTCAGAAGAATTCGACCCAATGGTGATGGAAATTTTGATTGGCAAGTGATCACTACCGTTGGGGTCCTGGATTACATTCCACTTGCAATCTAACGATAGTGAATTCGAGCAAAGCGAGAGGTCAAGAGCACTTGGGTTAGCAGGAGGTTTAGGTACACGTGTTGTTTCCCCAGTATTCAAAACGGTCATATTGAAGCTGTTACAAAGGTCATAGATCAACGATGAACGATTGTCGTCGTACTGTTCCCCCCAGGCAGTTCCGTGAGAGTTGAAGTCTCCCAAGATCAATCGTGGCTCAGGAAGGAGTGAGCACATGTCAACAAGTTGCTTGCGGCTAACCGCAGCTCTCGGAGGCCAATACAAGCTGACAATACAGAGGTCTTTGCCTCTGATGTTTGCATGACAAGCAACAGCTTCGATCCCTCCAATAGGTGGAAGGTCAATTCGAAAAAATGAGTGGTACTTATTGATCCCCAATAGCACCCCTCTGTATCTGTCATCACGGTCCAAGCGTATAATATTAAAATCGTGGAAAGAGAGATAATCTCGCGAAGAAAGCCAAGTTTCGGACAGAGCAAAAGCATCACAATTGGAGTTATGAATTAAAAATTTGAATGTATCCAATTTAGAGATAAGACTACGACAATTCCACTGTAAAACAGTGATATCTCCGACCTCTTTATTTGAATTAGACATCAAGAGAGATAATCATTGCAAGGAGGGGCCATGTTTGCATCAATTGTTGCAAAATTGTCTTTAATACTGGAAGCATCGAGATAACAATGGTTCTGATGGAGTCGGAAACATTAAAACACGTGAAGATTTGATCCACAAGGTCAGTCAACTTTATAAATCCCGATTGGGAAGTTGAACTGGAGGGAAAAACAGGGACAGTTGGGGTTTTTGATGTCCCCTCGAGTGCTGGGTCGTTCAAAGATGAACTATTCCCACGGAAGCCAGTAGGAACCTGATTTTGCTTGTCCGCTGCACTCGATTTTTTGGGCAAGCTAACAGGGGGTATCACCGGGGGGACTTGTTCTTGAATTTTGGGAGTGGTCACATTTTTGCGCCGGGGATTCCCTTTGAAAATAAGCGGTGTGCCCCCGCTAGCTGTGTCCGCTTCCATTTCATCAACTGGCAACGTAGAGAAAACATTGTGTGTGGAGATTGGTTGTTGTTGTTGCTGGGCCAGTGGAGAAGCGCCCTTTAAAATTTCCGCAAATGTGCGTTTCGAGCGTTCCTTTAAAGAGCGCTTCTGTTTCTCCCAGCGACTCTTGTAAGTTTCACAAGCTGAGAGTACATGTGGAGCTCCTCCGCAATATGGACACTTATGCTCAGTCGCACTGCAGGATTCGCCTACATGTTCCTCTCCGCAAGTGGCACAGCGCTCCTTGTTGGCACAATAAGCTGAAGTGTGGCCAACTGACTTGCATTTTTGGAAAGTCATGGGCTTTGGCACGAAGAGTCGCATAGGCAGCCTCAATTTATCCACCATGACGTAGTCAGGGAGGGCGGAACCAGCAAAAGTTACTCGAAACGAGTCGGACGGTGTGAATTTAGTCTCTCCCCCTTCTTGGGAGACTTTCCCTAGTTGGCGGCAGTCCAAGATTTTAACACTCACCAAAGGGAGTTTTTTAAATTTTCCAAATCCTTCTTTTATCATTTTACACGTCAGACCCGTTTCAGTTACCACCCCCGAGATTTCTACGTCATGGGACGGCACGTAGACACGATTCTCTAGGGTGAACCTCTGGTCGATCACAATACCGTTTGCATGTTCCCGGTCACTCACGATAACACGCAGTTTGTTCGGTCTAACTTTTAAAACTTCGATCATGGAGGAGTAGTATCTTGTCAGATCTTTCGTGATCTGAATAACATTCAGCGCTTTTCCGTTTGGTTTGGGCCGGAAGAAAACAACCCAGGGACCAGTTCCAGGTGCATCTTCTGGATAAACCTTGACACGGGGAGAGGATACAACAGAAGAGGAAGACGAGGACGAGTTTTGAACTGGCTCGGAAATATCAGAAGAAGGAAGTGAAATCGATGGTGGGAGAGGAGAAGTGGGAGTTTTGGGGAGTTCAGGGAGGAGGGAGGAGGCAATTTTTTTCGAGGGGGGTTTGTTAGGATGAGCAGATTCGTCCCCAGATGAACTACATTCTGTAGGAGGGACTCGTTTATGTTTTTTCCCATTTACTTTTTTTGAATTGGTTTCAGAGTCGGAGGTCTCCATTTCTGGAGATCCCTCATCATTCTCCATTATATTAAATGTTCTAACTAATTTTATAATCTTATATCTATATTTATTTTATATGTACCTCGTTGCACCAAATCGAACGGCAGACCACGTTGATACAGACGAGACGGTGTATCGGCCAATAATGCGATGAATCGGTATACCTCGGTGATAATACGGCAATGCAAGAAAAACAACAATGCCGATAATCCGACACCAGCAAAAGGTCACAGCGTCCGCTGTAGCAGCCTTTGTTCTCCGCTGATTGTGGCACTGGCATTCCGCTTCTCCACAGCACGGATCACACGCGACATTCATAAACCCGCTTGCGTGAAAACAAAAGCACTCCACCAGTCACGAAGCCAATAACGGTATTGTTGTAACGGTACAACAGACGCAAACAACTTTACGTCTGGATGCCTCGGCAGTTGGTTAACGAATGATTTGGCACCCTTAATGTAATACGTAGTCCTACGTCAAAATGGTCTTGCCCTTGCCCATTCAATAAATGTAGAAAATTCAAAAACACATTTTCCATCGAAACAACACATCAACCTTGTACAGAATTTATTGATGTTTCCGAAACTGCCTTTTGATTCGCGATGCGATCGTCAATTATTAAAATATCCATTATCAAAGACGAAAGGCACCAAATGAAATCTGGCTGATTAGGTTGATTGGATTTGCTATTGAATTGATTAGTGAAATATGGAGTTATTCTACGGAAGCTTCGAAAAGAAAAGAAATAAATCGATTTTTTATTTCTTCTCGACATTTAATATCAATCGAAAATGTGAAAGAGTTTTTCAAAACTAGAAACTCTTCAATGACGTTTCATGTGTTGAAGTTTCACGAAGTTACAGCATTTCAAAAATTACCTGAAAAATAAAGAAAAATGACTGACAAAATCATAAATGGTACCACAATTTTGTTTTATATTTTCAAGATTATATTCTACCTACGATATCTACGATTAGAGAATTAGTTCACTTTTATTTGTGTGATACTAGTAACGGTTTATTATTGCTTGATAAGCGGCAACACTTTTCGAAACTGTGTCATCGTACGCAAAAACCTTTTTACAGATTTTTTTTACTTTCAAATACTTTCTAAGCTATATTGTGGATGGTGGTGGATGTTTATGTAACATGTAAAATTGCATTTGATAACAAAAACAAATTATATTCATGTAGCGATTGAAAGGGTCTGGCTGGGTAAGGGAGTAAAAAGTGCCCCCATACCAAATCACCAGCTGTATGGAAAATATTGTATAGGGTACTGAGTAAAACACTTTGGCAGTAGTACCATATATTTGAGTCCTTATATGGTACACCATATGGTCTATGGTGAAAAATGCACCTTTACGTTTTTTTCACGCCATTCTCAATAGCCTTGAGACAAAAACATGAAAAATAATATTGAAAGAACATCTTGCTAAGGTGTATCCATCAATATTTTCAAACATTTTTTCCATCAAAAAATCAAATACTAATAAAAATTTGAAATTAATTTTTATCTTAATTTTAAATTAAATTTTTATTTTTTTATTTTGAGATTCAGTACTACTCTAGTTTGTATTCAAATTTCTTCCTACGTCTATTTTAGGTATATGTGATCTTTTTAAGAATTTTTAGAGTGCTGTTTGCTGTACAAAAAAAAAATATATTTTCAGGCATTTCGAAATTTTGAAAGAAAATATTACTTTGAGACCCACTTTTTCTCTAATTTTTATTTAAATGCGTTCGTAAGTGTTGTTTTTTCCACATGAGAAGTAATTTTTTCTTGAATTTTCAAGAGGATTGCGCGAAAAAAAAAATTTATTTGGCCTTTGTGCATTTTTAATTTATTTTGAATTTAGAGACCCATTTATATTTATTTGAATTTTGATTTTTATATGTTTAAATTGTCAGTATATTTAGAGCATTGCGCAGAACAAAAAAAATTTTCCTCATATCTTGAAATATATGAGATTATCTTTACATTAGATGGTTTACCAAATTCATAGGAGTCAGCAGTACGATAGAGCTCTGTGAGAAAAAATAAAGTCCTTGTGGAAAGATCATTCGGATTAATGAGAACACTTCAAAAAATCCAAATTATTATTTTTTTTTAACTTTAATCTTACAATTGAAAACCACGAATACAATATAATAATCGATTCCAAGGAAATAAAAATAATAATGCAGACGATGAAGAAAATTATTTTTGTGTCTCGCGATGCTGTTATAAATTCATGAAAAAATTACGCCAAATGTAGAAAAAAAGGCACACACGAACGCATTTAAATAAAAATTAGAGCAGAAGTGGGTCTTTAAGTAATATTTGTTTTCAAAAATTTCGAAATACCAGAAAATATATAGATTTTTTTGTAGCGCGTATTTTATTTTTTTTTATTATTAGATTTTTTGATGAAAAAAATGTTTGAAGATATTTATCGATACACTTTAGTAATATGTACTTCCAGTATTTTCTCTTATTTTTGTCTCAAAGCTATTGAGAATGGCGTGAAAAAACGAAAAGGTGCATTTTTCACCATAGATCCTATGGTGTACCATATAAGGACTCAAATATATGGTACTACTGCCAAAATGATATATTTAGTGCCCTATACAATATTTTCCATACAGCTGGTGATTTGGTTTAGAGCACTTTTTACTCCCTTACCTAGCCAGACCTTTTGGAAATATAAAAAAACATATTTTTTTGTACCGCGCAACACTGGAAATAATCTGAAAAAAATCACATATATCTAGAAAAGCTGTAGGAACATATTTAAATATGAAATAGAGTAGTACTGAATTTCTGAATCCAAAAAAAAAATTCAAAATTTCAAATTTTTTTAGTACTTAAATTTTTGATGAATTTTTTTTTGATATTTTTTCTTGATACACCGTAGTTAGATGCACATTCAGTATTTTTTTCGAATTTTTATCTCGAAGCTTTTGAGGCTGGTGTGAAATAAACACGAAGGTACGTTTTTCACTATAGATCCTATCTTAATCCACATAGGGGTTCAAAAGAACCGCCAAGCTTATTTAATTATTTAATTTTCTTATTTAATATCTTACACAATATTTGCCATACAGCTGGTGATTTGGTTTGGGGCACTTTTTACTCCCTTACCCGGCCAGGCCCTTTGTTTGTTTGTTTTTAGCCAACATTAGAACATACTGCAACATTCACAAAATTACGATAAATTTTCTAAAACGCTAAATAAGCTATTTTTGGCATATTTTTAAAATCGATGCAAATTTAATATCAAATTAAATAATCAAGTAGAGTTTATGTGTACACTATTATTGGCGTTTCCAAAATAGCCTTTCAATTCGCGGTGCGTTCATTATTTATTGATTCATTCATCAAAAGAAATCATGAAATTTTCTAGTTTTAAAATATTAGTTTGTTATTTTTGTGGTAGTTTAGATTTTTTATTTATCTCAATAATTCGCAAATACTATGTGACACACTTCATGTACACTTTTTTTTGTTTGTAACCAAAAAAGACAGTAAGTCTTATGTTACTGAAGTATAAATAATTAAAAAATAAAGACGAATGGGTATCCAAAATCCGGATTTTTTGTGTCACGTGATTAGTACACTGCGCCTGACCTGAAACCCTATGCATCTAATCTTCATTCTGTAAGTAGGCAGTGAATGGAAAGTGTAAAGCACAATTGTGTTAAATCATTTATTTACAAAATACAATTATTGCGTAACTTTTGAAAAGGACCTATCTGATTTTGATCGATTCTCTTCATCAACATTCTCATAATAAGTCAGCAGAAAAAGCATTCACCGGGGGTATCGCATAAAAAAATCTGAGCTACCGTCGATGGGGGTGAAAATGGGTAAAAAAAGTAGTCGAACTTTTAGTTGAATAACTATCGTAAGTTAAAGTAAAACACAATTGAGGGGCTCAGAATGCAAGGGGTGTAAGAGACTTGATCGTTTTCTCTTCATCAACTTTTTATTTAGTTAATAACTCAAGTTAATAACTCAACATCAGTGATAGTAACCTATGTATTTGTGGTACAGGTTACCACGATATTGATCACATTGTATGGTATTGCTCTGAATTTCAAAATAAAAGGTTATCTTTAATAGAACATTTTCGCAAAAAGGGAATGCCACTCAATGTTTCGATCCGTGACGTTCTGGCTACTCGTAATCTCGATGCAATTATGTTGATTTATTACTTCATCAAATCCATACACTTTCAAGTATGAGTATGTGTGTATTTTTCTTTTATTTTTGATTATCGTTTACTTCTCCAACTTTTTTGTTTTTTGTTATGAATATTTTTATTATTTATCAATTGAATATGGTTATTAACGTTTTCATTTTTCTTCAACTATTTTCCTCAGAACTCAAAAATACTCAGATGCACGCAATTGCTCGCAATCTTCAAGGAGGTGGTTTTCTCTATAAAAAATCCTCAAGAAGAAGTCTTAAATAATATTTCATAATGAATTGTTGTATAATTATTTATATTGTTCTATTTCTTGAAAAAATCATAGGGTTTTTATGCCTTTATGAGAAAGAACATTTGCATAGTTCTACTCACAGAGGCTTTTCCCTATACATAAACACGGCTCATTGATGCTTAACGTTGCAGAGCCAGTTGAAAATAAATTAAATTAAAAAAAAAAAACTTTCCAATTTAAGTTTGCTCTAGAATCCGATAGATGAGGTTCTGACCTATTTTCCACGTTGATAAATACAGCTGGGAATGTATTTGCAGCTAAGTTATGACCCAAAGAGAGAGTAGTTGTAGAGAAATCAATCAAATCACATACACCCCTTTCAATCTAAGCCCCTCAATTCTGATTACGTAGAAATGTTCTCCAATGATGAACACTCGTAAGTGTTCAAGGAATTGTTGAATAATATTTGTTTTTCACTGAACTACGCTGCCGTTCTACGCACCTAATTATAAAGTGAAGTTGGGAAGTGTTTTCTAAGAGTAAAAAAGGAGCGCATGAAGGAAAACAATATCTATCTCGGCCTGGGCCGTGTATGTTGCAAAGCATGCGGAAAGCTTATTTGTCTTTTGTTTCGCTCGCTCGTATTAATTTTATATTGCTGTACCATATATATTATACAAATGCATACCAGTATTTGTGAGTCATGACATTTTCTGTTATGTTATGTCTCATTTAATATCATAAATTGGGATGACAAAACATGAGCTAAAAATAAATTTTCGATGTAGTGTATCATCAACGCTATGTTTACATTGTGGTGCCAGATTACCTGCATACCGAATTTTCACTTTGGAATGAAATCTATGAAATTTGTGATTAAAATCTCGATACACTTACTCGAATTCGTTGAAGAACATTAATTTCTTGATCCAAATCAGCTCTAATATTTAAAATTGGCTCACTATTCGATTTTTAATGATTTTTCAAACAACGCACATGAAACATTTTCGAGATTTCAAAAACAACAAAACTTGAATTTTTTTTAAAAAGACACAGATATTTTGGGCTTTTGGCATTTGACGTTTTTACTACATTACTAAAACACTTTTTTTTATTCACCACCAGAGTGTGCTCATTACCGCCGGAGATCCGGGAGGGTACCAAATTACCCACGGGGTACCGAATTTGTACCAGTTCCTCTAATTGTTTCTATGGTAGTTTGACAATCATCTCCTCTCTCTGAAGGGGAGGGGGGCTGAATAACTCGAGAACTCATCGAGCAAATGGAATCAAACTTGGCATAAAATGTTTTTAGTTATCGATAAATGTTTCTATGGTAGTTTGACACTCCTTCCACCTCCCCCAGGGGGGATGCTGCAGAATTCGAGAATCAATGAATAGTACCGTCGTCCGGGGGCAAATTGATCACCGGGGTGCAAATGATCAAACGTATGACTGAAAACAAACATAAATTTTCAGAGGTATTATGCAATTCAATTTTAAACTTTTTTAATCTGACTTGTTCAATAATCATCTGATGGTCCTTATTGTTAATGGCTCTCAACGAATCACTGATTAAATTGCACAAAAAATAATATTTTCTGAACAGAATTTTCGTTTCCATTTTTATCTATTGTAAAGGAACATATTTTCAACACATGAAAACAATATTTATAGACGCTAAACATATTAATTCACCTCTAGCCGATACTTGATGAGTTGAATGAGTAATCAAATACCGTTCTGAATTATATTTCGAACGCTTAAGGCATATGATGCAGAAAACAGATCTAAACTTTATGCACAGGTATAATTTGATTGATATTTTTAATAAATTAGTTCAATATGCTATTAAGTTTTCTACTTTGGTACCTATTTGATTGAAAACATAAAAAAATCATCGAATAAAATGCTTTTCCAATCAAGCGAATAAGAATCAAACTTCGGGCACTAAATCAAATTTCGGACAGACTGAATTCAAATTTCGGAAAGTTTATTTTGTAATTTTTTGGACGAAAATTTCATTACACTTCATTATATTTTATAGTCAACTGCGAAACACTTACCAAGAAATCACAGTAAACTGTTAACAATGATGAGAACTGATGAAAAATGATAGTGAAACCAAGGGATAACTCTAAGGAAGCAATTGTGATATTAATTTGTAGTTATATCATCAGTGTATTAAGCATTTCAAGATATTAGAACAAAGTGTCCGAAATATGATGTTGTCCGAAATATGATTCAGAACGGTATTTATAATTACAATTCGAACAAGAGAGTAAAAACTATTTTACAAAAAAGCACCAAGAATGACCAGAACTGAATCCCATCATGCGACATATCGAACGTCTTGGTTTATCAAAACTAGCTCATTTATGTCCATTTCAAGGGTTTTTGGCCACATGAAGATAACCCGAATGGTTTCCGGATGACCTGCAGATCAGTGCTTAAATCGAGTTATGGAAAGGAATGACCACACCTTTAGGTGGATTGAATCAGCGTTTTGTATCCTCAAACCCTTGAATTACCATTTAAACGACCTCAGGTGAAGGAATAATTGATTTCCTATACATTTCTGTGCATATGACACTAGAATATCCCGAAAAACATAGATTGATCAATTTCACTCCGAAGCTACATTTTGAAATTTTCCGCTAAAAATTTTTCAGATCAACGCTTAAATATTTTTTTGAACAAAATTTTCCATAACGCTTTGTAGTCTTAGCACCAGTACTAATTTTAAAAAATAGTTGGGAATAAATCTAACAGAAAAACTCGGAAATATTCACATTTTTCTGAAAATTGTGATCAATTTGCCCCCGGTTTACGGTAATAATATAAGGGGCAATAAATGTTTCTATAGTGGTTTGAAACTCGCATAACTCGAGAATCAATCAAGCAAACGGAATCAAATTTGGCATGTGGAGGTTTAAGAGGGCACGAAATGAATGTGGTTCGACACGCTGCCATACAAATGAAATACAAACTTCTGTATAACTCAAGAACTAATCATGCAAATGGAGCCAAATTTGGGATGTGAGGGTTTACGGGTACGAGAAATGTTTCTATGTTGGTATGACACCCGTCCTTCCTCTGGAATGGAGAGGGGGTCGTATAAAAATATTGGGTTGGGGAACAAGAAAATTCGTATATTGTCAATATATGGCAACACTTAAACATATCTTGTGTTGTACTTATCGCATTGGGTCATACTATACGGCTATTTAAAGACGATAATCTGTGCTACAAGTTTCGTTTTGACAGTGTTGTGATTGTCCTTTTCAGTCTCAAGTTATAGCGCGTCAAAGATGGAGTCCACCAAGTAAGAAGTTCGCCATATTTTACGCGGCCGAAAAAAATCGTGTAGTTTCTGGACCCAATACTGTAACGATTCGCACAGCACAGCGTTGGTTTGATCGATTCTGTTCTGGTGTAGTGGCTATCGAAGATACACCCCGTACTGGTAGGCCAATCGTCGTGGAAACCGATAAAATCGTTCAAATCATCCAAGTAGACCGGCATGTGAGCACTCGCTCGATTGGCCAGGAACTGCTGAAACCGAACGAACTCGACCCATTTTTGAAGAAGCTGGTGACTGGTGATGAAAAGTGGATCACGTACGACAACCTGAAGCGAAAAAAGTCGTGGTCGAAGCGCGGTGAGCCGGCCCAAACCATCGCCAAACCCGGATTGACGGCCAGGAAGGTTTTGCCGTGTGTTTGGTGGAATTGGAAGGGAATCATCCACTATGAGCTGCTCGACTATGGCCAGACTCTCAACTCGGTTCTCTACTGTGAGCAGCTTGACCGTTTTAAGCAGGCGATTGACCAGAAGCGGCCAGAAATGATCAATAGGAATGGTGTTGTTTTCCACCAGCACAACGCTCGACCTCACACATCTTTGATGATCCGCCAGAAGCTACGGGAGCTCGGATGGGATGTCCTATTGCACCCACCGTATAGTCCGGACCTGGCTCCAAGTGATTATCATCTCTTCCGGTACATGCAAAACGCTCTTGGTGATACTAAGTTGGCCTCAAAAGAGGCTTGTAAAAACTGGCTGTCTGAGTTTTTTGCAAATAAGGAGGGGTTTTTTTATAAGGGGGAGATAATGAAGTTGCCTTCTAAATGGCAACAAGTTTGCGAACAAAACGGCGCATATTTGACTTAAATTCGATAATTTTAAGTATGTTAAATAAAACGTCAAATTACGTCAAAATACGACATTTCTTTTTCCCCAACCCTATATTATTCATATTTCAACCAAACATGATAATTGAAAATTTTCGTAAAACTCTGAAGGGAAATGGGAAAACTCGGAAAATTCAATTCTCATATATTCTGTAATTACAAAGTTACAAACTTTGTTGATCCAGTCGATGTTTGCGCCAACGAAATTTATTTTTTTTCGAAAGTGGATTTCAATGTGATTGATAACAAAAAATATATTTTCGGCGGAACGAAGAAATTTCAAAAAATGTTCTGTAACACAAAACCTGAACTCTACAATTTCACATCGGAATCTTAGATCTGAATCATCAATTAAAACTTTGAATATACCACTCAGAAAATAGTTGGTGAAATTATCAATGTCTAATATGTGCATAAATGTTGCGCGCTTTGACAGACCAATCGCACAGACAGATTACTCAACAATGGTTCAATTTGCTTACTAGATAAAAATTAATTAAAAAAATACGAGTTCAAATTTCACAATCCTGCTGAGAGATGCTGCGGCACGTGGCTCTCGTTAGCTCATTCAGGGAAAACGCAATTCATGAAAAAGCAGCAGAAATGTTGCTTCAGATCGGTTTTGCATCGTAACAGCCCTCCTCAAATTGGCGCCACCGACGGTGTGACACACAATTGCGTTCCATTCAGTTCACATTTTATTCTTCGCACTAAAAAAAACGCTTGACTGCCTCTCGCTGCTGGATGTTGGTGGCAGCCAATCTGCACGCCATGTATCCTGTGTCCTGTGAGCAATCTCTCCGAACAGGAGTTGCCACTGGAAACGTGCAATTTGATTAAGGCTATTGTGTTGGAATATCAACAGATTATGCCTATGCTAACGACGAAGGACGCCGCCAACGCCTTCCACTGTTTGGGCTTTGGTTGCGTCATCACGCCCATCTCGAGACCTGCTCTGATCTCAACGCGGCTCGACGGGAGCTTATTTGTACATGAAAAGTTATTTTTCTACGCTCCTAAATTGACTAGCAATGTACAGACACATCAATCGAGGTGGGCCGCAGCTTGTTAGCTGGGAAAGGGGCGTTTGGAGGATTGTTCTTTTCCCGCTTCACCGAATTTATCTGCTGTCGTCGATGTAAGGAAATGTTGTGTGTTTGCTGTTTGCCCCCTCATGTGGGGTGGACTTTAGTTTCATGTTCACTCCACGGGTTTCCGATTAGGAAATCACACACAAATGAGAGGTTGATTTTTCATCCATCTGTTTATTTTAGACATTGTCTGTACAAAGGCTATTAACGGATTTTATAGGACATGATTTCCGTATTGCTGCGGTGTGTAACGATTCAATATGTTGCCTAATTGCAGCACACTTCTAGTTTGGACATTGTGTCCCAAAGGTGCGTTTCGTAAATTTTCGTTTCGATCCTTTAATTTTTCATGTATTTTGATAACCTTCACGCTCGATCGTTTTTACAATAAAAACCTTACATCTCTAACCAGCATTTCATCTCTCGTCCACCATGTTCTGCACGAGCATTGTTTTTTTTCGCGATCTCTGCTCATATTTCATTTTTCATATTTTGTTGCTAGAGGGTACTCCCGGCATCGTATTTTTCGTTGTTGTGTCCCAATAATATATTCATAACATTTGTACCACCAATACGCGCCTTGCAGCCACATTTTGGCCTTTCCAGAGCGCAATGGCAGAATTCAAAAGGCCAAACCTTCGTGCATCGTGTGGCAAAAACCACCGTTTCGTGCATGTGTGTAGATCCTCTGCTCTGCTCATCCCTCGGCCTTTTGGCAAAATAATAATGCTTTGGCTTTGGAGAAAACCGCATTTCAGAAATATGACTATCTGTTGTGTGTGTTGTGTTCTCGGACAAAACAAGCCCAACCGTATTATTAAATATGGCGCTGAAAGGGAAAAAAATATGAAATAAAAGCATATGATACCAAAACAAGCAGCGCAAAGAGTGCAGGCATGGGTCGACTCACTGCTGGTACGGTACACAAGGTGTTTTCGTCCTCGGATATTGCAATGGTAGTGTTATTATCTCGGTGAGCTAGTTCAGCGTATGCACTTTTATTGCCACGTGTTTGGAAATGGGACCAATTCAAGGGAAACAATCATCTATCGATCCAAAGCTGTTCACATCCTATCTTTGGAGAGCAATCTTAACCACTGTCTGTACTACATTTTGAATTACTGTTGAATAGTATATGTTCAAACTAATAATACTTCTTTTTGAGATGATGTCGATCGATACACTGCTTGGACGAACGAATTGAATAAACATAATATAGAAAAATATAATTGAAATATAAGTTCTGTTTTAAAAACATCTTGAAGTCAGCAATGTAAGTTGAAAAGCTAAAAAAACATATCTATATCGTTTAATCAATTCATTGAACATTATTTGAGTTTCCTCCTAAGATTTTTATCAAAATTTAAACTACTTCATCAACTACATTTGCGATTTTTCAGGATTTCCCAGACTTTTTTGCAAGTTTCGTAATATCCTGACAAACAATCAATTCTGTCTGATTTTTCTGAAATGATCTTGATTTTTCCTGATATTTGTATTTTTAACTTTATCGGAATAGAAATTATCCGTATTAAAAAGGATTCGTAGTAGGAAATGAGAGCTGTCATAACAGCTCTCCAGTCGGCACTTGTAAAAGGTTACATTAATAGCGAATTCGTTTTTGTTAAGCTTCAATCCCAGTTCTGCACTAACTGCTGTCAAAACGTTTTTTATTCACTCAGTTTCGCACTCAGTGTCGCACTAGTTCGCCCCGAAAGCTGTTAGTTTCGCACTGAGATGTTTCACGGGTTTGCACTCGGGTTCACCAATACAACTGTACTGAACTGTCAAGTTCCGAGTATTGTTTTGGAAAATCTAAAAATAAAGACTATGAAAATGGAAAACCTGCTGCTTTTGCTTTTGTATTATCGGAATAGTAATCCAATTCGAGGCGAAAAAATTATGGGAGGTTGTGTTCGAGACACGACCACCTTGTTGATGTAGAACTACGCTGTAGTTTAATTCAAGTCGCTTGTTTATAACTGCGGATATTATTTTATAATGCAACGAAAATTTTTAAATAACCATTCTACAAGTTTGGTCGGTCTGAAATGGTTTTTATTGTAGAATCATTTGACAATAATTGTTTGATGATTCATTGTTGTGCTCGCAGAACAACACTTGCACGAGATAAGCGCAGCTGTCATTCTTAGTGGAGAAAGTTCTGCTACCGTAAAGCGAAACCAAATCACATACAAAATTCCAGAACGACATTTACTTTCTTGGTGACTAAATAAACGAAATGAACTATATATGTTAATATCAACAACCTTGAAAAGAGTAGCACTGCTTCATTATGATCAAGATTAGCCCAAATGCAATCCTAGTTGAAAGCAGTTTTGCGACTGGCACGCGAACCCAAATAAATTAATAACTTATTATAACTTATTAAATAACTTGGTATTCTCCAAATATTTTTTTGGTGCACAATCTTAACAACTGCTTCACCATAGCGTCAGTTCAATGCATTGATGACAGAAAGCAAACAATATTAATTGCTTGGAAAAAGGCTGAATATTTGAATCTCACTAGAGATTCATTACCCTAGCGTAAATATTTCCTTCCTGCTATCTATCTTATTCATATTTACTATGATTACTATCTCCCTCATTCATATTTATCATTACGACTGCAAATTTGCAACACCAAACAATCGTCAATCATAGCATCAAAAAATTAGGCGATTGTTGCATCGTTACAGGGCCACGGGATATGATACAAATGGGGTTTCAGCGTAGCGAAGATGCACTATTTTTACGCGCGCACGTACGCACATAAATATCCATATATCGATGGCTTGAAGCAAAAAAATACACACAGAACAAGAACAAGAACAAGCGATATCCACTGCTTTGGATACAGAACGAGACTGAAAATTTGCCTTCCTTCCTTGCTTGACACTTTAAACTTCTTCAGTTCATTCGTCTCTAACCTTCAAAAAGGCCCTTGGAAAACTTTACTTTATCCATGATATCACTCCTCCATCCCGATTGCCTTAAGAAAGCCATCCGATCCCTCGCCGTCCAGCTCGCCCAGCAACGACATTGTTCATTCGATTTCTTCACGAAGAATGAATGTTTGCCTCAGCGAGATCCACTGTTTATACTTTAGGCAAATATTCCCCTTCGTTCTTCTTCTTTTCCTTTGTTCACGGAGACTTTACATCTTACGATTTCCTCTTCGTTGCTCGTCGATAAGTTGCTCGTTATTGACAGCTCTGTTCGGGAAAATACACAAATGGACAGAACAAATGTATGACGAATTGGGAATGCTTCAAATTTTCATCAATTTAAACCATTAGCAGACCATGAGATTGTAATGTATAGCATATCAAACAAATCTTAGGGAATTTACGATTCGTTTGGTATGTAAATCACCAAAATCCGTTCGTGACAAAAATAGTTATGAACGTTAACATTATTTCATAAAAACGTGACCTGTTTTCTTTTTTGGCACCCTTAATGGAAGACGTAGTTCTACGTCAAAAATTATGGATATTCAGGTGGAATAAACATGCTTTCAGAATCAAAATTATGAATGAAAATTTACTTTAACGTATCGAATATTTATTTCATGTGATGAAATAAGAGGTTTTTTCCGATATTGCAGAAAAATATTGAACGAAAACTGTGTCTAATGATTATTTTATATTATAATAGTACAGGAAATGCATCGACAAATGGTTAAGTGAGTGTCAGAACTACATGTATTAGGTAATCAAACAATATGAAATAAAAATTTTCATTCAAACTTTTATATTTTTACACTGCTCTTGGCCCTTCTGATCTGATAGAGAATAATTTATCCCCCAAGCACTAATATCGCCACCAGACGTCGACACTGTACATTTGTTGTCGCAAATATCAACAAATCAGATTATATAACGCACACCAAAAAACCACCGCATTCGTGAAACAGAAAACGTTCTTTTATTGCAGAGTCAGTTTGGCACTAACTTAGTTTTAAAAACGAATTCGCTATAAGTTAAATTCTTTTGATGCAAAGATGTACTTCACTTTTTTTATCTCTACACTCAAATGTTTCGTGGCTTTTCAAAACAGCGCTAGAAAATTGCATGAAACCAGATTGTCTAACGTATTTATAAAATTATAACGAGATTAAGTTTGCGGAACAACATTGCTTCATTGAGGATAATATGGTCAGTGTTGAGTCAGACCGGATCATTTGACATTTTTCTTATTTCGAGAAAAATGAACTTGAAGTTCAGTGTTCTGCAATTTTCGAAGCAATGAAATGGTACCAACTCTCGAACAATACTGGGATGTATTGCAAATGTTGCAAAAAAACATCAAGTCTCATGCTCAAAATAGGCAAGCCTTTCTATACATAAATAGTCCACTCTGTTTGAACCAAGCACTTTTTAAGACTTGGTTCACTATGCCTGAACAAACATTTTGAAATATTTTTCAATCAATTACCAGTTGTAAATATAACAGGGTGTCGACTACCTTGAAAAACCTTGAAAATCAGGAAATATCAGGGAATTCAAACAATGTCATGGAATATCAGGATATTTCGTCACCAATCTGGAAAAAATCAAATTTCGCCAATTAGAATTTTGATTATAGCTGTAATTATAATATAATGATACCAAAAAAGTTGTATTCGACTAGTTTGACTCTCTGTAGGTTTTTCAGTATATGCTGTTTGCCTTTGCCTGTAAGTGAACTTAGTCCTTCCGATGCGTAAACAGCGCAAAAGCTAAGCAAAACAGCTGCAAAAGCAAAAGTAGCTTTTACATTCGCGCTGTTTTTACTGGCATTTAGCATCAGTATCTGCAGTTCAGCTTCCACCAATCCTCTTCCTTTTTTCTTCTTTGAAAACTATAGATAAATTCATGCTCGAAAATCATACTATCAAAGATCCTGTGGTGTTTGGTGATCATACTATGAGATCCTGTGGTGTTTGGAAACAATTATGTGTCACTAATCACTCCGCACATGGTTGTATTGAGAAGAATATTTCATGACAGCCAGAAAACTGAGAAGGTCTAACGAGGGCGTGATAAAAATGAGCTTTAAGATGTTGTTTGGCTTTGCCTCGAATTCTAAATCTGAGCTCGATGAAACTTAGTAAGCTATACATTGTCGTTGGTTTCGACAAGCCTTTGAACAAGACTACAAAGAGGCTGCAGAGGGATGAATGCCAGATTTTGGGATGAAGAAGAGAAGGAGTTGGTAAATCGTTACATGACGTCAATGTTCTCGGGACATTCTCATGCATCAGATATCAATTTGCAGATTTTAAAGAAGGCATGGGAATTAGGGTAAATGATCTTGGTTTGTCCAGTCGAAAATATGATCATGGTTTGCCCACTTTTTTGAATGCTCTAATTCAGCGCTCCTGTGTCAAATAAGGCCTTCGAATGTTTCGAAACATATAAATGAAATTGCCTTCTACATGATTTATAGTAGTTTGATAGTATATTTTTACGAAATCACATGTTTTAAAGGATTATAAAATACACCTTCTATTTGTGTCAATGCGCCCCTCATTCGAGCTAACTTTTAATCGATCACCAGATGATTATTTGGCACGTATTCAGACCTTTTCTGGATTACAACACTTATAAATATTGTAAAAATCATGCTTGCTCACCATTTGTATCGAATTTACATAGCTAAACCATTAAATTAACGCATTTTGATGAACTCAATTCTGATCATGAGTTGTCCAATTCAATAATGTTATTTTGTCCACATGATTTCTATGGCAACCGCTTGGCGCGCTGCAGTTTGTTTATGTTTGTTTATGGTGTGCTTCGCGCATAGCAAAAGTATGGGTTTTCTGTGTTGATTGTGTTGAGGTGAATACTTCTAAAATGCCCAAGAAAAGGCAATATTCTGAAGAAAGCCTAAATTATGAATGAATCAATATGATGACAGTAAACTCAAGCAATGATAAATGCAACATCTAATTGTGAATTCGAATGTTTTCATTCAAAAATGGAGATTTCTAAAACCGGTCAAACCATGATCATTTTTTTGGGCAAACCATGATCAGAGAGGTGGTCAAACCATGATCATAATTCTTCTTTAAGGAAAATCGTTAAAAAACATGAAAATTTGAATAATTTCAACGCCTTATGGTAGTATTAGCAACTAGAGACTTGGGGCTTTTCAACAAACCCAAACTCGTATCGATTATGTGTGATTTTCATGAAGAAAAATCGATTTGCATTTACTAGTTGCGTAAAAACACCCCAAATTGGACAAACCAAGATCATTTACCCTATATATTTGAACCAACTTCTTCTTGTGTCGATGGACGGTATCAACGTGAATTGGTCATATTACGCGAACTGCAACAGGTCTTTCAAAATGGCCAACAAAAACTCTTGAATTTTGGTAGCTTCGGATTGAACATTTTACACGGTTCATCAAGGGATTGATAGGATTAAAAAAAAGAACTCGCCAACAACGACAGACAAAGCTTAAAATTTCGTCTGGAATGTGATACACTGGTTTTAAAACTTATTAAGCGTTGCGGTATTCTTGATCTTTCCATCATTGATTCCGATATAAAATTGGAGGGAAAACGACTCGAGAAGTTTTTGACCATTGACTTTATTGATATTTGACGGATTTTGAATGTATCAGTGGAGCTTCAGCAGATTTATCTTTGCTAGCAACAAAAACAAATATGCTCACTATGATCTGAGGAATGAACGTCTGGAGCATTTTTGGAAAGGATAGTTTTACGGGAATTTTTATCAAAAAATGATCTTCTATCTCTCGTGTGGAAACCTCAACGTTGAGAGAGCTTTTCTAGTAAGAGCGAATGTTTTTTATGAAAACATGTGGGATGAAAGGATTGTGCTGTGCGACAAGTTTATGATGCTATACTTCACTTTGGAAGGACAGCATCAATAAAAATGTTGAGCTAGCTAATTCAACTAGTTAGAAATTCTCATTCTCTTCATCGTCATATAAATCAAAGTTAATGAAACCGCTACGGAAAGCAGAAGCAAAATCTCTGGAGGTAAGGCGAAGAAAATTTTTGAAAACGCACGGAAGGGAGTCGAATGATTGCAAGATAAAGCATTACGTTAAAATCGCAACAGCTTTATAAGATTGATCCGATTAAAAATGAAAATGATTCATTCTGTACTAGTGTTTAAGACTTCTTCAAGATAATTTTGAACTGTATTAGCAAATCCATTTTAATTTTTTTAAATCCCTTAAGAAACTCCTCAGTCGTCGTTTAACTCAATTAAAAATCATAAACAATTCATTTATTGGCAGATATCGACAGATGTTCTTGAATTTCATTGTTTATGCTAACTGAATGTTTCAGGAACTAAAGTTAAAGTACTAGTAGAGAATTTGGTTACTAGTCTACATCTGAATTTTTTCTGAAAAATTACTGCAAAATCAGGGAATATCAGGGATTTTTTTTGGATTTTGAATCGACACCCTGTATAAGTGTGCAATTCTGTTATGAAAATTAGAACAAGAAGTGGTGTGAGATTGGAAATGCATAAACATCTGATTGCGTTTTTCACTAATCCGTTCAGTCAGAATAAACCAAGTTTATTTTTAATATAATCAAAATGTGTACCTTCTACGCAAACTTGTTCCGGTACCTAGTAGCTTCAAGAAAAAGTCTTGTTCGGTCAAATTTGGTGCTTGAAAATTTTTCAAATTAAATATACAATTGATTGACACATGGTTCACTCTGTCTGCACATGATATAGAGTCATATCGCCAAGGTTAGTAGCACATTGTGCACTCTGACTACATACTATATGGAATTCTCGTTGATTATTCATAAAAAACTCGATCCATTATTCCTGCTGTATGCATGATTTTGCAAATCTGACAAATGAGGAGTGCTTACGAAATGCTTAATCTAATGCAGCCAATAACTCGATTTTCTCAATTTTGCTATTTGGTCCCCTCTGACTTAAACCGACCATATGTTTGTAGATATAGTCCCACAGTTGTTGATGTTGGAAGAGGTTTCCGAGCGTAAAATTACTCAAGCCATTTTTTTATAATTCACAGTCAATATAAAATTTTTTTATATATTAGTTGCTTGTGAAGATGGCGAAAGATTGTTAAACAAAATTGTGGATATAGAATTTAATTATAATGCTTTGATTGAAGAATGATGCTTTTGTTCTCCCAACAATCGACATTAACTTCCCGGATAATTCCATATGAGCTATCCTGATTTCTCCTGATGTTTATTTTCATTCTTCCTGATTTTTGAAAATTATAGTTGGCAACCCTGGCTGTAGTTAACTGTTTATCTAGCTATATATTTTTATGGCCTCAGTGTGACATAAAAAACGAACCATTTTCAAAAGAATATTGAAAAAAACTAAATCACACTGATGTTATCTTAGCCTTACCTTATACGTGATAAACATTTAAGGTACACCGGGGCATGTTGAAAAAGAGGAAAGTTAAAACGGAAGCCATAACCTTTAGTAGGAATGATGGGTTGACGCGATAAAAATTTATAGTAAACATTAACATTCAACTCACCTCATGACAGGCTTTACCAGAATATTGGAATGTCTTAACGCAATCCACGCTTTTGTTTACTTTTCCTTGTTCCGTGAAATCAAAACGCGCGCTGACTCAATCGGTCCGAAAACACGGATTTTTTTCTAAAATATCGCAAGAATTGCGCGTGAAATAATCAAACAGGGATAATCAATAGTAGTTGTTTTGAAAACTAAACTAAAATATATTTTTCCGTATAGCTCTGAGCATTTTTACTCACACGATGTTTTTTTCAACCCTGGGGTAAGTTGAAAAAGCAGTGAAAATCGATTATTCTTAAACTTTGCTGCAGATGCAGGAAGTTATTTGTCGGTGATTGCTGTATGAATGAATGATGATAAATTCAAAAAAAGAATCATCCATATTTCATTCCTCAGTATGTTACACATAATTTATGAATACACAGACATGAAACAGGTCGAATTTGTTTATTTTTGAAACTAGGGTTCATTCAAATATTACGTAACCCAAATTGTCTACTACTTTAGACCTCTATTTCCCTAAATAACATGTAACAAATGTTGTAACATAAAATGTAACAAAATGTTCAGACTTATTTTGATTTATTTCTAAACAACTTTCCACAATCCATCTTCTCCTCCCTTTCTGATTGCGTTACGTAATATTTAAATATTTGATTGATCCTATAAATCTCATTAGTGTCCGTTTTGAGTGACTCTACTCTAACTTAAGAGAGTCTAAAACAGTATTCTTGATAGTATTTCGTATTTCAATTTCTAATATGTAGTGTCCATTTTGCGTGTATTAGAAACATTCAGTGTGAATCTCAATTTTTTTATCAAAAATCATCTGTCATACCTTGTATATAATGCAAACAGATTTCAATTTTGTGATTTAGTGATTTTTTAAGATAACTTTCAGGTTGAATTTTTGTATGTCAACAATTATTTTTAGCCACAAATTATGAATTCTGATGTGATTTAAAATAAAAAATCTCTTTCATTAATCTCCTTCTAAATGCAGCCATTCTCGAGATATTTCTTAAAACATTTCTAATTTATTATCTATTTTAATATTTTTTTTAAACTTATATATGTATTTTTATTTTTTTTATTTTGTTCATATAAAATAAAAGTCATGAAGAAAATTGAAAAAATGAGTCCAAGATGGTAAAACTATTTTTGACGCACTTTTTGGAACATCGAATTTTTATGAATTTTCGAAACTTCGAATTTTTATATGTTAACAATCATTTAGAGCCACAAATTATGAATCCTGATGTGATTCTAAATGTTCTTCTAAATGCTGTCATTAAAAATGACCGAGGTATTAAAAAATATTCTAATTTGTTGTCTTTTTTATAGCAAATAGGCTCTTTTAATATGTTTGTCGTGTTATACCATCATGTTCATGAAATTTTATGAACATACTTATAATTTTCAACAACTTTTCCAAATACATCATTATGGTAAAATAGTTAAAGAGTTACATTGAAAAACATTATCGCTACGTTTTGTATTAACCCACATGTCGTCAAAAGTTTTTCAACGTAACTCCTAAACATATATTTTTACCACAATGATGTATTTGGAAAAGTTGTTGGAAAGTAAAGGCAAATTCATAAAATTTCACAAACATGACGATGTAACACGACAAACATATTAAAAGAGCCTATTTACTATAAAAAAGACAATAAATTATAAATATTTTTTTGAATATCTCTAGAATGGCTAAATTTAGAAGGTGATTGATAAAGAACTTTTTGCTTGAAATCATATCTGGATTCATAATTTGTGGCTAAAAACGCTTGTTGACATACGAATAATAGGAGTTTGAAAATTCATAAAAATTCGATGTTCCACAAAGTTCGTCAAAAATGGACTCACTTTTTAAATTTTCAACATGACTTCTATTTGATATGAAAAATTTGAAAAAATAAAAAATATGTATTTTAAATGTTGCGAATAAAAGTTTTTTTTTGTAAATAAAAAAGAAGAGTACTAATTTATTTTCTCAGTGTATATTTTTATCCACAGTTTCGGTACGACTCATAGTTTCTGAGATATAAATTATCGAAAATTTTTCTTACTAAAATCGATACGCTCTTTTCAAAAAAATACCCTTGAGTCCTAAAAATCCCAATTGCTGTGGAAAACTCATGTTTCCTCCAACTCAAACGGAATACAAACTTTCATTCGACTCAAAAACACATGTTTTTAAAATCTGCATCTTTATCAATCAGCATTTGATTTGGAATTGCTCTTTATACCAAAAAATATGAAACTGTTGTTTCATGCGCCGCGCAATGCTCTTAAAATTCTGAAATGAATTACATGACGAATCTCATGCCAACACGACTGGCCGTTGGCAGCACCATCTCAGATGGTGCGTTGTGGGTGTAAAGACATGGGTCATTGCTTACTTGAAATGTTCGAAAAATAATTATACTACTTTTTGGAGAAACCCAAATTTTTTCCTTAATTTTTTACAAAATTTTATAATTTAAAAACTACTAATTTATACATAAAAATGTTACGAATCGAATTCGAAATCGAATCGAATTATTTTAATCGTATATTTTCAAAAAAAAAATAAATGTAAAAGTTGTTGTTCGAAAAACTTTTTCCATGTAAATGTGCCCATCGTCCGATGTATGGAAAAACTTATTCCCTGTAAAAGTACCCATCTTCCGATGTATGAACGACTTGTTGGAAATTGTAAGGACTATTGAAATTTATATTTTTGGGAATTTAAAAAAAAACGTTTTTGAGAAAAATGAATTTTAGTTTTTAAAATAACTTTTTTGTCAGCAAATTTTTTTTCCAAAAACATTTTTGGTATTTTTTTGTGAAAATTTGAACGATTTCCTACATTTCGTCTTTTGACAAGAGTTTTGTAGGTATCATAGTTTTTAAGTTATAATTTTTGTAAAAAATTAAGAAAAAAATATTCTTTTTCCAAAAAGTAGTAATTCTTTTTCGAAGCATGCAAAGTTGCTTAAATAACCCATGTCTTAACACCCACAACGTTTCACTACTATCTGAGATGGTGCTGCCAACTTCTAAAACGAGTTGGCATGAAATTCGTCATATACCTAAAAAGACGTAGAAATATTTTCAAATACAATTACAAAAGCAGTACTGGATCTCAAAATCGAAAAAAAATAAACTTTAATATTTCGGAATACAGACAAAAATAATTTTCGTTTTTTTTTAATATTTCTCGATACACCTATTCACCTATTCTATCCAATCCTAAAATCGATCACATATACATCACCGCATTCAAAAATGTTGCCAAAATGTTTTGGTCCCTTATTTGGTACGCTATATAATTTTTAACATGGTGCTGGCGATTTGGTTTGGGAGTACTTTTTGCTTCCTTACCCAGCCAGACCCTTTAGGGCACAAATGTACATGCCTGTTGATATTAGAGAAATAAATGTAAGCAGCAACTAATATTTTACAGTTCATGAATAGTTTCTTTTTAGAATTGAAAGTTATGATACTGCTCTTGATCGAATTAAAAAATCTTATTTCCCAACAATTCCACTGGATTTATCTTTTACACAATGTGAACAAAATTATAGAGCGGAGCACAAACATGACTTTTCTTACTTACTGGCTTTCTTTTAAAATTGTAAATGAAAACAGAAGAGTAATCTAGTAAGAGCAGCTCGATGTAAATTTTCTTCTGCAGGAAACGAGGTTTCATTGTTATCGAGTAATTTTTTGGGGTATTTTTCGTTACATGGGTGTTTTACCATCACTTCTCTTTCAGTTTATCGAATCAGCGGCGAAGTTTTCTCATTTTTACTCCACAAATATTGATGGAAAAAAAATACTTATGAAGTCGGGTAAGACGGATACTCCACCCAAACGAAAGACAAACGTTTTATTTTGAAAACAATTTGATTATCTCATCCTTCTTTTTTAACAGATGCCCATTATCTGCGTTTGGAAGTGCAACCAGATATTATGGACGAATCAGCAAAGCAGTTTTTAAAACGTAATCCGAATTTGTCACTCCGAATGCCGGAAGCTATTTTAGGCATGAAAAAATAAGAAGAGTTACAAGCCCTTCTAGGTGATTCTAGTCTAGCCTTTTGTTCGGTCATTTTTAAGGCCTATTTGAAGACCTTCAAAACTGTTCTAGTGCATAAACTTGAATTTTCAGTTAGTGTCCATCTTTCCCGCCCCATGTGTCCAGCTTTCTTGTCAAGTGTCCGTCTTTTCCGACTCAATCTCATTTTTCCAAAGATCGAAAACTCGAATACGGTTTCTATTAGGCGTAGAAGATTTTAGATGAGATTCGTTGACGTTCATCTGGGAAGTGATGTCCATCAATGTGAGACTCAATTTTTTTTTTTTAAGGAATGTTTCATCAAAGAAACTAGAACTCTATTACAATGAACAGTTGTGACTTATTCTACTTTGATTGATATATCAGCCCATACCTCGTAGCTGTCACTTCGAATGAGTCGCGACATTTCCTAGCTTTCATCGATCATAATTTAAATGACTCGATGTTCAGATTAACATCACATACGAATGAAACCATTGCTATTAGAATGTTGTCCCGCGATAGGTTCTCTCACTGAACTGTTCTCCCCATTTTCCATGTTTTCCGGTTGGCAAGTCGTGTAGATCCGGCCAAAAAAATCAACTTGCTGATAAGAAAAAACGTCCTAACCGAGCCTGGGAGGTATTTCTTCCATGAAGAGTGAACGACACGATAACACTCATCTATTGTGCCGTCTATAATCCCCCCCAGTTAGCCCCACCAGGCGGCACCCTCTCAAACGAATTGATGGGGTATTTGTTTTTTTGTTCACCACGAGGTACCGCCCTTACCATCCCGTACAGCGGTGTTGGAGTTTGCGCCCTGGAACCTGGAGTCGAATGTAATTTACATTCGAAAACGGCGACGCTTGACGCTGATTGCGATCGAACCACGAATGGAGGTATTAAAGATTAATGTGAAAGTTTGCTGATTGAAATATCGTAGACCATTGCTTAAATTATGCACATACACGAATAATCTGGGACAAAAAGGGAGAAACGGAAAATAGCAGAAACTTTAGAATCAATTAACCAGCATTGATGGTTCAATTTGTAAAGTGTTTCACGCGATGTGTACATGAATAATAGCAAGATTTAATTAAAAATCTTTGCGATGTTCAACATTGTATCATCTTGTAACATCTTGCTTTTTTCTCTTTTTATGGTGCTTTGTAATGCCGTGAGAGGCACCTCCTAACACACAGCATCGGTTCATTCATTTGTACCGCATCATTTGGTGCTTCCTGTCGGCCTTCGTATCGTCAGCTGCCAGTGAAATCATGTCAAATGCTCAAGAAAAAAACCTAAACTGTCCATCAGACATCAGTCACTGTTGCCAATCGGTGGTCTAGCGGATGATGCAAGGTCGAAAGCCGAAACCCGAACATCAAAATGCAACAGATATAAAATAGTAAATTACACATCTCGGATTGGAATCGAAAGTCGATGTACGTTCGGTGTTTCCAGGTCAGGCGGGTGCGACTGGAGAGTCGTGTGCATTGTTTTCCTGCCGGTGCCAAATGGGATGACATCACGGTTCTGTCTGTCCCACCACCCGAACACACAGGATCTGGCTAATGTTCTGGGAATACATCCCCCGAAAAAGGGACAGTTCGGCAATCCCACACGTACGACTGAGTCAAGCGAGACCGAGTCTGGGCTAGGAATAGCACGGACACGGAGACGTGGTTCGAAGTGCGGTAGGAGAAAAGAAGGTGAAATCAGATGATAATCGTGGTTATATAATTATTATAATGATGCGTCTACAAATTTGACCTCAACCGAAGTCGGAAGTAATTTGAAGAGAAACTGATCATTATTTTAGCTTTGTTTTGTGCAGTTGTTCTTTTGGTGGAAATTTCAGATGCAAACAAGGATAAGTCGGGTTGGAGAGATTCCAAAAGACATACAGCAGCTATATCTCTTCTCTTGGTTTTTTGTTCTGCAGATGCTTCATCTGAAAATCATCTGAAGAAGATGAACAGCTTTGCGCAGAAACGAAATTTTGCGAATAAATTATTTCGCTACTCTAGATGTTTTCATTGGCAAATTTCTATGTTAATTCGTTTACAGGAAGGACCGATATTATAGACTCTTTAAAACATTCCAATATTAACTATTATTTGCAGTTAATATTTGATGAGTATATACAGTAGAGTGCCATTGGATGTATTGAAAAAAGTGACCTTCGATTTTTCAAACGGGACTTTCTTTAAAATGTTGATTCCCTATGCAAAATTCAGCTCAATCGGACTTCATTCACTAGTTTCACACAGCCGTCAAAGTTTGATTTTTTTTGACGTAGAACTTACGTCTTTTCGTAAGGTTTAAAGCCTCCGTGAATAAAGGAAAAGAAGAAGAACGGTGGGGAATATTTGCCTAGAGTAAAAACAGTGGATTTCGCTGAGACAAACTTTCAGTATCGTTCTAAATACGAAGCAATGAACATCGTTCGTTCTCCCTTGTTTTGCGTCATCACATGTCTTCGTTTCGGATTGAGCTGTGGACGGGACCAAATTACCCACTGTGGATGACTCTGGCATTACAATCATTGCATCATACTGACGCCGTTTGGCGTTTTGAGCTACACAATTGTGTGGGGAAGAGATGTGTGTGTAAATTTAGTTGCTTCAAGCCATCGATATATGGATATTTGTGTGCGTACGTGCGTGCTTCATCACCCGTACGTAAAAATAGTGCATCTTTACTACGCTGAAACCCCATTTGTATCTGCTTCCGTGTACATTGGTCCTGTCACGATGCAACAATCGCCTAAGTTTTTGATGCGTGATGATGTATATAAACAAGGAAGGGAGATAGAGGAGATTGCATTTGCGCTAATCTTGATCATAATGAAGCAATGCTACTCTTTCCGAGGTTGTTGAGATTAACAGAAACAGTTTATTTCGTTTATTCAGTCACCAAAAAGGTAAATGTCGTTCTGTCTGAGATTTTGTATGTGATTTGGTTTTGCTTGCCAGTAGCAAAATTTTTTCCACTAAGGATGACAGCTGCGCTTATCTTGAGCATGAAAAAGTAATGCAACTTTTTTCGAGACCAGTAATATTTACAGAAGCGTTTCTTTTGAGAATAGTGCAAAATGATGAGAAGTGTTTATATTCCTAGTAGGGTTCAAGCTACCAATGTATGGCTCTGTATGCATGCAATAGCGAACGCTTGTATGGCGGTTGGTTTACGTTGTACGAACGATGCCTAAAGGTGCGATTTCACTGAGGTAATACTAAATAACATGTAGTATGACATTTGATACTTGCAAGTATTGTCATGCCAAACATATATTTATGTAGTTATGAGATGTGGAATAATGGTGCTGGTGCAACAAGTATATACTGTAGTCGAGTCTATGTCAATTGCGAAAAAGGCCACCGGAATAGCGTTTGAGGAAAATATTCAATGCATTGACATGAAACAAATTGCGACATACGATCAGCTAGTGTATTGTTCTACGAGAGGAAGAATGAATCATCAATTAATTATCGTCAACTGATTCTACTATAAAAATAAACATTTCGTGGCGATCATACCATTCTGCTAAACGGTTATTTCTAAAATTTCACGGCATTATAAAATAATATCCGAAGTTATGAACAAGCGACTTATATAAAATAACAGCTTAGTTCTACGTCAATAATGCGGTCGTATCTTGGACACAGTCTCCTATAATTTTTTAAACCGAAAATTCTCCCAAGGGAGAAGTACGTGAAATTGGGGGTTTCAAAAAAAAAAGGATATGCCAAAAGTCTTCGAATTGTCTGAAATATCGAGATCTACTGATGAATTTTTTTGACGTAGAATTACGTCTTTCGGGAACATATTGGGGTACAAATTGAAAATCGAAAATCGAGCACATCGTGAAAATTGTCCAATTTGAAACGCTTATTGCTCAGTTATTTCATGATGGATTGATGAAATTTTTGCGTCAATCGATTCCGGCACTCCATAACAATTTTTATATTCAATAAAATATTATATGTCATGACACTAACTATCGAACAATTGAAATATCTCAACCCCTATCCTAACGGAAATATCCACTTCTAATTGGTCGAAATTGACGACACATGTGGCGGTTCCCTAACAAAGACATCTAAACCAAGCTGCCTGGGCATTGCAAATACATGAAAGTAGGGGGAACTTTTGTTCCTACCGAAATGTGTTCCCTAACAGAGACATCAAAACGAAGTTGCCTGGGGGAAATCGACATTGCAATTACATGAAAGTAGGGGGAACTTTTGTTCCCACCGAAATGTGTTCCCTAACAGAGACATCAAAACCAAGGTGCGCGAGGGAAATCAGCATTGCAATATATGCAAGTCGGGGGCATTTTTATATTGCACCCTACTTGCTATATAAAAATTCCCCCGAGTGATATGATTAATTCTAGCAAATAAAATTTAAATTTTGAACTTTATTGTTGGTTGCTCCTTGAAATTTTATATCAATAACCGATCGTGTATTGTGAAAAATTTAGCACACGTGTAAGTGTAAAATTGTTATGATAGCAGTTAAAAATGACTTGATATATGAAACGATTCATTTCAATTTTCATAAATAAAAACCAAGGTGTGTTCCTGCTCGAGAACGGGTTGTTCGATTGAGGCTGTCTGTTTTGTTGTGTTCATTTTCACCCAAGGAAAGTTCATGCTGCGGGAAAAAATTGGAAAAGTGAAAAAATATTCGAAAAAGTGATTTCCCATATACTCTATATATAGTATAAAGTGTTGTTAGTCCAATTAAAATTCTCATTGGGTTGAATAAACACTCAGAAAGTAAAAATTATAAAACAAAATTACCTTTTCCATTTCAAATATATTTTCTCTATATTAAAGTAACATGTTTTTACTGATGAGAATAATTGATAATTGTGTTCGTTATTGGTGATTATCTTATATTATATTAGTGGTTTTTTTTGTTTATTTCATCCATACATAACACACAAGGCATTTAGGGTCACAGAGAACGGTTTTCATCATATCTCATTCCACTTCGGCTTCTTCTATCTGATAGGCACCCCCCAACGACTGTATACCATATTTCTGTCATCACCACTCGGTAAACACTGGTGGAGTGAACAAACAATATCCAACAACCAAACAAAATTGCTCTTTTCAGGGCCACCAAATCATTATCAATGAGTTTAACGATGTAATTCTTCAAACATATCCAAAATCAACAGATAACCTAACGGAATCCTACGTCAACTATGCGGTCGTGCCTCGGACATAACCCTCCTATGACTTTTTGTAAAAAATCGACGCTCTGGTACTTAGTCTCGATTTTTCATACGAGACTTCCTGCAAAATGTTAATTTGCGCGATTAAATACTCTATGGGGCTGTCCACATACCACGTGGACAAAAGAAGTACGATTTAAGACACCTCCCTCCCCCTCCGTGGACAAGCATGGACATTTTATATACCTCTCCCCCTGTTGTCCACGTGGATATTTCTCCATTTCTTGGAAAAAATAATCATAAAAATAATTGAATTGTGCCTAAATTCTAATTTCCATTCTTTATCCTGTTTTTACACTGTAAAAATGTAAACTTAATTAATAGTAGCGGTTTCGTCTCAATTCTTCGATCAGTTTTGGGGAACAACAACCTGTGATGTAATTATATTTACGTTATAGTAAAACATCACATGTGAATCTTATCTCGGATATTTTCTATCATTAACCGACGCAAGCTGGCTGAACTGTTTGAGTTTCTAGAAATATTAGACAATGAAATCAAGTGCTTCGTTAGGCGTCGTGCACAAATTACGTAACGCGAGAAGGGGGTGGAGGGGGTTCGATGTTGCGTTACTTACTGTGTATTAGAGATAGGTAATTGCGTTACGTAGGGGAGAGGGATCCGGATTTTAAGCGTTACGTAATTTGGGCACGGCACCTTATTGGAATTCAATTATTAGAAATCATCGGAGGAAAATTGTTTCTCGAAATAAGACAGCAGGGGTATAAAAATCGATAGGGATATTATCATGCCTTTGAGGATATAACATGTTGTGTTGTGCTATGTAGTTTTCGCGAGTCAAACTCAAATAGATGTATGAAAGTGCGATCAAACTAATAGATGTAAGAAAGTGCCTAAGATCTGATGCCGTTTACTTAGCTGATCCACAAACTCATCAGTACCCGCGTTTCATCTACCAATGGACATTTTCGTTGAACTTCATAAATCTTCATAAATTGCGATTTTTGAGGAAAATCAAAAGAAAGATTTTTAAGACATACATTTATTCGATTCTATGTGCCCGTTTTGTTCCACAATCTTCCGTTAACCTTCACGCAACTTGCAAAATCCATCATCGCAGAACTTTTACTCGTCAAAAACAATGTTCAATGATTCGAAAATTCTTGACCTTAAATATTTTTTTTTACCAGCCTGAACAAATGATAATCAGAAGATGCAATATCTGATGATAGCGGGTCACATCCTAAACTCTAAGAATTTTTGGCGGACTGCCAAAAAAACGTGAAATTTGGCATAACTCTGGAAGAGGACGCCTTGGCTGAATCTGAACATTTATTCTAGACTAGCTGGCCCGACGAACTTTGTCCCGCCCAAGATAGATTTTTTGATTTGAATACTTTCAAACATCCACGTTTTCTTACGAAGTGAACGTTAGTGAGTCCATTCACTGAACTCTTCATTGATTGATTACCCTTTGACCCTTTACAATTTCCTTTTACTTTAAATTGTCTAGTACTTCTACAAAAATTCGTCCTTATAATATAAAATTATTTTCAGACACAATTCTCGTTCAAGATTCTTCAAGCATTTGGAAATAACATGTTTCTCTGTTGCATGGAATACATGTTTGATACAGAGAATATTACAAAATAAAGACAGCTCAAATCGGACCATTCCTTCCTCGGGTTTAGGGCACACCAACACATTTGGCCTTCCATTTTTGTTTATATAGATAGAAGATATAGGAATGCGTTATTCCGTCTGAAAATCCTTTTCCACTTTCGAACAAAAATCAATTTCGTTAGCGCCAACATCAAATGGACTATCAACGCTTAGCTAATTGTAGAACAAATGGGAATTCAATTTTCCGAATTTTCCGATTTTTCTTTCCGCTATATTGATCTACGAGAAGAGACGAATACAACGAAATATAGCTGACTCAAATTGAACCACTCCTTCCTCCGGTTTTGCGCTTACCAACACATTTGGCCTTCCATTTTTATTTATAGAAATAAGATATGGAAATGCGTTATTTCGCCTGAAAATCCATTTCCACTTACGAACAAAGATCAATTTCGATAGCGCAAATATCGAATGGACTAACAACGCTTATTATGATGTAATTTTCGAACATGTGGGAATTCAATTTTTCGAATTTTCCGACCTTCCTTCAGGATTTTCCGAAAATTTTCCAATATTTCTCTCCTACTGTATTGATCTACGGGAAGAGACGAAGACAACAAAACACAGGAGGCTAAAATCGGATTCGGATTCGGATTCGGGTTTTCCGCTTACTAACCGATTTTGCCTTACATTTTTATTTATATAGATTGCCGATTTTGATTTTCCTATTCCACTAGATACTAGATTATATTTATGTCCGCCTGTCACGATTTGCTTCAAACTGGGAGTTTTCGTTCCATTTATAGAACGAGTTGTTGATGCGATCCATTTAATATTTTAGGTCAAAAATTGTAGAACTCATACATTGTAGCGTTTTACGTAATCAAACTTCACGAGGTGCTCATGAACATACTTGTAAGGAACCTGCTAATTGATGTGTCGTAAACCGAAGATTATTGTTGATCAGCGTCACGATTTGATTACCATCAGATGCGCACAAGAACTTGCTAGGCAACCCAATAACTAGAACCATATTAAAGAAAATATTGCAATTTAACGAAGAAGAGCATCGCTGCTAGGGAGACTTTTCGAAAGATACGATCCCCGTGAAAGAATTTGTTGTTCGAGTTCTTAAAAAACATAAACTAAGCGCTTTTTACATTGACAGCGGAGGCTGAATCTAAATATCGAAAACAATATCATGTATTTCTTATATTACTACATTCCAACATGCTTTGGTGGCGTCTGAATCCTGCCGATAATGGCGTCTTAGTTCTGATCGATAATGATAATGCATGATTTTTGAAAATAAATATTACAATATTATAATAAGTATTTTTTACAGAATATTTAATAGTGTCCTCGTGGATGTAATCTATACTCTCTTCCTCCCTTACCATGGACAATCGTGGACATCTTCGTAACCACTGCCCCCCTATGGTTGTCCATGTGGTATGTGGACAGACCCTATGCAAAATATTAGCTCAATCGGACTTCATTTACTAGTGTCGCAGACGTCAAAATGTGAGTTTCCGAGAAATCCCTTGGGTGATTTACGGAATACATGAAATCGAGGTTTCCCAAAAAAAAAATGATGCCAAATGTCTCAGAATCGCATTAAACGTCGAGATTTAATGTTATCTAGAAAATTTGTTTTGTAAAAAATTACTTTTTGGTACTCTGTTTTCTATCTAAAAAGTCGATTTATGACAAAAAAAATTGTTTTAGGTAACAGTAAATCTCGACATTTATGTAATTTTAACACATTTGGAATTAATTTTTTTTAAACCTCCGATTTCATGTAGTCCTTGGGTACATGGGTGATTTTTTGGTTTTCAAAAAACATAAACTTTGACGGCTGTGCGACACTAGTAAATGTAGTCCGTTTGAGCCTATATTTTGCATAGGGTAGTTTTTCGTGGAAATCAGCATTTTTCAGAAAGCCCTGTTTGCAAATTTGAGATGGTTATTTTCATTGGCACTCTAATATACAGTGACCGACATAAATAAAATCGTACCCCATTTCAATTTAATTGTTTAGTTGTTATACATCATTTGAAGGCAAGACCCATCGTGTAAGTGACTTTCTGCACGAATAGCTTTGGCTCCTCGCTAATACTGGTTTGTAAGGAAATATAAACAATGTCGGAAGACCCCTAAAATATCAAACCAGTCATCAACGAGGGACATTCTCAGTATACATTGAGTCTTTAACATTTTTTTCGCACTGATCTTTAATTTTTGTCATTCCTTTTTCCGGTATAATATTAGATTAGGGAGAAAGTAATCCATTATTTTCTCGGTAGCTAGCTGTGATCGATATCTCGCGTAATATCGATCATACAATTTAAAATTTAGGCTCGTTGTAAAGGTGACATTTCACACTAAAAAAATCTTTTGCTGTTTTTTGTTTGTTCCATTCAGTTGTGAGTTAGTGGGTGTGAAGAATGGAAGTTTTTGGTGCAATAAAGTATATATATTTCACGAGAAGAATTGAAAATAATGTATGGTGTGGTTTCATTTATGCTAGTCACTGTGTACTAGAGTGCCAATGAAAAATGACCCTGAAATTTCAATTTCGGAATACGAAACGAAAAGTATGGTTTTTGGTGCCAATAAAAATAGTTATCTCGATTTTTCATTCGGAACTTGCTACGAAATGTTGATTTGCGCAATAATATACCCTATGCAAAATATTAGCTCATTCGGACTTCATTTAATGGTGTCGCAGACGTTAAAACGACGTTAAAATTTAAAAAAAAATTGTAGTTGATAAATGTCTTAAAATTGATGCCAAATGTCTCAAAAAAAATATTTTTTTTCAAAAATCGATTTTTCAGCAAAAAGTAACAGAAAAAAACATTTTCGTTTCGTATTCCGAAAAAAAACCCAGAGTGCCGATTTTTGACAAAATTTTTTTTTCGATATGACACTAAATCTCGACGTTTCATGCAATTTTAAAACATTTAGCATAAAAAAAAATCGAAAACCCGTCATTTTTCGATTTTCAAAAAACTCAAACTTTGACCGCTTTGCGCCACTCTCCCTTGGGTCCGATTGAGCTGATATTTTGCATAGAGTGTTTTTTCGAGGTGGTAAACATTTTTCATGGGGTAACTTTTTGAAACTCAAGATGACCATTTTCATTGGCACCCTACTATATACTCTCGACAAAAAAAAATGTGGGATCAGAGTGCTTTAGGTGATTTTTGAAAGGCTGTAACTTCGTGAAAATTCAACGCATGAAGATGGGATGTACATCATAGCTTAAACTTTCGGAAGTTGTAAATCATTCAATTCGAGGGTACGCAAAGCATTTTGTACTTCTGGCACAACTTGCGATGAAATGCTCCTCTAATTTAATTCAAAACGTATCAAGTATAAATATGAAACGCTCACCGGGATTTAGAGAATACACTCGGCTTAATTTTTTTTGCATACATTAGAATATACTGCAATCTTTGCAGAATAACAGCAGGTTTTGTAAAACACTATTAAAAAATCGTTTCGTAGCTTATTTTCAGAAAACATAACATTGTAAGTCGTTATCCAGTGGTGGCTCATTTTGCCCCCAAACTTCAAAGTAATTTCGAATGCAAATTAATCACTGAAATCAAACGAAATATCTATTTACCTCTTGTAGAATATATGAACAGTCGTTCAAACTGATGAATTTGTTGAAGATCGGATCAGGTCGCATAAAATAAATTTCAAGAGAAATTCCTTAAATACGATACGCGCAAAATTAACAACCGAATGATTACCGAGAAGGCCTTTTTTGTTTTCGATCATTATTATCAACATTCGACAGTTTCATGCATAACACGGTGTCTTGAATAGCTTCATATGTTCTATGAATAGGGTTGTGAATATGTTTCAATTGGTTGTAATTGTATATTATCAATTATTAATTAAATTATTTAAATTTATGCACTGGTTCACTTTACCATTTCTATTCATTATACCTGCATTTCTCCTACTACTTTCGAAATATTTAATACTAGCTGACCCAACGAACTTCGTCCCGCCCAAAATCGATTTTTTGATTTGAATACTTTCAAACATCCACGTTTTCTTACTAAGTGAACGTTAGTGAGTCCAATCACTGAACTCTTCATTGATTGATTACCCTTTGACCCTTTCCAAATTTCCTTTTGCTATAAATTGTCTAGTACTTCTACAAAAATTCGTCCTTATAATATAACATTATTTTCAGACACAATTCTCGTTCATGATTCTTCAAGCATTTGGAAATAACATGTTTCTCCGTTGCATGGAATACATGTTTGATACAGAGCATATTACAAAATAAAGACAGCTCAAATCAGACCATTCCTTCCTCGGGTTTAGGGCACACCAACACATTTGGCCTTCCATTTTTGTTTATATAGATAGAAGATATAGGAATGCGTTATCCCGTCTAAAAATCCTTTTCGACTTTCGAAAAAAAATCAATTTCGTTTGCACCAACATCAAATGGACTAACAACGCTTAGCTAATTGTAGAACATATGGGAATTCAGTTTCCCTAATTGATCTACGGGAAGAGACGAATACAACAAAATAAACAAGGCTGAAATCGGACCATCCCTTCATCGGGTTTTCCGCTTACCAACAGATGTTGCCTTACCTTTTTATTTACATAGATTCAGTTACATCTCGACTAAGAACAAAACGATGCCCTTAGACATAATTTTCCTTTCTATTCGATTGCAGAAGAGAGAACGTATTTTGAATTTCAAATAGTTAAATTATAACCAGTATAAGCGTAGAGCCAGCGTGCTCTCGAGGCCGAGTGGTTAGCGTCACACGTTATCATGCCGGGAGTTCGGGTTCGATTACCGTTCTGGCCGGGAGTCTTTTCGTCACAGAAATTTCTTCCGACTTTCACTGTGGTCACGCGTATTCCAAAATCTTGCCACTCCATAATACATCCAAGACGTGCTTTTCGGCATAGAAATCTCAACAAGTACCGTGAAACTTCGATGTTACATACATTTACTTTCAAAATTGTATGTTGTATCGAATTGTACGTTATATCGAAGCATACAAAAGAATTCAAAAATATAGCTACTTAAATACTAAATTAAATACTTTATTTTGTTGTTGTTTGAGTATGGTTAGTAAAAATGGTGTTGGTGGCCAACTTTTCTCGTCATTTTTCCTTCATACAGTTGATTGAATGTTATAGATAAATAATTAAGAAAAAAGTTCAAAAAACGCCTTGTAACCAAAATCTACTCCATTTAACAAATCCAGTAAAACAAGCGCAGTAAAACATTTTTCGTTGAGAATTAATGACTTCAAGCAAACCAATTCATAGAAATGATAAATGGAAACATAACCTTTCCTGATGATGTTATCAGACCACTTCTCGATCGTAAAGATTATCAAAAATCCGATGATTGTTGAACTTTCCAATTCATATGTGTGACACTTTTTAAAAATTGTTGCAAAAAAATAAAATAAATTTGCTTTCGTCAAAACAATAAATTTAACTGGTACATAATTTATTAAGGTTCTCAAAACTGACTTTCGATTTGCAGTGTCAAACAAAAATATCTCTAAATGGAAAGGTCCTACATGAACGTTATAAGAAACAAATGAAAGCTGGTTGGTAAGGTTAATTGAATTTGCTATTAAGCTGACTAGCAAAAACAATTCACAAAATTCCTGTTAAAACAGAACGAAAACGATATTTTATTTCTTCTCGATATTTTTGCTTAGGTTAGAAATTCGGGCTCCACATTCCCACAGAGAACTCTTCCACATACTTGCCAATAACCCAAGTACGACTGGAAAACTTATTTCCGGTTTATCATCAGTAGGTTTAAGCCATGCCGCTTGATAAATTTGTTAACGTGCCCACGACCAACCATTTTAGAATGAAATTCACTGCAATACCTTTGCGTTCTTTAACACTCCTATACTCGCGCATTGGTCTGTCAGACCGAGAAATCAATAATTCGTTCATTTCTCAGAAAATATCAACACGACGACTTTGCGATTCTCTCTAGCTTCGTTATTCGTCGTTCGTCATCGTTTAGCGTATCACATGTGATGGTACAAAGGGGACGTGTGTCATTTTTTTAACACTTTCGGTCTGACACACCGACGCGAGTATAGGAGTAACTTTTTTGGACAAGGGACTTTTTTCATGTACTAGAATATTATTGAATGAAATGTATTAATTAATTTTTTTTTTTTAATCGTTTATTTTTACAGGCTCAGTTACATAAGTTTAACGGAGCCAAACTCCTATCTGTATAGTTACAAGTATATATAAACATTTCCTATTAATTCTAATGTATATGAAGTAGAGAACCGATTACTCGCGGCTTGCTCGAGTTTAGAAGGGTGACATTTTGTTTCAGGAAAAGGATGGGATATAAGGATATGTTGACAATGTTCACACTCACATTCGCACTCACATTCATCATACTCAATTCTTAAGCCTATCTTATATCTAACATGTATTTACATTTCACCTTATTCTATTGTTAGTAAGAAGGGATTTGATTTCTTGCGAAGGAAAAGGAAAAGGAGAATATAAGGATATAAGGACAATCACACACGAAGATCGATAGCTTTTAGGAAGACATATATTTGGGACATGTATTCAAGGTCTAACCGAGCCAACACATCTCTCACCGGCACATTGGGCTGCCTGCCTCTAGCCCGAAGAGAGTTTTCTAAATTCGATCTGGCAACAAGATACTCCTCGCATGACCAAACAACGTGTTCGATGTCGTGGTAACCTTGGCCACAAGCACAGATATTGCCATCGGCAAGATTAAAACGAAAGAGTAGCGCGTCTAACGAACAGTGATTGGACATGAGTCGAGAGAAGGTGCGAATAAAGTCCCGACTTAAGTCCAGACTTTTGAACCATGGTTTGAGGCTAACCTTAGGGATAATCGAGTGAAGCCACCGACCCAATTCATCTTCGTTCCACTTACGTTGCCAGTTAGCGATGGTATTTTTACGGATTAAAGAATAAAATTCTTCTTCTTCTTCTTCAATGGCACTAACGTTCCTAGAGGAACTTCGCCGTCTCAACGTAGTATTACTTGCGTCATTTTTATTAGTACTTAGTTGAGATTTCTATGCCAAATAACACGCCTTGAATGCATTTTGAGTGGCAAGCTCTAGAATACGCGTGATCACAGTGCAAGTCAGAATAAAATTCATTGAAAGCGATTTGACGCTGATAAATATCGCCTTCAATTGCACCTACCTTTGCCAATGAGTCAGCCCTCTCATTACCCGGAATTGAGCAATGTGAAGGGACCCAGACAAAGGTAATGACATAACAGCGTCTGGTTAAAGCACTCAAAATTTCTCGTATTCTCTCAAGGAAGTACGGCGAGTGCTTTTCCGGCCTCACTGAACGGATAGCTTCGACAGAGCTAAGACTATCCGTTACAATGTAATAGTGTTCAACAGGTCGTGAGGCGATGCTGCCCAGCGCCCAGTGTATTGCTGCCAATTCAGCAATATACACTGAGCAAGGGTTCTGAAGACTGTGGGAGGTGCTAAAAAATTCGTTGAACACTCCAAATCCTGTGGACTCATTCATAGAGGACCCATCAGTAAAGTACATATTATCACAATTGACACGCCCATACTTTGCATTGAAGATCGTAGGAACGATCCCCGATCGATGATAATCTGGAATTCCATGGATTTTCTCCTTCATGAACAGATCAAAATGTACAGAGGAATTGATGTAGTCAGGAAAACAAACACGGTTGGGAGTATACGAAGAAGGATCAACCTGCATGAAGATGAATTCATGATATGAGCTCATGAATCCTGAATGAAAATTTAGCTCGATAAGCTGCTCCGATCACCAATGGGTTCATAACCTTACACCGGATGCGGAACCGAAGAGATAATAAATTGAAGCGATCTTTTAGTGGGAGTACGCCTGCCAAAACCTCGAGACTCATGGTATGCGTTGAGGGCATACATCCCAACGCAATACGGAGATAAAGATACTGAATTCGCTCGAGTTTATTGAGATGTGTTTTGGTAGCTGATTGAAAACAGAAACTGCCATACTCCATCACTGAGAGAATAGTTGTTCGATACAACATTATAAGATCTTCGGGATGGGCTCCCCACCAGGTGCCGGTAATTGTACGGAGAAAGTTTATTCTTTGTTGACATTTTTAACTCAGATACCTAATATGGGTCCCCCAAGTACATTTGGAGTCGAACCAGACCCCAAGATACTTGAATGACATAGCATGAGTGATCGGTTTACCCAAAAGTTGAAGCTTTGGTTTTGCTGGTCTATGCTTCCTAGAAAAAACCACCATCTCTGTTTTCTCCGTGGAGAATTCCACGTGAAATGGGCCACGTGGCCCAGGTTGAAAAATTGTTCAAAGTATCTTGTAAGGGTCCTTGCAGGTCGGATTCGTTTGATCCTACGACAGACACCACTCCGTCATCTGCAAGTTGTCTTAGGCTGCAATTTTGTGTAAGACAATTGTCGATGTCGCTTACATAGAAGTTGTACAAAAGGGGGCTTAAACATGAGCCCTGGGGGAGGCCCATGTAGGAGACCCGATTTACTGTCGAATCCCCGTGAGAAAAATTCAACTGTTTCTCACAAAGCAAGTTATATAACATATTATTCAACAGAGGCGGCAGACCCCGAGAGTGTAATTTGTCTGACAAAACCTCTATTGAAACAGAATCAAAGGCCCCCTTTATGTCCAAGAATACTGAAGCCATTTGTTTTTTTTCGGCGTAAGCCATTTGAATTTCTGAAGAAAGCAACGCAAGACAATCATTCGTCCCCTTGCCCCTGCGGAACCCATATTGTGTATCTGAGAGTAAGCCAATCGTTTCAACCCAACGATCAAGGCGAAGCAAGATCATTTTCTCCAACAATTTCCGTATACAAGACAGCATTGCTATTGGGCGGTACGAATTGAAGTCGGATTCACACTTGTCTCCAATCATCTGGAACAATATTATGCTCCAGAAACCGATTGAATAAATTCAACAAGCGATGTTTCGCCACATCAGGGAGGTTTTTTAACAAGTTGAACTTAATTCTATCCGTTCCTGGAGCCGAATTGTTACAAGAAAGGAGAGCAAGAGAGAATTCTACCATCGAAAACTCGGAATCAAGATCGCACCTATCTTGTGGTATATCTCGAACAATTTTCTGAACGGGAGCGGAATCGGGACAAACCTTCCGTGCAAAATTAAAAATCCATCGATGTGAATATTCTTCGCTTTCATTCGTTGAAGAGCGATTTCTCATGTTTCGAGCCACTTTCCATAATTTTTTCATTGACGTTTCTCGTGACAAACCTCCCACGAAATTTCGCCAATAAGCACGTTTTTTCCCTTTGATCAAGTTTTTAAATTGATTTTCAAGGTCCAAATACGTTTGAAAATTCTCAATGGTTCCACGTTTCCGAAAAGCTTTAAATGCGTTCGATTTATCCTGATAAAGCTTAGAACATTGGCTATCCCACCATGGATTGGGAGGCCTTTGACGAAAAGTGGAGCCTGGGATGGGTTTCGTTTGAGCGCGAACCGCGCTGTCATATATCAAACGAGAAAGGAAGTTATATTCCTCCAATAGAGGCAAACCATCTCTGGAATTGATGGCTAGAGCAATTGCGTCCGCATATTTTTTCCAGTCAAATGTGTCTTCATATGCCATGTTTATAGATTCAGAAGAATTCGAACCAATGGTGATGGAAATTTTGATTGGCAAGTGGTCACTGCCGTTGGGGTCCTGGATTACATTCCAATTGCAATCTAACGATAGTGAATTCGAGCAAAGCGAGAGGTCAAGAGCACTTGGGTTAGCAGGAGGTTTAGGTATACGTGTTGTTGCCCCAGTGTTCAAAACGGTCATATTGAAGCTGTTACAAAGGTCATATATCAACAATGAACGATTGTCGTCGTACTGTTCCCCCCAGGCAGTTCCGTGAGAGTTGAAGTCTCCCAAGATCAATCGTGGCTCAGGAAGGAGTGAGCACATGTCATCAAGTTGTTTGCGGCTAACCGCAGCTCTCGGAGGCCAATACAAGCTGACAATACAGAGGTCTTTGCCTCTGATGTTTGCATGACAAGCAACAGCTTCGATCCCTCCAATAGGTGGAAGGTCAATTCGAAAAAATGAGTGGCACTTATTAATACCCAATAGCACCCCTCCGTATCTGTCATCACGGTCCAAGCGTATGATATTAAAATCGTGGAAAGAGAGATCATCTCGCGAAGAAAGCCAAGTTTCGGACAGAGCAAAAACATCACAATTGAACTTATGAATTAAATATTTGAATGTATCCAATTTAGGGATAAGACTACGACAATTCCACTGTAAAACAGTGATATCTCCGACCTCTCTATTTAAATTAGACATCAAGAGAGATAATCATTGCAAGGAGGGGCCATGTTTGCATCAATTGTTGCAAAATTGTCTTTAATACTGGAAGCATTGAAATGACAATGGTTCTGATGGAGTCGGAAACATTAAAACACTTGAAGATTTGGTCCAAAAGGTCAGACAACTTTATAAATCCCGATTGGGAAGTTGAACTGGACAGAAAAACAGGGACAGTTGGGGTTTTTGATGTCCCCTCGAGTGCTGGGCCATTCGAAGGTGAATTATTCCCACGGAAACCAGGAGGAACCTCATTTTGCTTGTCCGCTGCACTCGATTTATTAGGCATGCTAACAGGGGGTATCACCGGGGGGGCTTGTCCTTGAACTTTGGGAGTGGTCACATTTTTGCGCCGGGGATTCCCTTGGAAAATGAACGGTGTGCCCCCGTTAGCTGTGTCCGCTTCTATTTCGTCAACGGGCAACGTGGCGAAGACATTTTGTGTGTTGATTGGTTGTTGTTGTTGGGCCAGTGGAGAAGCGCCCTTTAAAATATCCGCAAATGTGCGTTTCGAGCGTTCCTTCAAAAAGCGCTTCTGTTTCTCCCAGCGACTCTTGTAAGTTTCACAAACTGAGAGCTCGTGTGGGGATCCCCCGCAATATGGACATTTATGCTCAGTCGCACTGCAGGATTTCCCCTCATGTTGCTCTCCGCAAGTGGCACAGCGCTCCTTGTTGGCACAATAATCTGAAGTGTGACCAACTGACTTGCATTTTTGGCACGAAGAGTCGCACAGGCAATCTCAATTTGCCCACCATGACGTAGTCAGGTAGAGCGGAACCAGCAAAAGTTACTCGAAACGAGTCTGATGGCGTGAATTTAGTTTTTCCCTCTTCTTGGGATACTTTTCCTTGTTGGCGGCTGTCCAAAATTTTAACACCCACCAACGGGAGTCTTTTAAATTTACCAACTCCTTCTTTTATCATTTCGCACGTCAGACCCGTTTCAGTTATCACCCCCGAGATTTCTACGTCATGGGAGGGCACGTAGACGCGATACTCTAGGGAGAATCTCTCGTCGATCACAATTGCATTCGCGTGTTTCCGATCACTCACGACAACACGCAGTTTGTTCGGTCTAACCTTAGAAATTTCGACCACGGAGGAATATAATCTTGCCAGATCTTTCGAAACCTGAATGACATTAATTGACTTTCCTTTTGGAGAGGAAACAACTGAGAGGGAGGACGAGATCGATTGTTGAACGGGAGGGGGATCAGTAGGGCTGGGTGGCAAGTTCGGTAGTAGAGCGGAAGCGGGAGCGGGAGATTGAGGGGGCGAAGAGGAAAAGTTTGCCAATTTTCTTGAGGGGGCTTGTTAAGGTAGATTACCTCTTTCTCTGAAGAGACATCTTCTGAGGGGGGAACGCGTTTAAGCGACTTCCCAGCCCCCGTTGTAGCTAGTGAGGAGGAAACAGTAGTTTCAATCTCCATGTCAACATGATCTTCTGCCATTACGGCAGATATAAAATAATATAATTCTTATTTTTTTTTTGTATTTCTAAACCTAATATATATTATACCTAAATCGCACACCAATGCGAATGAAATGAAACGGTGTCCCAATCGAACCGCGTGGCAATCGCTCGGCACAGATGCAACGGTATATCGCACCACAACAGGATGATGGAATCGTTGACGATGCTAAAGCACACGCAGCGATGATACGGCACACGCACCGCGTCCGCCGTGGAGGACTTCTTCCTCACGCTGGTAGTGATTGCTGCTCTCCTCACTCGCGCAGTAAAGAGAACCCCGTTAGGGCGAAATAACTTCACCAGCCACGAACTGATAACGGTATAATCTCCACTCTATAATAGACGCGAACAAATTTACGACCGATGTCTTCGGACTGCGCGAGCTGAATGAAATTAATGTTAGTGGCGTGGAATATTTATTGAATATAATGCATAAGATCATTACCGGACTATTCTTATTTCATTTCAGTCCATTTTGTAACTGGATTGAACGGTTCCATATATTAACTATTCGTCGATATATTCGTCGTTAGATTCATATGTTCAAAAGCAAAATATAAATGTTTGACTTACGTATAGTTATTCGCTAAATATAATGGTCATACATATACACACTTGTGAAATAATTTCACTTGTGGAAGAATTGTAAACAGTAAACTATAAACTAATCGGTGGCTTATGGTAATTTTTAACAGTTACAGTTTCAGGAATATTTTTTTATAATGAACAATATCAACAAGAAAACAAGAGAAAGTAATGGAAGTTCCTAGAAATCCTTTTATATCATCTTTTTATGCCCTATCTATAAAAAGGCATTAATTCTTAGTTTACCAAGAATACAGAGACAAAGAATATTGGAAATATGCATACTTTATATTCCAAAACCCTTATCATCTGGTGATTATCTAGAAGGTCGTTATACATTCTTCTTTTCCATAAAAGACCCGAAAAACACGCAACAACTGCAAGAAATGTAAAAAATAAATTTGTTTCGAGCATGCAGTTATGCTATGATCTGATTCTACCCAAATGAAACCACAATCGATTAATACGTTTTTATGTTATTTTATAGCTCTTCATACTTCCATGAATTATATTCAGTTGCTTACTTTTAATTAATAACTGTGAAAAATTCGAATTTTGTTATTTGTGTTGGAGTATCAAAAATTACTCTGTTTTGAGGAGGCTGAATTAGATGACTATTGAAACATAATAAAGACGAAGAAAACATATTTTTTGAAGTTTTTTTCATTTAATCATATCCTCTTCTTAAAATAAATGCCAATGAAGCCTGAAAAATACACAATGGCAACATTACAGAGAAGTTCAATTTTCGGTCTGTGACACCGTGTGCGAGTATACGTGTTACGATTTTGCACGCGAGTACAGGAGGGTTAAGAAAACAGATGTTCAGCGTCTACGCGTCCAAGCGTCTAAGCGCCCGAATACTAGGCCTTTTTTGAAACGCTTTCGGTTTGCTGCAAAACAACTGACGAATTAAAAGTTGTCTTTCTTGGCGCGTTTAATATTGCTGACTTTTGAACACTGTCTGATGTTGTATTTCCGCATAATTGACTTAAGGGGGTATTCTAGTCTAGAAATTTGAAAAAACTCGATTTTTTTTCTTCATATTTCTGAAGCTTAGACACTCGAGAATATACCCTAGTGAGGACTTTTCGAAAATCCCATTATTTACCGAGATATAGTCATTTTAGTGATGTTGTATCTAATCTAGTACAGCAATGACTGAGAACTTCAAACGCGCTTTTCTCGAAACTAGTTTTTTCAAACTGGCGTACACGATATCTCAAGTTCTACTGAACCGATTCATTCCTAATTTGTTGCGAACTAGTCGTTATACAACTCTCTATCGCATGTATAAATACAACATTCTTATTTTTCAATGTTACTATTTTAAAAAAATTGAAATCGTCATAAAAAACCTGCTAAAAACGATTTTTATTTTCAAACGGCCGCCATTTTGTCAAAAACATGTTTTTGACTTGTCCGAGGTTCATGCGATAGCGATATCTTTACTGATTCAGAATCTGTTCGATTTTTCTGTTTCAGATAACCAGAAGAGCTGGAATCGTGTACGCCATGGGACAACTTTTTTTTTTCAACCCCCTCACTTTATCAGCTTGTAACTATACCAATTATGAATATATTTTTTTTATTTTTGTTTTATTGTTTAAAAATAGATAAACAAATAATGATATCATGTAGAGTAAAATTATTCTTTGTTTTCTTTTTTCGGAGCATGAAAAAACGTCCGAAATTCGTGTCTCTGTACTAGAATTCCCTCTTCCTTGCATTCCTTGACCCGCATTCTCAAAATTTCCAAAAAAGCGATTCAAAGAACAACTGATCGCATTCTCCTCCCTGAAAAGTTTTCTCGAACTTTCGAAGCCATTTGAATACATTTCATGTTAATATTAAACTTCAATCAATATATCATAAATAATGAAGTGCTACCAACATCTGACAATGTAACAAAATATTGTCGCCGAATTTTGAAATAACAATACGCACCATTATTCATTAATACAAGTGTACGCATATTTTGAAACATGCAAAACATGAAATATTTTTTATAATAATTCCAATGCCCAAAGGCCACTAAATGACCTCTATGAACCTGTAAGATTGGCATGATTATTTAATTATTTGTTCATGAAACTATCGTATCGATTCTGAATTTCTACACATTGAAAATGTGTACGTTATACCGAGGTAAAATGTACGTTATATCGAGGATGCGTAATAACGAGGGTACGTTATATCGAAGTTTACCTGTACTACTAATTAAAATGACGCAAGTAATATCTACGTTGAGAAGGCAAAAGTTCCACTGGGAACGTTAGTGCCATCTAAGAGGAAGATAAGCGTGGAGCCAAAACTAGACCTTTCAGAGAATATGACCGACGATCTGTGAAGTGATTCTTCGACGTATCATTCAAATTCACAGCAGCCGTCATTATTTTCGATAATTACCGACGCGTACCATCGATACCAACTGCCCAATGCCAATAAACTTAACTACACGTCTCATGCCATCTGCTGGGTCAGAACATTCGCACTGAAAACACGAGCAAGCCGTTGTCTGTCCGGTTATAGAAACTATGAAAACAAGTGCTCGCCATTGCATCGCAATTTAGAAAGACTGCGCAAAAACATCCTCTATTTTCAATTGCTGCAATCCACACTCCGAATGGTGATGCCCTTCGCCTGTCAAGCTGCCGAATGAGCAATGCAAAAGCCATCCATCCGCAGCTAACTAAACCAAAGCCCCCCGAATGGGAAACTCTTTGCCAGCCAAATGAAAGGTTCATGCACCGATTTCGAGACAGTGTGTGGAAAAAAAACCGCCGCGAAACGGCAGCCTGCAATCGGCAAATATGTATATACCGTCAACTATTTCGGAACGACATTCATTAAAGGGAATCGAACAACAAACAAACAATGCAGCATCCCAATGAAATAGTCCACTCCAGTGCAAGGGTTTGACAGACGAAGAGGCGGTCAAACGAATTCACCGAGCGGCGAGCGAAAGAGTACAAGTGGATGCAAAGCATCCCTGCTCGCCAACTCCCTCACGCTCCAAACAATCGGGACCGCAAGTCTCGCTTGAGCTGTGTTTTTTTTGTTGTTGCTCATGAACGAACAGAGATCTATAACGGTCCCATTGCAGTACGTTGCAAGGGAATTGCAGAAGCATTCAGCATCCAAATAGCAACAAAAATCAGCAAAACCACGGAAAAAAATGTGCAACCATCACGTAAAGCATTCGCGCCGAGATGTGCAACGTCAGTCTTCCATCAATCGCTCTGCCCTCTGTCTGGTCCGTGTCCCATCCGCTTAACCGCAAGCTGGATGCAGTAGGGTGGCTGCATATGCGATGTTTCACTTTTCGACACGACTAATGGATTCTGCATTTAATCGATTGGCTCATCTTTCGTTGGAATACGTTGTTCTCTGGAGACGAATTTCGCGCCAACTCGACCAGATGTTGACATGACCCTCTCAGAACTTAATGAAACTTTCTGGGCGTGAAAACCTTACCCAATTAAGCAACTTGGCATACTTAGTTTTCCGAAAATTTATCTAGACCATTTTTTTATATTTTTTTTTACTCGAAAATGGTAAGTCCTACAAAAAAGTGAAAAAGTGAAGAGGTTTTGGAAAATAATTAAATTTCCAGTAAACAATACTGAAAAAAATATGTTTTGAAATTCTACACTGAAAAAATCGATTTTAAAAACTAAAAGTGGATTTTCTCATCGATTGTGCATAGTTCAGACAAAAAAGTTTTTCTAACAAAAACTTTTTCAATATTTTATCGAAATTAAGTTTATTTCTCTTTTTCAGTGCAGAAAGACAACCAAAAAAATAAATAATAATAAAAATGTCGAATGAATGTTTTAGAGGTATTTATTCCAAATCAAATGTATAAAAACATATGACATTTTTTGACATTCAATTCATTTTTATTCATCTGATCTTATACTATGTACATGTTGAAGCAATGGGATAAAGCAATGAAATTTTTGGTATAGGGAAACTTTTTTGAAATTTTAAGCCCGATTTTTTACCATACATTCATTGGTACTCTAGTGGTCATACACTGTTTGGCCGAAGCCAAATATTTGACTCCTTTTGACAGATAAAATTTGACCACCGTGCACTGATCAAATATATTCGACAAAAAACACGACATGCAAATGTTCAGTTATTGGATGTCTAAAATATTTCTTCGGTCTGTTCGTCAAACCTGTCGTTACCTTGTTAGATTACCTTAAAATTTCCAGTCAAATTTTTCCCATGCTCGATGTTTGACATTGTTTGTCATTGTTGATAATTGAATAATTGCAAACAAAATAGTGTTTGTATAAATTTCAAACCAAGCTTTATCTGTCAAATATATGACCTCCAGACACACAGAGTACGGCTACCTTAAGCCCGATAACATGACTAAGTGTCTGCTTTTATTGATAAAGTTTTGACACTTTTTAATATAAGCATAGTATAACCAGAAACATTCATCTGCCCCGGGTTTCTTAATACCAAAGATGGACTAGGCTCTGCGTAAAGCACGTATCTGAACATTCATGCTTTTTAGTTCAGACCTAGAAGTTGTTGCACAATTCCAAATGGATGAACGATGCCTGAACCGAACTTTACCCAAGAACATCGGCGACTTCGATAACTGGGATAGCTCTTCCTAGCCACTGATGTGAATGATGCGTATATCTTGAGATAATCCATATAAAACCATTTTACATTGTTCCAGTGACAGTGAAAGATGAATAATATACCATAAGCTAAAACGTGATTTCACTGATAGGTGGGACCACGGCAGTGGAACTTCATACAAATCACTCGTCGAAAAGTGTCTCCTTTTTCACCGCTTGTTTACATCGACGAATATATTTTTTTCCACTATGTTTCGTGGGAGAGTGTATGACTACTGACAGATTTCTACTACGAGGTGTTTAATGAAGGATGAAAGGTGGGAATGTTTATGTTTATATATGATTTATCATACGATTTAATTGAATACATAATAGTTGTCAACAAAACTGGAGTTAAGCACATTTTTAAATTTGAACAAATATTGATAAGAGATTCCCTGCATTTCTTAATGTTTATTGCGTGATTTGGTAACGGTAATTAAATTTTTTACTTCATGTTATTTGATTACTTGAAACATGTAGTACTGAACTTTATTTAATCATTTCTATATAATTTTTGCAATATTTCCACTAAAGCACAATAAACAATCAGGAATGAAGTATCCGAGTGCAACTCTTTCGTATCATATGTAAGAACTTTAATTGCCCTAGAATCATATTTCAGATAGCCGTACGAGATAGCTGCGGCTTGATAATCCAAACAACCGGAGTTCAAATCCCATCGGAGCAATTTTATAACCGTCGCCGTCGCTATAATTGGAGGCGATATACATACAACCAAGACACATTTGTATGATATATGATGCAGATAACTAGCATATACACACAAAAGTGGAGGCGATATACGTATATGCCATATTTTGTACGCATATAAAGCCGTATATAACGATATGCGATGCTTTTTGTACTGATATGCGATTTGATACGACAACGTTACCACTCAATCCATCGATGACATGGAAAATCGTGTTTTTGCATTTTATGCGATTTTAGATATATATGATCTATATTTTGATTCATATTTTATGCGATTGTGATTTGATACGAAATTATATGTAACTTATCATGTGCAAAGTTATACGATTTAATGTTTGCTGGGCACTCATATCAAACATTTATATCCCTAAAAGTCAATTGATTAATTCCTATTTGTACAAACATAAATGTTTATAAAGGTTCTATATACATATAAAAATGGTGATTCCCCGGGCCGAACATTTTACTTAAATATTTTCTGCCTTTTTTTATGGCAGTGATGAATCGTATATTCGTATGACAACAGACTTAAGGTGGCCGTACACTGTTTGCCCGGAGGTCAAATATTTGATATTTTTTGACAGATAAGGTTTGATTTGATATTTGTACAAACACTATTTTGTTTGCCACTCTTCAATTTTAAACAGTAGTAAACAATATCAAACACCGAACATGGAAAAAAATCAACTGAAATATCCAAGGTAACCTAACCATGTACCGACAGGTTCGAAGAACAGACTGAAAAAATATTTTAGGCATCCAATAATTGAATATTTGCTTGTCGTGTTTTGTGTAGAATATATTTGATCAGTACACGTTGACCAAATTTTATCTGTCAAAAAGAGTCAAATATGTGGCTTCGGTCAAACAGTGTATGAGCACCCTTATTATGTAATTAGGTATTGCCTAATTATCTTGCATGTACAGTAAGTCACCTCTAATTTGGCATTTAGTTAATGGGACACAAATAATTGGACATATTCATCTCTAATTGGATATTTTGTAAACATCGAGTCTGGTACCCAAAGTATGGCCCCAGATTGAAAGTCGCCACCAGACGTCGACATTGTACCACTATCATCGTGAATGTCCAATTACAGGCAAATAACCTCTAATGCGACACTGAGTAGTGCCTCGGTATGTCGAGGATTAGAGGTAACTTACTGTATATGCTATTTGGGCGCATCATATACCAGCCAAAATATCAGATATTCGATGCTCGATAAAAGATAGTTATACGATTTAATGTTTGCTGGGTTGGCATACTTGGCAGCTTGGTTTGTCAAGTTCATAATCTCATGTTTACAGTTTTGAGTTAAATGCAATTGAATGACTAAGTTGAACTAATTTATTTTTGTCACCATGTTTATCAGAACTCAAAAGGCCGGCAAACAGATAATCTTTCGTTCTTAAAAGTTAAAAATAAAAAAAGCAACTTTAACTTTCACTTTTCTTAAAACCGGAAATATTCTGACTTAAAAATAATTTTTAACGTAATATTCCAAACATACATGTATTTACGATAATCTATAATAATTATCATAATTATCGAGAACGTTTTCCACCATTCGTTTTTGTGTTGTCTGTAGTAAATCGTATATACGCATGACAATAGTCGTACTAGATGCATGTAGGAGTCGTATATTCATCCATCCAATCGTCGTGAATACTGTTGCAAGTGGAAAATAAATGTGTGTTTGTTTCTTATGATGCGAACATAAATAACAACATAATACAGTAATTTAAATTTAATACGACATGCCGAGGCACCACTCAGTGTCGCTTTGGAGGCGATTTTGGCCCTTAATTGAACATTGGCGATGTGAGTGGTACAGTGTCGACGTCTGGTGGCAACTTTAATGTGGCGCCATAATTTGGGCCCCGAACTCGATGTTTACAAAAATGTCCAATTAAACGTGTCACATTACAGGTCTGTCCAATAATCTAAACGTCACATTAAATGTAACTTACTGTATATAAACAATATTTATTCCCAGCTGTTTTGAGGCATCTCGTACAAATTGACAATATCATTCAGTTGTCAGTGCAAGTCGGTTCAATTTTTAGAGTGTAAAAAAAGTTCACTGTTTACATAAAAGCAATCTCGAATCGGTCCCACTTTCTCGCTTGAAGTTACAATCCCCTGGTGGGACTCTGATCGCAGCCGCAGAAATCCGGATGTAAACAAAGTGATGTTTGGTTGCGTTAAGTAGTTCAGAACGACTAGAAACTACGTTTAGTAGATGCTTATCGATTGTTTAGCTGTTGTTGCGTGAAAACAAAACAAAATACTTAGGGCCTGATTCTCGAATACACTTCACGGTGGAAACGAAATAAACGGCACGCCATTGAACTACGTTTTACGAGTTAGTGAAGTGTCGAAGATAATGATGAGTTTTCAGGCAGAATGAGCACTTTCCAAATAAAAAATCATTAATGAAAATTAACTTCTTCGTATCAAACTGGTGTGAGTGAGTGGAAAACTTTGTTTTCTTCATGTGGTATAATAATCTCATACAAAAATTTCATCTGAAGATAATTTGATTTTATAATGATAAGTTTAGTGGGAAACAAATCTCGTATCCAGATGTCGACACCGTACCGTTGTCATCGCGAATACATTTCATTCCGTTTCCACCGTGAAGCGTATTCGTAGTGTATTCGAGAATCAGGCCCTTATGGTTATTTTTCTCCACTTGATCCACCTAACCCGAATTTCTACTTGCCCCAGTGTATCTTATAGCGATAAGATTTTGGCAAGTGAGCAGTCCAAAGTGAACATTTCTCAATTGTCTCACGAAAAATAGTGAAATTCGCTATGTAATGTGATACTAGAGAACAAGTTGACAAACGACGAAGCTGTAAAAAACACTGTACAGAATTTATCGAATGTAAATTAACGGCTGTTTTATACAGGGTCTATCAGATTAAACGCTCACGCAAAAAAAAATCGAATAGCTCCTCATAATTTTTTTTTGCTCCGTCGATGGTAAAACTGCATTCCCCACTTCGGGACGATAATATTCGGCTACTCTTTCAGTCTGATCGGATGGTTTTTTGTGTCAAGATGTACAATTTTCAAGATCGTATATTTTTAGTGAAATCGTATTACTCGAGCAACCGAAGCCTTAATAAAACTTTGTCCTCTTATGGTAAGATTCTCAACATTTCTCGTCGTCGATTACTTCCTCTGGGGGCACGTGAAGGATCGTTGCTATGTTAATAAGCCACAATATTTGGAGGAACTTAGAGAAGAAATAACTCGGATTTTCAACAGCATCGAAGTCGTAATATTAGAGTTGTGCATGAAGAACTTTATTCACCGTTTAAAACGCGTTAACGAAAAAATGGGTGGTCACATCATTTCATTTCAGTACAATTTTAACCATGGAACAATACACACCTAAACAACGCGCTGAAATTGTTCAGCTGTACATTCAAAATAACTTCTCAATTGTGTTAACTAAACATGCGTGGAAAAATAAAAATAAAGTTAAAACATCGCCTGGAGACAACACTATACGTCGATTATATGCCACATTTATATCGTCTGGTAGTGTTAGTAATGCCAGTCATCTGTCCAGACAATGACCAAGACGTTTCGACGAGAATATTGATGCCGTTCGAGCCAGTGTTGCAGAGACTCCATCGACATCAGGTCGCCATCGTTCGCAAGAGTTAGGCATCGCTCGAACCACTCTCCGACGCATAATTTGGTCGTGAAAATGAATTGGACAATTACTGGTTCCAACAGGACGGCGCTACATGCCATACAGCGGCTGCCACGACCAAATTATTGTGCGAAATGTTCCCCGGAAGATTAATATCGAAAAACGGCGATTATGACTGGCCACCGAGATCACCTGATTTGACGCCTCCTGACTTTTTTTTATGGGGATATTTAAAATCCAAGGTATACACTGGTAAACCAAGGACCCTGGCTGCACTGAAAGACAATATCCGACAAGAAATTGCTGCCATATCGGCCGAAACATTGGGCAAAGTGATGGAAAATGCCGAAAAAAGGGCACATTTTGCGGTCAAGGCCAGAGGCGGTCATTTACGAGATATCATAATCAAAAAGTAGTTAGAACAAATCTCCTTGGACCAAAATAAATGAATTTCAAAAAAAAAAATTAAATTCCACTTCTTTACTTTGCTATTGCAAAAACAAATCCTTCCACTTTAAATGGCCCACCCTGTATATCTACGGTTGGCTTTGGCTTTCCCTGGGTACGATTCGTCTCAAGCGACAAATCCACCACCGAGTAATAATTTTTAGTATCCAATCCGATTAATAGTCTCGGACAGTCCATGTTTATCGCACATTTTCAATGTTTACATTAACATTTTACTTGCATATTCAGCTATTTCGTTGACTTGCAAACCTTTATTCTCACCAACTGGAAGCAATAGGAATGGAACTGTCTCAACTATCTCAAAATTTGGCTTTGTTACTCTCTTGGACCAGGACCATTTGTCAGGCATGACTCCCTGACATCCTGGCATTGTGATTATTCAATTGAACCGTCCATATCAAAGTTAATCTACCTCATCACTAACGTTTCTTGAGAACTTTGCAATCCCAGCGTAGACTATTACTTGCGTCATTTTTATTAGTACTTGGTTGAAATTTCTTTTGCCAAATAAAATGCCTTGAATGTATTCTATGTGGCATGTTTTAGAATACGCGTGGCCACAGCGCAAATCGGAAGAAATTTCATCGTTAACCAGGAGGACCAGTTCTGTTCAATTCAGTTCGTTGGAATCCATGTACTCACTGAGGTGAAACGATCAAGATTTGGTCAACTTTAATTTGACGTGTGTATTTTAAGTAGGTTTACCATCTGTCCTGATTTAGCAGGACATGTCCTGATTTTCAGATCTATTTGGGGCGCTTTGATTTATTTTTCACAATCTAGCCTTTGTCCTGATTTTCATGAGAAATTCTATTTTGTTACAGAATCAGATTTATTTTCAGTGTACTATGTTTTTGAATAAAACCTTTTTATTGAAGACCAAAGTTTTGTGAGCATATAAAGAGTAGGAGTTGAATCTTCCACGAGATCATTCAACTATTTTCATTATGTTTTTGTGACTGAATATAATGATATCCTTTTACATACATTATTCATACCTGCATGATGGAGACTTACACGATATGATTGAACAACAACCATTCTAATAAAATCTCATTCAACGTGTATCCTTTAAAATCAGGCATTCGTCGAAAATTTAGCGAGTTTAGCAATCTTCAAAAACAATTTTCTCTTGTTTGATTCTGTCAACTGATAAGTGCTTTCTGTCAGTAAATGTAGGAATATTCATAATGCACATCAACTTAGTTAGTTAGCCATGATAAAACATGTAAGAAAGGATAACGAAATCAGACCGCGGGAACCAAACCAATCATGTTGTTTGATGCGCAAGCAGAGAGTAAAATCTAAAAGAAAACAATTTCTTTGTTCATTAAATTGTTCACTAACATTACTATCTTCACTGTTTGTGTTCGAAGCAAAAAATACTGTATAAATTTCTCGTCTAATAGTATATAGTACAACATATATCGCAATAACGATTTTGCGTAATATTTATTTGAAATCCCTTAATTTTGGTTACATGCGTCGTTTTAAATCTCATAGAGTGACCCCTCTATATAGAAATCAAAGACGTAGTTCTACGTCAAAACGAAGCTAATGACGCCAAATCGCAACGATAAGCAAAACAGAACTACCAAAACCATTTTCCAGGAAGCTATACAGGACTCTACTGACGAAGTTCGGTTACTTGGTGAAGGTTGATTTCAATGTGGCTTGAAAGGTAACATCTTCATTGCTACTGGGCCCATAGACCAGGAAATTTACGTGAATGAGTACACCCAAACTAGAGTTGGCAGAAAACATATCATCTTTGGCCATTTGGTGTGCTGGAGAGTGAAATGCGCAAATAATGAGCTTATTCAAAAGCTTAAAAATTGTTTGTATGTATGCGGCCAGACATCTCTTTCTATTTTCTTTTCTCATTTCATTTGGGATTGTGCCAAAATAAAATCCATACGACGTCAATGAGGATCAAACCAAGGCCGGCTGGAATGCAAAGCTGTTTTACCCGACCACGCTATCCACATGACTAATAATGCTTCAGCAGTTGTTCAGCAAATACGTGATAATATCGTACCTAATAATAAAATGTTGTTGGGAAGTTGGGAAGTGTTTTCTAAGAGTAAAAAAGGAGCACATGAAGGAGGACAATATCTATCTTGGTCTGGGCCGTGTATGTGGCAAAGTATGCGAAAAGCTTATTTGTCTCTTGTTTCGCTCCCTCGTATTAATTTTATATTGCTGTACCATGTATATTATACAAATGCTTACCTGTATTTGTGAGTCATGACATTTTCTGTTATGTTATGTCTCATTTAATGTCATAAATCGGGATGACAAAACATGAGCTAAAAATCAATTTTGGGTGTATCTAAAAAAAACGTCTGCTGCAACGCCGCCAACAAAATGCAGGTGACGCCCGAGGACAAGAACCTATCCAACACGTCTGAGAATCGCCAATCAAGGAATTTCGGACCAGAGTCGAGCGCAACCTGATTAACACTGAAAAATATTTTTGGAAGCCGTTTAAGACAAACTGCCGCTGTGGTAAAAAAAAAGTGGATGAGGTCGCTATACAGAAACTGAGGAATGAATTTAATCGAAAGACCCGACGATTCGGATTCGGTCAACCAGAAGCTTATAAGATTCGTTCGAGTTTTCTAATAATAGAATTTCACAAAGAATTTTTTTAATGGAAAATATGAGCATTCTAGTTTGGCCATATTTTGACCGTAACACCCTTTATCATCGCTAATTTGATACCATTTCTTTGATATTTTTAATAAAGAAGCGCACTTTACCCAGAACCACCCTATTGAAATTCGTGAACCGCGGTTCGTGTTGCGCTTTTTCCACGGGTTAAGCGGTATCGAGGGCTGTGGGAGAGCCTCATAGCCCCAAAGCGCAGTCCAAATGAAATGCAAGCTTTGTTCTCTTTCACTTCACATAGCGCTAAATCTTGCCTCGAATCAACGGATCTCGGCTTTTGGACGTCAAATTGCATTCGCATATGTCCTAGACCAAACGAGCCTTCGTGCACCCCTTTGTTTCGGAACTTTTTTTCTTTTTTTTTTGCAGTTTTGTCCGTTTTGTCTCACTGGTGATAGATTCATGCTTGCATTGCTAGCCATAGAAACGTGTACTTTGCGCTTTTGGATGCATCACAGACTAACGCTTTTTTGAGGGTGCTGGAGTATTATGAATATTTGCCATCGTTCGCCACAATTGGACCAGGGCCATTGAATGGATACCGCGGCTTCAATAGTGATGACGACGCTGCAGTGCACACTGTCATAGTTTTTTCTAAATTTGTGTGATATAAGTGAATTAATAAAAAAAATGAAATCATGTATTTCGTTTTTTTTATCATCATGCATTTAATAACAACAGATGCATCACTTTAAATATTATACCAAAAATCGTATTCAAAGTTTTTAAGTATCATGAATACTTTCCAGAATATGTCGTAGTTGTAGTATCATATTAGATAAACAAAATCTGCAAATATAAAAAAAAAAGTAAAAAACAAAATACATAATAATTAAAACATATTAGTTCTTTTAAAATTTGAAAATCATTCAAACTCATCGACACAACACAAGATGACATCAACATACCTTTTCGGAAAGCTTTTGTCCCCTCTTAGAAACTAATTATTACTCATTAATCCACTAACTAACTCAAAATATTAACGGATTCCATCTAATCACCCGCAGTGCGCCCATTCAGTTCTTCAAATTCATTGAAAGCTTATTCAACCACCGCTGAAAATAGCATGCAATTGCATCTGGTGAATTAATTTCGTGCATCCTTTTTACCATCGCGAGGATGCTGAGCATTCCCGTTGTGAACATCGTTTCTCCACTTCGCTATGGTGATCCAAGTGACGACAAATTGTGACGATGGCGGTGTTTTTTATGGTGCACTATCGATTGGATGTACACAATGTTGGAGAATGCACACATTCTTCAACTGATGAAAGGGTTCCGCGACTATCGAGGTATAGCCTATCTTTCAAATGGGTGGGTTCTTTTGTAAGATGAACGGATACGCTAATGTTGATATCATTCGACTGTTTACGAGGTGATGATATGACGGAGCATTAGGTTGCACTCCCAACACTTCCGCTAATGATATAATAAAATTATGTATTTGCATCAAAATGAATATTGAGATTCAATGGTTGGATGCATTTTTTCTTACTTTGCATAATTGAATTCATCTGCTATCTTTTGTGTTTTTTACATTTTTTTATATCTTTATATGAAAGAAGTGATGCATGAAAATTCAGGTGGTAAAAGATAACCTTATTTTGAAATGGTCTAAATGGTCACAGCTAGAGCTAAATACAATGGAGACCTTAACGGCTCTCATTGCAAACGAGGTGTGCAGGTTGTTGGACATCGTTAGGAAAAGTATCTCGATTAGAATATATATTTTTTATCAAAAAGGTTCGGGCATTCAACAGGTAGCTACCTAATGACTTGTTATCGATAATCTTTAATTACGTTCTTGAAATTTTGAAGAGTAGCTTTTCAATTTTCAAATGCACGCTCGTCTGAAAAATCAACGAAGAAGCGGACAACTCAGAGAAGTTTTTACAGTGTTTTTTGAAAGACATTAATTTCATGACAATCTTTGGATGGGCTTCAAGATTACAGCATCGTTAAGATTCCGGAATGCAGTTTTTTTTCTTCTTTTTTTTTAAAAATGATGATAGTCCTACCTCATTCCCCTGCAAAGGTTTGAGCGAGACGAGTTTTCTTATTGATAATAATTATATTACGGTATTAATTTTTTTTATCAACTAACCAGTGAGCAAATTGAATTGAACAAGAAAACGGACAGGTTATCTCGCAGACATAGATTACTAAACGAAAGAACAATTTAAGCCATTATCTAAACGTATTTATTCCATGGCATATCGAGAGAATTTGCAACCCGGGAAGACCCTAGACCGATCGGGAATTGAACCCAATACCTATGTCAGTATTAGCCAAGAATTTACAAGGGAATTCCCGCTTTATCAGATCCCCGGCCACTGTACTATCGTTTCCGAGTTCGAGCAGCTGAGCATACCCAAGCCTTATTCTAGCCGATACTTCAGGCCCATTAGTTATCCCAAGACATGTCAAGAAAGTTTCCAACCCGAAAAAATCCTTGACCGATCAGGAATTCAACCCAACACCTATGTCAGCATTAGCTTTGAATTCACACTTTACTAGATACCCGACAACGACCTATTAGGCGATCATTTCAAGACAGGACAGTTGAGCAAACCTAAGCCTAATTCCAGCCGAAATTTTCGGATGAACCATTTTACGATTACTAAACTGAAAGCGGACTTTTGGTCTTTGATCATTAACATCGCATGAACCAGAAATCGTGTGTCGAGTCGACGAATAAAAACGAAACCTTCTATAAATTCCGAGAATCCTGTGAACCTGTAGTTTTTTCTTACTAGCACAATATGATAACAACGAATTCCACGGGATGTTTTTGTGCAGTTCGGTCAATAGATTCGTTATGTAGGTTAAAAATAGTGATGGGAGATTCAAAAAATTCCTGCTGTTCTTACGCAAACAAATGTTATGTGTTTCTTGACTACAATTCGAATGAAACTCAGTTCCAGTGCATTTTGGATCGTTTATAAAGCGGCCTTAGACGTTCAATATTATTGATCAATAATATTGAATATTTTGGTTTGCGCCACAAACGCCATAAATGCTTAAAGCTCGCAAAATGATACGAAATGACTTTCGTTTAATGATTCTGCTAGTTCATGTTGCATTCGTCCTCATGAAGAAGGGTCTCCAATTCTATTTTTTCTTTTTTTCGGGATGCTTCTTATTTTCGATATCAAAAGTACTGAAGTGGTGAAACCGTTCAAGAGACGATCTTTCGCTGATAGTGGACTCACCATAAGTAGCAACGAATAATTGAAGCGCTTCAGCCGCAGATTGTTTCGAATTAAACGCAAAAAGTAAAATATTTCGGCAAATAACGGCAAATTTCTGGAATGTCTCTATTTTTCCGTACAAAATACAACTGACACATATTGAAGTTCTCCATTATATTTATTGTGAGCAATCTTCTTGACTAAAAATTATCACTGGGAAGTTACCAGTTAAAAACGGCAGCAAACATTGAAATATTTCACTCTTCAGTTTTTCAATCTCTCAATCTTTAGATGTGTTAATGTCTCTTATTTGTAATTCTATTATTAAGTTAATTTCCTCACTAACAATTTGACACATTTCTTCGCGTATCCAATCCTACTTTAACACTTTCATAACTTTACTTTATAGTTTTTGTATCACAAAATGTTACAACTTTACCATTGTCTAATTTCTAAATTAATTAATTACTAAATACATTACTTATTTACTAAATCTCTAAATTTTAAATTATCTACTCAATTTCCCAGTCGAATTTTAGAATTTCGATGAAACTTTTATTTCAAATTAAAGTTTGGTTTATGCCATTATGTGTGAAATACAACATCATTCAAATGTCCACCTAGGGCTTCCTCGCACACCTTGATCCGGAACAGGTAATTTTCGATGACTTTTCGGCACATATGGGGCGGTATCTCGGTCATAACTTCACGAATGTTGTCTTTCAAATGTTCAAGAGTTTGCGGAGAGTTGGCAAAGACACGGTTTTTCGCATAACCCCACAAAAAAAAAGTCTAGCGGGTTCAAATCGCATGATCTGGACGGCCAATTGGCATCAACAAAAAGGCGAAATTATGCGTCCCTCAAATTTCGTTCGCAATATGGCCATGTTCGGTCGTGTTGTGTGGCACGTGGCGCCGTCCTGCTGAAACCACATGTCATCCGTATCCATGTCTTCAATTTGTGGCAAAAAAAATCGGTTAACATGCGGCCATAGCGCTCACCATTCACAGTTACCGTCTTGCCGTCCTCATTTTCAAAGAAATACGGCCCGATGATTCCACCAGACCATAATGCGCACCAAACGGTGACATTTGGCGGATGCAATGGCCTCTCAACAATCACGTGTGGATTTTCTGAGCACCATATACGGAAACTTTGGGTGTTCACATAGCCACCGAGCTCGAAATGTGCCTCATCGCTAAAGAAAATTTGATGCGAAAATTCAGCATTTTGCTGCTGTTGTTCGTTCACCCAATCGACGTATTCCATGGTCACCACGCTCTAATTTTTGTACCAGTTGGACTTTATATGGATGTAGGTACAAGTCCAAATGCAAAATTCGCCACAATGATGTGTTTGACAAGCCCAATTGCTGAGCACGCCGTGGAATCGAAACATTTGGATCATCCTCCACACTGGCAGCAACAGCAGCAATATTTTCGGCCGAACGCACATTACGACGATGCACAGGTTTCACAATATCCGCTACGGATCCAGTTTTTTCGAATTTACACACTACATTAGCGATTGTGTGCTCTGTGGGCCGTCCATGACGACCAAAATCCGTCCGTAATGCTCGAATAACATTTGCCGGTTTTTCATCATTTTTATAATATAATTTAATAAAATTAACACGTTGTGCGAAGCTAAAACGATCCATATTGTGAAATGACAGACATTCAACTAACAATATGACGCTTTGGTTGACAGCTACGTCAAACGGTTGTCAGCGCAGGGCTGTATACTTTCGGAAGCCCGAATTGGAAAACCCTGTATATGTGTAATTTGGATTTGTTCAAATTCGCCTGTTGGTATCAGTTTTCGACGATGTTGTACTTCCAAACCATCGAAATGCATAAAACAATCTGAGCTGAAGTAAAGCAAGCTAATTTACATGTTTTTGTATTGCTGTTTAGGTCCTGTCCGAAGAATCCAAGCCATTTCTTCCGGATGGTCACATCCCTCGGGAATCGATGAAATGATAATTTGTGGGATATGTTTTACAAAAATTCGAGTTGGACTCGAGCCCGGGTATCAATGATCGAACGCTCACGTATCCGCGAGCCACACATCGAGCCATAGAGTTGTCTGAAAATGGAAATATTTTATATATATTCCTTCGCAGTCGAGCCGCCGTAAAAATACCAGTTTCAAAAAGCAGCACAGAAACAACACATCCTGGATACTAGTTCCGTTATTCTGACTTTAATGGTTCACTAACTCGTCTGTCTCACGTATTATTGACGTATTTTCAGAAAAAAGTAGCAGAACACGTAATATTCGCAACAAAAAAAAAACACTTGATATGAATTGCTTTGCGATCGCTGCTTTCCGTCAAAGCTAAGATGTCATAATTGAGAGTGTATAAGTGAATCGTGTCGTTACACACTTCGAGTCCAGGTTACCTTTGCATAAACATACCCTGGTTCTACAGGTAATTGTTCCTGGTAAAAGAGGTAAGTGACAATAAATATTCATATGAAAAAAAATGTACTTATCAATCTTCCTTTCCAGAGGCGAATTCAGGACTGTTGTCACGGATTTTAGTGTTTGTGTTTTTTTGTTTTTAGTAGTGTAGTAGTGTAGTGTTGTATAAAGTGTAAATAAATATTGTGTAACGAATTGATGTATTTTTCTTTTATATGTAGGTTCCATCTGGGCCGCAGCACTTGTCATTTTTTTGCCTTTTATCTAATAACGATTAATTGTGCCCGTATGGCAAGTATAACAGCCGTTTCCGCCAATATAGTGTTCAGTGTTACTGTAGACAGCGAGCAGTGCGAGTTAATGCTGAGAAATAATTTGATAGCGTTGACTAGTGCCATAGGAATGAATAGGTTGGTACGATATTTTCGAGTGCGAGCAATATCGTATCGGTTTCGTTTGCTGATGTTGTTTTCCTATACTACTGCTATTGCGAACTTGCTATGCTTTTCAGTCACCCGTAAATCGCACGCTCGAAATGTAGTGCTGAAGAAACATAATGACCCGCTTGTGTATTGTTCACGCGAGGGCAGGAATGAATCCTGAATCCACCATCTTTATCTACTTCTAAAAATTCTCGCAAGTGGAGTGGCTTTCCAGGCGTTGCGCAGAATAATTAGCGTTGACGAGTTTAGCTTCGTGTTCCGTTAGTTTGGAGCGAAAATGGCAATGGAGAAACATCTCGTTAACCCTTCATATACACTTTTCTGTATTTTATCTATACAGAACGAAGTAGCCATCTCACCCAGAGACACAGAGGGCAATTTTTGGCATATCTTATTCTACTTTGGCATCTTTTATCTTGATATGCACCATCCAATGGCTATTCTTCCACCATCCTTCTTCCATAATAGCTCGAATGTATCACTGGTTGAGTAAACAAATAATACCCAACAATCAAAAAAGCGGCCCTTTTCTGCGCAGGAAATTGTTCAAAAAAAGTGCAATAATGGAATTTTTGAAACTAACCTAAAATCAATATGCAACAAATAGCTTAACGCAATCCCTCTGTAGCTACGCGGCCGTGAACGAACACAACCCTCCTGATTTCTGAGAAGTATCCATTTGTTGCTTGGTTCAGCTCATGTTGGGTCGGTTTCACACAGGTCACGTTGCAAATATTTAAGTCTGAAGCTTCTGCAAAATGAACAATATGCTTTTTATATCACGTTGCATTAGGCAAAAAGTATATATTATTTGTTTGGGTGAATTCATTTTTTCAGTTTCACTCTGGGCAGCTATCAGCTAACTCCATATGCTGAGGCTGAGACTTAATAGAAAAAATCTGTTTTTGAATGAAAGTTCGTTCCACCCTAAGATAATATCGAAAGTGTTAAACAGATGAATTTTGCGAAATAATAACGTATTCCTAGATTAACAATGCGGTCGTATGTTGAACACCATCCTCCTATTTTTCTACGAATTTTTTATTTCTCAATCGTTCATCGCTTCAATTATCTCACTACAATAACGAGTCACGTCCTCAATTTCTCGATTCTCGTTGTCTCGATGTCTAATTTTTAAACATGTTTGTGTATTGAATATAACAATTTTGACGTAGGACTACGTCTAACCGGAAGATATAGGGGGTGAAACGGAAATCTAGGCACTGAACAAGTAGGAAAAAATGCAAGATTTGGAACGCTTATAACTCGAGCATTTCTCAATAGATCGCAAAGGTTTTTGCATCAATTGATAGGAAATATATCTACGCATCTATCATAACGAATAACATTTCATTTTTCTTGAGATAAATAATTGAATAATTGTGAAATATCAAGCATTGTCAAAATGCACTATGTGCCCATTTTTGATTGGTCCATTTTGTGCTCCTCAAATCGTACCGACCAAAACGGGCAACAAGAGCAGCAGCGAAATAGAATGAAGCACGATTAGAAAGGAAAAAGAAAAAAAATGAGGGAAACATTGGTCGCAGTCTCACACATGCGTAATTCTCGAGCCAGCCAGTCAGCTTAAAAATCCCCGCTCCGCTGCCGTAACGATCATTCTCATCGAAACCGTACACCACATCGTTTCGCATCACAAGCAGCCATGTCTGGACATGACAAAGGAGGAGAAGTGAAGGGAAAGGCAAAATCCCGCTCGAACCGTGTTGATCTGGAGTTCCCCGCAAGGGTAGCTAGGCCGAGCGCGTTAGTACCAGTGCACCAGTCCACCTAGCCGGCGTCATATAGTTTCGGCCGCCGAAGTGATCGAGTTAGCTGGCAAAGCTGCTCGCGACGATAAGAAAACCCGCATTCGGAACAGAACACATTCGGTTCGGTGGACATCAAGACAACAGGCAGTTGCAGCGAGTGGCGAGTGGCGAGTGGCAAACGCAATCGCAAAACGGCAGCAGGTAGCAGAAGAAAAAAGTTTGTTCTTTTTACAATCTGCTTTGGTGGCAAATCCAGAACAAGGCGGCATCGAGGGCGTTCGAAATGGTTTTTTTTTCAAAACCACGAGTACTAAGTTTTCTAAATTGGAACCATTCCATAAAACAAGGCGCTTTTCAGGGCCATTAAACCTTCCAAAAAAGAGTTTAGGAAATAAAGTTCAATGCTTTCTAAAACATTATCCAAAATAATAATAAAACACAAATTGATGTTTTCATAATTTGTTTGCCAGGATCTGATGATTATGTGAATTTGGCAGTTGTTCTGAGCTTAATGATAGTTGGGGACTTTCCTGATTATTCAATTTTCACCAATTCTTAAATTGTTTCCAGATTGAAAGTACAGTAATTTACAATTAGTTCGACATTTAGCTAATTGGACGGACATGTAATGCGACTTATTTAGTTGGACATTTTTGTAAACATAGAGATCCAAATTATGACCCCACATTGAAAGTCAACACTGTACCACTGTCATCGCAAATGTTCAATTACAGGTTAAAATCGCCTCCAATGCGACACTGAGTGGTGGTAATGCGACGTGCCATTGAATGTAATTTACTGTACAATATGTCACAAGCTGGATGGGAAGACATTTTCCAACTGTGAAAGCTGTGGCGAGTGGCAAATGCAATCGCTAAACAGAAAGGCTTAGCCGAACAAGATGGGAATATCGAGTGATAACAAAACAATAAACTCTTTAGATTGAAGATAATTTTGTGATCCTGAAAAGGACCTTTTTTACCCTGCATGTGAATCCAACGAGCGAACAAATCGTAATGGATGTATTTTTTTGCCATCGCTCCCTTTTAACGCTCATTCGTTCGTCTCGTTGGACTCGCCCCTCTGGCTGAGTCTGCCGATTTGTCTCTATGCTGTGAGTGTGTACCGCTAGAGTATAAAACACGCGGACCCCAAAAAAATATCTTATTTTCTTTCAAACCGTAAACCCGTGTGGTTGTACGGCATCGGCATCGTGGACGTAATAAAGGAGGACAAGTTAAGGGAAAGGAAAAGTCTCACTCGAACCGTGCAGGTCTCCAGTTCCCTGTTGGTCGCATTCACTGATTGCTCCGCAAGGGTAACTAGGCCGAACGGATTGGTGCCGGAGCACCAGTATACCTAACAGCGATTATAGAGTTTCGGCCGTCGGAATGCTCGAGTTGGCTTGCAAAGCTGCTCACGACAATCAGAAAACCCGCATCAAGAACAGATCAGCTTCGGTTCGGCGCTCATCAAGGCAACAATTAGTTTCAGTGAGTGGCAAAGTGTTTCTCCGGCACGTCGCATTAAATGTAATTTACTGAACAATATGTCACAAGCTGGATGGGAAGAAATTTTCCAACTGTGAAAGCTGTGGCGAGTGGCAAACGCAATAGCTAAACAGGAAGGTTTAATCGAACAAGATGGGAATATCGGGTGATAACAAAAACACAACACCAAAGGTTCTTTTCAGAGCCATCAACATATTCATAAAGAGTAAACAGTAAACTAATCCATTTTTCAGGTAGATAGGTAGGTATTCACGTAGGAGAAGAAAATAAAACAATATATCATCGCCCTTTTCTGTCACCTCTGGCGTGCCGCAGGGCAGTCACTTGGGTCCTCTGCTCTTCGTACTCTTTATTCACGATATTTGCGCTGTTCTCAAATCGCCTAAGTTGATGTATGCAGACGATCTGAAATTGTTTCGTGTAGTAACATCAAGTATGGACTGCTGTGCTCTTCAAATGGATGTAGATACTCTGCTGGGATGGTGCTCAATAAATGGCATGGAGGTGAATATTAGGAAATGTCATGCGATAACATTTTCGCGACTTTGCTCACCAATCACATTTGAATATACGATGGGGTCGACCGAAGTGGAAAGAGTTGCAGCCGTCAAAGACCTGGGTATCGTGCTCGACAACAAGCTAAAATTTACGCAGCATATTGCAACGGTCACCGCTAAGGCTTTCACCGTTCTTGGGTTCATTAGACGCCACACTCAGGCATTTAGAGATGTCTATTGCCTCAAAGCATTGTATGTGTCGCTCGTGCGCAGTATATTGGAATACGATGCTACTGTTTGGGCCCCATACCACGCTGTTCACATCGCTCGTCTGGAACGTGTGCAGAAAAGTTTTATCCGATATGCTCTTCGTCATCTCCCCTGGCGCAACGACCAACATCTGACCACATATGAAGAACGCTGCGCACTGATTCACTTACCGACACTGCAGAAACGACGAGAATTTCTCCAGAGACTGCTGATTTTCGACCTTCTTAACAACAATCTTGACTGTGCTGAAGTTTTGGGCAAGCTTCGAATCAACGCTCCAGGTAGAACAACCAGACAATTTGTTTTCTTCCGGCAAGCAGCACATCGTACTCTATACGGACAGAATAATCCCTTGGATGTTTGTTGCCAACGGTTCAATGAAGTGTATCATTTGTTTGAATTCGATATGTCCAGAAATGTGTTTGTTATAAGGATTCAATAATTGAATTTTAGTCTGTCCGTCAATTTCTTGGCGAAGACTGAATAAATAAATAAATAAATAAATAAATATTTAAAATATATATTTAACAAAAGCTGTCCCCTTTGTATAGTCCTACGTCACTCCGGGGTTATGTCCCCGACATTACCCACCCGTCTTTTTCAATTTCTTGACTTTCCAACTTTCAAAAACTTCACTATTATGTTATTTTTAAATAAATTGTTTTTGCATGTTCCCACTTCCCAAATGTTCTAATGTTATTTTTTTAACTTTCATATTTCTGGATTTACAAATTTACAATATTATGGTTTTGTACAATTACACATAATTCATATAATTTCGGAATTTCTCATTAAAGTATTGTGTAATTTTTATTTTTATTCCTTTTTTGATATTTAAATGCCAAAAAACACGTCTTGAATGAATTTTGAGTGCCAAGCTCTGAATTTAAAATGTCGGAAATAGAATATTTTATTTCAATGCATACAAGGGTAGATAAACACAAATAATGAGGCCACCATAATCAATATTCTAATAGTCGCACATTTTCGAAAACTAACCTGATATGCAACTGGTTTCATTTGACAGGGAAATTAATCATCTTCTTGGATTGTATCGAATTAAGTTAAGGGAACAGAATCAAATGTTTAGAAATCGATCAAATCACACACACCCCTTGCATTCTAAGCCCCTTAGTTCTATTCGGGTGTTCAATATGATTGTACCCAATTCCTTGCACATTAAACACAATAACATTTACATTAGCTTATTTGTCTTGCAAATGTTGTAACGATTCTGAGAGAGCAGAATCGGTGACGTGATTATTAGCACGTCACTTGCTTGGACTATTGTATCCTGTTGCTGGGAACACAATCCACGAGGATAACGAGGGTGTAATCATGACGGTGATGGTAAGCTGAATCCCACTGCTCTCGATCCATTTCCTCATCCCTTTTATTCTCTAAATCAAACTTCACAGTTCTATCCCTACATCAGCTGTCATTTGTGAAATGGCTCTCCTCGGCGCAAGCCCAAAACGACAGCCATAACGGGGCGAAGAGTCCTGATGGTGGATACGCGACGAGTGACTAGGGCTTCTGGATTGAGCCGTGGGCGAGTCAATACGTTAATCGACATCCTCATTTGATTAGCTTGTCGAAGTTTGCCTTCTCCATTGTAGTTCCGAGAGTGGAAGTGGTGTACTAAGTAGAGGCATCCGTTGATCACCTACCGTTGATCTACCGACAACGCGAGCTGCTTTCGAATAAGAGAGATAGAACGAAAAAAGAAATACGCGCATGCTTTCGCATGTGACCAACTGGTTTATTAAATTAATTAGATTAGTTATTACTATACGAATTAAAATACACTTAATTCAAACACTTCTCACATCTGCCGAATAAATCCAGTTAGGGTGGCTTTAGATTAGTAATATATTCATGTGAAGAAGTATGATGAGATTTATAGAAATCGCATCAACCGTTTACACTAGCGTGAACTTCTATAATGAATATATTCATATTTTAGGTGAATTTATTCACCTGAAGTAGAACTGCATCCAACTTTAGTGATTTCTCACCAGTGAGGAATTCTCAAGCGTTTACATATGCTGAATTTATTCAAGTTATATATACCTTGAATAAGTGTATCATATTTATTCTCACCCGTTTAACCTATTTTCACGTGAGTAAATCCATCTATAGCTATAGATCTCCCTAATGTAAACCCGCCATTACAATGTAAGCCCACTGAGAAGAGTACTTCGCAGCGAGCAGCATCAGTACACATAGCTTAATCGTGGGATCCATCCGAACCAAGGATCGATCCCCTACCATGTATACAGTGTTGTCACAAATTTGTGAAACAAATGGATCTGTTCAGATACAAAGCGAAATTATAACAACAAACCGATCATTATTCTATACCAACGAATCACACATGTCCTTCCCGCATGAAGCAAAGAAGCTGAAGATTGTCATTGTTATCCAACCCCGGAATTCGGCTCCTGCGGTTTTCGCCTGAGCCTTCGATCGAACCTGAGTTGACAAACAAAACCAATACATATTTCTGCGATGGTCTTTTGTTCTGTTCCGCAGTGGAATTTCTCGCTTCCTCGTTTTGAAGTGCAGGTCACCGTTTGATATGTTCCGCGTAGAGCGCGAGCAAGAGCTTGACAGAATGATGCTTCATGGTAGGGTTGGAGCCCTTTTGTGCGTCAGGACATTCCCCTTTCGTGGATCTTTGACAGCGGCCGCGGAATCCCAAACATTCCGCATTAATAACTTTGTTAGAGACGAGACGTTACAGGGTACCGAATTGGTGAATATTCCGCGTTTTACGGCATTTCTTTCACCTCATTTCTCTTGTTTCCGATTCCCACTCCCCAACGTTTGCTCAATATTTGAAAGGAACAAGATAAAGAGGCAGGGAACTTCAGAAGTTGCACAAAACTTTTATCCGTGTGTCACGGGGTTTGCATGATTATGACGAATAATCCGACAGCAAGCTATAATCCTCATCACATTCTTGGTTTCTGCTTTCGGTATCGAAACCAAAAACGGAACCATTAGCTGCACGAATGCAGGATTCCGAACCAGACAGGAAAGGAAGACGTATAATTTCGTATGAAAATAAGCTTTTCTTCAAATTCTTTTAAATTGCGTGATGAGGTCTGCCTTCGGATGAGCGTTACATCGTACCAGCGAAGGTTAGAAATCCTTGAAAGAAGATTGGCTACAAGACAGCAACAACTCTAAAAACAACACCAACAAAAAAAAACTCCGAAAATGAAGCTGAGATCGATTCTCGCACTCTGCACCTGTTAGTCTCTCTCTCTCCCCGCCCCCTCCAACTGATATCGCGTCGCTCTCCAACAAAAGCGAGGAGGGGGCGAAAGGAAACAAATGAAATGCAACACAACAGTAATGTGCCTCTTGAAAACAAAGCGAAATCAAACGCTCGCCGGAAACGTCTTCCGACACACACTCCACCAAATGCTCTCCAGAAATATTAAGTGGTTTATTGTTCTGTTACTTCTGGTACTTCAGCCTCAGCCACAGCCACCCGCTACGAATGGAACTGTTATCGAATGGAATTTCAACGCCCGCATGTCTTTCTTTTTTTTTTGTTACTATTTCCCCTTTGGTGGAAAAGAGTGTGGGAGTGTGAGTTGGATTTTTCATCTGCGTGATGTAACGTTTGAAGTGAATATTTGAATATATTATTTGATTGGCATTCCAAGTATGATTGAATAAACCAGTTGACAGTACCTGTTTCAATTCAATTCAACAGATTTGTAGACTCATAAAAAAAATATCATTAAAATCTTTCCGAAAAACCCAATTTCAAAAGTTGTAAACTGTGTGTACAGTGACAGACATTCATTTAGCCGAACAAATTCCATCCATTTTTCGAATAAAAATAGTCCATTGCTCAACTTTTTCAGGACCATAAGATGTCCAAGACTAAATATGTCAATACAACACAATATTTAGCTATTGTAAATTGTATTGTATTGGTGTAAAGTAAGAGAATATCACCAGAAAAACATAGCAGAGTGTATAGGTTTCCTATAATTTCATGGGAATTTTTTTCCCTATGGACCGTAAAAGTAGATAAACGAATAGTTAGGTTTATTATATCGGTATTTTATTTATTGCTTTGTAATACAAAAATTGTAATGGGTTGTATCTAGGACACGACCGCAGTTTCGACGTAGAACTATGGAATTATATTATTCAATCCACTTGTTTATCACTTCGGATATTATTTTAGAATGCATCTAAATTTTTGTAATATCTTTTTAGCTATTCAATTTTTTATTACTTCAGTAGACTCGAAACAGTCGAGTAGAGTCGAAAGCTATCAGCACTTCTCGTTTATTTGGTTCAACTAGCATCAGATTCTATTCCATACTCCTCCTTCACCCGACAAGAAAACAATCCTCTCCCGCTCGACGCTCTGCGGCAACCATGTTGCTTCGATGACCACCAAACGAGAAGTGGTGTGGCTTCAGAAAGGAAGTTTTTGTATTATAGATACTTTAAACCTTTTCAGTTCATTCGTCTCTAGCCTTGAGAAAGGCCCTTGGAAAACTTTACTCTACTCCAGCACTACACCTCCATCCTCTTGCCTTGAGAAAGGCACTCGGTCCCTCGCCGTCCAGCTCGTCCAGCAACGATGTTGTCTAGTCGGTGTCCACGCAACGCATGTGTGGCTTCAAATCGCGGATGGGCTATTTGAACCAAATATGTTGAAAACGGGCAGAAACGAATGTATCAGTTGCTCGTTATTGACAGCTCTGGTCGGGAATGCACACAAATCGGCAGAACGAATGTATGGGAAAATGAGAATGCTGCTAGTTTTCATTAATCTGTTTCAGAACTGTTTAGGCATTAGTGGATTGTACTATATAGGATATCAAACGAATCTTAGAGAATTTCCGATTCCATTGGTATGCAAAGTATCAGAATTTGTTCGCTGTGAAAATAGTTATTAACGTTAACTTTATTTCACAAAAACGTGACCTGTTTTCTGATTTGTCACCCTTCCTGAAAGACGTAGTTCTACGTCAAAAAACATCATAAAAATTATCAGAAAAGTAAAATAAATAGTTAGTTATGGTATTCTACGAAACAATTTCGTTTACTTGAGAAGCACAAGTCGACATTGCATATAGCACATTTATTATGTGGTCTCTGTCAAGTCAGACCGGACCATGTTTGACAGTTTTTTTTATTCGCTTAGAAACCCATTTGCTGCCTTGGACATACGTTTTATTTTGACATTAAGTAAAAAAATATCGATTCAATAACAATTGAACAATTGACAACGATTTTTGTAGAAGGGGAAAATATTTCCCTTGGGCGTGAAAGAATTAAGAGCGATAAACTTAAAAATACCGTCGATTGGGGTGAGATTGAACCGTTCAATAGGGGACATATTTTTACTACTTGCAATGTATAATAATTAACTGTGTTATTGTTTAGTAATTCATAATTTTTTCCCGTATTTGACCAAATCTCGCCCCCACCCTCACGTTACATAGATTTTTGTATTTTAAATAACTAATTTATCACAAACAATATAAATTCACTTTTTATCATCAATGTGAATATTACATTTAATCTTCATGAACCGCAGCACACAATTTTCATGAGAAAATTATTAACATACAAAATGTCATTGTTTAAATCAGGGGTTCTCAAAATGTTTTGGGCAAGAGCCCCCTTTTCCAGAATTAATTCCTACCTTAGACCCCCATAGCCAAATTTCTTTGAAAATCCTATCTTTATTATTTTCTTACTGAATAATTATCAATTTGAAAACATTGCAGTTGGTTAAATGAATAAACTTGACATTATTTTCTCACGGAGGCGATCTGGCATAGTTGTAACATTCGCACCTCTCACGCAAAAGGTCACGAGTTCAATTCACACTCCCGATATTCTTCCAAAAAATGGAAGTAATGTGACAAACCAACCGAAAGTGTTGAAAGTCACTATAATGCAGAAAAAAATATTTTCTCATAGAGATAAAATTTGGTAAATATCAAGTGTAATAAATAATTATTAATACAAATTACTCACAAACTATAAAAACATTCAAATCGCAAACCAATCTATCCACAACTACCAAAATATCCAGATACAGTTCAATATTAGTTAGTTAAAGCCTTAAATCGTTGATTTTCAGATGGTTCCTTCGATTTCGCGTTGTTTGTAACCATAAAGAAACCATTTTCGACAAAGTATGATGATGGAAAAATGAGAAGATACTTTTCAGCAATGTCTCACATCGCAGGATACTGTTTTTCAATGTTTCGTTCTTACCTGAGAGAGAGGAGCCAGCTGAATGACAGATAGTTTGTTTTCTTCTTATTCTTCTTACGCATCGTCATCAAGAAAATTCCAATCTGACAATTTCAATCAAGCATGTTGTTGTCATTCATTTATGAGAAAAGTGTTCAAACTTGACGTGAACCTTTGTTTGTGAGTATTTTTGTGCGTTTTTATCCCCGATTTGATTTTTGACGTAGGACTGCGTCTAACAAGAATATATGGGGGGTATAAGAAGGATCATGTAGGAAATAATAAAAGATGTACCAGGCCAGCCCACATCATGGCTTCCAGCAGCATCGGCCCATTCCAACATTTTTTTTTTTACTTTTGATAATTTCGATATAGGTGTTCTAAATAATTATTTCGATGATTACTAAAACAATAAACGAAATAAGAAGCAAACTGTTTTTTATGATTTGTTTGTCGGTGGAGATCTTTTGTGAATTTATGGGTGTTTTGGTCTCATTTGTGACTTTTTCCGATCTTTCATTCAGTTTCCGCGAATTTTTTTCATTCTTTCATTCATTCTTTCACTGGTTCCAGGTTGATCTATTGCTGCAAGCTCAGTGAATCGATTTTTGCAATGTGGGCGATGATTGTATATTCTCCGATGCAATTTGAATATGCAACGTATGTGGAATATATAAAATAAGTGCTAATCTTCCAATTAAAAGAGTCAACATTGATTTCTCTCAGGTGAATTTTGATGGAATTTTGTTTGTGTCCGATGGAAATAATAGTAGGTTGACTAAAAAGGATGCTGTGTCTGCAATTTTAACAGGCAGTGATCACGATTCGGATGAAGATGAGAATTATCCTACCAGTCTCTCGTCATCTTTGCCATGATATTCCTGCCCATCACTGATGGACCATTCATATGCAAATTTTAAATTTGACATGCAGGTTGCTAATCAAGGCAATAGTATCACTGAAGATCCAATCGAATTGACCGATAGTGAAGGTGAACCAATTGGTCTTGTCCACAAAACTAAAAGGGTCAAGATTCTTTCTCCCCTTTATGTGTGATTTAATTTGTATACCATTTCCCATAGACAACATAACTGTCGCTTGCAAACAGTCTACATAAATGAAGCGCTCACTCTGCTCTCCCTCACAACACCCACTTTCCTTTTGTGACATTGATGAGTGAACATTGTTTGTGTGAGTGTCGATCCGGAATGAATTGTCTTTCTCAAGATTCATTGTACCCCTAAAAAGTGCTCGAAAGATGTAATCTTACGTTGATCGCACTTGATCGAAGAAATTACAAAAAGAATGTATTTGACCGCAGTATTTGATAAACTCTTTCTGAAAAGAACTGGATTTGATTTGCTGAAAACACTATCTTGTTTTCTCTCGTGTTGTGCGTTATGTGTGGCTATGGTAGTTTTTTTCGAAGCTGCTACTGATTTCTATGGCTTCGTTTTTTTCGGCTTGCATGCAGCGATTTTTGAGGATTTGTTTGACTTTTGCTTTCGGGCAGCCACACCAGCAGTATCAGCAGCTTTCTTCTTGCTGGTCGCCTTCTTCACAGTAGCAAGTTTTTTTTTGTAGCAGTAACTGTTCCAAAATGATCTAACCGCTGTACAATTATAAGTGAGTGCATTTCCGAGCTTGCACCTTATATTCCTTATATACAGATTTTTGTGATTTCAATTGCTTGCCTTCAAAGCAATTTTTTAGCTATTGAAACAAGTTTTTGGATCAATAAGTAACACACATATAACGCGTAGACATTTTATCTTTCGAATGAAGCGGTTATCATTACAATTCTTTCAACCGGCGAAGAGGTTTTATTGCTCAAAATCTTGTTTCTCCAATGTAACACTCTTGTTTTCGAAGCTTTGAACTTACACCCCTGTATAGAAATGAAGGATGTAGTCCGACGTCAAAATTATTTTCACATAAAATGTCTTGCAAAAAAATGTCATGTTGAAATTTTCTACATATTTCTATACTTCCCCTTGGTTCACCGTGACTGGTCCGCGCTGACATAAGGGTGATCACAACAAAAGCGAGCTGGCTCCTCTCTCTCAGGTTCTTACTAGAACATATAACAACCTTGGTTGTACTTGTGCCTCATCTGTGCTCATGATAATCAATTTTTCTTGCATTATCAACTTAGCTCGTTTCATCAATGTGATATACCGTTCTGAATCATATTTCGGACAGCATCATATTTCGGACACTTTGATCTAATAACTTGAAATGCTTAATGCATAGATGATATAACTATAAAATTAATATCACAATTGCTTCTTTAGAGTAATCCCTTGATTTCACTATCATTTTAAATGAGAACTACATTTGAATTATAACATAATCGACAACAATCTATCAACACTACTCATTATCGTTTGTGTTTGACGTTTGCTTAGCCTGAGCATGTAGAATTTACCCGTTCATAAATATTTAAATTTCTCCCGTGTTTCATCAGTTTTCATCATCGTTTACAGTTTACTGTGATTGCTTGGTAAGTGTTTCGCAGTTGACTATAAAATATAATGAAGTGTAATGTAATTTTCGTCCAAAAAATTAAGAAATAAAGTGTCCGAAATTTGAATTCAATCTGTACGAAATTTGATTCAGTGTCCGTAGTTTGATTCTTATTCGCTTCATTTGAAAAGCATTTTATTCGATGATTTTTTTTATGTTTTCAATCAAATAGGTACCAAAGTAGAAAGCTTAAAAGCATATTGAACTAATTTATTAAAAATATCAACCAAATAATACCTGTGCATAAAGTTTAGATCTGTTTTCTGCATTATATGCCTTAAGCGTCCGAAATATGATTCAGAACGGTATTTGATGCAGAAAACAGATCTAAACTTTATGCACAAGTACTATTTGGTTGATATTTTTACCAAATTAGCTCAATAAGCTTTTAGGCTTTCTACTTCGGTGCCTATTTGATTAAAAACATCAACAATTATTGAATAAAAATGTTTTTCAATTGAAGCGGATAAGAATCAAATTTCGGACACTATTTATGAAAAAAAATCAAATTTCGGACACTCTGTATGTACATTTCGGACACTCTGTCTTTTCTTGTGGTTTTGAGCTCAACTTGTATTTCTGTACAATTACTAATGCAATAAAATGATCAAACATGAAAAAAATGAGGTGTTCGGTTATTTTGGTTATTTTTTAAGGTATATTTGAAGATGTTTTTTTTTTCAATTTTTTGAGTGAACGAATAATCGGTACCTTGATGGTGGTTTCGGTTCTGAAGCAATGGCGTGTCGCAGAGCGAATTCCTAAGAATATTTTGAAACTTCAGGACAACACCTAATGCGTTGCATAGGGGTTTTTGAAAATTCGAAAAAAAATCCAAAATTGATGAATTCCTGAGATATCGATACCACCAGCTGAAAAAAAACACGCGTTCAAAAATTCGTACAACAATACTATATTCCTTAAGGTGATCTCTTACTTTTGACCAGGGTTGCCAACTATAATTAAAAAAAATCAGGAAGAATGAAAATAAAAATCAGGATAAATCCGGATAGCTCATATTGGGTTGTCCGAAAAGTTAATGTCGATTTTTTTTGGAAAACAAAAACATCATTTCCAATCAAAGCATTATAATTTAATTCTATATCCATAGTTCTGTTTCACAATCTTTCGCCATCTTTCAAACAGATCATCCATGCTTTGGAATGAATCTTTACTCAACAAATGAGGAAAGCATATCAGCAGTGGAAGACTTGTTGAATTTTTCCTAATTTTTATGATATTTAATATATTATATAGGTTATAGATATATTTACTATAGTCCCATAATTAAAGTAGATTCTACTTTGAATCAAACGAACAAATTACATATAAAATCTTTTTATACTGACTATGGATTCAAGAATTTTATCTTGAGTAATTTTACGCTTTGATATGTATTGCTACAATAATAACTATGGGGATACATCTACATAAACATTATCCCCAGTAAAGCCACGTTGTTCCTATAACTTAATCTCGTTGTAATTTCATAAATTCGTCAGACAATCTGGCTTCATGAAATTTTCTAGCACTGTTTTGGAAAGCCACAAAACAATTGAGGGTAGAGATAAGAAAAGTTAAGTACAGCTTCGCGTCTAGAGAATTTAACCTTATGTAAAATACCGGTGCGAACCGGAGAACTATCAGAAACTTTGACATGGAAACCAGTATATTTATTACGAATAATGTAAAGAGTACAAAAATCAGGGAAAATCAGGATCAATTCAGAAAAATCAGGATAAATTGAGTGTTCGTCAGGATATCAGGGAGCGTGCTAAAAAGTCTGGGAAATCCTGAAAAATCAGGAAGGTTGGCATCTCTGCTTTTGACTGTAACATTCCAACGAAATCTAACATCGAAACATTGTTTTATGACAAAATTTCTGAGAGCTAAGCTTCCCAAAAATGCAAAAAAAGAAAATGCGATTTTTTCGACCTTCCTGACCGGGGTCCCCTCTTAACCGCAGTAGAGTCTGTTTTGATTTTCATCTGTTTCGTTCGTCCTTCAAAATATATTCTATTACTATTAATTAACATGATGTTTATTGATATTAGTTACAATATTACTAATATATATTTTTATATCTCAAGTTTTTTACCAAATTTTATCTCTATGAGAAAATATTTTTTGACGTAGAACTACGTTTTTCATTAAGGGTATCAGATAACAGGTTACGTTTTTATGAAATAAAGTTAACGTTAATAACTATTTTTGCCGCGAACGGGTTTTAGCGATTCATATACCAAACGAATCGGACATTCCCTAAGATTTGTTTGATATGCTATACATCACTTTTCCATACTCTGTATATGGTTTAAATTGATGAAAATTGGAAGCATTCCCATTTACTCATACATTTGTTGTGTCCATTTGTGTACTTTCCCGAACAGAGCTGTCAATAACGAGCATCTTACGACGAGCAATGAAGGGGAAATCGTAAGATGTAAATTATCCGTGAACAAAGAAAGAGAAGAAGAACGAATGGGAATATTTGCCTAGAGTATAAACGGTGGATCTCGCTGAGGCAAACTTTCATTCTTTGTGAGGACACCGACTAGACAACACCGTTGCTGGGCGAGCTGGACGGCGAGGGATCGAATGCCTTTCTGAAGACAATGGGGGTGGAGGAGTAATATGATGGATAAAGTAAAGTTTTCCAAGGGCCTTTTCGAAGGTTAGAGACGAATGAACTGAAGAAGTTTAAAGTCTCTTCAATTCAACAAGCAAGTAAGGAAGGCAAACTTTCAGTCTCGTTCTGTATTCAAAACAATGAATATCGCTTGTTCTTCCTTGTTTTGCGTCATCACATGTCTTCGTTTCGGATTGAGCTGTGGACGCCACCAAATTACTCACTCGCTGATATCTCTGGCATTGCAATCATTGCATCAAACTGACGCCATTACATTAAGGTTCTGAGCTACACAATTGTGTGGAGATTCATCAAGCTAGGCTATCGTCAGCTCACCAAGAAAATCAATGTTCTGGATTCTTGTCAGTGATTTGGTTTCACATGACGGTAGGAAAACTCTCTCGCCTAATTTTTTATGTTATGATTGACGATTGTTTGGTGTTGCAAATTATGCAGCCATAATGATGAATATAAACAAGGAAGGGAGATAGCGGGAGGGGAATATTTACGCTAGGCTATTAGTAACGAGGCAAATATTCAGTCTTTTTCCAAGAAGTTAACATTGTTTGTTTTCTGTCATCTTAAAGGCTCCGTTAGTGCCTTTGACATTGCATCAATGCATTGAACGGATACTATGGTGAAGCAGGTGTTAAGGTTGTACATCAAAAAATTATTTGGGGAATACCAAGTTATTCAATAAGTTATAATAAGTTATTAATTTATTTAGGTTCACGTGCCAGTCGTAAAACTGATTTCAACTAGGATTGCATTTGCGCTAATCTTGATCATAATGAAGCTAGTGTGCTACTCTTTTCGAGGTTGTTGAGATTAACAGATAGAGTTTATATCGTTTATTTAGTCACCAAGAAAGTAAATGTCGTTCTGAAATTTTGTATTTTATGATTTGTTTTCGCTTGCCAGTAGCAATGCTTTCTCCGCTAAGGATGACAGCTGCGCTTATCTCAAGCATGTATTGTTCTGCGAGCACAAGAATGAATCATCAAACAATTATCGTCAAATGATTCTACAATAACAAAATAACATTTCAGGGCGACCAAACTGGTAGAATGGTTATTTCAAAATTTTCTTAGGGTTATGAAATAATATACAATATAAACAAGCGACTTGAAATATATTATAGCGTAGTTCTACGTCAACAATGCGGTCGTGTCTTGAACACAATCTCCTATAACTTTTTTTCTGCATTATAGCGACTTTCAACACTTTTGGCTTTTGGGTTTCTCTCATCCATCCGCTTCCATCCGCCCACATCCACTTTGCATGTTGGCCACCACTGATTCTAAGGATTTCCAGAGGATTTTGGATTTTGGGTTGCAGAAGTACGGATAGATGATCCTGCTCGAATGGCATCCAAAGCGTCTTCAACTTCGTCCTTGTTGTATTTACGCTTCGTATCCATAATAAACTTGGAAAAATACATTGTAGTATTATTAATTTTAACTGTCCGAAATATGAATCGTAGGAAAAAATTTCGAATCAAATTTTGGACATTTATTTCCATAATTTTTTGAAGAAAAATTACAATGTACTTCATTATGTTTTATAATCAACTGTAAAACACTTACCAAGCAATAATAGTTAACTGATATCGATGATGATGAGGGATGACACACGAGAGAAATTGAACTCATAATAACCCATTATATTCTACCTGCTCACGCTAAGCGAACGTCAAAAACAAACAATAATGAGTAGTGCTGTTAGATTTTTGCCTACTATGTTATAATTTAAAAGTACATAAATCTAATATAAAATGAGAGTGAAACCAAGGGGATAATCTAAAGAATCAATTGTGATATTAATTTCACAGTTATATCATCATTAAGCATTTCGAGATATTATTACAAAGTGTCCGAAATATGATGCTGTCCGAAATATGATTCGGAACGGTAGTACTGATTTATTATTCATTGAGGTTTTTTTGAAGATCTAAATACATTTTAGTAATATCCTTGTGTAATGCGTCCAAGTGAGTGACATATGATAATATAACATGGTCTTGAAGCTTTTGTGATAGTTTTGACAAATGCGGAAACAAGTAATATTCTCTTCTGCTTAAATTTTGTTACATTTTGAGCTGATACACAAATTTAAAAAAGCTGAAAATCTTGCTATGCAAAGGACTCTTGTAGGTCAGCGAACTCCAGCGTGTAAAGGGTGTGTCACATCAAATTGCATCACGGAAAAAACGCTGTAGAAATTTAATTTTTAGGAATTATATCTTCAGCTTTCGCTTATAATCAGATAAGAGTGTATAGATCACGTTGGTCATGCTTCACTGTAAATTTTTCGTAAATTTGAAAAAATGTCGTCGAACGAAAAAGAGCGTCGTGAATTAATCCTGTGCACTCATTTCGAGAATCCGGAGTTGTCACATCGGGACATCGGTAAGATGCTGGGAATCGTCCAATCCACGGTCAGCAGAGTACTAAAACGATACTTCGAGAACCTAACCATCGACCGGAAGGTGAAGAACGGCAAAAATGGATGCTCCGTCAGTGAAAAAGATCACAAGCGCGTAGTTAAGCAGTTTAGACGTATTCCGAGAAGTTCGGTCCGGGATGTCGCCAATAAGCTGAATTTGTCAAGTTCATTCGTCCAGCGGACCAAGCAGCGGGAGGGCCTGCGTAGATACAAGGTTCAGAAGGCTCCTAACCGCGACGAAAGGCAAAACATGGTGGGGAAGACGCGAGCCCGGAAGCTGTACACCGAAATGCTGACCAAGCCGCATTGCCTGGTAATGGACGACGAAACCTACGTCAAAGCGGACTTTCGTCAGCTGCCGGGCCTGTTGTTCTTCTCCGCAGAGGACAAATTGAGCGTTCCGGAGGAGATTCGCAAGCAGAAACTATCCAAGTTTGGCAAAAAGTACATGGTGTGGCAAGCGATCTGCTCTTGCGGAAAGCGGAGCGCCCCCTTCGTGATGACCGGCACGGTAAACGGGCAGGTTTACCTTAAGGAGTGCCTACAGAAGCGCTTACTACCACTATTGAAGCAGCACGAGGGCCCGACCATCTTCTGGCCGGATCTCGCTTCGTGACACTATTCAAAGGACGTGTTGGAGTGGTACGAAGCCAACGGGGTCACCTTCGTGCCAAAGGAAATGAACCCGCCCAAAGCGCCGGAGCTTCGCCCAATAGAGAAATATTAGGCGATTATGAAGCAGGCCCTCCGGAAGAACCCAAAAGTTGTCAAATCGGAGGCGGATTTCAAGAGAAAATGGATTTCTGTTCAAAAAAAACTACAACCTGACGTTGTACAGAACCTTATGGACGGGGTAAAGAGGAAGGTGCGAGCATACGGGCTTGGGCTCGAAGTATGAATAAAAAGAAAATGCCAAAAGTTGTTTAATAGTTTTTATTTTACTGTCTAAAATTTTCAAAAGGATCGGTCTACTGGGCGAATTTCTACAGCGTTTTTTCCGTGATGCAATTTGATGTGACACACCCTTTAGAAGTAACCGAGTAAAGATTTTGTCGTTTTTCTCATATAGCTGAACAAATAATCTAGTGTTCAAAGAATTGCTTCGAAGGTTTTTGTTAGCACTCACAACATAAAAAGACTGATGCTATCTAGGGCTCAGATTTTTTGCTACTCAATGCCGTCTGTGAATCACACAGTGATTGGCCAGTACATTACGCAATTGAAACTTTGAGTGAGCTGCAAAACCACGATTACGACCAACCATAGATGGTGCACCATCAGTCTCAATGTTCTTCCAACCGATCGATTCTCCTCTTGTATCAGTCTTCATACAGGTAGCAAAACTAATTTCTTGGCACATATTTTCATCTTCAATATATCGAACATACCCTAACAACAGAGCTTCATTACTGGGTAATCTGTTGGTCTATAATAAATTGAATAACATTTTTCCTTCTTCGCGACCCATCTCAAGTTTCCTGAAACAATTAAAAAAAATTGTAACGGGTTGTATCTAGGACACGACCGCAGTTTTCGACGTAGAGCTACGAAATTATATTAGGCTGTCAAAAAAGTCCTGTGGTATTTTTTTTTGAATTTTCATTTGTTCATAAAATTAGTTACAATCATCTGTTTTAAGTCAAATATGCGCCGTTTTGTTCGATGACTTGTTCCCAACGAGATGCCAACTTCATAATACCCCTGTTATAGAAGCTCGCTTCCTTATTGGCAAAAAACTCGGAAAGCCAATTTTCACAGGCCTCTTTTGTGGCTAACTTCTGACTATCTAGCTCGTTCGCCATGGACAAAAACAGTTGGTAGTCACTTGGTGCAAGGTCCGCACTATACGGCGGATGCAAAAGAACCTCCCATCCGAGCTCCCGGAGCTTCTGACGCGTCACCAAAGAAGTGTGTGGCCTGGCGTTGTCCTGATGGAAGACAATGCGGCCTCTGTTTATCAAAGATGGCCTCTTCTTCATGAGTGCTACCTTCAAGCGGTCCAGTTGTTGGCAGTACAGGTCCGAATTGAGCGTTTGGCCATAGGGAAGCAGCTCATAATAGATTATTCCTTGACAATCCCACCAAACACACAGCAGAACCTTCCTGGCCGTTAATGAGGGCTTGGTCACCGTCTGAGCCGCTTCAGCGGGCTTCGACCACGACCGTTTGCGCTTCACGTTGTCGTAAGTGACCCACTTTTCATCGCCATTCACCATCCGCTTCAGAAACGGGTCGATTTTTTTTGCGATTCAGCAGCGATTCACATGCGTCGATACGGTCAAAGATGTTTTTTTGCGTCAACGTGTGTGGCACCCATACATCGAGCTTCTTTGTGAATCCAAGCTTCTTCAAATGGTTAATAACGGTTTGATGACTTATCCCCAGCTCTTGGCCGATGCTACGGCTGCTACTATGCCGGTCTTTCTCGGCTAATTCAGCGATTTTGTCGCAATTTTCGACGACAGGCCTTCCGGAGCGTGGCGCATCTTCGACGACCTGTACACCAGAACGAAAACGTTGAAACCATCGTTGTGCGGTGGAAATGGAAACTGTATCGGGTCCATAAACTGCACAAATTTTATTGGCAGCTTGAGATGCATTTTTGCCTTTGTCATAGTAGTACTGTAAAACATGTCGGATTTTCTCTTTATTTTGCTCCATATTTGCGACACTATAACTCACGAACGACTTAACCAAACAAAACACTGTCAAGGACTATATTATAGCGCGCAAAAATACCTTTCCAACAAGCTATAGTATGACTCGATACAATGAATACAACTAGAACTACGCGCTTACAACGACACCTCGCGGAAATACCGCAGGACTTTTTTGACAGCCTAATATATGTATAAAACTACCCTTAAATTTTGGTTTGATTCTAAACATTATACGAAAATTGGCAAGACATTTTCGGTGTCGCAATAATTTCGTGTTCGCCCTTTATATCCTATGAGGTGACCTCATACTTTCGGCTGTAACTTTTCAACGAAATCAAATATTGTGAAATTTTTTTAGGAAGACATTTCTGAGAACATAAGCATAAGCATCCCCATAAATTGCAAAAAAAAAAAATACGATTTTTTCGATTTTTCAGACCGAGGTTCCCCCTCAAGAAAGACAATATAGCCCAAATACAGTTATAAAGGAATAAATAAATAATGCGTTTGAAGGTAGTATAAAAACGCATGACCGCATACTAAAAATGTTGAAAACAACATTCAAATAGACATAACTGGACGTACTTCCTTAAAATTCTTACTCACAATATATCAAATCATCAACAAAAATAGGATTCGATATCTAGCGGGAATAACAAAACCGTTGAAATCCGTCTTTAAAATGAGAAATAGTAGTACAAATGAGAAAACAGAACGAGATTCTCGGCTGTCGATAAATCAAAAAACCTCCAATATCCAGGTGGAGGCGTATTGTTCAGAATCACGCTTCGCGTTTCCTTTCCTCTTCTGATTTACTCACAAAATATCCACAACCCACGAAGTCATCCAAAGTGACTTTTGCAGCGAAACGAACAAATCGTGATTGCGCACACGCTCAATGATGGATGGACGGTTCACACTCAATGCTGATCCCGAGATAACACTTTTATCTTGTATCTTGACAAATTATGTCTTATCTGATGCTGCTCATTGTGAGTTTTTGCTGCTACCTGTTTGTGTATTTACGAGCTATCATCTATTCCCATAGTCTAACTGACCTCTGCTGGTGACGTAACACAGACATTGTAGCCAAGCTGCTAGATGTCGATACGGGAAAGGCTTATTGCAAAAGGAAGCGCAGTTGAATAAAAACAGCATGTTGAACGGACGATTCTTTGAAATGAAACCGGATTCTGTGTTATCTAATTCAAAGATGTTTCGATATGTTTCGCACACGTGTGTAAGATTGAGTTTTCGCTCATTGTGCGCCTCTCCAAATTCATATAAAGTGATTCCCAAATCCATCCAATATTCAGAGCTTAAATGATAATTAAAATGCTTACAGCAATTAGAAGCGCCGATGAGCACTGGATGGCATCGCGATACAACTGTTAGGAACACAAACATTATAATTCATTCAACCGCCCACACGACTCATTTCCCCCCATCTTTCTCCGATGGGTGTTCCGAAGCACAGTTTGTGTATAAACAAACCATTTTTCATATCGCGCTAGCTCAAACTGAAAAATGAGGTCTCCGCACAGAAAATAATAGTCATCACATTTATTTGCGCTCGGCCATAATTAATATCATTTGAAAAGCATGGCAAAAGATTGACGATGCTCTCTCTGGTGCTCGTGGTGCTGGTGCTTTGGTCTGTATTCGCTCGCTACAGGCCCCCGGTTTGGCGAAGAAGCTGAAAAATTATACCATTAGCATCAAATTGAAGTTTCGATTTCATTCTCCCCGTTTGGTTAGCTTGTATCTTTTTCGCCGCGTTCTCATGCGGCCATTTTTGTGTGCTTTCCATCCCATGCCACTCCAAAGAAGATAATTCTCTTCGAGACTGTTTTGAAAGTGTTCGTTTCTTCTCGAATGACGATGTGTTTCCCAGTGGGGCAAAAAAACGAACGTAAAGAAAAAGATTTGCTTAGCTCATGGTGTTTGTTTTTGGCTTCTTTACGGGGGGTTTTCTTCCATGTTTCACTCAAACATAGAATCCCAAACGCCGTTCCCCAACGGCTTAGCGGAAGCTTTCCATGTGTGCTCCCAGTTTTATGTAGATGATATGTTTTCTGTGGGTAAATAGCTTTTATGCTAACTGGAAGTGTTGGTGAGAATTATGTTCGAGTTGGAATCGTCGCAAGTATACGTGATGTTAGTTAGTAAGATTGATACTGCGAGTTCCACCTGGTGGAGAATAGCTGAACTGGATCGGTAAAGTAGGATGGAACTCTAAATCATGCCGAGTGAATTTTCATACATCTTATAAACTGCTATTTTTTGATTATAGGTTTAAAGGCATTGAACTCTCAACTAATTTACTATAAAAAATCGCAAGTAACACTACGATGAGTTGTCAGAGTTCTCTTAGCAACGTTGGTACCGATATACGGAAAGGTGTTCAGAATGATAACTGTCCTGCAAAGTGGCCGGGAAAAATGATTTTTGGATCACCCTACTGAAAAAATGAGAAAATACGGGTCAAATATTTAGTGATAAGGAACAAAACGAAACGAAAATTTGAACACCATCATATCGCTTTGGCCTGGAATGGTAGAACCAGCTTTTTTCTCTAACAGGAAAGAATATTTAAATAATTAGATAATTAGGACGTTAGGAAATTTTCTTATAAATTTTGTCACAATCCAGATAAAAAATCTGTTTGACAATTATTTATGATGTCAATATTAAGTCATGACTTTTTCGTTGTCCACATATTGTTCATCATGGAAAAATCAATCCAACTGATGCGATACTACTAGACACACCTAAAATATAATAAGTAAGCTAAGGTATACAATAAAAATTAATTTTCCATTTCTGAAAATATTTGCACTCAACGATTTACAACTGGCAAGAATTATAAGTTCCACCACCATTTTATCTCATCAATTTTCACTACTTTAGTTTTTTTTTATTAAATCGTTTATTTTTACAGGCTCAGTTACATAAGTTTAAAGGAGCCAAACTCTTAACTATATTTCTACTAGCATATATTAACATGTTTCCTTAATTCTATGGTTAATAAAATAGGAAACCGATTACTCGAGGTCGACTCGAGTTTAGAAGGGTGACATATTTTCATTAGGAAAAGGATGGGATGTAAGGAGATTGTAACAATGTTCACACTCATACTCACATTCTCATTCACATTCACATTCACACTTCACACTCAATTCTTAAAAACTATCATTACATCTAATATGTATTACAATTCAACTTATCCTAATGGAAGGGAACCGATAGCTCGCAAAAGACGAAAAGGAAGGGTAAAGGGTTTAAGAACAATCACACTCGAAGATCGATAGTTTTAAGGAAAACATATATTTGAACCATGTAATCAAGATCTAGCCGAGCCAACACATCTCTCACCGGCACATTGGGCTGCCTTCCTCTGGCCCGAAGAGATTTTTCTAAATTCGATCTGGCAACAACATATCCCTCGCATGACCAAACAACGTGTTCGATGTCGTGGTAACCTTGGCCACAAACACAGATATTGCTGTCGGCAAGATTAATACGAAAGAGTAGCGCATCTAACGAACAGTGATTGGACATGAGTCTAGAGAAGGTGCGAATAAAGTCCCGACTCAAGTCCAGACTACTTTAGTTTTTGTGTACTAATCAAATAACATGTTTCCATTTATCTGAAAAAGAAAAGTTCCACTAATGCTACTTTAAATGGTCAGATAGGAATGAACTTTAATAATATCCATTCCTACGGTTGTGTGGTTACTAGACTAACATTTCATTTTTCAATGTCCTCCAATTTTTCCAATTTTAGTACACCAATCCTACAATTGGATGCCAATCCGGAGCAATTTCACTTTTAGGGTACGAAATTCGTTCTCCAGATCTTGTAAATTCCCATTGTGGAACCCTGGAAACAATACTAATACAAAGATGGAAGAGAGAGCAGGACAACAACAAAAACATCCATGAAGCACAAATCTGTTCTTCACATCAAGCTTTACAGATACCTTTTCTTTTGTTCTCATTCATATCAAGAGATGCGTCTGTAATAATTTCGACAATAACACATAGCACACATAGCAAGATAAGTAAGAAATCTCACATGCGGAAAAAATCTGCACCAATATGTACTTTATGACGAAAATCTGTAATCTGTACCGTACAGGATCTGTACCAAAAATGACGAAAAAATATGTACCTTTCCAGATAAATCCGTACGTGTGGCAACACGTACTGATACGTTTCTTTGCCGATTTTTCAAAGTTTGGAGTAACTTAGAGTTAATCTCAAATTGTATCAGAAGTACAAAATGCTACGCGGCTCTCAGAATGAACGATTCGTTTCAATGAGTTTGTGGGGGAGAAGTACATGTAAATGGGGAAATACATATGCACAGGTTTGATTGACATTACTCCTTGGTAAGGGAGATGGGAGTATAACGGACATGTTAAGAAGAACTTCAATTATATCTTTGGAAACTCAAGTTTCCCAAAACTTTGATGCAGTTTCTTGCAATTCAATATACTGTTTCTCTACCTAATTGGTCAAATATTTTACAAAAAAGTGTTTTTCAATGTTTTTTACCGAAATCAAAACAGACCGAAAAGTGCAACTTTTTTTTTCGATGCGGGTAATATGTGGGGGTAATATGGACAGGTTTGAGATATATTAAGTGTAGAGGTTTATCGATCGCGAGAGGAATAATTTTATTCAACCAAGGTCTGAACTCATCACGAATGTCCGTTAAATGATGAAAAAATCGGATTAATCCACCTAGAAGTGATATCGTGCTTTGTAGCAGTATAAACGAAAAGAGATTCAACTATTTTGCTTTTGGTTCCAGTCAGCTTCTAAACAGTCCACATTTTTTGATTTCCATTTATAGACGCAGGGCATATTTGACAGACTTTTCACAGTCCATCTCACTCCCACTGGCAACTGTCCAGTTTACCCCACCAGTATAATTATTTCAATAATTAAAATTTTCCTCTCAAAAATGAATTTATTTTTCCATACATACCTAATATCGCTTCTCTGTTAACTCACAAACCGAAAAATAACCACCAGCAAATTGAATTTTGATATTAAATCTCTCAAAATGCTTAACACGTTGAATTCCGCACGAATCGTAAAAATATCTTCACTTGGCACCGGCAGAGCTAATTCGGATTACTTGGTTTGTCGCCGCCCGTTCTTGACATTATCGGGAAATTATGAATTGTTAAGTTTTTGCTAATCTCATCGATAATTTTTATAAGTTCTCAACCCTGTTCCTCTATTTTCATGACATTTCGATGGTATACATACGTAAATATTACAAAACCTGTCCATATTCCCCCCACTATATGTCCATGCGTGTTATCATCGAAAAAATGTTCTACTTTTCGGTCTCTTTTTATTCTAGTGAAAACATTGAAAAACATTCGATCGATTAATTCGAAAAACAGTATATTAAAATGCAAGAAATTGCATTTATGTTTGAAGAAACATGAGTTTCGAAAGATATAATTGAAGTTCTTCTTAATATGTCCGTATTTCCCCACCTCCCACATTTAAAAAATATGAAACTTGTTGGGCGTGTGTAAGTTATTGTTACCTAAACAATATCCCAGCAGAATGCAAACGTTACTTCAGTGCTGTCACCAGCCACTGAGATACTATGCGCACATAACCATTGTGGTGTCGCCGGCATTCAGATGCTAGTTTTCGTACGTAACCACTGTGGTGTCACCGGACGTCAAAGTGTTAATATCGAAGCAACTAAAATTACATCCACAGGCGGAATCATGTATGATTTTCGGTTTTTGTTTCCCTTTTTCCACTTTTGATCAGTGTTCATTGCCATAGAGTGGCTTAAATATCATACAATAATATGTAGAAGGTGTTCTCATTTACAGAAATCTGAAATTCAAAATGTAACTATACAAATCGTGCTCCCGTGGCCGAGTGGTTAGCGTCATAACTAACATGCCGGGTGTTCGGGTTCGATTCCCGTTCTGGTCGGGGGAATTTTTCGTCAGAGAAATTTCCTCCGACTTGCACTGTGATCACGCGTATTCTAGAGCTTGCCACTCAGAATACATTCAAGGCGTGTTATTTGGCATAGAAATCTCAACTAAGTACTAATAAAAATGACGCAAGTAATACTACGTTGAGACGGCGAAGTTCCTCTAGGAACGTTAGTGCCATTGAAGAAGAAGAACTATACAAATCAACCACCTGTCCATACCCCCACTGTCCGCATTACCCGCGGTTCCCCTACGAGGAAACGCTTGAAACAAAAAATGGGAAATTAGATAAATGCAAAAAAAAAAGATTATTCAGACCACATTAAAATGGGAATGGTCACCTTAATGAAAAAATTAAAGAATAAAACTACCAATTTTCACTAAAATCGGGCCACTATATAGGTTTGGCATGGAATGGCTGTTAGGGCATACAAGTGTAACCCTCTTCCAAGATTATCTCCGTTTCATTGATTCCGTAATCTGGTAAGTTCTGTTGCGCGATCGCATAAAAAAATGCACCAAAAATACCGTGCGATTTTGTTTTGTGTGGTATTTGAAAAAAAAATAGTACAGGTCGGACTCGATTATCCGGGATTCGATTATCCGGAATTTTAGACTCGATTATCCGGAGTATTATATATTTGATTTCCGGAAATTTTTAAAATTTGTATAATAATTCCATATTGAATAGCTGATATGAGTATCAAATGAAAGGACTTGACTAATAGAATACAGTTATTTATAAAAAAAATGCAAATCTAAGATGGCGCCCACTACAAAATGACGGATCACATATTTTCAGTAATTTATGAAAAATTATGAAAAATGCAAATCCAAAATGACTGCCATCATAAAATGGCGTCATATTTTTTTTTCAAAGCCCATCAATATGAGTATCAAATGAAAGTGGACTGAAAAATCCCAATCCAAGATGACCGTAGTTCCCAAATAAACAATAATTTTTTAATGATTCCATTCAGTTTAACCTGTTTGTATGTATGTTTGAGTGTTTGTAGGGTTGTCCCACATTAATAGAAAATTGACCCTGTTCCTGTTGACTAATTGATCTGAAATTTGGAACACACTTTTAATTCTACTGTCATTATAAAACTGGAATACGCATGTTCCTGAAAAATGTAATTTGGCCGCCGCTAAAAAATGGCTGAATGGCATGATCTAGAGGATACACTACGCTAAGAAACAACATAAATTCGAAAAGGTCGTAACCATAAAATGATCGACTATGAATTTTTTGAAAACCCCTCAATATTGGTATCGAAATATTCCGAAAAAGTTGGGTAAGAAACAAAAATTGAAAAAAACATAAATTTTTTGAATGGTTTTAATGTAGAAAGGTATACTAATGATACAGATAATTTACTCAAAAACTAGAAAATAAAATAAGTAAACTTTTTAAGTTAAACGAGAGCTAGAAAATAATTTGGCAAGTAGCAGTTAGTAGTTATCACATCCGTTTTTTCATTGATTTAGGGCAATGATGAGACTAAAATAAAATAGTGGGGTATATAGAAACATTTTACTAATTGTCTAATTGAACTCCTTCAACTTCATCTCTGGTCCACTAGTGCCGTTTTCAACTAACCGGAAGCCACCATGTTCGTTTCAAAAATGGCATCAGAATACGAAATTCGACTTACGCTGTTATAGTCCTTTCCTCCAATACCCATATCGTAGGGGTATCCATCATTGTTGGTCATTTAGAGCCATTACCAACAAACCGGAAGTCAAAACAAGATTATATTCTTTTTCCGTATGTTATTTCCGGGCAATTGGGAGTAGAATCGCTGCAAAAAAATCGAAGACCGGTTCAGAACCATGGGAAGGTCGGTTTAGGACTACCATTTTTTAAGGTGTCGAGAAATTAGACTTCCGATTTGGCATCTGTTTTCCCCTGTTTTAGCACTCAGAAACCATACCGACCAGTATGAAACAGAAAAACATAGTTTAAGAATCATAGTATTCATTTCAATGTCGATGTTGCCAAAAAACGAGAATTTTATGTGATAAATGGCCGTTGCAATTTAGGAGGTCGGATCAGGGTCACCTTCCCCTATTCCATCGCTCTACTGTGTCAGCTAATTTCCATTCTCATGTTTTGTTTTTTTTGTTTGAACACTTTAAGGACCGGGAAGAAATATGTAGGGGAAGAGGGGGCATAGTGGTCACCCTAAGGAATATGCCCATTTCCAGCGCCCACATACCGATTTAAATCCCGTTTTTCGAAGAATATTATAGTTCAACTCATTGTTCTTCAAGATAGCAAACGGCTTTTACTATAAAAATTCAAAATAGTACACTTTTCATCTTTAGAAAAAAAAATGGTGAAAAATCAAACTTTTTTTTTGCTTGGAGGTAAAGTGGTCACCTAGTTTGGGGCAAAGTGGTCACCCGCACATATCAAACTAAATGAGATAGATTTATGCGTTTTTATCATTCAAATTTGTTCAAATCATATTTGTTATAATAGGTACATGTATGAAATAAGCTCGCGAAATAAGCTTTTTTCTTGCATACAAAAACGTAGTAAGAAACACATAACGTTCCGCATAATGAGGCTTGGTTTAGTTGGAGTGGCATATTTATCCAGGGTTAAAGTCACAAAAGGACCTTCTTCAACAGCAGAATGTGATGACGTATATCAGCTTTAGTAAACAGATATTTGTAAGTTGTTATTCACCTATGACCACTTGCCCCCAAATATGGAAATAATTTTTATTCTAATTAATCGCTGAGATTAAACAAAATATCTGTTCACCTCTCCTAGAATATGTGAACAGTCGTCCAAACTGAAGATTTGTCCAACATATCAGATTGAATGAACTACATTTCATGAGAAATTCCTTAAATACCATGCGCACAGAACTACGGCCGAATGGCTATCGAGAGAGTAATTTCTGTTTTTATTTGTATTTTGACATGCAACAGCTCTACTGAAGTTTGACATTTTGACATGCAAAAGTCATTATATTCTTCAAACATAAGGTGACTATCAATACGGCATCTATAGTCAATAGTTATACTACCAAACAAGCAGGTGACCACATTGCCCCCCATGGCCAATTTGCCCCCACTACCGCTACGACATACGCCTGGGACCACACGTTTTGACCTGTGTGAAGTTGCTTGCTTTGCTTGCAAGTTTTTAAGAGGCTTTTAACTTTGCAGTTCATTTGCCTCTATGTGTGAAGTTAGCGGATGAAAGTTCAGCGGATATAAGTTTTTGTTGCATGCAAGTTTCTGTTTAACGTCTTGCTGGATTTAATGGAAAATGGATTATTTCAGTTGAAATAAATTGTTTGTTTATCAAGTAACAACCTTCAAAATCATGCTCATTAGATAGAGAATTGAATCGTTCATCTTTCCACATAATTCTATTTTTCCTTGATTGTGGCAGAGAAAAGTTATAGACTGAAACGTGAGCATGGAAAGGAAAATATACAGAATTTTGAAAATCAAAAAAAGTTTTTCGAATAGAGTTATCGAAGTTATTCGATAGAGAAATATTCCACCTATCTTCCAGCCACAATTTCATTAATCGGAAAAGGGTCTGAGAAAAGTAATAGGCAAAATTGTATGGGAGGGAGTCAACCACGAGTAACCGGTTTTCTACCTTCTAACCATAGAATTAGGAAATTGTTCATATATAGTTATAAAAATATAGTTAAGAATTCGGCTCCTTGAAACTTATGTGACTGAGCCTGTAAAAATAAACAAATTAATAAAAAATAAGTTGTGTGGGAGAAATTAATTATTTTAAATAAAATTGAAAAAAGTTATTTGAAAGGACCGAAAACACATTTCCGAGACTCATTCGATAAAGAATATTTTTATTTATCTTTAGTCAAATTTTCATTGCTCCGAAAAGAGTATCAGAAAAGTTACTTCAAATTATCCAATTTAAGTCAAATATGCGCCGTTTTGTTCGCAAACTTGTTGCCATTTAGGGGTCAACTTCATTATCCCCCCCTCCTTATTTGCAAAAAACTCGGACAGCCAGTTTTCGCAAGCCTCTTTTGAGGCCAGTTAAGTATCACCAAGAGCGTTTTGCATGGACCGGAAGAGATGATAATCACTTGGAGCCAGGTCCGGACTCTACGGTGGGTGCAATAGGATATCCCATCCGAGTTCCCGTAGCTTCTGGCGGGTCATCAAAGATGTGTGAGGCCGAGCATTGTCCTGGTGGAAAACAACACCATTCCTTTTGATCACTTCTGGCCGCTTCTGGTCAATCACCTGCTTCAAACGGTCAAGCTGCTCACAGTAGAGAACCGAGTTGAGGGTCTGGCTATAGTTGAGCAGCTCATAGTGGATGATTCCCTTCCAATTCCACCAAACACACAGCAAAACCTTCCTGGCCGTCAATCCGGGCTTGGCGATGGTTTGGGCCGGCTCACCGCACTTCGACCACGACTTTTTTCGCTTTAGGTTGTCGTACGTGATCCACTTTTCATCACCAGTCACCATCTTCTTCAAAAATGGGTCGAGTTCGTTCCGTTTCAGCAGTACATCGCAGGCGTTGATTCGGTCTAAGAATATTTTGCGTCAACTCGTGTGGCTCCCATACATCCAGCTTTTTTTGGAATCCAATCTTCTGCAAATGGTCCAAACGATTTTATGGTCTATACCCAGTTCCTGGCCAATCGAGCGAGTGCTCACATGCCGGTCTACTTGGATGATTTCAACGATTTTATCGGTTTCCACGACGATTGACCTACCAGTACGGGGTGTATCTTCGACAGCCACTACACCAGAACGAAATCGACCAAACCAACGCTGTGCTGTGCGAATCGTTACAGTATTGGGTCCATAAACTACACGAATTTTTTCGGCCGCCTTCGTTACAGTTTTACCTCGCAGGTAGTAAAAACGTAAAATATGGCGAATTTATTGCTTGGTGGACTCCATCTTTGACGCGCTATAACTTGAGACTGAAAAGGACAATCACAACACTGTCAAAACGAAACTTGTAGCACAGATTGTCGTCTTTAAATAGCCGTATGGTATGACCCGATGCGATAAGTACAACACAAGATATGTTTAAATGTTGCCATATATTGACAATATATGACATTTCTTTTTCCCCAACTCAATATAACAAAATTTTATCCCCTGTGTAAAAAAATCCTGGGTATATAGAATTTATTAGAGTTTTCAAAACTGTTTTTCGAGGATTATGCATTGAACTATTTATTATCGAATACGAATTCGAAATTTTTCGTTCATACAATAATATCTCAGTACCGAATGGTCCACAACAATGTTCTTGAAATCAAATGAAAGATAGTTGATAACGTTAATTGGATTTGCTATCTTTGAAAAACAGAAAGAAATCGAATTCTCATTTCTTCCCGATATTTTTATCCGCTACAAATTTCTCTGTAAAATATTCCGTGTAAATCCATGTAAATTATGCTTTAAAGAGATTGATATCCTATCTTCATGCGTAGATATTTCACGATTTTAAAGCATTCGCCTAAAAATTTCGACTTCGCACTCTGTTCCTTATTTTTTTTTTTTATTGCGAAAAAGTTCTATTTCCATTTTTTATAAATTTATCAATTTCCCTCCTACAACTTGTATACATTTTGGCCCATACCTTTTCTCAGACTTTTTTTTCTGGCCGAAAATTTGGCTGAAGATAGATAAAAGTATTCTCTATCCAATGAGTATTATCTCGAAAATTTGTTTTGGGTCCTTTGAAATATTTTTGACGTAGGACTACGTCTTTCATTTCTATACCGGGGTGTAAAATCAAAGTTTCGAAAACGACAGCGTTACGCTGGAGACCGAAATTTTGAGCGTTAATAATTCTTAAACAACTGAACGAAATGGTATAACACTTCATTCGAAAGATAAAATATCTACGCGTTATATACTTGTTACTTTTTCATCTAAAAACTTGTTTCAATAGCCTCTAAATTGCTTTTTCAAAACAGGCTATTGAAATCACCAATCGGTATATAAGCGAGCGCCGCTCAGAAATCCACTCAGAGCAAGTTGTCGCTGTTGTGGTGAAGCTAACTTCGTTCATCATGAAAGCGCTGATGAACGTTGTCACCAAGAGCCTGAAGAGTGATGTCACTGAAAAGGAGACCAAGAGAATATCAGTATCGAAAAACGGTTCCGCTTGAGACGCCACCACACACACTCACATACACGCGCGGAACTCTTTTCGTTCGGTTGCCATCCAGCATCGAGAAGAATCCGGAAAGAAGTGATGGTTGCTGAAAAATAATCTGCCAGTCCCTCTTGGAATTGAAATTACATTCAAGCGAAAGAGTTTATTTTAATGTTTTCTATCCATATAATACTGCGACCAAATACATTGATTTTTCAATCAAGTGCGATCAACGTAAGGCCACGTCTTTCGGCAATTTATTAGAGGTGCAATGAATCTTAAGAAGGAATTCCCGCATTACGCGCACTGGCAAACGATGTTTACTCAACAATTTCTCAAACGAGAAATGGGTGTTGTGAGAAAGGATGAGCGAACGCAAGAATTATGTAGACTGATTTGATGCAACAGATATTTTGTCTATTGGAAATGGTATACAAATCATATCGCAATACAAGCAATGTGTTAAGTATTATACAACTTTTGTGTGATAGCTTCTTTTGCTGAATATTGTGCCTCCAACGTAACGCTCTCGTTTTCGAAGTCCCCCAAATATTCATTTATTCAGGATTGATTCAGATGCAACTAAGAACAAATGATCACTAAATCAACGATAGTCCTACGTCACCCTTGCGGTTATACCAAATATATAACCCACTTCTTTTTTTTTAATTTTCTTTTAATTAATTAATTTCCCCCAAACGAGTTGTATAGGTCTTGGACTATAACTTTTCTTAGACCCTTTTCCGACTATTGGAAATTTTGCTAAAGATAGATAAAAATATTCTATATCGAGTAAGTACTATCTCGAGAATGTGTTTTGGGTCCTTTCAAATAACTTTTTTTCAATTTTCTTTAACATAATTAATTTCTTCCATACAACATGGCTTATAACTTTTCTCATACCCTTTTTCGATTAATAAAATTAAGGCTGGAAAATAGTTAAAATATTTCGAACAACTTTTTTTGATTTTCAAAATTCTTTAAATTTTCCTAAATTGACCCATGCTCACGTTTCAGTCTATAACTTTTCTCTGTCACGATCAAGAAACAAATGAATTATGTGGAAAGATGAATGATTCAATTCTCTATCTAATGAGCATGATTTTGAAGGTTGTTACTTGATAAACAATCAATTTATTTCAACTGAAATAATTCATTAATCATTATATCCAGCAAGACGTTGAATAGAAACTTGCACGCAACAAAAAGTTTTATCCGCTAAATTCACACAAGTCCATAAAGAAGGAACGCGGAAACGAGAAATCTCGTGTTTAGAGGCGAATGAACTAAAAAGTTTAAACCCTCTTAAATTCAAAAAGAAGAAGAAGAAGAGAAATCTCGTGAGCGGTCCGCAAAGTGTTAAGGTGTCGGTAAGAACTTATTGAAAGGAGCAAAGAGTTGATTTTATGACATGCGCAAGTGATTAAGGCCGCTTATTAAATTAAAAAAAAAGGAAATCGAATGTTGGTCACGAATGGAATTATCAGGATTTGGGTTATTTTCTTAAGACATTTTTTTTGCGGTCCCTATCCACCGCATAAAAAAAGTTTTTTTTTCTAATTGTGTAGCGAACACTATTTTTTGAAGCTACTGGTGAAGTTTAGTACGATTTCTGTTGGGTGTTCCCTATCCCACGCGCAAGTACAGGTTTGTCTGTATGTGTCGCCGACTTGTAACCACTGCTTCTTAGCTCCAAATTATTCGATATGTTGAGCAAGTAAAAAAGTAAAATAGGGAAAAAGTTAATTGAATTAACATAATCTGGAAGATAAATAACAGCTCAATCGAGTGTTTATGCTCGAAAATAGTGCAATGAAAACGATTTTGTCTGATCTGAAGGGAAAATTTGTTTGAGGACCGAACTTAGCCAAAATTTGGGAATCGGTAACTCTCTTTGTTTACTATTAGAATTCTGAACAGGAAAATATGTCAATCTAATTTTGCTTTTTAAATTTTGAAAAATCCTCTATTTTTGTGACGTCACAGCGCCTCAAAATACATGTTTTTCAAATGTTTAAAAACAAACATTATTCTATTAACTACCATTCAAACAAGTATTAAACTACTGCTCGAATAGTTCAGAGACATAAGAATTTGTTTGAAAAAGTGCAGGAACATCTCAAAAACACAAACATAAGACATTCCAAACTTGGCTTTTCATGGCCTTTCAAACGAAATCCTGGACAAGGATTTTATACCCCGTTCGCAGAGTGTCACGGAAAATCATCAAAATAAAAAAGAGGTCGAAGTCCAGAAAAAGTAACTCGTTTAGCAAGCTCCCTGTAGCTGCGAACTGAAAAACGATACTTTCGTCATATCTGTGACCAAAGTTTTCCACAATCTTATTACACCCAGGATTTTTACGCGGATTTTTCAGCCCGGATCAAGAGCATTAGCACGATGTCTGTGTCGGTTCCCGCTTCCAAAGATATCAATTGTGAAAAAAGAGAACAGTCAGAAATTCGACTAAGATAACATAACATAGCATAAAACATCCGAAAAAAAACCAAGTTATTTTTTATTTCCTCACTTTGTAACTGTTAGTCCCAGTGATTAACGTTTTTCCACCGAAAAGCTCAATGTCAGTCCCTAGGCATCGACACGGGGATTAACGCGTTAACCTGTTTTTACGGGATCCCCGCGTAAATATGACTTGTAATTAGTGCTTGTGGTGGAACTTAGTGCCGTCCCCTATGACGATTCTCACATGGATTTTAGGTTACCTGTTTTTTAGCGCGGATTTTCAAACTAACGCGGTTTTTTCACGAGGTACGTATCCCCCGTAATAAAACACAACCTGGGTGTATACTAAAAACGATTTCCAAGGTAAAAATGTACCATTTCCATTGTTTTCTCGACTAATATTACCGATTGCCACAATGATGTTGTATCTGATCCGGCTCAAATTTCCAAACAGTTTGTAAATTCTATTCAGACTAATTCAAACTGGGAATGAAACCTGCCATGGACAAACCTAACACGGCCATATCCGTCACAATGTTCCTCGAGGGCGCCAGTGGTGGAGTCTCAACGTGAGTCGCCACGGATTGGCAATCAATCTTTGCCGTCATGAAGGCTGCATCGCTCACGATTGGTGTCTGAGCCGTGTCGTGTTACGATCCCATCGGCGAAGGCCATATACTCCGGCTGAATTCCCTATTTGTTGTGTTCTCGTTGCTGTGTTTCTTTTTTCCTCTCGAAGAACACAGCAAAATAATTTATTACTTTCTGTGTCTCTTCACTGGTGGTTGCTAATCCCTCCCCCCAAAGAAAGCCTTGGCCGAGTCGAACGATCGGAGTATTTCCAAAGTCAAAGTGTAAAACTCAAGTCTGCTTCGAGATGGAAAACCGGTGAAATCTGTCTAACTGCAACCGGTTCGTGATGGACAGACAGTGAATATAGTGCCGTTTCGATTCCAACAGCTCGAAAAAATGGTTCTGAGTGTTGGTAAAATTGAGCCTTTTTCTTCATTCTGAATATTATTATGTCTAGTTGAAACCAACTAAAAATTAACATCAATCAGCGAACATTTTTTCCGAAATGCAAAAAGCATTGTATTTCATAAATATATTATGCAGAAAAAAGAATAAAACAACCATTTTCAACAATAAATATTAATGTTTTATATTGCGAAACACACTCTAACGTTCATTTCTAATTCCAGAAAAAGCCAAAGGCTGAATGCGATAAATTTCACGATCACACATGTCCGTATAAATCACTTCTATCCAAGCGCAGTATAGATCTAAGCAAAGAACACAGCATATAGTCAAACGGCATGGCAGCAACGAAACTCGCACACTTGGAAGTGTAATTTTTCATATTTGACAGATTGCAGCGTCCCGTCTACTCGGTCCTGAGTCGTCCTGAGTTCTGCGCCGACCAGTATGCGCATAAATTTCCCAACGCGAGAGAAGAAAGAACACAGCCCTCCCCGTCCTTAGCTCTCGTGATAGTGGATTGCCGAAAGGGGGTGCGAAGGAGGCGAAGGAGGGTGGGATGGAACATCCAAAACAAAGCGCATTTCAAGTTCATGTTATCAAAAATGCATTTGCTCGTGGAGATTTTGGCACATTTATCTTTCTTCGTGCGTCGGACATTCGGCGCGGGAAGCTGTCTGCGCACCGATTTGATTGCCGGGTGATCAGCGGGATTCGCAGAAGAAAAGCATAAAAACGTAACATAACGCAGGGCAGTGCATAACGCGAGCACTATTTCCATGAGCCGAAAGCATATCATTAGCAGGTTTTTCAGAAGAAAGAGGAAAAAACAACTCTTATAACTAGCGGACGTGAGGTTGAGCCATCGGTCGACGGATCGGTGTTTGGAAGGAGTATTTGGCATTGCTGGTTTTATTGAGTAACATGTCGGGGGTAATGTGGGGTGTTGTTTTGCAGTGAGATGAGAACGAAGTTTTCTGAGTGATACCAGTCCACAACTGACGTGAAACGCATCAAAATGTATCACATTCTATATTTCATACGGCCTTCAAATGTAAACATGAGGTATTAAGGGCTAAAACCTTACAACTTGCATTATGCCTATTATCGGTTGTACAAGCTCGAATTATGTTTTTTAAAAGATAATTAAATTCCGTGAGTGGTAATTAATATAATCCATTCCTCAGCATTCTGCAATATTTCATGATATAAGCCATGCGTCTCATGTAGCTCTTAATTAATGATAACACGCCAGGTTGTGAATGCGCCTGGTAAGTTTTCATTTTTCAAGAATAATTATTGTTTGAATGGCATAAGAGACTGTTTATTTCTGGCTTGCAACTTGCATAATGTTAGCAGATTAATGATTTGAGGCCAAAAGAATATGCTCCTAAAAATAAAAGCCCAGGTGAAATAGGTGATTAGCTAGCTCCAGTTAGCATACCGTTTGCAAATATTTTATCGTTCTAGTGATTATGTGTTATGCGACACTTACGCAGAAAGTGTTACAACGGAAAGGAGCATTGGTACAAAATCAATCATTACTATTGAATAGTTCAAAAGAACAGAAATGCTTTCCAAGTTTATGAAAAACTGTTTGCGTAAACTTCTAAAAAGACTATGTTCTACTTCCATTATCGTCATATATCAATTAAATGACTTTCTCAAGAACCAGATTGAAGTTCTGTTCAGCATTTGTTTTCTATTCTTGACTATAAGACAGTTAGGGATAGTGTCGTGAACAAAAACAAATATTTCAATCATCTTCAGTGGACGTGGATAGTAGTGCCAGATGTGTCAAGTAGTCATACGTTCATAGCTTTTGGCACAAGAAACTGACCGTAATACACCCAAAGATAGTTGAATGGTACGTGAACCATACAACCTCACTAAACTCGAAAGACAGCAACACACTAAACGAGATGTCGTAAAGATCATCATCGACACAGTTATACATGGTGGGACAGTTATGCCTAGAATATCAACATGGGACAATTGAACTTGATGTTGTTTTTTGAAATACTGGGAACAAACAATAAGTTTTTTGGTGTTTTTCCGAAAGATTATGTATGAAAACATCGTTTTATGAAGAAGGGAGTGATCTGCAACACCTTTACAGAATACAAATCTCACTGTCATTAGGCATTCGCTTACAAGGTGTACACGTGTTCTGTTAAACTTTTTGATTTGTTTGAGAATTAGTTCGTTCTTCCAAACCAGAAATGAATGCATTATCCCTGCTGAAGCATGACATAAAATTCTTGTACTTGAATCGATTCATTCATTATGGATTTACAAAAAATACATGGTTGGACAGTTATGCCTAGAATATCAACATGGGACAATTGAGGTTAATGTTGTTTTTCAAAAGCTGAGAATAAACAATAACTTTTTTGTGTTTTTCCAGACGATTAGGCATAAAAACATTGTTTTATGAAGAAAAGTGAAAATTGTTAAAAAGTAAAATAGGACAACTATGCGTAGAACGGCAGTTTAGTTTCTTGAAGAACTTCCGCGATTCTCGAGAACGATAAAGCAGTTCCATCTCCTCACACTCATTCCAGGTGGCCCTTCTCCCCGAAGGAGATGTGTTTGCTGCCTTCGCGTGCTGCATCCTTCTCGCTCGGATGCGCTCGTCACTCGTCGTCAAACCATTCGTTCCGTTGTCCTCGTTGTTCATACCCGATGACGGTCTCGGCAACGCAGTTTCAAGGCACTGCGAGAGAAAATAAATGGCGTTCTGAATTTTGTGTGTGAATTGCTTTCTTTCAAAACTTTCTCCACCAAGGATTGCAGCTTCGCTAATCTCGGGCATTAGAAAGCATCTGCATCTCTTTTTTAAGGCCAGTAATATTAACAGAAAGAGATTATTTTGAGAATAGAATGGTAAGAAGTGTTGATACATTTTGTCGCTTCAAGCCATCGATGTATGGCTCTGTGTGAATGCTATGCTGAACGCTTGTTTGGGGCTGATTGGTTTGAGTTGGTGCAACAAGAACATGCAGCCTAGTGTGTTTCAAATGCAAAAAAGACATTTTTGGATACACCAAAGTCAAACATATAAGCCACTTCGTTGAACTTGTTACAACATACGTCCCGTGGATTGTTCATCTCATAGGTGATTCGATCGGCGGAAAAAAATCGGATTGTCTCTTCACTCGAGGACATGTGTTGAAGCGAAGTTTTGCTAATACGTCAGCACAGTCAATTTGTTCAGTCAGGACATCAAAAACGAGTAATCGCTGAAGAAGTACTCTTCTCATTACAAATGTTGGCAGTTCAATCAGCATACAACAGCTTCCATACACAGGTAGATTCGTCCTATCTCTCCAGTTGAGATTCCGGATAACGGATAATGGATAAAATGCTTTTGGACTCGCTCTATCCGATTCATGTGGACTACCAAATGAAACATGTACCCCGTATTCCAGCATACTACCCACCAGAGAGCAGTACAGCATTTTCAAACAGTATACAAGGTAAAAGCAGTTCGTGTTCCGTTTCAAGAAGCCTACTATGGAATATGCTTGAGCAGTGACTGAAGCGATGTGTTCCGCAATCCCCTATAAACTTTATGTCTTCATAAATCATCAAAACAGGTCCCAAAAGGTGGTAATGTGGGGTTCGGAAATAGGAAAAAGTAACACTCTTGTCACGTCGCCAGTAATTATACGTTGGATGACCGTGGGATCAGAATCAGATCGATCAAGCATGGCTTCAGTCACATTATTGCGATCTTTCTTTTGAACAAAATTGAGCTCTTTTGGCACTAATCGTGCTGTGATTTTTCTCATGCCCAAAAATCAACCAAAATATGACGAACGGTCTCGCGGGAGATGTTTAATTCACGGGTAAGCTCTCTCTTACTTAAATGACGGGATCCGAGCACCATTCACAGGGTTGTCAACTGTAATTTCCAAAAATCAGTAAGAGTAAAAATAGATATCAGGATAGTTCATATTGGGTTGTCCGGAATGTTCGTGGGGATTTTTGGGAAAACAAAAGTGTAATTTTGTAGGAAGACAGACATTTATACAATTTATATCTGTTTATATCTGTTCCCCAATCTTTCGCCATCTTTCACGCAGTTTAAAAATTATGTCTTCGCTGAATATATTTGCTTTCTCGTCGAAAACTTTCGTATTAGTTTTTACGTATGATTTGTGCTGTTTATAGAGTTGAAGTTTTTTTTTTCTTGAGGGAACTTTGCAGGTAGTTGCAATAAATTTATCTGGTGGGATAGCACCTCCCAGCCAGACTGCTGCTGTAACTGCTGTAGAGCAAATTCTACAGTTATTTACAGTTATACAGTTATACAGTTATTTATGAAAAACATAAATCTAAGATGGCGGCTTTTACAAAATGGCGGATTACATATTTTCTGAGAACCCCATCAATATGGGATCAAATGAAAGGGCTTGACTGGTAGAACACAGTAGATCATGATCCAACTCCAAGAGGACCGCAGTTCCCAAATAAACAATTACTTTTAATGGTTCCAATCAGCTTGGTCTGTAAAAAACTTTTTTAGTTAAGCGTTTTAATTTACTAAAAGCTAGAAAATAATTAGACAAATAGCAGTTAGTAGTTATCACATCCGTTCCTTCATTGATCTAGGGCAATGATGAGACTAAAATAAACTCATGGGGTATATGATGAAACAATTAACTGTGCATTATGGAAATCCAACGTTTATTTCTTACCTAATTTTCTTCGGAATATTTTCATGATATACTCTATTCTGTTAGTCAAATAATTTCATTTGATACCGATATTGAGGGGATTGCAAAAAATACATAGTCGACCATTTAGTGGCGGCGACTTTTTTGAATTTATGTTGTTTATCATGTTTCGTATTCTTCAAGTCAAGTCATTCAGCCTTTTTGTAGAGGCCGCCATCTGTGATTTTCAAGATCATGGAATACGCAGTTTTATAATGACTCCAGAGATAAAGATGTGCTTCAAATTTCAGATCAATCAGTCAACAGGAACGGGGTCAATTTTCTATTAATGTGGGACAACCCTATAAACATTCAAACATACCTAGAAACAGGTCAAACTGAATGAAACCATTTAAAAAAGTAATTAGTTGTTTGGGGACTCCGGTCATCTTGGAATTGGGTTTTTCATGATCTGCTATGTTCTACTAGTTGGAAAATTTCTTCTGATACCCATATTGATGAGGTTTTGAAAAAAATATATATATGGCATCATTTTGTGGTGGCGGCCATTTTGGATTTGCATTTTTCATAAATGTATTCTGTATTCTACTAGTCAATCCCTTTCATTTGATATACATATTGATGGGGTTCTGAGAAAATGTGTAATCCGTCATTTTGTAGCAGCCGCCATCTTGGATTTTCAAGATCATGGAATACGCATTTCTATAATGACACCAGAAATAAAGATAAAGGGTGTGTCACATCAAATTGCATCACGGAAAAAACGCTGTAGAAATTTAATTTTTAGGAATTATATCTTCAGCTTTCGCTTATAATCAGATAAGAGTGTATAGATCACGTTGGGCATGCTTCACTGTAAATTTTTCGTAAATTTGGAAAAATGTCGTCGAACGAAAAAGAGCGTCGTGAATTAATCCTGTGCACTCATTTCGAGAAACCGGAGTTGTCACATCGGGACATCGGTAAGATGCTGGGAATCGTCCAATCCACGGTCAGCAGAGTACTAAAACGATACTTCGAGAACCTAACCATCGACCGGAAGGTGAAGAACGGTAAAAATGGATGCTCCGTCAGTGAAAAAGATCACAAGCGCGTAGTTAAGCAGTTTAGACGTGATCCGAGAAGTTCGGTCCGGGATGTCGCCAATAAGCTGAATTTGTCAAGTTCATTCGTCCAGCGGACTAAGCAGCGGGAGGGCCTGCGTACATACAAGGTTCAGAAGGCTCCTAATCGCGACAAAAGGCAAAACATGGTGGGGAAGACGCGAGCCCAGAAGCTGTACACCGAAATGCTGACGAAGCCGCATTGCCTAGTAATGGACGACGAAACCTAGGTCAAAGCGGACTTTCGTCAGCTGCCGGGCCTGTTGTTCTTCTCCGCAAAGGACAAATTCAGCGTTCCGGAGGAGATTCGCAAGCAGAAACTATCCCAGTTTGCCAAAAAGTACATGGTGTGGCAAGCGATCTGCTCTTGCGGAAAGCGGAGCGCCCCCTTCGTGATGACCGGCACGGTAAACGGGCAGGTTTACCTTAAGGAGTGCCTACAGAAACGCTTACTACCACTATTGAAGCAGCACGAGGGCCCGACCATCTTCTGGCGGGATCTCGCTTCGTGCCACTATTCTAAGGATTGTTGGAGTGGTACGAAGCCAACGGGGTCACCTTCGTGCTAAAGGAAATGAACCCGCCCAACGCGCCGGAGCTTCGCCCAATAGAGAAATATTGGGCGATTATGAAGCAGGCCCTCCGGAAGAACCCAAAAGTTGTCAAATCGGAGGCGGACTTCCAAAGAAAATGGATTTCTGTTAAAAAAAACTACAACCTGACGTTGTACAGAACCTTATGGACGGGGTAAAGAGGAAGGTGCGAGCATACGGGCTTGGGCTCGAAGTATGAATAAAAAGAAAATGCCAAAAGTTGTTTAATAGTTTTTAATTCACTGTCTAAAATTTTCAAAAGGATCGGTCTACTGGGCGAATTTCTACAGCGTTTTTTCCGTGATGCAATTTGATGTGACACACCCTTTATGTTCCAAATTTCAGATCAATCGGTCAACAGAAAGGGGGTTTAAATTTCAATTAATGTGGTACAGAGCTACACACAAAGTTACAAAGTTACAAAGTCACAATCATATAAACGGGTCAACCTAGATAAAACCGTTTAATAAATAAGGGCAAATCATAATTATATTACGTTTACCGATAGAAAATTCGTTTTTTTATGACTCGATTATCCGGAGTGGAAAAAAATCAATACTCCGGATAATCGAGTCCGACCTGTACTTATGGATTTTGAAATGGTCTTATAGAAACTGGACAACTGAAATTATCATATTTAAGCGCAATAAATAAACAAACAACTTTTTTGAACGAAATTGACGTTAAATTTACTTTATTTTAAGCATTCAACAATGAATGAACGTATCTTGTTGAAATTCTAACTGTTGTAACGGGAGCAAGGGTCTCGAGGACAAGGTAGCGATACCACCTTCACTTAAGCGCCAGGTAAGGTTATTTTCCTGCCGTGATTGAGCGAGTTTCGTCTAAACAGATTCCCATTCCCGACCGTGAGTCCTTAGGGCGAGTTCTTGTTATTGACCTTCAACCCACACTTGAATCGTCTTGGCGCTCACCAAGGATTAGAATTCCAACAAATAAGTGGATGTGACAACCTTCAGGATGGAAAAGTTTCCTTTGAAGGCTTTCCTTTCAAGAGCCTATGCTACTACGAACCCGAAACCGATGAACTGAAGGGCCTCTCAACGGCCACCAACAACACTATGTAAATTATTTAACGAAATATAATATATACAATAATTTTTCTATTAATTTCAAAATGTATCCCTATTCACAATATTGGTCTTAATTCTAATATTTGCAAGCTTTTTTGAGGATTCCTCGGTGGTCGAGACAAGTGCACTTGCTGAGTGGAGTCCTGGCTGAGCGTAACGCACGTAGTTGTGCATGCGTTCTTCGGTTGTCGCGTACCTTATCGCTAATCGTGCGACACAATCCGGATGGCCCGGTGCACTGGGGCAAAAAAAATGTCGAACCGCCGATCTTTCTGGGTCTGAATCTTCCCAGATTTTCACCTTCGCTTGAAGAAAATCTATCTTCAAGCGAGAACATAATTAGGCCTGAACAATACGTACTAAAGGGTGTGTCACATCAAATTGCATCACGGAAAAAACGCTGTAGAAATTTAATTTTTAGGAATTATATCTTCAGCTTTCGCTTATAATCAGGTAAGAGTGTATAGATCACGTTGGCCATGCTTCACTGTCAATTTTTCGTAAATTTGGAAAAATGTCGTCGAACGAAAAAGAGCGTCGTGAATTAATTTTTTTTTTTTTAAATTTCGAGAATCCGGAGTTGTCACATCGGGACATCGGTAAGATGCTGGGAATCGTCCAATCCACGGTCAGCAGAGTACTAAAACGATACTTCGAGAACCTAACCATCGACCGGAAGGTGAAGAACGGTAAAAATGGATGCTCCGTCAGTGAAAAAGATCACAAGCGCGTAGTTAAGCAGTTTAGACGTGATTCGAGAAGTTCGGTCCGGGATGTCGCCAATAAGCTGAATTTGTCAAGTTCATTCGTCCAGCGGACCAAGCAGCGGGAGGGCCTGCGTACATACAAGGTTCAGAAGGCTCCTAACCGCGACGAAAGGCAAACCATGGTGGGGAAGACGCGAGCCCGTAAGCTGTACACCGAAATGCAGACGAAGCCGCATTGCCTGGTAATGGACGACGAAACCTACGTCAAAGCGGACTTTCGTCAGCTGCCGGGCCTGTTGTTCTTCTCCGCAGAGGACAAATTGAGCGTTCCGGAGGAGATTCGCAAGCAGAAACTATCCAAGTTTGGCAAAAAGTACATGGTGTGGCAAGCGATCTGCTCTTGCGGAAAGCGGAGCGCCCCCTTCGTGATGACCGGCACGGTAAACGGGCAGGTTTACCTTAAGGAGTGCCTACAGAAACGCTTACTACCACTATTGAAGCAGCACGAGGGCCCGACCATCTTCTGGCCGGATCTCGCTTCGTGCCACTATTCAAAGGACGTGTTGGAGTGGTACGAAGCCAACGGGATCACCTTCGTGCCAAAGGAAATGAACCCGCCCAACGCGCCGGAGCTTCGCCCTATAGAGAAATTTTGAGCGATTATGAAGCAGGCCCTCCGGAAGAACCCAAAAGTTGTCAAATCGGAGGCGGACTTCAAGAGAAAATGGATTTCTGTTCAAAAAAAACTACAACCTGACGTTGTACAGAACCTTATGTACGGGGTAAAGAGGATGGTGCGAGCATACGGGCTTGGGCTCGAAGTATGAATAAAAAGAAAATGCCAAAAGTTGTTTAATAGTTTATATTTTACTGTCTAAAATTTTCAAAAGGATCGGTCTACTGGGCGAATTTCTACAGCGTTCTTTCCGTGATGCAATTTGATGTGACACACCCTTTACAATTCGTATAAAATTACCTCTTTGCTCACACCACTCAAATTAAAATTAAATATTTACAGATTCTCGACTTTACAATTCGTTTTCTTTTACTTGATAAAACTATCTAAATTCAGTTTGAAGTTCAAATTATACTTCGTCTAATAAATTATATGATTTCTATCACCTATAATTACACTGTCTATTGTTTGAACTTTTATTGTTTCTTTCACTGTCTTAAAATCTGCCAAGATCCGTTCTAAACGCCGGTCGAACTGAAAGAGACCTTTCAATCCCTTTCAAATATGATTTGAACCTATGGCGATCGACCCGAATATCCCTTTCGTCAGCGATCACACAGACCATGGATTCAAATCGCTGACAAAAACCCTTTTGGCGTCTTTCGGTACGATGGGATAGAGACCGCGAACTAGTACCTCTTGAAAGTTGAATCCATGCTTTAGGGTTAGTCTACGGTTAATGTTTTTTTTAACCGTATGGTAAACGTGTAACATCGTTATACTGTTTGTGTTGCAACTGAAGTGCTTCACCATACTTAGGTACATGTATTCGATCATGTTCCGCAGCTTCGGTGTGGGAATCATGCGCACAAATTCGCAGGAACAGAACCCAGGTCCCGCAAAGGACGTTACAACAGCAGATAGTTTAAACTTTCAGGCACAAGAGTGAATTTATAAAAAAAATGTTGTATATCAGAACATAAATTGATAATTAATTCAATATAGCAGGTTAGGTATTAACAGAACCTCAAGTTAGTTGGGCGTTGTGAATGTTAGTTCTTAGTGTGGGGTAGGCGATCTGGCTTAGTGGTAGCATCCGTACCTCTCACGCTAAAGGTGTTTTTTCGAGGTGATTAGTGGAATAACTTTTTGAAAATCGAGATGACGAATTTCATTAACTTTAACTAACTAACTTTAAGTTAAGTAACTTTTTTGGCACCCTAATCTACCCACATCAAGATAAACATATGTTCCCGAAATGTCCCTGGAGGTTTAAGCTTTAAATACCATTTTCTAAATAGAATGTTTCGAATGCTTGTTTTGACTTTCAAAGTAGTGAAAAAAGATCTGCATGGTGGGGTACGAATTCGAGTTTGAGTCACTGTACATTCGTGTAATGCTGTATCTGTATTCGCCAACGCAAAATGTTATCGAATGGGCTCGAACCATACTTTTTGTAGACTCATGGACGCTTCGTATCCGTGAGTAAATCACTGCGTAACGGTCTGACAGTTTTCGTGGTTATACCTATATGTTAACGCCGTTTAGTTCACGTCTCACGTCTCTATCACGGGTCTATTAGACTTAGATTATTATTGGACACATTAATGTACATTCCTAATCATCAATGTATGAAAAGCGGAGAATCATAATTTTATCCAGTTTATGTTGTAATTCATACGGTAACTCTAACTTCCAATGTGTTCCAAATGACAAAACAGCGAAAACCATCGACTAACGGGTTGATTCTCAAATTTCATTCGATCTGAAATAAATATTTAATTAATAGGTGTACCGGTAAGTTTTTTTTCGGTTTTACAACTGATGGCGTAACTTGATTATTATTCCAGTGAATCAAATTTCCAGACATTCGTTGGAAAGCTACTGTAATTGCCCGTCTTTTTCAGTATATGTCGAAAAGCTGAAGCGTAGACAACATAGTTTTTTGCCATTTCGAATATGTCGAATTTCGCACCAACGAGAGTGTTTTTGCGGAGAATGTTACTTCATTACTTCAATATGAAGAAAAAATCTGCGGAAAGTCATCGTAGTTTATGGTGACCATGCTCCAACTAAGCGAAAGTGTCAGACGTGGTTTGGATGGTTTAAAATTGGTAATTGTGACTTGGATGCCGAAGAACGTTCCAGACCGCCAAAAAAGTTTGAAAATGAAGAATTGGAGGCTTTATTCGATCAAGATCTGTCACAAACGCGACAAGAACTTGCAGATACACTTGGAGTAGCTCAGCAAACCCTATCCGATCGTTTAAAAGCGATGGGAATGATCCGAAAGATAGGACATTGGGTGCCATACACCCAAACTAGCGTTGTCAGAAAGTATTTCATTTTCGACAGAAAACATGTCATTTCATGCCTTGAAGCGTCAAATAGGTAAATAATATTATCTGTCCCCAAACGCTTTAATATGTTTGTATGTATGGAAGCAGACATATCTTTCTTTTTTTATTTTTTCATCTTTTTTGGTGATTGCACCCAAAAAATAGTCCTAACGACGACAACGGGAATCGAACCAAGGCCGGCTGGAATGCAAGACTGTTTTACACGATCACGCTATCCTCATAGCTAATGATGCTGTTGGGGAGGAGCGTGATAATATTACATCTCAGTACAAATTGAAGTTGAAAGTGTTTTCTAATTTTACTCCTAGAAAACACTTTCCAGCATAACGAAGATCTATATCCATCTTGTTCTGGGCCGTGGCCAAGTAATGCATGCTTATTTGAAACGTGTCTCTTGTATCGCTCGCTCGTATTAAGCTCATATTGCCGTACCTTATATATTATACAAATGCTTACCAGTAATTGTGAGTCATGGCATTTCCTGTCATTTTTACGCTCATTTAATGTAATAAATCGGGATGACAAAACATGAGCTAATAATCAATTTTGGGTGTATAAATTGAAGCCACGAGACATCGAACGCCGTTTTTTCACATGCGAACAACTGCTCCAACGGCATAAAAGAAAGGGTTTTTTTGCATCGAATAGTTACTGGCGATAAAAAGTGGGTCCATTACGACAATCTCAAATCCTAATCGACAGTTGAGCCGTGCACTGAAGGAAAAACGGTCACAATATGAGCAAAGACACGATGAAGTTATTTACAGCACAACAATGCTCAGTCGCATGTCGCGAAACCGGTTAAAACATACTTGGAAACGCTTAAATGAGAGGTCCTATCCCACCCGCCGTATTCTCCAGACATTGCTCCGTCCGATTACTACCTTTTCCGATCGATGCAACATGGCCTGGGTGACCAGCACTTCTCCAATTTTGATGAAGTCAAAAATTGGATCGATTCGTGGTTAGTCGACAAACCGGCCGATTATTTCCGCAAAGGGATCCGTGAATTGCCAGAAAGATGGGAACAAGTTGTGACTAGCGATGGACAATACTTTGAATGTCAAATTTGTAACCATTTTTGGAAAATAAAGCATTGATTTTCGAAAAAAAAAAACAAAAAACTTACCGGTACTCCTATTAAATAATTTCCTACGTCAACAATTTCTATAATTTCTAATTCCCTGGAAAAAGAACATAGTCCTACTTCAGAAAACTGCGTCACCGTACGATGTTCCACTAGTTAGGTGACCCAAATCGAGACATTCATTCCAGTGCAAGCCCCAGAAAAAAAAAGATAAATCGCAAAATCACTTATCAGCCACACATCATCGGCCATTTCCGAACGAATCCGAGTCGAGAAAGATACCACCTCGAAAGCGCTATGGCTGTCTCGATCTTCAATGCATCGTCGTTTCGTGGCGTGGGAGCGATCGGCTGCTGCTGGCGCAAACAAGAGAAATAAGCAAAATGCAGCACGAAAGCTATCTTTAAATATCCACGCCATTTTGGACATTGAAATTCACGGGCAAGAAAAGAAGAGACAATTTTATTCGTTGCCGAGTCGGATTTTATTCTTATTTTTGTCCGCCTTTCTGCTGCCATTTATTCCACGTCTCGGCAGACATTTGGTTGATTTATATACCGATAGGTTAAAAGTTTCTCGGATGCACGACTGTGCAAAGAAGCTGAACCCATGAAGACCACAAAGAGGTCCACCTTGGGTGCTACAAACAACTGACCCGACCAAGCGGCCAAGAAACGTACAAAGTCAAACGAAATCATTCCCTCTTTTGCACGCCTCGCAACGAGAGGTCGAGCTGAGTTGTATGCGCTGGCAGTTCCAAAGCCAGCCACAATGCTTTTGCAGCCTGTCGTTCGGACGTCGAATCCGTGCCGTACGGCGAAACGATGCAAAGGCGAATTTATGTATTTTTAATTCTTCGACTCCCATGCATCTTTCATACGGGGTTTCTATCTCAGCGCTGCGACCACAGCAATGGGGCTCTGATGTGAAGACAACATAGCCGCCAAGACAGCAAAGAACGAGAAATACACCAAATTTATATATTCCACAATTCAAGCTGTGTTCCTCTATCCCATATATCTGACTGCGCCAACGCCGGCGAAATCAACCATCGAACGTACCAAGTGGTCCGCCGACTTTATGGATAATATTCCCATCCGAACTGTGTACGTTTCTCATATACATATTTTATATGTACGCGAACGCTTCCTTGTCATAACTTCTCCGTCTTGAGGATTGACTTCTCTATGCACTGAAAATATATTTCCCTCATATTTATTATTTTGGTAAAAACACTGCATCCTAAAGATATTCGCTCTTTTTCAGTGAAAAATAACATACTGCATCGAAAAAATACCATAAAGATTTATAATTTGTTTTCAGTGTGAAGTCCACGCGAAACTTCGAGGACCTATACACCACTTTTGCGGTTACTGAAAATGTCGGTGTCTAAAACTGTGTGGTCCTGCAGGCCGCTTCAACTGCACAATGTGCTGCTCAAGAATCGCCTAGTGCCTAGCAGCCTATCTGTTCATATCAGGGTGCAAGAGAAGGCCCCAAATTTCTTGGCCTCCGAACGAGCAGACCATGGGGCAAACGGGGAAAAAACATTCTCAGTCGCTGAATTACCCAACTAAAATATGCATAAACATATTCATGATGTATTAGAAGCGGTCTTATCTTGTTAAGGGATTTGCTCGCAAAAATATGTGCCGCACTCAATCTGCTGCTGCCCTTCCTTCGGGCTGTCAGACTATCAACCGAAAGATGCATATCAAATTTTCCTTCCAAGTCACGCAATCACGGCTTCGAGTCCGGATTGCAGGCTGGAATTCGAATGCTGACGTTTGTGATCGGATATGCGGCTGGCGATCGATAGCATGAAAATAGTATGGAAATGCACGCAAATATGTGTTCTGTAGCACAGAAAGCCCCCAGAAAAACCACAATCATTCGAAGCACACTGTTTCTCAAATTAAACTATAACTAACTACGATAATCACGTTGGCAGTTTGATTCGTTGCTCTTGATATTAATCACTGTTTTATATTTATATTTTCTTCACTCATCCAGCGTATGTTTACATTTTCGATTACAACAATTACCCACATAAAGTGAGACGTTTTCGTTTAAACACTGAATCCCACGATCACACCTGTGTCCATGTCAAACAGCCATTAAAACTGGCCGAGAGTGAAGGAGAGCGAGATATTTGCTTACCGGCGGTCGTTGGAAAACTCATTGCAGCAGCACCTTCGCGCCCCTCCGAGTTTCCCCACGAATTGCTGCGGAATTCGGTTCTTCCGACGGTAGCTTTCAGACGTGTAACGGAACAAAACGACTCAAAATAATTTAATTGATTTAGATTAGCGTTAAATCGTCCGGCGAGTGATGTGATTATTATGGAAATAATGAAAGCTCGATTCGATGAACGGTTCGGACCTTTTTCCAGCGCTTTTGCCGTCGGTTCATGGAATTGAATTCGAGTGTACATTACTGCGAGTGTAGAAGATGACTCGATGATTCTCGATTAATTTCATTTAGTAGTGAACCATCCACGAAAGTCAAAAACCATAGTTTACCCTGAATTCCCAATCTGCTTATAAACCTTCAAAATATTATGTTGGAGAAAAAATTAGCCATTATTATTGGGTGAAATTCAAAACTATTTCCTCATACATTTGTTCTGTCGAATTGGGTGTACGGTTTTCTCTCAAATTCCGAAGACGACTTCATTTTTAAATGTAAATTTGCTGAACTATATAAATATAAATAACTAGCTGACCCGGCAAATTTCGTCCCGGCCAAAATTTGTTTTTTGTTATCAATACCTTCAAACATCCACGTTTTCTCACTATGAGCAAGTTCATGGGTTCAATCGCAGAACTGTTCATTGATTGATCTTCTATTCGTCTCCGTTGAATTTACAATTCTCGTTCAAGATTTTTCAACCACTTTTAAATAAGATGTTTCTCCGTTACATGGAATAAATGTTTTATACAGAAAATATGATAGAATAAAGACAGCCCTAAATCGAAAAATTCCTTCCTCGAGTTCTGCTCGTATCAACACATTTGGCGATACTTTTACATTGGTATAGAAAGAAGATATAGGAGTGCGTTTCATCACATTAAAATCCATTTCCAGTTCCGAACAAAGATCAATTTCGCTAGCGCAAACATCAAATGGACTAACAGCATTTGTCACTATTAATTGTAGAACATATGGAAATTTAATTTTCCGAATTTTCCCTTTTTCCTTCAGAGTTTTCCGATTTTTTTTTTCATTTTAGGTTGAAATATGTGTAATATTATGCAGAAATTTGTGTTTCACTTGTATGACAGCCCACCCTTAGAGAGCTGGAGGAGTGTCTAACCACCATAGAAATATTTATTGCATCCTAAAACCTCAACATGCCTAATTTGATTTCATTTGCTTGAATAATTCTCGAGTAATGCAGAAATTTGTGTTTCATTTGTATGGTTGCCCCCCTTAGGGAGGGGGTGGAGTGTCCAACCATCATAGAAATATTTTTTGCACCCTTAAACCTCAATATGCCTAATTTGATTTCATTTGATTGAATAATTCTCGAGTAATGCAGAAATTTGATTTTAATTTTTGTGGCAGCCCCCCTTAGAGAGGGGGGAGTTGTCTCAAATTATCACGAAAATCTTCCCCGGGCCCAAAAACCCCTACATACCAATTTTCATGTTGATCGGTTCAGTAATTTCCGAGTCCATAAGAATCAGACAGACGGACAGAAATCCATTTATATATATTAGGCTGTCAAAAAAGTCCTGCGGTATTTCCGCGAGGTGTCGTTGTAAGCGCGTAGTTCTAGTTGTATTCATTGTATCGAGTAATACTATAGCTTGTTGGAAAGGTATTTTTGCGCGCTATAGTCCTTGGCAGTGTTTTGTTTGGTTAAGTATAATAAAAAATAAAGAGAAAATCCGACATATTTTACAGTACTACTATGACAAAGGCAAAAATGCATCTCAAGCTGCCAATAAAATTTGTGCAGTTTATGGACCCGATACAGTTTCCATTTCCACCGCACAACGATGGAAACACCAATTTCTGCATAACTCTAGAACCAATCATACCCGTATTTCGAATGCTTTTAACTCGTACATTTCTCAACAGATTGGAAAGATGTTTGCATCAATTGATAGGAAATATTTCTACGCGTCTATAACAATTAATAAAATGTTATTTTTCATGCGATGAACTATTGAATAACTGTAAAATGTCTAAACGCCCTAACTGCCATTGGCCCGATTTACGGTTTCCCCAACACAGACTTCGAAATCGACGTACCTGTGGAAATACGCTCTGCAAATATACATGCATGTCGGGGGTATTTTCATTCCCACCGAGCTGTGTTTCCCTTACACGGACTTCAAAATTACTGTGCCTGGGGGAATCCGCTTTGCAGATACAGTCGGGGGTATTTTTTGGTATTAAGTACTTTTGTACTCGCTTGTCGTTGTGCAAACCGGAATATATTTCCCTAAAGCGTACTTTTAAACTGAGATGCCTGGGAAAATTGTCATTTCAGATACTAGAGGTGAATGAACTTTCGCGGTCCGAGAATTACGTAAACATGAGATGTGCAATATTTTCAGAGGGAAATGTAAAATACAATGATCGTTTGACAATTCTTCCGTTCACATATTTTGGTAGTCCTAGGCATCATATCAAACATAAATGGACGTTCATCGAATTTATTTTTAACGAAGAACATAATGTGTTACAAAAATTTCGATGCATTCTAAAATAATATTCGAAGTGGTAAACCAATGGATTGCATAATATAATTGAGTAGTTCTACGTCGAAAATATGCGGTCGTGTCCTAAATACAACTTCTTACATTTTTTTACTATATTTTCTGTTCGTGTTTCAAGCAAAAAAATGCTGGATAAATTTCCTCTCTAATGGTATATAACACAACTTATGTCGCAATAACGATTTCAAATAATATGCGTTTGAAATCGTCTAATGATTCGTTACATTTTTCGTAGAGTGGTCACTCTATCGAACCCTATTTTTTTTTTATCCAAAATATGTATTTTTATGAAGGCTCATATGGCGTCAGCCTAACGGGGCCGGGAGTTTAATATTTCGACAATGTTTGCTTACAACTATGTTAGTGATATGTAACTCGCGGTTGGTTCGAGGTTAGTATTACAAGTGTTCTCATAATTGGTATGTCGCAGTCTTCGATGCTCTGTACGTGTGCCCGACACGGGATACCTCCTATTGGGATGCAGCTGACCATTAATCAGCAACGCCCCCCTAGTCTGTACCCCATATCTAGCGTGGTGCGTCTTTCTCGACTCGAGGAATCCAGGATAGAATGGTCACTAGCCGGCGCAATCATCAGCTCTTGTAGAGTTGTCATAAGCGGTACAACCTTTGGCTCTTGTTGAATGATCAGTGGACTGCACAACCTTTGGCCTGTGTATCTGTAAAGAGTGTGTGTATGTATTGCCGCGACTAAGAAAAAGTTTATCGTTTGGATAGGAGGGATATGAAACGGGGACACAACGAAGGAAACATCATTAAACGTTGACATCTTCCACCTATTGGAGGGATCGAAGCTGTTGCTTGTCATGCAAACATCAGAGGCAAAGACCTCTGTATAATCAGCTTGTATTGGCCTTCGAGAGCTGCGGTTAGCCGCAAGCAACTTGTTGACATGTGCTCACTCCTTCCTGAGCCACGATTAATCTTGGGAGACTTCAACTCTCACGGAACTGCCTGGGGGGAACAGTACGACGACAATCGTTCATCGTTGATATATGACCTTTGTAACAGCTTCAATATGACCGTTTTGAACACTGGGGAAACAACACGTGTACCTAAACCTCCTGCTAACCCAAGTGCTCTTGACCTCTCGCTTTGCTCGAATTCACTATCGTTAGATTGCGAGGCGCTCCCTTGGCCGAGTGGTTAGCGTCATAACTAACATGTCGGGTGTTCGGGTTCGATTCCCGTTCTGGTCGGGGGAATTTTTCGTCAAAGAAATTTCCTCCGACTTGCACTGTGATCACGCGTATTCTAGAGCTTGCCACTCAGAATGCATTCAAGGCGTGTTATTTGGCATAGAAATCTCAACTAAGTACTAATAAAAATGACGCAAGTAAATACTACGTTGAGACGGCCAAGTTCCTCTAGGAAGGTTAGTGCCATTGAAGAAGAAGATGAAGAAGATTGCGAGTGGAATGTAATCCAGGACCCCAACGGTAGTGATCACTTGCCAATCAAAATTTCCATCACCATTGGGTCGAATTCTTCTGAATCTATAAACATGGCATATGACCTCACAAGACACATTGACTGGAAAAAATATGCGGACGCGATTACTCTAGCCATCAATTCCAGAGATGGTTTACCTCCATTGGAGGAGTATAACTTCCTTTCTCGTTTGATCTATGACAGCGCGGTTCGCGCTCAAACGAAACCCATCCCAGGTTCCACTCTTCGCCGAAGGCCTCCCAATCCATGGTGGGATAGCCAATGTTCCAAGCTTTATCAGGATAAATCGAACGCATTCAAAGCTTTTCGGAAACGTGGAACCATTGAAAATTTTCAGTCGTATTTGGACCTTGAAAATCAATTTAAAAATTTGATCAAAGGAAAAAAACGTGCTTATTGGCGAAATTTCGTGGAAGGTTTGTCACGAGAAACGTCAATGAAAAAATTATGGAAAGTGGCTCGAAACATGAGAAATCGCTCTTCAACGAATGAAAGCGAAGAATATTCACATCGATGGATTTTTAATTTTGCACGGAAGGTTTGTCCCGATTCCGCTCCCGTGCAAAAAATTGTTCGAGTTATACCACAAGATAGGTGCGATCTTGATTCCGGGTTTTCGATGGTAGAATTCTCTCTTGCTCTCCTTTCTTGTAACAATTCGGCTCCGGGAACGGATAGAATTAAGTTCAACTTGTTAAAAACCTCCCTGATTTGGCGAAACATCGCTTGTTGAATTTTTTCAATCGGTTCCTGGAACATAATATTGTTCCGGATGATTGGAGACAAGTACGAGTTATAGCTATTCAAAAACCCGGAAAACCCGCGTCCGACTTCAATTCGTACCGCCCAATAGCAATGCTGTCTTGTATACGGAAATTGTTGGAGAAAATTATCTTGTTTCGCCTTGATCGATGGGTTGAAACGAATGGCCTACTCTCAGATACACAATATGGGTTCCGCAGGGGCAAGGGGACAAATGATTGTCTTGCGTTGCTTTCTTCAGAAATTCAAATGGCTTACGCCGAAAAAAAACAAATGGCTTCAGTATTCTTGGACATAAAGGGGGCCTTTGATTCTGTTTCAATAGAGGTTTTGTCAGACAAATTACACTCTCGGGGTCTGCCGCCTCTTTTGAATAATATGTTATATAACTTGCTTTGTGAGAAACATTTGAACTTTTCTCACGGAGATTCGGCAGTAAGTCGGGTCTCTTACATGGGCCTCCCCCAGGGCTCATGTTTAAGCCCCCTTTTGTACAACTTCTACGTAAGCGACATTGACAATTGCCTTACACAAAATTGCAGCCTAAGACAACTTGCAGATGATGGAGTGGTGTCTGTCGTAGGATCAAACGAATCCGACCTGCAAGGACCCTTACAAGATACTTTGAACAATTTTTCAACCTGGGCCATTGGACTAGGTATCGAATCCTCCACGGAGAAAACAGAGATGGTGGTTTTTTCTAGGAAGCATAAACCAGCAAAACCAAAGCTTCAACTTTTGGGTAAACCGATCACTCATGCTATGTCATTCAAGTATCTTGGGGTCTGGTTCGACTCCAAATGTACTTGGGGGGCCCATGTTAGGTATCTGAGTAAAAAATGCCAACAAAGAATAAACTTTCTCCGTACAATTACCGGCACCTGGTGGGGAGCCCATCCCGAAGATCTTATAATGTTGTATAGAACAACTATTCTCTCAGTGATGGAGTATGGCAGTTTCTGTTTTCAATCAGCTGCCAAAACACACTTCATTAAACTCGAGCGAATTCAGTATCTTTGTCTCCGTATTGCGTTGGGATGTATGCCCTCAACGCATACCATGAGTCTCGAGGTTTTGGCAGGCGTACTCCCACTAAAAGATCGCTTCAATTTATTATCTCTTCGGTTCCTCATCCGGTGTAAGGTTATGAACCCATTGGTGATCGGAAATTTTGAACAGCTGATCGAGCTAAATTTTCAATCTGGGTTCATGAGTCCATATCATGAATTCATCTCCATGTAGGTTGATCCTTCTTCGTATATTCCCAACCGTGTTTGTTTTCCTGACTACATCAATTCCTCTGTGCATTTTGATCTGTCCATGAAACAGGATATCCATGGAACATCAGATTATCTTCGATCGAGGATCGTTCCAACGATCTTCGATGCAAAATATGGGGATATCAATTGTGATAATATGTACTTTACTGATGGGTCCTCTATGAATGAGTCCACAGGATTTGGAGTGTTCAACGAATTTTTTAGCACCTCACACAGTCTTCAGAATCCTTACTCGGTATATATTGCTGAATTGGCAGCGATATACTGGGCGCTGGACAGCGTCGCCTCACGACCTGTTGAACACTATTACATTGTAACGGATAGTCTTAGCTCTGTCGAAGCTATCCGTTCAGTGAGGCCGGAAAAGCACTCGCCGTACTTCCTTGAGAGAATACGAGAAATTTTGAGTGCTTTATCCAGATCGAATTTAGAAGACACCCTTCGGGCCCGAGGAAGGCAGCCCATGGTGCCGGTGAGAGACGTGTTGGCTCGGTTAGACCTTGATTACATGTCCCAAATATATGTATTCCTTAAAGCTATCGATCTTCGTGTGTGATTGTCCTTATACCCTTAGTTTTTCCTTTTCCTTTTCCTTTGTGAGAGATCGGATCCCTTCTTAAGAATAAGATGAAATGTAAATACATATTAGATATAAGATAGGTTTAAGAATTGAGTGTGATGAGTGTGATTGAGTGTGTGAGTGTGATCATTGTCAATATATCCTCATATCCCCTCCTTTTCCTGAAGAAAATAAACGATTTAAATAAAAAAAAAAATCGGCGTTTCTGAGGAACAGGTATAGATGAAGCAGAAGATCAGGATCACGGCTACCTAAGATATCCCGGACGGGGATATCCGATTGTCTGCCTTGTGCTTTCAGTGCTCTAGAGAGCTGAGAGCGAGCAGCATGGAACCGGATACACGACCAGACAACATGCTCGATGTCCATATAGCCCCCCCTATATAGAAATTGAAGACATAGTCATATGTCAATAACTCACCATCGTTATGATATTCTATGGCAAAAGTACTTATAAACCATCACACGAAGTTTTCCGAATATCAATTCCTTTTTTTTTTGGCTGGAAGTTTTTTTTTAAACCACAGTAAATAACACGAACAGCGCTCGAGTTATGATCAGAAAGTACCGGGAATTTTAGAATAAAACAAAATAGAATTAAACTTCAGGCAAATTCATTTTACCTTCTTCAAAATATCATCCACCTGAAGCAACACACATGTGCCAATGCTTGACCCAGTCCTCCATGCATCCCTGGTAGGCCGACGAAGGGATGCCCTTTAGTTTCCACGACGCATTCTCTTTGATCTCCTCGATCGACTGAATTTTCTTTCCACGAAGTGCCAACTTTAACTTAGGGAACAAAAAAAAGTTACATGGGGCCATATCAGGTGAATACGGTGCTTGCTCGATGGTACAATTCGGGCTCGGTGCGATAGGGCGTTATCATCATGCAAAATCAAATGATGACAGGCAGACACTAATGATCGGATGACACTGAAACCTGTCTTAAGGTCATACCAACACAAGAAAAAATAAATAAATCGGTTCCCGCATGCACGGTACGTATAAATAAAAACTTTCCTGTATGTTCTGATCATAGTGTACATACCATTCCAAAAGTCAAACTATCTAACGCTGATATCATAAATAACGTCCATAGTTACCAAAAACTTGCCAAGCGTCCAATCCGTTTCAGCTGTATTTCTCTTCCAATAGAAACAGAAAATCAAAATTTCCCGCAAATGGTAAAAATTGAAAATTGAAAATTGAGAGCAATAAGATTTCTAACAAAAACATTCTCAAAAGCCACTTGATAGAGGAATGAATAAATATACCTTTCGAATACACCAAAAAGCTCGTAGATAGCTTGAGCTTCGTAGTTGCTCTACGCGATTGACCTGAACAAGCGAAATTGCACAAAGAACACACTGAATGAAAGGTCAAGCAATTCATTCTCATTGCAAATATTGCAAGTTAAAGCTTTTTTTCGTAAAGAAAAAAAAAAGCGCTTTATTAATTTTAAATAATTTTTTTTAATTTTTATCTCAAGGTATACTTGTTTTACGTTTAAACATCAATACTCTATAACTCTTTCTAAGACACAATTCATCACGACTCATAGATTTTGAGATATAAATTGAAAAATTGAGATATAAAATCGATACGTCTTATTGAAAAGTTACACTTGAGTAAAATATTCCCAATTCCTGTGGAAATATTTCCTCCAGCTTAAACGGAACACAAATTTTCATTCGAATCAGAAATATTCATTTTTTTGTTATTTGTCGTTTTTTTTCGGACATGCTACTATAGGGATCCGTCATTCGCAGGTGGATTTACCAAAAAAGCTGGTAGATAGCCTCCCAAAACAATTGAATGCATTAGCAATCAACAAGGGTATTATACTAAACATTCTAATTTGAAATTGATCAACACGTTCGTAATTGAATTGGAATTTCAAAAGTAGTACGAATATGCATTTAAGTGAATTTCCATGCATACGCTAATAATTTTTGACATAGGATTATGTCTTTGATTTCTATATAGGGGAGTAACTCTACGAAAAATGTAACGATTTATTGAAAGTTTTCAAACGCATATTACTCAAAATGGTTATTGCGACATATGTTGTGTTATATATCATTAGACAGGAAATTTATCCAGATTTTTTTTTGCAACATGAACAATGAATATAGTTAAAAAAAAGTTAACAATTTGCCGATTTAATTGGGTATGTTTTCTTTCGATTGCACTATCCACCCGCTTCCTCCCCGACGCAACGAGCAATCTTTTTGCCTAAATTCAGGCGTTAGCTTATAATGTGAGTTGATGCATAAAATGAATTATTCTCCATTTACCGATAATAGGCATTAATTTTACATTATATTGTATGTTGTCTAATCAATTTGTGCTCAATTCATGTTTTTATCGTGTAGGTCTCACTACTAACAACTTGTGTAATTGTGTTCTAGGATGTCATAATATGCAATAAATGAATTTAAATGGCTTCTGATTTAGAAGATAGTAAGGGTATACCCACGTAAATCAGATTATGATAGCTTGAGTAGTCGCGATCTTACAGCGCTATAAAGTTATTACAAACAATGTTCCGGACAACGTGGTAACGAAGGAGATAATGCTATTTTTATCTATAAAATATTTTTGTAGTCATAGATTAATTTGACTCAGTCTTAACTATGTAGACTTGTGTTTAAAAATGATACATGATGACTCTTTTTCTTATTCTACATGATTGAATAAACAGAATAAAAGGGTAGTAATGGACTTAATGGTATTTTTTTGTACATTTTTGAACAGAATGCGGTACCGAATTCTACCACTTGATGTTATTTAACCCGTTAAAAAGATACAAGTACATACAGGAAACAGTTTTTCCAGGGCACCCATTTGATGTATCAAAAGAGAAGAAAATACAGATATTGAACAAAGAAAAACTCAATTTAAATGCAATTACTACACACAATCACAGTCCTATGTCAAGATCCCGTCCGTGCCCCTAGGCTCAGACCCATCAACTTTTTCAGTAATGAAAATCTTTTCACTCTCATGTGATACTGTCACTTTGTCTAAGACGAGCCTCATGCCAACTCCACTGAAAATTGGCAGCATCATCTCAGATTACAGTGAAATTATCTTAAATTCTCAACAAAAAAATTATGTTTTCTTTGAAAAAATTACATCTAATCCTAGTTTTGTTTAAAGTCAAGATAGCGATATAATGTACTCGACAAAGCTTTAGATCTTATTAAAATGTGGCCTTCTGTTGAAGACGTCAATTTCCTATCTCTTTAGGCGGCTCGCATAACGGAGCGATAAACACTTAGCAACTAGTAAACAAGCAATAAGCAATGTTATCGCCAATGAGTTTTTCCATTACACTTTTGTTGATATCGCACATCGACACAATACGGTATCGCTATCGCATTTGTTGAGCAACATATATCGCTAGCAACAAGTGTTGGTTGGAAAGTAACTATATTGCTTATAATTTGGCAAATTTTGTTCATTAAGTAGATTTTTGCATAATGTCAGGCGTTTTTATTGCTTTGGAATGCGCAGTTGCTTATTGCTCCGGTGTGCGAGCCGATTTATAGTTTCTGGAATATACGGCATTTTTGTTTGGAAACTCCTGAAAAAATGATGTTTTACTCGTTACTTTTTTGTGCAAATTATCGCATTTGACATACTCTTGTCATGTTTCTGAATAGAATAAAGTTACGAGTTCCAAGAAAACACGACAGAAGGGTTGTTAGGAAAACGTTTTCCCTTTGTCAGTGTCGTTCTTCCGATGTATGGGTGACTTCTTGGTAATTCTATGGGCTTTTCATATGATTAGTGTTCCGAATTTTAAAAACACATGTTTTTGAGAGAAAAAAAAATTTAATTTTCAGTATAATCAATCATCAAAATCATAATTCGTGTTTATTCAATTGAATTTTTATCAGGGAGTAAAGACTTAATGGTCTCTTTTACGTGATATTACAGCAAATTCCGCAACGTAAATTGCACAAAAAGTAAGTATTGTTGATTGAAAATACCAAAAACAAGTGGGCTTTTTAAGAATTCGACCATCACAGGGAAACATTCTTAAAGTACGGACATCTCAAGGCAAAGCGATATACTGGTTATTTTCGTGGAAATTTGTAGTTTTGTTCCTCATCGCAAAATATGAAACATCTTTTTTCCTATTTTTTTCATTAGGCTGCTCATTTTTAATTTAGGGTGGTCCGAAAAATAAAATTTTCCCTCTTTTCTCCAAAAATGATTTTTTTTCAAAAATTCATAACATTTGAACTACCGGACCGGTTCAGATGATCGATATATCAAATTGAAATTTTTGTTGTTGTTTTCCAACATAGAGAGTTGATTGGAAAGTAGATTTGGAATCAAAAGCCGTTGTCAAATCTGGCTAGAATAGAGGAAGCAAGTCATCCTTTCTATTCAATAGAAGCAAGCTCTTCTTCAACCATTCGTCCGAATAAAGTTGAAAATGGTCGAAAATGGTTTATGGTCGCTTTTGTGTGAAAAGAAAAAAATTGCAAGCCACATGTGCAAATGACTTGCCAGAGTAGCTACCATTTGGTCGAATTTTCGCACTGCAACAGCCGTATTCGTAGTAGGTATACTCTCTCCAACGGATTTAATGTAAAATTGAGGTCCCGGCAGCGTTCTGTAGTCATATGTAGACATATTTCTCGTCATCCATCATGTAGTGGGTAGGATTATCTAGAATACGCTCACAATACTTTCGAGCCCTCGCTTTAGCACGATATTGCAGTTTCGGAGTTTGTTCGGGCACTTTCGGCTCATTTCATGTCTCTTCTTAATCCGATGGGTCATTCAGATCTCGACCAGGCCACTAATAGAGGTAGATCGAATATTATTCACGACTTTCCAATCCGGGATTTCTAGATCCGGGTTTATGTTCACTTCTTGGTCGATCCTCCAGGGAACACTGATTGCCATGCTTCTCAATTACTTGTTTCACTCGTTTCACACTACCCTGGCAAATGTTGGTCGCGATTTGATTGTATGTATGTTACGCCCTTCTAGGTACACCAAATGTGCATTTTTTTTATAGTTTCAATCAAAAGTAAGTGTCCACTTCATAAAATCTACAGTCTTTATTTAAGTGTGGCATTGGCGATTTATTTCGAGACAAAGTACCGAAGAACAACTAGTTGACAAAATTTCCGCGGCTCGTTACGGATATTAAGTTCAACAAGTCCATAATAGCTTCATTGTAATACTTGCAGCCCTTGGTTGCCGTCTTATGTGGAATCGAAAAATAATCAATCACCCATCACGCCATGCACATGACTTGAGGTGATAAATTATGCCTGCGGAACATGTTGTGCTAATCGAAATTCGCACGAATTCGGGAAAAAAAAACATGCGAAAGTGTTAATCAAATAGAGACACGCAATTAAAACGAAAACACGACAGAATGCAGACAGACGGCGAATCATCAATCGAAAGCCGGTGAAATCGCTGGTCCACATTTCAAAAGTACTAATTAAATTGAGTTTTATATTTCCGACTCGGATAAATTTTATTTCCCCCGATAATGGAGCGCGTGTGTTCACATTTTTATCCCTTTGTCTATCTCCGATTTCAGGGGCAGTGGGTTTTTAATATCAGTAAAAAAAATGGACGGGATCTAATCTGTATGTTCTGAATCCTCGGCCGAATGTCTGTTTTGTGGATTTTTGAAACGTAGAGCGCCGACTTGAGGCGCATCCTTTTCTGCAGAAATAGGCCGGTAGGCATTCATTAATGAGACTCGGATCCGCAGTGATGAATGACCATGGCAATTAGCGATCACGAAACTTCTCTCAACCGTGGCGTATATATTTCGGGAACAGCTCAACCATATATTTTGCCAGTGTTCTTCCTTGGATTCGATTTGAGTATCCATACATTGTCATCAAAAAGGTCTCCATATGCTTGGATGCTCGTCATTGGGACACTGAAATGCATGCACGGTATCAGATCTCTCCTAGAATGTTTTTATGAAAATTTTTTTCCAATTTCGCAGAAAACGAAAGTGCACCGGGAGCAGCATTGGTTTGGAAATTCAGGTTCCATGAAATGTGCTTCTTATTTACCCCGTGAGCGATATCCAGTCTCGACATGGAAAGGGGCGAACCCGAATGCATCAAGCAGACCCCATTGCCGTAGGCAGCTCAAGAAGGAGCAACTGCTGTTGGACTTCAGCGTCGGGTCTTCAGCGTCTTCTGCTGAATGCTCATATTCACTTATTATGAAATCCACTTGTTTACCACATATTCGAAGTATCTCAAAAATACCGAGGTGACATGTGTTCGGAGAAACAGGCGATTTCGAAACGGTAGCCTATTCCAATGACACTAGCTACAAAACGCATGTACTGTTTTTTGCATTTCGAGGTGGACATTTTCCCTGACATTAGTTCCGGGAAGTGTCACTAATTGGATCGCAAGGAGGCAAACTAAGAGCGGTCCGCATGGCACCTTGAAATGTCGATACCACATTACCACTGGACGAACGTCGTCCGTCTGTCAGTCATGGCTGTCGTGGTTATCGTTCTACACATGTGGAGTGAACTATCGCCTCAGGCCTCGTAGTCGCATGATGAAAATGACATTAATCGTCGACCAAAGCAGGGTTGAATATTTCTCTTCCGCAGACGTCATTCCAGGTGTTGACTATGTTGTGAATGCAATTTACGAAAATATAATTCAAATAAAACAAGAGAAGAATCTCATGAAAACGAATTCAGTCAGTTCAATTAATTCCGTAACGTGAATAAAGTGACTATGAAAAATAAAGTCATATTACAAAAAAACAATGGGAATAACTGTTTACACTATGAAAATTACTCGTTAAAAATATAAGGTCTAAATGGTACATATTTATTATATAGTCCTCATATTTTCAATGCTATTTTTGACAAGAAAATAATAAAACTATGGATGGGTATGATATAACCGCAAGGTTGACGTAGGACTGCCGTTGGCTTAGTAATCATTTGTGTTTATTCAATTAGCAATAATCGCACCTCGGATGTTCCTAATCTGGCGTGCACCCGTGGCCGAGTGGTTAGCGTAATGTTGTCATGCCGGGTGTTCGGGGTCGATTCCCGTTCTGGCCGGAGGATTTTTCGTCAAAGAAATTTCCTTCGACTTGCACTGTGGTCACGCGTATTCAAGAGCTTGCCCCTCGGAATATATTCAAGGCATGTTATTTGGCTTAAGAAATCTCAACTAAGTATTAATAAATGACGCTAATTAATGCATACGTTGAGACGGCAAAAGTTCCACAGGGAACGTTAACGCCATTCAAGAAGAAGAAGATGTTCCTAATTGGATACGATATCGCTGCTGCGCAGAGGTATCTTTTGTATGTATTGATTAAATTATTGATTAATCTAGTGAATGAATGAAACAATTTGCGAATTTAATTGCAAACAAATCCTTATTTAGGTCAATTCATGTATTATGGTAGTGGTTATTGCAGCAAATAGGTATCAACATTTTACCCAATCATCACACGGTATGCGTAGAAGTTATACCCGCTTTTGTAGACCGTGTCAGCAAAACGAATTCCGGAGTCTAAAAATGCATGGAAGTATAAAAGTACTGCCAAGATCTGCAATGCCGATTTTCCCAACTTATTGGTTTCGGGATCTGTGTTGGGAAAACACATCCCGGTTTGCAAAAATGCAACCGAGTACAAAAGTACCCGCAGCTTGTATCTCATTTGCAATGCCAATTTCCCACGCTTCATGGTTTTGAAATCCGTGTTAGGGATATATTTCGATTTTCAGAAACGCAAACGAGTAAAAAGTCCCCACAACTTGCATCAATTTTGCAATGCCAGTTTCCCCAGGCTCCATGGTTATGAAGTCTGTGTTAGGGAAACATTCTGATTTGCAAAAACGCAAACGAGTACAAAAGTTCCCGCTGCTTGCATCTAATTTGCAATTCTAGTTTCCCCTGGATCCATGGTTTTTCATGTCTGTGTTAGGGAAACATTCATTCATTCCAGCGATGGTACCTCAATCGTTGCGCAATCATAATTGAGTGGATTTTCGAGCAACACTCGCTTTTAGGCTGATGTCACATTAGGTGGATTCGCCGCCGCGGATATCGCGACGGTTTTTTTTCTCGATATGAATTCGCTTCCAAAACCGCCCCGCTCTGTGTGACATGGCTGATTCACAATACACTGTAGATCCTCCGCTGCGGTTTTACTCACGGATTTCGCGGCGGCGAATCCGCCTAATGTGACATCAGCCTTATACCGATTGGTGTGATTTCAATAGCCTGTTTTGAAAGCAATTTTAAGGCTATTGAAACAAGTTTTTGGGTCAAAAAGTAACAAGCATAGAACGCGTAGACTATTAACTATTAACGCTCAAAATCTCGTTCTCCGGCGTAACGCTTTCGTTTTCGAAACTCTTAACTTACACCCCAGTATTTAAATGAAAGACGTAGTCCTACGTCAAAAATGTAATGATATGTAAATGTAAAAAAGTAATATACTAAACTAACAAATTTTAGAAAATTTTCAACGTAATCACCTTTTAGTTCCAACAGTTTTCTATTCTCTGCATTTTTGTATAAGTGGAATACAGGGAATCTTCAAAATAAGTGCCTTTTTCCCTTCAGAGATAGGAATGATTCTCCGTGTACAAAATCTCGTCAATATTCTTATCTTACCGCAAGGAATTCAATCGTGTCGAAAACTCTAATGACAGTTTGATCACTAAGGAAGATGTAAATTCAAGAATGTTATTCCATAAATTGAGGTTAAAGTATGCACGTGGTACCAACCACTACAAATGGATATTTGTTTAGGGAAACCGCGGATAATACGGACAGTGGGGGTAATATGGACATGTGGTTGATTTGTATAGTTACATTTTGAATTTCCGATTTCTGTTAATGAGAACACCTTCTACATGTTATTCTATAATATTTAGCCCACCCTATGGCAATGAATACTGATCAAAAGTGGAAAAGGGAAACAAAAACCGAAAATCATACATGAATTCGCGTGAGGATATAATTTTAGCAGCTTCGATATTAAGCATTTTGAGTGGTTTAATATCAAAATTCAATTCGCTGATGGTTATATTTCGGTTTGTGAGTTAACAGAGAAGCGATATTAGGTATGTACGGGAAAGTAAATTTATTTTGAGTGGAAAAATTTAAATTATTGAGATAATTGTACTGGTGGGGTAAAACGGACAGTTGCCAGTGGGAGTGAGATGAACTGTGGAAAGTCTGTTTAATCTATTTCTAAGGAATGCCCTGCGTCTATAAATGGAAATCAAATCGCCAAATGTTGACTGTTTAGAAGCTGACTGGAACCAAAAGCAAAATAGTTGAGGGTCTGTTCGTTGATACTGCTGAAAAGCACGATATCACTTCTAGGTGGATTAATTCGATTTTTTCATCATTTAACGGACATTCGTGATGAGTTCAGACCTTGGTTGAATAAAATTATTCCTCTCGTGATCGATAAACCTCAACGCTTCATATATTACAAAAATGTTGTACTTTTCGGTCTGTTTTAATTAAAAAAAAAACATTGAAAAACACTTTTTTGTAAAATATTTGGCCAATTAGGTACAAAAATAGTGTATTGAATTGCAAGAAACTGCATCAAAGTTTTGGGAAACATGAGTTACCAAAGATATAATTGAAGTTCTTTTTAACGTGTCCGTTTTACCTCCATCAGAATACGGACGAATAAATCCTCGAATTGGACTCACGCAGTACTTGAAAATTATTAGAGAGCGAGAAAATATCCTTGGTTCTCCGTTGCAGAGAAAAATCTGTTTTCTTTTTTTTATACAAAATATTACAATTACTTGCTACAAATACTGCATTTGCTGTAAATTTACCAGTGTCTTAGAATATCAACAAATATTCACGAGAAACGAATATGATTTTGTTTTTGTTCTTTTTTTTTAGCTTGAAACACACTGCCCTCATTATATTGATGACAATAACAAACGAGTTCATTTTGTTCATATCGCTGTTGCATGAGCAAATTTGCTATAATGAATGAATGCGACATTGAGTGGGGTTCATAACTTCGCTGTTATTTTTACTTTGGATATCAAAAGCAACAAATTGATATTCATCACATCTGAAACGATATTCGTTCTGGCAGTGAATTTAAGTGCTGCCATATAAATGAAACACAAATTTCTGCATTACTCGAGAATTTATCGAGCAAATGAAACCAAATTAGGCATATGGAAGTTTTAGGGTGCAATAAATGTTTTTACGGTGGTAAGACACTCCACCCACTAAGGAGGAGCTGCCATACAAATGAAACACAAATTTGTGCATTACTCGAGAATTTATCAAGAAAATACAACCAAATTGGGCATATGGAGGTTTTAGGGGGCACGAAACGTTTCTATGGTGAATCGACACTTCTCCCTCTCTAAGGGGGTCTTCCATACAAATGAAACACAAACTTCTGCATAACTCGAAAACTAATCAAGCAAATGGAGCCTAATTTGGCATGTGATGGTTCTAGGGGCACGAAACGTTTAGATAGATAGCATGTCATACAAATGAAGCATACATTTCGAAACGAAACGTTTAGATAGATAGCATGCCATACAAATGAAGCATACATTTCCGCATAACTCAAGAACTAATTAATCAAACGGAACCAAATTTGGCATGTGGAGATTTTAGGGGGCCAGAAATATTTCTAATGTGGTTCAACACTCCTTCCACCTCTCTAAGGGGGGCTGCCATACAAATGAAACATAAATTTCTGCATAACTCGAGAACTAATCAAGCAAATGGAACCAAATTTGGCATATGGAGGTTTCAGGGAGCAATAAATGTTTTTATAGTGATTTGATACTCCTTTCTCCTCTTTAAAGAGGAGCAGGGGAGGGTGCTGAGCAATTCGAGAACTAATCAAAGAAATGGAATCAAACTTAGCATCTATCTATATAAATAAAAATGGATCAACGAATGCAAAACTCGAGAAAGGAATTGTCCGATTTAGGGCTGTATTTATTCTCATATTTTCTGTATGAAACATTTATTCCATATTCAAAAATTTTGAATTAGAATTTTGTCTGAAAATAATCTGATCCTCTAATGAAGAGTTTTGGTAAAAGTACTAGGCATTTCAAAGTAAAAGGTAATTTTAAAGGGTAGATTAGAAAATCAATCAATGAACATTTTTGCGATTGGACCTATGAACGTGCGCTTAGTAAAAAAAACGTGAATGTGATAACGAAAAATAAATTTTGGGCGGGACGAAGTTTGCCGGATCAGCTAGTGTAATATAAGATAGTTATCATTATTGAGCACTATTATCAATTTTTCTCACCACCAAATAAAACATGTTACTTTGTTATAGAGAAAACATATTTGAAATTTTCGCTTCAAACCCAACCCAATCCAAACTCATACCCATCCGTTTGAATAACGGTTGAGGTCTTTTAATTGTCCGATAATTAGTTTTATGACATATATTATTTCATTCAATGTAAAAAGTTGGAGTGCAGAAATCGATTGACGCAAAAATCTCATCAATCCATTATGAAACGACTGAACAACAGGCGTATGAAACATTTTTCACGATGCGATAGATTTTCGTTTTTCAACTGTTCCCGAAAGACGCAATCCTTAGTAAGTATTCTGCAAGCAGTTTGATTTTTTGTCACAGATATACTGAAATATTTTTCATCTGTAGAAATATTTCAAAAATCTGTATCGCAATCTGTACCATTCAAAATATCTGTTGCATAGAAAAATATGTCGAAAAAATAGCACTCAAGCCGCAAATTACTCATTTATTTGATGATTGTTATACACGCTCTAACGAAGCTTTGGCTGCAGCAGTTATTAACCCTTTATAACTGCTGCAGTAGCAATTATATTACATCATATTACCATTTGCAAAAAATACTTTTTTCGTCGCACTTGGAATATTATTTCATTATTTTGCCTCACCAAAGACTTCAGAAGGTATCTACCAATACATCATTTTTTAGGGCTACTAAAAATGAATGGCACAATCGTTACTATTTACTATTTATACTCAGTTAAAAACAGGCAGAGCTTACATTGCAATATTTCCTCTGTCCACGATGCCCATATAACGAACGCTGCATTTGATTCGCAGTGGTATATGAATACTAAAGTGCCAATGAACGCATGGGAAAAAGTGTCCTCCGAATTTTTAAAGGGAACTTGATTAAAAATATTAATTCCCACAACAAACTACCCTATGCAAAATATCAGCTCGATCGGACTACATTTACTAGTGTCGCATGGCCGTTAAAGTTTGAGTTTTTTGAAAACCGAAAAATCATTCAAGGGGGGAGTAATAGGGGGAAATAGAGGTTTTCGTTTCATGCGATTGTAAGACATTTTGTATCGAATTTTTTTTTTTTTTTTTTGAAAACCCCGATTTCCTTTACTTCCCCCTTGGACGATTTTTCAATTTTCAGAAAACCTAAATTTCGACATCTGCGACAATAGTAAATGAAGTCCGAGTGAGCTAATATTTTGCATAGGGTACCTATTTTATCGTGCCAATCAACATTTCGCAGGAAGTCCCTTATGAAAAATCGATATGACGATTTTCATTGGCATCCTAAACCATACATTTTGCCTCGTATTTCGTCCCAGAGTGTCGATTTTTGACAAAAAAAATTCGAGATGACACTAGATCTCGACGTTTTATGCAATTTAAGGACATTTGGCATCTAAAAAAATTCCGAAAACCCCGATTTCCTTTACTCTCTCCTTGGGTGAAAGTGGTTCCCGGAAGAAATCGCGCCCGAAAACAACTGCTCAAGTTTCAAGTCACAATTGAGCTAGAAATATTCTGACGCGGAAAAACATCATTGGTATAAGGCGCTCTGTGATACCGTGCGCGAGTATATCAGCTATGATTTTGCGCGCTAAATGTCCAAAACACCTAGAATTGCGGAAATTTCTTCTGATCGTGATGCCATTGTTTTGAATTGCAATGAATGATATATTTCAAAACAAAAATCAACCGAGCAAACGTATGCCGTCCGTTGCTCGCTAGGGGTCAATCGGACACTGTTAAAGGATCGTATCCTATGTTTCAAGCTTTCCCGTGCCACAATAATTCTAGCCTATTTGTGACATTACACTTTTTCTGGGCGGCTGTTTCTGTTGCAGTTGTTTTCTAAAGCGATTTTCCGGTCACGCTAAAAAACGTAGTCATACGTAGACAAGTCGTAGAGGGTCGCATCGAAATCGGCTGTTTTGGCGTGGAATTTCTCTATGTTTTGTGTCTATCTGGTTATTTTGTTTTATACTTGGTTTTATTCTCTCAAAAAATTCATCGAAAAATATCAAAATATATATATATATATATATATATATATATATATATATTTTTTTTTTTTTTTTTTGGCTTACGTGTCCCGTTTTTATTCCTGAGCTATTTGGTCAGCCTACTTAGAAAGGGTTAAAAGTTCAGAATAGTCCCATGCTGTTTGATCAAATATTTAGAATTCAACATTGTGATCATCGTGTAGAAGCTTTGACGATTTAACTGTATAGTGTAAAATCACTCGACAGTTGTCGGAGTGTGAGGCATAGTAAAAATACGCAAGGGAACTGTTATTTTTTTCAGGCAACCGATTCTATTTTTTTTATCCCATTTATTTATTTTAGGCTCATTAGCATTTTAGCTGTAACAGAGCCGAATTTTAATCGTGTACATGCCACATGGTTATCATATCTATAATTAGCACATTATACATACAGCTGCCATTTGCCAGTATTCCTTCTATACCATTGCATATGGTACATTTACACAGTAGCCATTTGGGCGTAAGAGTACTCTTTCTGTTCTTCAATTATCCAGTTAGACCACCGGGCAGCGGAGACAGTTGATTGATCATTGTTCAGTTATTTATAGAACAGCAGCCCGATGTGTCTTGCAGAGCAGAGCAGTTGTATGGATGAATCGATCTTATTTCGACCGAGGATCGATCTCCATCGCTGATGATTGTTGCGTGGACGTAGTAATTCTGTACCAACACAAAGATGGTCAATGAGGGCCCTGAGTTTTGAACTCACGATCGATCGCTTACTAAGCGAACGCGCAACCAATGTGGCTACGGAGACCCCCTAACCGATTTTTGTCAACAGAGATTTCTTTACGGAGCAATTTCATATTCAGGCATGGTTATCATTCCCCATCATAGAAACCTGAGAACGCTTCCAACACTTCTTTGAGCTTGCAGTATTTGGAATGTACCGTACAGAATCTGTACCTTTCCAGATAAATCTGTACATGTGGCAACACTGGTGATGAGTGATTTCTTTCTTTGTATTATTCCCATGGATAACAGCTATTGCTACAATCCTCCTTAGGGCCTTTGGAGCCTCTGCTCTGGTTTTAAATAGTTTCAGGTTCCTTTCCGGACATGCTACTTTAGTGATCCGATATTCGCAGGCGGAGTTTTAAGAACAAAAAACTTTGGTCGTTTTCAAAACGTAGTCTAATTCTTTTTTAAATATTTCAAGTAAAGGGTGTGTGACATCAAATTGCATCACGGAAAAAACGCTGTAGAAATTCGCCCAGTAGACCAATCCTTTTGAAAATTTTAGACAGTAAAATAAAAACTATTAAACAACTTTTGGCATTTTCTTTTTATTCATACTTCGAGCTCAAGCCCGTATGCTCGCACCTTCCTCTTTACCCCGTCCATAAGGTTCTGTACAACGTCAGGTTGTAGTTTTTTTTGAACTGAAATCCATTTTCTCTTGAAGTCCGCCTCCGATTTGACAACTTTTGGGTTCTTCCGGTGGGCCTGCTTCATAATCGCCCAATATTTCTCTATTGGGCGAAGCTCCGGTGCGTTGGGCGGGTTCATTTCCTTTGGCACGAAGATGACCCCGTTGGCTTCGTACCACTCCAACACGTCCTTTGAATAGTGGCACGAAGCGTGATCCGACCAGAAGATGGTCGGGCCCTCGTGCTGCTTCAATAGTGGTAGTAAACGCTTCTGTAGGCACTCCTTAAGGTAAACCTGCCCGTTTACCGTGCCGGTCATCACGAAGGGGGCGCTCCGCTTTCCGCAAGAGCAGATCGCTTGCCACACCATGTACTTTTTGGCAAACTTGGATAGTTTCTGCTTGCGAATCTCCTCCGGAACGCTGAATTTGTCCTCTGCGGAGAAGAACAACAGGCCCGGCAGCTGACGAAAGTCCGCTTTGACGTAGGTTTCGTCGTCCATTACCAGGCAATGCGGCTTCGTCAGCATTTCGGTGTACATCTTCCGGGCTCGCGTCTTCCCCACCATATTTTGCCTTTCGTCGCGGTTAGGAGCCTTCTGAACCTTGTATGTACGCAGGCCCTCCCGCTGCTTGGTCCGCTGGACGAATGAACTTGACAAATTCAGCTTATTGCCGACATCCCGGACCGAACTTCTCGGATCACGTCTAAACTGCTTAACTACGCGCTTGTGATCTTTTTCACTGACGGAGCATCCATTTTTGCCGTTCTTCACCTTCCGGTCGATGGTTAGGTTCTCGAAGTATCGTTTTAGTACTCTGCTGACCGTGGGTTGGACGATTCCCAGCATCTTACCGATGTCCCGATGTGACAACTCCGGATTCTCGAAATGAGTGCGCAGGATTAATTCACGACGCTCTTTTTCGTTCGACGACATTTTTCCAAATTTTCGAAAAATTGACAGTGAAGCATGGCCAACGTGATCTATACACTCTTATCTGATTATAAGCGAAAGCTGAAAATATAATTCCTAAAAATTAAATTTCTACTGCGTTTTTTCCGTGATGCAATTTGATGTGACACACCCTTTATGCAAAGTTGCTTGATTGACCATATATTTACACCTACAGAGTTTCACTGTAATCTGAGATATTGCTGTCGATAGCCAATCGATTTGGCATGAAATTCGTCATATATCCCTAAAAATACAAAATCATAAAAAAATGAAAGACCGTATACCAGTTAATATGTTACGATCGAACAACAAAATTCTGGAAATTGAAATCAAGGAACAATCCTTGGAAAATTCAACGAAACATATGAGATATTGGTTGATGAACAATCTGGATTCAGGAAAGACCGTCCGACTGAAGTGGTGATAGTGTAATGAAACACTTGAAAAAGAATATGTTGATGGATAAAGTTGATTCTGTAAAAATAATTTTTGTGTCTTCACAAAAAAAATCACTTCAGAGACCCACTACCAGCACCAGGGCGCGCAATCTTCAAAGGTGATAAATGAAGACCGACTCTACTCTCAGTAGCTTCGCTTCGACTTGAACTGCTACGGAAGTCGCCGTCAACAAAAAGTGAATTGACTAAAAAATTAATTGACTAGCATCACCATTAGAGTAGCGAGGATGACTGATGGATTAATCCAGTCAGTGGTTTTTCTAACTGACTCGACTAATGAATACAAATCTGCCTCTTCATTCAACTGACTTCAATCCACATTTCTACCCCCCTAGGAACGAAATTGTTACCCGTGTACGCAATCTTATTTTTACGTCCATATAGAGAGGAACGAAAACATTATTTCTGATGCAAAAAAGTAGTTACACCATTAGAGTAGTGCGGGGCAAAGGTGCGCATTGGCCTTTTTGAAGCAAACGACCATAAAAATTCGACAACAGTGTATTCGTTTGATACATTATTACACCTGCAGCTCACACATATAAACAAGATACATTTTATGAAAATGACAAAAAGTTATGAGATAAAAAGAGCTTTGCGATGTTTGGATCTATTTTTTTCAGTTTTGGAGATGACAATTTACATACCTCAAATTACTGGAAAATTCGAAACTACACTGTCAAGGAAACCTTCATTCTATAGTAGATGATAGTGCGTATTAGTTTTTGTGAAAAAGTTCAAGAGATTTTTTTAAAAATTTGATTAGCTCAAAAAATTTTTGTGGGGCAAAGGTGCGCAGTGGCTGTGGGGTAAAAGTTCGCACTAGCGTTTTGCTCTGAAAAAAAATTGTAAAATGTTTTCAACAAAACTTATAACGAGACCCAAAAGAAAAGAAAACTGATTTGAAGAAATGTACTTCAGAAATGCTCAAATGACTCGACAGAGGCTTCGGGAGGGAGTCCCGAAGCGTCGGATTGCGGCAGACCTCGGTATTTTTGAATCAGAAAGGGATTTATGATTTGAATATTCTTTTATTTACATTTCTACTGGGATTCTGCTGGGATGTGTCAGCGAGCACCTAGGGCGGTTCAGATAGGTATTTACGAGTGAGCAGTCTGAGGATCTGGCGGACCACTGCAGGGCACTAGACAAAGCTTTCTATAGTATGACTCTCAAAGATTTACGGCGTCTGGCGTTTGATTTTGCGGAAGCCAACAACCTCCAGCACGAATTCAACCAAGTTGCAAAACTGGCAGGAAGGGATTGGGATTCAGGCTTCATGAGGAACCATCGTCTGTCTCTTCGAACCCCACAACAGCACAACGAAGCAATAGCGCTCCAAGGCAAAGCGTCGGAATCCTCAGAACCGAAATCCGAGATGAGGAATAAAAATAAACAATTGCTCAAAAATAATTATAAACGAATTTCAAATGAAAAATGTTTTTTATTTTCACCATGCATTCGCGAGTATAGATTACGTACATAAAATTATTTTTTGTGGGAACTTGAGTGTTCGAAACGATTTATATCTGTTTTATTCACTTTTGAAAAACTTGGACAACCTACGTTGTGTTTAAGTATTTATATTTTTGAATCTACTCGGTTGAGATATTAAAGTCCAACTGAACTAGATGGTCGGGCAGTTCTCCTCAACAACTCTGTTTTCAAAAAAAGTGATGCCATAATCTCTATTGGTTTTCGCCTTCACTACAATTGCGCCCACTCACGGGCGAAAAATGCTTTGAAATGTTTCAGATTTATCGTTTTCCTGAACAATATCAATATATCAATTGTGGGTGGGACGAAGTTCACCGGGGCAGCTAGTTTGCTAATAAAAACAAATTCTGTTTCAAATGTTGGACATTTTCGGATATCTTATATTGTCAGTCTCCTCCCTCCCAAAAATTTCCACGTGCTATGTTCGACCGTAACACCCACTCTTCTCCACCCATGAAAAACCATAGAATCCCCCCCCCTGCCTACTGGGCGGTGCCTACACTCTCTAGTAATGATGTTTCTCCCGCTTCTGATGATGAAGCATTTATTTATGAATAAGTTATCTCAGAAGTTCAGTTCAATAAGTGCGCACTTTTGTCTCGCACGGTACGCACCTTGGTCCACACTATGGGGCATACATACATATTTTAATATTTTTTGTATTAAAATATGTATTTGTCCAATTATTTCAAGAGTTATTGGACGACAACAGTTAGGTGCGCATCTTTGCCCCGCATTACTCTAATGGACGGTTCATTATCTACCCATCGTGAACTCAAACCAACGAACCTAGGCAGTTATCAGGTATGCTAGAAAGGTCCTTATGTTAGTATTGGTAACAGCGTGCAAAATAACGAACACACACTGCACGCTTTTTATACGTGTGAGTAATTTTCGTGTACGATACAAAAAAAAACTAGCTCACGTGTAGCGTTTGTCAAACCACGTTGAACTCAAACATCGATGCATGCAAACGTGATACATGGGAGAGAGAGGAACGAATTCGTTTTGGGGGAAGTCACTTCAAAATGCAATGAAGACAATTTGACTGGGAAGAATGAAATGATATAGTCGAGTCGGTAGAGGGAGATAGCGATTAAACGCCCGACTGACTGTTCAGTCGTTTTGGCGGAGAAACTGCGTGAAGCAGCCGGGTGCTATGATAGATACTGAGATCGCTAGGCAATCTGGCAAGCAGATCTGTCAGTGGGGAAACCAATCCGGAAGAAAACAAAGGCAAATTGTCAGTGGGGAACTCGATATGTTGGCTTCTGTCTGCTCAATAGGGGTACAATTTGCAGGTCACCTACGCGGCGTGAAGAAGCCAAAAGTCATTACCAACTGAATACGGATATAGTCAGTCAGATAGTCAGCTATCCTCAGTTGACTATGACTATGCAGAGTCTTGACCAGCACCATCTCTGACCTAGACGAGGTACGTATCACACAACCCACATGAAGCGTGTTGCTCCGAGGTATCATATTCTGTTTCAATCTGTCTCCACACCTACCGCGTTAGCTAGCGAATCCGATTAACTCATTATCAAATCAGCACTTAAATTACAGTGTTGTATTGAAAATCACGATAATTGGATCTTATTTTCACTCAATAAACGTGCTTAATTGGTTGGCTTGCCACACACACGCGCTCCAGACGCCTGCTTACCGACTGCTAGTTAACAAGGACTCGCCTTTCAGTGCGTCGTCAAAATCATCATCATCATCATCATCATTACCATCACCGAAATGATTATTATTTTTATTATTTTATAATAACAATAATCATTATGATCATCAGTCCCATAAAACGTCATTATGCACTTAACACATATTTACTGCTGGCAGTGCACTGCTCTAGCAGCCGATATCGATTCCCTGGAAAGCGACAATATCGCCGACTAAATCAGCTCTCATCCCCAAGTCCCAAGCAGAACGGATCTCGGATCTCGTGGAAATGAGAAGCATCGATTAAATATTCTGATAAAGGCCATAAATCAATCCGATCGCGCTGGGCATGAAGTTCCCCACCTATTCTATTTTGATGCGAAAACCTTCAATCTTTAATGAAAAATTTGGATCGTTCTCCGCGCATCCCAGATCGATGGTTCAGATTGATTGATTGATACCGGACCCGCGGTTCCCTTGGACGAATCTGTCTAACGAAGAATTCGTCTCTTAATATAGTGTTTTTCGTCTCAAAAATCAATATATTTTGTTGATTGGCATCGTAAATCAAAAGTTGACAGATTCCATGATTGCATTCCACACGGGGCGGTGTTTTCGCAAATGCTCGAGTGCCAGCATATGACTACTGTCTTTCTTGGAATTCGCGACTCGTAACTACTCGGCCGAAGGAGGTATTAGAAAATCCTAGCACAACCCCGTGCTCGACGGTTCTGAGAAACGCTCACACAAACGGCAAATAGATATTAGCATCAACAACTGGAGACTGCCACCGAAACCGGTCTTACGAGGGAGATCGAAGAGAAAATTGCTGAATATAATTACTGCGATTGGTTGCACGAACCGGTAGCAGCTACCAGTCAATACTGAATCGAACTGTCTTTAGGTGTAGGATTACAAAATGGGGGTTCCTTTCACCCACCGGTTGTCGCTATGACCTGCTACAGTAGTCCAGTGGTAAGATCTTCCGCTTCTCAATTGCGATGGACGTTTATTGAAAAAAAGTTAACAATGCTACGAATGTTGTTTTCCAAGCTATTGGTTGTACCTATTTCGGCAGAATTTGAAGAAACGATTCTGTCAAATCTTAACAAAGGATGAGTTTTACGGTACTCATAACGTAAAAACATCTCTCTACTATCAAGGCTTCTGAGTTCAGAAGAGCAAAGAAAGCAATATATGGTACAGACCAAGGTTCCACATAGATGGCTAACAATTTTCGTAGTATAAAATGCATATCCACTAACCCCATTGACTACTGAAAATGGGTCGCAGCTGTCGTTTCGTGGAAGCAACTTCATTTTCCGCTGATTTAATTTAATTAAGCATATTATATACAATGAAAAAGACGTATTATGATTGTTATGCAATTAGATTGGGAGGCTGTCGGTAATAGCCCTCTGGGGACGATAGCAGCAGAAGCGCGTGCCGCTGTGCAAACGGAGTTATTTTCGATCGGCTTCCATTCGCAACACGATGGGCGGAAAATTGCGATGTAAATGTGTGTATCGTAATTTTGTACCAAATGCGAGTCTGTTTTGCGTTCCCATGAGCCAACGGTTCCCAGTTGATAGAGATAACTAGTTACGATATGATTGGTTGCCTCAAATTGTGCGATTTAATCAGTCACTCGTGTCTAGTTGTCATTGCTGATATCGTTTTTACATTATCATTGCATCGTTGGCAAATCGTATCTTCTTCGGGAAGACTATGTATTTGTTTTTTGGCTTAGGGAAACGGTTGCCATTCACCGGTCTACATTTTCATTTATGACTTCCTCTCCTGGTGTTCCACGTAATACCAGCAGACTGACCCCTGCACTGACGGATCTCTAATTTATCCTTATCGTGTTATATCCTTATAAACATCCATTTAGGTCCTTAAATTCACTTCTTTTGTTGATGACTGTTTTCATCATCGAGATAAGAGAGGCCAATTTGTCTTGAGTCTCATACCAGAGCCTGAGTAGAGTACCACTTGATCACAGAATGGATAAAGGAATTGGAATTGAAATAAAGCTGACTCTATCGGTGAGGTTCTTATTTTGCTGAAAACTTTTTTTTATCAGATAAAAAACTTTTCACGACGTTTGGCTTGATGGCTTATGAAAGTTTGGAAATGCCTTCTCTTCCAATTGATGTTGCCGTTAAAATTAATATTAAAATTTATATTGATACTTTGAAGTACCGAATGATTTCCTGGTCGAACGCCAAGACTAACAGGTAACGTAACTGTACTAGATGTTGGTAAATATGAAGTTTTGATCGAAAAATTTATGTCCACCAAGAAGTCCGGATTTCAAACCTCTGGATTATTATATTAGGCTGTCACAAAAGTCCTGCGGTATATCCGCGAGGTGTCGTTGTAAGCGCGTAGTTCTAGTTGTATTCATTGTATCGACTATCATACATAGCTTGTTGGAAAGGTATTAATATAGTCCTTGACAGTGTTTTGTTTGGTTAAGTTTTTCGTGAGTTATAGTGTCGCAAATATGGAGCAAAATAAAGAGAAAATCCGACATATTTTACAGTACTACTATGACAAAGGCAAAAATGCATCTCAAGCTGCCAATAAAATTTGTGCAGTTTATGGACCCGATACAGTTTCCATTTCCACCGCACAACGATGGTTTCAACGTTTTCGTTCTGGTGTAGAGGTCGTCGAAGATGCGCCACGCTCCGGAAGGCCTGTGGTCGAAAATTGCGACAAAATCGCTGAATTAGCCGAGAAAGACCGGCATAGTAGCAGCCGTATCATCGGTCAAGAGCTGGGGATAAGTCATCAAACCGTTATTAACCATTTGAAGAAGCTTGGATTCACAAAGAAGCTCGATGTATGGGTGCCACACACGTTGACGCAAAAAAACATCTTTGACCGTATCGACGCATGTGAATCGCTGCTGAATCGCAACAAAATCGACCCGTTTCTGAAGCGGATGGTGACTGGCGATGAAAAGTGGGTCACTTACGATAACGTGAAGCGCAAACGGTCGTGGTCGAAGCCCGCTGAAGCGGCTCAGACGGTGGCCAAGCCCTCATTAACGGCCAGGAAGGTTCTGCTGTGTGTTTGGTGGGATTGTCAAGGAATAATCTATTATGAGCTGCTTCCCTATGCCCAAACGCTCAATTCGGACCTGTACTGCCAACAACTGGACCGCTTGAAGGTAGCACTCATGAAAACAGATGATTGTAACTTAAAATTGACTTAAAACAGATGATTGTAACTAATTTTATGAACAAATGAAAATTCAAAAAAAATACCGCAGGACTTTTTTGAAAGCCTAATATTCGAGCACATGTTGACGCACATGCCTGTAAAATATGTCGCTCCAGTATCAATGCCTTGAATTAAACTATACAATGGAAATGACAGTCAATGTTTACGTTCGCAAGGTATGTTCTATGTTCAGAAATCGATAAGCGATAGGTAGTCCACTTTTTATCAACACAAGTCAGTGAATGTTCAAATTTGTTGTTGGTGTACCGTATCGGGTAGGGTACAGTTTTTAAAATTTTGGATAAGATACGCTACCATCAGTAACTACGATTGGCTGCAGTGTCGACATCTGGTATCAATATTCATTCAGGGAAGCAGAATAATCTCCCATCGAATTAGCAGACCCGATGGCAGTTTTGAATTATAATATTTGAATTGAAATTTTTCACTTAATTTGATTGTTTAAAAATTAAAATTTTAATTTTTTCATTTTTTTTAAACTTTAAAACATGTGGTACAGAACTCTACTCGACCTTTTTGGTATAAATTGCCTGATGTTTCACCAAAAAAAACATCATTATAATATAACATTTTTCCAGACGCAATTTTCGTGAAGATTTGCAAACTTGCAAATATAGCTCGGTAGGTATTTTAAATATATCCGAATGATGTTTAAAAATGAACTCACAACCTTCAGTGCTGTGTCCTTTGTCCCATTACAGAGACACGCATGGTCTGTGATATCGTGCGCGAGTACAGGAGGGTGATAAATAAATTTTTTATCCGGATTGTTAGTCATATTTATTTGATTTTTACCGTCCAGTTGTTCGACCATGACTTGTACTGAGCCAAAAAAATATTACTAGGAACAATTAAAACAATGTTTCCTTAAGACAAATTAAGAATGCTGAGAACGATTATACATCCAATATAAGGTTCGAAATAGCAAAAAATAAAATAAATAAAAAATCGATTTATTTCTATTTTTCCAAAGATAGACTAACACATTCTTTTGCCAACTACTTCATTAGCAAATCCAATAAGCCTTATCAGCCCGCTTTCAATTAGTTGCTATAACGTTGCTGTAGGATCTTTCATAAAAATGAAACACAAATTTCTGCATAACTCGAGCACTAATCAAGTAAATGGAACCAAATTTGGCATGTGATAAACGGTGTAATAAACGTCGGTATTACTAGCGTCATTTTTAATTAGTAGTACTTAGTTGAGATTTCTATGCCGGATAAAATGTATTCTGAAGTGGCTGAACCAAATTTGGAATACGGAAGTTTTAGGGAACAATAAATGTTTCTATGGTGGTTCGACACATTTTCCCCTTGCTCTATACAAATGCCATACAAATGAATTACAAACTTCCACATCAGTCGAGGAACTAATCAAGCAAATGGAGCCAAATTTTGTATATCAGGGTCAGTCAAGGGGAGAATTTTCTCAGAAGGCCTGGTTTAGATAGCTTCCCATATACACGAATGAACAGTCAGAAGTGCAGCGAACTACTTCAGAATCATCTACTGCTACTGCATCAAAAACAATGTGATAATTGGGTAATTTGGCATCAATTCAAAAAATCTGGAAGGTCATGGCATGGTTCAATGAATATTGGCTTCAGATTTTGGACTGGTCAGCTTGTTTACCAAATCAAAACCCTATCAGGAACTTACGAGGAGTGATCGGACGAATAGTAGATGCAGCTTACAAGCAGTATGAGTGATTTGAAGAGCTTAAGCGAGCAGTATCCTCTGCGTAGAACGAGATACCCACTATAACATGGCGCAGCTTGGTCGTAACCACCCCGAATGGGTTATTTGAACTGATTGAGAACTAAATATGACCTACTAATTAAAAATTTATCGTAATTTATGCTAAACTAGCTGACCCGGCAAACTTCTTCCCCCCCAACATTTGTTTTTTGTTATCAATACCTTCAAACATTCACGTTCTATTACTATGAGCATGTTCATGGGTCCAATCGCAGAACTGTTCATTGATTGATCTTCTAATTGACCCCGTTGAATTTACCTTTTACTATAAAATACCTAGTATTTCTAACAAAACTCATCATTATAATATCAGATTATTTTCAGACACAATTCTCGTTCAAGATTTTTCAACCACTTGCAAATAACATATTTTTCCGTTACATGAAATAAATGTTTTATACAGAAAATATGATAGAATAAAGACAGCCCTAAATCGAAAAATTCCTTCCTCGAGTTCTGCTCTTATCAACACATTTGACGATACTTTTTTATTGGTATAGATAGAAGAAGATATAGTAGTGCGTTTCATCACATTAAAATCCATTTCCAGTTTCGAACAAAGATGAATTTCGCTACCATAGAAACCATAGAAACATTTTTTGTACCCTAAAACCTCAATATGCCTAATTTGGTTTCATTTGCTTGATTAATTCTCGAATAATGTAGAAATTTGTGTTTCATTTGTTTGGCAAACCCACGCCCCCCCTTTGAGAGGGGGTGCGGCGTCTAACCACCATAGAAACATTTATTGCACCCTAAAACCTTCACATGCCAAATTTGGTTTCATTTGCTCGATTAATTCTCGAGCAATGCCGAAATTTGTGTTTCATTTGTATAGCAGCACCCCCCTTAGAGAGGGAGTGACTAAAACCTCAATATGCCTAATTTGGTTTCATTTGCTTGATTAATTCTCGTGTAATGAAGAAATTTGTGTTTCATTTGTATGGCATGTACTTCCGGTGCCAAATGTACTTCCGGTGCCAAATCAAATTCTCAGCAATGAAGCCTTTAGCTTGACTTTAGAGCATGTCCATTGAACCGGTACGTATAATTTTATTGAAACTCGTTTTCTCACCCATCTTAACCATCTTGCGATGTTATATGCAGTCACTCGAGAAATGCATGGGCTGCAGCAAAAGAGCAGCGCCCAGAATGATGCACACGTTCTATTTTTGCGGGTGAGAGCAAATTTATGAATATGCAAATTTCATGACACGGATGAAAAATAACTCTTTTTCGCTACATTCGATCCCACCTTGGCATGTAGCAGAATGTTCTCAGCGTTTGCGTTTGCTCGAGAGTTCAGTCCGATGCATAAATCAATGAGATTTTTACCTCCTTCGCGTTATCATTTTTCATTGTTGGCTTGGGTTGGACCATGAGTGAGAGGGTTTTTCTCTGAGGAACCCTTTTTGCATATACTTTCCACACACACACCGATTGGCCGTTTCAATAAATCACATCTCGGGAAAAATTGCACACAGGAAACGGCGAGTTTGTGATAGATTTATGTCTTCCAGTGCATCAAACAGACCCATTGTGCGCGGGCCGAAGAAAATGCAAACGAAATCGGTCAGAATAGTTTGGCCATCAGACAACGCCATAATTACACAACAGTGGGCCGCAAGCTATTGATTAGCGAATCGATATGTTTTCAAGTTTAGTCACAAATGTCTCCGTAATGAAGCAATTAGTGGCCTTTTTCTGCTCCAAATGTGTAGCCAGAGCCGGGCTAAATTCTATACAATTTCGATGATATCCGACACAAGCACCGGAATTAGCGGCTGGTTGATATTTAAAAATTGATTGCAATTATGTTGGCAACAAATGAAACGGTTCACCCTCGGATCCAAAGCGTTTCCCAGTGGGGTTAACAGTGATATGTTTTGACAGTAATGACTGTTGACGAGTCGATGCTAATTCTTACCTTTGCTGGGCTCACTCGAAACCACAAAGGGTTAACGGTGGCGTGGGAACTTTCTTCTGCGAAATTGGAAAACAATTGTTTATCAATGGTTGATGAGGATGGATGATGTGTCCTTCGAAGAGTCATTTAAAAAATGATTTTTTTTTTCAATTACTAACCTAGGATATTATTTACTGTGTGAATTGATCCGGCGAATGTTTTGTTTTTCATTAAGCTATTTGATCTGTAATAATAGTTATTATGAGTTGCCGGGATGGAAACAAAATCATGTATATACGTGTACAATTTACTGCACAAAAACGTCGTAACACAGATCGCGATGTGAATGGGGCGAAAATCCATTTGTTCCAGTGGAAACCTTGCCCTGGGTGATTCCAGTGTTCCGAGGATGTGGAAATAAGAGGAATTAAACGCATATAGCTGTCGGATAAAAATAATTCTTCAGCGTAACACTGGAAGTATTTGTAAATTAAATGTTAATTCGCAAATTATACCAACGGCGCAATCTCTTTTCACCGTCACGATGATTATTATTATTATCATTAAACATATCGGATAGCACAGGCTATACGGTCGGTCCGCCGTCAACCCCTAACATGTTGGCCATGTTGGGCAGCCAACGCGAATGTAGACTGAGTCCGCACAGTAGCAAATAAACGCATCAACTCAGTCACGGCGGACGGGTATTTATAAAACGTCAAACCGGACCGGATTTTGCATATATGTGTGCCTTCTGTTTGCCAATATACATAACATGTCGATAAAGATGGATGACCGCTAGTCGATGCACCCGGGAGAAGAGCCCAGGCGAGTCTTGCTTGTTGGTTGTGTTTATTTTTTATGTTCGTCTTATTTCTTCATATAATGCAATTATTCACCTTTTTAAATAGCTTTGCATGTAAATTAGTGAGCCCGAGTCAGAACTGCTAAGCTAAGCTCGGTTGGTTGGTTGGCAATATATGGTGGGTAGGCGACAGTCTGCTGCTTGCTGACTCCACCGTGGACTGGACATCTCGTGAAGTCGGGTCAGGTGTGTCCGCCACCCGAGGGTCCACCGATGGCTGATGAGATCGTATCACGATGCAATTGCTTACCCGTACATGACAAGCCAGTCGTTTGTTATCCATCCCATAATTGATTGAGATGGAGATGATGCAGCCGCTCAATTTTACGTCGTCACACGGTTCGAAATGAAACAGAAAGTTTGCCACATTCGTGGTTCAGCTGGGTGTGCGACTTGATTGAGACGTCAAATTACGAAAAAAAAGAGTCACTGGTGCTCTATTAACACTTCAAGTATTGAGTGATCGTTGTGAATTGCATTATTAAGCTGTGATAACAAAGACTCAATAGCGGTTTGCACAAACTAGGGAAGTTTTCCATTGGGGATTATTCCTATTTCCAAGTATATTAGATTTTTTCCTAGATTTGATATATGTTTCATTTCTAGTTTTATATGTAGTTCATTGTGTAAAATCTTTTTTTTTATCACTGGAATTTCAATAAGTAACCAGCTTCTTTAAATATGATCTCGCCGCTATCTCTGTACTTTGCGACATACTTTTTTTGCGTTCCATCTATTTTTGTTCAATTTCCGAAGATTGATCAAAAAGTATAATATGGTATGAGGTATAATGCAATGTATTAGATTAAATATGGTTCTACAGTATTAGCGTCAGTGAATATGGTCCTAGAAAAGAACATGCTGAAAATTATTCAAAACAAATTGTAATTCAAAACTAAAAATGTAATTTTTCGATGATCAGCAGAGCAATGAAGCTTAGTTAATCGTGTAAACCCGTAGAACGCGAGTCTCCGCAAAAATATTTACAGAATAATCTGTATTCATACAGATTTTTATTACCTTTTAAAACCAACAATTTGTAGTTACAGATGACAGATTTTTTGGATTTGGATTTGGATTTCGGAATATATCGGGAGTACAAATCGAAAAACTCCATGGAAATCATCCCTGTTGAGAGCTTAATCTATAAATATATATATATATATATATATATATATATATATATAAATGGAGTGATGTCTGTCTGTCTTTCTGTCTTTCTGTCTTTCTGTCTATCTGTCTTCCTGTCTTCCTGTCTTTCTGTCTTTCTGTCTATCTGTCTTTCTGTCTTTCTGTCTTTCTGTCTTTCTGTCTTTCTGTCTTTCTGTCTTTCTGTCTTTCTGTCTTTCTGTCTTTCTGTCTTTCTGTCTTTCTGTCTTTCTGTCTTTCTGTCTTTCTGTCTTTCTGTCTTTCTGTCTTTCTGTCTTTCTGTCTTTCTGTCTTTCTGTCTTTCTGTCTTTCTGTCTTTCTGTCTTTCTGTCTTTCTGTCTTTCTGTCTTTCTGTCTTTCTGTCTTTCTGTCTTTCTGTCTTTCTGTCTTTCTGTCTTTCTGTCTTTCTGTCTTTCTGTCTTTCTGTCTTTCTGTCTTTCTGTCTTTCTGTCTTTCTGTCTTTCTGTCTTTCTGTCTTTCTGTCTTTCTGTCTTTCTGTCTTTCTGTCTTTCTGTCTTTCTGTCTTTCTGTCTTTCTGTCTTTCTGTCTTTCTGTCTTTCTGTCTTTCTGTCTTTCTGTCTTTCTGTCTTTCTGTCTTTCTGTCTTTCTGTCTTTCTGTCTTTCTGTCTTTCTGTCTTTCTGTCTTTCTGTCTTTCTGTCTTTCTGTCTTTATGTCTTTCTGTCTTTCTGTCTTTCTGTCTTTCTGTCTTTCTGTCTTTCTGTCTTTCTGTCTTTCTGTCTTTCTGTCTTTCTGTCTTTCTGTCTTTCTGTCTTTCTGTCTTTCTGTCTTTCTGTCTTTCAGTCTTTCTGTCTTTCTGTCTTTCTGTCTTTCTGTCTTTCTGTCTTTCTGTCTTTCTGTCTTTCTGTCTTTCTGTCTTTCTGTCTTTCTGTCTTTCTGTCTTTCTGTCTTTCTGTCTTTCTGTCTTTCTGTCTTTCTGTCTTTCTGTCTTTCTGTCTTTCTGTCTTTCTGTCTTTCTGTCTTTCAGTCTTTCTGTCTTTCTGTCTTTCTGTCTTTCTGTCTCTCTGTCTTTCTGTCTTTCTGTCTTTCTGTCTCTCTGTCTTTCTGTCTTTCTGTCTTTCTGTCTTTCTGTCTTTCTGTCTTTCTGTCTTTCTGTCTTTCTGTCTTTCTGTCTTTCTGTCTTTCTGTCTTCCTGTCTTTCTGTCTTCCTGTCTTTCTGTCTTCCTGTCTTTCTGTCTTTCTGTCTTTCTGTCTTTCTGTCTTTCTGTCTTTCTGTCTTTCTGTCTTTCTGTCTTTCTGTCTTTCTGTCTTTCTGTCTTTCTGTCTTTCTGTCTTTCTGTCTTTCTGTCTTTCTGTCTTTCTGTCTTTCTGTCTTTCTGTCTTTCTGTCTTTCTGTCTTTCTGTCTTTCTGTCTTTCTGTCTTTCTGTCTTTCTGTCTTTCTGTCTTTCTGTCTTTCTGTCTTTCTGTCTTTCTGTCTTTCTGTCTTTCTGTCTTTCTGTCTTTCTGTCTTTCTGCCTTTCTGTCTTTCTGTCTTTCTGTCTTTCTGTCTTTCTGTCTTTCTGTCTTTCTGTCTTTCTGTCTTTCTGTCTTTCTGTCTTTCTGTCTTTCTGTCTTTCTGTCTTTCTGTCTTTCTGTCTTTCTGTCTTTCTGTCTTTCTGTCTTTCTGTCTTTCTGTCTTTCTGTCTTTCTGTCTTTCTGTCTTTCTGTCTTTCTGTCTTTCTGTCTTTCTGTCTTTCTGTCTTTCTGTCTTTCTGTCTTTCTGTCTTTCTGTCTTTCTGTCTTTCTGTCTTTCTGTCTTTCTGTCTTTCTGTCTTTCTGTCTTTCTGTCTTTCTGTCTTTCTGTCTTTCTGTCTTTATGTCTTTCTGTCTTTCTGTCTTTCTGTCTTTCTGTCTTTCTGTCTTTCTGTCTTTCTGTCTTTCTGTCTTTCTGTCTTTCTGTCTTTCTGTCTTTCTGTCTTTCTGTCTTTCTGTCTTTCTGTCTTTCTGTCTTTCTGTCTTTCAGTCTTTCTGTCTTTCTGTCTTTCTGTCTTTCTGTCTTTCTGTCTTTCTGTCTTTCTGTCTTTCTGTCTTTCTGTCTTTCTGTCTTTCTGTCTTTCTGTCTTTCTGTCTTTCTGTCTTTCTGTCTTTCTGTCTTTCTGTCTTTCTGTCTTTCTGTCTTTCAGTCTTTCTGTCTTTCTGTCTTTCTGTCTTTCTGTCTCTCTGTCTTTCTGTCTTTCTGTCTTTCTGTCTCTCTGTCTTTCTGTCTTTCTGTCTTTCTGTCTTTCTGTCTTTCTGTCTTTCTGTCTTTCTGTCTTTCTGTCTTTCTGTCTTTCTGTCTTTCTGTCTTCCTGTCTTTCTGTCTTCCTGTCTTTCTGTCTTCCTGTCTTTCTGTCTTTCTGTCTTTCTGTCTTTCTGTCTTTCTGTCTTTCTGTCTTTCTGTCTTTCTGTCTTTCTGTCTTTCTGTCTTTCTGTCTTTCTGTCTTTCTGTCTTTCTGTCTTTCTGTCTTTCTGTCTTTCTGTCTTTCTGTCTTTCTGTCTTTCTGTCTTTCTGTCTTTCTGTCTTTCTGTCTTTCTGTCTTTCTGTCTTTCTGTCTTTCTGTCTTTCTGTCTTTCTGTCTTTCTGTCTTTCTGTCTTTCTGTCTTTCTGTCTTTCTGTCTTTCTGTCTTTCTGTCTTTCTGTCTTTCTGTCTTTCTGTCTTTCTGTCTTTCTGTCTTTCTGTCTTTCTGTCTTTCTGTCTTTCTGTCTTTCTGTCTTTCTGTCTTTCTGTCTTTCTGTCTTTCTGTCTTTCTGTCTTTCTGTCTTTCTGTCTTTCTGTCTTTCTGTCTTTCTGTCTTTCTGTCTTTCTGTCTTTCTGTCTTTCTGTCTTTCTGTCTTTCTGTCTTTCTGTCTTTCTGTCTTTCTGTCTTTCTGTCTTTCTGTCTTTCTGTCTTTCTGTCTTTCTGCCATATAAATGAAACACAAATTTCTGCAATACTCGAGAATTAATCAAGCAAATAAAATTTGGCATGTAGAGGTTTTAGGATGCAATAAATGTTTCTGTGAGGGTTTTTGAGTACGAGAAATGTTTCTATGATGATATGACACCCCTTCCTCCTCTGGAAAGGAGAGGGGGCCTCATAAAAAGAATGCTCATATTTCAACCAAACATACCCCAACCAAACATGACAATTGAAATTTTTCGGAAAACTCTGAAGGAAAATGAGAAAATTCCAAAAATTCAATTCGCATGTGTTCTACAGTTGCATATTGACAAGCGTTGTTAGTCCTTTTGATGTTTGCGGTAACGAAATTGATCTTCGTTAGAAAGTGGAAATGGATTTTAATGTGATATAACGCACTCCTATGTCGTCTTCTATCTATATAAATAAAAATGGATCGCTGAAAACGTGGATGTGATGACGAAAAATAGATTTTGAGCGGGACGAAGTTTGTCGGGTCAGCTAGTATATATATAAATGAAAATGAATCACCGAATGTGTTTGTAAGAGAAAAACTCGAGAAAGGAATTGTCCGATTTAGGGTTCTCTTTATTCTATCATATTTTCTGTATCAAACACTTATGCTATATAATGGAGAAACATGTTATTTGCAAGTGGTTGAAAAATCTTGAACGAGAATCTGTCTGAAAATAATCTGATATTATAATGACGAGTTTTGGTAGAAGTACTTGGAAAGGTAATTTTGAAGGGTAGATTAGAAAATTAATCAATGAACAGTTCTGCGATTGGACGTGCGCTTAGTAAAAAAACGTGAATGTTATAACGAAAAATAAATTTTGGGCGGGACGAAGTTTGCCGGGTCAGCTAATCCTGAATAAATTTTAAATAAATTTATGAGTATCGCAATCGATTTGGGTAATCCCTATTCATATAAAACATTATATAGATGATTATAAAATTGCCAATAGTTTTTTTTATCCAAAATATATATTTTTATTAAGGCTCATATGGCGTCAGCCTAACGGGGCCGGGAGTTCAATTTTTCTACAATGTTTGCTTACAACTATGTTAGTAATATGTAACCGATTACTCGCGGTTGGCTCGAGGTTAGTATTACAAGTGTTCTCATAATTGGTATGTTGCAGTCTTCGATGCTCTGTACGTGTGCCCGACACGGGATACCTGCTATTGGGATGCAGCTGACCATTAATCAGCAACGCCCCCCTAGTATGTACCCCATATCTAGCGTGGTGCGTCTTTCTCGACTCGAGGAATCCAGGATAGAATGGTCACTAGCCGGCGCAATCATCAGCTTGTGTAGAGTTGTCATAAGCGGTACAACCTTTGGCTCTTGTTGAATGATCAGTGGACTGCACAACCTTTGGCCCGTGTATCTGTAAAGAGTGTGTGTATGTATTGCCGCGACTAAGTAAAAGTTTATCGTTTGGATAGGAGGGATATGAAACGGGGACACAACGAAGGAAACATCATTAAACGTTGACATCGGCGTTTCTGAGGAACAGGTATAGATGAAGCAAAAGATCAGGATCACGGCTACCTAAGATATCCCGGACGGGGATATCCGATTGTCTGCCTTGTGCTCTCAGTACTCTAGAGAGCTGAGAGCGAGCAGCATGGAACCGGATACACGACCAGACAACATGCTCGATGTCGTGGTAGCCATCGCCACAATCACAAAGTTTGTTTGCTGCGAGCCCAATGCGATAGAGATGCGCGTTTAGGTTGTAGTGATTGGACATAAGCCGAGATATCACGCGAATGAAATCACGACCTACATTCAATCCCTTGAACCATGCACTCGTCGAGACCTTAGGGATAATCGTGTGTAACCAACGACCGAACTCATCACCACTCCACATGCGCTGCCAACTTACGAGCGTATACTGACGAGGAATGTGAAAAAATTCATTATAGGCAATTTGCCTTTCAAAAAGTGTGCCTTCTGAAGCGCCCACCTTAGCTAGCGAGTCCGCTTTCTCATTCCCCGGAATCGAGCAATGAGAGGGAACCCATGCTAAGGTAATCTTGAATAATTTTTCGACCAAAACACTCAATAGTTGTCTTATTCTTGTTAGGAAATAAGATGAGCGTTTATCAACCTTCATTGAGCGGATTGCCTCTATTGAGCTGAGACTGTCTGAAAAAATAAAATAGTGGTCGATGGGCAATGTTTCAATGATCCCTAATGCGTAATATATCGCACCCAGTTCAGCGACATACACGGAACAAGGATCTTTGAGTTTGAAAGAGGCACTGGAATTTTCATTGAAGATGCCGAAGCCAGTGGACCCGTTTATGAATGAACCGTCAGTAAAGAACATTTTATCAGATCTAACTTTCCCATATTCTGCCGGAAATATCGGCGGAATAGAATCGGAGCGTAGGTGATCTGGGATTCCATGGATTTTTTGTCGCATGGACAGATCAAAAATGACAGAGGAATTGCAGAAGTATGGGAAGCAAACTTGGTTGGAGATGCCTGGTGAAGGGAGCACGTCGTGGGTAAGGTACTCATGGTATAAAGACATAAAACTTGACTGAGGAGTCAGTTGGAGTAGATTTTCGAAGTTATCAATCACCAATGGATTCATGATCTTGCAACGGATGAGAAATCTGTAGGATAATTCTGTGAACCGAAGAGTAAGCGGGGGTACTCCTGCCAAAACTTCGAGACTCATCGTATGTGTCGAATGCAAACACCCCATGGCTATACGCAAGCAACGATATTGTATTCTCTCCAGCTTGAGAATATGAATCCTGGCAGCTGATCGGAAGCAAAAACTGCCATATTCTAACACTGATAATATCGTTGTTTTGTACAACTGAATGAGGTCTCCTGGATGGGCACCCCACCATGTTCCGGTAATTGTTTGGAGAAAATTGATTCTTTGCTGGCATTTCTGTTTCAAATACGCAATGTGTCTCCCCCAGGTACATTTAGAATCAAAATATACACCCAGGTATTTGAAAAACATAGAGTGTTGGATCGTTTTGCCGGATAGGTGAAGCTGGAATTGGGCGGGTTCGTGCTTCCTAGAAAAAACGACCATTTCAGTTTTCTCCGTAGAGAATTCGATACCCAGCTTGAGGGCCCACGTGAACAGATTGTTCAGGGTATCTTGCAACGACTTTTGCAGAACGACGGGATTAGTACCCGTGATGGAAATAACTCCATCGTCTGCAAGTTGTCTCAACGTGCAGTCTCTAGTTAGACAATCATCCATATCATTGACGTAAAAACTGTATAAGAGGGGGCTTAGGCAGGAGCCTTGTGGTAGGCCCATAAAACTGTAACGAGAAGATTTCGAGCTGCCATGAGAGAAAATCATGTGCTTTTCTGACAGTAAATTGTACAGGAAATTATTGAGAATTGGTGAAAGTCCACGATTATGAAGCTTCTCTGAGAGAATTTCCATGGAAACTGAATCAAATGCCCCTTTGATATCGAGAAAAACGGAAGCCATTTGTTCTTTGCGAGCAAATGCGATTTGGATTTCAGAAGATAGCAGCGCGAGACAATCATTTGTCCCTTTACCTCGGCGGAAGCCAAACTGCGTATTTGACAGCAAATTGTTCGTTTCGACCCACTTGTCCAAACGAAGTAGAATCATTTTCTCTAACAATTTACGAATACAGGATAACATTGAAATCGGCCTATACGAGTTGTGATCGTTAGCCGGCTTGTTGGGTTTCCGTATGGCTATCACTCTCACTTGTCTCCAGTCATGCGGGACAATATTCAGCTCCAGAAACTTGTTGAACAAGTTCAGCAAACGCTGTTTTGCCAAGTCGGGAAGATTCTTCAACAAGTTGAATTTAATCTTGTCCGACCCCGGAGCTGAATTGTTACATGAGAGAAGGGCAATTGAGAATTCCACCATCGAAAAATTCTCATAATCGCTTTGAAGTGGAATGTCGCGTACGACGTTTTGTGCAGGAACGGTGTCGGGGCAAACCTTCCTTGCAAAGTTAAAAATCCAACGGTCAGAGTATTCCTCACTTTCGTTTGTATGGTTCCAGCCACGCATTTTTCTAGCCGTATTCCAAAGAGTGCTCATAGCGGTCTCCCTTGACAAACCATTGACGAACTTCCGCCAATATCCACGCTTTTTTGCTTTAATCAAACCTTTTAGTTTGGCTTCTAGAGCTTGGTACTTTAGAAACCATTCCACTAATCCAGTTTTCCTGAATTTTTTGAAAGCGGATGATTTTTCAAGGTAGACCTTTGAACACTCCCTGTCCCACCAAAGTGATGGAGGACGACGTCGGAAAGTGGTAGCCGGTACACGTTTCTATTGAGCTTGAAGTGCGCTTTCGTAAATCAAACTCGATATAAAGTTATACTCTTCGAGTGGAGGAAGTTCATGCATTGAAACAATTGCTTCAGATATTATTTCCGCAAATGTTCTCCAGTCAATATTCTTCGTGAGGTCATACGAAATATTGACTGACTCACGAAAGCTTGATTCATTAGCGATCGATAAAATTATTGGTAGGTGATCACTACCGTGGGGATCTTGGATTACCTTCCACATGCAATCCAGGGATAACGAAGAAGAGCATAGAGATATGTCTAGCATGCTTGCCCGTGCAGGAGGGTTGGCTATTCTGGTTGCTTCCCCAGTATTCAAAACTGTCAATTTGAAGTTGTCGCACAGATCATAAATCAAAGTGGCACGGTTGTCATCGTAGAGTGATCCCCATGTTGTTCCATGGGAGTTGAAATCACCTAAGATTAACCGCGGCTCCGGCATTGCCTCGATAGTATCAAAGAACTGATGGCGACCTACCGTAGTTCTGGGAGGGATATAAGCAATGCAGAGGTCTTTGCCATTGATTTGTGTCTGGCAAGCAACAACTTCAATGCCTGTCATCGATGGGAGAGTGTCTCTATAGAAAGAGTGACATTTTTTAATCCCCAATAGTACGCCACCAAACGAGTCATTTCGATCGAGGCGAATAATGTTGAAATCGTGGAAATTCAGCTCATCGGCTGAAGAAAGCCATGTTTCACAGAGAGAAAATACATCACAGTTAGAGCTGTGAACTAAAACTTTAAACTGATCTAGTTTAGGAATGATGCTTCTGCAATTCCACTGTATTACAGTGGTAATTAACTGTATTACAGTGGTAATAAATTGTATTGCCAATAGTTAACATATTTAAGTAACGTTGAAATGAGAGTTTCGAATTTCCCATGCATTGGGCCACAAATGCGTTTGCAATGCGTTTCTCTAACAGGGACCAGGAAATCAGTATAGTCTATGTTAGAAAACGCATTTTACAGATCTATCGTGTTGCACAACGTGAATCACAAATTAACTTAACTTGCTATTATAAGCTGCGCATGAAATGCATTAATCGAATGGTACATTAATCATGATGAGTGAAGAGAATTCCGTAGCTCACCTGTTCCAAAAAGATTTCCGAGTTTACTTGTGGCACATCTCTGCACTCTGAAGCAAAAGCGTGCTGAAATTCCTACCTACACTGGGAATTTATTACAGCGCGGACTCGATTAAATACAGTTTTCGATTTATTTTCACTGTATATATTCGAATCCTGTATATAAACGAGTCAAAAAAAAAAAAAGGTTTTTTCGCATATATTCTCCGTTTTTTGAATATAAGAGAAGAATTTAATTTTTGATTCATCTCCTTAATGTCATAAAATACCATTCTCATATAAAAAATACGAATTCATTCAGGAGGTGATAGAGAATAATATTTGGTGAAAAAAAATCCTTCTACGCATATGTTCGAATTTCAACAATGACAGAGTAATAGAACTTTTTTTTTTGTTTCGGACTCTGTTGCCTCAAACTGGCTCTACATTAAAAAGTACGCTACAGAAGACGATTCTGTTGTCTTTATTTGAAAGATGAGAAAATTTAGTACAGGATAGGGTTGTAAAACATTTAAATTAGTGGATTTAAATAACATTTTAGAAGTGAAAAACTTCAAAGTTAGTAATTTTTAATGTTTTATTATAAATTTTATCCAAAAAATTCATATTGAACTTATTTTTTTTATCAATTAAACTAAAGCTATCTGAAGCTCTACAATTTGTTCTTTGACAATTTGATCTTTTTTCCTATCTACCATAATTTCGCTGCAATATCAATATATACAATTCCTGGTGAAAATTCAAGTAAAATCTTTAAAAATCGCAATTTTTACTCCAATGTACGTATAAAAGCCACTTCAAATTCACCTTAACGTTGAGAGGAAACATTTTTAAACGGTTTTATTTAGCTTTCCCTGTAATTTGTATGTTTGTAACATGTTTATCTGTAGCGCTTTACCACTTACCAGCGCTGGGTTAAATTTTCTATTAAAATTTAACCCATTTCTGTTGACCGATTGATCTGAAATTTGGAACACACATTTATCTCTGCAGTCATTATAAAACTGCGTATTTCATGATTTTGAAAATCCAGCTACAAAATGGCAGATTACATATTTTGTCAAAACCCAATCAATATGGGTTTTTCCCAACCCCCATCAATATGGGTATCAATAAAAAGTGGGTGGGTTGTATCTATGATATAACCGCAAAGTTGACGTGGGACTACCTTAGCTTAGCAATCATTTGTTTGTATTGATTTAATTTTTGATTGAGTGAAACAATTTCCGAATTCAATTGAATTGAATATATTTTCCTTGTAAGTAAAACGATTGTATCATACCATGTGAGGTCAATTCATGCATTTGGATGGATTATGTTCTGCGTTACAAGTAAATTTAATGACAATCCATTTACGTTTGGTATGATGACATGTTGGTTTTGAAGTCTGTGTTAGACAAACACATTTCAGTCGGAACAAATATGCCCCCGATTTGCATGTATTTGCAATTCCGAGTTCCCCAGACACCTTCGTTTAGAAGTCTGTAATAGATAAACACATTTCAGCCAGAATAAAAATGCCCCCGAATTTCATGTATTTGTAACGCCAATTTCCCCACGCTCCTTGGATTTGAAGTCTGTGTTGGATAAACACATTACAGCCGGAAAAAAAAATGTTCCCAACTAGCATGTATTTTCAATACCAATTTCCCCACACTCCATGGATTCGAAGTCTGTGTTAGGGAAACACATTTCAGTCGGAATAAAAATGTCCGCGACTTGCATGTATTTGCAATGCCAATTTCTGTACGCTCCATGGATTAGAAGTCTGCGTTAGGGAAACACATTTCAGTCGGAACAAAAATACCCCCGACTCTCATGTATTTGCAAAGTGGATTCCCCCAGGCACATTGACTTTGAAGTCCGTGTTAGGGAAACACAGCTCGGTTGGAACAAGACTCCCTACTCCCTACTTGCATGTATATTTGCTAAGCGGTTTCCTACAGGTACATTGATTTTGAAGTCTGTGTTCCGGAAACCGTAAATCGGGCCAATCAAAACTAGGCAGTTAGGGCGTTTAGATAACGCTTGATATTTCACAGTTATTCAATTGTTTATCTAATGAAAAATAACATTTTATTAATTGCGATAGAAGCGTAGAAATATTCCGCATCAATTGATGCAAACATCTTTCTGATCCAGTAAGAAATGTTCGAGTTATAAGCATTTGGACTCTTTCATTTTTTCCTGCATGTTCTGTTTTTAGGTTTTCATTTTACCCCCCATATACTCCGGTTAGACGTAGTCCCACGTCAAAAGGACTTGACTGGTAGAACACAGATATTCATGAGGAATACAAATCCAAAATGGCTCTCACCACAGAATGGCGGATTATACGTTTTCTCAAAATCCCATCAATATGGGTATCAAATGAAAGGGATTGACTAGTAGAACACAGTTATTTATGAAAAATGTATATCCAAAATGGTTTCATGATTTCATGAATCATGATTACATGATTTCTCAAAACCCCATCAATATAGGTATCATATGAAAGGACTTGACTAGTAGAACACAGTTATACATGAGAAATGCAAATCCAAAATGGTCGCCACCACAAAATGTCGGGTTACATATTTTCTCAAAACCCCATCAATATGGGTATCAAATGAAAGGGATTGACTAGTAGGTCACAGCTATTTATGAAAAATTCAAATCCTAAATGGCCGCTGTAACAAAATAGCCAATTACTTTTTTAAACGGTTTCATTCAATTTGACCTGTTTGTATGTATGATTGTGTGTTTGTAGGGTTGTCCCACATCAATAAAAATTAGAAATTCAATTTGGCCGCCACTAAAAAATGACTGAATGGTTTGACTTGGAGAACACACTACATTATAAACAACATAAATTCAAAAAGGTATATGTATTATTTGTTATCCCCTCAATATCGGTATCGAATGAAGTGATTTGATTAGTAGAATACAGTACATCATCAAAATATTCCGGAAAAAAATTGGTAAGAAATAAAAATTTAAAAAAGTTGAATGATTTTATTGTAATCATACAGATAATGCACTAAAAACTAGAAAATCAAAAAAAGTAAAAAAAAACTTTTTAAGTTAAACGGTTTAATGTACTAAAAGTTAGAAAATAATTAGGCAAGTTGTAGTTAATAGTTATCACATCCCTTCCTTCATTGATCTAGGGCAATGATGAGACTAAAGTAAAATCGTGGGGCACGTAGGATTTGCATTATCCACAGTTAGTTGTTTCATCACATTCCCCACGATTTTACTTTAGTCTCATCATTGCCCTAGATTAATGAAGGAAGGGATGTGATAACTATTAACTACAACTTGCCTAATTATTTTCTAACTTCTAGTACATTAAACCGTTTAACTTAAAACGTTTTTTATACTTTTTTTATTTCTTGAAATAAGTCATTTTTGAAAAATGAAAACAAAAATTTCAAACTGTATATAATCGAGTCCAAAATTCTATATAATCGAATCACATCAAATCGAGTCTGTATATAATCTAGTCCGAGATTTATATTTTGAATAGCATCTGAAGAAGCCAAATGATTTTTACATTGGAATTGAAGTAGTAGAAACAACTACTAAATTGGGTAAGATTAACATTTAGAACCATCTGTTGCAACCAACCGTCAAACGGTTGAACAACTGAAGTTCAAATCTTCTATATACAGGGTCTTTCACATTAAACGCTCACGCAACAAATTCTAATAACTTCTACAAACGTGAACCGATTTTAATTTTTAAAAAACCAAAATAAATCTTATTTTGGGACATTTTCGATGTGACCACCCCTTTTTTCGATAACGCGTTTTAAACGGTGAACAAAATTATTCATGCACAACTCGAACACTACGACTTCGATGCAGTTGAAAATCCGTGTTATTTCTTCTTTAAGTTCCTCCAAATTTTGTGGCTTATTTACATAGCAACGGTCCATCACGTACCCCCAGAGGAAATAATCGACGATGAGAAATGTTGAAATTTTTACCATAAGAGTTTCATTAAGGCTTCGGTTGCTCGAGTAATACGATTTCACTAAAAATACACGTTCTTGTAAATTGTACATATTGACACTGAAAACCATCCGATCAGACTGAATGAGTAGCCGAATATTATCATCCCGAAGTGGGGAATGCAGTGTTACCATCGACGAAACGAAAAAAAAATTATAAGGAGCTATTCGATTTTTTTGAGTGAGCGTTCAATCTGATAGACCCTGTATGAATAATTTCATGCCAACTCGACAGGTCGTTGGCAGCACCATCCCAGATAGCAGTGAAACGTTGTGGGTGTAAATACATGAGTCTTGTAAGCAACTTTGATTGCTTGAAATATCCAAAAAAAATGTAACTATTTTTTAAAAAGAGTCAAAAAACTTTCTAGATTAAAAAAAATATTACTACAAACTATAATACTAAAAAAATCTGGTCAAAGGTGAAATGTAGTAAATTATTCAGATTTTCATGAAAAAATACTAAAGTTTGAAAAAAATAGCTGAAAAATACTTTAAAAATCAAAATTCATTTTACTCAAAAATGTATTTTTTTTAATTCTCAAAAAAAACTATATAAATAGCCTTTACAATTTTCAACAAGTAGTTGATGCGTCGGAAGAAGGCACTTTCACAGGGAAATAGCTTTTCTAATAACATCTTTTTATGTTTTCTTTGAAAAAAAAAAAATCTCGCGTTTGACATGTTCTTGCCGTGCTTCTAAATAGAAAAAGATAGCAGAGCATGTAAATCCAGATAATGTATACATAAAAATGTTTCAAATTTAACATTAATAGTAAGGAAAATATTTAGGATTTCTTTGAAAAATATCAAACAAATTTTTGAAAAAAAAATTTCATTGAAAAAAAAAATATTTTGGAAACCAAAATTCATTTTTCTTGAAAACATGTTTTTTTTCAAATTCTGAAAAAATAGACATAGATATAGCCCTTGTAATTTTCAACAAGTCGTCCATACATCGGAGAATGGGCACATTTTCAGGGGAAAAGTTTTTCGAACACCAACTTTTTCATTTTTTCCTTTGAAAAATTACTATTAATGTTTAATTTGAAACATTTTATGCATAAGTTTTTGCGATTTACATGCTCTGCTAATTTTTTCTATTTAGAACATGTCAGATGCGCAAATTTACACACAAAAATGTTACGAGTAAAACATTATTCTTTCAAGAGTCTTCATTCAATAATGCCGTATATTCCAGAAACTAAAAAAGATAGTGAGTTCACATTTTTTTTTGAGAATTTAAAAAAATACGTTTTTGAGAAAAAAAATAATTTAATTTTTTTGCATATTTTTTTAAGCGAATATTTTTTTTTATTTTAATATTTTTTATGAAAATTTTAACCATTTCTTACATTTCCTTTGACCAGAATTTTGTAGGTATCATGGTTTTTGAGTTATATATTTTTTTAAATAAAAAAATTGTTTGGCCCTTTCCAAAACGTAGTCTAATTTTTTTTTAATATTTCAAGTATGCAAAGTTGCTTAAATGGTCCATGTCTCTACACCAATAACGTTTCACTACAACCTGAGATAATGCTGCCAACTCCTAAGACGAGTTGTTATAAAATTCGTTATATATAAGAATGGATTTCTGTCTGTCTTCTGTCTTTTCGTTATTATTGATAGTATTTGTTTTTTGGTGTTTTCATGGTTTTGGATTAGAGGGCGCTATATTTTTTTAATATTTTTTATTGAAGGCTGAGGTTTTTTTTACACAACATATCCAAAAATCAGAGATGTGATTTTTTTTTCGTTTTTGAGTTATGATTTTTCGAAGTCAACAGAACGTAAAAAAAACATTTTTTGCCTTTTCTTCTTAAAATGATTTTTTAACTATTAGACCGATTCAAATAATCGACATAGAAAATTGAAGCCAATGAGCTAGACATGTACTTGTTAGAAAATTGGATTCTAGTCACATAGATATAGTCTAGTTGCATAGGGATATTGAACGAAGACTGAAAACAAGATAAATAAGAAAAATCATAACTCAGAAACGAAAAAAGATACATCTTCAAATTTTTGATATGTTATGTAGAAAAAAGCGTTCAAGAAAAAATATTAAAAAAATTATAGGAGGTTGTGTCCAAGATACGACCGCATTGTTGACGTAGAACTACGCTGTTATTTCATATAAGTCGCTTATTTATACCTTCTGGTATTATTCTATAATGCTGTAAAATTTTAGAAACAACTGCTTAGTAGAATAGTCTCTGAAATAGTTTTTTTCATTGTAGAAACAGTTGACGATAATTGATTGATGATTCATTCATGCCCTCGCAAAACAATACACTAGCTGGTTGTATGTCGCAATTTATTTCATGTCAATGCATTGAAAATTTACCTCGAACATTATTCCGGTGTCCTTTTTCGCAATTAAAATAGACTCGGCTACAGTAGATTGTATACATGTTGCACCAGCACCATTATTCCACATCTCATAATTACATCAATATATCTTTGGCACCGCATGGAAACAACAATGACAACACTTACAAGTATCAAATATCATGCTACATGTTATTAAGTATTGCCTCAAAAGAATCGCACCTCTAGGCATCGTTCGCACAACATGCATGCATACAGAGCCATACATTGGTGGCTTGAAACTACTAGGAATATAAACACTTCTCATCATTTTGCGCTATTCTCAAAAGAAACGCTTTTGTTAATATTACTGGCCTTGGAAAAAGTTGCATTACTTTCTCATGCTCGAGAGAAGCGCGGCTGTCATCCTTAGTGGAGGAAGTTTTGCTACTGGCAAGCGAAACCTAATCACATACAAAATTTCAGAACGACATTTACTTTCTTGGTGACTAAACAAGCTAATTAAACTCTTTTTGTTAATAAAAAACTCGAAAACAGTAGCAATGCTTCATTATGGTCAATATTAGCGCAAATGCAATCCTAGTTGAAGGCAGTTTCGCGACTGGCACGCGAACCCAAATAACTTATAACATTCCAGTGAGACATTCAAGATGCTTGGTACTCCCCAAATAATTTTTTGGTGCACAACCTTAACGCCTGCTTCGCCATAACGTCAGTTAATGCATTGATGCATTCTCAAAGGCATCATTAAAGCTCTTATGATGACGGAAAACAAACAATGTTAACACGTTAAGCCTCACGTCGTTCCCTGGGGACTGACACTGAAATGTCCGCCTTTTTTGCGCCGATCTCACCGCACTGACAGCAGACCTCTCGTTCGGATAGTGTCGACATTGGGAACGGCAACAACAAAGTTACAAAATGATATTTAGAAAAGCCCACTATCGTTTCGCTGGGACCGACACGGGCCAGAAGAAAAGTTCATTGTCGGTCCCCTATTTCGGTCGGGGCTCAACGTGTTAACGTGTGTTACCCTTCATTCTTCTACTTTTCCTTTGATCACGGATACTTTAAATCCTACGATTTCCCCTTCGTTGGTCGTCGATAAGTTGCTCGTTATTGACAACCCTGATCGGGAAAGCACACAAATGGACAGAACAAATGTATGGGAAAATTGAAACGCTTAAAACGCTTCTTGAATTTTAACCATTTACAAACCAGGGGATTCTAATGTATAGCATATCAAACAAATCTTACGGAATTTCCGATTCGTTTAGTATGTAAATCGTTAAAATCCGTTCGCGGCAAAAATAGTTATTAACGTTAACTTTATTTCATAAAAACGTGACCTGTTTTCTGATTTGGCACCCTTAATGAAAGACGTAGTTCTACGTCAAAAATATAGAGTCCTCTATCTTTAACCGAGAAAACTATTAAAAACTAACACAATCAATAATTACAAAAACGAAAATCTATTTTTTTCGCAAATGTGATTTTTTTTTCAAGAAAGACTAGATCATTGTTTTAATTTGATATGTCGATCATCTGAATCGGTTCAGTTGTTCAAAAATATTTTCCAAAAAAATTCTTTTTTGGAAAAGGGGCAAAATTTGATTTTTTTAACCATCGGTTAACTTTGGACATTCATAACTTGAACACAATATGTAGATATGTAGAAAATTCTCAGAAAAAATATATAAAAATATAGCGCTCTCTAGTTCACAGTCATGAAAACAACAAAAAACCAGTACAATTCAATAATTACGAAAACATAATCCAAAATTTTGGCAAACGTTATAATTCTCCAAAAAAGACTAAGTAATTCTAATTTGATATATCGATCATCTGAAGCGGTTCAGTAGTTCAATAGTTATGAGTTTTCGAAAAAAAAGTCATTTTTGGAAAAATTTTGCATTTTTCGGACCACCCTAAAATGGAAATGAGAACCCCAATGAAAAAATAAAAAACACGGGTCTAATATTTTGCGATAAAGATCAAATATACCATTTTTCACGAAAATCTGAGAATCACTATATATATAGCATGGAATGGCTGTATAAATAAAAATGGATGGCCAAATCTGCTGGTAAGCGGAATCGTCCGATTTGAGCTGTCTTTTTTTTATTATATTTTTATATCAAAAATGTATTCCATGTAACGGAGTAACATGATATTTGTTAGTGATTGAAGAATCTTGAACGAGGATTGTGAATATCATACTGACTAGTATTTTGGTAGATGCAGTACGAAATTTATAGTAAAAGGAAATTGTAAAGGGTCAATTAGAACGATGAACGTTCGCTTATTAAGAAAACGGGAATGTTTAAAAGTATTCATAACAAAAAATCTATTCTGGGTGGGACGCAGTTTGCCGGATCAGCTAAATTCCAATATGCTTTGTCTCTGTTTTCTTGGTAAACTAAGAATTCGAATTTTTATTTCTTCTCGATATTTTTGACACCAAGAAGAAAATGTGTTCGTAGAATATTCCAAAACTTGAAAGCTAAAACGTCAAAATGATGTACATCTCATGTTCATAGGCTAATTTCCACATAGTCACAGTCTTTCAAAAATCATTATCAAATATCGACCTCGCATTCTGTATCTAATTTGACAGATAATGAAGTAATATATGGAATACGAATCTTTGAAAATAAAAAAATATATAGATACCTTATTTCTTCAATTAATCTGTTTTCTAAAGGTGCAATAACCAACAGGAACCAAGAGCAAGCTGAAGGCCGAATGAACTAGAACACAAGTTCAAAATACTAAACTGCTTCGCGTAAATCAACCAAAAGCAAACTGCTGCATTCAAATGAAAACAAAAAAAACATTGGAGTGCTCCTGATTCAAAAATGATTATAATTTCAAATTTATAATTATCAGTTATCAGTCCTGGAAATCTAAGAGAAGATATCCGCGGGGAACACGTACCCGAGCCCTCGATCCGGGAAACGACGCCGAGTGGAAAGGTGTGAGGCAAGAGATTCACATTCGACAAATTTGCCCCGCAGAGATGGTGGCGTGTAAATTCAAACGCAGTGACTTTCCGACATATTCCCACAGGGATGTTGCGGAAGCAGCCTACAAAAATTTAAATTTGGTAGCTGTTTGTCGACGTTTGCTTCGAACTTGCGGTGCCGGAGTCCAAGACGTTTTAGCGGCTCGGTCGGAAGGAGTCGCTTCTCGATGGAGGATACAATTAGTCTCGCCATTATAAACGACGCTACTGTTTGCGCGCGTTTTGTTCGTATTTGAAACTCGTTTCTTTTGGCAGCGAATAACTGATTTGCGTATTTGCATGGCAGCCGAAACGAGTCAAGGTAACAGACAAGGATGCAGTTTCTCACAGAAGCCAAGCTGTCGGTCGAACAATCAGATTTAAATCATTGCTGAAACTTCTCCGGGGCAATTTTGTTCTCCGAGTCGAGACAAACTTTTCCCTTTTTGCTTAATCGGATACAAGGCCTTTACAGAAACGGGCGTTTTCAAACAAAACATCCAGTGCGTTTCTACTGAAAAGAGAAAAAAAAATGAAAATAACGTCTCGTAAATGTGGAAGCAACTTTTTGTGTGCCACCGCAAGATTTTAAAATGTGATTTCGTGCCGGCATATCTCGCAAAATGCTACTACCCTCCAAGGCATCTCATGTTCTCGGAAGATTCGGTGGATTTGAGGGCGTTTCCTTCCACTGTTACCGTGTTCTGTTGTTTTAGCAGCAGCGTGAATCGGGCCTTTATTTTATTAGCAGCCTGTCTACCGTTACACTACTGAACTAGACCCCGGAGGAAGTAGCAGAATCGGCTTCAATCGAACCCTGCGACGAGCCTGCAGGGGTAAACAGTTTCATCTTTGCCTCAGACTGCTGCATGCTGTAATTATAAAGATTAATGACAAAATCGTCAGCCGGGCTTTTATTTGATAACGAAAAATGGTCCGACCGAAGGACTTATATCGCATTTTTTTTGCACCAAAGGGACCGGATACAATTTGTTTATGGTATTCAAAATCGTCTAAAATTATGAGATATAAAAATGAATTCTTCTGTTAAAACTTTGCTTGAAACAAAAAAAATCAAGTAATGGAACTCCAGAGCTATGTCTGAAAAAATGGCCTGGAATTTATATTGCTATACATCATATACATTTTATACAGACCTTTGAACAAATTGTTAGATGTAAACCCTGATATCAATGATGAAAATCTTTTCTTCATTAATGGGAAAGTGCTTCCAGAGTCCGAATAAGGGCTTTTTGCTAGATGGTTTTGATGGTATGAAGTTATCCGAATTGTGTGACCGAATGGATATTTGTTCTATTGTTAATACACAGTATGTAAAACAAGTTTATCCAACCCTTCTTTTTGGTTTTTCTGGTGAAAATCAGGTTAATTTCATGAGTGTTCCGCCATGATTTGTCAATTTATGTTTACTAATCACATTGCCATTGAAAATACTGCGTTTATATCTTTTCTTGAGATTTTATGTGATACATAATGAAAAGGATAAAAAATACTCAAAAAAAATATCCACCCCCACTCAGATACTACGAATTAAGTGCGTTGTACAGAGTTTTAGTGTGTATTCTGCAACTCTCTCAAATGTGTATATTTTATAATATTTTTCTCCCATCTCACCAGTGTTGACAAACGTACAGATTTATCTGGAAAGCTACAGATTTTTTCGTTATTTTTGGTACAAATTTTGTACGGTACAGAGTACACATTTTCGTCAAAAGATACAGATTGGTCTAGATTTTTTCCCCGTGTGAAATGTCTTACATTTGAAGAAAGCAACATTAAGGTACATGACAACGTTTACGCCGCAGTATCGCTGCTGATAATAAAGGATTTAAAATGCAATAATTGATCATTTTCATAAGGACGAAATTCGTTTCCGGGGTTCTGCGATTGGAATACACTCTGTCCAACTTCTATAAGACCACCCTGATCGTTGCAACACAAACAGTTAGAATTTCAACAAGATACATTCATACATTGTAGAATGCTTAGAATAAATTATATTTAACGTCAAATTCGTTCATAAGAGTTGTTTGTTTATTTATTGTTCTTAAATATGATAATTTCAGCTGTCCAGTTTCTATAAGACCATATCAAAATCCATAAGTATTATAAATGAAAAATTCAAAACTATTGCCTGATATACATATCAATAATTGGCAATCTTGTCATTTTGGGCTAATAACCTGGAAAATTCGTGTTGGCATACTATTTATCAAACTTTGTTGAACGGATTTCTCTATATTTTTCCATTTTTCCGAAATTGCAACCTTGAGCTGAATTTTTTTGTGACGATATCCACGCAAAAACGGTAGGAGAGAGGATTTCAGATCATGTATGCAATCCTTGAATGATATGAAAGCTATCTTGAGCCTTCCAGTTGCACATAATCCCACCCAAACCATGCACGAATCTCGACCAAAGTTCCCGGTTGCAAAATACTGTTCCTCTTTCCGTATATTCGATGTGAGATGGTGTAAGATTAGGAGCTTTAACCTTTTTAGCCCTCTTTATGTAAGGACTTTTTACCAAAATTTGACGAATTGTCTCCCGTGACACATTTAAATTCGAAGATTTCTTTATTTGCATAAGCGATTTTGATATATTTGAAGCTTAGAGAGCTTAGATTTACGTGGAGCTCTCTTCTTTTTACCGTATCCTTGAGGATTCGTCAAATAATTGAGAGCTACTTGATGGGATCGTCCAATCCGACGAGCAATTTCTCTAATTCCATCATTCTCTTGGTGAAATGCATTGATTTGTCCTTTTTCTCTATCCGTAAGCACTTTTCCTTTCGGCTTTTTTTATATTTGTTAATCAAACTAACTAAAAACAACGGAAAACGTAACTGGTCTTATAGAAACTTAACACTTGAAAAATAGAAAAACATTTGTTTACGCTCAACGCTTGCACACACACATATGAAAATTACGCAGTGTATGATAGTTACCAATACAAATACACTAGAATATAAATTTGAGCGTTGTTTGTTTACAATGACACAAAGCAGCAAGATCATCACCTGGTCTTATAGAAGTTGGACAGAGTGTATACAAGATCAGGATAATAAATTCCGTACTCTGAAATTACTCTGTAAGGAAGTCACAGTATCAGAAAACGAGCATGTGCAGGATTGGTGGACAAAAATTTTATGTCTAAAAAGAATTGATGGTTTGATGTCTAAAACGAATTGAAGCACGCATTTTCGGCGCTTCGATGCCTTGTTTGAATCATTCTCACAACGCCTCACTCCTCGGCATTTTTTCTGAGTATAATCAGAACGAAAATAAGCTTCGAAATCAACTCAGCAACGATACGATGAACACTATTTTGAGACCAAACGATTTGATTAAACATAGTGGCTTTGTATAAGCCTCATCAAACACTCGAATGACTTGCAAATGTAAATGTAGTATTTGTAGTGAACAAATGAGTTTTTTTTTATTCTAATAAAATATTTTTTTTCTACAACGAGTATTTTCGATGGTGCAGATTTTTGGTTCAGATTTTTTGAAGAAAAGTTAGAAAGATTTTTAACTCCTCTGGTACAGATTAAAATGTGGCAACACTGCTTCTGACCTATTGTATTCATATTGGCGATCTAACGTACAAATCTACACCTAGGCGGCGCTGCGGTGAAAGTGATGATAGTTTTAGATTTTTCAATGTGAGTTTATGGAAGGTTTGTAGTTCTTTCCATAAATTACAATGTTAAAATCATAATAGTTTATTTGATTGCGATGAGTTTGGAAGAAATTTAATTATGCGCAATTTTATATAAAACATGTTATTTTCTTACCTTTATCAGTATAAGCTACTGAATATGAAATGAGACTTTAGAAGTTTGACTTCTGTACCTTTATCAGTAGTGAAAACTGTATAAATATTGACAATGGTTGAATCAAAGAAGGGAGTTCGAGAGCACAATCAAAAAGAAGTAGAAAAATGCATGGTTCCTGCATGTGAGAACTACCTTGGAAAGCCCGGAAGTAAAATATACGTGATTTGTTTTTGAGTTTTAGGTTACATTATCATCATTTTCTTCAAAAATAAAATCCAGATGTCTCAGCGATCGCTTACTTTTTGCGTTAGATCGCCAATGGTCATTAAATTTGGTTACCTGAGCATCATCTCCTTCCGGCATTCATATGTAGCGTGCCTACTTTTTGATGCAAATGTTAGCGTTAAGATAAAGAAAATAACATTGTTTACCTTTTTCTTACTAAAGCACAGAGAATGTAAATTTCAAAAGTGCGCTCATATTGTCGTTTTTGCATTCAAAGATCGTTTTTTGAGGATTGAAAATATCTAATAGAGCTATCGAGACGTTTTGACACAGGATTACGTTTTGTTGATTTTATGGAGTGTACATATTAGAAAAAAGTTATCGGTCACGTTACGAATAAGGTCCAATTTTGAGTGCTTTATGCTCGGAAATTTCATCATAGATTCATGATGGTCTTGCACCAATCGATTTGGACACTTCCTAACAATATATCGCAATACAATTATAATATTTCCTATAGTTAATATGTTAGAATAACGTTGAAAATAGAGCTTTCGATTTCTCATATATTAGTGTAGATCGCAAGGCGTTTTCTTTATGCGATCTAGAGAATCGGTCTAGTCCATACCGGAAAAACACATTGCGGTCTAGACATTAATAGTTATCTTTCGTACAGCTCAAAGCTAAACTTAACTCAATTCAGGAATTATTGAAGCTGAAACCATGCTGAATTCGCCCGCAACAAAATTACTCTCACTGGAATCCTTCGTTAAACATATCCTAGAGAGATTCAACTGCCACCAACACCAAAAAAAATGAGACAAAGTTCGACTTGATGACAAAACATATTTCACTGTTTTTCGAACTAAGTTTTGCTATTGATTGTTGAATTAAGCAAAACAAACTGAAACAACTGAATTCATTCACATTTATACGGAAACTAAAATTGTACTCTCTTGAGCAATATATGACCAGAATAAAACAACAAATCTGATGTAGCAGTATCAGACTTTGGAGATCTTTTTCGGTGTTGAAGAGGTAGAAACAACAGTTGCTGAATTGGGAGAGAACAAAACAATAACGTTTTGAACCATTTTCTGAAACATTGAATAGTTGAACGACGGAAGTTTGAATAAAACATAGAAATTTAAATAAAAACATGCTCAATTAATTTATTTTTTAAGAAAAAACTAAAATAAAATATTTTTTCATACTAAAAACATACATTTTATTATGGCAACCCTGGTCATGACCAAGGAGGCGAAAGGCGAAAATTACCAGCATCTGCAAAAAAACGAAAGTTGGGGCGGAGATCCGGAGCACACCTCAAAGCTGGTTTCGCACGGGTTCAAGGAAAAGTGTATCAATATTATGGAGTGACCAGCGCAGTCTCCCAACCTTAATCCGATCGAGTATCTCTTGTCAATTTTGAAAATAAAGTTCCAGGAGCAAAAACCAACAAGCATCCAGCAATTGCGCCAGCAGCCAGCTTAGCTTGTTGAGTCGATGCCACAACGAAGCCAAGCAGTTATTCTAGCTAAAGGTGGTCACGCAAAGTACTAAAACTATGTGAGCCAGAGGGCGTTATAACGTTACTTTTTGCGTTATTTTTTACTATTACTTTTACTTATTATTACTTTATTATTTTACTATGTCTCAAATGCAAGAGAGTTTGTTTTTTTTTAAATTTTGAACTCTCATGAATTGGCTTTGTTTTTATATAAACAATAATAACCTGAACAATAATTAATCGTTTTCTAATTTCCTGGAAGAAATTTAAATTTTCACTGGGGTTGGATAACTTTTTTTTCATACTGTATAATTCTGTTGGCTCTAACTCTATACAAACTTCATCCTTTTTTTCTGCGCCATAATATTTCAACTGAAGAAGATAAGATCGTGTACTTTTTTGGAAAATCTCGCCATCATCTATTACCGTTACTGGTCGAAGTCAGCGATCAATTTGTACTAATTTTTGGCCATCTGTGCAGTAATTCGAGTCTCCTTTCCTCTCTTTGTCAATTTTCTTTTGATGATTCCAAATGTTTATATTGGACGGATTTGAGAGCAATTGGGTGGATTCAAATCCGTTGTCTCAGTTGTTATTAGTCGAGAAACTCCCAGCTATAGGGATACGTAGCCAAATCTGGCCGAAACTTCGCCGGACCTTTATTTGACTTTAAATATATAAAAAAATATATATATATATATATATATATATAAATATATAAATAGCTAAGAGATTTCTCTGTTTTTCTTCTGAAACTTCTCTGCTCTGCAAGAGATATCGGTCTGTTGTGCTATTAATAACACATCAATGATCATATCAACTGTCACCGCTGTCCGGTGGTCTAACTGAACAATGGAAGAACAGAAGGAATACTTTTACGCCTAAATGAATACTGTGTAATGTATCATATGCAATGGTACAGAAGTAATATTCTTACGCCTAAAAATGACTACTGTGTAATTTACAATTTATAGATACGATAAAACATATAACATATACACGATTAAAAAACGACTCTGTTAAAATGCTAATGAGCCTAAATAAACAAACAAATTGGGAAAAAAATGTGATAAAGAAATAGTGATTTTGGGTAGCTGCCCGCATATGTTAAAATTTAAAAAAAATGGGAAAGGCGGCTGAATTGGCGTTGAATTTTGAACATTAACTTTGAGGACGAGTGTACTATTTCTAATATTTGTTATTTTTTTCACATTCTCCGTGCTGAACTATAAGATTATTGCTGTTTTTGATCCTAGCTTGCTATTGACGCGTCGTCAAACCGTGTACTCGTCGGTTCTTGTACGGTTTATGCGCATTGTACTCTCTGAGCTGCCGTAATCTCGCAAAGTGACGCAAGCGCCAAAATTGACATTTTACTTTTTTTGTTATAGATCGATAAAGAATACCAAATGCTTTCAAACAACTGCGGAGTTTTACAGAAATGTGAAAAAATGACCTCGTAAAAGCCTAAAAACGGAGTGGCGCAAGCGCCATTTCCACTGTGATGTGGCGCAAGCGCCATTTTCCCTATGGTGTGTCGTAACTTGATTGTGATGCGAAGTAATTTTTTTATCTGATCTGATAGCATAGAATGGATTAGCAGGGACAGCAAACTTCACATAACAATCTCTTCCGTAATAAACGTTTAGCATAATGAAAATCACTTTTCCGAAAAGCTCGTCATGCCAAACATTTTAATTCAAAACAGTCCATCCCCATGCAGTGCTACATTTATAATAGCAATTTTGTTTCAGAACTACAAATCATGTACTTTGCTCTGTTTATAAATCTCGTCAAATATTTAAATTCATAGAATCAAACTCATCTCAAAGGAAAAAATTATCCTTGATCGATCACATATTGAACATAAAAATTGTAACTAATTAGTTTAAACTTATCAATTTCATTGTTGATTACCAGAATTGATGTCTTTCGATGGCAATGATGTCTTCTATCCTCAGGTATCAAGCGATAAAGCTTCTTGATGCTGTTTACTTTCTCACCTGCTCATTTCTCTTTCAGATGGATTGAAGCTGAGTGTTGATTGAAGGGTAAATGTCGGATTTGGTGAAAAGCTGCACTTTTCTAAATCCTCCATCGAAACGCATTTTGTAACAAAACTCAAAACATCCTCGCATAAACTGTATCTGCTTTACATCGGATGATTTTGGACGGCATTATTTTATGTTTTCAATGTTTTCAATTGCATTTTGGATTGGAAAAAAAAATGGTGCTGTCTATAATTGTTACAATCGGGTTCTCAACTATGTTAGCCTGTTCAACGTCACAAAGTCGTTACAAAGTCGGAAAATGTGTAGAACTTTTCTTCCTGATGCCTTCTCATGCTCCGCTCAACAGCGGCATTTTGGAGAAAATAATTGGAAACAGATTCTCGCATACTTTTATGGATGAACGCCAATCGGTTGTGGAAACAGCGATTAAAATTTGCAGTTTCCATAACAAACTGGCGTTGGTAACATAGCTTAAATAAAACGGCATTTTTTCAAAAATCAAGCCGATGGCAATGTTTTTCCATCAAGTGCACACAATTTGTACAGATCAGATTTTCGTAATGTACGCGTAAGCTAAGCAATTTTACGAAAAGTCCCGTACTGAAAATTCGTCCCTCTGGCGCTTGCGTCACTTTGCATGATTACGGCAGTGAGGATCCTATGCATCGAACTTTTAGACATTCGTCGATGTTTGGCTACGACCAGATATTTCCAAATTTTGTCTAGTTTGCACCCTTACGCGTTTAATCGTGGTCTTTGTCATGACAGTCCTTCTGCAGCCTCAAATAGCCGAGATACGGAAAAGAAAGCGCCGACTAACTCCGTACTGTTGGACATTTCGGAAAATGTCGCACGGTTTGAACTTTTGCGAGTGCAATTTCACGAATACCAAGTTAACATTCGTATGACTTCCATGTTTGCTGCGGAACGAATATAAATGGATTCGCGTAGTCATTTCAGCGATGAACTGTCAGGATGCACTCAAAACTGATAGTAACCTTTTTCTGTAGAAATTACATGACGACACCTATTCTGGACACACTGTACTTTGCATGAAAGTATCAAAATTAGGCTCAGTAAGTGAATTACCTGAAATGACTAGAACTTTATACGAAACGAAAATTTATAACATGAACTTCCACAGTATTGTTCTCAACAATTACACATTCGATAAAATTCGCGATGTATTTGTGGGCCTTAAATTTATTCCATGGATCATAATCAATTATAGCTTTAGATGCCGTGTGGTTAGACAATTCGCGAAAAAAAGTATGATTCATGCGAGTCTTACATCACAATCTCTCAAATTTCGATAGACGAAAAACAAATTAACTGCAGTTCCTAATAACCACCCCAACAGTATTGCGGAATTGCAGCATGACGTAGGTGAACACAAGCACGAAATTAACTCTTCTTAACCCACTTCGCCGAATATGAACTATTAAAAATTCCCAATCGACTGTTCATTGATCGATACCACACTTCCCTTCCGATCATCGTATCTCTGCGTGCATCTTGGAGGTTTGCTCTCGGAGGCACTAGTTCGTCATATCCCCCGATACGTTTGGAAGTGAGAAGAAAAAAAACACAATCCAAATTAGCATATAATGAACATAATTATATCTAAACATATGTTTTGATTTCAGTCATTATTTCACAATTTTGTAGGAAGATAGAGATAGGAAAACCAGCCAGCGTTTATCAAATTATATCTCACGGAAAAGATTGCTCGCTTGTTGAATGTGTTTTTTCTCATCGATTTTGTGCGGGTTCAGACTGGACCTCATTATAAATGTATTAGAAAATTCGCATTTTTCCTTAAATTTCATTTTTCAAAACAAGTTTTTCGGAGAACACAAAACCACCAATTCTGGACCGCAGTGATTTTGCCAAACTTCCAATAAGACATTACACGATCAATTAATTCTTTTGACATGATTTTGGTGGAGCTAACCTTGGAGTAGCTTGGCGTTCCGTCGCCATTCAGTCCCGGTTTTGCCCTTTGTATAACTGTTGCAACGCGATAATAGCTCGGTTCCGTTTTCACTTTCCAACGGGCAATTTCTGCTGTTGCGTTCGAATTGGCTGGCAAATATCACGTTTAAAAATTTTGATTACAGCGAACTTAATTGGAAGACATAACATGGCTGCTGTGTAGGCATTTCCAGAGATTGAGTTTTTTGGGCGCCACTCAACGCGCCTACCGACGGTAAAATCTCGACCCTTCTCCTCCTCCCTTTCTATCCTGCTCGTGTGCAGAGTTCGAACCACCCGAAATGATTTTGCTATTCATTCTAGAAGGAAATGAGAAATTATCGAATGAAACAGTTTAGTCTGCAGCCACATTCCTCTCGGATTGTCTGGACACGAATTCTGGCTCAAGTGAACGGTCGAATTTATATAGACAAGTTGTGCGAAGGCTAATCATTATTTCGGAGGTTTGCATTCCGTGCTCCGTTAACGAAAAGCGTGGGAACACTTATTCAGGATTGAGCTTAGTATGATTGCTCAAATCTGTTGAGCTGATTCAGTTTCGTTATCAAACGTAACCAGTCTACGCGAGTCTACTTCGCAGAGAATTTATGAATGATTTTTCCACTAGCATACACTCGACAAAAAATTAGAGGAACAGAGTGCGAAGTCGGAAATTTTAAGTGATTTTTGACATACTGTAACTTCGTGAAAAATCTACGCATATCGATGGGATGCGCATCATTTTGAAGCTACAAATTTCAGGTATTAGAATACTTTACGTACATACTCGTATTTTTATCTTGGTATGTGTAGGTGTAATGGGCAACAATATCGAGAAGAAATTGCGTAACCAACTCAACAGCAAATCAAATTAACCTTATCAACCAGCTTTTATTTGGTTTTAAGAACGTTCTTATAGGACCTTCCCACACAAAGATATTTCAGTTTGAATGAAAAATTACCCCTTTGCCTTTGATGATGAATAATTCAATAAGCAACCATTGCACCGCAAATCGACAGGCCGTTTTGAAAACTCCAATAAATTTCCAACAAGGATTATTTGTTACTTTGACGAAAAAAAATATTTTAATTTTTTGCATCAATTTAAAAAAAATGCAAAAACAAGATTTTTATAGTGCTTTACAAAATCCACTGTAATTCTACAAATATCACAGTAAGTTCTAATGTTTACAGGCAAGTTAGCCTAGTGTATTCCCTAAACATCTGTGAACGTTTCATACTGATACCTTCAGCCGTTTTTCTAGCCAGTTTTTCAAAGTTTGGAGTAAATTAGAGGAGCTGATACAATTTGCGATTAAATGCTCCTCGAATTTACTCCAAACTTTGAAAAATCGGCTAGAAAAACGGCTGAACGTATCAATATGAAACGTTCACGGATGTTTAGGGAATATACTTGGCTAAAATTTGCCTGCAAACATTAGAACTTACCCTGATATTTGCAGAATTACAGTTAATTTGCTGTTGAGTTGAACGCGTTTTACAGCAGTTACAACGAGGTTCTATAATCCTTAATTCTACAAACTATTAATATCTAGACGAAAATATAGGCGATATTCTCAGGAATTTTTGTCACAAATCATGTATTTGGCTCACTTACATAAGTTTAAAGGAGCCAAATCCTATTTATATAAATATTGCTTATTACACAGTAAATACGATGCGAAATCGATTACTTATATACGTCTCGTGTTTCGTAGAATAAGTTGAAATGTAAATAGACTATAGATATACGAATAGATTCAAGAATTGAGTTTTTTTTTATCCCATTTATTTATTTTAAGGCTCATTAGCATTTTGGATGTAACAGAGCCGAATTTTAATCGTGTACATGTCACATGGTTATCATATCTATATAATTAGCACATTACACAGTTGTCATTCGCCAGTATTCCTTCTATATCATTACATATGGTACACAGTAGCCATTTAGGCGTAAGAGTATTCTTTCTGTTCTTCCATTATCCACAGTTGGGCCACCGGACAGCGGAGACAGTTGATTGATCATTGTTGAGTTATTTATAGAACAGCAGCCCGATGTGTCTTGCAGAGCAGAGCAGCTGTATGGATGAATCGATCTTATATCGACCGTGAATCGAACTCCATCGCTGATGATTGTTGCGTGGACGTAGCTGTTCTGTAACAACACAAAGATGGTCAATGAGGGCCCTGAGTTTCGAACTCACGATCGATCGCTTACTAAGCGAACGCGCAACCAATGTGGCTACGGAGACCCCCCCAAGAATTTAGTTTGATCATTAACATTTTTATAACCTCCTTATATCCCATCCTTGTCTTTAAAAAAATTTCATCCTTCTAAGCTCGAGTCAACCGCGAGTAATCGGTTTTCGGTACTTTCGTATTAGCGTCACCGGAGCCGAAATGCAATTGATAGCATTTTTATTGTTCGCACTGGCATTCAAATATTATTTGTATTGTTGTTGCCTTGTTGTATGCAGTGTTCTGTCATTTTTTAGTGCTACGAAAATGCGTATTTGGGATTTGGGGTATTTAAGTATAAACGCCACCGGAGCACAATTTTCATTATGAATTGGTTTTTCTTAATTGAATTTATTCTGAGGTCAACGTAATCGGGACGTAGTCCCCATCAATCGAGGATAAGGAACAGAGGTGGCCGTAAGGTGACGCGGAAGCGGCGGCCTTTCGCAAACAAACCTGTGTTCCATCGATTGCCCGGTTAGTTTGAAACATAGGAGACGACCGGTTATATTTTGCTTTGAAATATAGCTGAAAATTGCGCTCCTGTGGCGTTCATACTTAGTTAAGAATTCGGCTTCTTAAAACTACTGTAACTGAGCCTGTAAAAATAAACGAATTAATAAAAAAAAAAAAAAATCTCGTGGTTAGCAGGGTGTCTTATTCATCAGATAAAAGTAGCTAATATTAGTACTTTTATATTTTTTATGAATTATGAATCTTCCTCTCATAAAGTTAGAGTATTCGGAAAAGCGATCATCGAAGCAGTTAAGAGAGCGCGCGTGGAAATTTTATGTGATTTTTTAAATGCTGTGACATCGTGAAAAATCAACGCATGAAGATGGGATGTAGGGTAACACGGGGTGATTTGGACCACCCCTTTATCTCAAAAAGTACGGCTCAACTTGGATTTTTTATAATGTCATTTTCTTTTATTATTGAACCGTATGTAACTAACGTAAAAAAAACATTGATAAAATTCGACAGGTGGAAGGAAACGGTAGCATGAACATAACAAGCACTTTGATTGTCAAAAAATGTGAGTTTTCCGATCGTGGTTTTAAGGTTTTTCCCGCTAATTAAACAAACTTTTCGTGTATTGTGCAGTAAAATTCTGTTCGCCTACAGAAGAGGAACAATTTGATGCAGCGAAACTGTAAGTTTGATAACAATAAATGAAATTAATTGCATTTTAATTTTTACCTGTTGTGTGGGGTGACATGGACACGTTTCTGCGGGGTGAATTGGTCCTAAAGGTTTGAGACTTTTCTTTGATCTAATTGATTCCAGATGTCACGGAATTAAAAAAAGAGGATGGGCAGACAACGTTGGAAGAAGGAGTAGCTTGAAAGAGCAACTCAGGCCATCAAGAACGGATTTTCTTTTACCAACAACCAAAGTGTTTGAAAATGCTCGAACAACAGTGAAAAGATTAATGCAGAATTCGAGATGGTGTCAATCCAATTTTTCTGGTCTGGAATCTGGCCAAGACACCTGGTATCGAACCCAAAACACTGTTTGTAACTGATTGTAACATTTTCAAAAATGTTTTACATAAACATAAGTATGTTTTTTTTTTCGATGAAACACACTGGACCAAATGACCCCACAGACGCATCAAATTTTAATGTCCAAAATTCATCTCTTTTATTTTATGATATATTTGATAGTTTGAAGCTTGATATAATGATCAAACATTATTGATTGAGAGAAAACTAGTGTAGCTCAGTATAAAATGTGACATTTTTGATTTAGACCGTATTGGTTTGGAAATATTAGGAGATTTGCTTAGGTGGTCCAAATTCCCTCCTTTTCCCCTACATAATTTCGAAGCTTAAATATTCAAAAAAGGATGGTTATGAATCGTTCGTTCCGAAGGCACGTATAGCATTTTGTACTTCTGGTACAATTTGTGATGAAGTACCGTTTTGTCTCATATTCCGTACACTTAAGCTTTGATGGCCATTAAACAGTGTCTCATTACTCAAAATGGTACTCTTTCGCGAAATTAATTTGATTTTTAGATACAATAGAGCCTTCTTTTTCATTTGACCACAATAAAATTGATTTGAAAATACATATTCATGGCGAAAAACTAAAAATATGTTTAATTACTTTTGTCTCAAATACGGAACACCATCTTTGTCACTGACTCATATTCCTAAAACTATTGACTCAAAGTCCGAACAGCAAAAATGCATTTTTTTTTAAATCATAACTTTTAAACTACTGGACCGATTCATATGATCGATATATCAAATTAAAGTCATTTAGCTAATCTTAATGTCTCACGATACAAAATTTTTATTCTCGAATAAAAAACGATACAAAGTCGACAACTGAACCGCTTTGGAACTAACGCGCTCGATAGTTGCAGCGCGATCGTTATTTTATCCCTCAGAGAGCGTTGCGTGACTTATGCGCTAACCTGTAGTTTACATGGTTTCGGGACCAAGGGCGCTATATCATTATCGATACCTTTAAATGATGTTAAAATGAAGTCTATAACCCAAAGAATGTCAGGGTTTTTAATATTAAATTATTGATAATAATTAAGTTCAGTTAATTCACATTTAAAAATGAAGTGTTTGCGTAGAAACTTGATTCATATTCCGAACACTAACTTTAATGAAGATTTCTGCATAAAATATCATTTTATTATATCCATTTATTGTAGATCCTTACCATTTCTAGCACTTAACATGAAAACAACAAACAAAATAGTTGAAAAAACTACAAGAACTGAAAAATTAACGATACTTGTTTTTTACAGAATTTATTAACGCAAACATTTTATCACTGGTTTTGACTGTCACATTTTCGCAAATGCTTAATATTATAAATTACAGGCTGTATCGATACCTGTAAATGATGTTAAAATTAAGGCTGTAAACCAAAGAATTTCAGGGTTTGATTATTAAATTATCATGAACATTAAAGTTCAGTAAATTTACATTTGAAAATGAAGTGGTCGGAATTTGAATAATGCGTAGAAACTTGATTCATATACCGAGCACTACTTCAACATTAATTTTAATGAAGATTTCTGCATCAAATATATTTTTCTCACCCATTTATTGTATACTGGCTGACCCGGAAAACTTCGTCCCGCCCAAAATTTATTTTTCGTTATCACATCCACGGTTTTCTTACTAAGCGCTGTGCATGGGTCTAATCTACCCTTTAAAATTACCTTTTACTATAAAATTCCTAGTACTAGTACTTCTACCAACACTCGACATTATAATATCAGATTACTTTCAGACACAATTCTCGTTCAAGATTTTTCAACCACTTGCAAATAATATGTTTCTCCATTACGTTACATGCCAAATTTGGTTTTATTTGCTTGATTAATTCTCGAGTAATGCAGAAATTTGTGTTTCATTTGTATGGCAGCCCCCTCTTAGAGAGGAGGGGAGAGGAGTGTCTAACCACTATAGAATCATTGACTGCACCCTTAAAACTCCATATGTCTAACTTGGTTTCATTTACTTGATTAATTCGTGAGTAATGCAGAAATTTATGTTTCATTTGTATGGCAGCCCCCCCTTAGAGAGGTGGGTGGAGTGTCTCACTACCGTAAAAACATTTATTGCACCTTATAACCTCCACATGCCAAATTTGATTTTATTTGCTTGATTAATTCTCGAGTAATGTAGAAATTTGTGTTTCATTTGTATGGCTAATGTTATGAATTATAGACTGCATCGATACCTGTAAATGATGTCAAAATGAAGCCTATACCTCAAAGAATTTCTGTGTTCTAATTATTCAATTATTTAGAACATAAAAGTTTAGTCAATTTACATTTAAAGATGAAGTGTTCCGTATTTGAGACTGTTCGGAACATGAAACAAAACGGTACTCCTCTAATTTACTCCAAACATTGATCGATCAGCTAAAAAACAACGGCTAAACGTATTAATATGAAACGTTCACAGTAGGTTACGAGATATATTCGGCTAAAACAATTTCTGCAAACATCAGAACTTACTGCAATATTTGCAAAATTACAGTAAATTACACTATGTAAAACACTGTTTTTGGCACTTTTGTGAAACCGATGTGAAAATTTAAAATATTTGTTTTCATCGAAGTAACAAATTATCCTTGTACAAAACTTATTGGAGGCCCTATCTGCCTTTCGATTTGAGGTGCGATCATTATTTATTGAACTTTTTATCATCAAACAAGAAGAGGAAATTTTTCATAAAAACAAAAAATATCTCTGTATTGAAAGGTCCTACAGGAACGTTATATGAATCAAATGAAGGCTGGTTGTTAAGATTAATTGAATTCGCTGTTGAAGTATGGTTTAGGGTGCCAATGAAAATGATCATCTCGATTTTTCACTTGGAACCTCGTGCGAAATGTTGTTTTACACAATAAAATACCCAATGCAAAATATTAGCTCAATCGGATTTTATTTACTAGTGTCGCCGTCGTTCAAATTTGAGTTTTTTGGAAACTGAAAAATCGCCCAAGTTCTGATATAGCAAATCAGGGTTTTCAGAAATTTTATTTTGATGCCAAATGTCTCATAATTGCACAAAACGTCGAGATTTAGTATTATCTCGATTTTTTCTTGTCAAAAATTGACTTTTTGGCATTCGGTCGTTTTCAGTTCGAAAAGTCGATTTTTGACCAAAAAAAAATCGAGATAAAGGCAAATTCCGACGCTTCATGCAAGTGGACATTTGGGTCCGTCGGTCAGTACCCGCTGTATTTCGATTCTAGTTTATCATGGACCGGAACATAAGACTTCACTTCTCTTTGAAGGAAAACTTGAAGAGAATGGTTTCGTCCCAAAAACTTGCAACAACATGAGATTGAATTCAGGTCCTACTACAACTAAAATTGGGAAATCCATCTTGATTAAAGAATGATCGAATTGCTTTGACGTGGCAAGCTATTCACAAATGCAACATGCCGTCGGCAATATTTATGATTGCAGAAACAATGAATGAAAATTCTGTGCTTTTTACTAGTTGTCATGGCATTGCATTACTTTCACCATCTACTTTTCATGTTAATTTACTAAATTAAATTCAATTTGCCATTTGCCACAGCGCGGATTCGCCAACGATGAAATCGGTGAGCGCCATTTCCGTCGGGTTCTGATAGGCGAATGTTCGAACGTTGGGTTCTCGTTTTTCTCAATTTCTGCATTGCACCTTTGTTATGCACCATTGTTACCATAACCGGACGTTTAATGAACATTCTAACGAGCTTTCCCTCCGATAGATACTCCAACAAGCTGCTAACGGATACACCCTCAGAAAAGCGGAAAATACCTCAAGTTTCCATATTTCCTGCGACTCTGTTTCTGATTTGGATTTCAATATTATTGCTTTTTTGCAGTTAAATGTCATTCAATATGGTACCTGTAGAAGCATTCTGGGAGATGTAGACATGTATCACATTCCAAACAAGGGTACTTGTTACATCGTATACAATAACCCTTCTTCGTAAGACTTCAACTATTTTGTCTTGATCTGCATAAGCTAGCTGAGTTAGTGTCAGTAAAAAGTTTTTCGCAAGCAGTAATCGCAATGCTCCTTTTCCATTAAATTTTATAGATCTGCCTAAGGTAATAATTTTAATAATAATTTTTCACCATTTATCGAGAAACGGAAATGAGACGAATACCTTGAAAAGTGGCATAGTATTCCACTGTATAAAATGAAAACAAACAAAAATAAAGATCTTTCTTTCATTTTTAATTTTTTTTTCTAATTTTGCGGCAGATATTAATTAGTGATGAAACGGATATCAGTTTAGCCGGATACCGGATACCCGATATCCGGCAAGCTTCGAGGCCGGATAGCTAGATACCCGGCGGCCGGATATTCGGCTCTTTATTTGCGAAGATGAAACTGGGAGAAACTGCATGTTTGCTAGCTTCATGTAAATATTACAATATAGGGAGAAATAAAAACATTTTTACATAAAAATAACGAACTATTATTAAATTTTCCGTATAGAATGAACATTCCTTAATATAGTATAAAGTTTACTGCAAGGAAAATTGAACACATTTTTTTCAGTCAAGGATTTTCTATGTTTTTTGTGGATATATTGAAATAATTTTAATAATAGTCGAGATAGAGTATTCAAATAAGCAAAGAATACCAATCAATTATTTTAATTCAAGATACATGGAACTGTCTTCAGGGATGATAATCTGAGAGAGGTTACGCTTACTTCGACACAAATCAAATTAAACGAAGCAAAAGAGACGAAACTCAATTAAACTTTACGTTTGGTAGTCATTAAACTCTAATTAGCACCCCAATTGGCACGGTTTGCTAAATTTTATCTTTCAGCTCCTTACAGTAGTGTTTACAAAGAAAGACTGTTATCTGAAGCTGGCCTAGTGTACGAAGCAAAGAGTAATCAGTCGGTTAAAAAATTCATGACAAAAGTAATAGTGTTAATGAAAAAAAAATATGATTTATTTTGCGTTAATGAGAAATTATTCTTTTTTTTTCTAATATCCGGTATCCGGTTTATATATAATAAATTTTTTGATGTTTTGTTCATAGGCCGGATACCGGATAGTTACCGGATATCCGTTCCATCTCTAATATTAATACATACATATTAATTTGAAAAATAAAACTTACTGCAACTAGGGGAACTGGGGGTAAGCCCTTTGAGTGAAATTGAGATATTGACAAGTTCTGCATCAAAATGTTTGTATTAGAAAGCTCTAAAAGTTCTTCGGAGACAGTTTGTATGTAAAATTTGAAATATAAAAGTTAGAGCAAAAACAGTGTTTTTTCATGTTGACTCTAACTTAGAAAAAAGACGCTATATCGGTTATTTCAAGAGATAGAAAAAACTTTGTTCTACAAAGATGTCTCAAGTAACTGGGACTACAACATTGTTGACCTATGTTTACCTCATTCTATAATTCTTATTTCTTCTTTAAGTTCCTCCAAATTTTGTGACTTATTAATAAAGCAACGTTCCTTCACGTACCCCAAGATGAAGTAATCGACGACGAGAAATGTTGAAATTCTTACCATAAGAGGGCAAAGTTTCATTAAGGATTCGGTTGCTCGAGTAATACGATTTCACTAAAAATATACGTTCTGGTAAATTGTACATCTTGACACTAAAAACCATCCGATCAGACTGAACCAGAAGCCGAATATTATCGTCTCGAAGTGGGGAATGCAATGTTACCATCGACGGAGCGAAAAAAAAATTATAAGGAGCTATTCGATTTTTTTTTTGCGTGAGCGTTTAATCTGAAAGACTCTGTAATATTACAATCGGTCACGAATATCAGTACAGCTCAAGCAAAACAAAAAGTCACAGGAGGGTTGCTTCCGAGATATGACTGTATAGTAGACGTAGGATTTCGTTGGGCTATCTGTTGCATGCTGATTATGGATATGTTTGAAAAATTACATCGTTAAAGTCTAACCTAATACGACTAACACTAACAGCACCTTATACGACTAACAGCGCCTAATACAATATGTAGACCATACATAGATCACGTTTGCGAATATTCCTTCACTTTACCAATTTTTCCTGCCCAATGAACTTTCCATTGGGTGAAGCTGAACGCAACAAAACAAACAGCTTATATAGGACGATCCGTTCTTAAGCGGAAACACACATTGATTTTTATTTATGGACGTTGACAAAAAATCGTTTCATATTTCAAGCAATTTTTAACACAGCCGCTAATATATACAATTTTACACTAACACTTGTGCTAAACGTTTTACAATGCATGATCGGTCATTGATATATAATTTCACAAAGCAGCCAACATTAAAGTACCAAATTCAAAGTTTATTTGCTAGAATTTATCGTAACACTCTCCTTACTTGCAATACAAAAATGCTCTCGACTTGCATATATTTGTAATGCTGATTTCTCCATGCACCTTGGTTCAAAAGCCTGTGTTAGGGAACACATTTCGGTGGAAACAAAATATCCCCCCACTTACATGTATTTGCAATACAGATTTCCCCAGGCGCATTGATTTTGAAGTTTGTAGTTTCATAAATATATTATATTATTCATTTTCACTGTAATGAATTGTCATGGAGAGCCCAAAATAATTGATGTGTGTATCGTACATCTATCAGAAAATGACTGAGCAATATTTGTGAGTACAAGAGGAACTTGTATCTTCGATTTCGACCAATCAGTACGAGGTATTTCCGTTTGGATAGTGGTTCAGACTTTTTAATTGTTCGATAGTGAGCTTCATAACATGTATTATTTTATTCAATGTTAAAAATTGTTATGGAGTGCCGAGATCAATTGACGCAAAAATCTGTTCAATCCATCATGAAATGACTGAAGCGTTTGAAATTGGACATTTTTCACGATGCGATCGATTTTCGTTTTTCAATTTGTACCCCCAATATGTTCTCGAAAGACGTAATCCTACGTCAAAAACACCCCAAAATAACTAGATCGAACCGCACTCCGATCAACGCATTTCAACACGAATACGAAGAGCACACACCTCTATCTCATTCCCATTTGTTCAACCACAACTCTATATCGGTTGGCAGAATCGTAATTTTGTTAAAAGTCGAGATGGGAATGGTTGGAAATTGTTTATGTGGTTACTTTTAAAAATATCAAAATATTTTTTTTTTTTAATAATTAGGATTAATTTTCCTCACAAATGTTTTTTTTTCTTAATTATAAATTTATTTCCAAACAATATTATTTTTAAAAATTTGTTTATAATTTTTATATCATTAGCTCAAACAACAACCAAAAAGTCACCCATACATCGAAAGAAAGGCACTTTTACAGGAAAAGAGTTTTTTAAGGAACAAACTTCTTCGTGTTTTATTTGAAAAATTACTCCTAATGTTTAACTCGTAGCATTTCTGTGTGTAAATTCTCGCGATTTACATGTTTTGCAAAACTTGTTTTTATTTAGAAACATGTCAAGAATATGTCAATCGCGAAAATTTTCACACAAATATGTTACGAGTAGAACATTAGTTTCTCAGAAGCCTCCATGCGAACATTTCATACATTTCAGAAGCTATGAGAGACAAACAGTCGGCGTCTTTAATAAAAGTCTTTATTTTAGAATTATCTTAAACTTCGCCGAATGCTCTATATCGCTTTCTAGATTTGAAAAAATAATTCAGAATTAGTTGTAATTTTTCCAAAAAAAATACTAGAAAAGCTGGTGTTAGAAAAATTTTTTACCTGCAGGAGTACCCATGTTCCGATGCATCGATGGCTTATTGGTTATTATATAAGCTTTTCATATATTTTTTTCTGAGAATTTAAAAAAATATTTTTCTGAGAAAAATGAATTTCAATTTTTTTTTTAAATATTTTTTTAGTAAATTTTTTTTAACACTGAATCTACCACGAGGGGCCAGATGACCCATTTAAAGCTTTTAATCAAAATTTTCTTGCCAATTACATTGTCACAACATAATTTTCCTATACTACTTTTCTTAAAACATACATCGAATTTATTTTTCAGTATTTACTCACCTCTTGTTCTTTTTTTTTTTACTGAGAAATGTATATAATCTGCCCTAACTATCGCAACGGGTCATTTGATCCGTGCAAACATTCATATGATATCAGAAAGATTACACATTTTTGTTATTGCTTTATATATTTTGTTGTATTTGAGAAAGAATAGTGAATGATCAGAACTAATTGTATTGCTGACTATCCAAGCGAGCTAACTGTAACCATTCCAAACTACAGTGTTATTTTGCGTATCAAAAATTGTAATTTCATTATTTTGCTAATAATTTTTATCCTAAAAATTTCGAAATATGGAGGAGAAATATGGTACGTCACGTTTTTCAACAAAACCATATAAATCGAATCATTGTTCACTAACTATCCATAAAGGGTTACTTGACCCGCTATGGTAGGAGTAGGTATACATGGAACATCGGTAGGTTAAGTGTTAAACATTTTTGACGTAGGACTACGTCTAACCTTTCAATATAAGGGCACATTTCAATGTTTCGATGTGAAAAAGTGTTCAGTTTTTGAACGCTAATACCTCCTCAATTAATGAATGGATTTTGGTTCCAAATACACACATTGATAGGAAATACTCCAGTAGTTGTTTATATGCTACACATTAACATTTTTCGGCCCATATAAAGTTCAAATTGATGAAAAATTGGAAGAAAGAATTCCCTACTTTCCCATACATTTTGTCTGCGCTCCCGCAGCAAACAGCTATTCATTACAAGCAACCACGGGTACGGGCGAAACGTATGGACAAGGTGAAGGAAGGAGACAAAAAAGAGATTATAAATGAATATAGGCGGTCGCTACAACGTTCACTACCGTTCAGAATCATATTTCGGACGCTTCAGGCATATGATGCAGAAAACAGATCTAAGCTTTATGCACAGGTATTATTGTTTGGTTGATATTTTCAATAAGTTAGTTCAATATGCTTTTAAGCTTTCTACTTTGGTACCTATTTAATTGAAAACATAAAAAAACATCGAATAAAATGCTTTTCAAATGAAGCGAATAAGAATCAAACTTCGGACACTAAATAAATCAAATTTCGGACACTTTATTCTGTAATTTTTTGGACGAAAATTCCATTACACTTGATTATATTTTATAATCAACTACGAAACACTTACCAAGCAATCACAGTACCCTGATAACGATGATGAGAACTGATGAAAAACGGCAGAAATTTAAATATTGACGAACGGGTAAATTCTACGTGCTCATGCTAAGCAAACGTCAAACACAAATGATAATGAGTAGTGTTGTCAGATTTTCGCCGATTATGTTATAATTCAAATGTAGTTCTCACATGAAATGATAGTGAAACCAAGAGATTACTCTAAATAAGCAATTGTGATATTATTTTTAAAGTTATATCATCAGTGCATTAAGCATTTCAAGATATTAGATCGAAGTGTCCGAAATATGATGCTGTCCGAAATATGATTCAGAACGGTATATGGCTATATAAAGTGAGTGATGGTGGGCCTTGGCCACATTCTATCATCGGGCGCCAAGCAGGAAAGGCGCTATCTTGAAATTAATTTTCAGCATAAGAGATTGCTGCATTTGCCGGGGATGTATGCGGTGCGATACCGCAAGAGTGAGAGACAGGAGTTTCAATGGGATGTGGAGCAGGAGAGCCTATCGAAGTGTGTTTAAAGCGGTGGAAGCGTCGAGTCGGGTGAATGAGTGGCTAATCGCGCTCGATTTGATAGAATGCTGGAGTTTTTAAACGGTTTTATTTAGCTGTGACATATTTGTATGTTTCCTGTTGACCGGTTGATCTGAAATTTGGAACACACCTTTATCTCTGCAGTCAGTATAAAACTGCGTATTGATCTTGAAAATCCAAGATGGCGACCGCTACAAAATGGCTTTCTTTGGCTCTGTACCACATTAATTGAAATTTGACCCCTTTCCTGTTGACCGGTTGATCTGAAATTTGGAACACACCAAATGAAAGGGATTGACTAGTAGAACACAGTTATTTATTAAAAATGCAAATCCAAAATGGCCGCCACCACAAAATGGCGGATTACATATTTTCTGTAAACTCCATCAATATGGGTATCAAATGAAGGACTTGACTAGTAGAACACAGTTATTCATGAGGAGTGCAAAGCCCAATTATATCACGATACTAGACGATAAATTCCTTTTACGATATGCTCGCCATCAAGTATGTGTTCGTTGCCGGCTGAACAATAACCCCTGCAACATTTGCACCGCACGACAATTGCACGACAAATTTTGAGGTTTAATTTTATCCATCGATTATTTCTGTGATTTTGTACATGAAAAGTTGGTCATTCTGGGATCTGTGCTCCATTATATATGAATAATGGACACCCCTTTGTACAGTCCTATGTGTCTACGGTTATGTCCTCGACATTACCCACCCGTCTTTTTTTTTTAAACAATTTCAAAAATATCTTTTTTTGACCAGAATTTTGTAGGTTTTATAGTTTTTGAATAGGAAATTTTTGTGGTGCTCCGTGGCCGAGTGGTTAGCGTCACACATTATCATGCCGGGGGTTCCCGTTCTGGCCAGAGGATTTTTCGTCGAAGAATTTTTTTCCGACCTGTACTGCGGTCACGCTAGAATACGCGTTTTGCTTGCCACCCCCAATTGAAATCAAAGTAATCCAATATTGAAAGTCTTTTCAAAACTTTCGGTATTCCAGTAAAAGAAGGTACCTAATTAGTACACCATTTCGCCATTTCAATATCGTTGATTCATTTTTAGGAAAAACAAAAAAAATATGTTTGTTCCTGGATGGGCCTTTAAGGGTAAGACATAAAATATCTTCTTGCGTAAATTTGTTTTACCGTATTTTATTCGTCGATGCACTCCTCGGTTTTGACAGCTAGTTGTTTATATCTGACACAAACGTAATTTTCGTAGCTGTTTAGTCGACTTTTCGTGCGTAGTGTATTTTTGACGTAGCTTCCGAAAAATGGGTGAAAAGCACACATGTCCGAAATTTGATTGGGCGTGACTTCCTGCGTAAGAAGTCTCAACGAAATATTGCTGAGAAATTTGTAGTGAGCCATTGTGCGGTCCAGCTGGACGTTCGGAAGCGTCAGATGCTCGACTGTGTGGCCGATCGACCGGGAAAAGGACCAGCGAGTAATAAAAAATCCACGATCGACCATTCGAGCGATTAAAGAAAGTTTCGATCTGGATCGTTTCAGTGGCACCGATCGACGAGGCTTGTTGAAAGGGGACCTGAAGAGCTACTTCACCAAAAAGCGACCGATGAACAGTAACCCCAACAAAAAAAAGACGGGTGGGTAATGTCGGGGACATAACCGGAGTGACGTAGGACTATACAAAGGGGACAGCTTTTGTTAAATATATATTTTAAATATACTGTTTTATTTTCTTCTCCTACGTGAATACCTACCTATCTACCTGAAAAATGGATTAGTTTACTGTTTACTCTTTATGAATATGTTGATGGTTCTGAAAAGAACCTTTGGTGTTGTGTTTTTGTTATCACTCGATATTCCCATCTTGTTCGGTTAAACCTTCCTGTTTAGCTATTGCGTTTGCCACTCGCCACAGCTTTCACAGTTGGAAAATTTCTTCCCATCCAGCTTGGGACATGTTGTTCAGTAAATTACGTTTAATGCGACGTGCCGGAGAAACACTTTGCCACTCACTGAAACTAATTGTTGCCTTGAAGCTGCTCTGTTCTTGATGCGGGTTTTCTGATTGTCGTGAGCAGCTTTGCAAGCCAACTCGAGCACTCCGACGGCCGAAACTCTATAATCGCTGTTAGGTATACTGGTGCTCCGGCACCAATCCGTTCGGCCTAGTTACCCTTGCGGAGCAATCAGTGAATGCGACCAACAGGGAACTGGAGACCTGCACGGTTCGAGTGAGACTTTGCCTTTCCCTTAACTTGTCCTCCTTTGTTACGTCCACGATGCCGATGCCGTACAACCACACGGGTATACGGTTTGAAAGAAAATAAGATATTTTTTTGGGGTCCGCGTGTTTTATACTCTAGCGATACACACTCACAGGATAGAGACAAATCGGCAGACTCATCCAGAGGGGCAAGTCCAACGAGACGAACGAATGGGCGTTAAAAGGGAGCGATGGCAAAAAAATACATTCATTACGATTTGTTCGCTCGTTGGATTCACATGCAGGCTAAAAAGGGTCCTTTTCAGGATCACAAAATTATCTTCAATCTAAAGAGTTTATTGTTTTGTTATCATCCGATATCCCCATCTTGTTCGGCTAAACCTTTCTGTTTAGCGATTGCATTTGCCACTCGCCACAGCTTTCACAGTTGGAAAATTTCTTCCCATCCAGCTTGTGACATATTTTACAGTAAATTACATTCAATGGCACGTCGCATTACCACCACTCAGTATCGGATTGGAGGTAATTTTAACCTGTAATTGAACATTTGCGATGACAGTGGCACAGTGTCGACTTTCGATGTGGGGTCATAATTTGGACCCCGAACTCTATGTTTACAAAAATGTCCAACTAAATATGTCGCATCACAGATCCGTCCAATTAGCTAAATGTCGAGATAAGTGTAAATTACTGTACTTTCAATCTAGAAGCATTTTAAGAATTGGTGAAAATCAATAAGCTCAGAACAACGGCCAAATTCACATACTCATCATATCCTGGCAAACAAATTATGAAAAAATCAATTTGTGTTTTATTATTATTTTGGATAATGTTTTAGAAAGCATTGAACTGTATTTCCTAAACTCTTTTTTGGAAGGTTTAATGGCCCTGAAAAGCGCCTTGTTTTATGGAATGGTTCCAATTTAGAAAACTTAGTACTCGTGGTTTTGAAAAAAAACCATTTCGAACGCCCTCGATGCCGCCTTGTTCTGGATTTGCCACCAAAGCAGTTTGTATAAAGAACAAACTTTTTTCTTCTGCTACCTGATGCCGTTTTGCGATTGCGTTTGCCACTCGCCACTCGCTGCAACTGCCTGTTGTTGTCTTGATGTCCACCGAACCGAATGTGTTCTGTTCCGAATGCGGGGTTTCTTATCGTCGCGAGCAGCTTTGCCAGCTAACTCGATCACTTCGGGGGCCGAAACTATATAACGCCGGCTAGGTGGACTGGTGCACTGGTACTATCGCGCTCGGCCTAGCTACCCTTGCGGGGAACTCCAGATAAACACGGTTCGAGCGGGATTTGGCCTTTCCCTTCACTTTTCCTCCTTTACCATGTCCAGACATGGCTGCTTGGGTTGGTTTGTTGATGTGTTGTGATGCGAACCGATGTGGTGTACGGTTTGAATGAGAATGATCGTTACGGCAACGGAGCGGGGATTTTTAAGCTGACTGGCTGGCTCGAGAAATACGCATGTGTGAGACTGCGTTTTCGTTTATTTTTTTTTATTTTTCCTTTCCAATGGTGCTTCATTCTATTTCGCTGCTGCTCTGGTTGCCCGTTTTGGTCGGTACGATTTGAGGAGCACAAAATGGACCAATCAAAAATGGGCACATAGTGCATTTTGACAATGCTTGATATTTCACAATTATTCAATTATTTATCTTAAGAAAAATGAAATGTTATTCGTTATGATAGATGCGTGGATATATTTCCTATCAATTGATGCAAAAACCTTTGCGATCTATTGAGAAATGCTCGAGTTATAAGCGTTCCAAATCTTGCATTTTTTCCTACTTGTTCAGTGCCTAGATTTCCATTTCACCCACTATATCTTCCGGTTAGACGTAGTCCTACGTCAAAAAACGACTTCAGTTAACAAGAGACTGTGCCAACAAGCCGCTGGAATTCTAGAAGCGCGTTATTTGGTCGGACGATTCCAAGTGGTGGAAGAGCGACCAGAACCTCCAGGACCGGCATCTACAACCGACTATGAACCTAACGAGATATGGTCTGCTAAACCGAAAAAGGTAAGGTACTTAATAAAGAAGTCTTACCTTCTTGGGGGGAGGTGCAAAGTCTTAGTGCAACTATCACTTATTCCCTGAGTGATGGAACGAACTGACAACGCATATATAATATAATAAACTGGAGGGCACCACAATAGATCAAACTAATGGTCGCAGTGGTTCAATGCTCCTACAGAAGAAGAAGAAGATGGGCTGGGGTGGGAAACTTAGCGCGGGTCAACAGTATTATGACTACCGATGGTTACATCGACATTTTGTGCGAGAACCTGGAAAAATCCATGCTGAAAATTGGGCTGGAGGATAACTACACCTTCCAGCAAGATAATGACCCGAAGCATACTGCGAAAACAGTAGCATTTTTCCGTTCGGTCCAGATCAAACCAGTGGTGTGGCCACCCCATTCCTATCCTATTGAGAATTTATGGGCGATTTTGGATAAAACTGACGTTACGAACAATAAAATTATTTTGATGCGATGAAGAAGGCTTGGGACGAACTGGACTTCCAATAAATCCGGAAGTTAATTCTTGGGAAAATTTGCGAAAAAAGCTCAATAACTGGTTTGATAAAAAAACAAAGTTTTTTTTGTCCAGATATTGAAAGAAAAAAAAATTTATTTGACCAAATATTTAAACCATTCGAGAACAATGATAGTGTATTTTTAATGAATGAAAAATCATATTTATACACCTGGTAGTATCAGTGTGATAACCACCGTGAATCAGTAAGTAGTTAGACGTAAATGGATTCAAGTGAGTGGCAGTAGATCTTCCATTAGACAATCCGTGCTGATAGTGTGATATATACGTTCAAGCGGTGTGTATCAGCATATTATAAGCAAGTTTTTCCAATAGCTTTGAGCCAGCACACAATGATGTAACTCCATGGTAGTTTTCGATGTTGACAATAGATGTCAAACACCAGGAACATGATGGACTCTTTCCATTCATCCGAAAAAGCGGAGTCCGATAGAGATCTATTGCAGATTAATCTCAAAGGTTCACAGACCCTTTGATACGTCGTTTCAATGTTATAGCAGGAATTCCGTCCGGTCCCTATCCATCTAAACCAGGGATTCCCAGTTCCCTAGGGGTCGACAAGATACTGCATAAGTTGTGCTGCGTGAATCAAACTGTTATAAGAATGACCAATATTTTAGTGGAAAGTTTTATTGTTGTAACTTGTATTGATAATTATTATTCACACTTGATTTTTTCTGAATGTCATGTCTATTCATTGGTGAGAAAATGATATCAAGTTTACTCACTAAATATTTTTAATGAATAAAAAAATGATTTGAAAGGAATTAGGCTATGTGGGTCGTTGGTATCACAGGGGTTTTTTGCCCAAAATAGTTTGAGATTCCCTGATTCCCTATCGACTTCATCTTTGTCAATGCTGTAAGAGCGTCCAAAACTACGATGTCGCCAATACGCAAGATAAGGACACTGGAACGTTTTAATAGCGTTCTCAACCCACCCTTGTTCCGTCGAATATGTTTGAAAAATGTTCAATATAAATATTGCAGATGTCATCGAAGGACTTGGATGATCTGACCTTCAAGTTGGAAGCCCATCTTCCTTTTATTGCTGTTCATACATTTCCGTAATTTTGGGACACATCTTTTAGTATGATATAATTTCAAAACTAACAATCTAGAAAATGAAATCAAGAATGGATGTGGTATAGTATGTGTGAATATATTGAACTTTTTTTTTTAATTTTTAAATTGACTTTTTCAGAAAATTAAACAATACCGAGTGCGATGCGTTAAAGTAATTTGAAAATTCCTTCAACCGCTCCACGCGCCCAACATTGTTATAACACAGAAAATAAACAGCGACGCCAATCCCTAAGAATATACCGATATAAATTTCTAGCAAATTATAATCATTTTCCCGTATCTCGAATCAGGCTAGCGCTATCAACATGTTTTTCACTTTCATCCTAATAACAGTTCCGCAGAATGACTGCGTGATCTCTATTCCCAAAAGCTGACCTGCTTTCAACGAGGCCACGTAATGGAGTTTTATTCTGCAACAGTCGAGATTTACATCGATTTAATATGCTCCAAATTAACCGATGGCCATACACTGATAATTCTGCCTGGATCAGCTCACCTAAGAGGATACCCCGGCTCAGAGGTTCCTGTAGCAGTCTCCGACAGTCTCCTCGTGGGATCCACCAACTCCCTTTGTACTAGGCGAATGGCTGGCCCCGTCTCTGGCTTCCCCTCGAACGGGAACCACAGAGGAGAGACCCTTCCTCTCTAGAGGTAATTTTCTGTAATTTATACCAATTTCGTTTATAATTTTCATTTCTTAGCCTCACTTTTTCTTTCCGTTTGCCTTCCCGCCACGCTATTCTTTTGGCACTCCAACAACTGTAAGGAAAACACAGTCGAAGAGTTGTGTACAGGCAAAAACGTTCTAGGCTTCGGAGGATGGCAGCAGCAGGATAACCGCGAAAAAGGAGCCGTCGAGGCCACCACCTTATTATTTTCTCCCCTTAGTTCGTTTTCGGCCTGGTGTCTTGTTTTGCGGACTTTCTGCAACAATTCAAAACATAGTGCGGCAGCGCATCAACGCCGCCGCAACTTTCCGTCGCCATTCCGAGAGAAGTGAGTGCAAGTATCTGTGCCTCTTTGTTTTTCATCTCATTTATTATACGGAGTAAGTTCGGGATGTCATCGACATGAATGCGCTGCAGTGGGGAAGAGTTTTTCTTGATTTATTCCAGTGCGAAGCTCGTTAGTAACGCAAATTGTTGTAATAAGGAAGAAAAATTAAATCACAACTAATCATCACAACTCACGGCGCTTTGAATGATTAACAACAGTGTGAATATGGCTCGGACAGCTTTGTTCATGAATAATTGTTACAAGTTGGTCCGAATGTTAATAAATGTGGCGACTATTACGCAAAAAAAAAGATCAAAACGTATGGGTGCATATCGTATGTATATGTATGTAAGCGATGACATGAGTGCCCATGATAGTGATCGACGGAAATCAGAGTTCTACGAATCTACTCATCTTTCGATAATATCTTCGGAAATTCTTTTCAAAGCCTATGTGTGGAAAAAATCATACTATTACCTCAGTGAAGTACACAGTGGCGTCGAGTGGGGAATGTGGGGAGTGCGAACCGCACCCGGGTACATGATTTTGGAGACGCAAAATGATCAGAAAAATCCAATAAAAAATTTGTGAATGTAGGGGACATTAGCAAATACCTAGCCATTCGGCATACACCATATACAGATAGTTTTGATGGCTGAAGTTTTAAAATTTATTTACGATCCAATATGAACTTGAAAGGCCCAAGGACTCTTGCACAGTATGTCTGATGTATTTCATCTGTTTTGTGTATTCCTAGTGCGTGGTACTTGAAGAGACGGATGAAGCTAAATTTTATCTGCGGAAAAAAGGGGTGAGAGATGTTGAAAAGCTCAAGGCCCTGGAACTCTTCTCAGACGAACATCACCAGAAATTGGTAGATGATTTCGTGAGATATACGACATCCAAGTGCATCGAGCTTGATATATCCACTGAAAACGCGTCAGATTCAAGAAGAAGGATGCGAATGTTTGGATAAGTTCAACCTCGTTTGAACAATTTGTCAATCTTGTCAGTTGAAAACGAATTGCCAGGCGATCGAACTATTTCAAGTTATTAATAACCTGTAATCTGTAATTCGATTGCGTCAGAATCGCCCGAACGAATTTCGCATTCCTGAAATTTGATCGAGTTAAGGTGAAGGTGGGAGGGAGCCACAAATGGCTGCCACAATGGTGCTCATTTCTTTCATCTCCCTCCCTAATTTTGCGAAACAGTGTGTAGAAAATGATAGTTTTCACACACTTCCCATCGAGTAATAAATATCAACCAAACTATATTCGATTACTCGCAAGATATTAAATTTTCATCTGCCGTCGCAATGTTTAATTGAAAACGTCGGAAAACTTGAGCTAGTGCTCTGAAAGTTAAATATTCATTTTCAATTTTCCGCAATGGTTTTGTTTGTATTGGTGAAAGCATCGTTATTTTTTCGACACTGATGCCAGACAACATCATCGAAACAGCTATAAAAACCACTCAATAAAATGTTATTCCTGAGACATAGCGTTTAATGTCATGAAAATCAATAAAATAAAATTGTGTTGATATCAATACAATTACAGGTCGGACTCGATTATATGTGATTCGATTATATACAATTTATATTATATACAGTCCGACACAAGAAAAAAAAGTTCTATAACTATGTTATTGATAAAATTCGAACATATGCGTAGAAGGATTTTTTCCATCAAATATGATCACCTCCTGAGAGATTCTAGGAAAAAATATTTTTTTCATGTGAGAAAGGTGTTTTCTGACTTTAAGAGGATCAATCAAAAATTAAATTCTTCTTTCATTTTCAATAAACGAAAAATATATGCATAAATACGAATAATTTTTTTTTTTGACTCGATTATATACAGGATTCGATTATATACAGTGAAAAGAAATCGAAGACTGTATAAAATCGAGTCCGCGTTGTATTATCATTACGTTTAATGAGTCTATAATGTAAGTTTTATCAACTATCATCAACTGTTAGATGGTCTACTTTGGTCTCCTCAAACACCTTTTTTTTAATTTACTGATTACAATAAGTTTAAATTTGAGACTTCCCGTGGCGTTGCTTCAAGGTAAGATCGCAATTCTTTCCTTGCTATTTTTATGCCCTGGAACATTCTTTCAGTTTCAATAGCTAAAGTATAAGTGGAAATACACTTCCAAAAGAACCCCAAATCACTTGTGTTATAAATTTGCTCATGTTACGTTATTTTTCTTCATATACAAATACACCTTCTATATATATATTCAGCCATTCCATGCCAAACCGATATAGTGGTTCTCAGATTTCCATGAAAAGTGGTACCGTCGATGGGGCTGAAATTGGGCCAAAAATAGTGAAAGTTACTATTAGTAATATCTTGACAAATATTCTTTAAAGTCTTGCTAGATTAGTTATTACTGATTTTGAACATCACATTTGTTTCCGCTCGAATTTCAATATTTTCTAAATAATCTCTTATTTACAGTGAGTAGGGGTGAGAATGGGTCAAGCACAAAAGTGAATTCCATGCCAAATCGATATAGTGATTGTCAGATTTTCATGAAAATTGGTAGTTTTATTCCTCATCGTAGAATATTAGACCCGTATTTTTTATTTTTTTTTCATCAGGGTGGCCATTTCCATTTTATGGTGGTCCGAAAAATCAACATTTCCCCCTTTTTTCCAAAAATGACTTTTGTCAATAATTCATAACTTTTGAACTACTGAACATATTTAGATGATCGATATTCCAAATTAAAGCCAGTAAGCAATGAGCTTGAAAAACATTACACTTGAAAATAAACAGATTTTGTTTTCGTAATTATTGATTGTAATTGTTTTTCATAGCTTACACGGTTTCGGAACTAAGGTCATCATATTTTTTATTTTTTTTTCTTGAAAGCTAAGGTTTTTTACATAACATATACGAATATCAGAGAGGTTTTTTTTCGTTTTCGAGTGATTTTGCAGTGTTGACATGTTTTCAGTTTTCGTTCAATATTCCTATGCGACTGTACAACATCTATTCGACTAGAATCCAATTTCTATGCATATGTAGTTTTTCATGTGGCTTCAAATTGGTATATCGATCATCTGAATCGGCTCGGTAGTTTAAAAGTTATAAATTTAAAAAGAAGTTATTATTGGAAAAAAACGAAAAAAATATTTTTCGGACCATCGGTTAATTTTGAAAAATCATAACTCAATAACACAAAATAACGCATCTCTGAAATTTGGTTATCAAAAAAAAAATCTCAGCTATCAAGAAAAAATTTAAAAAAATATAGCTCCCATGATCCCGATATAATGTAAACTATAAAAAAATACAATCAATAATTACAAGACCAAAGTCCAAAAATATTTTTCGAAAAGAGACTTGCTAATTGGCTTCATTTTGATATGCCGATCATCTGAATCGGTGTAGTAGTTCAAAAGTTATGAGTTTTTATAAAAAGTAATTTTTGGAAAAAAAAATGAGAAAAAAATGATCCTTCGAACCACCCTAAAATGGAAATGGTCACCTATTTAATTTGATATGTAGATCATCCCGTGGCCGAGTGGTTAGCGTCATAACTAACATGCCGGGTGTTCGGGTTCGATTCCCGTTCTGGTCGGGGGAATTTTTCGTCAAAGAAATTTCCTCCGACTTGCACTGTGATCACGCGTATTCTAGAGCTTGCCACTCAGAATGCATTCAAGGCGTGTTATTTGGCATAGAAATCTCAACTAAGTACTAATAAAAATGACGCAAGTAATACTACGTTGAGACGGCGAAGTTCCTCTAGGAACGTTAGTGCCATTGAAGAAGAAGAAGAAGGTCATCCAAATCGGTACAATAGTTCAAAAGTCATGAATTAAAAAAAAATACATTTTTGGGAAAAATGGAAAAAATATTTTTTGTGCAACCCTAAAATGGAAATGATCACCCTAATGATAAAAATACGGATCTAATGTTTCGCGATAAAGAACAAAACTACCACTTTTCACGAAAAACTGTGAACCACTATATCGGTTTGACATGGAATGGCTGTATATAAACATTTCCATCGCACTTCTGGGTAGATTCCCAGCAAACATTAAATCGTATAATTTTGCACGTGCCAAGTCTTACAAGAAATCCGAATAAATCATAATCGCATATAATATCAATCAAAGTATGTATCGTGTATATTTAAAATCGCGTAAAATGTAAAAACTGGATTTTATATACCATTATCAAATTAAGTCACAATTCGGTATAATAAACATCAATTTTAATATGTACATTGTCGTAAAATATATTTAATCCGCATCATATGCGTATATTACGCTGATGCAGTTTGTATGTCGTATAAGCGTATAATTTAAATCGATTCAGTACTTTAGTAAATCGTGTTGCATGCTGAAGAAAATCACGAAACAGTGAATCATATTAGATCCTAATAAAGAACATATTACATCATTTTGAAATGTCAATGAAATGCTAATGCACTCGAAAGTTTTAACCGCTGTTGAATTAAATTTCAGATAGCCGCGCGAGATAGCTGGTGGGTGATAATCTAGACGACCGGAGTTCGAACCCACATCGGAGCAGTTTTCTCCAAACATCAATCTGTGCCATTTCAAACATTCATATTCCACTCCCAACACAAGTCAATCAAACAATTATTATTTCTACAAACATAAATACTCATATATAAAAATGGCGATTCGTGAGGCTATAATAAACATTTCACGAAAATATTTTGCGCCATTTGTTTTTTTCTATGTCTGTAATAAATCGTATATAACTATGGCAAAAGTCGTATTTGGTGCGTTGACAATTCATGAATATATTCATATTAGATCGCAATTCAATTCCAACATAATCGCTATGCATATTCATCCAAACAAATTCGGTGAGCATTTGCCATGTATGTATATGGCCTCCACTTTTGCATGCATATACCAGTTAGGCGCATTATATGCCAACTAAATTTTAGGGCATATGATGTTATATATACGCTTGTTATGCGATTTAATGTATGCTGGGTTGACAATTTGATAATGGTATATAAAATCCAGTTTTTACATTTTATGCGATTTCAAATATACACGATACATACTTTGATTGATATTATATGCGATTATGATTTATTCGGATTTCTTGTAAGACTTGGCACGTGCAAAATTATACGATTTAATGTTTGCTGGGACTATTCTCATAACTCAAATAATCATTCAAGACACTTACATGTTGTTAAATTATCTTGAAATTATTGAGAAATTGATTTCTAAACACAATTCTTAATAGAAAGTAATACAGGGTAACTTCGATATAACGTACATTTTACTTTCAAAATTGTACGTTGTATCGAAATGTACGTTATATCGAAGCATAATAAAGAACTCTGAAACGTAGCTTATATTACTTTATTGTGTTGCTGTTTGAGTATGGTTGATGAATAAAATCAATAGGAAGACGAAGACAACTTTTCTCATAATGTTTTCCTTCGTTCTGTTGATTGAAGTTTGTTTCATTTAGAATCCGGAATCACAAAACAGTAGTATTTTGGGATTGGTTAAAGTTACAGCACAAGCTTTAGTATCAAAATACAGATAATCTATTGTTCTTTCAGAAAAAAAATATTTAAAAAAATATTTTTTTTAGACTTTGATCATGTGTACGTTATATCGAGTGACGTTATATCGAAGTTTACCTGTATTCACTATTTTGACCCATTGACACCCCCTCAAAGGGGTGAGATTGGGTCAACTTTCATTTAATCGTAGTTCAGTGAAAAATTAATATTATTCAACAAATCCTTGACACTTACGAGTGTTCATCATTAGAGGAGATTTCTACGTAATCAGAATTGTGTTTTACTCTAGTTTACGATAGCTGTTCAACAAAAAGTTTGAAAACTACCTTTTCTGACCCATTCGTCGATGGGGGTGAACATCGACGGTAGTTTTGTTCTTTATCACAAAATATTCGACCCGTATTTTTAATTTTTTCATTAGGGTGACCATTTTTATATTAGGGTAGTCCGAAAAATCAATTTTTTCCACTTTTTCCCAAAAATGATTTTTTTTTTAATTTATGACTTTTAAACCACCGAACCGATTTAGATGAACGGCATGTCAAATTAAAGTCAATGAGCTATCCTTTTATTAAAAAATATTTAAATAGTAAATAAAACTGCTTTTATTTTCGTATTTATTCATTGTAGTCGTTTTTCATTGTTTTCATGACTTTGGACTAGAGGGCGCTATATTTAATATTTCGATATCAGAGATGCTATTTCTTTTGTTTTTGAAATATGATTTTTCAAAGTTCACCGGTGGTCCGAAAAATGATTTTCCCTCTTTTATCCATAAATGACTTGCAAAAATTCATAATATATGAACTACTGAACCGATTTAGATGATCGACATATCAAATTGAAACCAATGAGCTATCGTGAAACTTGCACTTGCGGGAAGATTGGATTCTAGTAACATAGGAATACTGAACGAAGACTTAAAACATGTTAAATTTGCAAAATAGTAATTCAGAAACAAAAAATAACTCCTCTCTGATTCTCGGTAAAAAAATCCTCAGCTTTCCAGAAAAAATATAAAAAAATATGGTGCCTTCTATCTTCAACCGAGAAGAGAAAACTATGAAAAACGAACTCAATCAACAGTCATATTTTTTCAAAGAACACTAACTCATTTCAATTTGATATGTCGATCATCTGAATCGGTCCAGCAGTTAGATGTTATAAATTTTTGTAGTGGAAAAAAGAGGTAAAAATTGTTTTTTCGAATCATCGGTTAACTTTGAAAAATCATATCTCAAAAACGAAAAAAATGGCATCTCTGATATCGAGATATGTTATGTAAAAAGTACTCAGCTTTCAAGAAAAAATATTTAAAAATATAGCGCCCTCTAGTCCAAAGCAATGAAAACAACAAAAAAACGACTACAATAAATGATTACGAAAATGAAATCATTTTTTCTTGTTCTGCAGTTCAACATTTTTTAATAAAAGAATAGCTCATTAGCTTCAATTTGGTATGTCGATCATCTAAATCGATTTAGTGGTTCAAAAGTTATAAATTTTTTAAAAAAGTCATTTTTGAGAAAAGTGGAAAGCATGATATTTAGGATTACTCTGAAATGGAAATGGTCACCCTAATAAAAAAAATAAAAAAATACGGGTCTGTTGTTTTGCAATGAAGAACAAAATTACCATTTGCAATTGTTCATTGGAACACATCGTTCATACATTTTACTTCAGTATTGAATTGTTTTTTAATGTACTCTAAGACTCGTGTCAGTGAAGCGCCACACAGTTTGATAAGTGAATTGATCTATTTACGTACCAAAACGGTGTGTTTTGCTCTTCTCTCACAAACACTATTACTCCATGAAAGCACATGGTTTTACCTATACTACTACAATGGCTTCGTTCCACATTCACCTTAAAATGTTAATGCGATACGATGGCGACGGTACAGTGTCTACATCTATTGCGTGGGGTAAGCATACGGGTAAGATCCGGTGTTGATATCTATGAAGGTATTAAATGGTAATGAATCAAGTAAAGGCCATTGCGATTACTATGAAAAAATACAGTTTTAAAGCGTTAATCGACCAATGAAAATAATTTCAAAATATTTTTTGAATACTGATAACATATTGTTCTAAACCTTCAACATACATTATCGAAAGACATTAGAAGAGCAGATCAAATTGTTAAAATTATAATTAGAAATGATTATTACCAAAGAGTTTCGTTCAAGATTTTTTCATTGCTTGCAGATTTTTTTTTTACGTAGAACTACGTCGTTCATGAAGGGTGCCAAATCAGGAAAAAGGTCACGTTTTTATGAAATAGAGTTAACGTTAATAACTATTTTTGCCGCGAACGGATTTTGGAGATTTTCATCCAAACGAATCGGAAATTCCCTAAGATTTGTTTTTTATGCTATATACTAGCTAACCCGGCAAACTTCGTCCCGCCCATTTACTTGATTAATTCTCGAGTAATGCAGAAATTTGTGTTTCATTTGTATGGCAGCCCCCCCTTTGAGTGGGGGAAGGACTGTCTAACCATCATAGAAACATTTATTGCACCCTAAAACTTTCACATGCCAACTTTGGTTTCATTTGCTTGATTAATTCTCGAGTAATGCAGAACGTTGTGTTTCATTTGTATGGCAGCCCCCCCTTTGAGTGGGGGAAGGACTGTCTAACCATCATAGAAACATTTATTGTACCCTAAAACTTTCACATGCCAACTTTGGTTTCATTTGCTTGATTAATTCTCGAGTAATGCAGAAATTTGTGTTTCATTTGTATGGCAGCCCACCCTTAGAGAGGGGGGAGGGGTCTCAAAATATCACGAAAACCTTCCCCGGCCCCAAAAACCCCTACATACAAATTTTCATGTCGATCGGTTCAGTAGTTTCCGAGTCTATAAGAATCAGACAGACAGACAGACATCACTCCATTTATATATATATAGATTACAATCCCCTGATGTTTAAATGGTTTAAATTGACGAAAACTAGAAGCATTTTCATTTTTCCATACATTTATTCAACTCACTTGTGAGCTTCCCTACCCATGCCGTCAATAACGAGCAACTTATCGACAAGCAACGAAGTCCCCTGTAAGATGTAAAGTCTCCGTGAACAAAGGAAAAGAAGAAGAACGGTAATGAATATTTGCCTAGGGTATAAACAGTTGATCTCGCTGAGGCAAACTCATTCTTCGTGAGGACACCGACTAGACAACATTGTTGCTGTGCGAGCTGGACGGCAAGGATCGAATGCCTTTCTCAAGGCAATGGGGGTGGAGGAGTAATAGGATGGATAAAGTAAAGTTTTCTAAGGGCCTTTTGAAAGGTTAGAGACGAATGAACTGAAGATGTTTAAATCTCTCTAATTCAACAAGCAAGGAAAGAAGTCTCGTTCTATATACAAAGCAATGAATATCGCTTGTTCTTCCTTGTTTTGCGTCATAACATGTCTTCGTTTCGGATTGAGATGTGGACGCGACCAAATTACTCACTCGCTGATGTCTCTAGCATTGCAATCAGTGCATCAAACTGACGCCATTGCATTAAGGTTCTGAGCTACACAGTTGTGTAGGGAATCATCAAGCTAGACTATCGTCAACTCACCAAGAAAATAAATATTCTGGAATTTTGTCAGTGATTTGGTTTCCCATGACGGTAGGAAAACTCTCTCCACAAAGAATGACAGCTAAGTTAATCTAGACTGCTAATATCAACATAAAGGGCTTCTGTTGAGAAGAGCGCAAAACGGATAAAGTGTGTGTATATTTAGTTGCTTCAAGCCATCGATATATGGATATTTGTGTGCGCACGTGCGTGCTTCATAACCCATACGTAGAAAATAGTCTCGCTACGCTGAAACCCCATTTGTATCTGCTCTCATTTGCATTGGCCCTGTCTATTTGTTATGCTATGATGGACGATTGTTTGGTGATGCAAATTATGCAGCCGTGATGATAAATATAAACAAGGAGGGGAGATAGCGGGAGGGAAATATTTGGTGCTAGGGTATTAGTTATGAATCTCTGCTATGGCGAAGCAGGTGTTAAAATTGTGCACCAAAAAATTTTTTGGGACATACCAAGTTATTCAATAAGTTATAATAAGTTATTGATTTACTTGGGTTCGCGTGCCAGTCGCAAAACTGCTTTCAACTAGGATTGCATTTGCGCTATTCTTGATCGTAATGAAGCAGTGCTACTCTTTTCGAGCTTGTTGAGATTAACAGATGGAGTCTATATCGTTCATTTAATCACCAGGAAAGTAAATGTCGTTCTGAAATTTTGTATGTGATTTGTTTTCGCTTTTTTTTTTTTTTATCTTCGCTTATTTTTCGTCGGCCTATTTCCGCCACTTCAGTGCCAATCACCGACATCAGGGAGGCGACTCCACCTGTTCCTACCTATCAGACTCAACAACTCATGAGCCGGGCCAACTTCTTTTACTTCCCCTCCGAAGGAAGACGTAACCAGAGATTTTTCGCCTCAGAAAATCCCAACGACGCCAGCTGGGATTGAACCCGGGCCGATCGGATTGTGAGGCTGTTACGCTAACCACACAACCACTGGCGCCGTCTTTGTTTTCGCTTGCCAGTAGCAAAACTTACTCCACTAAGGATGACAGCTGCGCTTATCTCGAGCATGTATTTTTCTGCGAGCACAAGAATGAGTCATCAAACAATTATCGTCAAATGATTCTACAATAAAAAAAAACATTTCAGGGCGACCAAACAGTTAGAATGGTTATTTCAAAATTTTCGTAGCATTATGAAATAATATCCGCAGTTTTAAACAAGCGACCTGAATTAACAGCGTAGTTCTACGTCAACAATGCAGTCGTGTCTTGAATACAACCTCCTATACTTTTTTCTTATATTGATGGGGATGTATTTTATTAATACAGTAAAGTTGATTTTTATTGATTATTTTCACTTCGAAAATTTGTTCATTCCTCTCACGACTATCAAGGCTGAAGTTGTTGCATTCCTCCAAGCAATAAAAATGATCGTGTAGGGTGGTAGAATAATGATAACGCGGAATGGAGTGATTCTTGCTAATATTGTCATTACTGGTAATGTCAATGCTAATGATCGTGTAAGGGCCGCTTAAGAGCTCGGTCTTTTTAGTCATATTTTGTTACAATTAACCCTTTGCGGTCGTATTGAATTTGGGTATGGGTGTCGTACTGGTTTCCTTGAAAAAGCATCCGTCAAATATTAGACTCTTTGCCATTGATGCAGTAAATGTGCAATTAATGCCAGCAATGTGTATCTGATAAGATCAGCACTTTTCACTTTTAACAAAGATTTTTTTTTACATGAGATTATTCAGATGACATAAGACATGACAAATAACATGAGACATTTATGCAAACAGTAGTTCTGATACTTATGAACATTCTTTTCCATCAAACCAAAGTGTACCAATGGCTAAATTCTACTGTTATAATTTTTGTCACACATTCCTTTGCATTCAGCACACTGTGCGTTGTCTTGTGTGGGTGACTACTTTGTTTAATGCTGAGTACCGTTAGCGTAAGAACACACTAGACGACTCTCCCGCGCGGATTTTGCAATGACAGACCGCCGCGGAGCCTAGATAATGGAATGTGTGTGACATAAAACACGCAATTTCCTCCGCGAGAAATCAAATCCCTTCTTACTAACAATAGAATAAGGTGAAATGTAAATACATGTTAGATATAAGATAGGCTTAAGAATTGAGTATGATGAATGTGAGTGCGAATGTGAGTGTGAACATTGTCAACATATCCTTATATCCCATCCTTTTCCTGAAACAAAATGTCACCCTTCTAAACTCGAGCAAGCCGCGAGTAATCGGTTCTCTACCTCATTAACATTAGAATTAATAAAAAATGTTTATGTATACTTGTAACTATACAGATAGGAGTTTGGCTCCTTTAAACTTATGTAACTGAGCCTGTAAAAATAAACGATTTAATAATAAAAAAAAAAAAAAAAACACGCAAGGCGGGGCGGGTGTGTACGGTTCCAAAATCACTGTTGTACGGTTCCCCATTCGTTGCGGTGGCTCGATAGAGATGATGCGCCGCAACGGTTTTGTGAGAGTATTAGTGTTTATGCGCTTTTGAAAGGTGAAAATAAAGCAAGGCAATAATAAATGTACTCTCAGGTGAGCCAATACGTGAAAACCACTCTGCGGTCATGTAGCTGCGAATAATCGTATTCCATCCAAATTGTCGAGAAATGCAATATTTCAGACGTTTGTGATCAAGTTCTCTCACCCTCTCGCTCAGGTATACATCCCCTCTTCCGTTTCCCGTCATTCTGTCTTTATATACCTCCCCTCTAATCCGCTTTCTGTCCAAACAGTTGCACCTTGTACCATAGACTCGTCTTGCATCCGTCTTAAAACATATAATAATGGCAGATAGTGAAACCGTCGAAAGCCGCTGAACGTGTTTTACATCGAGCTCCTGCTGCGACTTGTCATTGTGAAAATCGCGCGATAGAGCCGTCTAGTGTGTTTCCACGCTTATCTATTACTCATAGGGGCACCGTATTGATTCGTGAACAGGTTCACTAGACATCAAGCTTGGTTTAATAAAAGCATAAACTGATACTTGGTTGAATAAAATATAAGAATAGCACGGTTTCTTGTTGTGGTGGCTGAGAGCAGACAAACGACCACAAAGAGTTAATACAGAATATCTGGCAACCACTTGCTCCCAAGAACCTTACAAAGTTTTTTCAGCTGCTGGCTGTCGTGGTGTACAGAGATGCCAGATGTTAAGAGATTCGTTCATTTAATAAATTTGACTTACTGCAAAGAACATGAATTTTGTAAACATTTTTAAGAGTGTGGGAAGATATTCGTATGAATACTAAACTTTGGCCTAAAATCTCGGGAGCAAAATTTTTTTCCCTAGTGTGACTTGTTCTCTACTTGTTTACTCAATGATATATTTTTAGCACCTGAACGATATGGTAATGTATTACTTTTGCTGACTTATAGTAATAAATTTCAGTACATAAAAATAAGGTCATTCGTCGTGAGCAGACGTGTTTTCGGTAGCTCCGTTTTTGCTGTGGATATATAGCGTTCTCCGGTGAAAAAGTGTGGTTCCACTTACAGGAAATCTACTACTTAAGCAGGAAGTGTCTTTTCCTGCAATAGTGTAGTGCCGTCATGTGGAATTTCATAAAATGATTCCGAATTTCAAGTTTTGCTGGTGCTGGTGCGCTGGTGCAATCATTTGTCGAACCGGTTGAGACATGTTCGTGCAGTTCTGTATATGTGTTTTACTTCGTGCTAATCGAGGTTCGTGTTGGTGTGCGTATCGTAGTGAAACCATATGAGTGAATACCACCATAAGAGAAATTTCAGGAAGTGCAACATGATGAGTTGGTGCTAGAGCTAAGTTTTCAATTATTTTCATTCTTATACACATACTACAATACATGTAAATGCAGGGGTTCTGTTGCCATATGGCAGACAAAATACGCTCCATGAATTTGTATCCAGCCGTACATTAATCCTTTCCCGTACAACATCGAGTCTCACTCGTGGGTACTTACATAACATAGGGCGCTAGAACGCTCAGCAGGCTAGTGGAATCACTTGATGTGTGACGTATTAAATAATACGGGAAGGGATTAACGTGGTTCTAAGCTTGGGAAAGTTTTTATCGTGGTGCTGTGTTTGTTTTCTTTCAGTGTTTGAATTATAGTTGGCTAGTGGGATGAACTTTGAACGATTTAAATATTTTGTACACATGCATCCAAAGATTTCTAAGACACTTTAATAATGATAAGTACATATCCGATTGTCGAAAATTCATACTTGCCTCGAGAAATACATACTTGTTATTGTGATTTCATGTTTTAAATTTGTCATTTACGTCTCATATTTTTTGCGCCAACTATTGGAATTCAGTGGCTTGAGTTTTGTTTTGTGTATTGTTCTTTAATTTTTTGTGTCTTCCTCCCTTCCTGTAAGTTTCATCACGTTCCGTTTAGATTTTCGTTTCAGTTTTTATACATATTGGATTTCGAATAGATGTAGATTGTGTTGTGAATGAGATAACCGCCTTTTTGCACCACCCGTGTTGTTCTTATTTGTTTATTTGTGCTCCCTTGGCCGAGTGGTTAGCGTCACAACTAACATGCCGGGTGTTCGGGTTCGATTCCCGTTCTGGTCGGGGGAATTTTTCGTCAAAGAAATTTCCTCCGACTTGCACTGTGATCACGCGTATTCTAGAGCTTGCCACTCAGAATGCATTCAAGGCGTGTTATTTGGCATAGAAATCTCAACTAAGTACTAATAAAAATGACGCAAGTAATACTACGTTGAGACGGCGAAGTTCCTCTAGGAACGTTAGTGCCATTGAAGAAGAAGAAGAAGAAGAAGAAGTGTTGTTCTTATGTGTTGTCAATAGTAGATTGAATTGGTTACTATGGTGTCGTTTTCGTGTGTTAGAAAAGTGTAATGTTGGTATTTCATTTTGTGTCAGCTGCGAAGGGGACCGCCGTGGTTTCCGCTCCGAGCGAATAGATGTTTATCGCGAAAAGCCTAATGGGCCATTTGGACGTTGTCAGTAACTGGGGTGCCAGTTGAACCGATTGCGGACCGGAGAACGGCGAACGCATCCATAACACGAAATTTGACGTTCGATTTGTACACATGGGTCTATTCGCCCGTGTAAAAAAAAACTTTGAAGTAGTTTTGATGCTTTCTCCGGAACCGGCTAGCAATCAGTTTAACCGATTCGAAAGAATTGACAATTACTGGCAAAGTCACGATTGGAGTCCGATGCAGAGAACGCACGATGAATAAAGATATATATAACCGGTCCGATTGGTTTTTGAGAAGTTTTATCGGCTATCTTCTCAGGTTTCCCAGAATTTCAATTAAAAATACGTGCGATAAATAGTATAGATGATCCAATGAATTTTACAGGTTTTTTTTTAAGGATACATAAAGATAATCTACGTGGCAGTGTCACATGAGATTTTTGGATTTTCGTTTCGTCGAATGGTTGATAGTTTCCGTTTACATAATCACATCACTTACCACAGTGAATCCTGATTTTTCTTAACCATTCCCACTAACAACTATCCCTTCCATGATAAACGCTAGGGAACCACGCTATAGAGGCGACCCTTCTGGCTTTCGGGCGGCGAATATCATACTATCATTCCTTCCCTTCCCCTGGTGACTGTAAGGACGTGGTCGGCGTCGTTATTTACCATTCAAAGCTCGAATCACCGAGAATTGCACAACGAGAATGATTTGCTAGTTCCAAGCGTCATTCTGTGTGTTCTTTGTACAATTTGGTTGGCTCAGGCCAATCACGGAGAGCAACTACGAATTGTACAGTCTACCCAAGCTCAAGCTCAAGCTAAATTTCAGTACATCAAAATAAGTTAAATTGAATGAATTAGATAAAAAACAATTCATAATGAATAGTTGATTGAATTTTATTATTTTTCTTCAATAAGATTGTGAAAGATATGTGAAGGCATTATTCTGTTCCGTTTGAAAATATTTGAAAAAAAAGACGGGTGGGTAATGTCGGGGACATAACCGGAGTGACGTAGGACTATACAAAGGGGACAGCTTTTGCTAAATATATATTTTAAATATATTGTTTTATTTTCTTCTGCTACGTGAATACCTACCTATCTACTTGAAAAATGGATTAGTTTACTGTTTACTCTTCATGAACATGTTGGGGGTTCTGCAAAGAACATTTGGTGTTGTGTTTTTGCGTTTTTTTTTTACAAACTTTCTCATTTTTTTCTCGCTGTCTTATAGTTAATTCTTGATTTTTTTCCGAAGGCTTTGTACTTATTAAATGTTCAACGCCGGGCATCTTTCGGCGTATGCACATATCGTACAATCAAAATGATGGCTGTGATAGGGAATGCATAGGTGGTCATCAGCTTATTCACTATCATATATTTCACTATTGAGCACATTACCGTACCTTAAACTGTTTCCGCAAAGTTCAAAGCCTCTTAAAAACAAAGAAAGAAGAATAAGGAAATACATAGCTCATCATGTTGCTCCTTAATTATTTTTCTATACAATGCAGATGTAACGTCATTCATTTTTCAACATCAGTTATCAACCAAAGAAAGCAGTTCTTGCTACCGAGAAAATTCGTTAATGCCATCCTGCATACAATGTGTTATAATTTGAAGCCATTTTTAATTCGGAAACCATGCATGGGTTTGTGAAAACTGAATGATCAATTTAAAAGACCCCAACCACCAATAAGTTCAAGAACAAGATAAACAAAATAAATCAGTTTATATTATATGTCATATTATGTCTCTTTAGAATGCATTGGTATTGTGAAAAACTTTCAATAACTCTTCTTTGAAAGGTTTAATGGCCCTGAAAAGCGCCGTGTTTTACGGTGGCTGGTTTTGCCACCAAAGCAGTCTGTATAAACAAACTTTTTCCTTCTTCTACCTACTTCCGTTTTGCGATTGCGTTTGCCACTCGCTGAAACTAGTTGTTGCCACCGAACCGAATGTGCTCTGTTCTGTTCGGTTTTGCGGTTTTTTTTATTGTTGTGAGCAGCTTTGAAAGCCAACTCGAGCACTACGGCGGCCGAAATTCTATAACCGCTATTAGGTATACTGGTGCTCCGGCACCAATCCGTTGATGCGATGTGATGTGAAACGATGCCACACAACCACACTGATTTACGGTTTGAAAGAGAATGATATATTTTTCAGCGGATCCGCGCCTTTTGTACTCTAGCGGTACACACTCACAGGATAGAGACAAATCAGCAGACTAAGCCAAAGGGGAGAGTCCAACGAGACGAACGAAAGTGCGTTATAAGGCAGCGATGGCAAAAAAATACATTCATTACGATTTTTTCGCTCGTTGGATTCACATGCAGGCTAAAAAGGGTCCTTTTCAGGATCACAAAATTATCTTCAATCTAAAGAGTTTATTGTTTTCTTATCACTCGATATCCCCATCTTGTTCGGCTAAGCCTTCCTGTTTAGCGATTGCGTTTGCCACTCGCCACAGCTTTCACAGTTGGAAAATTTCTTCCCATCCAGCTTGTGACATGTTGTACAGTAAATTACATTTAATGCGACGTGCCGAAACACCACTCAGTGTCGCATTGGAGGCGATTTTGACCTGTAATTGAACATTTGCGATGACAGTGGTACAGTGTCGACTTTCGATGTGGGGTCATAATTTGGACCTCGAACTTTATGTTTACAAAAATGTCCAACTAAATATGTCGAATTACAGGTCCGTCCAATTAGCTGAATGTCGAGCTAAATGTAAATTACTGTACTTTCAATCTAGAAGCAATTTAAAAATAAATGAATATTGAATAATCGGGAAAGTCCCCAACCATAAATAAGCTCAGAACAACTACCAAATTCACATACTCATCATATACTGGCAAACAAATTATGAAAAAATCAATTTGTGTTTTATTATTATTTTGGATATTATTTTAGAAAGCATTGAACTGTATTTCGTAAACTCTTTTTTGAAAGGTTTAATGGTCCTGATAAGCGCCGTGTTTTATGGAATTTTAGAAAACTTAGTACTCGTGGTTTTGAAAAAAAAACCATTTCGAACGCCCTCGATGCCGCCTTGTTCTGGATTTGCCACCAAAGCAGATTGTATAAAGAACAAACTTTTTTCTTCTGCTACCAGCTGCCGTTTTGCGATTGCGTTTGCCACTCGCTGCAACTGCCTGTTGTTGTCTTGATGTCCACCGAACCGAATGTGTTCTGTTCTGAATGCGGGTTTTCTTATCGTCGCTTTACCAGCCAACTCGATCACTTCGGCGGCCGAAACTATATAACGCCGGCTAGGTGGACTGGTGCACTGGTACTAACGCGCTCGGCCTAGCTACCCTTGCGGGGAACTCCAGATCAACACGGTTTGAGTGGGATTTTGCCTTTCCCTTCACTTTTCCTCCTTTGCCATGTCCAGACATGGCTGCTTGGGTTGGTTTGTTGATGTGTTTTGATGCGAACCGATGTGGTGTACGGTTTGAATGAGAATGATCGTTACGGCAGCGGAGCGGGGATTTTTAAGCTGACTGGCTGGCTCGAGAATTACGCATGTGTGAGACAGCGACCAATGTTTCGTTCATTTTTTTCTTTTTCCTTTCCAATGGTGCTTCATTCTATTTCGCTGCTGCTCTGGTTGCCCGTTTTGGTCGGTACGATTTGAGGAGCACAAAATTGACCAATCAAAAATGGGCACATAGTGCATTTGGACAATGCTTGATATTTCACAATTATTCAATTATTTATCTCAAGAAAAATGAAATGTTATTCTTTATGATAGATGCGTAGATATATTTCCTATCAATTGATGCCAAAACCATTGCCATCTATTAAGAAATGCTCGAGTTATAAGCGTTCCAAATCTTGCATTTTTTCCTACTTGTTCAGTGCCTAGATTTTCATTTCACCCCCTATATCTTCCGGTTAGACGTAGTCCTACGTCAAAAAATCTACTGGCATCATTGCTTGTGTACTTTCTTTTCTATCCCCTTCGCGACTCTTTTTTTTAACTCCGACCCTGGTGGCATGACAGTTCATAACAAACAGTTCGCTATGCAGTTTGTTTTGTTGTAACGTTTAGGAATACGACCAAAGTGACTAAATTAGCGGATTAGCGACAAAGCTGTTACGATTTTCGTGCAATTACGCGTTTGTTTTGTAATGCATACAACCATTGGTAATTTCAATCAGTTCACGAGTGCTAAAAAACAAGGTGTGGTTTTCGGGGTGTAGAAAGAAGGGAATAGTGCTCGATGATTAATAGTGATAACAACGAGCAGGGAACTTTGGTTCGTCCGACAAAGAAATTGACTAATTGGTTACGGATAACAATGAAAACGATCAAGTGTTTATTCTATTTGCTGCTGTTGATAGTCTTCATTCTGTTCAGTTTTATAACGCGTGTACTTTTCATATAAATATCAGGAGAGGGTGGACACTCTGGTCAACAACGCGTGAAACATTCTCTAACCATTTACGCACATACACACCTAACATCTGATTCTAACTGACAGCGAGTTTCATTGAACTGAATAACTTTTCGTCTCTCTTGGAAAGCATAGTGCAGAGCGTTGGATAAACAGTGAGATATGCTACATCCCATAGGTTATGGAAAGATCCCGGTAAAATATAACAGCTAAGCGCTATAGTAGCAAATTCGTGGAATATCGTCGTATTTGTCCCTTAGTCATCGATGTTCTGTTGGCTTAATCGGGATCACTGTTATAAACCATCCTTTCATGTGTTTCTTCGTGTTTACTTGTCTACGAAAGCAAATTTGTGTACAGATATTAATCAAAATATTTGTTGTTTATTCGATGTAATATGTGTTCTATTCATTTAGACATGATTCAGTTTCGAAATTTGCAAATATTTATACCGATTGTAACTATGCACTTTAGTAGCAATATAATCATATCTCTCTCTTAGTCATCAGTATTTGGTTTGCGTATTCGATTTGATGTTTTTGTCATCGCTTCATGCTTTTCGTCTCACGTTTCTGGGTATAAATGTTTACGAGTGAAAGGTGTACAAATATTGGTCGTAATATTCACTAGTTTGTGGTTTCCGTAGTTTATTTTATGTCTAATTATTTTTTTAGTTTAGTCATTTTAGAAACTAAATCCAACGTTTAGCACTATACAGCCGTAGTATCGCTAAAAGGGTTACGTTCTATAGTAACTCGAATCCATCTGAATCAGAATCCATCTCCAACATCAAAAAGTTATTTTTGATGCGACAGTCCGATGTTGTTTTGAGTTATTAAGACATTTCCTCCGTCTTGCACTGTGGTCACGCGTATTCTAGAGCTTGCAACTAAGAATGCATTTGAGGCGTGTTAAGGCCGTTTTATATTATCCAGCACGTAGCGTAAACGGCACGTAGCGTAAACGGCACGTACTGATACGGGCACACAAATACAAGATGTATTCATATTATCAGGCATAGCATTTTCTCTGTACGGACCGGCAGCTCAGACGGAGCGGGAGAATAAACTCGTGTTGACGAAATTGAGCCAAGCGTAGCGACTGGTGATTGAACCGATGTCGTACCGAAGAGCGACGAACGCACCCATACCACGAACTTCGACGTTTGATTTGTATGTATGGTGCTAGTCGCCCGTGTAGTTCGTGCCCGGTACCGGCAAAATATTCTTTTCGAGCCGTTCCGCTATATATACGCATACACATTTGAAACACACGCAATAATATTTGTCTTGCATGAAACGTGCCGTGCCGGTTACGCTACGTGCCTGATAATATAATATTACCTTTATTTGGCATAGACATCTCAACGAACAACTAATAAAATGACACAAGTAATACTGCAATTAGTGCATTTTAAGAAGAAAAAGATACATGCGAGCTGTGAGTACTTTTTCACCCTCTTACATTTTTGGTAAACGGAATATGTGTTCTCGAATACGGGAGCATAATCATGGTGCCTCGGTTCTATTCAGGAGTCCAGAAGAGCTTATGTGTATCCCTGTTTAGAAAAATAAAGGGAGAGGAGAGGGGGGTGTGCGCAAGGCTGACCTGGGACTACCGTAATATAAGGCACCTTGGTTTTAATGGCTGTGTTGGGGGAATCGTAAATAGGAGCAGTTGAAGCATTTAGATAGCGCTTGACATTTTACAGTTGTTCAATTGCTATCTCGGGAAAAATAACATGCGTAGAAACATTTGCTATCAGTTGAGGCAAGCATCTTTCCGTTCTATTAAGGAATGTTCGAGTTATAAGCATTCGAAATCTTTCATTTTTTTCCTGCATGTTCTGGTTTAGGTTTTCATTTTACCCTTTTTATATTCCGGTTATTAGAAGTCCCACTTCAAAATTCCATATTTATACTTTTCAACTCACACACTAACAAGAAAAAAAATTCAGCGTTCTTTTAAAATATTCATTCATTCACTAAATGAGAATAAGGAGACGAAGGACTTTTGGGTGAAAGCCCCAGAACATAATTTAGAATTGATTCAGATGCAACTTCAAACATATGATTACCAATCTAGAGATAGTCCTACGTCCATCTTGCGGTTATATCACAAGTTTCATATCACGGATATAACCCACCTCTTGTTTTTGTTTTCTTTTGACGTAGAACTACGTCTTTCATTGAGGGTGCCAAACCAGGAAACAGGTCACGTTTTTGTGAAATAAAGTAACTATTTTTGCCGCGAACGGATTTTGGCGATTTACATACCAAACGAATCGGATATTACCTAAGATTTGTTTGATATGCTATACATTAGAATCCCAAAGTCTGTATATGGTTGAAATTGATGAAAATTGGAAGCATTCCCGTTCCCCATACATTTGTTCTGTCAATTTGTGTGCTTTCCCGAACAGAACTGTCAATAACGAGCAACTTGTCGACGAGCAACGAAGGGGAAATCGTACGATGTAAAGTCTCCGTGAACAAAAGAAAAGAAGAACGAAGGGGAATATTTACCTAGAGTATAAACAGTGGATCTCGCTGAGGAAAACTTTCATTCTTCGTGGGGAAATCGACTGAACAACATCGTTGCTGGGCGAGCTGGACAGCGAGGGATCGAATGCCTTTCTCAAGGCAATGGGGATGGAGGTGTAATATTATTGATAAAGTAAAGTTTTCCAAGGGCCTTTTTGAAGGTTAGAGACGTCTCAAGCGTCTCAAGCAAGGAAGGAAGGCAAACTTTCAGTATCGTTCTGTATTCAAAGCAGTGAATATCGCTTCCTTATTTTACACATGTCACATGTCTTCGTTTCGGATTGAGCTGTGGACGCGATCAGATTACTCACTCGCCGATGTCTCTGGCATTGCAATCATTGCATCAAACTGATGCCATTGCATTAAGGTTCTGAGCTACACAATTGTGTGGAGAATCATCAAGCTAGACTATCGTCAGCTCACCAAGAAAATGAATGTTCTGGAATTTTATCGGTGATTTGGTTTCGCATAACGGTAGGAAAACTCTCCACAAATAATGACAGCTAAGCTAATCTAGACTGGCAATATTAACAGAAAGGGCTTATGTTGAGAAGAGCGCAAAACGGAGATAAGTGTGTGTATATTTAGTTGCTTCAAGCCATCGATATATGGATATTTGTATGCGAACGTGCGTGCTTCATAACCCGTACGTAATAATACTGCATCTTCGCTACGCTGAAACCTCATCTGTATCTGCTCCCGTGTGAATTGACCTTGTATCGATGCAACAATCGCTTAATTTTTTTAATGCTATGATTGACTACTGTTTGGTTTTGCAAATTATGCAGTCGTAATGGTAAATACAAACAAGGAGGGGAGATAGTGGGAGGGAAATATTTACGCTAGGGTATTGGTAATGAATCTCTGTTGAGGCAAATATTCAGCCTTTTTCCAAGCAGTTAACATTGTTTGTTTTCTGTCATCAATGCATTGAACTGATGCTATGGTGAAGCAGGTGTTAAGGTTGTGCACCAGTTATATTAAGTTATTAATTCATTTGGGCTCGCGTGCCAGTCGCAAAACTGCGTTCAACTAGGATTGCATTTGATAGAGTTTGTTTCGTTTATTTAGTCACCAAGAAAGTAAATGGCATTCTGAAATGTCGTATGTGATTTGTTTTCGCTTGCCAGTAGAAAAACTTTCTTCACTGAGGATGACAGCTGCGCTTATCTCGAGCATGTATTGTTCTGCGAGCACAAGAATGAATCATTAAACAATTATCGTCAAATGATTCTACAATAAAAAAACAGGAAGTGGGTTATATCTATGGCATAACCGCAAGGGTGACGTAGGACTATCGTTGATTTAGAGATAATTTGTTTGAAGTTGAATCTCAATCCATTCTGAATGAATGAATAAATGAATATTTGGGGGACTTCGAAAACGAGAGCGTTACGTTGGAGGCACAAGGTTTTATGCATCCAATATAGGATACGAAAAACCTTGTTCTGAAGAATAATCTTCAGAAGCTAACCTGCTAACTGTACTTGATTGACAAATCACAAACCCAAATGTATTATATGGATATTTTATGGATAGAAAACATTAAAATAAACTCTTTCGCTTGAATGTAATTTTCAATTCCAAGGGGAACTGGCAGATTATTTTCCAGCAACCATTAGATATTTCCATATTTTCCTCGATACTGGAAGCCCACCAGTGGTTAATACTAATTCGATAACCACCTGTTAATAGCACTTGATTGAAACATATTTGGTCACAGTGTTACATGGATAGAAAACATTCAAATAAACTCTTTCACATGAATGTATTTTTATATTCCCAGAGAAACTGGCAGATTATTTCCAGTAACGATTAGATATTTCCACATTTTCCTCGATACTGGAAGCCCACCAGTGGTTAATGCTAATTCGATAATCATCTGTTAATAGCACTTGCTTGAAACATATTTGGTCACAGTGTTACATGGATAGAAAACATTCAAATAAACTCTTTTACATGAATGTATTTTTATATTCCCAGAGGAACTGGCAGATTATTTTCCAGAAATGATTAGATCTTTCCGGAACTTTCTCGATGCTGAATGGCATCCAAACGGAAAGAATTCTGCGCGTGTATGTGTCGATCCTTCGCCGTCCACCTCCTCCAGCACGTTAGGCAACGATGTTGTCTTGTCGATGTCCTCACGAAAAATGAATGTGTCTCACCACCAGAATATCGCTTAAGTATGCTTTTTGTGTGTGATTGAATCGAGAGAAGGTGTGGTTTACGATGGCAATTTGGAAGGCAAACTAGAGGGGAATGAACTCTCTGAGCTCGGAACTTTCGGCGACTGAGCAATAATCGATTGCGGGCGCATACAATATTGGATACGGAAATATCCTACTGATTGTGAAGAATAATCTTCAGAAGCTATACTGTTAATTGCGATTGATTGAAAAATCACAAAACCAAATGTATTTGGTCACAGTGTTACATGGATAGAAAACATTCAAATAAACTCTTTCACATGAATGTATTTTTAAATTCCCAGAGGAACTGGCAGTTTATTTTCCAGAAATGATTAGAACTTTCCGGAATTTTCTCGATGCTGAATGGCATCCAAACGAAGAATTCCGCGCGTGTATGTGTGTGTGTGGCGGCTGCTCCGAACTCTTCCCGGGGTGGCATCACTCTCCTCCTGATGGATTCTCTTCTGGCCTAAGGTGCACAAACAGGCTCTTGGTGGCACCGTTCATCCGCGCTTTCATAATAAACGAAGAGCTTCACCACAACAGCGACAACATGCTCCAATCGCTGTTCAATTAGAACTGAGTGGATTTCCGAGCGGCGCTCGCTTATATACCGATTTCGTTTTCGAAACTTTGATTTTACACCCCGGTATAGAAATGAAAGACGTAGTCCTATGTCAAAAATTTAGGGCGACCAAACTGGTAGACTGGTTATTTCAAAATTGTAGCGTTATGAAATATTATCCGCAGTTATAAACAAGCGACTTGAATGAAACTACAACGTAGTTCTACGTCAACAATGCGGTCATGTCTTGAACAGCATCCTATAGTTTTTTTTATTTACGAAATTAAATTTTAAAATTTATTTGGGGGGAATGGGGGGAATTTGGACCCCCATCCAACGTTGTCTGCCCATCCTCTCTTTGTAATTCAGCGGCATCTGAAATCAATTAGACCCCAAAACGAATTCGTTCTCCTCTCTCTCTCTCTCCCTCTCTCTCTCCCTCTCTCTCTCTCCCCTCTCTCTCTCTCTCTCTCTCTCTCTCTCTCTCGCTTTCTCATAACTCACACGTTAAAATAGCGTTTAGTGTGTTGGCACTATTTTGCTCGCTATTTCCAAATAGTAACACGAAGGCCTTCACAGCACAAAGGGCTTGGAGCATCGTTGGGTCAAGTGTATCGTGATAAAATCGCCACTTTTTCAAAAATTTTGTTTTGTGTTTTGAACGCTAAGCACTTATCGGACTGCCCTCGTATATCTTTATGGATAAAAATGGAAGCTCGAATGGTTCCTAAGCGTGAAACCGAGAAAGAAATAATCCGACTTGAGCCATCTTTATTTTGTTGTATTCGTCACTGCCCCTAGATCAAAGTTTTTTTTTAAATTGAGTTTTTTGAAAAGCGAGAGAGTTCAAAAAAAAATTCCCATATTTTCTACAATGACGTCGTTGTTAGTCCAATTAGATTTCGCGTTTGCGGAGTAAGGCTGTTTAGTTGGTGTGAAGCGAAAATGGCAATCCTCAGGTGGAATAACGCTCTTTAAAAAAAAATTATGAACGAAAATTTACTTTTCTATATCAAACATGTATTCCATGAAACTGAGAAACATGTTATTTGCAAGTGAATCGAGAATCTTGAGCGACAATTGTGGTTGAAAATAAATTTATGTTATAATGACGAGTTCTGGTAGAAGAGCTAGAAAATTTATAGCAGACGGGAATTTTAAAAGGCCAATTAAAGGATCAATGAAGGGTTCTGCGATTGAAACCTCGAACGTTCGCTTAGTGTTAGAACGTGAATGTTAGAAAGAATTCATATAAAAAAATCAATTTTTGGCGAGACGGAGATTGTCGAGTCAGCTAGTACAGGGTTTTCCATTTAGGGCTTCCGAAAGTATACAGCCCTGCGCTGACAACCGTTTGACATAGCTGTTAATCAAAGCGTCATATCGTTAGTTGAATGTCTGCCATTTTACAATATGGATCGTTTTAGCATCACACAACGTGTTAATTTTGTTAAATTATACTATAAAAATGATAAAAAACCGGTAAATGTTTTTCGAGCATTACGGTCGGATTTTGGTCGTCATGGACGGCCTACAGAGCACACAATCGCGTAAATTCGAACAAACTGGATCCGTAGCGGATATTGTGAAACCTGTGCATCATCGTAATGTGCGTTCGGCCGAAAATATTGCTGCTGTTGCTGCCAGTGTGGAGGATGACCCGAATGTTTCGATTCCACGGCGTGCTCAGCAATTGGGCTTGTCAAACACATCATTGTGGCGAATTTTGCATTTGGACTTGCACCTACATCCATATAAAGTCCAACTGGTACAAAAATTAGAGCGTGGTGACCATGGAATGCGTCCGGCATACGTCGTTGGGTGAACGAACAACAGCAGCAAAAACCTGAATTTTCGCATCAAATTTTCTTCAGCGATGAGGCACATTTCAAGCTCGGTGGCTATGTGAACACCCAAAATTTCCGTATATGGGGCTCAGAAAATCCACACGTGATTGTTGAGAGGCCATTGCATCCGCCAAAAGTCACTGTTTGGTGCGCATTATGGTCTGGTGGAGTCATCGGACCGTATTTCTTTGAAAATGAGGACGGCGAGACGGTAACTGTAAATGGTGAGCGCTATGGCCGCATGTTAACCGATTTTTTTTTGCCACAAATTGAAGATATGGATACGGATGAAATGTGGTTTCAGCAGGACGGCACCACGTGTTACACAACACGACCGAACATGGCCATATTGCGAACGAAATTTGAGGGACGCATAATTTCGCGTTTTGGTGATGCCAATTGGCCGCCCAGATCATGCGATTTGAACCCGCTAGACTTTTTTTTGTGGGGTTATGCGAAAGACCGTGTCTATGCCAACTCTCCGCAAACTCTCGAACATTTGAAAGACAACATTCGTGAAGTTATGACCGAGATACCGCCCCATATGTGCCGAAAAGTCATCGAAAATTACCTGTTCCGGATCAAGGTGTGCGAGGAAGCCCTAGGTGGACATTTGAATGATGTTGTATTTCACACATAATGGCATAAACCAAACTTTAATTTGGAATAAAAGTTTCATCGAAATTCGAATTCTAAGTGTGTTTTATTTCAATTTACTTTCGGAATTTAAAGTTGGAAAACCCTGTATATAAATAAAAATGAATCAAGAACGGATCGTCCGATTTGAGCTGTCTTTATATTGTTGTGTTCATCTCTGCCCATAAAACAAGGTTACGGTGAGAAAATTCGGAAATTTTTTTGGAAGACTGACGAAAAATGAATAAAAATGGTATTCCCATATGTTTTATAGTCATTTTAGGTTGGGGAAAAAGTAATCATTATTTTTGGGTGAAATTCTAAACTATTTTTATGTGCTTCGGATTGCCGATTTTGGTCAAATATACACCGTTTCGTTGTAAAAGTTGTTGCCATTTCAAAGGTAGGTTCATAATGTCTCTATCATAGAGGTCTTGGTTCTTATTGGCGAAAAACTCTAGCAATGGATTTTAACAATTTGTCAATTATCAAGCAATTTTTGTTTAGGCTAAACTGACCAGACGTCCCGCGTTACGCGGGACAGACCCGCATTCCAACAAAATGTCCCGCGTAGGATTACGTCCCGCATTAGGCAAAAGGAACGAAAATGTCCCGCGATATCAATATATTTCAGTATTACAATTTGATCATATTGAGTTTCTTAGATGGATGAACCTCAAAATAAAACTTTCATTTGTCAGACTGTTTAAGAGCGCTTCCAATGCATTCAACGATTAATACGTTGAGCTGGTTTCATCGTACCGACAGTGGACTTTTTGTTTAGAGAGTGTCAAAAGGAAACGACAGCAACAAAATCGGAAAATAGATTTTTATAAGGATTTGATTTTATTTTTAAGATTTTTATAAAGATTTATAATGATTTTTATAAAAGTCCCCTATTGATCCGCAGGGACCAACGTGAGTCAAACGAAAAGTTCATCTTTGGTCCTCTAACTCGGTCAGGGCTTAACGTGTTAAATAAGCCGGAAGAACTAGTGTATGCTGGACAGGAAGAGGTAGGGTTGTTTGATAAAGTATCGCAAATGAAGCAAATGTAGGCCGGAACCTCAATCATGGCTGATGAAAAGATGTATGTCGATATGTTCTTTTGCCTTTCCATGGCTTTGGTAGTCAGCTATCTCTCCATTTGACCATTCGCTTAAAAGTTTTCTATAGGCCGCAGCTGGGGTGTGTTGGGAAGGTTGACGGTCTACGTGACAATGTTTATCTCCAGCCGATCCATTATCCATTTTCCAGTGATCTTTTGGCATAATGGGCTGATCCCCACTTCGTACTTGTTCCCTGTTCACCATATGACTCGGAAGAAGAGCGGCTTGGACATTCCCTTCTCGTCTGTCAGAGAAGGACCTTCTTCGAGAACTTGATGTGGATGATATATTCGACGTCATCGCTTACCTGGACAACGTAAAGTACCCGGTCCCCGGCCATTCGTTGAATTCTAGCATCAAGCACGTCTCGTCTTCCATTATGAGCACGAAAAGAAGTTTTTCACTTCTTTCGCCTGAAAGAAGCTTTTCACCAGCACCTGAAGTTACTCCTTCTGGGTGATTGCCTGCTGCTCAGATACTACCGGTCTCGTCTGACGCTTCCGCATAAAAATGTCCATTTTGGCCAAATTCTCCTTCACCGTGTGGCCGGTTGTTCCGATCTCCCGGCTTAAGGAGCGACAGGGAGAGGATGTTGTAAATACCAGATCGGCTATGTCCGGCGAACATAAAGTGTCTCAGGATGTCCAACTCCTTTGCTGTGGGTTGAAGCTGATAGTATGAAAAAATCTTGAAGTTGCTTGACAGTGCTGCTGCTTATCAACAGCCTTGAATTAATAAACGTAATATTCAAGGAAAATTTGTTCCATTAAATAATTTTTTGTCATGGCCATCCGAAAAAAGTCCATTTTTTTAATGCATACGTTAACACTAAATTGGATGAAAAAAAGATTGAAATTTTCGAGCATTCCATTCGGTAATTTGAAGATAATTGTTGAATTTGAATCGTGTTTGCCAGGCTTTAATGCTATAACTGAGCCAGTGATTTTCAGGCGTAAACAAAATCTAAGCCACCGAAAAATTACAAATGAATGACGATACTTAGAAAGAAATAATACAGATCAGATTTAATTGCGAGGACACATGGACAAGTGTTTCACGAATAAATGAGACTCGCTAAACTATTTATTTTCACATAACGTATATACATAACGTTTCGTTTTTTGTGTCCCGCGTTGGACCTTTGACCATCTGGTCACTTTAGTTTAGGCCCTTCTCAAAAGTAGGGCTAGAACCAAATGGAAAACCGATTATGCAAATTGTCCGTTTTGGTCATAAAGAATGCGTCTGCAAAATTTGAGCCAAATTAAAAAATATAAAAATAAAATTTATGAAAAAAAATCGTCATTTGCGGTGGAACAGCTCCCAACTTAAGGGAGTATTCTAGTCTAGAAATTTGAAAAAAATCCAAAATTTTTTCCTTCATATTTCTGTAGTTTAGGCATTCAAAAATATACTCTATGAAAGGACTTATCGAAAATCCTTTTATCCTATTATTCTTAAATTCGCGGTAATTCTCGAAACTAGTTTTTTTTTCAAACTGGCGTACACGATATCTCAAGTTCTACTGAACCGATTCATGTCGAATTTATATGGATATAATCTGCAGGCATCTCTCTATCGCATGAACCTCTGAAAAATGATTTTTTTTAAATTTCACTATTTTTAAAAAATCGGGAAACATCAATGAGTCAAAAAAGATGTTTTTGGCTTGTCCGAGATTCATGCGATAGCGGCATCATTACTGGTTCAGAATCTGTTCGATTTTTTTCTCCGTTAAATTTTTATTTTATTGTTAAAAGAAAGATGAGCAAATAATGATATAATGGATAGTAAATATATTCTTTGTTTTATTTTTATGGAACTCGATAAAAAGCCCGAAATTCGTGTCTCTACACTAGAAAACCCCCTCAATATAATTGAATAAGTATAGGCTCCTATTACTAACCTTCAAGTAGAAATCTATGGAATTGAAATGGGAAAATTGTACAATAATCACATCATTTATTGATTATTTTATTATTGATTATGATCTATGTGTTTATGTTTCCTCGTAACTTTAATAAGTGTATAGTTTCATGGATTTTCCTGGAATATTCCTAGAATATAATGTTGTAGTTCAACATCATGTTCTCGCTGTTGTGAATCGATCTATTTATCGCTCTGTATATACTGTCTGCTAGGATTTATACCATTCACTGTAAATACACTTCACGTTATAGTTAGCCTAGGATAATTACAAAAACGGAGCAAATTTTCATGGCGACTCTCAATTTTTTTTGTAGATTCCCGATAACTCATCCGTACATGCATTTGGTGAAGGAAGCGCCCGCGCTTCTTCGCCATAGTAATGGCTGAGGATGATATCAGATCAACAGTGCACGCGATGTTGCAGTATCATCAACCTTATCAACAGCAGCACCAGCAGCAGTATATGCAAATACCACCACATCCCCAAGGGTTCGGCGGTGGCTCGCCAACGGTTCACGGTAATCTTGGACGTATGCATCTGTGTCCTTCTTGTGCTTGGGAGCTCTGAATCGTACTTTCCTTTGTCTTTGTAGTCACGCGCACCCAATCCCATACGGTTAATTTGCTAAGTGAAGATTTCATCGCTGGCTACATGGATGAAGGACGAATGTCAGTTGTGCGGAGGTTTTTTTGCCTGTTCGTAACTTTCGATGTGGTGTTCATCTCGTTGCTGTGGATCATCTGCGTCATGGTATGAGGCTCACACCTTCTTTACTCGTTAGGTAACTGTTTGATTCATTTCTGCTCATAGATCACGGGGGATAACATAATGCATGCTCTGCAAACCCAAGTCCTCCACTATACCATCTACACCTCGTTATTCGACATCGTTGTGTCAGCCTTGCTAAGGTTCATATTTCTACTACTATTCTACGGATTATGTCACATGAATCACTGGTTTGTGATCGCGGTATGTTTGCCATGTCCGCTTGCTTTGTTGTGTACTTTCAATATCTCGTTTTATTTCAGTTTTCTACCACCGGCTCGTGTGCTTTTTTAATCTACAAAGTGTTTGTATACAATGTGAGTTTGCAGAAACGATGTTCACATGGTAAGAAGATAATCGACCTGTTATTGTTTTCTTTCCAGTGGACAGCGACCCCACAGCCCGTTTTCGAAGTTTTGCTGATTGTAGTGTCTTTTGTACTAGCGTGGGGTGAAGCATGGTTCCTTGATTGTCGTGTGTTTCCTCAGGAGCAGTATGCTAGAAACTATTATTTTGGTAAGTGCAGTACAGAAGAGATATTTTTATTTAGCGAATGGTATTGAATGTATGTTGATTTAAGCTCTCACGAATCCAGCCGCAGGAGCGCAAACACCACTGTTGGCACCATTCTTGAATGCGACAATATCTCGGCGAACGGAAAGCGAGCGGAACTTTTACTCCCCCTACGAGTCGATTCACAACAGCGATGATGAGGAAGATGAACAGGTAAAACTACTAGGCTTGATGTGTTGTAAAGCTTGAACTTGGATAGACTTCGTAGTGGTATCGTGGTTCGGTTCGGTTCTTGTTTTTAAGGGACTTTAACCCAAAGGACGACATTCGTTCCTGCAGTGGTATCGTGATTAATCTGAGTCAGCTATGTTGCACTTAGAACGCACTGCATTTTTCCGTTAGGTAGGAATGCGTTTTCGTTTGTCTATAACGATGCCGACCACGTTCAAATTAGTAAGACATATGTGGCCAGAGGGGTCCCCTGTAGCATATGGCTCCCCTACATTTGGTCGGGGTTCTGCCAAAACGAACCATGCGCCAAAAACATTATTTTGAGATATTTCAATTTGATGTTTTGGCTCCCACTAATTGACTGTGTCGGACCAAATCTATTTTATCGCTCACGTGTAACAAACAAGATGTCAAACATAATACTCTCTTTAATGCTGCAAGCACACATCTTCGTCAACCTCTGATTCAGAACCTTTAGAAATATGAAAAAACAAAATTATGGGCCCTATTATAGAAATCGAATCGAGGATTCGATACAATCACTATCACTATCACACCGAGTAAAATCTGGAATTATAGAAATCGAGGGAAACAGCTCGATTCGTTACTCTGCTCGAATGTCAGTGGCAGTAATGAAATATTTTGAAACGAGTTTGAAATGTTTCACAAAGCACTATAGAAAGGATGCCAAATCTTTTTTTGAGACATCGGCTATGAAAATTATAAATATCTATATTTCCAAAAGTGTTAATATGGTTATGTTTTGGAAAAAACTGATATTCCCTCTACGAATGAAGCTTAATGGGTGTAATGCATGCATGGATGTGTAATAAAAACGACTTCTTGGAACAATTTGTTTTACAATAAAAGATTATAGGAGGTTGTGTCCAAGATACGACCGCATTGTTGACGTAGAACTACACTGTTATTTTATATAAGTCGCCATACATTAGTGGCTTGAAACTACTAGGAATATAAACACTTCTCATCATTTGCGCTATTCTCAAAAGAAACGCTTATGTTAATATTACTGGCCTCGAAAAAAGTTGCATTACTTTCTCATGCTCGAAGGAAGCGCAGCTGTCACCCTTAGCGGAGGAGGTTTTGCTACTGACAAGCGAAATCTAATCACATACAAAATTCCAGAACGACATTTACTTTCTTGGTGACTGAACAAGCGAAATAAACTCTTTTTGTTAATAACAACCTCGAAAACAGTAGCAATGCTTCATTATTATCAATATTAGCGCAAATGTAATCCTAGTTGAAGGCAGTTTTGTGATTGGCACGCGAACCCAAATAATTTGTAACATTCCAGTAGGACATTCACGATGCTTGGTATTCCCCTAATATTTTTTTGGCGCTCAACCTTAACGCCTGCTTCGCCATAACGTCAGTTTAATGCATTGATGCATTCTCAAAGGCACCAAAGAAGCCCTTATGATGACGGAAAACAAACAATGTTAACAGCTTGGAAAAAGACTGAATTATGCCACACAGCTTGTTCTCTGCTGTAACACCCATCGATGCGAATTCGCTGATGACTTTGTCAAGAGCGACCGCCTTCACCACCAGCGGGGGAGCTTGATTCTAGATGCTGTCTGGGTAGCGGCGTTTACATTTTCGACCGACGCGCCCAAATCGCCTACTTCGCCGTTGTTCTATGCGGTGTCACACTCGCGAAGGCTCGGTTCAGTGCGAGCGCTTTTCACTGCACCAACATTGCGTACATCATTAGATGACGCTTGCCTCGAAATCTTATTGTCCCTGGCCATGCGTTCGTTTTTTGCAGGGCTCGAGCCTGCCTTCCTCTTCTTCTTGCTTATCACACACTACGAAAGAATTTACGAAAAAACACACGATATGAAAAAAGACGGGTGGGTAATGTCGGGGACATAACCGGAGTGACGTAGGACTATACAAAGGGGGCAGCTTTTGTTAAATATATATTTTAAATATATTGTTTTATTTTCTTCTCCTACCTATCTACCTGAAAAATGGATTAGTTTACAGTTTACTCTTTATGAATATGTTGATGGTTCTCAAAAGAACCTTTGGTGTTGTGTTTTTGTTATCACTCGATATTCCCATCTTGTTCGGTTAAACCTTCCTGTTTAGCTATTGCGTTTGCCACTCGCCACAGCTTTCACAGTTGGAAAATTTCTTCCCATCCAGCTTGTGACATATTGTTCAGTAAATTACATTTAATGCGACTTTGCCACTCACTGAAACTAATTGTTGCCTTGCCGATATTTTTTTGAGATATTTTTTTGGGGTCCGCGTGTTTTATACTCTAGCGTAATTTAAGAATTGGTGAAAATCAATAAGCTCAGAACAACTGCCAAATTCACATACTCATCATATCTTGGCAAACAAATTATGAAAAAATCAATTTGTGTTTTATTATTATTTTGGATAATGTTTTAGAAAGCATTGAACTGTATTTCGTAAACTCTTTTTTGGAAGGTTTAATGGCCCTGAAAAGCGCCTTGTTTTATGGAATGGTTCCAATTTAGAAAACTTAGTACTCGTGGTATTGAAGAAAACCATTTCGAACGCCCTCGATGCCGCCTTGTTCTGGATTTGCCACCAAAGCAGTTTGTATAAAGAACAAACTTTTTTCTTCTGCTACCTGATGCCGTTTTGCGATTGCGTTTGCCACTCGCCACTCGCTGCAACTGCCTGTTGTCTTGATGTCCACCGAACCGAATGTGTTCTGTTCCGAATGCGGGTTTTCTTATCGTCGCGAGCAGCTTTGCCAGCTAACTCGATCACTTCGGCGGCCGAAACTATATAACGCCGGCTAGGTGGACTGGTGCACTGGTACTAACGCGCTCGGCCTAGCTACCCTTGCGGGGAACTCCAGATCAACACGGTTCGAGCGGGATTTTGCCTTTCCCTTCACTTTTCCTCCTTTACCATGTCCAGACATGGCTGCTTGGGTTGGTTTGTTGATGTGTTGTGATGCGAACCGATGTGGTGTACGGTTTGAATGAGAATGATCGTTACGGAAGGAAGGAAGGTATTGTATTACAGAGACTTTAAACTTTTGCAGTTCATTCGTCTCTAGCCTTGAGAAAGGCCCTTTGAAAACTCTACTCTACTCTACTCCAGCGCTACCACCTCCGCCCTCTTGCCTTGAGAAAGGCACTCGATCCCTCGCCGTCCAGCTCGTCCAGCAACGATGTTGTCCAGTCGGTGTCCACACAAAGAATGATCGTTACGGCAGCGGAGCGGGGATTTTTAAGCTGACTGGCTGGCTCGAGAATTACGCATGTGTGAGACTGCGACCAATGTTTCGTTCATTTTTTCTTTTTCCTTTCCAATCGTGCTTCATTCTATTTCGCTGCTGCTCTGGTTGCCCGTTTTGGTCGGTACGATATGAGGAGCACAAAATGGACCAATCAAAAATGGGCACATAGTGCATTTTGACAATGCTTGATATTTGACAATTATTCAATTGTTTATCTCAAGAAAAATGAAATGTTATTCGTTATGATAGATGGGTAGATATATTTCCTATCAATTGATGCAAAAACCTTTGCGATCTATTGAGAAATGCTCGAGTTATAAGCGTTCCAAATCTTGCATTTTTCCTACTTGTTCAGTGCCTAGATTTCCATTTCACCCCCTATATCTTCCGGTTAGACGTAGTCCTACGTCAATAACGTCAAAAACGAACTGAAAAACCACACGACGATATCCAATTTGGATTACCACTGGTGGGGTCCAATCTTAGATCGAAGCGCAGCGAAAGCAAAGTGAACTGGATTGCTCAACAGTCCGATGCCGAATGAAAGTTTGCCTCAGCGAGATCCACTGTTTATACTCTAGGCAAGTATTCCCCTTCATTCTTCTTCTTTTCCTTTGTTCACGGTGACTTTATATACTACGATTTCCCCTTCGTTGCTCGTCGATAAGTTGCTCGTTATTGACAGCTCTGTTCGGGAAAGCACACAAATGGACAGAACAAATGTATGGGAAAATGAAAACGCTTAAAGTTTTCAGGAATTTTAACCATCTGCAAACCAGAGGGAATCTAATGTATGGCATATTAAACAAATCTTACGGAATTTCCGATTCGTTTAGTATGCAAATCGTCAAAATCCGTTCGCGACAAAAATAGTTATTAACGTTAACTTTATTTCATAAAAAACGTGACCTGTTTTCTGATTTGGCACCCTTAATGAAAGACGTAGTTCTACGTCAAAATATCATTATTATAAAATGAACTTTTTCATGTATTTTCACAACTGCAGTCGATGGAATTCCGTAAGCAGTCACGCATGAATTCCACTTTTTTTAGCAAAACAATTTTTTTACATGTAATTTTCTTTTAGCGTCGATTTCTCGTTGTAGCGGCGTCAATAGCTTTATTTTATTGGGCCACCACCTGTCGCCCTAAATTTTCGCTTGTTGTGTGCTAGTGTTTTCTTTACCTTTCACCTCATGTCAATCCAAATCTGTAATTTAAAAAAAATCATTATTGTTTTGCAAGACATTTCAGCTTTAGCATATGGTATAGAAAGTTTGGTATAGTATAACAATAAAAGAGAAAATTACTGACAAAAGTAACACGTACTAATGTACGCTAGCAGGAATAAGCAATTTTTAAGTAGGAATTACGGTTGATAATAATTCAAAGAATATGATAAAATTTACTTATGAAGTTATAAGTATCGTAGAAGAAATATTTACTTTCTGCTATTCTGAACCAAGACACATTGATGGTCTCAGTGCATCAATCTCCTCACTGAATTCCTCCCACTTTTCCTTAACAGGGATTCTATTTGAACTGCCTCCAAAAAAAACTCGAGCAATGTTTACATTCGCTTTCATTGGTTCAACGAGTCGTACTGGTGGTGATTCGTCTGTCCACTCATTTTCAGCCACTGAAATATGCGCTGGAAGTAAATTCTGCATTGTAATTTACAACATGATTAATATAAATAATGATGGATTGAACACTTACCTTGTATAGACTATTCTGGTAGCACCGTAAAACAAATACTGATCAAAACAAACGAACATGTGTTGAAAATTGCATATATTTAAGCGTTTCTGAAATGTTTCCCAAAGGAAAGTATCAGGGACGCAAACCAAAACAAAATAATTCTCTGAAGATATGCAAAAAGCGAACCAAACAACTCGAAAATTTCTGACACTTGCATCGATAGCTATCACTCGCTCGGTGCTATCGAATTGCTCGATTTCTGTAATAGTAAAATAGAGCTAACGAGCAAAATTCTTATCGCCTCGATTTCTATAATAGGGCCCATAATATCATTACTATAACTATATACTACTACATATTACTATAACTATTAACATAATATTTGGCAGTTGCTACATTACATAACACATTAGATCTAGCGCTAAAAAAAAATAGAAAAAAATTACACCCATACCTCGCTATACAGCCGCTCTTTATACGGCATTTCGCTATAACGTCCCTCTTCAATTATGGCACCTTTTTGGATTTACGGCCTAAAATGTATGGGTAAAACTTTTGAGGATTGGTTCAAAAATTCATTTTGCACAGAAGTGAAAAAATATTCGCGAGACAATAACTTAAGCAACAAAAACATTGGGTATGTGTAAATACTAATATTCTATGTAACATGAAGTTGTTTCATTTTTGTTCATAGATTATTGTTGGTTTTTGTGTATGTATGTTGTATTATATGTTATGTATGTTTTATGTTTATGTTATGTATGTATTTTAGATTTGAATGAAATAAATTTAAACGAATTTAATTTTTAATTCAAATTAAATAAATAATTTTAATTCAAATAAAATAAACTAAAAATATAAAATGCATTTTGAATGATAAACCATGTTACAAATTTAACAAATTTGAAACCGATCTGATTGAATTTGCATGAATGTGTATTAGAATAATTAATTCCTTATACGGCTTTTCGCTTTGCGGCCAAATTTCGTGGAACGCCGTATGCCGTAAAGCGAGGTATGGGTGTACCATATTATCAAATTGTCATCTTTGTGACAACCATTTGAAACTATTGAATATTTCAATTTCACAAAGTATTGAAATTTCATAAATTTTCAAAAATTCATATCTCCATTTTGGTGAGTTTTATACAAAAAGGTGTCGAAAGGGTAGTGTTTTGAGATATAAGAGTTTTTAATATTAAATTAAATTTTTGATTCACCAAAATCTGTCGGACAGTCAGATCTGCCTTCTTGGAGAATACGATCACTATCGTCCGATGCCATCTTGTGGGTTTATGGTTCGTTTATGGTTGAATGCAATTTCGTTTTGACCTAGGACTATGTCTTTGATTTCTATATATGGGGATCACTCTACGAAAAGTGTAACGATTTATTAAGAGTTTTCAAACGCATATTACTCAAAATGGTTATTTTGCTTGAAACATGAACAGTAAAAATAGTAAAAAAAAAATGTGTTTTTCCTTCGATTGCACTATCCACTCGCTTCCTCCCCGACGCAACGAGCAATCTTTTTGCCTAAATTCGGGCCTTAGCTCATAATTTGAGTTGATGCGTAGAATGAATTATTTTCGATTTACCGATAATAGGCATTAATTTTATATTATTTTGTATATTATCCAATCATTTTGTGCTCAATTCATGTTTTTATCGTGTAGGTCTCACTACTAACAGTTTGTGTAATTGTGGTCCAGGATGTCATAATATCGAGTCTGTTGTTTGGTTATGTAAAATGCAATAAATGAATTTAAATGGCTGCTGATTTAAAATATCAATAGATCACGTAAATCAGATTATGATAGCTTGAGTAGTCGCAATCTTACAGCGCTATGAAGTTATTACAAACAATGTTCCGGACAACGCGGTAACGAAGGAGATTGGCGGATCACACCATTGAGAAGATGACGGTTCCTTCGGCTGAAGGAGGCCAGGGTGATAGCTCAGGATTTGGTACGTGGCCTGTTCGGAGAATGGAAAACTTCGGAAAAAAACACTTTGTAAACTTCTAAAAACACATTGGAATTTATTCGCGGTGTTGCTCGGTTAAAGGTTGGATTTGGAATGATATTTATTTGGTAGGGATCTTCTCGTTCGTTGTTCATTGGTGTTCGTTACATTTTATGCTGTATTTCGGCTTTCGCTGCTGGTTGTAGTTGTATTATGCACCACACACTGCATTTCGGAAAGGAGGAAGAGGTTTGGATGGGAAAAAGGATAGGGGTGGACATGGAATTTGAAAATAGCGAACACTTGCTCCTCTTTCGCGCTGTCGGTCGCGAACAGAGATAATGCTAGTTTTATCTATAATATATTTTTGTAGTCATATATTGATTTGACTCAGGCTTATATTTATATAGGGCTATTTCTACTTGTGTTTAACTATTGTGTAACTATTTAGACTTGTGTTTAAAAATTATACATGATGACTCTTTGTCTTCTTATGCATGATTGAATAAACAGAAGAAAATGGTAGTAATGGCTTTAATGGTATTTTTGTGTACATTTTTGAACAAAATGCGGTACCAAATTCTACCACGTTACGTCATCTAATCCGTTTAAAGGATACAAGTACATACAGAAAACGGTTTTTCCAGGGCATCCATTTGATGTATCAAAAGAGAAAAAAATACAGATTTCGAACAATGAAAAACTCAATTTAAATGCTATTACTACACACAATCACAGTCTTATGTCAAGATCCCGTCCGTGCCCCTAGGCTCAGACCCATCAACTTTTTTTACAGTCTGCTACACATAATTTTTGTTTTGGAGCTGTTCTCAGTTATCCGAATGACATGGTCATTTTACAGTCGATAGATTATTATTTTCTGCATCCAATGGTGTAAGTAACTTAATTTTGAAAAAAATGGCGCTTGGTTCGTTTTGGCAGAACCCCGACCATTTATCATACGGGGTTCCCATATTAAAAGGACGCAAAAATTTCTGTTCAATTGGGGACGATATATTCTCAATAACCGTGGACAAACTTTCCCCAAAAGGACAGTTTACGTTTCATCTATTACGCTTGAAGTTACAGAAATCCAAAACCTTGACATAGTCAAATTTCTAGAAGTATAGAACGTGTTTATGTTTCATTATGTAGAAAATCTGGGTAAGGCAATATTCTTAGATCCGGAGTTCATATATTTTTTTCATACTTGGTGAAATGTTCCGAAATAGATTAGTTAGGCGTCGTGCACAAATTATGTAACGCGATTAGGGGGGGAGGGGGTCGAGGTTGCGTTACTTTCTGTGTATTAGAGATAGGAAACTGCGTTACGTAGGGGGGGAGGGGGTCCAAAATCCGGATTTTTAGCGTTACGTAATTTGTGCACGATGCCTTATTTCAATGAGAACACGACTGTCGTTGGGTATTATGCATTCATAATACAATCAATTATTTTCATTAGATTTTGAGTCAGTAGATTGTCAATTTACTTCCGATATACCGTGATGTACCCCTATAACGATCAGCTAAGACAAGATATAACTTCTATATACTCCAAAAACTACTGCCGTATATAATGTTCTTAAACGTGCTACTTGCTTGGAATTTGTTCCACTACTGATAAACATACAGATGGGAGCGCTGCTGCATTCATATTATAAGTATAAATATTGCATCTCCTCTGAGGAAAATTCTCAGAATCTTTTTGCGCCCGAAAATCTTTTTGTGCAACAAATAGCACTCCTTCGATACTTTTAGTTGCCATTCGTATTTGTTCTCGTGTGCAACGGCTCTTTTTTGACGCAACAAGCTCGTAGCTTTGTTGAAGTGTTTGACCGAGAGTCGAAAAACGAATTTTCATAAACGGTCATTCTTGCGATGTTTCATTTTTACAGCTGCAACTATGTGCATCTGTTAGACGCGTGTCTGTTGCTTGTTGAATGGCGATGCACGGTAGATGCCTCTCGTTGAATACTCAGTGCAATGCCTGTATTGATATAAAGAAACAAATGGCTACATATGACAAATTAGTGTATTGTTCTCACCAACGCAAGAGAGAATCGTTGCTTCTCGAAATAATTCTACTAAAGAGTTATTTATGACATTTTTACATATTAGCGAAAAAATATCCGAAATGATAAACCTACAAATTAAAAAATTTTAGGAGGTTGTGTCCAAGATACGACCGCATTGTTGACGTAGAACTACGCTGTTATTTCATATAAGTCGCTTGTTTATACCTTCCGATATTATTCTATTATGCTGTGAAATTTTCGAAACAACTGCTTAGTAGAATAATCTTTGAAATGGTTTTTCATTGTAGAATCAGTTGGCGATAATTGATTGATGATTCATTATTGCCCTCGCAAAACAATACACTAGCTGATCGTATGTCGCAATTTATTTCATGTCAATGCATTGAAAATTTACCTCGAACGCTATTCCGGTGGCCTTTTTCCCAATTGACATAGACTCGGCTACAGTCGATTATATACATGTTACACCAGCACCATTATTCCACATCTCATAACTACATCAATATATCTTTGGCACCGAATGGAAACAACAACAATGACAACACTTGCAAGTATAAAATATCATGCTACATGTTATTTAGTATTGCATCAAAGCAATCGCACCTCTAGGCATCGTTCGTACAACGTGAACCAAGCGCCAAACAAGCGTTCGCCATAGCATGCATACAGAATCATACATTGGTGGCTTGAAGTTACTAGGAATACAAATACTTCTCATCATTTTGCGCTATTCTCAAAAGAAACGCTTTTGTTAATATTACTGGCCTCAAAAAAAGTTGCATTACTTTCTCATGCTCGAGAGAAGCGCAGCTGTCACCCTTAGTGGAGGAATTTTTGCTACTGGTAAGCGAAACCTAATCACATACAAAACTCCAGAACGACATTTACTTTCTTGGTGAATGAACAATCGAAAAAAACTCTTTTTATTAATATCAACAACCTCGAAAACAGTAGCAATGCTTCATTATGATCAATATTAGCGCAAATGCAATCCTAGTTGAAGGCAGTTTTGCGACTGGCACGCGAGCCTAAATAACATATAACATTCCAGTAAGACATTCAACCTGCTTGGTATTCCCCAATAATTTTTTTGAAGCACAACCTTAACGCCTGCTTCGCCATAATGTCAGTTTAATGCATTGATGCATTCTGAAAGGCACCAAAGAAGCCCTTATGATGACGGAAAACAAACAATGTTAACTGCTTGGAAACAATGTTAACTGCTTGGAAAAAGACTTGTTCTCTGCTGTAACACCCATCGATGCGAATTCGCTGATGAGTTTGTCAAGAGCGGCCGCCTTCACCACCAGCGGGGAGAGCTTGATTTTAGTTGATTAGCTGCCTGGGTAACGGCGTTTACATTTTCGACCGACGCGCCGAAATCGTCTACTTCGCTGTTGTTCGATGCGGTGTCACACTCGCGAAGGTTCGGTTCAGTGCGAGCGCTTTTCACTGCACCAACATCGCGTGCATCATTAGATGACGCTTGCCTCGAAATTTTATTGCCTCTGGCAATGCGTTCGTTTTTTGCAGGACTCGAACCTGCCTTCCTCTTCTTCTTGCTCATCACACACTACGCGAAGCATCCAATTTATGACGCGGAAAGAAAAACACACGATACGAATAACGCAAAAAACGAACAGAAAAACAGGAAGTGGGTTATATCTATGGTATAACCGCAAGGGTGACGTAGGACTATCGTTGATTTAGAGATCATTTGTTCGAAGTTGAATCTAAATCCATTCTGAATGAATGAATAAATGAATATTTGGGGGACTTCGAAAACGAGAGCGTTACGTTGGAGGCACAAGGTTTTATGCATCTAATATAGGATACGAAAAACCTTGTTCTGAAGAATAATCTTCAGAAGCTAACCTGCTAACTGTACTTGATTGACAAATCACAAACCCAAATGTATTATATGGATATTTTATGGATAGAAAACATTAAAATAAACTCTTTCGCTTGAATGTAATTTTCAATTCCAAGGGGAACTGGCAGATTATTTTCCAGCAACGATTAGATATTTCCACATTTTCCTCGATACTGGAAGCCCACCAGTGGTTAATACTAACTCGATAACCACCTGTTAATAGTACTTGATTGAAACATATTTGGTCACAGTGTTACACGGATAGAAAACATTCAAATAAACTCTTTCACATGAATGTATTTTTGAATTCCCAGAGGAACTGGCAGATTATTTTCCAGCAATGATTAGATCTTTCCGGAACTTTCTCGATGCTGAATGGCATCCAAACGGAAAGAATTCTGCGCGTGTATGTGTCGATCCTTCGCCGTCCACCTCCTCCAGCACGTTAGGCAACGATGTTGTCTTGTCGATGTCCTCACGAAAAATGAATGTGTGTCAAAAAAGGGAGGTCTTGTATTATAGAGACTTTAAACTTTTGCAGTTCATTCGTCTCTAGCCTTGAGAAAGGCCCTTTGAAAACTCTACTCTACTCCAGCGCTACCACCTCCACCCTCTTGCCTTGAGAAATGCACTCGATATCTCGCCGTCCAGCCCGTCCAGCAACGATGTTGTCCAGTCGGTGTCCACACAAAGAATGCCTGAAAATGAATGTGTCTCACCACCAGAATATCGCTTAAGTATGCTTCCGGCGACTGAGCAATAATCGATTGCGGGCGCATACAATATTGGATACGGAAATATCCTACTGATGGGGAAGAATAATCTTCTGAAGCTATCCTGTTAATTGCGATTGATTGAAAAATCACAAAACCAAATGTATTTGGTCACAGTGTTACATGGATAGAAAATATTCAAATAAACTCTTTCACATGAATGTATTTTTAAATTCCCAGAGGAACTGGCAGATTATTTTCAGTAACGATTAGATATTTCTACATTTTCCTCGATACTGGAAGCCCACCAGTGGTTAATGCTAATTTGATAACTAACTGTTAATAGCACTTGATTGAAACATATTTGGTCACAGTGTTACATGGATAGAAAACATTCAAATAAACTCTTTCACATGAATGTATTTTTAAATTCCCAGAGGAACTGGCAGATTATTTTCAGTAACGATTACATATTTCCACATTTTCCTCGATACTGGAAGCCCACCAGTGGTTAATGCTAATTCGATAACCATCTGTTAATACAGGGAAACTTCGATATAACGTACCCTCGTTATAGCGTACCCTCGATATAACTTCACTCGATATAACGTACATTTTACCTCGATATAACGTACACATTTCCAAAGTGTAAAGGAAAAAAAAATTCAATATTTTTTTTCCTGATAGAACAATGAATTATCTGTATTGTGATGCAAAACAAGTTTTGTACCTTCAATCAATCCCGAAATACAGCTGGTTTTGTGAATCCGGATTCTAAATGATTCAAGCTTCAATCAACAGTACGAAGGGACACATCATGAGAAAGGCTGGCTTCGTCTTCTGATTGAAGTTGTTCATTAACTTTACTAAAACAGCAACACAATAATGTATTATAGACTACGTTTGTGAGTACTTTATTATGCTTCGATATAACGTACAATTCGATACAACGTACAATTTTGAAAGTGAAATGTACGTTATATCGAAGTTTACCTGTAGCACTTGATTGAAACATATTTGGTCACAGTGTTACATGGATAGAAAACAATCAAATAAACTTTTTCACATGAATGTATTTTTAAATTCCAAGAGGAACAGCAGATTATTTTCAGTAACGATTAGATATTTCCACATTTTCCTCGATACTGGAAGCCCACCAGTGGTTAATACTAACTCGATAACCACCTGTTAATAGTACTTGATTGAAAAATATTTGGTCACAGTGTTACATGGATAGAAAACATTCAAATAAACTCTTTCACATGAATGTATTTTTAAATTCCCAGAGGAACTGGCAGATCATTTTCCAGCAATGATTAGATCTTTCCGGAACTTTCTCGATGCTGAATGGCATCTAAACGGAAATAATTCTGCGCGTGTATGTGTCGATCCTTCGCCGTTCACCTACTCCAGCACGTTAGGCAACGATGTTGTCTTGTCGATGTCCTCACGAAAAATGAATGTGTCTCAAAAAAGGGAGGTCTTGTATTATAGAGACTTTAAACTTTTGCAGTTCATTCGTCTCTAGCCTTGAGAAAGGCCCTTTGAAAACTCTACTCTACTCCAGCGCTACCACCTCCACCCTCTTGCCTTGAGAAATGCACTCGATCCCTCGCCGTCCAGCCCGTCCAGCAACGATGTTGTCCAGTCGGTGTCCACACAAAGAATGCCTGAAAATGAATGTGTCTCACCACCAGAATATCGCTTAAGTATGCTTTTTGTGTGTGATTGAATCGAGAGAAGGTGTGGTTTACGATGGCAATTTGGAAGGCAAACTAGAGGGGAATGAACTCTCTGAGCTCGGAACTTTCGGCGACTGAGCAATAATCGATTGCGGGCGCATACAATATTGGATACGGAAATATCCTACTGATGAGGAAGAATAATCTTCAGAAGCTATCCTGTTGATTGCGATTGATTGAAAAATCACAAAACCTAATGTATTTGGTCACAGTGTTACATGGATAGAAAACATTAAAATAAACTCTTTCACATGAATGTATTTTTAAATTCCCAGAGGAACTGGCAGATTATTTTCCAGAAAAGATTAGATCTTTCCGGAACTTTCTCAATGCTGAATGACATCCAAACGGAAAGAATTCCGCGCGTGTATGTGTGTGTAGCGATGTCTTCCCGGGGAACCGTTTGTGGCATCACTCTCCTCCTGATGGATTCCCTTCTGGCCTAGGGTGCACAAACAGGCTCTTGGTGACACCGTTCATCCGCGCTTTCATGATAAACGAAGAGCTTCACCATAACAGCGACAACATGTTCCAATCGCTGTTCAATTAGAACTGAGTGGATTTCCGAGCGGCGCTCGCTTATATACCGATTGGTGATTTCAATAGCCTGTTTTGAAAGCAATTTTAAGACTATTGAAACAAGTTTTTGGATCAAAAAGTAACAAGTATAGAACGCGTAGAAATTTTATCTTTCGAATGAAGTGTTTATCATACCATTTCGTTCACTTGTTTAGGAGCTATTAACGCTCAAAATCTCGGTCTCCGGCGTAACGCTTTCGTTTTCGAAACTTTGATTTTACACCCCGGTATAGAAATGAAAGACGTAGTCCTACGTCAAAACCAAACGACGATATCCAAGTTGGATTACCACTGGTGGGTTCCAATCTTAGATCGAAGCGCAGCGAAAGCAAAGTGAACTGGATTGCTCAATAGTCCGATGCCGAATGAAAGTTTGCCTCAGCGAGATCCACTGTTTATACTCAAGGCAAATATTCCCCTTCATTCTTCTACTTTTTCTTTGTTCACGGCGACTTCAAATCCTTCGATTTCCCCTTCGTTGGTCGTCGATAAATTGCTCGTTATACACAGCTCTGTTCGGGAAAGCACACAAATGGACAGAACAAATGTAGAGGAAAATAGAAACGCTTAAAGTTTTCATGAATTTTAACCATTTACAAACCAGGGGATTCTAATGTATAACATATCAAACAAATCTTACGGTATTTCCGATTCGTTTAGTATGTAAATCGTCAAAATCCGTTCATGGCAAAAATAGTTATTAACGTTAACTTTATTTCATAAAAACGTGACCTGTTTTCTGATTTGGCACCCTTAATGAAAGACGTAGTTCTACGTCAAAAAACCGCTTCAGGGCGACCAAGCTATTCTACTAAATAGTTATTTCTAAAATTTCACAGCATTATAAAATAATATCCGAAGTTATAAACAAGCGACTTGAATAAAATAACAGCGTAGTTCTACGTCAACAATGCGGTCGTGTCTTGGACATAACCTCCTATAGTTTTTTATGCGATTTTTTCTATGCGTTCCCTATCCCCGCACAAAAAAAGATTTTCCTGTAATGGGTTTTGGTCAGCAGGACACAGGGAAAATAGTCTGTAGTAACGAGCCCTCATATTGAACCGCCAACTGTAGGTACCCCAAAAATAGATTAGGAAGAGAAGAAAATTAAACGTCATAAGAAAATTGAAATCAACTCTTACTTTTTTATGCTAATAAGATGCCTCTATAACTTAATTTTATTATGCTAATGCAATGCCTCTATGAACACAGACAGATTTCTAATAAACGTTCATCAGTTCCATTTAATTAATATCTGATCTCTGAACTGCGGCTGAGCCAGATTGATGCTGCTCACAAGCTTTCGTGGCTTGTACTATTTAGTATTGTACAAGAGGTACGGTGCATAGTTGGACGATGAAGAAATTTCTCTCGAAGCTCTTTTTTCGCGATCGACAGTACCGCGAAGAAGAAAACGGTAGCTGTGTTTTCCGTTTCCTTGCAATTGAAATTTCACCAGCAAAGGTAACAAGGTAACGTCAGATACATATTCTGATCATAATTATACGAATCAATTTGAATGTCGCGATCCCTTCCATCAATTGGAAAACAAAGCCATGTTATGAACTCGCTAGGTATTATGTTATTTTGCTAGGTATTTCAGTCCAGTATTTTTCGAAGTTCTAAGCTGTTCTTGTATCGCTTAATTGAATTGTGCAAAATAGATACTCTTCGTTTGGGTCGCAATATATTTTTTTGAGAAGAAAAAAAGACGTGGCTTTCCCATTCAATGTCTGAGCCATCCAATAAAGATTGAACGTGTCATTCGAATCTGCGTTTAAATATAGCAGCGTTCCACACGTTTCAGATCGTTCCCAATTTGAATCTCTTATAAGATGAATTCGTCACATTAGGATATCCATAATTCATTTGTTCTTCACCTTCACTGGATTGATTTTTTTGAATAACAAATCATGTGGTTTGCGTGGATCGTTTGTTCAAGATCCCTCTCGCCAGTACAGATAAACCATCCGCCAAGCTCACACCAGCTGGCAATCATGGATAGATTTTTGGAAGTGAGCTGCTCGGAATTGATTATGAGTCAAAACTGAAGACTGCTTGTTTTCTTTCTTACAGGAGGAAGAATTCAAGAAAATGGGCATAGAATGCGTTCGCAACGCGTATAATTTGCTAGAGACAACCGATTGGAAACCGGAGAAAATCACTTCCAAGGGAGACACTATCCAAAGCTATACTCAGGATAAACTTGGTAAAATCTATAAGTTAACGGTAAGAATCACCGGATGCAATGCTCTTTGGGACCCGATCTAATCGAGTCTAATATTTCAGGGGAAGGTACACTATCCGGCCAAAAAGTTGCTTCAGGAGTTGTACTACAAGATTGAAGATGTTCCAAATTGGAACCCCACACTTCTGGAGTCGAAAATCATCCGGGTATGAAACTGTTTTGAAAGTGTGTAGAGCATTATTTATAACGCAAATTTTTTATTGTAGAAAATCGATAGTCACACGGATATCACGTATCAGGCGACAATTGGCGGGGGCGGTGGGGTGGTAAAAAGCCGCGATTTCGTCAATCTGAGATGCTGGCAGTTGTGTCGCGATGGCCGGGTAATCGAGGGAGTAGATTTGCATCCAATGGTTCCCCAGCCAGTCACTCTATCTCCCGTAACGGAAGAATCCTCCAATGATAATCAAGATGGTGCTGACAGCGATGATGAATGTATTCTCCAGGAATCATCGCCAAAATTAACTAAGTCGTGTAGTGAATTTAAGCTAGAAAATGAACATGGTAATAGTAGTGGAGAGCAGACAATGAAAACAGCTTTTGCGACGCTCAGCAAGAGCCTCGGTGCGCAAGACTTCCAAAATGCCGGCTGCGGTGCTAATTCCGATCCGGAAGATGTGTTCTCGGATGCGCTTTCTGAGCATCATGATCGCGCAAAGGAATCCGAGCAGGCGGTTCAAAAGCGAGAGCGAGAAAAGAAGGATGAGATTGTTAAGGGAGCGAATGTGTATGTTAGCGCTGCAGTTAGTATCAATTATCTCGGTGCACCGGCCACGACTAAATATATAAGGTATGTAAAAAAGATATTGATATGTTTGGGTTCACCAGAGATTTGGATCTTTGCTTTCCAGAGGTGAAAACAAAGTCTCCTGCTGGGCAATGCGTGAAATTGAAGATCAAAAAGATTACTGTATTTTTGAGTGGCTGCTTTGTTTGGACTTGAAAGGATATATTCCACGTTATGTGCTTGATACTGTAAGTTTACTTTATACATTTGAATACACGCGATCGGAGGTCAAATTTTATTACAACTCTCAATTTCATTCCCAGGCCTACACATCTCTAATGCAAGATTACATGACCCATCTCCGTCGTTACGTGGCCGAACTACGAAAACAAGAGAAAGTGCCTCCGAAAAACGTCTTGTCATCCTCCGCATCCGTCGCCACTTCCCATTGAGAGGGCGTATGTGTTTCCTATTTTATTTAGTCACCACCAAATACTATACTCATATTTTACCAAGCTACCGTGCGCCTTGAATGAGACTGGACATTTCTATATGATTCAAAATATCGTTTAAGGTTTATTGGAATAATATGTTTTTTTGTGGCAAAACTGCTGAAATCTATACTAAAGTTAATTCAAGAGAGAACAAATCCTATGGCAGAGAAATGATGATTTAACGGTGTCGTATCGCTATGCTGCAAACTGGGAATGATAGACCACGACTCCAGCATGATGAATAAAATTGAAACCATTCGGGAAAATATATCGCAATGATACGAAACATTTTTGAAATTGACGTTCATAAGATGAAGAAACTTATCTATATATTTATTTAACTTAATGATGATGGTCCCACCATCTTCCCCTACAGAGGTTTGAGCAAGACGATTTATCTAAAACATAAGGCGTGGTTCACAAATTACGTAACGTTAAAAACGCGGCTTTTGGACCCACTTTACCTTTTTTTCTCACTTAAATTCTTTTTATCTCTTAATTTGGTTTACATTATGATATAATACTACATTTCAAGTGATCGACCTAGGGTTCTACACTTTTAAGTTGGGCTTTGGGACCCCCTTTCACCTACGTAACAATAGACGAATTTCATGCCAAGTCGTCTTAGGAGTGGGCAGCGCCATCTCAAATAGCAGTGTAGCGTTGTGGGTGTAAAGATATTGGTCATTTAAGCAACTTTGCATACTTCAAAATCTTCAAAAACAAATTAACTACTTTTTGGAAAGGGCCAATTTTTTTCTTAGTTTTTTTTACAAAAAACAGGAAGTGGGTTATATCTATGGTATAACCGCAAGGGTGACGTAGGACTATCGTTGATTTTGAGATCATTTGTTTGAAGTTGAATCTAAATCCATTCTGAATGAATGAATAAATGAATATTTGGGGGACTTCGAAAACGAGAGCGTTACGTTGGAGGCACAAGGTTTAATGCATCCAATAAAGGATACGAAAAACCTTGTTCTGAAGAATAGTCTTCAAAAGCTTGGATATTTTATGGATAGAAAACATTAGAATAAACTCTTTCGCTTGAATGTAATTTTCAGTTCCAAGGGGAACTGCCAGATTATTTTCCAGCAACGATTAGATATTTCCACATTTTCCTCGATACTGGAAGCCCACCAGTAGTTAATACTAACTCGATAACCACCTGTTAATAGCACTTGATTGAAAAATATTTGGTCACAGTGTTACATGGATAGAAAACATTAAAATAAACTCTTTCACATGAATGTATTTTTAAATTCCCAGAGGAACTGGCAGATTATTTTCCAGCAATGATTAGATCTTTCCGGAACTTTCTCGATGCTGAATGGCATCCAACCGGAAAGAATTCCGCGCGTGTATGTGTCGATTCTTCGCCGTCCACCTCTTCCAGCACGTTAGGCAACGATGTTGTCTTGTCGATGTCCTCACGAAAAATGAATGCGTCTCACCAACAGAATATCACTTAAGTATGTTTTGTGTGTGAGATTGAATCGAGAGAAGGTGTGGTTTACGATGGCAATTTGGAAGGCAAACTAGAGGGGAATGAACTCTCTGAGCTCGAAACTTTCGGCGACTGAGCAGTAATCGATTGCGTGCGCATACAATATTGGATACGGAAATATCCTACTGATGGGCAAGAATAATCTTCAGAAGCTTTCCTGCTAATTACACTTAGTTGAAAAATTACAAAATCAAATGTATTTGGTCACTGTGTTATATGGTTAGAAAACATTAAAATAAACTCTTTCACATGAATGTATTTTTAAATTCCCAGAGGAACTGGCAGATATCCAGAAATTATTAGATCTTTCCGGAACTTTCTCGATGCTGAATGGCATCCAAACGGAAAGAATTCCGCGCGTGTATGTGTGTGTAGCGATTTCTTCCCGGGGAACCGTTTGTGGCATCACTCTCCTCCTGATGGATCCCTTCTGGCCTAAGGTGCACAAACAGGCTCTTGGTGACACCGTTCATCCGCGCTTTCATGATAAACACGAAGAGCTTCACCACAACAGCGACAACATGCTCCAATCGCTGTTCAATTAGAACTGAGTGGATTTCCGAGCGGCGCTCGCTTATATACCGATTGGTGATTTCAATAGCCTGTTTTGAGAACAATTTTAAGGCTATTGAGGCAAGTTTTTGGATCAAAAAGTAACAAGTATATAACGCGTAGACATTTTATCTTTCGAATGAAGTGTTTATCATACCATTTCGTTCAGTTGTTTAGGAGCTATTAACGCTCAAAATCTCGGTCTCCGGCGTAACGCTTTCGGTTTCGAAACTTTGATTTTACACCCCGGTATAGAAATGAAAGACGTAGTCCTACGTCAAAAATTATATTTCATAAACTGTAAAACATTCGAAATTTTGGTAAAAGGAAGAAATATAAGAAATTGTTCAATGTTGAATCAAATCAAATCAATTGAAGTTTCTTTTAAAATTATTTCGAAAATTGAAATCCAGTTTTCTCAAAAACGATTTTTTTTCAAATTCTCAAAAACATTATATGAACTTTGTCAGTGTATTCGTATCGTTATCATAACTTTGAACAAAATTTGGATTAGTTGTATTTTTTTTCAAAGAAAATATGAAAAAGTTGTTTAAAAAAATATATTAGGCTGTCAAAAAAGTCCTGCGGTATTTTTTTTTTGAATTTTCATTTGTTCATAAAATTAGTTACAATCATCTGTTTCAAGTCAAATATGCGCCGTTTTGTCCGATGACTTGTTCCCAACGAGATGCCAACTTCATAATATCCCTATTATAGAAGCTCGCTTCCTTATTGGCAAAAAACTCGGATAGCCAATTTTCACAGGCCTCTTTTGTGGCTAACTTCTGACTACCTAGCTCGTTCGCCATGTACAAAAACAGGTGGTAGTCACTTGGTGCAAGGTCCGGACTATACGGCGGATGCAAAAGAACCTCCCATCCGAGCTCCCGGAGCTTCTGGCGTGTCACCAAAGAAGTGTGTGGCCTGGCGTTGTTCTGATGGAAGACAATGCGGCCTCTGTTTATCAAAGATAACCTCTCCTTCATGAGTGCTACCTTCAAGCGGTCCAGTTGTTGGCAGTACAGGTCCGAATTGAGCGTTTGGCCATAGGGAAACAGCTCATAATAGATTATTCCTTGACAATCCCACCAAACACACAGCAGAACCTTCCTGGCCGTTAATGAGGGCTTGGCCACCGTCTGAGCCGCTTCAGCGGGCTTCGACCACGACCGTTTGCGCTTCACGTTGTCGTAAGTGACCCACTTTTCATCGCCAGTCACCATCCGCTTCAGAAACGGGTCGATTTTGTTGCGATTCAGCAGCGATTCACATGCGTCGATACGGTCAAAGATGTTTTTTGCGTCTACGTGTGTGGCACCCATACATCGAGCTTCTTTGTGAATCCAAGCTTCTTCAAATGATTAATAACGGTTTGATGACTTATCCCCAGCTCTTGGCCGATGCTACGGCTGCTACTATGCCGGTCTTTCTCGGCTAATTCAGCGAATTTGTCGCAATTTTCGACGACAGGCCTTCCGGAGCGTGGCGCATCTTCGACGACTTCTACACCAGAACGAAAACGTTGAAACCATCGTTGTGCGGTGGAAATGGAAACTGTATCGGGTCCATAAACTGCACAAATTTTATTGGCAGCTTGAGATGCATTTTTGCCTTTGTCATAGTAGTACTGTAAAATATGTCGGATTTTCTCTTTATTTTTCTCCATATTTGCGACACTATAACTCACGAACGACTTAACCAAACAAAACACTGTCAAGGACTATATTATAGCGTGCAAAAATACCTTTCCAACAAGCTATAGTATGACTCGATACAATGAATACAACTAGAACTACGCGCTTACAACGACACCTCGCGGAAATACCGCAGGACTTTTTTGACAGCCTAATATGTTTTCAAAAAATTGAATTTCAATTTTTTTAAATATTTTTTTTCTGTGTAATTTTTCTAAAAAAATGTTGTTTGAGATATTTTTATGAAAATTTGAACAATTTCCCACAATTCATTATTTTACCAACAAGGTCTTTTGAGTGAGAATTTTTTTTGAAATTTTGAATTTTTTTTTTCAACTTTTTAAAAAATCTTCACTCAAAAACCATCAGACCTACGAAATATTGGTCAAATAATGGAATGTAGTAAAAAATTAAAAAAAAATAATACATTGAAAAATTTAAATTTATTTTTCCCAAAAACATATTCTTTTTAAATTCTAAAAAAAAATAGAAATAGCCCTGTGGTTGGGTTGGGTGGTGAAAAAGAAATGTCGTATATTGTCAATATATGGCAACACTTAAATATATCTTGTGTTGTACTTATCGCATCGGGTCATACTGTACGGCTATTTAAAGACAACAATCTGTGCTACAAGTTTCGTTTTGACAGTGTTGTGATTGTCCTTCCCAGTCTCAAGTTATAGCGCGTCAAAGATGGAGTCCACCAAGCAAGAAATTCGCCATATTTTACGTTTTTACTACCTGCGAGGTAAAACTACAACGAAGGTGGCCGAAAAAATTCGTGTAGTTTATGGACCCCATACTGTAACGATTCGCACAGCACAGCGTTGGTTTGATCGATTTCGTTCTAGTGTAGTGGCTGTCGAAGATACACCCCGTACTGGTAGGTCAATCGTCGTGGAAACCGATAAAATCGTTGAAATCATCCAAGTAGACCGGCATGTGAGCACTCGCTCGATTGGCCAGGAACTGGGTATAGACCATAAAACCGTTTGGAACCATTTCCAGAAGATTGGATTCCAAAAAAACTGGATGTATGGGTGCCACACGAGTTGACGCAAGAAAAATCTTTTAGACCGAATCAACGCCTGCGATGCACTGCTGGAACGGAACGAACTCGACCCATTTTTGAAGAAGATGGTGATGAAAAGTGGATCACGTACGACAACCTAAAGCGAAAAAAGTCGTGGCCGAAGCGCGGTGAGCCGGCCCAAACCATCGCCAAGCCCGGATTTACGGCCAGGAAGGTTTTGCTGTGTGTTTGGTAGGATTGGAATGGAATCATCCACTATGAGCTGCTATGAGCAACTATGGCCAGATCCTCAACTCGGTTCTCTTCTGTGAGCAGCTTAATTGACCAGAAGCGGCCAGAAATGATCAATAGGAATGGTGTTGTTTTCAACCAGGACAACGCTCGGCCTCACACATCTTTGATGACCCGCCAGAAGCTACGGGAACTCGGATGGGATGTCCTATTGAACCCACCGTATAGTCCGGACCTGGCTCCAAGTGATTATCATCTCTTCTGGTCCATGCAAAACGCTCTTGGTGATACTAAGATGGCCTCAAAAGAGTCTTGCGAAAACTGGCTGTCTGAGTTTTTTTTTGCAAATAAGGAGGGTGGATTGTATAAGGGGGGGGATAATGAAGTTGCCTTCTAAATGGCAAAAAGTTTGCGAACAAAACGGCGCATATTCGACTTAAGTTGGATAATTTTAAGTATGTCAAAGCGTCAAATTTCGATCAGAAATACGACATTTCTTTTTCCCCAACCCTATATATAGGCGCCTTGGTTATGACCACGAATGGTAGAATGAAATAGCATATTTTTACCGCTTCTCTGTGTACGTTCGACAGAAAGTGAAACTGGTCGTGTTTGCGGCTGTGCATTTATTCCTGATGTGACTGTTGGATACGAGCAATGTATTCTTGGTCACGTTCACAGTACATATTGAGTCGTAACTTTCGCGTCGACTGTTTACAACACTGGCTAGAATCAAAGAACATTTCGAGTCATTTTTCTAAGATTTCAACAGATTTTGAGCTGGGGCTGTGATACGAAACATCATAATTACCCATTTTCATGTAACGTTGAACTGTGATGCCCAAGAACCAGTTTCCATCAATAACTTCGTTGAGGCGAAGATTGAATTAAACTGATTCTTTGGCAGAATGTGGTAACAAGCAGCGACATTATATTCCGGAATATTATTTTGATCGAATGATTCAATTTGAAGAATGTGTGTTTCTGACAATAAAACTAAAAGTGGACGTATTTCCTCAACAATCTGACGTAATGCTACGTAGTTTGTTGACAACCCCGCAATATTAAAACACAGAACATGAACTTGATTCACAATTCTTCTGGAACATGATTGCTATTTTCTGAAATGTAAGCTGCTGTTTTTCAATTATTTAAAGTCTTTTGTTTTTCTAAACATTTAGAATTAAATGCGGAATTTAGAAAAGAAAAACACACATTTTTTTTCAATCTCCCTACACTGTTGGGAGAACAAATTTGCTTTTTATTTTGCCATAATATTTGGAACGTTTATGAACAATAATTTTATTGGCGGCTGTCTGTTGCAATTCTTCTGTGAATCGAGGGGTTGCTAGTGAACGTTAAGGGAATTCGATATGTCCGGTGTGGATGTATTACTTCTGTTCTTGGGAGAACCAAGATTGGCACGCTTCCGCGGCTATTTCACACATGGTTGAGAGCACTTTCACATTGCCTTCGTATTCTGTACAGGAATAGAGCTTGATTAGTCGTTTGTTTTTCTGATGGAAAGCATGTTCTTACCGATCGAGTTTCCATTGCGCTTGCCGAAGATGCTTCCGTTGAATGGGGGCTTTCTGTAGCCGGCTTCCGTTGTGGTGCTGATGGCGAGAACAATCAGCAGAACGAGAACCAGGGAACCGATCAACTTGATGCAGGCCATTTCGATGGTAGGATACTTGATGAAGATGTGTATACTGTAGGAAGCGAACTGCTGAACTGATGCTGCAACCACATCTCAGGCAGGTTTATATACTGAAATGCCCTGTATTTTTCCCGGTTATCCGTAGCGTCTATTTCTCAAAATTATCAAAACATATCCCAGCGCTATTACCGACAATCCCCAAAACAATCACTTCCGGCTAGCATTGCAAAGTCCTGTGCAATTAGCGATGGCAAGGATAATTAATTGAATTCATTATCGCGCTATAATAAAGACGAGAGGAGGACACTGAGGGAAGAATGTCTGCGATGAAAGCATTTTGGGGTAGACACATCGTTCGAAACAGTTTGTTACAAGCTGATTTCTAACTTCTTGGGCCAAAAACTGATCGGCAGAAGCTCGTGGCAAACCCATTCCGAGTAAGATTTCGCTCGGAAAATTTCCGCTTAAATTTGTATATTGTATATAATCGCACTATTTAGATCGGAACTCTTTTGTTCCAGACAGTAAAATAACAGAAACAAAATCGAACAAATCGTGATTTGAATGGTGAGTACAGCATTTCTTATAACTGTGTACTTAATTTGACGATAATTGCTATTGTACGATATATTGAGAAAAATATTTGAGTTTTGATGAACTTGTTCTCCTGTTTTCCGTTACAATAAGGCTATAAATATATTCAAGGTTCGTGATCGATTTCATTATGTTTCCTAAAAAATTTCATTTTTAGAGGAGACCAACTCGAAAAAATTGAAAGTTTCGAGTTATTGATTACATTAGGTTAAGCGTTTCGTAAGTTACATACCACATTAATCAGACTTGGAAACAACGCATGCAGCAAAAAATAACGTATCGAAATTGTTTCGATTGCTCAATGAAACCCCCTTACAGCACCAAACTTCAGGGACGTTTTCCTCGAGATCATAAAAATGTTACATGGTCCGGTCTGACTTAACACCGACCAATTAGGACTGTGGGCAATTTATATAAAATAATCTGTCCATTTAATAAATATTGACGTCAAAAGTGGGTCGGAGGGGTTTTATGACTTTTTGCTGCTTCAATTGAACTGAAAAACGTATTACGTCAGTTTATGTGAAAAATGTGTTTGTTGAACGTTTATTCGCAAACTTGACGTAAAACAGGCTGGTTCAAAGCGATCTGGTTCTTTTTGCCGGATAGAGGAAAAACGGAGGTCTATTTTGAAAAAACTGTAGGTGCAAAGCAATTTTCTTCGACAAAATTGGACGTGATCGAAGATCCGAAATCGATACTTGGTTTTGGTGACGGAACAAATGCCGTTCATTTGGCAGTACAGTAAACGTAAGCCTGTTAAATGACGGCGAGGTCAGGATAATTAAATCAGGTCGAATCAAGACTTTCGGAGTCAATTTTCGTACGAGTATCAGCTAGAAGACAAAAGTGAAGTATCACAGGATATATGCTGTGCTTTCTTCCTGAATACATTAGACTATGATGCTTTTTTTAATCATATTTTTTAGCAAAAGGATAATCTCTATACACAGGTAAACCTTTTATTTGTGCGGGGGATATGGACCGCACAAAAAAGTCGCATAAAAAATCATGCAAAACTTCACCAGCAGCTTTCAAAAATCGTGTTCGGTACACATTTTGAAAAAAACTTTTTTTGTGCGGTAGATAGGGACCGCATAAAAAAAGTTTCCCCCAAGAAAATAACTCAAATCCACGCCATTCACCGTACAATTTTCTTTGGTTTCCCTGCTTTGCAATGGGACACTTTGCCTTTTCGGTTGCGCGTGGCTGTTTTGTGCTTTTAGTTGCATGTCGAAACGTGTTGCTGTTTGGAATCATGTCATGCAAAAACTTAGAAAAACTTAATGGTTTTTAATGGTGATTTTAGTATTTTTGTATAAACAATGTGCAGATAATTCAACCGTTCTTCGTTTTTCAAACAAAACGAATTTATTTATGTTGTTAAATGACAGATGGCGCTACGTCCGCTGCATCGAACTTTCAGCCACACATTCGCAAATAACCTCACTTCGTCTGAAGCCAGGCATATCACCGGCAAGTTGGAAGTATTTTTGAATGAGCACAATGAATTATTAAAATACTTCAAATCACTCTAGCTCTGTTTACAAAATGACAATCACGCTATTGTCATCAATCACGATAAAACAACTGCACGTGTGCAAATTCAATGTACAAGCGTTGCTAGAATCATAGATGGTGACTGCACAATGACGTGAGAAATTGTGATTCGAAAAAAACAGGAAGTGGGTTATATCTATGGTATAACCGCAAGAGTGACGTAGGACTATCGTTGATTTAGAGATCATTTGTATTAAGTTGAATCTGAATTCATTCTGAATGAATGAATATTTGGAGAACTTCGAAAACGAGAGCGTTACGTTGGAGGCACAAGGTTTTATGCATCCAATATTGGATACGGAAATATCCTACTGATGGGGAAGAATAATCTTCAGAAGCTATCCTGTTGATTGCGATTGATTGAAAAATCACAAAACCTAATGTATTTGGTCACAGTGTTACATGCATAGAAAACATTAAAATAAACTCTTTCATATGAATGTAATTTTAAATTCCCAGAGGAACTGGCAGATTATTTTCAGTAACGATTAGATATATCCACATTTTCCTCGATACTGGAAGCCCACCAGTGGTTAATGCTAACTCGATAACCATCTGTTAATAGCACTTGATTGAAACATATTTGGTCACAGTGTTACATGGATAGAAAACATTCAAATAAACTCTTTCACATGAATGTATTTCTAAATTCCTAGAGGAACTGGCAGATTATTTTCCGGATCTTTCTCGATCCAAACGGAAAGAATTCCGTGCGTGTATGTGTGTGTGTGTAGCGGCTGCTTCGAGATCTTCCCGGGGAACCGTTTGTAGCATCACTCTCCTCCTGATGGATTCCCTTCTGGCCTAAGGTGCACAAACAGGCTCTTGGTGACACCGTTCATCCGCGCTTTCATGATAATTGAAGAGCTTCACCACAACAGCGACAACATGCTCCAATCGCTGTTTTTATAATATTTTCAATTAGAACTGAGTGGATTTCCGAGCGGCGCTCGCTTATATACCGATTGGTGATTTCAATAGCCTATTTTGAAAGCAAATTTAAGACTATTGAAACAAGTTTTTGGATCAGAAAGTAACAAGTATAGAACGCTTAGACATTTTATCTTTCGAATGAAGTGTTTATCATACCATTTCGTTCAGTTGTTTAGGAGCTATTAACACTCAAAATCTCGGTCTTCGGCGTAACGCTTTCGTTTTCGAAACTTTGATTTTACACCCCGGTATAGAAATGAAAGACGTAGTCCTACGTCAAAAACCATAATCTGGAGTTCATTTTTGACGCACATCGTTCATACGACTCTCTCCATGTTCTTCTTCAAAAGCACTAACGTTTCCAACGTTCGCCTTATCATCGTAGTATTACTTGCATCATTTCAATACGCCTTAGATGTATTCTAAGTGACTAGCTTTGGAACATGTGTAATGCAAGTCAGAAGGGTCTCTTACAAGAAAAATCCCCCAGCAATTCTGAAGGGACAAGACGGACATTGCATAAACATTAAACAACGAGACCCCGCTAAAGGTGATTCATTCATTATGAACATCAATTCTCATTTTGAATTGCATCATATAATGATTATATATGATCAGGACAACGCCATTCTACGATGTCGTGATCTGTCCCAACAATTTATGATCGACCTATGCGCGCGGGTTAAGAGCGCGTTTTCAAACAGAAAAAATAAGTCATGTCGAGTTCGGTCCCACATATTGCTGGATGTATTCGGTTGACTGGAAGACACGAGGATTTCCTCATACACACATTTTTAGTTTGGTTAGTCGACAAAATCGATAAGCCCCGAGGATATCGATAATGTAATTTTCTTAGAAACTCCAGATCTGTCTACTAATCAACTACTAACCCGTATTCTGAAATCCGATCGACTCATAATTACCCGAACGGAATTTCGGAATCTGTAATCCGTTCGACTCAAAATAAATCGAGTTGGGCAAATGTGGCAACCAGGGCGCGGCATAGTCATAGTCAACTGAGGATAGTCGGCTGACTAACTGACTGACTATATCCATAGTCAGTCGGTAAATGACTTTTGGCTCTTCACGCAGTTTCTCCGCCAAAACGACTGAACAGTCAGTCGGACGTTTAGTCGCTATCTCCCTCTACCGACTCGACTATATCATTCCATTCTTCCCAGTCAAATTGTCCTCATTGCATTTTGAAGTGACTTCCCCCAAAACGAATTCGTTCCTCTCTCTCTCCCATGCACGTTTGCATGCATCGATGTTTAAGTTTACCGTGGTTTGACAAACGCTACAGGTGAGCTAGATTTTTTTGTAGCGTACACGAAAACTACTCACACGTATAAAATAGCGTGCAGTGTGTGTGCGCTATTTTGCACGCCTAATACTAACTAATACTAATGCGAGGACCCTTATAGCATACTTGATAAATGTCTAAGTTCGTTGGTTTGAGTTCACGATGGGTAGAAAAAAAAACCGTCCATTGATGGGGTAACTACTTTTTTGCATCAGGAATCAAGTTTTCGTTCCTCTTTATATGGACGTGCGTATGCGGGTACAAAATTTGTATCAGGGGGAAATGGAAATGTGGATTGAAGTCAGTTAAATGAAGAGGCAGATTTGTATTCATTAGTCGAGTCAGTTAAAATAACCACTGACTGGACTAGTTCACCAGTCATCCTCGCTAGTCAGCGCTAGTCAATTCATTTTCTAATCAAGCCATTTTTTGTTGGCGGCGACTGCCGAAGCAGTTCTAGTCGAAGCGAAGCTACTGGGAGTAGAGTCGGTCCTCATTTTTCACCATCGAAGATTTCGGGCCCTGGTGGCAACCTTGCTATACAATTCGACATACCCGACATTGAGCTGCGTGTTCCATTTATGAACCAAAATTTGTTATGGATTTTCGGGAGGAATAAACGCACTTTTAATACGAAAATTTTTAATGAAAAATTAGCTCTACATATCAAATGTGTTCTATGCTAAAAGGTAATACATTCTCTGCAAGTGGAGAAAATCTTGAACGAAAATCGTTTCTGGTGATGACTTTATATTATAGATAAAGTTTTGGTGGAAATGCAAGGAAATTCATAGAAAACAAAGTTATGTTAGGGTCAGGACTACGTCCTCTGTGTATTCAAACGATATTGAGTAATCATTTTAAATTAATCATCGTTCGAATCAATATGAATTTTCACGATGGGTGACGTTCGGAACGGTCCTGGTTAAACATTCATGTGCAAAAAATACAATTACTGAACGAAAAGTAAGCCACATTGTCAATGTTTTTTCAAGTTTTTCTCAAATATTGATTCCAAGACTGGAATTCGATGGTCTTGCTATCCCTGCCACAGGTTTGTGTAATCAACCTTCAGATTTCTTTGAGTGTTTAAATCAATTCAAACGATCAGTTTTGAATAACCGTAAAGATAAGCCAAATATGGCTAATGTACAAGTCATCTTCATATAGGGCTCTTTTCCAACGAAACATTTCTATGACTACACCGGATATGGAAACATTCAAAAATCACAGAAAGATTTGAATATTGAGAAAATTTTGCCTTTAATGCCGGAGGATTAACATAGCTGGATCAATTCATCGAAACATGAAGAAGCTCGTAGAAGCTTTTAGAATAGTATATTACAATTAGGTCATGCCTAGCTAATTTTGATATATATACTATCGATGCGGGCGAGAATGGGTCATGGGGGCCATATAAATAAAATTGTCTTTTTCATGATTTACAGTACTTTTATAGTATATTTTTAGGGATTCACATATTTAAAGAATTATGAAATACATCTTCTATTGGTGTCAATGCGCCCATTATTTGAGTTAACTTTAAATCAACCATATTTTTCAATAAATTAGCTTCAATTTGATATGTCGATCATCTAAATCAGTTCAGTGGTTCAAAAGTTATGATTTTTTGAAGAAAATCATTTTTGGGAAAAAGTTGAAAATAAAAGATTTTTCGGACCACCCCAAAATGGAAATGGTTACCCTAACGAAAAAATAAAAAATACTGGTCTAATATTTTGCAATAAAGAACAAAACTACCACTTTTCATGGAAATCTGAGAACCACTATATTGGTTTGGCATGGAATGGCTGGTTTACGAAAGCTGATATACCTTATCAAATTATACTTGAAGGGATTACTTTTGTGGCTTTGACCCTGGAATATGCCACACCAACTAAACCAAGCCTCATTAGGCGAAACGTTATGTGTTTCTTACTACGATTTTGCACTTTGTCCCCACTAAGGGACAACTTTACCTTCAGGCCAATTTTTTTCGATTTTTCACATATACTATTTAAAATTTTTATAATAAAAGCCGTTTGCTATCTTGAACAACAATAGGATAAACTACAATAGTCTTCGAAAAATGGGTCTTGAAGCGGTATGTGGCCGCAGGAAAAGAGCACATTCCTTAGGGTAACCACTATGTCCTCACTACCCCTATGGAAAAATGGGAATCGCACGTTGAATTCAGTTTTTATAATATTTTTCTTAAATGGGTACGATTTGACATAGTATTGACATTCGATAAATTTTCATTTCGTAGAGACCAACACGGCAACACTATACTATTGAAAGGAGTTTCTAATAAAAATATTTATAAAAATTTCAAAGGAGTCATGTTTAAGTTATACACATTTTTGATATTAAATTCTATTTTTGAGTATGATTTTTGAACGGTATATTTGAAATATTGTTTTTCCTGAATAGCGAAATAGATTAATGATTTGGGATACGCCCTTATAAATAATTAGTCGTGATTAAAGTTGGTCATCTGATAACGGAAATTTTGATTTAGGTAACTTTTAGGTAACATATAGTTATATACAATGTATAAAAAAAATCAGAAGGAATCAAGGCAGATTTGGCATGGAATTGCTCTATACAACTTGAACTAGACGGCACTTTTTGATACGTGCTTTAATTTAATAACTGTCTCTTTTTTGTTTAGTTTGTTTTATTTGGTTATTTAGTTTGATTTTCCTTTTTCATACTGTTCGTTGAACATCACTTACAGAGTCGCACTCGTGGTGCACTTGCATATTATAAAGCGCTAGAATGCTGGGCAGAGTAGAAAAATTATTCGATGCGGGACCCATTAAAGTGTTTGCATTGGCCCGCTCTTTTGGAAATTTAATCATAGGCTAAGGTCGACATTAACTTTCCCGGAATACCTATACGTCTTGTTTTCAATGATATCGATCAAAATGTGTTTGTCTATGTTTAGGTGACGACACCGGCCAAACTGTTTTCATGATTAGAGATAAACCGTAAGCTTTAACTGACTCAGCAACGTTGTAGCAAATGTATACCTATCTATCAGCGGATGCCATAAAGTGATTATAAATCGAAAAGTGTTTGGAAGCCTTCGTGCAAGAAGGGACAACTCAATAATTAACGTACATCAATATCACGCAACCGCCTCCGCTGTAAAGGACAGAGGGTATTATCCGGATGTGACGATTCCCACAGGTTGGTTCGATAGCCAAAGGCAAGCATACACAGTGAAAAATTTATACTTTTATTGAACCTGGTCAGTGTGAAGAAAATTCTCATTCAAGTGAGACGAATGACGACCGCGTGAAAATATGTGAATCGATAAAATCCATCGAACTGTAAATGTGGTATGCTCACTATCCTTTTTTATGTCATTCGGTCGTACAGTCCAGTCGTAGAATTTGATCTGAAGTGAATTAACATAACCGTGCAGCTCGCACGAGTTGTATTGCCCAGCCAGTTGTATCGCTCTCCTGCATCGGAATGGACGGACCGCCTATCCTTCCTCGAGTTCTTTTCAATTTCCGATATAATAAACCATTCAATATTTATACATGACGGGGGAAGGCAAACAGCGCCAGGGCAGGCGGAGAGTGAGAGATTACTATCGGCACGCCGGGAATCAAACGAAATGAAACAATATGATAGACAGTGACGAAGGAAGAGCCTTCAGTGCGACGCTATACGCGGCGACTAATGACAGAAAGTAGATCAAATACATGAAATTATCATTAGCGCTGCATGCAACTCGCATCGATGGAACCAAATGAAAGTGAGTGATTCCTTCACAGAGGTCCTCCTGAGGTAGTGATGTTTCCAGTTTACGAGTGACAGTCAAGTAATTCAAACTGTGCCGAGACGCTCAAGACGCTTCAACGGTTAAACTAATGTTATCTTTGTGAGTGAACGAAACAACGAACGGGAAGATGTGCACATTCAATTGCATTCCAAGAATTATTACTACAAATTAAAGATTCAACTGTGCAATGAATGTTTACATTAGTATTTGAAGTGCATGTTGCCTTTCGATGTGTGATTCTACAAAACGATTAAGTGAAATTGTTAGTTACTAAATACGAAGTGTGAGTTTATCGCATGCATTCCTATAAATAAATACGGTTAGCTGTAAGTAGCGGAAATATTCAATTAATGAGTGGTTATGGTTTTATTCGACTAGTTTGACCTTATATTGGGTTGGTAATAAAGTAATTACTATTGGTACAGAATTGTGCATTAAAGGGTGTGTCACATCAAATTGCATCACGGAAAAAACGCTGTAGAAATTCACCGATCCTTTTGAAAATTTTAGACAGTAAAATAAAAACTATTAAACAACTTTTGGCATTTTCTTTTTATTCATACTTCGAGCCCAAGCTCGTATGCTCGCACCTTCCTCTTTACCCCGTCCATAAGGTTCTGTACAACGTCAGGTTGTAGTTATTTTTGAACAGAAATCCATTTTCTCTTGAAGTCCGCCTCCGATTTGACAACTTTTGGGTTCTTCCGGGGGGCCTGCTTCATAATCGCCCAATATTTCTCTATTGGGCGAAGCTCCGGCTCATTGGGCGGGTTCATTTCCTTTGGCACGAAGGTGACCCCGTTGGCTTCGTACCACTCCAACACGTCCTTTGAATAGTGGCACGAAGCGGCCAGAAGATGGTCGGGCCCTCGTGCTGCTTCAATAGTGGTAGTAAGCGCTTCTGTAGGCACTCCTTAAGGTAATCCTGCCCGTTTACCGTGCCGGTCATCACGAAGGGGGCGCTCCGTTTTCCGCAAGAGCAGATCGCTTGCCACACCATGTACTTTTTGGCCAACTTGGATAGTTTCTGCTTGCGAATCTCCTCCGGAACGCTGAATTTGTCCTCTGCGGAGAAGAACAACAGGCCCGGCAGCTGACGAAAGTCCGATTTGACGTAGGTTTCGTCGTCCATTACCAGGCAATGCGGCTTCGTCAGCATTTCGGTGTACAGCTTCCGGGATCGCGTCTTCCCCACCATGTTTTGTCTTTCGTCGGTTAGGAGCCTTCTGAACCTTGTATGTACGCAGGCCCTCCCGCTGCTTGGTCCGCTGGACGAATGAACTTGACAAATTCAGCTAATTGGCGACATCCCGGACCGAACCTCTCAGATCACGTCTAAACTGCTTAAGTACGCGCTTGTGATCTTTTTAACTGACGGAGCATCCATTTTTGCCGTTCTTCACCTTCCGGTCGATGGTTAGGTTCTCGAAGTATCGTTTTAGTACTCTGCTGACCGTGGATTGGACGATTCCCAGCATCTTACCGATGTCCCGATGTGACAACTCCGGATTCTCGAAATGAGTGTACAGGATTAATTCACTACGCTCTTTTTCGTTCGACGACATTTTTCCAAATTTTCGAAAAATTGACAGTGAAGCATGGCCAACGTGATCTATACACTCTTTTCTGATTATAAACGAAAGCTGAAGATATAATTCCTAAAAATTAAATTTCTACAGCGTTTTTTCCTTGATGCAATTTGATGTGACACACCCTTTAGGTTGTTTCGTTATGCTTCTGCTGATATTATGCAACGAACTGTACTGTTACTTTATCCTGCTCGTGTGAATATTGAAGAAGTGTTTGACTTTAGGATGAATGAGATTCTTGTCATCATTTCCTTACTTTCCGAACTACAAGGATGTCCCATAGATGATGCGGAGTGTTCAGCGAAAATTGTCAGTATCACCCACATTTTTCAGTTTTTTGCTTATACTATTGAATTCGCAACGAATCACCGGAGGTTGAACATCGTCGTATCACGACCTGTTGAACACTATTGCATTGTAACGGACAGCCTTAGCTGCCATGCCATGCCGCAGCGGAGGTCAATAACGGGATGTGAATGAAACAAACCGCACACAGCGGCTATGGTGAGGTTCCAAAGCAGCGGCTGGAAATGAGCCGCGCCAGTTTTATGAGAGTATTTGTGTATTTTTGCATCAATTCGATTATATGATCTACCAACCATTGTTGTTCTTATGCGCTGATAAACGTGGATTGTTCTTAAGTCAAAGACTACAATGTTGTGATTTTTTTAACGAATTGAATTAAAAAAAATTCTATACATCTAAGAAAGCATTCTATAATAATACAAAGTATTCATCAAAAGAGAGTGTTTACATTGGATGTTTTTGAAAATGTTGAGGAATTTGAATTATAAATTCTTGAAGCCTATCATAATATAGTAATAAAAACTAGTAAAATCGTTGAAAGACCGCTGTGTGTGTTTCATACCAAGCCCCCGCTGTGGCTTGACATTAAAAAAAAAGACAAGCGGGAGAAGCCTTTTCCTTTTTTTTCATTTTTCCTCGAATTTAAAATATTTTGCGCTAATCCATCAGTCTATGAATATATACCATACTAGCTGACTCGGAAAATTTCGTCCCGCTCAAAATTTATTTTTTGTTATCAATACCTCCAAACATTCACGTTTTCTTACTTACGATCATGGGTCCAATCGCAGAACTGTTCATTGATTCATCTTCTAATTGGCCCTTTACAATTTATTTTTAATATAAGTTTCCTAGGATTTCTACCAAAACTCGTCATTATAATATCAGATTATTTTCAGACACAATTCTCGATCAAGATTTTTAATCACTTTGCAAATAACATGTTTCTCCGTTACATCGAATAAATGTTTGATACAGAATATATGATTGAATGAAGATAGCCCTAAATCGGCAAATTCCATCTTCGAGTTTTGCTCTTACAAACACATTCTACGATCCATTTTTATTTATATAGATAGAAGAAGATATAGGAGTGAGTTTTATCACTTTAAAATCCATTTCCATTTTCGAACAAAAATATATTTCGTTGGCGCAAACATCAAATGGACTAACAACACTTTTTTTTTATCCCATTTATTTATTAGGCTCATTAGCATTTAGCTGTAACAGAGCCGGGTTTAATCGTGTACATGTACATATGTTTAAGTTTCTATAAATTGTGAATTACACAGTAGTTAGTAGTAGCCATTTAGGCGTTAAGTTTTCTGTTCCATTACATTATGGTAAATTACACAGTAGTAGCCATTTAGGCGTAAGGGTATTCTTTCAATGGAAGAACGTTCAGCAGACCGGACAGCGGAGACAGTTGATATTGATCATTGTTGAGTTATTTATAGAACAGCAGCCCGATATTTCTTGCAGAGCAGAGCAGTTGTATGGATGAATCGATCATTGTTCCACCGTGGATCGATTTCCATCGCTGATGATGGTTGCGTGGACGTAGTTATTCTATAACAACACAAAGATGGTCAATTGAGGGCCCTGAGTTTGAACTCACGATCGATCGCTTGGTAAGCGAACGCGTAACCAAGTGGCTACGAAGACCCCCATGACTAACAACTCTTGTCACTATGTAATTTTAGAACATATGGGAATTTAATTTTCCTAATTTTCCCGTTCCCCTTCAGAGTTTTCCGAAAATATTCAATTGTCATGTTTGGTTGAAATATGTGTAATATTTTTATGGGACCCCCTCTCCATTCCAGTGGAGGGAGGGGTGTCATACCATCATAGAAACATTTCTCGTACCCAAAAACCCTCACATCCCAAATTTGGTTCCGTTTGCTTGATTGATTCTCGAGTTATGCGAGTGTCAAACCACTATAGAAATATTTATTGCCCCTTATATTATTATAATTCGTTGATTTCCGAGTTCAGCAGCACTCCCCCCCCTGAGGGCGGGAGGAGGAGTGTCAAACCACCATAGAAACATTTATTGATCCCTAAAAACTTTTTATGCCAAGTTTGATTCCATTTGCTTGATTAGTTCTCGAGTTATTCAGCCCCTCTCCCGTTCAGAGAGAGGGGAGGATTATCAAACTACCATAGAAACAATTACTGCCCCCTAAATCCTCCACATGCCAAATTTGGTTCCGTTTGCTAGAGAAGTTCTTGAGTTATGCAGAAATTTATGCTTCATTTGTATGGCAGTTTCTCCACCCCTTAGAGAGGGAGGAGGAGTGTCTATACGCCATAGAAACGTTTCGTGCCCTCTAAAACCGTCACATGCCAAATTTGGCTCCATTTGCTTGATTAGTTTTCGAGTTATGCAGAAATTTGTGTTTCATTCGTATGGCAGGACTCACCCCTTAGAGAGGTGGGAAGAGTGTCTATCCAACATAGAAATATTTATTGCATTTCAAAACGTTCACACACCGAATTTGGGTTCGTTTGCTTGATTAATTCACGAGTTATAAAGAAAGTGTCTGGCCGGGTAAGGGAGTAAAAAGTGCCCCCAAACCAAATCACCAGCTGTATGACAAACATTGTACAGGATATTAAATAAGAACTTTTTGCGGTTTATTTGAACCTCTATGTGATTTGACGTAGGATCTATAGTGAAAAACGTACTGGTTCGTTTATTTCACGCCATTCTTAAAAGCTTCGAGATGAAAATTTGAAAAAAATTCTGAATGGGCATCTTACTACGGTTTTCTACATGAAGAAAATTATTCTTGTGTCTCGCAATGCTCTTAAAAATTCAGGAAAAAATTGCATCACATGTAAAAAAAAAGACACATACGAACGCATTTAAATAAAAATTAGAACAGAAGCGAGTCTCAAAGTTAAATTTTTTTCAAAATTTCGAAATGCTAGAAAATATATTAAATTTTTTTGTACCGCATATTTAATTTTTTTTATTATAAAATTTTTTGATGAAAAAATTGTTTGAAGATATTGTCTTACATTGACAACATTTAGTGCAGATATGTCGAAGATTTCAAGTCAGCAGAAGAACTACGGAAGTGTTGATCGAATGGTGTTGTTTTTCTTACCGCGAATTTATTTCGAGGTTTTATTACGCGGACTTTTCGAGTACGGCGTTTTTTTCCGGATTTTCCAATTACCGCGTTTTTTACGCGGATTTTTCAACTAACCCAGTTTTTTACGCGAATTTTCCAACTGCGGTTTTCTACGCGGATTTTTCAAATAACGCAATTTTTACAATTAATGCAGCTTTTTACGCGGATTTTACACGGTCCGCGTAACCTTTTTTTAATTGCAATTATGTTCTTAATTTTGTATGTAGAAATTGCCTTTCTTCTCCGCATAAACTTAGCAATTTTTAAATCATCAAATTTAATAAATTTAACAATTATTAGCCTTTTTTTATTTTATTAATTTGATTATATCATGAATGAATTCAAGGAGCTCTAGAATGAAATAATTAATTCACAAATATGAAGCGATATATTGCAATTACGAGGGTCCTTCAAAAATAAGTTTCAGTGCCTCAGAAATCGCGGAAAAATTAAGTTAGGACAAAAAAAGCAAAGTGATTTTCGTATTCGGGAATAAGTGATAATCGCTAGAGGCGAGGTCTGGGGAGTAAGGAGGATGCTCGAATGCACAGTCTGGATGCACAGTCCATTTAAATTTTTTCAATTGCTCTTGAGTTACGCGAGCAGAATGGGGCCGCGCTTTATCGTGGATGAGGAATACTCCTCAATAAACCTGACCTTTTGTTCTTAACCGCGGTTTTTAATCGGTCCAAAACTTCACAACGGTGATGAAACAGGCGTTCGGCGGTCAACGATTCGATAACACTGAAGAAATTCTCGTGACGCAGTCACATCGTACTTCAAAAAGTTGGACGCTACGCACTTCGCGATCGGAATAGAAAAACTCGTGCCACGCTATGAAAAATGCCTCGAACGTTACGGCGATTATGTAGAAAAATTACGAAAGTCACCTTGTTTTTTGTCCTAACTTTATTTTTCCGCGATTTCTGAGGCACTGAAACTTATTTTTTTATTATTAAACTTGCACTTAAGAAATCTTGATTTATCAATTTAGAATCATTTAGAATCTTATAAAAAAAGCCTAGTTTAGATAGCTTACCATCAACACGAATGAACAGTTATAAGTGCATCGAAGTATTTCAGAATCATTTACTGCTGTTTTCGCATCAAAAACAATGTAGTAATTGGGTAATTTGGCATCAATTCAGAAAATCTGGAAGGTTATGGCAAGGTTTAATGAATCGGGGCTTCAGATTATGGATTGGTCAGCTTTTTTACCAAATCAAAACCCTGTCAGGAGCTTAGGAGAAGTGATCGGACGAATAGTAGATGCAGCTTACAAGCAGTATGAGTCATTTGAAGAGTTTAAACGAGCAGTATCCTCTGTGGAGTACGAGATACACACTACAACATGGCGCAGCATGGTCGTAACCACCCCGAATGGGATATTTGAACTGATTGAGAACTAAAGATGACATGCGAATTAAAAACTTATCGCCTTATTCTTACCTCTCTCCATTAACAACCATCCCTTCCACGAAAATCGCTAGGGAACCATGCCATTGAGGCGACCTTTCTGGCCTTCGGGCGGCGAATATCATACTAACATTCCTCCCCTTGCCCTGGTGACTGTAAGGACGTGGCCGGCGTCGTTATTGGCTATTTGGAGCACGAATCATCGAAACTTGTACAATGAGAATGATTTGCTACTCCCACGCGTCATTCAGTGTGCTCTTTGTGCTATTTCGCTGTTTCAGGTCAATCATGGAGAGGGACTTGCGGGCTTCTCTAGCTGCTTCTGACATCCACATCTCTGCTCGATCGATTCGTACTTTGACCGATTTTCCGCAGAAATTGTTGCACTTCGGTTCAATTTCAAGCTTAAGTTCTTTCATTATTTCCAAAACGCCTTTTAGACCATCATTGAAGTTACAGGTTACTATATTTGCTGAAATTTCCAAAATCTTCTTTCTACAATGAAAAGTTTTTGAAGACATCGAGCAAATACTAGCATTAAATTTTTCGTTTGCTTTTTGTGTGAAGCCTCTCAAGCATCTTTCCAGTAAGTCATCACGACTTAGCTCCTCATATATTGGACAAATCGTCAGAAGGATATCCATTCCCGCAAGCAACTGATGTATGCGTTGTGCGCATTCTTCACGCGCTATTCACGCAAAGACTTAGATCCACTAATTGGCTTGTAACTGCGGATCGGAACATCGGGCAGACCTGGGACAAAAACTCCAGTAAAGTAGATATCCCAGAGAACATTTTAAGCCAAAAATATATAGATTTTTTCAAAAATTAGTGCTTTATTCTGCAAAAATGGTTACAAATTTAATATTCAAAGTATTGCCCATCGCTAGTCACAACTTTTTCCCATCTTTCTGGCAATTCACGGATCCCTTTGCGGAAATAATCGACCGGTTTGTCGGCTAACCACGAATCGATCCAATTTTTGACTTCATCAAATTTGGAGAAGTGCTGGTAAACCATGCCATGTTGCATCGATCGTAAAAGGTAGTAATCGGACGGAGCAATGTCTAGAGAATACGGTTGGTGGGATAGGATCTCCAATTTCAGCGTTTTCAAGTATGTTTTGACCGGTTTCACGACATGCGGCCGAGCATTGTCGTGCTGCAAAATAACTTTATTGTATTGTGGCCGTTTTTCCTTCAGTACACGGCTCAAACGGATTAATTGTCGCCGGTTGAGGTCCCCTGTAATGGTTCAATTCAATTTTAGCAGCTCATAGTACACCACACCCAGCTGGTCTCACCAAATAGACAGCATAACCTTCTGGTCGTGAATATTCCGCGCGGCCGTCGATGTTGACGCATGACCGGGGTATCCATACGATGCTCGACGATTAGGATAGTCGTAGTGGACCCACTTTTCATCGCCAGTAACGATTCAATGCAAAAAACCCTTTTTGTTATGCCGTTGGAGCAGTTGTTCGCACGTGAAAAAACGGCGTTCGACGTCTCGTGGCTTCAATTCATACGGCACCCAATGTCCTATCTTTCGGATCATTCCCATTGCTTTTGAACGATCGGATAGGGTTTACTGAGCTACTTCAAGTGTATCTGCAAGCTCTTGTTGCGTTTGTGACGGATCTTGATCGAGTAGAGCCTCGAATTCTTCATTTTCAAACTTTTTTGGCGGTCCAGAACGTCATTCGTCTTCCAAGCCAAAATTACCATTTTTAAACCGTGCAAACCACGTCTGACACGTTTGCTCAGTTGGACCATGGTCACCATAAACTTCCACCAAAATGCGATGACTATCCGCAGCGTTTTTCTTCATATTGATGTAATGAAGTAACACTCCCCTCAAAAACATTCTCGTTGGTACGAAATTCGACATATTCGAAGTGGCAAAAAACTATGTTGTTTACGCTTCAACTTTTTGACATATACTGAAAAAGACGCGCAATGACAGCAGCTTTCCAACAAATGTCTGGAAATTTGATTCACTGGAATAATAATCAAGTTACACCATCTGTTGTAAAACCGAAGAAACTTACCGGTACACCTAATATTTTCTCAAGCTTTCATAGTGTACTACCCCGTTAAACATGTTTTACGTTAGAGGTTCCAAAAGCAAAGCAATATTGCGTTACTTCTAAAGAATGATGGTTCTATTGAGTCTTTATTTCCTAAACTTACAATTTATTTACTTGAACTACTTTATTAATCATTTATATTATTTAAAAAAGATAAAATTCAAATGAAACAAATCTAAAATGCAATATAGGCGCAATACTATTATATCCTTGATTTAGAATGGGAAAATTGAAGAATGTCCTCGTAGTTAACAGGGGGAGGGGTATAACAATTGTCCATGCTTGTTCACGGAGAGGAAGGGGAATCTAAAATCGTGCTTTTTCTGTCCACGTGGTATGTGGACAACCTCTCTTTGTAGACTATGTGTGCTATTTGGGCCGCATCTATTTAAACAAATAAATATGGATAATTTATTTTATTTTCTATGTTGAAATTGATTGTTAGAAAATTTATTGGTCCAAATTTCGTAAATCCATCAAGAAATTACTGATGCGCTCAGAACAGGGGTTCTCAAACTCTTTTGGGCGAGAGATTCCTTTTCCAGAATTAAGTCATAGCCCATAGCCAAATTTCTTTGGAAATCCTATCTTTAGTTTTATTCTTTACTAAATTACTTTCAATTTGAAAACATTGCATTGCATTGGTTAAATGAATAAACTCGACATTATTTTTTCACGCAAAAGGTCACGAGTTCAATTCACACTCCCGACATTCTTCCAAAAAATGAAAGTAATGTGACAAACCAGCCGAAAGGGGTGAAAGTCACTATAATTCAGAAAAATCATATTCTTATCATATTCAACAAAATAAATAGAGATAAAATTTAATAAATATCATGTGTAATAAATAATTTTTGAGACAAATTACTCACAAACTATAAAAACATTTGAATCGCAAACCAATCTATCCACAACTACCAAAATATCAAAATACGGTTCAATATTGGTTAGTTAAAGCCTTAAATCTTGGTTAGTAAAACCCTTGTGTAATGCGTCTGAGTGAGTGACATATGATACTAAAACATGGTCTTGAAACTTTTATGATAATTTTGACAAATGCGGAAGCTGTGATTACTCTCTTCTGCTTAAATTTAGTTTTGAAGGTTTTGTCAGAAGGACCGACATTATTGATATTGTTTGAGCTGAAACACAAATTCAAAAAAACAGATAATCTTGCTATGCAAGTGTAGAAGTAACCGAGTAAAGATTTCGTCGTTTTTCTCATATAGCTGAGCAAACAATCGAGTGTTCGAAGAATTGCTTCGGAGGTTTTTGATAGCACTCATAATATATAGTAAAGATTGATGCGATCTAGCGCTCAGTTTTTTTTTTTTGCTACTAAATGCTGTCTGTGAATCACGAAGTGAATGGCTAGTATTTTACGTAGTTGTAACTTTGAGTGAGCTGTAAAACCCCGATGACGACCAACCATTGATGGTGCACCTTCAGTCTCAATGTTCTTCCATGGAATAGCTTTTTCGGTAAAAAAAACGATCGATTCTTCTCTGGTATCAGTCTTCATCAGTGCTTGGAAATATTGAACTTGTCAAGAAATATTGGAAATATATTTTTATCAGCGTAACGCGTCTATTTCGTTTTTCGACACTGCTGTCATTCATTCGACGTCAAGCAAATTTACATATGTGTTCGTTCATATTCATTCTGTTCTATCTGAGCTTTCTTAAAAGTTCGAATCATGAGACTTCATCCACATTTATTCATTGCCGTTGAATTGTCAGGAATGTTGTGACTGTTCATTTTCAATATCCCGATAAAAGTGTGATTTTCTCATTGAGAAAGTGCCTTGCTTGTTCAGTTATTTCTGAAATTACTCCGAAATGGCATCGCAAATCGGTGGCTCAAGCGGAAATGTCAACAAAAAAAAAAAGCAAGATCGGTGAGGATGCATTCTGCAACGTCGAACCGACTAGCGAAATTCGTCAATTTCATCCGCCATTCTAATAGCACAGTTTGACCTGTCTGCGAAAAAAAGCTCAAATTAATCTCAATGCGATCGTGTCTTGAACACCATTTTCATTTTTTTTTGTTTGATTACGCGATCTTGCACCTCTGTTTTTTTTAACCTGATTTTTAAAACTGATTAGTTTTCATCATAGAACTAAATAGACCTATACAGTTTTGACTCATATTCCTAACAGACTCAAATTCCGAACACTTCATTTTGAACATTAAATGTACTGTTTTCTACTGTTTTCTACTAAGGGGCTGTCGTGGTATGTGACGTGGACAGAAAAAGCACGATTTTAGACTCCCCCTCCCCCTTCGTGGACAAGCGTGGACATTTTCCTACCCCTCCCCCTGTTGTCCACGTGGACATTTTTCCTTATTTTATTAGAATAATTTAGAAAATAACTAAATTGCAATTCCATTTAAGGGGGGACCCCTGTCTAAAATAATTAATTTTCGTGATTTTTTTTTTTCGGTTGATAGGAATAAAATGGAGCGTTCGGATATTTTGGTTATTGTTTAAGGTATATCTGAAGATGCATTATGTATTTTTTGAGTGCAGGAATAATGATTATTACGCTGTTGTCAGCTGGATGCGTAGATGCTCTCTGAAAATCGGTACCATGCTGGTGGTATCGGTTCTGAAGCAACGGAATGTCGTAGAACAAATTCCAATGAATATTTTGAAACTTTAGGACAATACTTGAAGCGTTACATAGGGGTTTTTATAAAATTTCAAAATGGCGGCCATTTTTGTTAAAAATGAGTTATTTTTCATGCAAAATCGCTGTTCAGAAGCTCATAAAAAATCGAAAAAATCAGGTATCAGAAAAACGGCTTTGTAAAGCTTTAGATAATCCATTTTTACATGCTAATAAAAAAAATTCAGCCAAATCGGTCGAGACCACCAGTTGAAATAACATGGTTTCGAGAAAAACGCATTTGAAAATTCATACAGCGATACGGTATCCCATGAGGGGACCTCATACTTTTGGCTGTAACTTTCCAAAGAAATCATATATCAAAAAATTCTTTTAGTACATCATTTCTGAGGGCATAAGCTTCCCAAAAACGCAGAAAACAAAAATTATATTTTTTGCGATTATTCAGACCGGGGTCCCCCCTTAAGTTTATTTTGTTCCAAATTAGACTCGCTGTAGCACATTGAGGTTTCATGACAGAAAAATGAGTAGCAAAATGAATACGGTCCCCATCCGAATATAAATCATACAATTCCATATAAATGAATTCAAAATCATTATTAGATAGAATTTTAGTTCACGATTTTTAAACACTTTCAAATAAATGTGCTTCCATCACATAAAACACATATTCAGTACTAGAAAATTAATTTACATTCACAGCATAATTTCAGAAGTGTGCTCATTCAATCTGGAAAACTTATAGGTTCCAGAGGCGTTGGCAGTAGCAATCTTTGAAGTGGATTGCATATTGTATTATAATTTGTATTCCATCTGTGCCGAACTTTTCTAGTTTTTGAAGCGCACAAAAACGAACAGAACAGTTTTATATGCATGGATTATTTTTTATCAATTAAACAGAATTTCAAGAAAAGAAAAGATTAAATAGGAAGCATGCACTGATATCTATTGATCCTTTGTCAAGATTGAGGAGTAAAGGGTCGAAATTTTTAAGGGATTTGCACCACCTGTAGCTTCGATATAAATGATGACATGAAGATACAAAAAAAATACAGCATTTTCAAGCTACAAATTTCTAGTTCATGGATATCGTACGTACATATTTTTAGTTTGATGTGTATATGCGTTGTAGACAAAAGACATTGTAAGAAAAGATAAAGCGTTTTTGTTTGCTTTCAAAGTTTCTATAGATTTTGAAAATAAATGTACAATAACAATCCAATTAACTTGATTGTTTCGCTTCCATTTGGTTCATAGAAAGTTTCAGTAGAACTATTTACTACAGAGGTATTCTCTATCGTATGAAAAATTATCCTTTAATTTTGAATTAGGAATATTTCATGAAATAATGAACGCACAACAAATCGATGGTCAAATATGCCCACCGCAAACTTGAAAATATTTTATACAAGGTCCAGTTGTGGCTTTGACGAATGCATTATTTTATAACAGAGTTATACCGTTTCAAAAATCACTCTGAGTTTTCGATGTCGCATTTTGCTCCTCTATTTTTATTTTTTGTCGAGTGTAGTTCTTTGTACACTTCGGAATACGATCGGTCACAGAAAATGTCGGTTTATTTACACACTCGATTCACTTTTGGTCGTCAGCGCAATACGAAACTGCTGATCCGGAATATTTAGGTGATAGAGGTTCATATGAAATCTTCCACGCTTATGGTCAAATCTCAACTACGAAAGAATTAATGAACTTTTCCTCGAGACCGGTGTTTACCTGAAACTGACTTATACTAGAGAAGCACGCTACTTATCACAATATATCACAAATAACATTTTGTTGTGAAACTTTCAATTTAGTGGAAGATATACAGGATAAGATATAGAAGGATAACAGTGTGGTGTCAAGGAAGGATGTGTAGAGTGGTTGGAGAGCTTTACTTTAGTTGATAGAAACAATCCAGTTTATCAAGCACTTTTGAAAAATTAACAAAAAACGCAATATTTTAAATTTGTTCGTTTCGCTACATCTAAAAGTTACTTGGTTTCATTAATTTAAATGTTCTACAACTGCATTCAACGCAAAATTCTCTAATATTTCTAATGAGCAGCATAGTTATTCTAAGTAGTGTACTTTACACTACTAACTAAATTTTAGTCAGTCAGACATAAAATTAGGCTTAAGAAAAGTTCAACAATGTCCTAGTGACTAGTGATGCATGGGCAATCTCATGCAAATATAAATACTGATTCCTAGAAATTTCTGAAATTAAAATGATTTCACACTCAATTCTGTATGAGAAACTATATAGACATTATTATCCCAAGACTAGCTGTTCTCGAGATATAACAAAATGTATAGCAAATCATATTTGATGAAAAATCATTTATTCATTTTATGAAATCTCAACTCATAATGGTTAAGATTTCATAATATGTATCTTTTAATTTTAATTAATTTTGGACTTGGAACGATCTTCAGAAAATCGATCCTTCCCATTTCGATTTCCGGTTTTTTGGATCGATTCTTTGTACCCGAAAAAATCGTAAGGATCGATCTTTTTCTTCCGATCTTTTCGATCTTAGAGTTTTTTTCAATGTACATCGATTTTAATCTTACCACATGACAAATTTTATGAATATAATGTCAACATTTTTATAGCTTTCGAGGATGTCAAATTAGTGATAGTGAATAGGATTGAGCTATCCAAGATCGATATTCAGAAGATCGGTCTTTTTCTCTCCGATTCACGATTTTTCGAATTAATTCTTCCTACTCCAAATAAAATTGCAAAAAGCGTTTTTTTCTTCGCTATTTTTCCAATCTTTTTGACCGTAGAAATTTTTTGTAAATTTGTTTTTTTGTGAACATTGATTCTCACCAAAATCCACAAATTTCATAAACATTGGATCCTTTGCAAGGATGTCAAATTAGTGGTCGTAAATTCAGGAGAAGCAGTTTTGTAAGTTTGATCATTACAAAACAAGTTATATTTACAGCGTCACATTCACAAGGCTGACAGTGAAAATTGTGATGAGATGGGATGGTGACATCAGGCCCAGCTGAAGCGTTCTTTTCTAGAACAGGGATTACTAGCAAGATTTCGACTAAATGCCAGGCGTATGATTTGATTGAATTCAACGGGATTATTGTCAACCGAGTTCTGGATGAACATTTGTTGAACATTGTTGAATTTCTGATGATAATTTCAATTAATTTATTTGATTGAATAATTCCTTAACGGTTCAAGATGAATGCTGTGGAAAATACATTCTTTCTAGGCTTTCAAGTTTTTTGTGACTTACATTCTGAGAATCAAACTGAAATGCCTTTGATGTTTGAATAGAAATGTGAAATGTTTATTTTATGTTTTAGAGAAAGACAATACTTATATGGAACAAACAAATAAAAAAGTAAATATTCACATTGGCATTCGATTTTTCAAAGATCGATTCTTTGGTACCGACTTAATCAGTGAATCGACCAATGCGCCGTTTAGAAAATCGATCCATCAAGATCGATCTTTTTCTAAAGATCGTCCAATCCTAATGCATACCCTGTAACTACAAAAGTTTGGTCATTCACAGTTTACGTGAAATATTTTTATAATACAGATTTCACTGAAGATCAATGATATGAGAAAAATATATGTACGTTTGACCGGGCAGTTCTCTCAGGTGGCTCAATCCGTTTTTTAATAAATAAGGAGTTTTGAAATTCTTGAATATGTGTTAATTAATTTTCTTTTGAATGTATAGGTGGTTGCATTTAAAAAAATAAATCTTCCTGTCCACGTGGACCCAGTCTGTGCCCCCTCCCCCTCTCCGTGGACAAGTGTGGACTTTTTCTTACCCCCTACCCCCTCTAAAGTTGTCCACGTGGTATGTGGACAGCCCCTAAGATATTAGTCATTCTCAGAGTTGCCACATATACAGAATGTTCTATATTCTACAGATTTTTCGCCAAATTTCAGATACAGAATCTGTATATACATAATTACAAATTTTCTGCAAAGATATCGACCACTTTGAGAAACTCTGGCTTAGAATATCTTTTTGTGAAGCTCCCGATTTTCAGTTTTTCACTTTGCACCCTCAATTTGTCGGAGTATTGTTAGCATAATTGTGAACAACAATCGCCAAAACTTCATATCCCATTTTACCCCACACTCCCTGAGTTGCATGCAGCGTTGTGTTCGTGTATCCGCTTATGCCGGTAATGCGTTTCTTATCTCTGTATTCTCCGATGAGACAACGAAGCGACAGAGAGCGAGCGAGTGAGAGGCTTGCAACATTTTTCACTTTCTATGTGTATTATTGATGCAGCATGCGCCAAGTACGAGTGACATTGTTCGTAGAACGCGCGAAGTCCTATTAGCACAACCCAAGCAGTCGTCCCGATACCGATTGATTTCGGTGTCTACCCTGCCACTGGTGATGGCAACAGCAGTAGCAGCAGCAGCAGCAGCAGTGGGTCAGGTTCAAAATTTAAATTCTCATGCGACGGTTCAGTCCTGTTGCGGCAGTGTATCACTCCGTGCGCTATTGGCTATTGGCGGAGAGGAAAGTGCTCTAGTAGGGAAAAGTGTTCGTAGAAATCGACTGTTCCCCGAAACGATCAGAACGTTTGAGACTGCGCGCGAAGACTTGGTTAATATTGTTTCTTATTAGTGTTGTGTATTTTGTGTTGAGAGTTAGTTGTATAATCAAAACTTGCTACATTCCCGATTACCAACGTGAGTACTCATATCAGATATTTGAACAAGTGATCAAACAGTGCGCCAATGGATAGTAAACCTGAATGTAAATATAATGACTTAAACTGGGACAATATTGTGTTTGGGAAATGAGTCTAGTGAATCCCAGTGCTATTAGCGTAACCAGTGATATAAATATAAGAATGAAATGCTAATAAAAATGGGAGTCTAAAAATAAGTTTCTAAACTGAAACACGATTGTGATTCCTCCATTCAGTGACTATTTAACTTTTAGTAGTTTTGTTTTGACCTGCTGACTTTGAGAATTTCGTAAGAATGCAAATAGTCTCGCGCTCATTGTGATTTTATTTCATGTGACACTTTTTTTCCTTTCTACGCTGAAATCGCTGATTTACAATACACTTCAACTGGACGAAACTCGATAGCTCGTTACGTAAGCACCCATAACCCATCTGATGTGTTGTGGTTGCGAATGCTTCCGAACATGAATACTCGATGTATGAATAATAATTAAACTGAACTTCTGGATGCCAGCAAATCATTCAAAGCCGATCCCGACGAGCGAAACCCATCGCGCGGGATGGTCTGATGCATTTCGCGATTCTAGTGATGCAAAAAAAGAAGAGAAGAACACAGACTCGTTTCGAGCCGTGAATAATTACAGTCTTTGTCTAGTCACTTCTATAAAAACTTGAAAGTCGTATTGAAATATGCAGCAATGCAGTCCCGCGGTTATTGCAAGCTGAGCCTCTTTATGGAGGTATTGTCCAGTCAGCGCGTCTGAGAGTGCACTGCTGGGCGATTTATTGGCCTTGTTAGCGCGCGTCTGCACTTCCGTGCGCATCTTTCGGCCAATGACCAGTTGACATGGGCTGGGTATGCGTAAGCGCATAGAATTATGTTATGACTCTTGTGAGTACGATGTGGTCTCCAGAACTGTTCAGGGGATATGCTATTTATAAATGGGACCAATGGAAAAATACAGCCGGGCGTATTTGATGGTTTGTGTGTATGTAGATGAAATGGCGCGAGGAATGGTAGTGAAAAAAGAGGCATGAGTTTTTGCTTTTGTCGATGGCGCTTCAAGCGTTGGACATTATCATCGGAGGATTTTTATCACATTGCTTTACACATTGACATGTTGACACGCATGTACCAATGACCAGCAGAAATCAATGTCTGAAAGGTCGGTCCCGTATGTTTTGAGTAAATTATGGTCAACTGCATCAGGTTCTTTGATATTGGAGTTATTGTTAATTGATTGAGAGCATTTCTCTCAAAATTTTCATTTTGATCTTTATGAATATGAACAACATGCGACGAGTTTTAAAATTTCGTGACCCTAATCTTTTTGCAGATGAAACTGTGTTATTCTCTGCAGCTGATGGCTTATATCAGACCGTTTTACCGTTTGAAATAAAGATTTGTATTCTTCAAGTAGATCTTTGAAGTACAACGCGGACTCGATTATATACAGTTTCGGATTTATTTTCACTGTATATAATCGAGTCAAAAAAAATATATTTTTCTAAATCGTTTTTTATGCATATATTTATCGTTTTCTTCCTCATAGAAAAAATCCGAATTCATTCAGGAGGTGATAGAGGATAATATTTTTTGAAAAAAAATCCTACGCATATGTTCCAATTTCAACAATGACAGAGTTATGGAATTTTTTCTTTGCTTCGGACTCTGTTGCCTCAAACTTGCTCTACATTAAAAAGTACGCTACAGAAGACGATTCTGTTGCTTTAATTTGAAAGATGAAAAAATTAGTACAGGATATAGTTGTGAAACAGCTAAATTAGTGGATTTAAATAACATTTTAGAAGTGAAAATCTTCAAAGTTAGTAATTTTTAATGTATTATTATTAATTTTATCCTAAACATTCATATTGAACTTGATTATTTCTATCAATTAAATTAAAGCTTTTAATCGCTCTACAATTTGTCCTTTTACACCCAACTTCTATCTATCTTAATTTCGCTGCAATATCGATATAAACAATTCCTGGTAAAAATTCAAGCAAAATTTTTAAAAATAACGATTTTTAAGCCACTTAAATTTCACCTTAACGTTGAAAGGTAACATTTCTTGAAATAAGTCATATCTGAAAAAAAAATTTTTTTTTCTAACTATACAATCGTGTCCAAAATTGTATATAATGGAATCACATGTAATCGAGTCTGTATATAATCGAGTCCGACCTGTATAAGCAATTAAAATATATTATAAAAGCAAAACTGAATTAAATGAATTTCAGATATAATATATATTAGACTGTCGACCGCTTTCGGAATATCAAATTCCTCGGCATGATTATTGATAACAAATTCGAATTCAACAACCTTTAGAATGTTATTAAGAAAATAGTAAAGAAGTACGATTATGTCGATTGAGAAACGATTTAACTATTTACAGTAAAAAACAGCTATAAAAATCAATCCTATCGTCTCACCTAGATTATGGCGGTTCTATTTTTTTTGGGCAATGACATACAGATATCCAGAGTACAACACATGTAGGCAGGGTTGCCAACTATAATTTTTAAAAATCAGGAAGAATGAAATTAAAGATCAGGATAAATCAGGATAGCTCATAATGGGTTGTCCGAAAAGTTAATGTCCATTTTTGGGAAAACACAAACATAATTTTCAATCAAAGCATTATAATTTAATTTCATATTCATAGTTCTGTTTCACAATCTTTCGCCATCTTTCGCGCAGCTTAAATATTCTATCCTCTCAGAACATGTTTGCTCACTCGTTGAAAACTGCTGCGAGCCATACATGTGAGAAACAGGAAGCTTGGTAGTAGCTCATAATACAGAATCCATTCGAAATCCCACCAGAAACAGAGTATATCTTTCTTCGGGCGAAGACCGGATATTTAAAAAGAATTAATAAGCATGGTATAAATCCTCGCATAAGCGGAAATGCTAGTGTTTTACTTAACCTTTTGATCGTTTATATTTTTTCCGAAAAACCTACAGGATCACTACAGTCAATTGCAGAGAAATCAATATTCAAATTTTCACTGAATTCATCGTCCATGCTTTTGAATTAATCTTTACTCAACAAATGAGGAAAGCATATCAGCAGTGGAAGACTTGTTGAATTTTTCCTAATTTTTAGTATATTAAGTACGGTTATAGATAAATTTACCATAGTCCCATCATTAAAGTTGATTCTATTTTGAATCGGATGAACAAATTACATTTAATTTTTTTTTTATATTGGCTGTGAATATAATTTTTTTTGCTTGAGTAATTTGACCCTACTCCTACTCTGGAATGCATCTACTACAGGATAATCAACAAGACAATGTTGTTCTTCAAACTTAATCTCGTTGTAATTTCATACATTCGTCAGACAACCTGGCTTCATGAAATTTTCTAGGACTGTTTTGGAAAGGCACGAAATAATTGAGGGTAGAGATAAAAAAATAATTACAGCTTTGCGTCTAGAGAATTTAACTTAATTAAATATATACAACTGTAAACCGGAGAACTATCATGACAGAAAACATTGACATGGAAACCAGTACATTTATTACGAATAATGTAAAAAGTATAAAAATCAGGAAAAATCAGGATCATTTCAGAAAAATCAGGATATATTGAGTGTTCGTCAGGATATCAGGGAACGCTCTAAAAAGTCTGGGAAATCCTGAAAAATCAGGAACGTTGGCATCTCTGCATGTAGGGCGAAATTATGCGTTTGATTCTGGAATGCAATGAGCTCGGCTTCCTCATCTCTGGTGCTGGACGCTCTGCAGTTGTTATCTGTGGAGCAAATAATTGTGTATTTAAATATGGTGTTAATTTTTGGCGGGACTTTTCGTACAAGGACATATCAACTTCTCTTGAAGGCGATAGTTATTATCAATCCAGAACTAGGCTGGCGGTTAGATTGGTGGTTTGGTGGACCAATCGGCTTCAAAGCTCTTGTCAGGGATGAATGACCTTCAGGTTAAAGTATAATCAAAAGTTGTGTCGGAGTCACATAGCCTCTGTGACGGTCAAAACCGTTTATTTGATCACCTTTTGATAATACTTTATATATTTTTTTTGTTTTTGTTTTCCAAAACTGTTTTTTTATATTTTTGAATGATTGATTGACTTTTTGTTTTTACGAGGCTTTAAACTTTGCAGTTCATTCGCCTCTATTTTGTATGAATTAGCTTAAACAGGCTAACAGCAAAAAAATAATACAAACTTCACGAGTAGTTTTTGTAGGCTCATCGTAATTTGCTGTGCTTTTCGCAGCATGTCGGAACCTATTGCTGTAAAAGCAGTGGCGTAGCGTGACCGGGTGACACCCGGGGCGGGCGCTTTGGGTTTCACCCCTTCTATCAACATTTGTTATCATCTTTTTTAATTTTTTAAATCAAAGTTAAATATACTGAACCAGAAAACCTGTTTATTATAATATTAGAACAGGAAAATAATCAGCAAATTCAACAACAAATTGACAACAAAACCAATTCATTGAGGTGTGCCTATTCCATCGTTGAGAAAAAAAAACAATCAATTAATTTCAAGTTTGAAAAACTTCTTTCTCGTGATGCCACAAAACGCAAACGGTTACTAACAGCTATGGAGCTATGCTATGGTTTCCATTCAGCTCGCATCAAGAGCTTTTGTACAATATCATTGTCAGTCCCCACCCCAAAAAATATTTATTGTAAAAAGAGGAAATAGTAAGAAATTCGACTATAAAGTTGTCATATATTGTAAAACACCCGAAAACATTTTTTTGTTTTAAATTTCCTTATTTTGTAACTGTCAGCGAAAAGCTTTACGTAGGTCTCTAGGAACCGACATGGGGATCAACGTGTTGAGCTCGCTTTCCCACCCTGTAAATGTGATAGTGTAAAAATAACTTGTTTAGTAATGAACAAACTTACAAAATTACTTCTCCTAAATTTACCACAAATTTGACAACCCTTCAAGGGATCCAATGTTTTTGAAAATTGTCAGGTGGTTTTTGGTGAGATTCATATCAATGTAAATTTTTTTGAGATCAAAAGGACCGAAAAGAGAAGAACGATTTTCGCGATTTTGTAGAGTGCAACGAATCGATCCAAAAATCGGAAATCGTAGAAGAAAAGAACGATCTTCAAAATATCGATCCAAGAACCCCCAATCCTAGTCTACAAACCCCGTAAATACCGCTTTTTTGGCATGCTTGGAGTGTTGTTGAAAGATGTCGAAAGGCTCTGAATGAAATTCAAATCGTCATTCTCTATTTATGAATGAAATCGTTACTCAAATCTGCAATCTTTCTCCTTTTTGAAAAGCTGAACTAAAATCCCCTAGAAGGACCTTTTAATTTTTCTCATTTTTCAATGTCTAAAATAGCTTCCGGCATCCGTAATGACAGATTCGGATTACGTTTGAAAATCCGCCAAGCCAGGTTTTTCCAACCATCTGGGTTGGTTTATTGAACGGGTGTTTCAGTATGTTTTCCCGCCAGTTTAAAAGCCGATTTTCTGGTTTCCATCATGGACTTCCCATAGATTCTCCTCTCTAGGTCGAGGAGATGTCGCAATAGCTCTTGTTCCTGCTGTTGACTGGAATCTGTCGGAAGTGGTTCTAGCTGTGGTGGAAAATTGTAATTCTTGATGTGGAGTATGATTGTTGTTCTTAGAATGCTGAAATCCAACTCAGCTGAGTTCACGGGTGACCCTCCCTTAACTGCATTCACAGCTTCTTCCATCCCCAGGTTCGTTCATGACCTCCGGTTGCTCTTGCAAACGTAGTTAGTGGACGTCTGTTAACGAAAAGATGCAGTAGATAATCGAACTGTTTTCAAAACAACATGTTCGTCTTTCCCTTCGGTGGAGTATTCGCCTTGCCCGAGTTGATTAGTATTTATAAGGGTCAATATTTCTGGAGTAAAACTGAGAAAACTTACCGTCGATTCGATAAAAATGGAAGGAAAGTGTTCGTAAAACACTCACCTAATGAAAACCAAACAATCCAAACAATTACTTGTTAACAATAAAAATCTTGTTGGCCTCAACAATTCCAGACCATACATAGAAAGAAAAAAAAATCCACGAAACAAAAACATCTATAGAATTTGGTCTTTTTTGCTATGATTCAAGGATTTTCGCACTGAGAAAAGAGTCTCGATTGATCAGTTTTAGAAATGTTTGGATTATGTTTGTTATTTTTCTCAAAATAAAAATGTCTTCACATCTGACATTTCTTTCATATCGATAGAAGTATATGGGTCTGAGCCTAAAGGCACGGACGGAAACTTGACGTAGGACTTTGATAAGATTTGATAACTATTCAGAAATTCGTGAATTTAACTCATTCAACACTACAAATGGTGGCTCTAGAAAAATTATTTGTTATATGAATTGTACTGAACCTCAAACGGATTGTAAGAATTGTAGTGGCAGAATAAATCCGGAATCATTAATCCTATATATTTTCAATAGCTGTTGAAAAACATCAGATAGAAAGATATTCCACATCAACATGAAACACTCGACATTGTCTGGTTTTCTTATATCGAGGTTCATAAGTTGTACAGAACAATCCTTATTAATAAAACCGTCCCTACAGAAATAATAACCGTTCGGTCACAATTTCTTTGCATTTGTTCGGTCGCAGAAATAATAACCGTTCGGTCGCATAACCGTTCGGTCGAATTTTATGAAACGTTGTGGGTGTGAAGTCATTGATCATTTCAGTATCTTTGCGATCTTTGAAGTCTTCGAGACTACTTTTTGAAAAAGGTCAAGTTTTTTTCTTTTAGTTTTTACAAAAATGTATTACTCAAAAATTATGATATCTACAAAATTCTGATGAAAGGATGAAATGTAGGAAACTGTTTAAATTTCAAGAAAAAAATACAAAAAAATTGAAAGAAAAATTTATAATTAAAAAAAATATTTTAAAAATCGAAATTCATTTTTCTCAAGAACGTTTTTTTTTTAAATTTAAAAAAAAGTATGTAAATACCCCTCACAATTTCCAACAAGTCACCCATATATCGGAAGACGGGCACTTTTACAGGGTTTTAGTTGAAAAAATTAGAAATAATCCTTATTTCATTTAAAGTCAAGATAGTGACACAGCGTATTCGATAAAGTTTTAGATCTTATTAAAATGTGAACTTTTGTCGAAGACATCAATTCTCTATCTTTTATATTTTCTGGAATACATGAAAAATGAAAATTTTTTTTTGATTTTGAGTTTTTTTTTGAGAAACTCAAAAACTGTAAGAACTACAAAATATTGGTTAGAGAATGATATGTAGGAAATCATTTAGGTTTTAATTAAAAAATATCTAACAAGTTCGCAAAACGAAATTTCATTGGGAAAAAAATATTTTGAAAATAAAATATGTTTTTTTAGATTCTGAAATAAATAGATATGAGTATCCCTTATAATTTACAACAAGTCACACATACATCAGAAGATGGGCACTTTTACTAGGAGAGAGTTTTTCCTACAACAACTTTTTCATGTTTTTCTCGAAAAATTACTATTAATGTGTTACTCGTTTGTATAAATTATCGCGATTTACATGTTCTGCAAACTTTTTTCCTATTTAGAAAAATGTCAAGAACATGTCAAACGCGAGAATTTACACAAAAAATGTAACGAGTAAAACATTACTTTTACAGGAGTCTCCATATGAAAATTCGATGTATTCCAGAAACTATAAAAGATTGAAATTTGATGTCTTCGACAAATGTTCATATTTTAAAAACATCTGAAACTCTATCGAATACGCTATATCACTATCTTGGCTTTAAATGAAATTAGAATTAGTTGTTTTTTTTTTCAAATAAAACATGAAAAAGTTGTCGTTAGGAAAACTTTATCCTGTAAAAGTGCCCATCTTCCGATGTATAGGTGTCTTGTTGGAAACTGTAAGGGCTATTCACATATCTTTTTTGAAAATTTACGTTTTTCGAAAGTATACGTTTCTGAGAAAAAATGAATTTAAATTTTTAAAATATTTTTTTTCAGTGCAATTTTTCTTTTAAATTTTTTTGGTATTTTTTTTATGAAAATTTAAACAATTTCCTACACTTAATCTTTTAACTAGAATTTTGCAGATATTATAGTTTTTGAGTTATAAATTATTGTGAAAAATAAAAGAAAAAAATGGCGTTATTCAAAAAGTAGTCTAATTTTTTTTTCGAAGATTTCAAGTATGCAAAGTTGCTTAAATGACCAATGCCTCTACACCCACAACGTTTTACTGCAATCTGAGATGTTGCTGTCAATGGCCAATCGAGTTGGCATGAAATTCGTCATAGTCGCCATACTGGCAGTTTTTTAAATTTTGAAAATCCGTCGAGCTACGCGTTAGAGAATATTTTGACGTAGGACCACGTGTTTCATTTCTATACTGGGGTGTAAATTCAATGTTTCGAAAACGAAAGCGTTACGCAGGAGAACGAGATTTTGAGCGTCAATAGCTCCTAAACAATTGAACGAAATGGTATGATAAACACTTCATTCGAAAGATAAAATGTCTACGCGTTATATGTTTATTACTTTTTGATCCAAAAACTTGTTTCAAGAGCCCTAAAATTGTTTTCAAAACAGGCTATTGGAATCACACCAATCGATATATAAACAAGGGCCGCTCGAAAATCCACTTAGTTATGATTGCAAAATACATTGCAAAATAGATGCAAGCTGCGAGTACTCGCTTGCGTTTTTGAAAATTGGAATGTTTCTCTAACATAGACATTAAACCTTGAAGCCTGGGGAAATCGGCATTGCAGATGCATGCAAGTCGGCAGTACTTTTATACCCATATTTTACACTTACACGGAATTCGTTTTGCCAACACGGTGTGCAAAAGCGGGTACAAATGCAACGCTTCGGCTCGGTTCTTCAAGACTGCATTGGAAAATATCCCTTAATGTCGCCAGTTCACTGAACTTCTACGCATACCGTTTGATGATTAGGCAAAATGTTGATAACTATTTGCTGTGATAACTACTACTATAATGCATGAATTGACCTAAATTTTTGTTTGCTTTGTTTGATTTGTTTGCAATTGAATTCGTAAATTGTTTTATTCATTCGCTAGCTTAATCAATAATTTGATCAATACACACAAAAGATGGCTTTGCACAGCGGCGATATCGTACCCAATGAGGTGCGATTATTGGTAATTGAAGTAAAACAAATGATTACTAAGCCAACGGCAGTCCTACGTCAACCTTACGGTTATATCTTAGGTATAACCCATCCATAGTTTTTTACATACTCAAAATAAATTTCAGTTGAATTTAACATATCCTAAACACGCCGCAATAGATTCGAAAACATGATAATAAATGATACAATAAACAATCCAAAATCGTGTTTTTTTGGCCCTCCAGGTCGAGGTCTCCCTAAAACTTCTTCAATTTATTCGCCTCTAGCTTCGAAAAAGGCCATTTAAAAAAAAAACATAAGTTAAACCCTCATCTCCCGGGCTTGGACCATTTGGATACCTGGTTGCTGTAAGAACTACAAAATATTGGTTAGAGAATGATATGTAGGAAATCATTTAGGTTTTAATTAAAAAATATCTAACAAGTTCGCAAAACGAAATTTCATTGGGAAAAAAATATTTTGAAAATAAAATATGTTTTTTTAGATTCTGAAATAAATAGATATGAGTATCCCTTATAATTTACAACAAGTCACACATACATCAGAAGATGGGCACTTTTACTAGGAGAGAGTTTTTCCTACAACAACTTTTTCATGTTTTTCTCGAAAAATTACTATTAATGTGTTACTCGTTTGTATAAATTATCGCGATTTACATGTTCTGCAAACTTTTTTCCTATTTAGAAAAATGTCAAGAACATGTCAAACGCGAGAATTTACACAAAAAATGTAACGAGTAAAACATTACTTTTACAGGAGTCTCCATATGAAAATTCGATGTATTCCAGAAACTATAAAAGATTGAAATTTGATGTCTTCGACAAATGTTCATATTTTAAAAACATCTGAAACTCTATCGAATACGCTATATCACTATCTTGGCTTTAAATGAAATTAGAATTAGTTGTTTTTTTTTCAAATAAAACATGAAAAAGTTGTCGTTAGGAAAACTTTATCCTGTAAAAGTGCCCATCTTCCGATGTATAGGTGTCTTGTTGGAAACTGTAAGGGCTATTCACATATCTTTTTTGAAAATTTACGTTTTTCGAAAGTATACGTTTCTGAGAAAAAATGAATTTAAATTTTTAAAATATTTTTTTTCAGTGCAATTTTTCTTTTAAATTTTTTTGGTATTTTTTTTATGAATACCTGGTTGCTATCAGGATGACTGTTGAGTTGTGAATGATTGATACTATCGCACAAAATGAGTATAACAAATGTATGGAAAAAAGAAGTTGCTTCTAATTTTCATCAATTTTAATTATTTATGGACTAGAGAATTGTACTGTATGGCATATCAAATAAATCTCAGAACATTTCTGATTCGATTGGGATACAAACCATCTACGTCCGTTCACAGCAAAAAGTAGTGATAAGCGTTAAAACTATTTAATGAAAACATGACATGTTTTCTGATTTGGTACTCTTTGTGAAAGACCTAATTGTACGTCAAAATCTTTCAAAAAATCAGCTTTTCTCATACTTTTTTTTTATCCCATTTGTTTATTTATTAGGCTCATTAGCATTTTAGCTGTAACAGAGCTGGGTTTTAATCGTGTACATGTACATATGTTTTATGGTTCTATAAATTGTAGATTACACAGTAGTAGTAGCCATTTAGACGTTAGGTTTTCTGTTCCATTATATTATGGTAAATTGCACAGTAGTAGCCAATTAGGCGTAAGGGTATTCTTTCTGTTCTTCTATTGTTCAGTCTCCGCTGTCCGGTCTGGACAGCGGAGACAGTTGATTGATCATTGTTGGGTTATAAATAGAACAGCAGCCCGATGTTTCTTGCAGAGCAGAGCAGTTGGATGGATGAATCCAACCGTGGATCGATCTCCATCGCTGATGATGGTTGCGTGGACACAAAGATGGTCAATTGAGGGCTCTGAGTGTGAACTCACGATCGATCGCTTAGTAAGCGAACGCGTAACCAGGTGGCTACGAAGACCCTCCCTTTTCTCATACTTCATCGAGGATCGTAATAGCTTACCAGGTATATGTAGTTTTTCACCAGTTTTACATTGTTGCCTAGTCCGTTTTGTTAACGGTATATTATACAGGGTTTTGAATGGGCTTTCCTTCTGTTTTACCATGGTATATAGGTACCATACAAAAAAACTACTTTTTAGCAGCTAGTGATATTGTTTTGAAACGGCTCAAAACTGAAACATTCAAATTTCATTATACATGTTTGAGCAAAAATCCTATTAACGTACATCATTTTCTGTTTTGCCACTCATTTTTTAGTCTATTCTCTGTTTTTTAGTTGCTTCAGCTCTTGGAATTTCTGAAAGAATGAATTCTATTTCAATTGATCTCGCTTCTATTTCTCCTATACTTCAATATATACCATATTGGTCAGTTATCGGTATAAGTTTTACGTAGTTTTTACACTTCAAGTTGCCCTTACTTGTAGATAATGAGTTGTAAGTATGCTAATTCCCAGGGAATGTACTATCCTTTGGAGGTAGTCAGTTCGAATGGTGGTTCGTTGTTCTTTTCTAGTCAACTCTGACACCAAAAATACGCGCATAGCCTTAGGTTGAGGGAACTTCATTTGAAAAAAGTTCTTATCACCGCACGTGTGATGCAAACTTCCGGTGATGCGAGTCACAAAATACTGTTTATAGTTTGATTTTTTTTTCTCGAATTGCTTCAATTCCAAGTTCGAATGTTAATAAAGATGATTGTGAGTATTGTGAAGTTTTCTCTCTAATTTTTTAACAATTTTAGTAAATTTATGGCATTTAGGCTGAGTAACTTAGGTCTAGGAAAAGTCAGTTCATGTTCCACACAAATTGTATTGGAAGATGAAAGATCAGCAGAAACGATCATTCGAAGATGATTATGGGTGTTGAAGATGAATGCGAAAATCCTCATGAAACAGCAACCTTCAATATGATTAAGAAACGCTGAACTACAGAATAAAAGTTCAATACTTTCGATGTGCTATGCTTTTCTACAAATTTATCCGCTATCACAATCATCGGCTGGCTACTAGCTGCACTAAATTCTGTCGGCAACAGCTGCGTGGTCGATTCTAAAGTGAATCTTCAAGATGATAAAAATAACCATTTCGCCGCATTTGCGTCAAGCTTCAATCAGGAGCGTTTGAACCGTTCCGTTCGGCTGGCGCTTCGACCAGCGGGGAAGAGATGAAAAGCAAACCAACCTATACGCGCATCAGCATCCGTAAAACAACTGCGAAATGTTGTGACGGGTAAATGTGTCGATTGTGTTGAGGTGCGCGCGTGCTCTCCGCAAACCCGCGTGAGGGAATGATGCAAGCGGCATGAAATGCTCGCCGTATGAAACAAGCGAGTTATGAGTTTCAACACTATCTAACAAATGCTATCGGATACTCTCTCGGCATCCGATGACCTTGCCATTTGGAGGTGTGTGCCTTTGGTTTCGATCGAACCAATTATTTTTGGGTTCCGTTTCCTGGCTTCCGCGCACGCTTATTGACCTCCATTGCAGATTGTGAAATAACAGGTGACCGCTGATGCGTGCATGATAACACGTGTCAAATGATCACGACGTCAGCGTTATTTTTTGGCCTCGGTTGAGGTTGATAACATAAAAATAAACGACGTTTCAAATTCAATCATTTTTTAAAAACAAACAAAAATTCATTATTCTATTTTTGAACAATATGTACATAGTTACTTAGTCATGTCATGACTTGAAAATCTCGCCAACATTGTGCGAGGATAGCATTGCATGAACTTGAATCTGGTTTACATCAGCTGTGTACCATTTTCTTCTCAGCTGATTCGACACGAAGCTGTGAGGAGGACAATCGAAACACAGTCCGATGGAACAGAAAATTATGTGTTGCATTGGCTCTTGTACTGTACCTTCACCTTCGCGTCTTGCTACGTGATCGACAGCATGTGCCGCCAGAGAAAGGTAATCTGGGTACAAATGCTACCCAGGAGAAGGGAACCAACAGCACACACACGCACAAGAAAAACTTCTGCAGGCAGAGAATCCAATGCCCCTCACGTATGCTCGATCGCTTCGGTTCTGTTTTATGATCGTTCATTTTTTTCGATTGTTAACCTGTGATGGGGAAAATGAACTTTAAAATTGGCACCAATGATCGCACTGTTGCTATGTGGTGTTGCTATCAATCGCGACCGCTCAAGGTCGTGCGAAATGAGAAATTGTTATGCGTCGGCCTCTTCTGTGTATGACATCTGAGACAGTCGTTCGTATGAGTGAACATCGAATTTGTTCATCACAAGATTACCCTAGACAATGCTTTCAGTACGAGGTTTCTTTGAACTGTGTTGAAATGTTCTCGATGGAATATTTTAGTGCATATATTTGAGTGAGAAGATGGGAAAGTTTGGAAATCCCAGCCTCTATTCAAAACATCAAAAAGCCACAAAGTACGAATGATCCTCCATAATCTTCAGACGCTCATTGACGTAGTCAAAATATTGTGTTCCTGTTTATTTTTCCATCTTTAAGCAATTACTCTACCTGATAAGATCAAGCTCGAGAATGAGACGAATAATGTCTGAAAAAGGAAAATCGGTCAATACTTGATTGGTTTTTTTTTTTTTTAAATCTTTACATAGGTTCGAAAAACAAGTTAAGAGTGCACTGACACCAAACTTGGAAACAGAGGGATCGATTTCGAATCGCCTAGCTGTCAGAGCCGAGGCAACCGGAGCAAAATTTTCTCAAAAAATCATTTCGTGAATTTCAATTTCTTTTCAGGTCCGACATATTCAAATTTATTTAAGTTCATATTGTGAAGAAAAACTTTGCAAAATATTTCTGGCTCATCTGAAAAATGTGGAATTTTAATCTTGCTTGCATGTACAATTGTTTTCCAATTTTTTCACTAGTTATTTATCTCACTGCATGCCATATTCACGCTCGATTTCGGCACACCAACTTTATCACTCTAAGGGGTTGTCCACATACCACGTGGACAACTTTAGGGGGGTAGGGGGTAAGACAATGTCCGCGCTTGTCCACGGAGAGGAGGGAGGGGGTATAGATCGAGTCCACGTGGACAGGGAGATTCTTTTTCAATACAACCACCAGTGTTCTCATAAAAATATACGTGAATTAGATAGCTGATTCGGTATATTTCAGGAGGTGATAGATGATCACATTTGATGAAAAAATTCTACGCATTTGGTCTATTCTCAACTAGAGTTGTTGAACTTTTCTTGAGTCGAATTTTATGTCTTGAACTGACTCTAATTTAGAAAGTACGCTACTTAAAATAATAATGCTACTCATTTGAAAGATAAGAAAATTTTACGTAGAATGCAGTTGTAAAACATTTAAATTAATGGAACCAAGTAGCTTTTAGAGGTACACATGAAACTTAATTTTTTGTGCTTTTCTAGGTTTTTTATAAATTTTCCAAAAATGCATGATAAACTGGATTGTTTCTATCAACCAAATTGAAGCTGTCCAACCATTCTACAATTCTTTCCTTGAACTACACTGTTATCCTTCTATTAAATACGATCCTCTATCACCTGAAATATTTCGGATCAGCTACCTAACAACTTATATATATAACAATATTTCAAACAGATATAATTGTTTTCGATATTCTATTTAATTTATGAGAAAGTTTTCTCAGCAGTTTAACCCATTAGCGACCAAACTGTAAAAATTATTTTTTCTAACGAACTCCATTGGTGTAATTTTGATTATTGGCGTTACAGAAACCCAAATCTTCAAGAATTTTTTTTCCGTCCTTCCGTTTTCCGGAAAATGACAAAAAAATCGAAAAATCGCCAAACAAAAACATTGGCTAAAACCTACATTTATGATCCTGTAGTAGGTTCAATCCAATTTTTTTTTCTACATCACAATGTTTGTTCTTTTATCAAAGTAGTACTGTAAGGAAGTTTACATATTTTTTATTAGGTTATGTGAGGTTATGTACTTTTCGCACATAGTTGCTTTAATCCGAATTTATTGTCCAATGAAAAATGCAATGCGAAATCAAACATTTTTAATGATTTTTGAAACGCTATAACTCTGTTATAAAATAATGCATTTGTCAAAGCAACAACTGGACCTCGTATAGAATATTTTCAAGTTTGCAGTGGGCAGATTTGACCATCGATTTGCGGTGTGTTCATTATTTCAAGAAATATTCATGATTCAAAATTAAAGGATAAACGGATCACTCGATAGAGAATACCTCTGTAGAAAATAGTTCTACTGAAACTTTCTATGAATCAAATGAAAGCGAAATAATCAGGTTCATTGGATTGTTATTGTGAATATATTTTTAAAATTTATAGAAACTTTGAAAGCAAACGTTTTATCTTTTCTCGCAATGTCTTTTGTCTACAACGCATATATACTAAAATACTAAACTATAATATAAACCAGAAATTTGTAGTTTGAAAATGCTGAATTTGTTGTGACATGAAGATTTATATCGAAAGTGCGTTTCGACATCGCTTAGAAATTTCGACCCTTTACTCCTCAATCCTTTATCAAATAAAGATTTTTAGATGATCAGTGCATGGTTTCTATTCCATCTTTTCTTTTCTTGAAATCCGTTTTAATTGATAAAAAAAATCTATGCGTTTAAAATTGTTCTGTTTGTTTTTGTGCGCTTCATAAACTCGAAAAGTTCGCCACTGATGGAGCTCATATTAAATATAAAATCAATATAAAATCCACTTAAAGGATTGTTGTTGCTATTGCCAACCCCTCAGGAAGCTTTAAGATTTTCAGATGGAATAAGCACACTTCTGAAGTAAAGTTGTGAGCCTAAATCAACTTTCTAGTATTGAATACGTATTCTATGTGGTAGCAACACATTTTTTGCATGTGTTTAAAAAATCGTGAACTAAAATTGTATCCGATAATGATTTAAAATTTAATTTTATTCGATTGGCGTTGCTCAAGACCAGTCTTTGGAATTGTGTGATGTAGATTCGGGTGCGGATTATTCAACTGTATATTGCGCGTTTCCGTATTGGAATACTAGATAGCTAAAGCGTGGCAGGGTACAGCTAGTAAAATTTGAAAATAAAATTAAAATTTCATGTAAGCGCAATCCAGTTTTTTCCTCAATTATACTAATTAAATAAGCAAAAATGTCCACGTGGACAACAGGAGGAGGGGTATGAAAATGTCCACGCTTGTCCACGGAGGGAGAGGGGGGAGTGTAAAATCGTGCTTTTTCTGTCCAAGTGGTATGTGGACAGTCCCTACGACATCAGAAATCCAACATCACATAGCAAACATTAGATCGTTCAATCGTATAATTTGTAAATTTTAAATCACATATAAAGTAAAAAAATGCGAAAAATGATACAACAAGATTCGGATTTATGATATACACTATTGTAAAATTGATTTTCCAACAATATATATATATATGCATATCAGGCAGATGCAGTCCGTGAGTCGGAAAAACGTTTAATTTAGAACAATAATCGTATTACATGCCGTGAAAAATCATTTAATAGTAACCATCCCCACCACTTATTTTGAACATTTATATCCCCCTCTCACTCAAAGTCAATTGCACAATTCCTATTTCTACAAACATAAATGTTCTCATGTATAAAACTGATGATTCGTGAGGCTGAACATTTTATGTAAATAATTTTTCCCTTTGCCCCGAAGATTGCTGCAATGTTAAATCCTAGGAACATTCCAAATCTAACAAGCATCAATGTAATCATGGAATTGTTTTTGGGGCTCCACGTTGAGGGCTTACATGAGCTGGAGAACGAACACTGTGTCGCAAAAGTTTAATTGCTGCGTGATGTAATTGCTGTTGAAGAAAAAAACTCATGTGCATGATTATGGGCAAAAAAAACGGACGATTATTGCATTAAAATGTAAAATTTACCAGAAAAAGTATAAAAACAACCTTATTTGAGACAGCTTATTTTTATCATATTTTGCTGAGACGTATGTGTTCTACTTTCTTTCCTTCTTTCTTTCTAATTCTTAACTTGAGAAGTTTATTCGTCATTGGTCTAGAAAAAGGCCGATTGAAAAATAAAAATAAATTCCCACACAGCCTTGAAAAAGACCTTTTGAATGGTTCAAAACACAATCGTTGCTTTGAAAAAGCTGTTGATTAGTCGCTAGCCTG